>NC_092676.1:24813245-26277620 GCF_964355755.1 Antedon mediterranea | reverse complement strand
TGTTTTCTTAAACTTTTCCAAAAAACTCTATCTCTTGCTGGTTATCTTAATTCCATCAATTCATTCAAAGATTCCAACCTGGGGCCTCTTCTTTTTAAGACTGTTAAAAAAGAACTACTAAGTGATCAGAAAAAATATAAAGCAGTCCATTTAAAGTTAGCAGACTTCTTTGAGCATCACTGCAATAATTCTAAACTGGTGATCACAGAGCTGCCATACCAGCTCCGAGAAGCTGGAGAGATCAAAAGATTGGTTAATTTTCTGATGCATGATACCAGACGAAACCAAATGGATGCTTTTGCCATTGCTAAGCAACTAAAGGTAAAATTGATTTATTGTAGGATAAAACTAGAAATCCATTTCACAGCACATTGAGTCCTAATCTTTTCAGTCCAATCAATTTCATGCTCTTCATGATCCAATAGTTTTTATTAATAATTTGAGAAAATTTGAACAAGTCATAGAATCCTAAACTATACAGTTAGTAAGTAGTGTAGTGAGAGGATGAGCAGTTAAGACAGTTGAACTGTAATTTATGGCAAAGGTTTGAGGCTTACTCGCTCCATGGTTCTGATGGTAAAACGAGTCTTTTTGGAGAGTCCACAGAGACGACATTGTTTGTGGAATGCTCTATATAAACACTTAACATTAGAACGCTAATTCAGGAAACACTTTCTCATATAAAATGAAAAGGAGGTATATTTTAACACTATGGCAACCCTACATAGTGGACAATTTATTGGGTCCTGAAGGTGTCCCCTTAATAATAGAGGTTATACTTTGTTCTTAATTGACAGGATTTTCGTTGTAAAGCAGACTGGGAACGAGATGCAACATCACATCCTATGAGGATGTGTGTCGCCTGTGCAGATGCAAAAGGAGGCATCAGCAGCGTGGTGTCGCGGAGGACTAACAGAAACTGCTGCGTTCTGTGTGCTAATGAGGTTCCAAAACTCTATCAACATCAGCAGAATGAAGGTATGAACATGCATCAACCAAATATATTCAATTCAATATTCAATTAGTATTTATGGTTTTGTTGCATAAAAAGATAGGAAAGGTCATATGAGCTATTACTGACCCATTAACATCTACGGTAGTATCAAGCAAGTAAATATTTTGTGTAAACTGCTAAACTGCATTGCTAATACTGTATAAATCACTAAGTTAAATATTTAAAAATATAGTAAATCCTAATTTTATTTTGTTTAGCTAAATGTGTTTGAATATACAGCATTGCATTACTGTACAGTATCTGCAATAATAATACTAATAATTTTCTTTACATATAGCCTATTATTGCAAGGAACATCAATCACTACAACAAAACCAGCTTTGCTACATCTGCAATGAAACCCTTCCCTCCAAAGGGAGCGTGCCTTTGTACCAGTGTAGATGATGTAGAAGAAGCACAAGCAAAAGATGTATTTTCATCAAGACGGACTGACAGACAGACTGGATAAAAAAAAAACTTTTGACAAGTCGTAACAAAACGTTGGTCTTTGCAGCTCTATATATAAGCCTATGAAAAAGTTCTGAATTTATTTCTCCGCTCTGTTCTGCTTTACATTTACATTGAATTCTGTACCACATCAAGCAATTTAGAGAAAATAAATTTCTTGGAAAAACATCACAGAATTAAAAACTTACTTTAATGCTCTCTGTGGTTTCAGTAAATACCAATTTTCAATCGACTTCCATTTAATATCGTCGGCAAAACATTGTCTTTCAAAAAATTCAACAAATCCTTCTTTATCTCTGGTATATCGACCATTCTACGTTTTTTGAGATCGCGAAAGTTCCAGTCCAAAATGACATATTTGACCGCTGTAATGTCCAAGGCATCTTGGTCAATGAGTGATGAGACACGGTTTGGAGTACCAACAGCAAAATGGACTTTGTTTTTTGACAAGAATTTTGATTGCTCTGAAACCTATTAATATAATATTAAATAATTAATATTGCAACTTCACTTATAGTAATAATAATTATATAAACATAAGGATATTGAAAAAAGTGTAGGCAGGGCAAGTCTAGCGCAGGTTTGCAAAAATGGCATGTGGGCTAGTATCAGCTAACTACTATAGTAGGCTATTGAAAAAAAAAATTCCCCGTTTTCTACTTACTTTCATATGTTTCGCAAATAATTTGGCAGAAGTACACTTTCCTTTAAAGTTATTTGCTTGTCGATTTAAATCTACCGCCCTCTTTGCTGCGGATGTTATAACTAAAACTATTGGAGATTTTGTCTTCAACTCATCTGAGGCAGACAGCTTCTTCCACTTTCGTATTGTACAAGTTAAGTACGTTGATAGATCATTTAAATATTCATTGTGTGGAAGAAAATTTTCTTCTGGAAATAGAAGTGTTCTAAAGTTTAGGATAATGTACCAAAAAATGAAAAAACTATTTATTACTTAACTTTAAAATGGAATAGCAACAAAGTCATGGTTTTGGATTGTACATTTAAACTTTTCTATGTATTGTATGTCAGTCAACTCTCCCAATACCAGACACATTTGGGCTGGCCTAATATGGTTTTTTTAATAGTCTGGTATTCGGAATGTGTTTTTAATGGTAAAACAGAATTTGGGACCTTCTGGTTGTTGGGAGAGTTTCTGGTTTTAAGAGAGTCCGGAGAGTTGATTAATAAAAATATTCAGATTCAACATAAATGGTATACTTTTTTTAATGTACAAAATGACCCAGATTGTTATAAGATAAATTGTTATTGTAAAACGACTTACCAGACAATATTAAGTCTTCAAATTCTATAACGGGAATCTTTCCCTTAAAGTTATCCCGTAAAGATGCAACTACATCGCTCCATTGCCCTGCAGATTCCTTAACTTCTTCCTCTTCAGTTTTCTTCTTTTTAGGCTATGTAAAACAAAACATAGTTTATTAATTAATTTTAACCCAAAGTCTCAAGTAGGATCAAATATGTGACCGACACTCTTGTTGATGCTTAAAGCGTGCTGTATTGCATAATCAAACACAATTATAGAAAGGGCATTTTCTTATGTAGGTTGCGTCGCTAGTGGGAACCAAGCTTTAATGATCTTTTCTCACACTTAAACTTGTTTATTAATTTTTGCGAGACAGTATATACTAACTATTGTTATTACCTTCTTCTTTTTCTTTACTTGTCCACTTGTCTCCTCTACCACAGCAACTGCATCATAACTTCTTTTCTTATTTCCAGCACCTTTTACTTTGCCTTTCGAATTTGAAACATCTGTTGAATGATAATAAAAAAGAAATACTAATAGTATTTAGTTATCTATAATTCTTAATTGAATTTTTATGAATTGCCCAAATGAAATGTCAGTAAAATTGTATTTATTTTATTTTTATTTCAACAATATTTTACGAGGGTGGTGCATCCAGCCGAAGCTGATCATTATGGACCCTCACTTAAGTGTATGACACTATTTACAATATAAATTATATGAAGACCACAACACAAATAAAGCTGACAGAAATCATCATTTATTTAATTGTATGTTTACAATTATTGACTCAGTGGTACATTAAAAAAATAATTAGGCGTAGGCCTAGACCTAAGTCTATTCTTAATCCAACAATAATATAGTTCACCACCTCATCCTAAAACTACTTTTACCACAATCAGCCGCGACCAAGTGTTAGGCGGCCGAAATTAGGGCTAGTCGGCAACCTTCTGCGGTGCCGTGGTGGTAAGTTTAGAACCTACTTACAACTCTTGTGAAGGCTAGCATTTGGCCTAGCCTACCTAGGGCCTAGCCCTATATTGTTTACTAAATAGAGACATCTTATTCTTATTAAAATCTAGGACTAACAAGAGATATCGAAAATGTTGCTCTAAAAAGGAAGTTTCATGTAAAATCTTATTATACCATATTCTTGTTCTTTATCGGCGTATTTTTCAGTTTGTTCTTTTTCTGTCAACCACCACTCGTTGTCCAAATCGTCGCCCATGCTTGTTTTTTGTCGTCTGCTGACTTTTTTTCAATTCTATCTTTGCTCTCTCTCGTCACACATAGAGGGGGTGCTCAAGAAAAATGAGGTGGTCAAAAAATTAAAAACATTACAAAAGTTAACGATAGTAGGCCTAGCCTCTAGTAGGTCTTGCCAAATATTAGTGTTTTCAGATGTCTAGATGATATGGAGAACAAACCTATTGTAACGTGTACGTTTTAATTTATTCTTCTTCACATTACAATTGTTTTTGTCTGTATACAGGCATATTTAGGTGTACTTATTGTAGTATGAAGCCTAGCCTTAGCTGGAGCCTCAATGAACAAAGCGAAAATAATTGCTCACCCTTAACATTTTTGATAACAGCATTTTTAACAGGAAGTGATCTCCTTCCCCTACAAATTTTCTCAAGGCTAATTCTGGCCAGTTATGTGAATAAACTTTCTATTTTTGTGATACATTAAATGAATACTAAGATAACTATTTTCTGTACCTGATCACAATATATCATTTAGCCTAGTTACCTAATTTAAATAGGAATTTTATTTTTGGGCCTTAAAATTGATTAATAAAATTAGGTAATATTAAAATATTGATATTTGTAGTATACTTAATTACCCTTTCAGATTATTGGATTTTAGCCTTTTATACCACATTCTTTGAAATCAGTTTTAGAGTCGATTTTATCCCTCAAACTTTCTTTATAATTATATGCTAATTTTTTTGATTATATATATTTTTAATATATTAATAAAAATATATTGTACCAATTTTTGACAAATTGCAGGTCATGGTGAGCAAGAACTTTTTAAATCACTCCACCCTGAATTGATACAGAGTCTGCCAAGAGATACTGTTGAGTGGCGCAGGTAAGTAATAAAAATTTCTTTTTTATTGCGAAAATTTAATTGATGGTGGTAAACTTATATTATTCATTCATTCGATTGACAGCTCATGACCCTTCAATGATGGATCATCAAATAAGTTCTTCAGTTGATATATTAAATGTGTAGGTTGTCCAATTATTCATACTGTCAAATTATAGAAACAGTGCTCAAATTTGGGACATGATCTTATAATCGGGTCGAGCATAGCTCATCGGCGAAAGTTCCATATTTTTTTAGTTGTATGAAAAAATGTCTCCAGTGGGATTCGAACTTGCGACCTCTTGCTTACAGGGCGAGTATCATTTTTATTCTATCAAACCATTCTATAATTTGTTATTCATCTTGGTCTCTGAGCACCTTCGTATAGTCTGAAAATAAATTATGATCATAAAATATTATATTATAGAAAGTTTATTTTACAAATAATGTTATGTTTGATTGTACAGGTCATATGGGAGAGCACCAAAGACGATATCTGTAGATGTGCAGTTTGTGCCGTTTTCAATTGACATCTTACAATATGAGGGCAGCAGACAGCTTCTACATCAATCGTTCTTTCATTTGTATTGGACCGAATGTCCGGTGTGTTTATTATACTTTATTTTGTGTATGTCAAGATTAGACAATGAACATTAGTTCAAAGTCTAAAAAAAAAATAATTCACAAATGTCAAATAATCCAAAAAATCCTATGATATACAGTAGGTCCTCTTCTTCTCAGTAATTATTGAAAACTGTAAATAAAATTAAAATATAGTAATGTAAATTAAACAGACTTTTTCACAATACTGTAATAGGTTTTTATTCAGATAGATGATAAATGATAGGCATAGTTGTAGTAACAACTTAATGCTTGATTAATAAGGAATTCCTATGAAAGTCCCCTTTAATATCCAATTGTAAATTATTAGGTTATATGTATTATCATGCAATATAACCTTATTTTTAGTTATTTTTTTTCCATTTAGGATGTTGATGCTTACAAGATTGTCGTCAAAGAAGAGATATCAAAATGGCAACAGTTACTTAGAGAGAAGAACATCAATGATTGGATGATAGTTCTCGTAGAAGCGAGCAACCCAAAGCGTGGACAGAAAACGAAATTGCTACCACGGACCTCGGTGTTTGACAAAATTAAAAACGACTTTTGTAGCAAACAATCCGACAGGCAAGTTTACCGCTGATTACTGTGAATGTAAAACTCAAATACCCAAATATGGTAGTGATATGCCAAAATATGGTAGTGATATGACATCGTCATGTCCATATATGGGTACATCACATTTTTTTGTCACATATAGTTTGATAGTGTAGACAGAGCTTTACAAAAGTATTATTCAATTTCCTGTTATTTATTTATTTTATAAATTTTTTGTGCTTCTGTATTTATAAACAGATGTATAGTTTTACATGAGCCAAATAATCCCGTTCCGTCAGTGAGGTCGCAAGAATCTTGGAACGTGTTTCTGACACGCCTTCGGCAGCTGCTTCTCATCTCATATAATCGCAATCTTGGCAAGTTTGAAGAAAAAATGAGGGCAGAACGAGAACGTCGAAATGAACCTGGCTGGGATTTCAATCAGTATTTTCTGCTACAGGTTTGTAGTGTTTTTGGAATTTTAAAAGTGGTACTGTGGATTGGTTTTTAACTTACTTGCTTACAAATCCCAGGGTATTTGGTTCAAATCCTGTCAGAGGTACGCAATTTTTTTTTAGGTCAATACAGTGCCACTACCTAAGCCTTATATGAGAGTTTAGAAGGAATGAGTTCCTAATCATACTGTAGTGTAATTGTCATGATCCGCTGTTGGATGGTAGAAATCATTTTTTATTAATTCTACAAATTTAAAGTAAAAGATTTAGGTACTTAAATCACTTTACTTGTTACTTATTTTTTAAACAAATTATATAGGAAGAACTAGCGTTCGTTTATGAGATGTTGCGGCAGTACGACGAAGCACTTGTGCAATATGATGAGCTTGATGCACTTTTCTCGCAATTTGTTATCAACTCCCAAGCTGCAAGTAAGTAGAATTTGATTTGATTCATTTTGATAAAAAATAATAATAACACTGCAATAATGTAAAACTACATTTTTATTAAAAATAAACCAAATTGTCTTTTTGTTTGTTTGTAATAGAAGCACCTGATTGGCTGATTAAGTTTCAAGGTAACTGCACACGGTGGGATGGCTTGGATCTTTCACGACCAATAAATCAACAAATTCGAGATCTGATCAAGACCGGCAAACCAACGCTCCTAGACATCAGAAACTACTTGTTCTCACGTCAGTGTGTGCTTCTACTCTTCCTCAATCGACCTCTTGAGGTCGCCAATAGAACGATTGCTTTTCTTTACAATTGTGTTCAAGAACTACGGATTCTAGAGGTACTGGAAATCAAACTTTATCTCACCTACTTTGATTAATCAGGTTAAAGTATCGATAGTGGCGCAGTAGCCTGTTGGTTAACATGTTTGCCTTCCAATCCCAAGGTCAAGGGTTCAATCCTGACCTATTACCAATTGCTTTGATTAATCATGTGTCGGGTTACAGTATTATATAGTGACGCAGTAGCTGGGTGGTTAAAATGTTTACCTTCTAATCCCAAGGTCCAGGGTTCAATTCAATCCCAGAATGACTCTTTATTCCTTAATGATAATCAATCAAACTTATTTTATATTTAGATCAGCATGCCAGTTGGAAGTATTGATTGTTGGGTGTTGCTAAGCAGCTTAGAGATTCTTGACATGTGTGAAAAACGAGCTACGAGTAACTATCGAGAGTCGTACTCATACTACAGTGCAAGCCTACGAGCCTATGCTCAGAGTAAGGTAAAAAAAGAGCTTTATATCATTTAAAAAATCTATACAAAACTGTTTTCTTTAAAGTAATCTTTGAGGTTAATTTACACAGACGAGCGGTAACGGTAAACGGATGACCACTTTCCTTGTCCCATTTAGAAACTGTATCCACCTGTGCGCTCCGCGTTTTGTGTAAAGTCTCATAAGGAACAACATAGATTCTATATTAACCGTTACCGCTTGTCTATGTAAACATGCCTTTAAACAAGTTTTTGCTTTATGTTTGATTTAGTTGCATCAGCTAGGCCTACTATGCGGTTTGATGCCTGATACAGAACCCACATCGGAGCAACTGAATATGGTTGTTGAGCTGCTGTCTGGCATGGGACATGTCCAACCACTCCAGCCTAAGAGCTACAACTCACAGCAGAAGTTAAGAGAAGCACTAAGTTCTAAGGAAGCTTTTCAGAAAACCTACTTAGTAAGTTACTTCACAAAACAATAAAAATATATTATGCTGTCCAATCGTTCTTGAACATAGATGATGGAGCCAGTGGTCTAGTGTTAGAGCATGTTTATAAGAAAAACTGTTTTTAACCTCACAGATGTTCAATCTTTGCCACTTTATTAGGAACTTTCTAGTTTTATTTATAAGAGTTTAAGTTTTGGCCGGAACAACTGTTTTATCCTGACAATTATCTTTAATATTTTGTTAGGAACTTTCTGAAATTGCGATGGGCACTTTCAAACATATTGGCAGGCAACGCTCGGCAAAAATGATGGGAAAGAATCTTGCAGCTTTTTACATGTAAGTATCGTTTATATTTTAACCAAATACAAAAACAACAATTAATGATAAAAGTGCCTTATATAAAAGGTATAAACGTTATTCAATTTGTTAATTTTATCAGGAAGAGGGGTGAAACAGCAAAAGCAGAGGGTTTCCTATCAGATGCGTTGAAGATCTATGTGAAAGAAGGCTGGAAAAAAATAGAAGTTGATACAAGAAAAGAATTAGCAACTTGTCAAAAGAGCATGGGAAATACCAACAAATATCCTTTTATTCCTAAGCTCATTAGATAAATTCTTTCGTGAAAAAACTTGAGAGCTTTCTACAAAAACTTCCTAGGCCTGGAAGCAATTAGAATTTCCCTTAACTTCATCTCACATATATGAAGTCCTGTGCTATTCTTGCAAGTGAAGAAGAGATTTCAAAAGAAGACAAAGATCATTTTTTTAATGAAATGATGGTCGCTGCTGAAGAGATAAATGAGACTGAAAATTCAGGTAGGGATATTTAAGAATCGTAATGTGGTCTAAATATGGGTGGAACTTTTACACTATGTATGCACATTGACAGGCCTCGTAATATAACTTTTTAAAGCCTATTTACTAAAAATAATTGGTATTTTAAAATTGCATTTTGATTTATAAAGAAATATATCTATTAGTTGTGGAAAATCAATAAACAACAAAAAGTTGTATTTTGCAGTCAAACAGCAATAGTGCACCAGGGTGTCCCTGAGTACGCAAAGACAATCAACAACGGTGTTGTTATTTATTTTTAATTAAAATTTTCATGACACATGTTTGTTACATATCATAAAAAGAGATGCATTAAGTCTGTTAAAGTAGTTAAGTGTGTAGAGGAGGAAGGGAATGGTAACTATATATTATATTAAAGGGGTAGTACACTAGAATTTAGCAAAGGTGGTGGTGGTATTGTACTGGTGGTAATCACTCATGGTGGTGGTATTAATAGTGGTGGTAATCACTCATGGTGGTGGTATTAATAGTGGTGGTAATCACTCATGGTGGTGGTATTAATAGTGGTGGTAATCACTCATGGTGGTGGTATTAATAGTGGTGGTAATCACTCATGGTGGTGGTACTAATAGTGGTGGTAATCACTCATGGTGGTGGTATTAATAGTGGTGGTAATCACTCATGGTGGTGGTATTAATAGTGGTGGAAGTATTCTGTTCTATGTTGTTTTTTTCTATTTATTTTTGTATGGCGGCCTACAAAGAACAGAGCGCCTAGCATTAATAATTACAAAGAAAAGTTTACGTTTAAGGTGCAGAATTCTCTCCTATTTGTCAGTGGTTCAATTAAAGGGACAAAGAAGAAGAAGCAACTAATAAACTGTAACACTTCATACTAAATTTATCATAATGTATGAAATATTGTTTTATTTCAGAAAATAACAAAGTTGCACTGGAACAAGTTTTTACTATTGAATCAATGGGCATCACCCCCTCTGATGGCAGATTAACACATGGCCAAGAAGGATCCATCACCGTTTGCATCAAGAGCGGTTTTCCAAAACCAGTTACCATTGATCAAACCGTGATCTCCTTAAGCTCGGAGCAGGTTGATAACACACCATCGCCACAGACGCCACTCCCTGGGATGGTATCATCGTCAAAACGTGAACCTTTTGCTTTCGAGGAAGAGGTTCGGTTGTCGGAAGGCAAGGAAGCGGTAGAAGCCAGTAGTTTTTTGTGCGTTAACGCTCAGAAGGCGTTGCAACGAGAGGATAGCACCTCGTCACTGGTGCTTAAGGAATTGGATCTACAATGTAAAGAGTATAAAATTAACATTGAACATCAGAATACAGTTTTAGAACCAGGAATAAACAACATGGAGTTTAAATTTGAAGTACGTGATTTTTTAACTTTTTTTTTTTCATTTCAATTTATTTGATATAAAAATCGCAGCCAAAAGCTAAATTACATGGTAATACATACAAATATAAAAATTAAATCAGGATAAAAAAGTATATAAAAAAGTGCATTTATAAATCACAAGAACAAATAAAAGTGAGTAAATTAAGATATAGGCCTAAATATAAATAAATTCAATGCATTATAAACATCAGGTTTTCTATTAGGTTGATAGATAAATCTTTGTCTAAATTTATTATCTTAGGCGAAAGAGAATGGAATGATAGAGGGTCAGCAGTTATGGATGAAAATCAAAGGTCTGGAGTTCCTACTACCAAAATTGACCTTTGACACAAGGTTCTTAGTGAACACACAGGAGCCAAAGGTCATTGTTGCTGGAAATAATAGTAAGTGACATACTATTGAAACTTTTTGATATATCTTAGTAACTTTATTCAATCATAATGAAAAAAAAGAAGAAAAATTATCAAAATTTGGTGTCGCATGAACTTCAACTGCATAACTCTTTTCAGGTCACCCTCTGTTGGCAGGAGTTCCCCAGGATCTTAAGGTTTTCATCTCTACAGGGTATTACAATATCAAGTCAGGTGATGCAATTTCCATCCAGACGATTGGTCAACTAGAGATACTTAATAAGAAAGAGTCAACGTATAGCATCATACCATGTAGCAAGGGCGCTGATATCAATCTACCTGAGACAGATGCGTATAACGATACGGAGCTTATAATGATGGTGAGGGCGCCTCTAACATCCGTAGGAGGAGACAATGATGAGGAAACAAACCAACTGGAACAAAAGGTAACTATTAATAGAAATTTTTTCTGAAAAATTAAGAATGAGAGTCTTGGAAAAATATGGTATTTATAATATTATAATATGTGTACTGCTTCTTTATCCTTTATTTCTATATAGATGACGTTATGGTGTCCATGGGCTGAAACTGTTGTATCCACCTTAAATTTCCAACAACCATTCAAGATAAGTCATAACCTAAGAACAGCGGGCAAAAGGTACCTACCAACAATTTAGCCTTATTTATTGATCCAAAATGTTTATTTATCTTACCTTATTGCACTGATGATAAAGGGCTAGTGTTGCCCGAAAGCTCTGAAAATTTGTCTGGCTATTTTAATTTGAATTAGGTTTTTGCATATTTTATTTTGTATCTCTATTGAGATCCAGCCACTGATACCCACAGCATTGTCATTTTTTCATTGCTTTATTTATTTTATTTTATTTTTACTTTTATAACAGAAAGTTCATTCAAGTATCTATAGAAAATGTATGCCACGCAAAGTTCCGCTTAACTGATCCAGCGCTTAATTCTCCTAACCAATCAAATATCACCTTGCAACATCTACACCAGCCAGTGGAAAAGGTTTGATTATTTCTTCTCTTTATAAGATAAGATCACCAGAGCAAGAAAATTAGTTTACCGAAGTCATGCTAATTCTCTTTTTTATTTATCGTAGGTGTTGCTACCATCTTGCACAATGTCGTACATGTGGACACTCGTCTCCGATGACACACTACCAGATTCTCTGCAGTGCCAGTTTACAATTAAGTACGAGCTTATATACCCAACACCGCCGATAGACATGCATCAAGTTCACATGTACAACTTTACGTTACAGGAATTCACAGTATGTTCACGTAATTCTTTCTAAAGCCTTGTCCACACTATCAAACTTTATGTGACAAAAAAATGTAATGTGGTCATATATGGACATGTTTGACAATATCACTACCTTATTTGGACACATCACATTTTTTTATCAAACTAGTTTTAGAGCTTTACACATAAAGGCATACGTCATATCTAAGATATAGAGTATAATTCCATGCTCGAGTATAATCTCGCCCTCTCATTTAGGCTAAACAGTCAGGGGAAAATGGCAAAAGGTTTCCTACTTTCTAGGATTTTTATCAGATAATCTATATTGTTTTGACAACTCTTGTAACATGACCACATTTTTCCTCTAACCGTAAATTTGGAAATAAGTATTACTTCTATTTTATTTCAGACGCAATACATCATCAGTTCTACCGTTTCTCCAAGCAACAGCGATCCAATGTGCCGTGCCGGAAAACTCTGCGATCTACAACTCAACATTCAAGTGACCGATGATTCAGTACAAAAGGACGTTCCCCTCATGTACGAGTTGGTCACGGATTCAAATATGTGGGCTGTATGCGGGAAAAATAACGGGCTTCTTACAATAGAGAAGAATTTGACGGAGCTTTCGTTGCAAGTGATACCACTAACTGCTGGATACTTACCACTACCCGGCGTGAAGCTAAGTAGGTATATACAACAGGATACAAGTGAAGGTAAGAACTTTACTGCATACCTAGATATGAAGTTGATTGATTTATATAATGCATAGTACACCACTCTATGTGAGAACTCCTGTAAGAATTCACAGGATCTAAATCTCTGTCTACACTAGTACACATATAGCAACTGATCTGAGAGACCAGTCTTTGACTGAAGAGATTACCCGTATAAATAAATAACAAATATGGTAGTGATTTGACATCATCATGTCCATACTGTACATATTATTGTTATCTTTTATTGACAACTGGGGATAACAGTGTCCAACATGGCATACAAATAGTAGGCGATACAAGCATGAAAATAGCAATAACAACTTAAATAATATTTTCAATAACTTTAAGAACTTCAAAAACAAATTTTGACAGTAATAAAGGTTCAATAGAGAATAAAAACACAAGGCTATGACAATGTATATTATAAGTTTGGCGTATGTGTGCAGTAAATGGGCATTCACATAATGCGTGAAGCTCGGTCAGCACTTTGCCGCATTTACAAAGACGTTCATCGGGTGGCGTGCAAGACCACTGTCCAGTTTCATACAGGCACATCACGTTTTTTTGTTGCATAAAGTTTAACAGAGCTTAATAGTATATTACATTATTTTCAACATTTACTGATGAGTTGTTTAATTTGAAGCAATTTTGAAATGAGGAAATAATCTTGAAAATGTATAAATTGAAGTCTCCATAAAAATAAAATACTAATATTTTGTTTCCACTTGTTGCAGATACACTACCAGTGACCAAACTAACGATGACCAACATAGATAACAACTCGTCAATAGAGGACGACAAGTTTGACACGCCCGACAGCAGCAATCAAAAGTTACCGTCACTCCAACCGTTTCCTCTTGGACAGGTGTATCTAAAGAGCCATGCCATGCAGGTACATGTGTTACCAGAGAACAATGAGAGCACTGTAAATGTAGTTCAACCATAACAATTCTCAAGGAGATAGTTACTGCACATTTGTTATGAAAGCATGGAGGTATACCTCTATGGTGAGACCAATTAAAACCGACAGATAGTATTGACATTGGACTAATGACCCACATTTATACATACTATTTCCTTGAGTGCAATAGAGTCTTGGCAGTGTTAACCTAGTGTTTTTCTTCTCTCTTGAACAACTTAAAACAAGATGTTAATAGTGTAATGCCAATACACTTTGGTGCTGGTAGCCTGCATGACTTAAGCCTTGTCTACACTATCAAACTTTATGTGATGTGCCCATATATGGACAAGATGATGTCATATCACTACCATATTTGACCACATCACACTTTTTTTGTCAAACTAGTTTGATAGTGTAGATGGAGCTTTACACCAAATTGCCATGTTTCATACCAAAGTACATCTTCAAAAACCAATTGTCTGTACTGTATACTATGCGTTAAATAAACTGCACATGTACTTTTTGGAGCTGTCTTTCAAACAACTACATAAACAGGCTTGATGTGTTTATGACGAGAATAAAGCATAGTCAAGCATACAGTCAAATCATGGAAAGTAATTTCATTATTTTAAATTCAAATATACAGTTTTATTTGTCAATATGATATAATTTTTATTTATTTTATGCCCGTGTAGCATGCCATATGTCTGCAAGTAATCAATAAAAGAAATATATGAATACAAATTATGTTCCTGTGTTTACATTCACAATTTATGAGTAAATGTTTATACTGTAAAAATATTTATTTTATTTATATAATTTATATATACATATTAAAAATGAATAGTATCTACAAATGGAAGCACATGAACCAAGGAAATGTAACAACATGATGCTTAGCTCCGGAGATCAAAGGGTGTATCTGTGGCTGCGACACAATCAGTTCAATGCTCTATAACAAACACTGCTTGCCGCAAAGAACATGTACATAGTTTAGTAGTGTTGGTTTTTGTCGCAGCCAGACATAAGATCAAAGGACTGTTATGAGTTCCTATCTTGGCAAGGCGAGCTCAGTGTCCTGTTGTTAGAGTTCCTTGCACAAACAAAGAACGATTGAATTTTTTTTAAAGATTTAAGATATACTGTACATTAAAACTTGCGATTCTCCTGGAACAGGTTCTACTTTCTTCTCAATGAGGATCTCTAATTTTATTGCACCTACCTATTGCAATATCCTTCCATTTCATTATAAGAAGTGACATAAATATCACCAGAGTTGATTCAACTTTGATTTATAAAACATTTATCATGATCGCCATAACAAACCTCTGATTTTCAACAACGGAGGATTTTTTAATTTAATCGTTTCCTTCGGTAATTCAGTGATTTCTAAATAGTTCATAATCAGTATTACTAGTTTTTTTACTTGTTCCTCTGTAGGGATCTCGTGCCAGATCTTCATAAAGAATGCTGGAATTGACTCAGAAAGATTTGCCAAAACACGTTGAAAAGATTCAAAATCTCTGTTTTGCTCAACAATATTTAAAAGCCAATAAGAGAAGGCACCCCATTGTGGTGGTTTCTGAAATGGAATAATAGTTTTGTTAGTGGTACTGTGGCTTGGTGGTTTACATGCTTGCTTACCAGAACCAAAGTCCGTGGTTCAGATCCCGACAAATGATTTAATACGGTGTAGCTTAAAATGTAGATGAAAAATAGTATTTTTATGTTAAAAAGTTAACAAAGACTGAATTAATAGCTTAGATGATTAACTAACCATTATTTTTGTAAGATAAATATTTTCTCCCGAATCGCCAAAGAAGTAGTTGACAGAGATACAGACATCAAGTGATGTCACCTGATGCCACCAGAATGCTGGAATGAATAACCTGCAAGAAAAAATACAGAGACAAATATTCCTACCTAGAACAAGGGGCAATGCAGGTATGTTTCAACATAACATCCCCTATCCAAGGGATACTTCTATTCAGGGGAACACCTCAATTAAGGAGATACTTTGTTGGGTCCAAAAGTTGTCAATATTTAATAGGGTTCTAATGTACATAAATCATGATTATGACTACCAGACATATTTTACTTACATTTGTCCTGGCTTCAAAACACATTCATAGCAAACAGCATTGCAAAAATTTGGATGAACTTTAAAATCAGGGTCATTACAATTAACCTGAGCCTGTATAGTCTTTCCCTTTGACCCTAAATCATTTGGGTACATAGTTGAAAGGTCACAGCCAAAGAGTTTCACTCGCTTACAACCTTTAAGCATCACCAACATCCCATCGTCAGGATCGAAATGACAATACTCTTTGAAATGTAAAAACAAGTAAATTAAGTACACTTAGTTTAAATTTAAATTAAATATTACTGCAGAATCTAATAATGCTAGTACAGTAATCATTTTGTTTAAAAAAAAAATAAACTTGCTCTATTACCATAGTGTCCTTTTCTCGCAATCCACATGAAGGGGCCCCCATGAACCTTACTGACATATCCTGGAATTGGTACATCTTCCTGTTAATAAACCAGAATTAATTTACAATTTATTGTTTCAAATGATACAACACTCACTTGTCAATTTTATGACCCACTATACGACCCCCGGGAGGTGTCATTTGTCCGATGTGTGTTATACCTTATGAATAGGCGACACACCCCTGCGTAAAAAAGTGAATTACATTTATGTGATCATGACGCACCCATTTTGACGCATTGTGATAATGTTGTTCATGATATGGTGGGTGGTAAAATGACGGACATTGACACTATTATTCATTGATGTGATGTACAATCTAGGTTTTTTGTAATAATTATTTGTAAATTGATGCATCCATGGCGCACCTCTCCCGGGCATTATCTCATTACGTATACTTTACCTGAATTTGAGGAAATGCTTTCTTGATGTTCTGTACCGCTAGGTATGAATTAATTGACCGACTATTCTCAGCTCTGATGTCATCAATATATTCTCGAAGGGTGCTTTTCCTTATTTTGTAAATTTTTCCAGCCTGAATAATTCAAATGAATCACTTTATTACTGTATTAATGGGTGAATAACAGTCATTGGGTAACAAGGGAAAGATGAAATTGTAACTCGGTAAATTTGGTAGTTTTATGGTGGGCAGTATGGAGTGTTTGATGAGTATTTTCCTGAAAAAAATGGTTGATTATATTTATTTACCCTATAATCTGTACAATTTGTGTTTTGTCGGACGAAAGTAATGTTATGCGCGATTTGAAAGATTTGCGCAATTTGAAATTGCGCAAAAAAATCCTTGCGCAATTTTAAATTGCGCAAAGAATTCTTGCGCAATTTTAAATTGCGCAAGGATTTTTTTGCGCAATTTCAAATTGCGCAATCAACTTGCGCAATTTCAAATTGCGCAAGAAAATCTTTGCGCAATTTTAAATTGCGCTGCACAATTTGTAAATTGCGCAAGATAGTTCTTGCGCAATATGACACCTTTGCGCAATTTGAAAACGAACTATAAATTTTCCCATACATGGCTCTAGGCTAGGCCTAGGCAGAGGAGTTTAAAATTTAGTATTTTATTATATAAATAAGACCATTTCAATGAAGATAATGTTTAATACTCACTTTTTAAGTTTTTAATATTAGTTTAAGCTAGGCCATGTAACCTAGTCAGTATCAGTAGTCCAGACCCTAGCTAGGCTAGAGTAGTATAGCCGGCCGCCCGCGCCGCGCCCGCCTGGTGGAACACCACCGCTTCGTTTTCCTTCGTCGGTTCTTCGACGGTATGCTAACTTATAACAATATTTGCACTACTAAAATAAGGAAATGCGATATTTATCTTTAATTTTGAATCATTCTTAGAAATTACTATAAAAATATGGGTGTGCATGATTTCACAATCTGTCGAAAAACCTTGCGCAATTTGCAGATTACTTGCGCAATTTAATACGTTGCTTGCGCAATTTGAAACACATGTTTCAATTCAAATTGCGCAAGGATTTTTTTTGCGCAATTTCAAATTGCGCAAATCGTTCAAATCGCGCATAACACTAACATTATCACCTGCACGTGTACAAAGAGAGTCTAGAGTCCAATTGTACGATGGCCACTTATTTGCAACGTCTGTTATTACTAATGGTATTCCTAAAAAAAGTAAGCATAAACAACAATTATTATGATATGTAAAAAAGTGTCTAGGTTTATAAATCCAATAATAATATCATTAATATATAGGCCTAGGCCTCTTATTAGGCCTAATATTAATAATATATGAATTTTGTGAAAGTTTTAGTGATATGATATTTTAAGTTGGAAAAATATATTATAATAATACGGACCTAACACTAATTAGGAGGTTTTTAACCCAAACGATAAATTCAGTTCTGTTTAAAAACTCTAGGCCAAGCCCCACAGTAATTATTGTCTATGCCTATGCATATGTACGGTAGGTCGGACGGAGTGCTTGGGTGGTGGTGGGGGTTGGGTACGGTTAGGGCTAGTAGGCCTAGCCTAGCTGTTGAATGATATGTTATAAATAACTGCTAAAAAGCTAAATCACAGTTGGATGCATTCCAAACCTTTTATAAGATAATTATCTTTGAATAAATGTACAGGCGGTGCTGAAATTTCCTGAATTTCAACAAACTTTTGTTCCATGTTTATCTCGTTTCCGTCCACACGATTGCCACCGAACCATTCATGCATGACATGGTATGACGATCCATCCAAGTATGGAACGTCTCCATTTCCAAACAGAAATTAGAATAAAACAAGCATGGCCAAAATCTAGAATAAATCAACAATTTATTTACTCTATCTTTCTTAACATTTTAAACACAAATGAACTGAAATATAATAAAATCAAAATCTGTTTCAATATACTGAAATTAATTCATATTTGTTTATACAGTTTAGTTACTGTTTTGCAACTTTTAAATTAATTTGCTGATGATGTCAATTACAATACATTGTAAATAATAATCACATAAATCTGTATTTACCAAGGAATTAATTAGATTAATATTTTGGCACAAAAATGGTAAGACACAACTCCCACCAAATTGGATTTAAAAAGGAAAAAAATATAGGAACAATAAACCATGGAGGTATAAAAATATTTTTATACCTCCATGAATGAACTATACTTCATATCACAAAATAAAGTATCCCAAAAAGACCATATCCTAAGACAAACATAAAGCATTAAAAATATGAAAAACATTTATAATTAATATAATACAATAAAGGTAGAATACAAAATATTCTATTTGATTTAAAACAACTGCAATTATCTATCAAAGGAAAAAAAACCACATTTATCATAGCTGCCTATAATAAGAAACAAAAGAACACAACATCTTCATTGTTAAATATACAATTCTTTATATTTAATCCTACAATTATTTACATATTGTAAACAATATACAGGTATAATTGATAAATTGCTTGAGGGGGTGTACTCATTCTCAAACACCGGGCTCTTTATATTAATAATTAACACTAGCAGCACATTGTGCACACTTCTAGAATATAAAAGATGGCAGAACACCTGGTCCAGTCTGAGTAGAAAGTAGATTATATTAATTGTAAAAATATTGGGACAATACCATATACATACAAATTAAATACACCAATGGCATGATCAACATAACTACACCAGATGCAAGTAGTCAACTCTCCCAATACCAGACTCTCCCAAAACCAGACTTCTCTTGAGGACCAAAGGGTCCCAAATTCATTTTCACCATTAAAAACACATTCAGAATACCAGCCTTTCCGGAAAACCAGACATACTAGGCCAGCCCAGAGGTGTCCGGTATTTGGAGAGTTGATTGTATAAAATTCTATAATTATATAATTTCTGACTAGAATGGTTGGATTAGAGGCTGACAAAATATTAACTATGTTTAAAATACATTCCAACTTTTTTCTAGCATTAGCATACAGTTTTTTTTTTAGTTTACATAGCAGCACCCAAGTTTAAGACAAGGTGAAATTTAATACCTACCACTAGTATAATAGGTTTCAATTTGTGACGACCAAGAATCAACTGTAGTGGCAACATGTTAATTAATTTGTGTGCATGAGGACTCACTTAATTAAAATTTTTGCAGATTCTAGGTCTAGACGACGACCACTCAATTTGCATATGCCCAAGGTCATGGCACATTGTTTGCTAAAGTTTCCAGTTCTAGGAAATTTAATTACTGGGAGACTAACCCTGAGATATTATTATACAGTAATAAAAGCTCTGTCTCCACTATCAAACTAGTTTGACCAAAAAAAGGTGTGATGTGCCCAAATATGGTAGTGATATTGCCAAATATGGTAGTGATATGACATCATCATGTCAATATATGGGCACATCACATTTTTTTGTCCCATAAAGTTTGATGTGTAGACAACGCTTTACTGTAACTAATTAGACACCAATATTTCAATATGTGCAACAAATAGGTGACAGAACAATCTGTTTCCTGGTCTATACAGTAGATAGAAGACACTTCCGAGGTAAAATACCAGTTTAGTACTTTTAATTACTCACTCAACCACTCAATATCGGTGGTCACTTCTAGACCTGTGCAGTTTCTCGCCACGGTAATAATCCTTACTTCTTTTATGACCGTCTCTCTTTGTGATCAAGTGCCGAAGATCCTTTGATTTTCCTGCAAAAGTCGGCCTCCTTCGTTCATCACCTCTGTTGTGCCTATGACTACTTGGTTTGAAAGTATCAGGAGAAATTTCTGATTCTGAATCAGATTTAATCTCCCCTTCCGATAACTCTCCTTCCTCAAGTTGAGAATCATCCTTTGCTGTAGTTACTTCATCTTGCATCAATCCTTCCTCTTCTTCTGTCACTTTCTCCTCTTGCATTGTTTCATCTTCTTGTTCTTCATTTTGCAACATGACCTCTTCACTTATATTGTCCTCTTGTGTCATTATTATTTCATCACTCATCACATCCTCCATTTTCTTCTCATTTCCAGTTGAAATAGTATGTTCCGTAGCCTCTGTATCTAGAATGTCTTTTTGGTTATTTTCAGTTTTCTTCTGTTTCTTCACCTTATTTTTGCTTGTTGAAACCTCTTTTACTTTCCTTTTTCGTTTCTTATTACTAATTTTATCCTTGCTAGGTGTTACATTACTAGTGTCTGATATATCACCAGTAGTCACGAGTGCACTACTATCTGATTGAGACTTTTCAGTTTTTGTTAAGGGTTTTCTTTTTTTTGTTTCCTCCTTATTTGACTGTTCATTCAAACTATCCTTTTTAATTTTCTTCTTGCTTGAAATAGTTTTCGGTTTTTCAGATCCTTTTACTTCTTCTGATAAAGAGCCGACGGTTGCCGTTGATGATTCAGTATTGGAATGTTTACTAGATTCTTTTAATGGACCTTTTTCTTTCTTAAGAATCATAGTTTTTGTCCTTTTTTCAAATTTATCTTTATCACTGTGTTTTTGTGTATTCTTAGGAGAGTTATCCTGCATAGTATCAAAATGTTCTTTATCATCGACTAACGTTAAATTATCAGTTTGGGAGCATTCACTATCAATATCACTGAGACTGCGATCACTTTCTACATTGGCAGAAGTGTCCACATTCTGAGGAGTTCTAGATAGTTGTTCATCATCCATATTTTCTTTTGAATCCAATTGGGACTGTGTATGGATCTCAGAAGATTCAGAAGAATGACCATCGATGATTCTTGTATCATTTTCACTGCTGCTGTCATCATGTTCAAGATGTCGTAATGTAGGAAGATGGTGACCTTTCCCTTTTGTTGAAGGAGATTTCTTATATTTTTTCTCAGTTTTTTCTACATCAATTTTAGGTTTCTGGTGTCTCCGTTCAGAAGTATGTTCTTGACTGTTTACATGAGTAGTTTTCTCAGACCTTTTTGAATCCTGGAGTGCTGTTTCATTGTTGCTTTTATTAATACTTGATTGAGTATAGTTTCTGTCATCTTTTGATTTCTCCACCTTTTCAGATTTAGAAATTTCATCTCGGTTTCTTCTATCTTTCTCGTTTCCTTTACTTGCTTCTCCTACGTTTCTTTTTTCTCTTTCTATATCTCTCATTTTTCTATCAGAGTGTCCTCTTTCTCTATCACTGTCCCTCATTTTTTCAGTATCTTTTTTCCTCTCTTTTTCTTTATTTCTAATATCAATATCCAATCTTGATTCTTGCAACCTACTATGTCTGTCTTTATCTCTAGAAGATGAACGATTCCTTTCGTCTCTGCTATCTCTATTTCGGTCTTCTGCCATCTGTGACATTTTTTCCCGCTGTTTTATTCTCCTTTGAATTTCAAGCTCTCTGTCTCTTTCTTTCTGTGACAATTTATCAAGTGTTCTCTCATCAGTTACTTTTGAAGATTTATTTCTATGTCTTTGATCAGACTCTGATATCTTTGAATGGTCTTTGGTACTTCTGTTCTCATATTCTTTTTCAATTCGATGCTTTTCACCTGATGAATACCTCCCTGACTCTGGTTCGTTTAAATGAACACCTTTGCTTGATTGTCTATCTGACCTAACATGATCATGTTCTTTCATCCTTCTATTCGCCTCCTTATCATACCTCTTGTTGTGGTCACGCTCACTTGAAGACATTTTTTTAGAATCAGACCTAACAGAATTATTTTCATTCACCCGTTTATCAGACTTCCTAGCATGGTCTTCATCTAATTTATGTTTTTGAGTAGAACTTGTTGAAGATCTAGATGAAGTTTCATTTTTTTTATCAGACAACTTTTGTTCAACTGAAGTAGATCTTTCTGTCCTTAATTGTTTATCTTCAGATCTACTTTTAAATGATAAACTATCATCTCTAGTGCATTCCTTATGTTCTGTTCTTCTTTCTTTTAATTTTGGTTCATCAATAACTTTTTGTTCTTCTCTAGTATTATCCTTTCTCTTATAGTTGTTTACAGTTCCGTTTGAATATTGATCACTGATTCGATCTTTTCTCTTTCTACTCGGCGAAGCAGTTTCTCTACTTCTTACATCAGCTGATGAACTGCTTTTATGAGGTAAACTTCTAACATCCTTCTTTAACGCTCGTTCTTTCTTGTACATATTTCCAGATTTATCTCTGCTGCTTGATCTATTTTCTCTTTTATCATCTGATGGATGGCGGTCAAATCTTTCATTGTGCACTGCACTGTTTTCTTTCTTTCTCTCAAGACTATTATCTTTTTGAAAGTAGTAATCTCGAGCTAGTGAATCTTCCAATAGTTGAATTGCTTCACTTGAGTTTGCCTGCTTACTGCTAAGTTCTTTAGCTTGTAATGCACTTTTAAGTACGTCATCAAATTCTTTGCCTTCCTTGCCTTGGCTGCGTGCTGCCACTATCTTACGATACATCAGGGCTTGGAAACGCATTGGTTGTAAATAGTCAAGTCTGAAAAAAAATTAATTTAGTTATTAGATTATAATTCCATATTATAATAATCAAGGTATCATTGTATGAAGCATTACCAAGGACAATTAAGAAAGTTTTTAGCCAGGCTTTTTCCCACAATAGCCCACATTTTTTTCATCAAATGAAGTACCATTTTCAACAAAAAGGGAAAAAATAAAGCGCAAGTATATTTGTCATCACTTTTGCTCTGGAACGGAATCTTGTTTGAAAATGGCGTTCGTTCCAACCTAGGCTTTGAACTCTGGCTACAGGCTTGTCAAGCCTTAATAAGCATACTGAGAATGTATGACTTGCATAATAATATGTATGAATCGGTAAATGGGTGTTTCATCGGACTTACTTTCTGACAAGAGCAGCAATTTCCATATCCTTTCGCTTAATTTCTCCTTGTGCCGTCTTGTACAGGGAAGAGATATTCCTACGCAACTTCAAATTTTCTTCCTTGATTGCGTTTTCCTAAACAAAATAATAAAATAATTAATGATACTATTGAATATAAAATTTTTGGTATACACACACTTTGGATTACACATTTTAAATTAAAATTGTAGATTTTAAATTCCTTGGTGGTAATAACTTACTGTAGAAAGGAACAATCACAAAATTAATAAGCATTTATTACTAATAATAAAACTAATTATGAGTATTCATAACTCACATAACTATTAATTGGGTTTCTGTTTTATTATTTCAATTAAATACCATCCATTACCCTAATTTGTATGTCTGTAATAATTGAAGTTAACTTACTTGCTTTATCAATTTCTGTAATGACGATTTCAATTCTTCAACTTTGAGGAGATTTATGTTCTTGTCTTTTAAAAGCTGTAAAAAAACAATGTATTAGAAAGAAGACTAACATTTTAATATTGCATAATTTAAAGGTTCTGTCTTTGTAAAATTGAAAAATAGCATGTTATTTACTACCGAATCCTAAGAAAATAATTATATTTTCATAAAACTATTTATAACTCAATTAAAAATAATCTTTACCTGATCGTAACTAAGTCTTGATGAGGCTTCTTCAATTACAAACTCACTGTAAAGATCCAGACTGGAGTCAAGTGCTTTATAAGGTGTTTTGAAGTCGGTACCATCCATTGAAATATCGGCATAAAGTTCTTCAAGACTAGTCTCATGGAATGTCTTGTTCGACTCCATTTCAAAGTCATTATCAATGTTGGTGTCAAAGTCACTTTCTTGAATTGTAGTCTTTGGTTCATCATGACTTATTCTTTTAGATTTTCCATCATCACTACTTTCATTATTTTTCATTTTTGATCTTCTCTCTAGACTAGTTTCATCGCTTTTCTTTCTCGAATGTTCATCTTTCTCATCAAAACTAATATCATGGCTTGTTCTTTTTGATTTTCCAACTTCACTACCCTCACCACTTCTTTTTGATTTTCCACTTTCTTGGATTTTTGTTTTAGACTCTTTCTCACGCACATCATCAGAACTTACATCATGGCTTGCTCTTTTAGATTTAGTATCACCACTTTTGCCATGGCCACTTCTTTTAGATTTTTCATCAAGACTATGTTCATGACTTTTTGTCTTTGACTTTTCGTGTTCTTTATGATTACTCTTGCTTGTTCTTTTAGATTTGCTATCACCACTTGCATCATAGGGTTCTCTTTTAATTTTTTCATTAAGACTACCCTTTGTCTTTGACTCTCCATCTTTTTTATGGACATCACTCTGGCTTGTGCTATCAGATTTTCCATCACGGTCTTCTCTTCTAGGTTTTTCGTCAAGACTACTTTCGTGACTTTTTGTCTTTTTTAACTCTCCGTCTTTTTTATGGACATCACTCTGGCTTGTTTTTTTAGATTTTCTATCACCACTTGTGTCACGATCTTCTCTTCTAGGTTTTTTGTCAAGACTACTTTCTGGACTTTTTGTCTTTTTTAACTCTCCGTCTTTTTTATGGACATCACTCTGGCTTGTGCTTTTAGATTTTCTATCACCACTTGTGTCACGATCTTCTCTTCTAGGTTTTTCGTCAAGACTACTTTCGTGACTTTTTGTCTTTTTTAACTCTCCCTCTTTTTTATGGACATCATGATGACTTTTAGATTTTTTATCACCACTTCTTGTGTCATGATCTCTTCTTTTCCCGTCAGGAATACTTCCATGACTTTTCCTCTTTGACTCTCTATTCTTATCATCTGCTTCATTTCTACTTCTTGACTTTTCACCAATGTTTTTGTCATCGCTTCTTTTTGATCTGCTTTCAGGATTAGTTTCATGGCTTCTTCTCTTTGATTTCACATTTGCTTTATTGTCTTTCTCTCTTTCATCAACTCTCTTTTCAGAGCTCGTTGCATTAGGTTTTTTGTCCTGATTATCTCTTGGCTTCTTATTACTATTTTCCTTACTTTTATTCTTTGATTTTTCACCTAAATCAATTTCATTGCTTTTATTTCTTGTGTCCTTAACTTTCTTAGATTTATCCCCAGGTGATGAGGTCTGTTTGTTGGAGGTACTTTCTTTAATGTTCCTTTCTTTCTGGCCACTAACATTTTTTAATGATTTCTGATTAGAGGAATGTTCAATGTTCTTTCCTAGTTCAGTTACTGAATCTTTCTTTTTAATCATTTCATTCTTTTCATCTTCACTACTGCTACTGTCCTCTTCATCACTGCTGCTGGACCCATCACTGTCTCCACTACTGGAGTCTCTCTCGTTATCACTATCTTTATTTTCTTCGTTATTACTGCACTCTTCATCACTTGCAATTTCATAGTCAGGATTAAAGTTCATCTCAGGATCACTTTCTGGCCCAAACTCCATCTCAGTAAAATTCAGTCAACTTAAAAAAAAAATAATATAGGCCTATATAAAAATTAATGATGTATTTCATTTCAGTAGGCCCTAATGATAAAGAAAATATGATTATTATTTATTAATATTATTATATTATATTATTAAAACTAAATTATTAATATTAGTATTTTAATACTTTCTTTAAAAAATATAATTTAATTGATTTTCTTGATAGCAGCTTTATAAATTATTAAGGTTGAATTAGAAAGCAGTGATGACAATGATATTAAATATTAATGAAGAAATAAATGTATTAAACATCACACAGTTCTACAGGCCTAGGCTAGGCTTGTCCCTCATATCAAACTCAGCCAGCGTCCCCGTCCAATCGAAGCCTCATGTTTGGTTTATGTCTAGCCTGGCTCTATATAGTTCTATTAAAACAACTTAACAACATACCTCTTACACATTTCGAATTATTACAAAAGTTGAAGTTTATTTTCTAGTAAATTAATCAGATAATTAAAAGGAATTAAAGTATAAATGATGAACTACGAACTCGAACGATAAGAACATTTTATCGGTTTGTTGCCATCTATCTCCTATCTCTCTCTCGTCGCCCGCCACCACATTCTTTTTTATACAGAGAGAGAGAGGACGCTATTTAATTTTAAAGAAATCTCTCTTCGTATAAATAAAATAGTTTTTATTCTGGCATGTGCCATAATAAAAACTATTTATAATTGATAAGGATTTTGCTATGGATTAGTTTCTCTGGGTTTTTTTTATGGGGAAAATGTGTTTTTCCTATACAGGAACGGGCCACAAAGATAATATCTATTAAATACAACACGAGATATTCCAATTCTATTTGTTTTCAGATATATTAATATACAATCATAGATAAATGAATTAATCCATGATACAATTCAATAGCTGGTCTTCGTGTTGCACACAAAAATAACACTTACGTGTCATCTCAATTTTAGTTGAACACGATTTTTTTAAAATAAAAAGGTCCTTGCAAATGATTTACGCTGTGGCTAAAGATACGGTACCGTATTCTAACTTCTGTTTACTAATAAAGGTACGGTAAAATTGCATTACGTCATAATCATGAAAAGTTGCAAATTAATTTATATTTATCATAATCATTCAACCATTTAATGTTTATCAATTGAATATTGCATTGTATGTCCATGTTAAGGAAACTACAAGGTAGGTGCGCCTATGTAGCCTCGAGTACTAAAACGTACGTAATCGCGATGAGCTGGGCCACTCAAATCATAGAGATATTATAGTTCACTATAATATCTCTATGCTCAAATCGATCGAGACAACTACTTTTGATGATTACTGGTTTAAAATGCCTAACCAGACTAGATAGTTATTATAAAATACAAACATTGATAAACCCCACTTTAGAAAATAGAAAGTGTAAACCCTGAGATCATTGCTTCCCGGTGACGATGACGTCAGTGGCGTACTAACGGCTATGTGAGCGCTCACTGGCTAAACTCTGGGACCCTGAGCTTATCGTGCCGATGAGCGATGCCTAGAGGAACTTAAATTAAACTATGCCGAAAAAGGGGTAAAAACACCCAAGGCCTCACGCGTTGGAACTTGGAGGGCCAATTAGGTTGCCTAAACAACCAGGGGCATCAGGCCTCTTCGTTACGCCACTGGATCATGACGTTAGGGTATTGTTTGTGAATTGTGAGTGCGCCGTACCTATAATGTTGTTTGATGATACAGAACTGATGCCAGAATAGCGTGAGATGGAAATTTACCTTGCAGACGATGAATTTAAAGGAGTCTCACTATTAATTTAACAAAATTATCAAAGGAGATAAAGCGAAATAGAGTTCATCTATTGTTTAGAAGATATTAGATTTGGGAGACATATTATTTTCAATCAAATGATTCAGAAACAACGAGTATAAATTCAACTAGTCTGGAATAACAATGTCAGCCTTTTATTTATTTAAATGTTTGTAAAGCCAAACTCCACCGGCAACGGCAGCCGTCCAAAACGTTGTCCTGGTAGAACAAAACGTACAAAGCCGCGAGCCGTCGGGGCGTTCCTTTCTACGAACGATTTTGGAAATGGAATCGCTGGATAGTCCTAAAAAATAAAATTAATACATTCAAGCTTTAATAAAGCAGTATAACACTTTAAAAAGTAAATTACAGCTGATTAAATTTTAGAGTATGGTAAACAATTCTTGATATAGGCCTGTTTGAGGAATACGCAACTTATGTGCAGTAAGTATAATACAGTAGTACTTTGTAAAACTATCGTGTACAAAAGTTTCCCCGAGTATACACTTGGGAAACACTCGGGAAAGGTTGTGGTTCTTACCTTTGTTTCTGGTTCGTCTTGCCAAATCATGGATTTTGGTAACTTTCCCATATCATAAAGTATCTATAAAGTCAACAATTAATGCATAATTATATAATAATCACATAACAAAAGTATAATAGACATAGTATTATTAAATGTGCGATTGAATACCTCTCTAGCAGCACGTTCACAAGATTCAACAGCTCCGTCCATATAGCCAGACCATTTACTAGCCGTTTCCGTGCCTGCAAAGTGTATACAGCCGATTATCCTTCTTAATTCTCTGAAATTATAGTGGCGAGCATAAAGTAAACTCACAGAGTTGTTAGTTCTTTGCTCTACTGTGCAGCCCCATTGGTTAAGCTCTGTCTACACTATCAAAATGATGTGATGTGCCCTTACATGGACATGATGATGTCATATCACTACCATATTTGGGCATGTTACTACTATATTAGGGCATATAACATGTTTTTGTCACATAAAAAGAGCTAAATTACCTGCCGTATTGGTAAAGAGTTCCAGGTTGAAATATAGTTGTGTAACAACCCGCTGAATATGCTTCTGCCATCCAGTTTTTCTCTACGTAGTTAATTGGCTAAAAATATAAAATAAGTTTGTCATTTTTTAATCAACGCCGCGCGCTGGTGACGAATGACGTCACCGCTGATAATAATTTTGATAATTATATATATTATAATTATAAAGAAGATATAATATACAAGAATTCACTTACATGCATTGCTTCATCGGTGCCGAAAACTTTTGCATAATATCGACACAATGTATAACGTCTATGTTAAAAAATATATAAAAGTCTTTGAGCGCCCTCTCTATCGTCACACAATTTGGTTTCATGTGTGCGGTGGTCGAACCCAGCATTTATGAGATTTTCGTTATACAATTTATTGAGTGATTTTAAAAATTGGTGTGAATGACGTTCAAATTTGTTCGATATCGAAATTTTATTTTAATTAGCTTCTTTCTTCTTTCGATTTACAAAAATCACAATCTTTTAATATATCACGTGGTAATACAAAAACACGTTACCGTTCATTTTCTGTAAGCTGACAGAACTGTCTAGCCTTGTTTGCGGTTATAAATCTAAAATAAAATGAAACAGGTTAAATGAAGTTAAAATAAAGGTTTAGTGTATCGTTCTTCCTAGTAAAAACACACCTTTCACTCCCAGGCCCATGTTATAATAAATTATATCTTAATTAATATGCCTATGATATTCATTGACTCACGTGACTAAAGCTGGCGCAGTCCCATCCGGTTTGGTGTCATCTACTGACCACTCTACTGGTAGATCGGGATCGATACTCTACGAGGAACCACAGTACCCTAAAAACGAACAATTATCAAATGATATCAATATTATGATTAGCAGTTCTACGAGACATAGTTGACTGGGTTGCATTCAATCATGTTGTTCATTTTCTTAATAGCGAAATATAATACTAGAACTATAATACCTACCTCTATCTCTCCAGAAGTCAGTCTTGTAATATACCATACACTTTATTACCGAGCCCATCGGACTGCGAGCGGCAAGCTGGTTTCGGAGCGGTGGCAGTGGAGGGTTAAAATGAATCTTTTGCGTTAAACCTGGTGACATCGCTATAATTACATGTTTCGCCTGGAAAAAAAATACCGTTTTCGACAAACTAGCAATGAATAGTAAAAACAAGTGAACTGCGTATTTTGACCATTTTGTATCGCAAGGTAAGAGGGATGTATTCTCCTATGATGACGGTAACTTGAACATTGTGGACGTTACCGTAAAAACAAACATACATAATGACACTATACTGATATACAACAAGATATATTCTTTGTATTTATTTAAAAAAATCTGTGACCAGGGTTCGTTAATAATTTTATAATGATAGTTTTCTTCCTCAAATAAATGTGCTTACTTTGTAAGTCTTTTCATTCAATGTTTTGATAACAGCTACGTCTCCTGATTGGTCGAGTGAGTATACTGGGCTATCTAGTATGACGCGCTCCTTTCCAATCTTGTTCATGAGTCCGATTGAAATCTGTTGCGATCCTCCTATGAATTTCTTCTCCTATACAAACAATAAAACAAGCCACTTTCTGTGTAGAATTATTGTACGAATTATATTTTTTATGACGATTACTGATTGTAGATTCAATAGTAATACTAGTAATTTACTAAATGTAATATATTCAATTCAATTCAATTCAATTTCTTTTTATTTTGGAAATATCATCCATATTAATAAACTTATTAACAGAAAAAGACAAATCTAAACTTAAGTATAAAGAATGCTTCTCCATCTACAATACATTTTGGAGTTATGGAGCATATGTTTGCAAACACAAGCAACAAGGATGTTATCACTATTCAACATACGTTGCATGAAACCATAGGTAGATTTTCGCATGTACTCATTAAAGGAAGGGACACCATGTTCAATAAACATTGCACTGACACTACTACTTCTAGAGACATTAAGTATACGGCGCAGAGCATTATTGTAGCATACATTAAGAGATCTAATATTCTTCATACGATATTATACAGTAGAGCCCCTCATTGGAACACTCTGCCTGTGAAGAGGACACATTCGTGTCAAACAAACTATAAGCCTAGGCCTAGTTCAAGGAGACACTCATATTAAAGCTGGGTTCCCACTAGCGACGCACGCAAGGACGTAACGCAACATAAGTGATTTGACCAATCACAAGCGATGGATTATTCGAACAGTGGCTTGGCATTGGTCAACTCGCTTGCGTTGCGCGTACGTCCTGGTGGGAACCACGCTTAAGGGGACATTTGCTGTTTTGTTGTTGGTTCCGATCCCAAAGGTGCTTAATATAACCGGTTCTACAGAAGTTGTTATCATTATTTGACCACTCACCTGTCCGCCAAATTTAGTTGATATCATTCTCACAAATCCCCCACATTGCTTGATGTACCATGCAACAAACAACACTGACATTTCAGTCAGCTGAGATGTGACAGTTAGTTGACACATGGACTTACAGAAGTTATTACCCGTTCCTAAATACAAGAAAACAAAGAAGCATTAAGGTCAATTTACACAGACGAACGGTAACGGTAAGTGGAAAACCACGTCGCTTGTCCCACGTATATCTATCCTGAGCGGAAATCGCTCGTACGCTTCGCGTTGTGTTTAAATGGTCATAAGGAATAACACAGATTCTGTATTACTTTTATTCATACACGCGAATAACAATTCATCTGTTTTTCCCATTCGTATTTATGCCTACCACAGGGCAGAGTAAAATTGATGTCACTTATTAACTCTACGATACTAGCTCGGTTACCCATTCGTCAATTGGGTAATTTTCAATGCCTCTAGCTCTTTTGCTACTCTTAGCAGACGGTCTTGTGTGCGTCCAAATTTCCCATTCGTATTAATGCCTATGTCCAGGGCAGAGTAAAATTGATGTCTACTTATTAACTCTACGATGCTAGCTTGGTTATTCATTCGTTTGTATACTTATGTATTCTTTCATTCGATTGCATATTATTTAATTCTGATCATTGTTTCTCCGTCGTTTATCTATTATTCTACTAACTTCGTCAAGGTATTCTTATCAATCCAATCTTGCATTGTAGTATTATCCAACTCTTCTGCGTCAGGACAATCCCAAGGATCAGCAGATGGAATCTGAAAATACGACATCATACAGTTATCAAAAGATAACGAAGAAAATATCTGTGTGTCTATGTGCGCGCGCGTTTAGGCTTGGTTAACAGGAAACTGAGCTCGGCTTGCCAAGATAGGAACTCGTAACAGTCATTTGATCTTAAGCGTGGTTCCCACTAGCGACGCAACGCAAGGACGCAACGCAAGTGAATTGACCAATCACAAGCGATGGCTTATTCGCTTGTGATTGCTAACTGTCTATAACTTCGCTTGTCATTGGTTAAAACGCTTGCGTTGCGTTTACGTCCTTGCGTTACGTTCTAGTGAGAACTTAACCACGCTTTACTGGATACGAAAAACCAACAGTACTGCATATTCTCCGCAGCGCGCGGTGTCTGATCGTGTCGCAGCCACATATAAACCCTTTGATCTCCGGAACTTAGCATCCTGTTGTTAGATTGCCTTAAACCGGTGGCATACCCACCAAAGTTAGCGATAATTAGTTCATGAAACTTATTATACGCCAGGTAAATAACTCAACCTGAACGGGCTTATGATAGTGATAGTTAATAATGATTATAAGTGACTGTTGCAATGATGACGTCTCTGATTTGACTAATATGGTAATGATGACGACATCAATACTAATGACAGACAAGTTACCTTTTCACCAAGGCTGTCGATTCCTCGAATCACTTGGTTGATATCCATCCATACGAGAGGGTTGTAAAACGTTGGGAATGTTCCTGTGAATGGATAAACTTTACCCTGTGGACATATTAGATAATCTATGAGTATTTATTTTATTCAATTTTCATGCATAAACAACAACGTATAAACATGACAGCGGTGCAGCACCCTGGGGTTGCCATGAGTGCTTAGCACTATCGAATTGGTTCTCCATACTGCACTTGAACATATAAAAGTAAAACAATAACAATACATAAGATAAGTATAACAAATCGAACATAATTTAACGATCATTAAAAAATGTAAAAATATTATTTACAGACAAATTAATTCGTGTGTACAAAACATTAAAGCTGCCTGATATAAGATCGGAGAAAAGCTCACAATACATTATACATAACATCATCTGTAACTATTTCGGCGTAAAATATCTCATTTTTGTTCTTATGGTTTAAGTAAAGTATCAATAATTATTGACTACCGTACTCAGTTTGTAACCTTTAAACAAAAATAATACATTAATCAGGCCCGTAGCCAGGGGGGGTTTTTATGGTTCGGGCGAACCCCCCCCTTTACAGCGAACCCCCCTTAACAAACTGCGAACCCCCATCCCCGACATGCCCAATACCTCACCCTCATCTCCAAAAATCCTCAAAATACGTGCCCCACAGTACAAAAAGTTGTTTGTAAATTGAAAAATTCGTAAACTTGTTCGTGAACCTTCTTCTCTGTATGAGCGTCAACTAGTGATACGTGTCTGTAAATTTCTAAAAGCTGCAAATGAATTGCCGATTTTAACCTGAAAAATAAATGTTTGGTCCCTGCATGTAACATGATATTGACGCGTCTCATAGCGAGCTGGCGCACGAACGATTCGTACAAAGGACACCGCCAGACAACTGCGTACCTATAATTGTTTAGATCACTGGCAGTCAGGCAGCATGCATAAAGTATATAGCCTTCCGACGTACATCAGTATTTATGTGTGACTATGAAGTATAATGTATCATAGTGGATTATAGTGAATATTAATATTTTACACTATAATATCTATGGTATCAAGTACTGTAGTTCACATTATGGCATCCGATTATTTTTTTCTAGACCACCAGCCGATACCTACTAAAATGTATCAATATCACCTATTTACATATTTATATTCCTCGACAAATTGCTGTAAATAAATATTATAGATAGAGCAGCTAGCAAATAGCATTTGCCTTCATCCAGTGTGCTTTTTTCGGGGCTGCTCCTAGATATACGTTCGCATTGAACTTGAACGCAAAACAAAATACGGAGTTAATGATCAAACAATCGGCGGTTCCGCACAGAGCACGCGCATCTAACATACGGCAACAAATAGTTATCGTCATTTAAATTATCGACGTGTTTGAGGAGGAGGAAAAAAGTACGATCTTTTTGCTCATTGGTTATATAGCATGCTGCACGAGAGTGTCTTTTCCGGCCATCTAGGGGTGTCATTTAACAAAATTCGCTTTGCATCAGGCCCCACCCCAGGGGGAGGGGGGTTGACCCAAATATTTAGTGTCCGAACCCCCCCCCCCCCCCCCCTTGACAGATTCTGGCTACGGCCCTGTTAATCTTACATCCTGTAACCAGGATATCTAGCGTCTTCGTCAATTGGGTAACTTTCAATGCCTAGCTCTTTTGCTACTCTTAGCACACGGTCTTGTGTGCGTCCAACGTATGAGCCACCCAGATCAACGTATCCACCCACTGAAGAATCCTAAATTAAAACAATTACAATTATTTTATATTTTTTAATTATTTTCAAACAGAAACTGTTACCAGCTAAGTATCATCTTTCTCTTATCAATCATCATTAAAAAATGTCTTTAATAAAACGTCTTATTGCGTGCTCTTGTAAAGCTTGGTTCCCACAACAAGGACGTAACGCAAAGTAAGTGATTTGACCAATCACAAGCGATGGACTCCCTGGATGGATTATGCGAACTGTCGCGTGTGATTGGTCAACACGCTTGCGTTGCGTTTACGTCCTTGCGTTCGTCCCAGTGGGAACCAAGCTTAACTGGTACAATGGAGGAAGTATAGTTTATACATGTTGGAACCAAGCTTTAGTATGGTTCCTATTAATATTTTTGTGAATTTAGTTACGGTATTCATATTTTTGGAAAAATTAATTTAAATTTGGCATTTGGTCACGATCTGTAATTTATTTTATGTGGTTTCATATAAAGTGAAATAATAATATTGTTTTGTTTATTGTCTTTTCTTAATAGTATCATTATTATCGATTTACCTTCATTGTGTGGGTGCGCCCACCGACTCTGTCACGTGCTTCCAATACTAGAACATCAACGCCGCTCTCGGCAAGCAGCTTAGCAGCACACAGCCCTTTCAATAAAAATGAAAATATAATAAGTAGGTTGGATTGGGGATTCGGTAATGATCTTTATTTCTTTTAAATCAGAGAATATATTAAAATTTAATCTTTGTCAAAATGAATACATGGACAACTTGTTTAAGGGGTTTTTTTTTGCACGCGCGCCACTAGTTTGGAACCAGCTTCTACTCTATATCCGTCAATATAAATCTCTTAAGCAATTCAAGTCACTTCTAAAATATAACCTTTTTTAATCATTCTTGTTGGTCTTTTAGCGCTCTATAAAAGTTTATTATTATCATTATTATCAAAATTCAACTAGGCTATACTTATACTATGGCATACATACATTGTGTTGTAGGCCTAGTAGTTCCCACAACTAAAACGCTACGCAAGGACGTAAGCGCCATGGGTGATCCGAACTGTCGCTTTGTCATTGGTCATGCAACTTACGTTCTTGCGATACATCCAAGTGGGAACCAACTTTATACATCATGGATTCGTTTGTCTTATCACCGTACTTTCTTCTCCTAATATAACATTTTAGGCCTATACGAGTTTTGATAGAGGCTTGTTACTCGTTTTTACAAAAACATTTTTGTAGGCCTACAAAGCAATGTTATCATAACATCATGACCTTGAACTTGTTATCATTCGCTTCCCCTCTGAAATCATTAACGTCTATGCAGAGAACCATGTCGAAATTCTCCATGGCCGAACAATACTACAGTAAATAATGGCAATTATAATTGAAACATAGGACAAAGGGAATTGTGTAGTAATTAAAATAATCATTAATTGTTTAGTTTCGCCTAATGACAGATTTCTGATTGTTGAGTGACAGGAAGTATTTGCAAGCTATAACGGTGCTTAGGCCTAAACACATTGGTTAATTACGTTATGTGGTCAAAGGATCGGACATGATGGTGAACACTGGTATGTTATGAAGACAATTTCCTACACCGCAACGCAACAAATTACGTGCGTACAATTAAAGTATTTTGACCAATCACAAGCGACAGTTTCAAAGATAATCCGTCGCTCGTGATTGGTCAAGTTAATGCGTTTCGTATTTTTCAACTGTGATTTATTTTAATAAAGTGAAAAAACACAGCAAAGTAGCCTATTCATTTGGGCAAGTTATCCAAGATCCCATGTAGAAACAGTAAACCTCCTAAGTAAACAAAATAAACCGACGATCGATATATTTTATTCGACATGTCTGGACTTAGACAGAAAAGGACTTTGTATTTGTTGACAGACTGAATAGGTCCATGATAAGTTCCCGTATCAAACATTTACACAACCTTCATCCTATACTTTATTTAGTTTATTAGAATTTATTTTAAATTAATAGTAAGCCTACAGAAAGTAGCGTACAATATGCATTACACAATCACGTATGCATGTTGCATAATCATATAGTACTAGTGTGAAATGATGATATGAAATGAAGTTAGCCTGTAGCTGCTTTACATTCAGTAATGTAACATTGTTCAGTAGGCCTAGATATAGAAACGGTGCAACTCACATACAAACTATACCTACCGCTAATTCCGCCTCCGATAACGATAACGTCTTTTGTTTCTGCCATGATTACTTTCGCAAAGCTATGGGTATGTTACTACAATGTGTACTGTATTTTGCACTATGGTACAGTATAATGTTATCAGTAGTAATAATAAGCGTTATGTTCTGCGGCGGCGCAGTGATGACAATGAGTGATTTAATCCGAGGGACGTCGTTGGTGATTGGTCAATTAGGTAGCGATTTAGTGTACCATTATGACAATAAGCACTTTCTCGCCAAATCTGGTCCTTTTGGTATACGGGATGTTTGCGTCAGCGCATACCATCATATTCAGAAGGGATTATAGCTACAAAGTATTACTCTTTTTTCGCACGTGCGCATACACGTCACATTTTCACAGAAAGAAAAAATATTTATTTATATTCACATAAATTAACCCGCTTTTAAACTGGCCTAATGGATGGTGCAAGTGCGCATTGAAGTTTTCTACTTCAATATTACTCAAACAGCAGAGGTCTATTTTATGTGCCTTGATCAGTATTATACGTACGTATATTGTACAGTTATTATAACCATTGATAAACCACACTTTATACAATAGAAACCCTGAGATCAAGCTTCCCGATGACGATGACGTCAGTGGCGTAGGCCTACTAACGGCTATGTGAGCGTTCACTGGCTAAACCCATGAGCAATGCCCACATGAAAATTAAAATATGCCGAAAAGGCTAAAAATACCCAAGGCCTCCAGCGTTTGAACTTGGAGAGGCAGTTAAAGCTTGGTTCCCACTAGAACGTAACGCAAGGACGTAAACGCAACGCAAGCGTTTTAACCAATGACAAGCGAATTTATAGACAGTTATCATTCACAAGCGAATAAGCCATCGCTTGTGATTGGTCAATTCACTTGCGTTGCGTTACGTCCTTGTGTTGCGTCGGTAGTGGGAACCACGCTTAAGGTTTCCTAAACCAGGGGCCTCAGGCCTCTTCGTTAAGCTGGATCATGACGTTAGGCTACGGTTTGTGAGTGCGCCGTACCTATAATGTCGATTGACGAGCAAGATGATAAACGATGATACATAATTGATGACATAATAGCGTGAGATAACAATTTACCTTGCAGACGATGAATTTTTAAGGAATCTCATAGTTCTACTAATTTAACAAAAATTATCAAAGAAGATAATGCGAAATAGAGTTCATCTATTGTTTAGAAGAGATTAGATTTAGTAGACATATTATTTTCAATCAAATGATTCAGAAACAACGAGTATAAATCCAGTTAATCCGGAACAACATCCAGTTGTTTTATTTATTTAAATGTTTGTAAAGCCAAACTCCACCGGCAACGGCAGCCGTCCAAAACGTTGTCCTGGTAACAAAACGTACAAAACCGCGAGCCGTCGGGGCGTTTCTTTCTACGAACGACTTCGGAAATGGAATCGCTGGATAGTCCTAAAAAATAAGAATAATACATTCAAGCAGTATAACACTTTAAAAAAGTAAATAACAGCTGATTAAGTTTTACAGTACGGTTAAAATACTTTATATAGGCTGTTACAGCTTGAGTACGACGCATTTGGCGTCCCATACTTTATATAGGCCTATTCATAGGAATACGCAACTTAAAAGCCAATTTACACAGACGAGCGGTAAAGGTAAGCGGAAAACCGCGTAGCTTGTCAAACGTCTGTATCTACCCATCCTGAGCGACCGGAAGCCTCTCGTCCGCTTCGCGCGCGTTGTGTTTAAATGATCATAATAATATAAGGAATAGCATAGATTGTATATCGTTACCGCTCGATCGTCCGTCTAAATTGTACAGTAGTACTCGGGAAACACTCGGGAAAGGTTTTTCTTCTCTTACCTTTGTTTCTGGTTCGTCTTGCCAAATCATGGATTTCGGTAACTTTCCCATATCATAAAGTATCTATAAAGTCAACAATTAATTGATAATTATCTAATAATATCATAATCACACAACAAAAGTATAACAGACATATTATTAAATGTGCGATTGAATACCTCTCTAGCGGCACGTTCACCAGATTCAACAGCTCCGTCCATATAACCAGACCATTTACTAGCCGTTTCCGTACCTGCAAAGTGTATACAGCCGACTATCCTTCTTAATTCTCTGAAAGTAGATTTTAAGATTGTTGCTCTACTGTGCAGCCCCATGGGTTAAGATCTGTCTACACTATCAAACTGTGACAAAAACATGTGATGTGTCCATATATGAACATGATGATGTCATATCACTACCATATTTGGGCATTTTAATACTATATTAGGGCACATCACATGTTTTTGTCACATTACAGTTTGATAGTGTAGACAGAGCTTAAGTTGTAAAAAAGAGCTAAATTACCTGCCGTATTGGTAAAGAGTTCCTGGCTGGAATATAGTTGTGTAACAACCCGCTGAATACGCTTCTGCCATCCAGTTTTTCTCTACGTAGTTAATTGGCTAAAAATAAAATAAGTTTGTCATTTTTTAATCAACGCCACGCGCTGGTGACGAATGACGTCACCGCTGATAATAATTTTGATAATTATATAATATTATAATTATAAAGACGATATAATTTACAAGAATTCACTTACATGCATTGCTTCATCGGTGCCAAAAACTTTTGCAAAATATCGACACAATTTATCACGTCTAGTTAAAAAAAATTACAAGAAATTTTAGTAGAGCGCCCTCTCTATCGTCACATAATTTGGTTTCGAAATGTGCGGTTGTCGAAATTTGAACCCACTATTATTAGATTGTCGTTTGTTACAAGATTGATTGATTTTAAAATGACAATTGCTGTGAATGACGTTCAAATTTGTTCGATATCAAAATTATACTTTTAGCTTTCTTTCGTTCCATTTACAACAATCACAATCTTTTAATATATCACGTGATAATACAAAAACACGTTACCGTTCATTTTCTGTAAGCTGACAAAACTTTCTAGCCTTGTTTGCGGTTATAAATCTAAAAGAAATTTAAAAAAAATAAGGTTAAAGTGTATCGTCCTTCCTAGTAGAAACACACATTGAATTCCCTCCCAGGCCCATGTTATAATGAATCATATATGAATGAAAAGCTTATAATATTCGGTTAGCACTATACACTAAAGCCTATATTAATGAGGTACGTATTGACTCACGTGACTAAAGCTGGCGCACTTCCATCCGGTTTGGTGTCATCCAATGACCACTCTACTGGCAGATCAGGATCGATACTCCACGAAGAACCACAGTACCCTAAAAACGAACAAGTTATCAATATTATAATTAGCAGTTCTACGAGACATAGTTGACTGGGTCTCAATTCAATATGTTGTTATATATAGGCAAAAGTGAATCTTAATAGCGAGTTGTTAATAAGAATTATAATACCTACCTCTATCTCTCCAGAAGTCAGTCTTGTAATAGACCATACACTTTATTACCGAGCCCATCGGACTGCGCGCGGCAAGCTGGTTTCGGAGCGGTGGCAGTGGAGGGTTAAAATGAATCTTTTGCGTTAAACCTGGTGACATCGCTATAATTACATGTTTCGCCTGGAAATGAAAAAAAAAATAAATCAAGCGCTCGGAAATTAATCGATAACGTTTTTTGACAAACTAGCAATGAATGAATACTAGTAAAAACAAGTGAACAATGTATAGACCTATTGACTTTTTTTCAGGAAGGATGCAATCCCTTCTTCCTGAGAATGGTAACTTGAGAATATGTGGACGTTATCGTACAAACTAACATAATTATATAGACCTACTGATACCCGATATATACTTGTTTTTTTTAAATCTGTAACCAGGGTCCGTTATTATGTTTACAATTATCAACTCAAGCGTTTTCGTTAAGAACAATCTCAACGCTCAAAATACTCGGTTATATAAGTACTTAACGGAAAAGCTATACTCAACGGTAAAGTCCCAATCGAATACAGCAGTGTTATAGTATTTTCAACTAAGTTTGCTTACTTTGTAAGTCTTTTCATTCAATGTTTTGATAACAGCTACGTCTCCTGATTGGTCGAGTGAGTATACTGGGCTATCTAATATGACGCGCTCCTTTCCAATCTTGTTCATAAGTCCGATTGAAATCTGTTGCGATCCACCTATGAATTTCTTCTCCTGTAAAAAATTGAAAAAAGCCACTTTCTGTGTTAGAATTATTGTATGAATTATATTTTTTACAACGATTACTGATTACTGGAGGACCAAACTTAAAGCCTTGGCTTAATGCGTCCTCCTCACACAATTATATTTATTAATTTATGTTTCTGTATTATCATATTGTATTGTATTGTGTGAAACAATAAACTTGAACTGATTGTAGGTTTTATAGTAATAATTAATTACTTACCGTACTAAACAATGCAACAGAACCCCTCATTGGGACCCTCCTATCAGGGGACACTCGGCCTAGCCTGTGAAGAGGACACATTCATGATGTGAACCGACTATCGGGTCAGTTCAAAGAAACACTGTTATTTAAGGGGACATTTGCTGTTTTGTTGTTGGTTCCCGAAGGTGTCATATTTTGACTACTCACCTGTCCGCCAAATTTAGTTGATATTATTCTCACAAATCCCCCACATTGCTTTATGTACCATGCAACAAACAACACTGACATTTCAGTCGCCTGAGATGTAACAATTAACTGACAGATAGTCTTACAGAAGTCATTACCAGTTCTTTAAAAAAAAATATGGTGAAGATAAGTGTAACAGTTCTTTCATTGACATTTTGTCTATTCGTCCCTTTTTCTATTCATCCATTGTTTTTTTCCCATATTCGATATCTATGTCTACTCTATTTTTTCTTTTTTTTCTTTCGTTTCTTTTACTTATTCGTTTCCGTTTACTAACTTTGTCAATGTATTCTTATCAATCCAATCTTGCATTAAAGTGTTATCCAATTCTTCAGCGTCAGGACAATCCCAAGGATCAGCAGATGGAATCTGAATACGAAATAAAGTGTCAACAACAATAATAATAATAATAATAATAACAATAATAATAATAATAATAATAATAATTACGAAACTATGTGTAATGATTATGACAATACTGATGATGGTTGATTGTTATAATGATGATGATGATGATGATGGCGGCATAATGTTGAATAATACGGTAACATGGTCATGGTACGGTAACATTGCCATGGTCAAATAGTACGGTAACATGGCCATGGTCAAATGGTACGGTAACATGGCCATGGTACGGTAACATGGTAATGGTACGGTAACATGGCCATGGTCCATGTTCATGGTACGGGTCCATGGTCATGGTACGGTAACATGGCCATGGTACGGTAACATGGACATGGTACGGTAACATGGCCATGGTACAGTAATATTCACGATTATTGCAATGGTAGTGTTAAATAGTTACCTTTTCACCAAGGCTGTCGATTCCTCGAATCACTTGGTTGATATCCATCCATACGAGAGGGTTGTAAAACGTTGGGAATGATCCTTTGAATGGATAAACTCTACCCTGTGGACATAGTAGATAATCTATGAATATTATTTATATCGTGAATAATTAATATTACAAATATTGAAAGCATATAATATATTATTTATTATATTATTTATAGTTTATATCACCTACTGCTTTTACAAATGTCGTGAATAATGTTGCCGAATGTCACCTTAAACATGACATCACCATGACATCACCTTAAACATTCGGTGTTAATCAAGGACTTACGAAAGTTGGAAAAGCTCTCGAAAAAATCCGTAAGCAGCAGCTGATATAAAACTACTTTAAAAAGTACAAAACGTTCAGCATGTTTCCGAAATGTATAGTATAATATATTGTATATAACATGGCCTCATCTGTAACCATTTCGGCATTAAATATCTAACTTTTGTCCTGATGGTTAAAGTGTTTCAATATTTATTTGATTACTGAACTCAGTCTCGCACAACTGCAATTTAACCTAAAAATACACCAAAAAAGTTATCTTACATCCTGTACCCACGATATCTTAGCGTTCTCGTCAATTGGGTAACTTTCAATGCCTAGCTCTTTTGCTACTCTTAGCAGACGATCTTGTGTGCGTCCAACGTATGAGCCACCCAGATCAACATATCCACCCACTGAAGAATCCTAAGTTACAAAAATCAAAATTTAAAAATTCAAATTATTGTATATCATTTATTAAAATTATCAACCTCATCCTTCTCTCATCAATATCATCATTTTTTATCAACAATATATTTAATAAAACATCGTATTGCGTCGCCTAGTTAGCATCATGGAGGAAATGGTTTAGTCCAGGTTATAAGCTCTGTCTACACTACTATCAAACTAGTTTGACAAAAAAAAGTGTATGCTTAAATATGGTAGTGATATGACATCATCATGTCCATATATGGGCACATCACATTTGTTTGTCACATAAAGTTTGATAGTGTAGACAGAGCTTTAGAACCAAGCTTTATCAATTTAGTTTTTTTTTCAATGATTATCATTATTATTGATTTACCCTCATTGTGTGCGTGCGCCCACCAACTCTGTCACGTGCTTCCAATACCAAAACATCAACGCCGCTCTCGGCAAGCAGCTTAGCAGCACACAGCCCTTTAAATAGAAATGAAAATATAACATTCTCACTCCTGAGGACGATCAAAGTATATTGATCGAAACAGTTCTTTTCAGAAGTAATACACGTGCTGTACCGCAAAATTTATATCAACATTTGATTTCGCCATGCAAACCTTCAAACGAAAATATAATAGTAAAGTAGGTTGGAGTGGGGATTCGGTTCTGTCTCTATTAGGTAAAATCAAAGGATATTATAATATTCTTTGATAAAATTAATACATGGACAACTTGTCGACTAATAGGCTACTTCAATGTTTTGTATAGCTCCCCATACTAGGACGCAACGCAAATACGTAAACGCAATGGATTATCCGAACTGTCGCTTTGTCATTGGTTAACTCATTTGCCTTGTGATTACGTCTTTGCAATACATGTCCTAGTGGGAACCAATACACGGATTCGCTTGTCCATGATGGATCGCAACTTTCGTCGCTCCTAATATTAATCAAATTTTAGGCCTATTCGAGTTTTGATAAATTCTCATTTTTGCAAAACATTTTTTGTAGGCCTACCAAGCAATGTTATCATATCATCATGACCCCCCCCCCCCCCCAAACTTGTATGTGTCCAAATATTGATTTAAAGAGATTATCACTCGCTGTCTCTCAATCAATAATGTCTATGAAACATGAACAATTCTCCATGGCCGAACAATACTACAGCACATAATGGCAATTATAATTGAAACAAAGGATAAAGGGAATTGTGTAGTAATTAAATAAACTATTAATTGTTTAGTTTCGCCTAATGACAGATTTCTGATTGTTGAGTGACAGGAATACAACAGTGATTGTTATGTATTGGCAGCTGTAACGGTGCTTAGACCTAACACATTGGTTAATTATGTTATGTGGTGGTCAAAGGATCGGATATGATGGTGATGATGACTAGCATGTTATGAAGACAATGAGGATGTTGATCCTAATAATATAACATGGAAACAATTATTATGAAGTCAAAGGTCATTGGTGATAACAATTATCATAATTGTTAATGTTCTCAACCTGACCGAACATTTCATTTCATATTAATATTCATTTCCTTCATAATATATAATATTTAAAGTACAAAGTTCATAATTTAATGCAATTTCTATGGCGTTTTGTTTGTTTCCTACAACGAGACGCAACAAATGACGTGCGCACAACTAAAGTATTTTGACCAATCACAAGCGACAGTTTCAAAGATAATCCGTCGCTTGTGATTGGTCAAGTTTATGCGTATAGCGTATTTTTCGACTGTGATTTATTTTAATCATAGTCAATAGACTATGTTTTAATAAAGTGAAAAAACACTGCAAAGTATTCATTTTGGCAAGTTTCCAAGATCCCATGTAGAAACAGTAAACCCACTAAGTAAACAAAATTAACCGATGATCGATATATTTTATTCGACATTTATGGACTTAGTATTTGTTGACAGACTGAATAGGTCCATGATAAGTTCCCGTATCAAACATTTACACAACCATCATCCTATATATACTTTATTTATTTTATTTTAATTTATTTTAAATTAAAGGTAAGCCTACAACAAGGTTACTGAATCCGGACGCCCTAAGGGTCCATAAAATGGAACATATTGACCAAAAGTTGAGGCTTTTAATATGCATTTTTTCTTCGTTACCAAATTGATTTCGACTATCACTTTATCTCATGTCAATATGTTCAATCCAGACATAAAATCAGGTGACAATGAATACTGCTATCCAGGGAACCTATTATTGACTTCCACCCAATGTGGTGTCAACACTTCGACCTATATAAACCACATAGTTCCGAACATCTAGAACACCAAAATAAACAACTTGCAGATGTTCTAGTTTTAATGATGTTAAATGCCTATTCTGCAGAATGAATCCATGAATTGCCTAGTCATAGTAGGCATATAATTAGGCCAAATGGAAATATACGTAAAATGTAATACGTTAGCTGGATATACAGTATTATACGCGCGGATGATTCACACTGGTATAATTATGTGACGTCGAATGTCGGATTGATTTATAGCCTGTGATAAAATTAAAGTAGCGTACAACATACATTACACAATCACGTATGCATGTTGCATAATCATGTAGTACTAGTCACTAGTGTGATATGAAAATAGCCTGTAGCTGCTTTACATTCAGTAATGTACCATTGTTCAGTAGGCCTAGATGTACAAACGGTGCAACTCACATACAAACTATACCTACCGCTAATTCCGCCTCCGATAACGATAACGTCTTTTGTTTCTGCCATGATTACTTTCGCAAAGCTATGGGTATGTTACTACAATGTGTACTGTATTTTGCACTATGGTACAGTATAATGTTATCAGTAGTAATAATAAGCGTTATGTTCTGCGGCGGCGCAGTGATGACAATGAGTGATTTAATCCGAGGGACGTCGTTGGTGATTGGTCAATTAGGTAGCGATTTAGTGTACCATGTCAAAAAGCAACTTCCTAAAATCTGGTCCACCGTGTCTGAATGTGAATCTGCGCCAGCACATATCATCATATTCAGGAAGAATTGTATCTACAAAGAATTACTGTTAAATTTCGCAAAGACGCACGAGCGATATTCATTCACATAAATTAACCCTTTTAACTCTAATTAATGCATGGTGCTTGCGCTTTGAAGTTATCTACTTCAATATAACTCAAAACAGCAGAGGTCTATTTTCTATTTAGAAAGCCTTTGAAATGCGCAGTATCAGCATTATGGATTACGTTCGTAAAGATTGACAGTGTTTGTCAAGATAATGTTAGTCTGTGTTCCAGACGGAGTTTTGTCTTAATATTAGTAAAAAGATAAATATGTTGGCACATATGGCGTTTCATACGTATACTACTTGATTTTGTATTTTCAGACAAAAATCGCGGTCGAAATAAAAACAAATAAATTAAAAAAAAAGATAATACAGACTTGGGGCAAGTCTAAGATAATGTATATACCTTTATATCGCAATATCGGGTTTTTCATAATGTTCCTAAAATTCATGATTGCGCCCTCTACCTAATCAATTAGTTAAGCATGCAGCAACAAAAACTGAAGCTTAGCAACGTACAGCAGTAGTTCAACGGTGGGGTGGTCTGTCCAATCATTTATGAATTTTTAATAGATTTATTCATAAATGTGTGACTGATAATTCCCAATAATTATGTCAAAGAAGAGAGCGAAAAGTGGAGGGTCTGCAGGTGTATCGAGATGGGAAACTGGTTTATTGACCACACAATTTGAAGACGTAAGTTTAGGCTAGGCTAGCTAGCTAGTAGGGCCTAGCTAGAGGGCTAGGCCTAACCTTCTTAGTTAGGCCTAACTAGCCTAGCCTTAATAGATAGAGTAGGTGGGTAGGCTGCCTCTCTAATAGGTAGCCTAGCTAGCTAGCACACCGAAATAGAATAGGCCTAAGCCTAGCTTACAGTATGCTGTAGGCTGGTAGGATTGTCAATGTAATTCTCTCCGATAATGAAAGCATTTAATGTTTTATTAATAATAATAATTTTTTTTTGACAGGATGAGTGGAAATGCACAATTGCTTTTATTGTTGGGAATCGTCTGACAGATTATGACCACATACCAGTGCTCACCAGTACAGTAGAATCCGGGTCACGCAAACTATTCAGTGTCATTTCAAAGGATCTTCTGATAGATGAAGTAAGTAAAAAAAAAAATATTTATTAGGCCTAGGCCTATTTATTATTTTAAGTTTTTGGGTCATCCGGGAATGCCTCTCTGAATTCGATACTAATTTTTCTTTTCATTTTTTAGGTCAAAGAACTTGGTAGTTCAAAAAGTAAAAAGACGAAGGACACACCATTATTTAGTGAAATCTGTGAAGTAGCAAAGGTACATCTTGATCAAGGAGATGAGATTCCAATACAGCTGTTAAGTAAACTTCTGAAATGGAAGTTGTTGGCTATCAAACAGAAAGATGAGAAAAGACGAGAAGACGAGAAAAAGGCGAGAAAGGGATCTTTATTTATGCATACACACAATAACATGTCACATTATTTACACTATCAAACAAAAATTCCATGTGCCCATATATGGATATGATGATGTCATATCACTACCATATTTAAGCATATCATTACGATATTTGGGCACATCACACTTTTTTTGTCAAACTTGTTTGATAGTGAAGACAAAGCTGAAATGTATACAGAAATTTAGTCTTAGCTATTTCAAATAAATCAAAAAGTAGTCCGATAATTCATTGATTATTGTACTACTTGGATTAGTTTTATCTAGTCAATGACTTGACTTACAATATATAACTGATATCTTGTGTTTATACCAGGGCAACAACAACAAGGAGAAGAAAGGAGGAAAGGAAAAAGGTTCGAGAAGTAAATCCCCTACGAAGGGAAAAGGAAAAAAGTCTCCTGAAGTCCCATCACCAAAGAAAGATAGCAAACTGAAGAAGAGAGGTGAAGATAATGATGAAAATAAATACATTGGTAAGGATACATTTTTATAGAACTTTACTTATCTCAACATCAATATATTTTTTATTAAAGATCTACTTACGAGAAGCTACTAACTACCTCTCATTTCAATGTTTGTTACACCTGTTGCATTTATTTCTATTTTGAACATCATTTTTGTTTCAATTTCAATTAAAAATCTAAAGTCATATACTTTTTTTGTATAGGTAAAGCTGATGTTGGTGTTATTTTCTGAGTGTAGGAGGTTAGAAGCTTCGCATACCAAAAAGGTCTTCTCTAATATTTTGTAGGTCTCCTTTATCTAAACAAAAACCCTGTACTTCTAATTTCTTTCCATTTTCCGTAGATGATGAACCTGATGACGGCCCTCAACATTACGTTATCATCGAGGGTTTTACACAGGTCGCCCTCTTACCGCTTCTCAGTGATCTACAAATTAACGTTGACAGCATCATTAAAATCACGTCTCAAAACTATGAAAGTTACGAAAAACTTAAAAAGCAACTAGAAGATGAGGAAGACGAGGATCTTAAACCTCCAGAAGGTTAGTTAGAGTCATCCAGATACTGTAGTGATGTGCCCGAATATGGTAGTGATATGCCCAAATATGGTAGTGATATGACATCATCATGGCCATATATGGGAACATCACATAATTTTTTTGTCACATAAAGTTTGATAGTGTAGACAGGGCTTAAAAGATGTCATCCAATAGTAGAATAAATTGGATCACAATCCTGATTGGCAGTTTATAGGCAGGGGAATATCCAGAAGTGCTAACATGGGATATTAATGTTTTGTAAAAAATTGATAGTAAATTTTAGCGGCTGGCAGAAAATTTAATTTGACAATTAATTTTGTGACAAACAAATATGATGTGCCCATATATGGACATGATGATGTAATATCATATTTGAAAACATCACACTTTTTTCCCCAAATTTTAGATTAAATAATATATATTAATTTTGTTGTAGTACTTGAGGCTGAGCGAAATGAGAGAGATAAACAATCTGCTGAGATCGAGAAATTCTGGGATCAGCATGAATCAATGTTGAGGAAAAGTCCTAAAGGCTCAAAGCTGCATGATGTCGCCAGACTTACATACACCATCAAAGAGAAGACTGTACCAACAGATCTTAATGACAATGAACAGAAGGTAATTATACTTTTTGTCTGTTCATCCAGCTTACTGAAATTTGCTAATTTAAGTTTAGTTCCCACACGTAGGTGACTGAATGTATAATTTGATTATTTGAAACTATGGCTTGTGATTGGTCAACTGACTTGTGGTGTGCATTTGTCATTGCATTGGAGAACCAAGCTTCATTATTGTAAAAACAAGCATGAATGTGCGATACATATGTCACATACACATCAATAGACTCAAGTACCCCGAGTAAAAACTCAGTACTATATTGTTTGAGACAAGTAGGACTTTATAAAATTGGAACAATGTGTTTCATTTTTAATGTATTAACATAAAATTTTTTTTAATTTTTTACTAGATGGAATTTGGTACAGCATTGTTTGAAGACATAGCCTGCTTGATGTATGATCTTACAGACTTGAAACGACAGTACAGCAATTACAGGGAGAATGTGAAGCTTTTGGCTATACCATCTCCAAATGCGACGGTTGCACCATCAGGTATGGGTTTCATAAGTAAAGCGGGGTTCCCACTATTGACGCAACGCAACCAATGCAATGAATTACGCTTTAAGAATTTGGCCGTATTCACCATTCACACTTAGGCTAAGGGAAACACTTACCCTTAGCATTAAAAATCTCCTATCTAAGTAAATACAATCTCTAAATTATTACCATTTGTTATACAGTAGAAAGAAAGATTAAGGGGGACACTTAAGAGTGGTGTCATCTGAATATTAGGGGTTGCCCCTTAGTGTCCCCTTTATAGGAGTGTTGTCTTAATAAGGGATTGGTCGTGGTGGTCATATATTTTTCCTTAGTGTCCTTTTAATAGGGGTTTCCCCTGAATATTAGTGGTTTCCTCCGATTAGGGATTGGTCGTGGTGGTCATATATTTGTCCTTATTGTCCTTTTAATAGGGGTGTCCCCTGAATATTAGTGGTTTCCCCTTAGGGATTGGCTGTGGTGTTAAAACATAGGTGACCCTGAATGTGGGTATTTTGAAAGGTGTTCCGCTGTACCCTGTGTACATAGTGTAGTCCTTGAATAGGTTATACTGTATTGTGTACAGTACCTATACACAATATTTCTTTTTGTACTTCTTACACTTTCTTCAGTATACCATATATATTATACATACACTATTGAATATTACTATTATATGATATTACGTTACTTGCAGTTCCAGATATTCAGTCAGCCGTGTCCCTTCCTCCAACCAGCATGCAACAGATGCAGGGGGAATTCCCAGCTGACCACAAAGATGGAAAGGTCGAAGTTGACATGCGCTACTACAATGAAATGATGAACAGCTTGCCTTTTGAGAGTGTTAGCGTACCACTGATGGTACATTGCATGTTGGAACAGGTAGCAATTTAGTGTTATAGTTGTTTTTTTGGATGTTATATAGACTTCTGATCTGATTTTGATATACAATACATTTAAGGCTCTGTCTACACTATCAAACTTTATGTGACAAAAAAATGTATTGTGTCCATATATGGACATGATGATGTCATATCACTACCATATTTAAGCATATCACCACCATATTTGGGCACATCACACTTTTTTTGTCAAAACTAATTTGATTGTGTAGACAGAGCTTTAGTGACTTTTGCCACAATTTATCAAACTTTTATTTATAGGTCGTAGCTTCTGAAGAAGGAAAAGTCCCACCTAGTGAAATGGCGTTAGAACCAAGGGAGGACAATTTGAATCATAGCCTGGCCAACCATGTCAACCAGATGGCACTCAAACTCACAATTTCAAATGACTCTAGGAAGGTATATGTAGCCTTGTTTCTCTTTACCTCTTGGATATACAACTATTTCTGTCCACACTATCAAACTTTAAGTGACAACAAAATGTGATGTGCCCATATATGAACATGATGATGTCATATCACTACCATATTTGGTAGTAATATGCCCAAATATGGTAGTAATATGACATCATCATGTCCATATATGACCACATCACATAAAGTTTGATAGTGTAGGCAGAGCAAGTAAAAAGTTAAATGAAAGAATAATTGTTAAAGGAGCCCTAACAAACATTTAAGCTCTGTCTACACTATCAAACTTTGTGTGACAAAAAAAACATCACACCTTTTTTTGTCAAACTGGTTTGATAGTGTAGACAGAGCTTAAATGAAAATGTTTGTTAGGGCTCCTTTAACAATTATTCTTTCATTTAACTTTTTACATGCTCTGCCTACACTATCAAACTTTGTAGACAGAGCTTAAAACATTGTTCAAATGAAATGAACCTTACTAGTTGATTGTGAATTCTGATTATGTAGTCTTGTTAAAAACCTAATGGAATTTTGTGTCGGTCGGTCTTGGATAACATTAAATTATTAAACAACAATTTTGATATAATCTTTTTTATAATATTTGTTTAATAACAACTTAAAAATGTACACTTTTAGCAAATAGAGGATGAACTACACATTGAGAAGAAAATACCAGATGCTGGTGTCAAGCAACCTCACCTGATCAACTTCCACGACAAAATGGCGTACCGCCTTCACCACCTGAAAGAGATCAACGGATTCAATCCGGTTGAAGTTGAAAAGAACATGCTGAAGAGTTCACCTTCTGCCAGGCTTTGTAAATTTCCACGACCTACAACGAGAGTCGTAAAAGAGCGTGCAGCGCGCCTGCAGGAATTAATGTACTTCTGCGCTAGCGGAGAGCTCACAGCGGTTGAAATCGATCGGGCGTTTAAACAGTTTGTCTTTGAGAGTCTATGTCTACGTGATACTGAGGACGATGGTAAGATATGCGATGCAGAGAAAGCTGAAGTTGTCTGGGATGATCCCTATCCAGTTTATGAACAACCTCAAGAAAAATCTCCAGTACAAGGTATTTTAGATATTGATTTATATCTTGATAATAATATCCACAATATTGAATACAAGTTCTGTGTTCATTTCTGAACGTAGGGTTGGTAAGCTGTAAGGAGCTCATTTTACTAAGCCTGTGTTGTGTTGACCAGTTCCTTTCCACACTGCCTTATCCTTCCTAGTATTTTCAAACAGGTACTCATTTACACCTGAGTAGACTGGGAGTTGTCGTAAATTGAATCTAGGTCTAGCTCTGAATAACCATTATTAAAACAAGTTTATAAATGGTGTTGCAACTTATATCATTAAAACATAACTGTAATCTTACATTCCAGAGCAAGTGACCACAGAAGAACCATCTAGTAGGCCTGGAACTGGTATTCTACGATCTGACAATACGTTGCGATCAAAATCACGTCTTGGGTCTGCTGGAAGTGTGAAGTCTGTGAAAAGCACAGGTACATTGCTAAAACACAATTTGCCTATTGCAGATTTTTGTATATCATAAAGCTATGTAAACGAATATTAGTATTTTGTAGCTAAATAATTTGCGAATAAATAGATTAATTTAACACCACAGCCATGGTGGAGCGCTATATTTGAAATACAAGCAAAATTATGACTTCTAGTAGCATACTTAAATGGACCTTAAATACTCAAGTTATTAACTTATTATGGACCTTCCCTCATTACAGTACTCAGTCTAACAATCATACTTCTACATTACCCCTAATAGAAACAACATTGGTTGATTTAAGAATTCCAAATAATCAGTTGATTTTTTCACAGAGATTTCTTTTCAAAGTTCTCAACTAAGGGGTAAGAAATATGAGCTGCTATTTGTTTGAAATATTTCACTTTAGCTCAGATTAGATGCTGTCAATGTCTCCTTGTTTGATTGATCATGTTTCACATTCCCCTTATAACAATCCTTATTTGTTTAGTATATTGATGATTTTTTCTTTGGAGTAATGTAAATGGGGGAATAACCTAGACGTTCAGCCTACAGTGCTGACACATACCACAACTTTTACTCCCCTAAAGGGTCTCTTAGACTCGGCCACTCGACTCTGACTCGAGTTCAACAAGGTCTCATTGTTATAGAAATTTGGCCTCTGAACTTTTCAATATTAGTGATCAAGTATAATCCTTTTTTGCTGATCTTTTAACATAAAATATCATGTCCCACATTTATTTGACCTCTGAACTTTTCACCATAAAAGGTCAATATTGACATTTGACATCATTATTTTCAGTATACCTTTCTTTGTATAGTTTCCTATTTGTATACAGTTGACTTTTAATCATACCATCTTGTGTGAACATCTCCATAAAATGCATCCATTAGTATTGAGATGTTAGACTATAATCTTAAAAGTGTTTTAGATAACAATACATAGATTTTCTTTAAAGATGTATTGTCCCCCTGAAACATCATTTTTTAAAGGTTTTTTTGTTGAATATGCCATTTTTAAAATGTCACATAATAATTATTGACTTTGACCAAAAATTAGATCGAAAAAAAATTTATTTACATGAAAAAAATGGAATTTAAAGCAAAAAATGGTCAAATTGGCTGCCAGCAGCCAATGGATTTTTGGTTGAATTTAACCATTTATCATGTTATTTTATAAGTGAAAACATAATTTTTTTCTGTTTTTTTTTTCTACGGAAGTGATTCACTTTATTAAAACTACAAAATATCCTATTCAAAGTCTGCTTTAATTAATCTTCATTTTTCATGTTTTTGGGGGACAATACATCTTTAATAGACGTAGGCCTATAGATTAGAAAATGTATCTTAAGTAATGAAATAGTGTTTAGTCATAGTTTGCACCCTTTTCTTCCTTCTTTTGCACTATCTCTACCAACTCAAAGGTGACAACGCAGGTAGAGTATCTATACTTGTTTGTTTTTGTGTTGCATGCATCTTTATTCTGTCGAATGTTGTCTTGTTCTGCCGAATGTTGTCTTATTCTGCCGAATGTTGTGTTGTTCGGCCGAATGTTGTCTTATTCTGCTGAATGTTGTCTCGTTCCTCTCAATGTTCAGTGGCGTAACGGCTATGAGTGTTCACTGGCTAAGCCTCAGAGCTTATGAAGCAGATGAAAAAACAGGCATTAAAATATGTCGAAAAGGCTAAAAACGTCTAAGACCTCCAGCGTTGGAGGGTCACTTAGGGTTCCTAAATCAGGAGCCTCTACATTACGCCACTGCGAATGTTGTCTTGTTCTGCCGAATGTTTTTCTTGTTCTGCATGGTAGTAGTTCCTTAGAAGTTGTTTGGAATGTTACTTACATTACATTTAGTGTTCTTAGAATCAATATTATGATCCTATACATTTTTAGTAATATTAGTACTTATATTTAATAATTAATGATTAGTATTTGTGCATGTTTTGTCTCATGTAATAGGAATCTTGTACTAGAAATTACATCATATCATATATAATAGCATCATCATATACTGTACAATATAATTCATTCAACATAAAAATCATCACATCACTTTTATCATTTGTACATTTAAATAGTCCACATATTTAGATCTATTATAGCATGTTTCATTTGTTTTGAATCGATGATGTTAATGTTTTTCTATGTTAAATTAGTAAAATCATTTTACCTAAGAATGTTTAGAAATTGTCGTATAATGTCCTTACTATTTCTTTGTTTCATATAAATAATACAAATATAATTACATTGCTATTATTATTTACATACATTAAAGGATTCAGACTCATTCCATAATGACTGAAATAAAAGTGCTTTTTATTGCGGAGTTTTTATTTGGTGGAGTTTTGCTTCCGCACATAATTAATTTGCTTTTGTCATTAATTTTGTATACAAAATAATGTATTTCATTCGTTAAGGTTTTGTTACTTGGCATCATGTCATCAGTAATTCATAAAACATTATCCACTATGATTCATTTATATTTATTTGAATAAACGCCCCCCTCAAATAAACACCCCCTCAAATAAACACCCCTCAAATAAATGCTATTGTTATTATATTACACCCAAAAAATAAACGCCTCCTCTGAATAAAGGCCACCCTCGAATAATTGCACAACACAGCTGTTTCCATTCTCTTTTTAATCACCATAAAATTAATCACATACCATTACCAATGATATTAAAGTCTTATTTTTCCTAAGCACTGAAATTAAAATCAGTGTCCAACACAAATTTCCCAAAGATTTATTTTACAAATATAAACAGGTAAGTGTTTAGTTTCAAGATTTCTATAGCAGCAGAGTAACACGTTTTCTTCATGATTTTCAGTCCACTTTGAAAAGGATGCTGATGGACAGCCAATAATACCAGAGAAGAACATCCAGAAACCACCAGAGATCACCCTTTCAACAACTTCATCATCTGAAAAAATGCAGGATGGACCAGTGCATACTGGAATAGGTGTCAAAGATCTTGCAGAACGAGAGTTACGCAATCTCGATGAGTGGTCCTACGCTGAGTACTTGGAGCCACATGTTCTTTTACAGGTAAGGTTGGGATGATGTCTCATAGTGGATTGACAGGGAAGTCACTTTATATCAGCAAGCTTTTGTTTCATGATGGTAGACAAAAAAGAAAACAGACAGTTGTGTGACTTGGATAGATCATGCTTTCCATCGTTAAATTAATAGCAAGTTTTCATTAGTTTTCATGTTTGTTGCCGTAGACTCAACCTGGTTCTTGCATCGTTGCATGAAATCAAACTGATTTGATTTCCCGTAACGATTTTAGCATGACTGTTACGTCGTCGGTTCCCACTTGTGGTTACGCAAAGACTTTGTGTTGATACATCACTAAGTTGCATTCTAGTGGGAACCACGCTTAATTGTCTTCTTGGCTTACCTTCAGTTAAATTTCTTTTTCCTTTCTGGTTTGAAAATACATCTTTTCTATACAATGCTGACTAATTAAATCTCTGTTTTTATAACCTCTATTAGGTTTTAGAAGAAGCCAACCACTCTCTTCCATACATCGACACATACTTTCACAAACGAGATCATTCCTTAATGGTTGTCATGCATAATCCCGTTGGGCCTGAACGGATGAACTACGACAACTGGAACACGCAACTTCATTCTGATGTTGGATTTAGGTATATTTTTTATATGAAAAATAATAGTAGTAAACATTATGTTAACATTTTAGATTTATTTTGTTCAAAGTTGATTATTGATTTATACCTGACTTTATTTTTTACTTTTCTTGTTTTGTTTATCACATCAAGACAATGGGATAAGTAAGTGTTGCTATGGTATAGTGCTGGTTACTCTCTGTTAGTGACCAACAATAAAAGAATATTTCTGTGGACCGACATTTCTGTTTTTGTCCTTCAGAGAAAGGAGTTTCTGCTTTATATTTGTCTGTCATGTACAAGATATATAGAAAATACTTCCATGGAACAATTATGTTTGTTTTTGTGCTATTGCTTTTCTTTTAATATTGCCATTTTAAAGCTAGTTTACTGTTCTGTAAGTGCCGTTTACTGTTCTGTAAGTGCCGTATTCTGTCAAAATTCAAAATGATTTGGTTCTCTCATTGAGGTGTGCTACTTTTCACTTCACTTCTTTCCAGAAATTACTTGGAACACATTTCAGAATCAATTGCTGATTGGACGGAATCAGAAGAGGTTAAGTATCAAGAAATAGTTCACCAGAAGGAGATGGAAGCGTTGAGGAAGGCAGCTGAGTCACCAGCAGTATCAAGCTCAAGAGCAGCGTCATCTAAAAGTAGAACACGATCACAATCACCAAAGAAGAGTAGATCAAAGTCTCCAAGAGGTATTGTTCATATGTCAAAAATGTTCTACTGCATTTACTGCAGTAACTATGTTGCTTTACTGCAATATCATTAGATTGTTTAAATGTTGAAGTTTATGGGGCAGTAAACAGTGAGTATGAATACCAGAAAATGCTGCTAAATAATTGTATTAACAGGTCCTTGGTACTGTATGGTGTTTCTTTATTGATGCAAGTTTGCATTCAATCTGTATTCATCAACAACAATTAAATCTAAAGCTCTGTCCACACTATCAAATTTTATGTGACCAAAAATATGTGATGTGCCAATATATAGACATGATGATGTCATATCACTACCATATTTAAGCATGTCACTGCCATATTTGGGCACATCACATTTTCTTGTCAAACTAGTTTTATAGTGTAGACAGAAAACTTGCTTAACTAGTACGTCACTGCAAAAATCTTAATTGTTTTATTTTTGTGACACAGGTAGAAAAAGTGTTAGTCCTAGCCAATCTGTCGATCACCTGGATCCAGATGGAGGCCAATTTATGCGACCACATTCCATGAAAGCTTGGAAAATTGAGAACGACAAATTAAAGGAAGAGGAAAGAAAACAGAAAGAAAAGGGTGCCAAGAAAAGTCGCCCTCGCTCTAGATCTGCCTCGCCGAAAAAAACAGATGATAAAGAGAAAGGAAAAGATAAGAAAAGAGACGGATCTGGAAAGGGGAGTGCAAAGGGAAAGAGAGACGAGAAGGGAGTTGAGGAATCTCCTCCTGAACCAACAGGAGATGTGACAGAAGAAATTCCAGAGAAGATATTACCTGTAAGTATCTGGTTTGAAAAGGGCACTTAAAAAAAAGAGGGTTCGTTCCAAACTTTAAGTTCTGGCTACAAGCTTGTCAAGCTGTATTAAGCATGTTATTGAAAGTGTAACATCTAGTCCACAGTGCCTTGAACACTTTAGTGGATATGTGCGCTTTACAAAGCAGTTAGCCGTCAATTAACGATTTTTTGCATTATAGTTTTTATATTATATTACCTTTGCAAGTGGATTAAACATGAATGGTTTGAAATAAGATTTTATTTATTGTTTTTGTTTCAGTTTATCGGGTATAATGTTGGAAACAATCTTCTACATGTTGGTGGTCAAACTAAAACATTGTTTCCAAGCGATGGAGGTCTGATTCGCACTGAAACTACTCAGTTTATACAAGGTATTTTAATAAATATATATGATAATACGTCGATTTTATATAGCACTTAATGCGCAAAGCGCTTCACATTATTTATTACCCTAATGTTTTGGATCAAACACGTCTGGAAACATGATCCCATAATGTTGCAGCCCTAATCAGTGCAGTTGTGTTTTGACCCCCTGCACCAGGTGGGCTCTACCTATTTGTACACCTGGGTGGAGAGAGGCAAACGTAAGTAAAGTATCTTGCCTAAGGATATAAGCAATGCAGCAGAGTTTGATTTAATCTCACGATATCACGATCAGTAGTCCAACATGTAACACACTGTGCCACACACTCTTAATTGTCCAATTATGGTTGTCTAAATTGTATGCATTGTAGCATTGAATAACCTAAAGTTTTGTAGTTTTCATAATCATTGAACATAATATTTTATTATGGCATCATTTTCAGGATCAAATTTCGTAAAGATGAGCATTTTCAAAGATGGTCATGTGTTTAATGTCCATCTACTGGAGCCTAAAGCACCTAAATCTGAAGAAGATGATGTGTCAAAGGTCAATGAAGATAATTTTGATGAAAAAGCAGACATTGAACAGCCAGAAAAGACTGATGCTGAAAAAGGTAATTGCTTGTCATTTTTTTTCTAAAGCTCAGTCTATATTATCAAACTAAGTTTTACAAAAAAAGTGTGATGTGCCCAAATAGGGTAATGATATGCCCAAATATGGTAGTGATATGACATCATCATGTCCATATATGGGCACACCATACTTTTTTGTCGCATAAAGTTTGATAGTGTAGACAGAGCTTAAAACAAAGACTTGTTCTACCACTATGAGTCAGCCTATATTTTATTTATTTTTATTTCAACAATATTTTATGAGGGTGGTCCATCCAGCATCAGCTGATCATCAGGGACCCTCAAACAATACAAACAGAAAATACAAAATAAACTATAAAAACACAAAATAAACATAGATAAAAAAAATAAATATATATATATATATAAATATACTGTAGGCCAAAAATGACATGACATATCCCTGACTTAGCTGCGACATCATTCAACAAACTATTACCCTAAAAAGAAGATTATTAAGAAGTGGAATTGTAGCTGGTGCCCTCTCCCTCACCTCCACTCCCAACGACTTTGTATGTATAAATCTTGTTCGTTCTTGACTTTTTACTCTGTGTGCCTAAAGAAATTTATATAAAAGTCCTTTTCAACAGATGCCATTACAGAAACAGATCTTAAGTTAGCTGAACCTTTGAGTCAATTTGGAGCATTCACAGCTCATCTAAATGACGGAATGATCTTGTCATACAGTTGCTATGGTAGCAGTGGAAAGCCTGACGGAGTAGGTAAGTTTGTGAATTTTAAATTCATATTATAATTGAAAACAATAACTTTCTCATAATGTGGTAACAATTTAACCATAAATATTGAACTTTTCTTTTACTTTGATTCAACCATTTTGAATGCCAACACCACTAACAACTTTAAATTTGTGCCTAAGGGCTTCTTTGGTCAGGCACCAGAGATCTTGAACCAACTTCCTCGTTCCATCCGTTACACCCCATCCCTTTTCAATTGAAAAACTCATGAAAACTCACTTTAATAGTTATTTTTTTTATGTGAGACTCCGATAAAGAGTGCTTTATAAATGTTTGATATTATTATTTTTATTATTATTATATTCATCTATATAAACAACTATTTCTTTTATCAGATAAAGTTGAAGAGGCAGACATTTTCATTCTTCCACCATTGAGCACCTCTCCACCTCCCCAATCACCGTCACCAAAAGGTCGAGCTGGGTCGGCCAAAAAGGGAAAGAAGCAACAGCAACAGCAACTGGAGCAAGAGAAACTTGCTCAACAACAACTGTTGGAACAACAGCAGAAAGAGGTTTACAGTGATCTTTTAATGACTACTACTAGCATTCCACATAGTTTATTACAGTAATATTTATTTTTTACAATTTTTATTTTTTTATTAAATAATTTGCAGGAAGAAGAACGAAAAAGTAAGGCTAAAGAGGAACGAGCAAAAACACCAGAACCAAAGTTACCAGAATTTCAACAACTTTATATCTCAAGCCCAGATGGTCTTTCGGTCAGCTACGGCCTGGAATCAGGTACAACTAACATGTTTATTTTAATTTTATTACTTTCAGCAAACAAACAAGCAGACAACACAATAGAAAATCAACATCAAAATCAGAAAAACCACTATCACCGAGAACGGTGTGACACTCCAACTTCCATAAAATAATAGCAAATATTACAGTAAAACACAAGTAAAGTCACAAAAAATTGAATACAATGAGTTCCATATTTCATATACTAATTGTTATAATATTGATTTCATAAACTAACTTTTTAGCAACGTCACCGATTCCTGAAACATAGGAGACTAACTGCCAGGTATATTTAAATACTTGAAATGAGTTTTGAGATTATTGGTTCCTCTTTATGAGTTTTTGTGTTTAAATCTGCAGTTGCTACTACTGAGGTTAATGAAATGCCAGTGAAGTTATTGGTCAGACAAGCATATCATTCCAAAACAGCTCAGAAACAAGAATGTGAGGCTGCTCGTAAAATTCCTGCCATGATGGAAGAATCGCGCGTAATTACCAGTGATGGCGCCGTCATCAAGTTCATGCTTGATGGAACCACACAGGTGAACTTGTTTTTTTAACTCACAAAATCATTGTATATTTATAGTTAAGAATAAAACAAAATGTTTAACTGAAACTCCCTCTGTTTTAGGTTCTCTTCCCTGATGGAACCGTCAGTGGGGGTACTGGACCTGGACCGGTAGCCATTGCCAGACCACCAACCAGTCCAACATTGAGGGAGGATTCGCCAACTAGGGCAGGCAGTGCTGTAAGTGCTGAACTCCAATCTAAAAAAAGTAAGTTGAAATCTAAGTTTTGCTTGTTTCTAAAAGTCTTTATGTTATGTTTAAAAGAATTTCTTTGAGTACTGCTTACTGATTGTTAGAATGGCGCTGTACAAGAACTCCTAAATTACATTTCATAATTTCCACACCTTTGATCTGAAGCCTCAAATGATGCATTTTAACGTGTGTACTTTTTTTTAATACTTCAAGGTAATGTGAAGGCATCTCCCAAAGGTGCATCTCAGACAACTGAAGAAATACCAATGGAAGAACCAGAAAAACAGCATGAATGGATAACAACATCACCATCTGGTGACAGAATTGGAACAAAGGGAAATGGTAGTGTCTTTGAGGTTTCACCAGTGATGCTCTATTCGGCAACGGACCCAATGACAAAGGAGGTAAGTCTTTGTCTGACTGCTTTTGAGTCTATGATATGACACCTTATACGATTGTTTGTTTTGTATCTTCACTTTAATACCCTGTTATGCGCTAAATATTTTATTTTATTATTATTATTATTGTGTTCTGCCTTGTAAAGCCTAATTTTTCTATAAAATGTTGTCTTCCAAAGGTAATGACCACAAGAGAAGACCGAGTGGTCACCATTGACCGTCCTGATGGCACCAAGATTGTAGACCACAATGAAGGCACAAGAATTACAACATTTTTTACTAATATAGAAGTACGAGATGGTATTTCAGTTCAAGAAGAAACTGGTATGTGTTAACTTGTTTGTCTCCTCACAGTAGTTTGATATGCCCAAATATGGTAGTGATATGCCCAAATATGGTAGTGATATGAAATCATCGTGTCCATATATGGGCATGTTTAAGTCACATAAAGTTTGATAGTGTAGACAAAGCTTAACATATATTTCTAAATTTGTTTTTAGGTGAGAAACAGGCAGTTACTGTACGTTTGGTACGCCACGTCAAGGTTGAATGCATAGGCTTTGCTACAGTTATCATGAATTGCGACGACAGCATTGCGACAACCATATTCCCAAATGGTACACAAGTCATCACTATGCCGGACGGTTCCTATGAAATCCTTCACAGCGAGGGCTCACGAATGACGGTAGATCCAGAAGGAATGTGTGCCTATCTGCCAAAGCCGGATAATTTAAATATCATAGAAGATCTAAAGACTCCGAGTGTGTATGTGATAGGCCACAGTGGTGATAAGATCCTGCAGTTGAGAGACGGAAACGGTAACTTTTTCACGGTTATGAACACTGGAGATGTAGATGTGTTTGTGCGCCCTAAACCACCAAAAGAAGACAGCAATGAGGAAGCAGAAAATGAAAAAGAGAAATTTGATGAGTTCTCAGAAGAGAAAATCGAAGCATTCTATGAACACCCACCACGATTCTTTATTATTAAAAATGACGGCAGTGGCATGGAGCTGTTAAGAAACCAAAATGTCATGGATTATTTATCAAATGCAGAGTGTGATCCAGCAACTGCCATCCTTGGTGACCCCTTACCAGATCACCCAGGCGTGACTGGTGTCACTATTATGCGTCCATACACAGAGAACATCTGCAGCACATGGCTTACGCAATTGGAAGAACCATGCGTTGTACCACCTAATCTAAAATCCAGAGATTTTAAAACTCTTCCATCATATGAAGTGAAAACTTCTGGTCCTATTTTTGGTACAAACGTTGGTAAAGGTGTTGCTGTTGGGTCGGTTAAAGGTCAAATAAAAAGCATCCAGCCACCAAAGTGTCCAAAAGCTATTGAGCTTCGACAGTTGATACAGTACACCGGGATTTCAAGTGAAGTTCGTGCTCAGATGCGAGATGGGTTGCAGGCTTATGCAGAGCATATCCGGAATAAGCAAGAAGCTTGGAAGTCACAGGAGGTTTGTGATCCAAGAGATACAAAAGAGAAAGCCAATGCTGGAAAGCTTTTGGGAGATATCCTTTTACAAGAAGAAAAGGTAAGACATAATTAGTAGCGGACATTTATTTTGTATTTGTGCAAGTGTTTTTGTTTAAATCAGATATTCGTTCTGAATCGACAATTTAATATTAATATTTTGAATGTATTTTCTATTCTGTCATAACTAGAGAAGTGAATTTATAAATAAAAATCTGACACCTAACTCGACATTGTAGCAAGCAAGAAAAAAACTATTCATTTTGAGTTGAAATACGTTGCACTGTACTGTTTATTTTGTCATACTAGGAAAGTGAATTAATGGTTAAAAAACAAGTGAACAATGAAAAAGCCAGCGACCCACTACCTAAACCTGTTCCAATGGTAAACCTGCCTGCTAACAAAGGCTTTGGCTCAGGCCTAAGAGATATGAAATCAGAAGGTGATGTTATCAGCATGTATGAAAAGGTTACAGCACCACCGGTACCAGTGACGCAGAAAATATCAGTTGCCAGATATTCAAATGAAGATTGGCAGAAAGTTAGGTAATATTTGAGTGAAAAACAAACAAATCTTCTTTTTTGAAATACAATTTAATTTGTCTGAATATTTAGCCTCTTGCTTTACTGTGTTTAGCTAAAAAAAATGTAACACAGCATAAAAATGTTTAAATGAAAATGTGATTATTCCAGAGATGACTTGGAAGAAGAGAAGAACTGCCGAAATGCTTTGAAGAACAGAGAGGTACCTCCATACTTTAGCAGCAGTTGGGGTCAAGACTTCCTGGCTTCAAATCAAGAACCAGATATGGCAGCTCTTAGTAAAGACCTAGCCAAGCCTAGAAAGCTATCCAAGACTTCAGATCCACCAGCAGACAGCCTACCTGATACTCCTAGTGATTCTCCAGGCCAAAACCATCAAGGTGAGTATGTACTTCAAACGATTTTAAATCAATGAGTGTTATTGCAGACACTTAGATGTTGAGTCTTTGTTAGTTAGGTTGATATTTCTGTTGTTATGTTTAATGTTTCTGTATTCTATTCTTATTACATTTTTATACAGTAGTAAGACATTTTCTTTCTCCCTAATGTTTTAACTCCCAGGTAATGTTGAAGCCTCTAATGGACAATCAGTGGTGCCATCCCTAAAACCAGGAACAACGTCTCAAGCTGATAGCTCACCTTCTCCAGTTACACAAGGTAGCATTGTTTAATACCTCTCATTTTTTAACGTTTTTCATCATTTGATGACTTTTCCCTCTGGCAGGATGGTTTCTCTTCTTTCTTCTTCATTTTCTATTCCTTTTATAGCACATCATTATATAGTATAATATATCAATGTTGTATTGTCATATTCTATTTAGCTGTCAGTATAGCTGTTTCCAGTCCATCAGATGTTAGGCCGACAAACCCAACACCAGGCCATGCAACAGGACAAGGCACACCTACTCCACTGCGGCCAACTAATCCAACACCTGCACATGCCTCGCAGACTCCGGGGCCTGCCCGACCTGGTAAGATACTATTCTATTGTTTATCAGTGTTTTAATTGTTACATCGGATATGAAAACAGGATAAGCTATGCAAAACCAATGACATAATGCATACACAATCAAACTTGTTTGCAAAGCAAAGCTTTTGAAAACTAGCTGTATCACGCACTATTTCATACATTGTGTCTAACACTGTGTCACACACTGTCACATACTGTGTCACACCCTGTATCGCACAGAGATTTGAGGTTAATAAACTCCAGTGCTTTGAAAATGTATTGCGGTGCTGAACCCAGATTTAGGAATCTGATAGACCAAGACTATTTATTTATCTGTTTCACAACAAAAACAATACAATTCATTTAAGATGAGGAGAACTGCATGAAGGCTATCATGAGGTCCATTTGTTATAACATAATATTTAAAGCTCTGTCTACACTATCAAACTTTATGTGTCCAAAAAAAATGTGATGTGCCCAAATTTGGTAATGGTATGACATCACATTTTTTGTCACATAAAATTTGATAGTGTAGACACAGCTTAAAAAACAATAATTTGTATGACAATTAACATTATGAATCAGCAATTTATGTCACATGTCTACCTGTCAGCAAAAAGGTGATGAATGATTGACTGATTTGACATAAGCATAAATGTACTCCAGCTTGCGTACTCCCATCTTATTTATGTTTCCAATAACGCCATCCTTATCGCTTGCTTAACAGGCTGTATTCAAGCACATACATCTCTATGTGTATTGAAACCAAATTGAAGTGATTAACTTTTCCAATGAAACGATATACTTATCAGTCATATAAAGCCTCTTGTGTATGACCCTGTACCTGCGGTGAATTACACTGCATCACCATGGGCCTACTTGTAATTACATTCCATATTACAACATTCCTCTGGGATGGTAACAAATCATTTTCTAGTCACTGGAGGAGGTCAAAGATTAACTGGTGTGATCTTTTGCAAATTGGATTCTTTACCATCTACCTTGTGTACATTACTTATGTTTGTAATCATTTTACATCTGGGCTGAAAAAATCTTCTAAAACCAAACTGCCTTAAAGCAAAATCAAGACTCGACTGGTGATGATACTATTATCTAAGTTGGTATCATCATCTTAATTATAATTGACATTACCATTGTCATTATCATAATAACATTTTTTGGATTCAATAATATGAAATTATCTTCTATTTTATATTAAAAACCCGACAAAAAACTTGTAATTATCATTTATAATCCATCTGTAAGATCGTAGTATATTATTATACAGATATTGCCTGTTTTGTAGTACATTTCATATCCTCTGAGGAACTTATATATTTCTTGAGAGATTATTTTTTAATTAAGTTAACCTATATGTATTATTATTTCTGTATCATTATAACCGTAAATTAGTTATTACAGGTATTATAATTATTATTAAACCATTATTGGAATAAAATATTATATTCATTTAAGGAAACCCAACACCAGTGGGTAACCAGGGCATGACGAGTGAAACGCCCTCTAGTCGCACATCAAATCAGCTGTATGCTTCCGCAATCCCGGAACATAGTGAAGAAGACCAAGATCCAGCTGGTATGTATAAATTTGATTTTAAATTTGTTATGTTATCATCAAGCATAATCTTGCCAGGAGCAAGCAATATATGTGAATATATATGAACAGAATTTAAACTGCTCTTGCTCAAACGTTAACACAAGAATAATTTATAAACAAAGTTAGCAATTTAGTTAAAATGACATTAAAAAAATATATAAAATGGTGGGTAGTTAAGCCAGATTGATACAGAGTGAGGTAAACTACACTTGCAGTCCCATTATTGTGGTATTTTTATCAATAGGGGCCTACTAAATAGCAGGGGAACATAGAATCACTGACACACAACATTTTCTACCTATATCAACTTATGAATATGTTTCTCAATGTTTAGTACCAGCCATATCACATGGAACCACCAATACTGAAGAGTACAAAGTGACAGAGGATTTTCCATCAGCTAGAGAGGACCTTGTGTTAACCAGAAGTCTGGTTGTTGATGTCAATGGTGACCCCAGGAAAGAAAGTGTGACCCTCCCAAGTTCCATATTAGGGCAGAAGCCTGGTGCCTTGCCTAACCAAAAGGTATAATGATATCCTGGATTTATAAAGCACCTTGTGGAGCTGTATCTTGGTGGTTAACATGCTTTCCTTCCAATCCCAAGGGGTTCAATCCTGACATAGTGCCAGGGTTGTCCACCTCCACTCCCTAAGCCTCAAATGAGACTTAGTTTATAAACAAAATAAAATCAGTTTATCCATCCTGTAATTGGCGAGTTACTCACTGTTGGATGCGTATGAAATATATTAAAAAATATTCCATATATAATGTATAATAGTTTCTATCTTAGACTTAATAATTTCCACAGTAGTAGAATTAAGGCAATTTAATGTAGAAGTCCTTTATTGTTATGAGGTTGTTCGGTTTTTGCTCATACTAATAGTAGGATTACCGGTATGGGTCATCATGTACAGTCTTTAGTCTAGGTCTTTACATTGCAATCGACCTAAGTAACTGTTATTTTATCTTAGTTTCAAGAGATAGAAGACCCAGTACGTAACAAAACATTTAACTCATCGATTGCTGGTGCTAAGATGAAAGGTGTTGGTGATCTTAACAAGATCCGAGGCTTTGAGCTGTACCCTGGGCAAGTTAACTTTGGCGTTGTGCGGGAAGGCTGTACATACACGTTTAATGTGCTGTTGAAGAACATTGGACTTGACAGCTGTCGATTCAAAGTTAAACAACCACCACCATCTACTGGGTTGAATGTCATTTTCAAGTCAGGACCGGTACTTTACTTTTTATTGTTTTTTTGGATTGATTCACTACCATACTTACTGACTGAATCGTGGACTGATTTACTGACTATTTTCTGACTGATTTCTCTTCAAATTATTTAATGACTGCTTCACTAAATTACTGATTGATTGATTTGCTGACTGATTTATTTATTGATTTATTGATTGGTTGATTTGCTGACTGATTACTGATTGAATGATTTGCTGATTGCTTTATTGATTGATCGATTTGCTGATTGATTTATTGATTGATTTGCTGACTGATTTATTGATTAGTTAATTTGTTGACTGATTACTGATTGATCGATATTGATTTGCTGATTGAATTATTGATTGATCGATTTGCTGATTGATTTATTGATTGATTGATTTACTGATTAATTTATTGACTGGTTGATTTGCTGACTGATTATTGATTGGTTGATTTGCTGACTGATTTATTGATTGATTGATTTTCTGACTAATTTATTGATTGATTTCCTGATTGATTCCTTACACAGATTTGCTGACTGATTTACTGATTGATTTTCTGACTGATTCCTTTTACACTGATTTAATGACTACTTCATTCACTGACAGAATCACGTACTGATTTACTCATGTCACTAATTGATTATTTCTTATATTAAAGGTTGCTGCTGGAATGAACGTAACTTTACAACTTGAACTTTATGCCATGGCAGTAGGGGTCAAAGGTGGTAGTGGTCAAGGGTCAATAGGTCATCATGTGGAGATTTCATCAGAGGTTGATACACTTTTTCTCCCAGTTACTGCAGATATCCTTTGAATGGTCATTACATCTGAATATTTTTAACAATTTTGTTCAGTTACCTGTGTATTTTCATGTGCAAATCATAAAGTGTAAACATTGTGTTTTATGAATATTTATAATAGTAAAATTTCTAAAATTCATCTTTGACCTGTGACCTCAAACCAGAAGGCACTTTTTTGACATAGGGAAGAACTTGACTATATCAATATATGTAAAATGTTTACAATTTTGTCTATCAATAATGTAAAATTGAAAAAAAAGTTGTCCTTAACACGCTGTACATGTTTTAACGGGCCATGTTTACGATGAACAGTGCCGAATCCAGGGTAGCATCTCTGTACGTGCTGGAGTCAAGCTGGTGTCCACACGGCCCCCATCAAGAGAAGGCATCATTAGACCGCGCAAAGATCGTTCACAAGGTAACAGATAACAAATATCAAAGCTATATTATTATAGCTATTTTTATATACAGTAAAGTATAATATAATAATATAAGAAGAAGTGCCTCCTATGTGATTAACCGTAGTGTTAAACATATGTCTCTTTGTTTTTTTGGAAAAGTGTGTCTGTAGAACATTTACAAATTACCCAAATTACAATTACAACACAGTATTAAGTTAATTAACTAGTTTGACAAAAAAATTTTGATGTGGAAACGACATGCTTAAATATTATGGTAGTGATTTGACATCATCATTACCATATTATGGGCGATGGGCACATCACTTTTTTTTTTGTCACATAAAGTTTGGTAGTGTAGACAGAGCTTTACAATATTTAATTTTTTTTCTCCTCCCCAGAATGCTCTACTGAGTTAGACACTCAAGTTGTTCAATAGGCATCCATCTTTCAGCTCTCCAGTCACACAGTTTACTATTTGAATCCAGATAAAGACTAATAAATGTCAAAAACTATTAAAACACTGTTTTTTCCTTTTGTAAATATTTGATTTGTAAATTACAATACACAAGAAACTTTATTTTTCTTCATAATAAATAGAATAACAAAACTGCTATGTTTGGTAAAGAATATAATATTTTATTTTGTGAATACTTACCTGGATAATCCTATACATGCCATTATTTTCATAGTATTAGTAGTACATCACCCCTGATAATAATGGAATAATCCATTTTATTAAATACCATTAAACACAAAATATTATAACAACTAAAATACTGTGTTTGGTAAACAATATAATATTATTTTGTGAATACTTACCTGGATAATCATATACATGCCATTATTATCATAGTATTAGTAGTACATCACCCCTGATAATAATGGAATAATCCATTTTATTACATCAATATTCCATTAAACACATAACATAATTCTCATCAAATGCTAGGCTAAAACACATTGAACCTTTTAAAAATATTATATCAATATACTTACTGATATATGATCCTCATTTAATTGTTTGCTGCTAAATCACCTTGACCCTTTGTAAATATAATATTTATATGATTACTTACTTAATAATATTTCCTTAATACTTTGAATTTTTAATATTGTTATTACACTTGTTTTTAAATGATTCTAATTGAATGTGATATTTTCTTAAATGTGTAAATGTTAAATTCTAAGAATATGTAAATAAGAACTATTTTGTTGAGATTGGATACTATTTCATTTGCAGTGAATCCTTAATGTTGATGTTTTTCAAGTACAAACTTCAACTATTGTTTTACATGATATAAAATAGAATGGTTCAGTCATATTAATATATTATTAATACATAGCTGCTGTACGTAATAAATATATATATCATTAATAAACTGTCAAATATTTTCCAAAAATATAAAATAAAATTCTATCGTTTAACTTGTTTTGTGAACTGACTGATTTGTTAAGAATTTAAATATACACGTTTGTGAGACATTTATAGTTTCTTTTATTTATTCAATTAATTCAATCTACTAGGGTCCTAGTTCAGCTAAAATGCTTAATTATCGTTTTTTTTTCAATAAAAAAAATTAACCTGTGAGATAAATAGCGCCATCGCTCGTTCAGAATTTCTTACCTAAGTAAAAACTTCAGACGACTCAGTATTGAGTAGGCGCACTTAGAGCGCGCTCTTTGTGGAAGTTGGTTGTGTTGGTGGTGCTACATTACTTTTCATCTAAATACGCGTTGCTCCCTATAAGGTACGTATATATATTTTATATTTTTTTATTTTTTAACAATAAAAATATATATGAAATAATACTGTATTCGAAAGTTTGTAGGCCAACCATGGAGGTACTATTAATTATTATACCTCCATGGGCCAACCACCTAGGCCTCGCCATGCCTTTCTTTCGTTTCGACCTGTACCACCACCATACATGCCCTTGTTTTGGCCCTATCCAGCAAGGTAGGGAGGGAGGCCACCATTGTCAATGTGTTTTATTTTGGGACCACTGATTTTAAAATGCACCTTAAAAATGTCGTAAGCAATTTGGTAAATTCTTATTTATTTATTTGTCAGTTAATTCATGGAGTAAAGAATTTACTCCATGGTTAATTAATTGATTGATAAATTAAAATTTAGAAACATTTAGCTTATATTATAATGTAGGCCTATTGCCTGGCTATTATTACAAAGCAAATATTTGAACAATAATTTGATTCGCCCATTTTTAGGTTACATCTCTTTCATTAGTTCCCACACAATATTGATATTATTACAGCCTACTGACTTGATCTGTTTGTTTGGCAAACACCAACATAGCTTTAATATTAAATAGAAGTAAGTCCAAAACTAATCCACAGACTTAGAAAAAAGATTAATAATATTTTCAGTCAAGCAAATTTTTTATTATTATTGGTTATTTTGTTGTTTTCTTTATTTTACACTGTAAAATATTATTGATTATTTTTATTTTTTCACTAGTATGTCTCAGAATCTATTGCATTTCAGTAATTTTTAAATTTATTGTTTAAACTGATAAATAGATAAAGTATTTATTACTGACAGATTGTATAAATGGTACTTAGTTGTATTTAATGTAATTGTATCAAATTGAAACAGTTGAATTCACGTTTTGATAAATGAAATGTATTAATTTTTACAGTTTAATTTTCTTTTATATGAACTTTGTACAGTTTCTATGAGTTTATTTAGAATGAGAAACAAATGTTCAAATAGAGATAAATTTAGAAAAATATTTATTTTTTTCAATTTATGTATGAACTGTGATTGTATACAGTGAATTGCCAAATGGCCCAAAGAAAAAAAACCTTTGTTATATGAATATTAAACATCGCTTTTTGTCCATTTAATTACTTACTTATTATATATCATATCAATAAATTTTAATAATATTCTAATTATAGGCCTATTCCATTTATTTTTAACTTGAAAACAAGAGTAATTATAAGTACACAGTTCAGTACCAAAGAAGAACAAGTCATAGTTATTTTAAATTAACATGTTATTTACAGTATATACATTTAGTTTTTTGTTTTATTTACTACAGTATATGTATTAATGCAATACTTTGTAATTTTTAGATTATATATATATATACAGCAGGTTATACTGTAAAAAGGATTCCAACAGAAATAAGCTTTAATCTTTGTGGGCTATCCTGGAAAATCTTTTCCTAATGAATTAAAATCATATTCAAATGAAATATAAATAAATAGAACAAAACAAACAGAGCAGATGTATACTTCTCACACAGCTGTGATATAACGTAAATGTACATAATATAATTAACATTGACTGGTGAATAACTATTTTAAAATATCATAAATTCAATAATAAAATTTGTTATTTATGCTTTAGGCATTTAAATTAGCATCTACATAAAAGTTCAGTTGCAATGCGTCAGGCAAGGTGTTGGTGAAAAGTAATTTTATTGTCGATGTTTGTTTTTCCGATAACAATTACTGTTTCCTCAGACTTCTCATCGATGACAGATTTACAATTAACACCAATTGCTGTTATTAGCTCTGAGAAATTGCCAAAAATAATGTAGGCCATATTAAAATGTCTTTGTAAAACTCAACTCCCATCAGATTAGCCTAGTTGCACAAAATACTGTACTTGAATATAAGCCCATCTTACTGTATGTGTACAATAGCTCATTTTTAACTGTAATTTTCTTGAATATAAGCCCATCTGCTCTTTCTCTATCCAACCCCCAAAACCGGAAAGTCTTTCTTAATATAAATGCAACATTCAAATCAGATCATAAGCCTGAAATCAACGCTACAAAGTATGTCAGGTCCTAAATTATTTTCTCAGCTGTATAGGTTTACCTATTATATTCATTTTCCATTACCCATCATATTATAGCAAGTGAATAAGCTAACAAAAAAACGAAAATAAAAGGTCATAGACCCAGAAGATTTATCTTCTTACCAACTTGTCTTCCCACATACTGTGAACTAGGTATTTGTTACATCTATATATCGGCTGCTGGTGTCAACTGTATAGTACAATCATATTTAAGTTTTAAAAAGTCAAGGACCGATTTAAGTGAAACATATACTAAATCCCAAAAAATATGTAAAAATTACATTCAAACGTATGAAGCTATTTGTACAGTTAGCCCATGCATTTAATTCATTTTATTACCATGCAGATGTAGAAAAATGTTATACTAGATGCTCATTCAAACATGCAGATAGAAAATGTTTACTGTGCTGCCTGCCACTTTTTTTTTTAAAGTGCATTTTGAATTTATTATTATTAACAAAAAAACATTTTTTTAAGGAAGTTTAAATCAATTATTAAAGTTACTATTGAGAAAGGGGTGTTGAAGACAGTTTAAATTGCCATCAATTAGAACCAGAAGAAAAGAAAATCTAAACCAATGCAAATTACTGAATTGAAAAACTGTAGTTTTTATTGACATACACAAGACCAAATAGACTATCATAATAAAACTTTTAAGAAGCTTGAGAAAGTGTTTTTAAGATTTAAATCTGTGTTTATTGTAATAATTGATTGAATTTGTGTCTAGGTTAGATTTACAAAACAACTGGTATAAGGGTTTGGGGTAGGTTAAATAAGTTACTTCAAATCAAAATCCTTCAATCTTCTTCAAATGAACAAATATGGGTTTTTGAAACTTTTCAGTTTACAACTTGTTTTGATTAGCTATTTATTTACTTATTTCGCATATTTTCTGACCTGGGGCTTATGGGAAGAAGTAGACTAATAAGTGTCCCACTCCACTCTCAGAATCTCAATCACCCCCTGATTCCCATTATGCACTTTACCTCTACCTTTTGTCTGCGCTTTAAATTTGAAATATTTTGCTGCATACCTTCTGACACAGTTTCTTACAAGTTCAATAAATATTGCCGACATACAATCATCTGAAACGTATTTACAACGTATACCCAAATGACCATATCTTTGGTAAACATTAATTACATAGTCATCAGATAAGAATACGCTGAATTTGGTTAGGCTAGGTGTATGAACTTGCGTGTATGGACAAACTCCCTCAAGGCTCTAGCTTTCATTTCCTAACTACAATGCGCATACAGCTTGGCCTACTTTACCACCCACCCTTTTATGGTTCTGTGTTATTTCTTATTTTTTTGGTTATTGCTTTCTGTTACAGTACCATACACTCTGCTAACTAACAGGTTTGCACATTTTTTCATCCCTATTCCTAAAATATAATATTTCACTCATACAGGTACCTATTCAACTAATTGTCTGCCCTGTGAATTTTGGAGAATACATCATTTGTGACAACCAAATGAAACGCCATTGATTTTTTAAATTGTAACAGCAAATATTATTGAGTCAGGGTACATAATTATCTTCTGAAATAGCTATTATATAATTATATTGTTATACATACCCACACAGAAGGACTGACTCTGACAGATTGACTCACAGCAGATTGACTAATAATTTCATTCTCATGTCTTATCTACTCCATCTTTGCTTCCGTCATGTGTTCCCAACTTTAAAAGTTTTCCACATGGAATGAATGTATGGAATAACTGTGGTCATGATAATTGGGTCAATACTACAAGCATTATAAATTTATATAGTTTGTATTTTAAGTAAATCAAAATTTTGAATTTTATTTTTTTCTCTAAAATGTAAACCCATAAACATCATATCATTCATCATGTTTTAATTTTTTTCACTTGTAACCAAAGAATTATTAGATCTGTTTCAAACATTATCTTCTATGTAGCCTATAAACACAACATTCAGAAAATAGGGCTGATTTATAGCAGCATTTAGGAGACAAGTTCTTTGAAACTACAAACCTTAGCACAGTATCTTTCTGCAAATATCAATGTTCTGAGACAATGTTTCCACTGACCAGAAAATATATAGAGATTTTGTAGGATTTTAGCCATTATAAATAGTGATAGCCACAAGAAATAAAGTGGTGCGGTTGCTGCAAGAAAAGTTGTCAAAGGCCTCTCTAAAAGACGTGGTCAGGTTGAAACCTTACCATGCAACCGTACTTGTGGCCTTGATAAAGGAGGAAACTGAAATAATTGTAAGAATATTATACTGCAGTAAATCAATTGCAATTTCAATTTATTTCACAAGTTATCAAATAACTTTTTATTATGTATAAATTAAACCATTTTGTATTTCTCTTATCAATCATTTTTTATATTTATATATAATTTAACCATTTTATATTGTGTAATTTGGTTTTTCTTTCTCTTGACAGATAATGGAACATCTAGAGACAAAAGTGAGTGGTGAGAAGAAGAGTGTGGTATTTGTGAGTTACAGAACTGCTATCTGTGCCTGTGTTGCATGTGGATGTTTAATACTATTTGTAGGATTGCTGTGTGGATTATTACCAAAGAACTGTGATGATATAGGGTAAGTACTGTAGATGCTTACAAAAGTCTTAACGCTATTGTAAGCTTAACACTTAAGGCTTTCAAATCACCCCAAACATTCATTTATAAGATGAAAGATTATAGATAAAATTATGGAATTCTCTACCAAATCACGTCAATCAAAATTTCATAATATTGTCTCAGCAACGCAAGTTTCAAATCTTAACTTTAGGAAGTATATATGCAGAACTAATCTTTGTAAATGCTTTATTGTCACTCTAATAATATAATATAAAAACTTACAATAAAAATATGACAAGACCAAAATAAATCCGCTTTTGTTACTCTAGTTTTGGCTTTACGTAAATTCATTAAATAATAACACAATGATTGATTGTGAAATTAGTTTAATTAAATAGATTTAAATGTAATACCTCATAAATTTACACCATATTTTTTATGGTGTTTTAATTATTATAATTTTGTTATTATTTTAAATGTTGTATAGTTACTGAACAACTTTGGAAATCAGTGCATTTATAGTGGAAGTGTATTTCAGTTTAAAAGAAATAAATCGTTGAATATATGCGATGTACAGAATAAATTTATACTTTTGTATCTCCTAATCTTTAAAAAATATTATTTATGAATTGTATTTTCCAGAAACAATGAACCAATATTTGCAACCAACCCAGCCACTCAGCCAAACGAGAAAACAACGTCACCACAAGGATCAACGCAACAAAAAGATGACGCAATTTGGAATTATTATCGTCTTCCGCGGGATTTAATTCCGTCGCACTATGACTTACATGTGCGAACAGACTTGGTAAACTTTATTTTTGAAGGGTCCGTTACGATAACTTTTACGTGCGAAAGTAAAACAAACTATATTTTGTTGCACAGTAAACAGTTGGCGATTGATAGAAATACTGCGATTGTAATTGAATCTAATGGTGGGAATGTGCTTAAAATTGTTGATCTTCGATTTTACCCAGTTAACGAGTATTTACTGGTTGAGTTAACTGATAACATGATGGTTGGCCGAGAGTATAACTTAACGTTGTCTTTCAACGGTAACTTGACAGATTCACTGAATGGGTATTATAGAAGTTCATACACAACTAGTCAACAAGAAAAAAGGTAAAAACAAATGCTAACTCTCCCAATACTAGACAGACATCATTGGACTTGTCAAATAGGTCTGGTTTTCCAGGTATTCAGAAATGTGTTTTTAATGGTAAAAATAAATTTGGGATCTTTTGGTTCTTAAGGAAAGTTTGGTTTTCGGTGATTTTCTGGTTTTTAGAGAGTATTGGAAGAGTTGACTGTAAAAGAAATGTTGCTTTATCAATGAATGAATGTAAGCACTTTATGTACCCCTTGGTATTATAAAAGGGGTTCAATAATAAAGTTTTGGAAGTATAGTAGCATGACTATTCAATTAATGCTGTGAAAACTATGAGAAAGCACAATGTCATTATAGTGCCATATAAAAGTCTAAAGTATTATAGGGGCAGGTGATACTTTTCATTTGATTCTGTCATATCAGATATCTATTGAACAAATATTTTTCACTATCAAGTTAATGTTTACCTGCCTGCTGGCATGTTCCTATTCAATTAATATAAAGAGATTATAGTGCAGATAAACAGCACATGCTAATTTATTCTGAATTATATATATTATTTGTCAATATTACATAGTCTATTAGTGACAGAATTTTATTTGAAAAAACTAAAGTAAGCCTATAAATGATTGATTTCTCCTGAAGTGTAAAAAAATACAACATAGAAATTTGATTTATAGTGGCAAATTAGAGTAATTTTATTTAAAGAATACATTAACAAAAAAGGAATAGTGTTTTCTAAAAGCTTGCCATTCTCTTTCTGGCTGTTTTACTTTATCGATTTAGCTTTTTGCTTGTTTGTATCTCCATTGAGATCCAGTCACTGATACCAACAGCATTGTAATTTTTTTTCAGTATTGCATTTAAATTCAATGTACTGTTTGTATACAAACAAAAATGGTTGGATCATTGATGAAAAACAAAAAATGGAAAAGAAAATAAAACTCCTATATACTTTTGCAGGTGGCTCTCCTTAACATTCTTCGCACCAACATATGCACGTATGGCATTTCCATGCTTTGACGAACCTGACATGAAAGCGGCATTCACGATTAGCCTAGAGCATAGAGACTCCCTTGTTGCTATTTCTAACATGCCGCTTTCGTCGCCGGTTGTGGATTACGGATCTGGATGGCTAGTTTCTCATTTTCAAACGAGTGTGCCGATGTCTACCTATCTTGTCTGTTATGTAGTCTGTGATTTTGAAAAGAAGGAAAAGAATACTACTAATAACGTATTGGTAAGTGTTTTAAAAAACACCTGACAATAAATTATTTTTAAAAATGGGAAAATAATGCTGAATTCTTCAAGAAATGAAGTAAAGTACATTGCATCTTTACTTTAGAGTAACAATTGATGAAAACCAAGATTGAAATTTTGGGACCCTCTTAAGGCTCTGTCTACACTATCAAACTATTTTGACAAAAAAGTGTGATATGCCTAAATAAGGTAGTGATATGCACAAATATGATACTGTGATATGACATCATCATACCAATATTTGGGCCCATCACATTAATTTTGTTGTCACATAAAGTTAAATAGTTAATATCAATCAGCTTTTATGTTTAGAAGAAGTGTTAAATAAACCCTTTTACAGTGATGTAGCTGGTTTTCGTGAGAAAAAGGAACAATCTCTGTTATTTTAGCCACTTGTTTTGTCAGATGACCTCTTACCAACTGTACAGGTGGATACACTTTGTTTTGACCTGTTATAGATGGGGAAATTACTTGATTTTTATGTTTTTTTTTCTCAAAGATACGAGTGTGGGCTAGACCAGATGCAATTGATTCAGTGAACTATGCGTTGGAGAAAGGAGCTGATATCCTCGATTTTTATGACGACTACTTTGGCACAAAGTTTCCACTTCCAAAGATGGGTTAGTATTCATTTTCATGACCTACAACCTACCGATACATTGGTGTAACAGCTATGAGGGCTCACTGGCTAAACCCAGGGGCCCCGGAGCTTATGGGGGCCCCGTAGCAGAGTCCAGAGGAAAAAACAGGCATTCAAATATGTTTAAAAAGGCTAAACGCCTGAGGCCTTCAGCGTTACGGGGCCACTTAGTGTTCCTAAACCTGGCCTCTGCATTGCCAATGTACACATATTGGGTTGTTGGTTGTCACCTAGACCTATAATCCACCAAAACTTTTATTGAACTATTTATTATATTTATTGAGTTTAACAAGGCAGACAAACAAGAACAAAAACAGAAAGTGTCAATGAGGAGAGGCTAACCGGTGAATAGACACATCAGCTGCTCCCCTTCTAGTTCCTAGGTCATTGTCAATCAAAAGCCCCATTCAATCAATTCACGTTCAAATACCTCATTAATTTTTTCTATCATGTACATAGTGGATGGACAACATATGGATGGGAAAGGGAGTAGAGTGTACATAGATAAATTTTTCAAAGCTTAATCAGACAAAAGCCATTTCTAATAACTAGCTGACAGCTCTTATAACTCTTCAAAACCAACCTTTGACCAAACCAGAATAAGCCTACAGTAATCTGTTAGCTACTAAAATATTTGCAAATACTTACCAAATAAAAGTATATATGATTAGGACCCCCTGAGATTCTTATCAAGGTACAATTCAAACAAAAATCAACTCCCTTTTCAAATATACCAATATACAGTAGTATTATGGTTGTTAACAAAAACTTATGCCAACTGTCTAGGTAGATAAATTATGAATGATTCCACCTAACTTACGAGTAAAAATAACAATAGCGGGGCATTTAATGAATAGGCAAACTGCCTTAAAATGTGACATGTTTCGAGAAACTGTTCTGATCATCAGAAGAACAGAAAACAACGCCTAGAGTACTTATATACCAATAGGACTGGTTGTATGTAAATAAGAGAGTAATTAGCATGATAAAACAACAAGGTAGATCTGTTGATTGATGTTTTCATTTTTGTATGCCTAATCATTTTGGGAAAATCTTGATGGCTTTTTCTATTTTTTTTCCCTTCTTGTAAGCCTATCATGTTTGGGAAGATTTGTAAAATGTCCAGCTGGTTTATAATGAAGATGATATATATTATGTGATTAAGAAGAAGAAATCTGGGAGAGTCTCCTTATTAGTGTCCGTCTGTCATTATACTGTATGGTTATTTTGAAGTATATAGTTATCTATATTTAATGAAACATTTACAATAGTATATCAAAGTTAGATCAAATGTATAGATATGTTTATCAAATGTGACACGATAATTCAGATAAGATAATGTAATTATGTATTAAAATTTGTAATCGGCAACGTACAACCTGCTGATGAGCTAAATTGAGTATTAGACAAAGTTATCAGACTTATGAAATTACATTGCATTAATTGTATCAAATGGCTTTGGTGCCATGTTTGATATTTTCTGCAACCTTTTTATATATACAGTACATCAATCATATTAATCAAATTTGCATATATATAGTTGAGAGGAATTTAGGGAAATTGATCACAGTATCTAAAAGTCTTTATGCAAATGACGGGCAGGAAATATGTCAGGTTTTGAGATACCGGTATGTGTCCCATATCTGAACATAAATACAAGAAAAATAGTTATAGCATATCAATATTGTTGATATAAAGCAGTACACCATGTATATTTATTTTGTGGTACCGCGCAAACTTTATATCAACATATTGATTTCACCATCCAAACAATATATTATCAATATTATATACCAATGACATTTAGAAAACACTGTAACAGAACATTAGTCTTTGAGTGTCAATTGTTGTGTTTTCCTGTATTAAGAACACTGTTATTGTTTAAGTGTAGTTTAATCTGTGGGTTGTCTTTATTTAGACATGATTGCGATTCCAGATTTTGCAGCAGGGGCTATGGAAAACTGGGGGTTAATCACATACAGGGAGACGACACTGCTGTACCTGCCTGGCGTTTCCTCGGCATATAACAAGCAACGTGTGTGCGCTGTTGTCTCACATGAACTGGCTCATCAGGTTAGTTAGAATTCTTTCAATGGATTGTGTATGAGGAAAAATGATGAACAATTGTTTGTCCCTTGAACAAATTATACTTTTTTTTTGTTTTATTTGTTTTGTGCCAAGTTTACAGATTACAATGAAAGTACACAGAAATACAGACAGTTGACTAACTACTGTATACAAAAGATAGACCTCTATTGACTGTAAATGCATACAGTATATTAATCAAAGTTCATATTTTAAAAAAAGGGTCATGGAAGTGTGTTTTAATGTTATTTGGGAGTTAATTTGGTTGATGAAAAATTTAAAGCGTTTAAAAATGTTCATATACTGACTACCAATAGACATAAAGACATCAGAAAAGGTCAACACCTTCAAAATACGACTGAAAACCCACACACACGCAGAAGCATTTCCTGTTGTCGCGCCTTTGACCATTATTTTTATGGATACCGGCGCTATAATCTGATTGATTGATTGACTAAAAATATCTTAAATCTACCTGACCTATTATAATATGAACAATTTTGTTTGCTCAATCAATATTATGTATCTATAGAGTTAAGCTGTGTTAATTGATTTTATATAACACCTATATAAATTCCTGTCATTTGATTGGACGAATGTGGGTCACATGGCGTGCAATAGTACGCACTATTCAACGATCGTTAAATAGTACTTTTTGAAACATTTTTGTTTGTTATTTAGATGTTATATAAAACAAATAATGAATGTTTTGTATTCGTGTAATGGTACAAATAATGGCACTTGGTGAATGATGAAAGGTTATATCAACTCGGCTTTGCCTCGTTGATATAACCTTTCATCATTCACCTCGTGCCATTATTTGTACCATTGCACTCATAAACATTCATTATTTGTATAATATCTGACGCAGATTAAGTCTGATTTAGGGTTTATTGCAAAAACACAATAAAACTAAAATAGTATGATAGTGATCAGAAATGTAATTTCAGGAGTACAGTAATTACAAGGTTAAGAAAGGTATCAAGTCAAATTGTCGGGTTTAAAAATTAATTGAAGGCAGGTAACTTGGGTTTATAACATGGTACAATATCAATATTGATTATTATGGCTTAAAAAAGAATTGTGAGTTGATTACAAATATAAAAAAATTGATATAAAATTTCAAGCATAAAACATTGATATATAAAATTTAACAATCTTATTATATGCAGACTAAAAAAACATTATACTGTAATACAAAACCACAAACAATCTCAACAGCAGAAAAATTACATATTAGATTGAGATTAATAATGTTTTGACACTTTTCTTTTATCTTGCCCGCAAGTATAGTTAATTAATCATTAGGCGCAGGAGCCCCGGATAGCGTTACGTTTGAAAACCCCAAAAAGTGAGGTTTTCAACCATTAGCGGCATGACTGATGTGAGTGATTAATGTGTTTTACGGACGGTTTCAAGGACTATCCTACTACACATTTGTAACTGGAGCTGTGACGACCTTTGTAACTGGAGCTGTGACGACCTTGCAAGAATACAGTCAACTCTCCCAATACCGGACACCTTTGGGCCGGCCAAATAAGTCTGGTTTTCCGGAAAGTCTGGTATTCGGAATGTGTTTTTAATGGTAAAATTAAATTTGGGACCTTTTGGTCCTCAAAAAAAGTCTGGTATTGGGAGAGTTTCTGGTTTTCAGAGAGTCCGGTATTGGGAGAGTTGACTGTACTAGGCCAGAATTTTTAATTGAAAAGTGCCTTGGTATTAACAATAACATGGAGATGGAAACAAATTTGTCTATCTTTCTTTCTAAAATAAATGGTCACTATAGTTTCAAACTAGGCTTAGTCCACCACATTAGTAATTACGAATCGAAACCAAAATTAAAATTGTTGGTATTCTTTGGCCGTTGTTTGATTAATTAAATCTTCATGCCATGTTTTTTTTTCTCTAATGATTTGGCGATACGCTCCTATATTAATTAGGCCTACTAGCAGAGGGTTCGATGAGTTTTGAAAAGTTATGGAAATGTGGTCTAACATATAGCAATTCAGTTTTTTATGGCCCTTCTTCCTTGTCCGAGCCTTTGGAAATATTAAAAAGTTATATTAATATAATATATTCTGTGTTTTCATGTTTTGAGAAATTGTATATCATTTCAGATGTTTCGCGCTGCGCTTTTATTTGTTTCGCGCTTCGTCTTGTTCGAGCTTCCTCCGTACATACCGATAATTAATATGATTTTTCATTTCATTTTTTGTACATTATTAACAAATAGCATACAGAACCCCATACAGAACATACCCTTCTCTGAGAAAACACTTGTGGGCGATTCCCCGAATACGACATGATGGAATAGCTTTGGAGACTTTGACTTTGGAGTAGGCCTAAATCGAAACGTCAAGCAACTCAACAGTTCTTTTCAGAACTAATATAGGCCTACGTGGTGTACCGCAAATTTATATCAACAAATATGTAACTTGTTTAGCACGTTTAAAATGGATAGCAAAACATATTAAAAAAAAAAACCTGAATTATTTCAAACAGACAGCACATTAGTTCAAACGGATAGCACAATAGATAGTTCAATCAAATGGATATAACTATGATATAACTGTACTGTGCATTCTATACGGATTATCGGGTAGCACATTCTTTCAAATGGATAGCACATTCTTTCAAATGGATAGCACATTCTTTCAAATGGATAGCACATTAGGTAGCACAATCAAATGGATATAGTACTGTACATTATTCTATGATTATCGGGTAGCACATTCTTTCAAATGGATAGCACATTAGGCCTATTTCAAATGGATAGCACATTCTTTCAAATGGATAGCACATTATTTCAAAATGGATAGCACATTATTTCAAATGGATAGCACATTGGGTAGCACAATCAAATAGATATAGTACTGTACATTATTCTATAAGGATTATCGGATAGCACATTATTTCAAATGGATAGCACATAAGGTAGCACAGTCAAATGGATATAGTAGGCCTACTGTACATTATTCTATACGGATTATCGGGTAGCACATTCTTTCAAATGGATAGAAAATTATTTCAAATGGATAGCACATTCTTTCAAATGGATAGCACATTATTTCAAATGGATAGCACATTATTTCAAATGGATAGCACATTAGGTAGCACAATCAAATGGATGTAATTGTACTGTACATTATTCTATACGGATTATCGGGTAGCACATTCTTTCAAATAGCACATTATTTCAAATGGATAGCACATTATTTCAAATGGATAGCACATTGGGTAGCACAATCAAATGGATATAGTACTGTACATTATTCTATAAGGATTATCGGGTAGCACATTATTTCAAATAGATAGCACATTAGGTAGCACAATCAAATGGATATAATTGTACTGTACATTATTCTATAGCCTACGGATTATCGGGTAGCACATTCTTTCAAATGGATAGCACATTAGGTAGCACAGCCAAATGGATATAGTACTGTACATTATTCTATAAGGATTATCGGGTAGCACATTCTTTCAAATGGATAGCACATTAGGTAGCACAATCAAATGGATATAGTACTGTACATTATTTTATACGGATTATTGGGTAGCACATTCTTTCAAATGGATAGCACATTCTTTCAAATGGATAGCACATTGGGTAGCACAATCAAATGGATATAGTACTGTACTGTACATTATTCTATACGGATTATCGGGTAGCACATTCTTTCAAATGGATAGCACATTAGGTAGCACAATCAAATGGATATAATTGTACTGTACATTATTCTATACGGATGATCGGGTAGCACATTCTTTCAAATGGATAGCAAATTATTTCAAATGGATAGCATGGATTTGGGTAGCACAATCAAATTGAGAACATTGGTTAACACATTGCATCAAATGGGAGCCTACTGTACAGTTATTCTATTGAATTGAATTGAAATATATATTTATACTGGGTAACCTCTTCAGTCAAAGACTGGTCTCCCAGAGGGCCCAGTTGGTGATCAGTGGCTGTGATGTACTAGTACACCGGGGTAACCCTCCACTCGTCTCGAAAGATGTACTAGGTTCTTTAAGTACACACGAGCTAGATGTGTATTCTATTATCGGGTGTAGCACATTAAAATTGAGATAAGATGGACATCATAATTTATTATTAAGGGGAAAAACAGCAAATCTTTACTGAGGGGACACTCCTATAAAGCGGACATTAAGGGGACGGGGAACATTTAAGCTCAGTGCCAATGTTCACTCAATATATTTTCCATCACAAAATAACAAAAAAGACGAAATATTTATATCCATTTATCGTTATTAAATAAAAATGGATATCATGATAATTATGATACTTTGTTTGTCTTGAAAGTTTTCATTGGTGAAACGTTGCCTGCTACATTTTGAATTTCCGAGTCCAGATCAGTATTGGTATTGGTTTTCTGTGATCTATTCTAACTAATGAAACAATTTTTAGAAAATGATATATCTGATAGATATCATCTAAGTGATGTTTTACATAAGTTATAACGTTTAACTTTTCATTCTCCATACATTCAATTCTTTTAATATAGTTCTTGTATAACACCATATCAAGTAGTAGTAGAAATTATTGTAGGGTTTTCTTATTATTCAGTCAATTCAGTGTTTCTATACAGAAAAGAGTAGTCAGTGGCCTTAACATCAATTAATTGTATAATTTGCACCCAAGGTCGAATAGCAAGAAACTCAGGTCCAGTTACATTGGTGTTCATTGGTCAATAGGAAATGAACAGCACACTTATGGGTGGTGACAAAGTTTAGTTATTGATAAGTTGTCCTTGGGAAAAACACATTAGTTGGGCTGACCATGGGCTGACAGAGTTAACGACTTCGTAACGCTATCCGGGGCTCCTGTGCCTAATGTTAACATCCATTATCAAATAAAATTACAAAACAACAATATAAGTTTTAATTTAATCATTTTTCGATGGAAAAAAAACGTTCAATAACTATGAATATGGTAGCCAATAGGAACAAGAATGAACAAATCCAATAATCATCTGAAAAATCGGTGTCAATCATAGTCAAAATAAAGGTCTTGATCATCATCATTCTTCATTACCAAAATCATAATGGTCTTGATTATCATCAAAGTGGTCTTGATTATCAAAATCATAATGGTCTTGATTATCATCAAAGTGGTCTTGATTACCAAAATCATAATGGTCTTGATTATCATCAAAGTGGTCTTGATTATCAAAATCACAATGGCCTTGATTATCATCAAAGTGGTCTTGATTATCAAAATCACAATGGCCTTGATTATCATCAAAGTGGTCTTGATTATCAAAATCACAATGGCCTTGATTATCATCAAAGTGGTCTTGATTATCAAAATCACAATGGCCTTGATTATCATCAAAGTGGTCTTGATTATCAAAATCACAATGGCCTTGATTATCATCAAAGTGGTCTTGATTATCAAAATCACAATGGCCTTGATTATCATCAAAGTGGTCTTGATTATCAAAATCACAATGGCCTTGATTATCATCAAAGTGGTCTTGATTATCAAAATCACAATGGCCTTGATTATCATCAAAGTGGTCTTGATTATCAAAATCACAATGGCCTTGATTATCATCAAAGTGGTCTTGATTATCAAAATCACAATGGCCTTGATTATCATCAAAGTGGCCTTGATTATCAAAATCACAATGGCCTTGATTATCATCAAAGTGGTCTTGATTATCAAAATCACAATGGCCTTGATTATCATCAAAGTAGTCTTGATTATCAAAATCATAAAGGTCTTGATCATCATTAAGGTATTGTTTGTCATCAAAGTGGTCTTGATCATCATCATAATAAAAGTCATAATAACCATTAGGAATTAGATCATTCAAGATTTTATTCATTGTAGATGACGTAGTCTTCTTGCCATTGTCAGTCAATATCTGCTTACGCACATATTCTGTTACAGTTTCTATGAAACAAAATAATTGATTCAGTTTAAAATGTGTACATTCAGGAGATTTTAAATAAAATTTTTGCATATGTGTTACAAAAAAATTATTACAAAAACTGTATATACTGTCGAGTATTATGTATAAAATAAATACGACGAGTCCGATAAATTAATTAAAATGTTTCCACAATAAAAGGAAAGAAGTATTTTTTTTGTAGTTGTGTATACTTTAAAGATTATTATTAATATTCTGTAAAATTAGGCCAAAAATGAGTTTAACATAAATTTAAATAAGAAAACAAAGTTCACTGATATAGACAAACCTTCATGCTGTACTGTAGTAGTAGACTGCAACTTGTTGCAAAAATCTTTATCCCAACCATTCGAGATATTAGCTAGGGATAATGGTTTCAAAAAGAGGGGTATCTTAGAGTCTTCCGTCACTTTTACAGGAATCAGCTTTCCTAGAATGCTATTACCAATTTTTGCCATAACAGCTGTTGCTGCAACAAGCTCTGGACAGCAGGTCAATGATTGGGGTGTAAACCCTACAACAACTTTCTTGCACCTCTGTACAGGTTCTATCAAATTGTCTATTTTTAGTTTGCTAAGTTGCCAGTCTTTTCTGCTGAGGCATTTAACATCTGGATTGACTTTTAGAAGACCTTGCAAAACTTTATCTTCCCACTCAACATTATCACTTATGATGTAGAAATCATGGTTGCTATCTGAAATAAAATTGTAATGTAGTTATTTTGTTGGTCTTCCATTGCTCTTCCTTTTTACAACAACTTTCAGTAATGACATAATTTTTAACAGATTAACCATCATAAGCAACAACTCATCAGTCTAAAGTGTAGCATCACTGTTTTCCAGTAAATGGAGTCAATGTAAATAAACATCATCCACACTTTCACCATCATTCATATATATATGCTACCTTGGTATTGAGCACTCTATCCTAACGGTCTGATAATTTCAACCTGAATATATATATATATATATTTATTTTCTATCCAACAAAATTATACTATTACAATCACAGTATTTTGATCCATTATCACTACATAGGGATACATACCTTGGGCTTGAAGTTGACCATGTGTTTTAAACCTAACCAAACTATTTTCTGACAAGAAAAAAATTTAAAATTCAGTATTATACATTAAATTGGGTCTAGTCCAAATAATATTTGTTTATGATTAAAGAAAAAGAAGTATTTTAAATGTAGTAAATACTTTATAAGACACAATAAAAAAAAGTACCTTGCTGAGGAAGAGTAGCAATTAGTTTCTGACAAAAACCTTTTTCCCAATTGTTGGCTACTGTCAATGTATCCAAACATTTTGGTATCACAGCATCCTTTGTTATTTTGACAGGAATCAATTGTACGCGACCTAGATTTTTGCTTTCCAACATATTCTGAACAACTGTTACTGCGACAAACTCTGGGTTAAAAGTTTCCGAGATTGATGTAAATCCTATTACAACTTTCTTACACCTCTGTATTGGTTCAGTCAAATTCTCCATTTTGAATTTACAAAGTGTCCTGTCCCTTCTGCTGAGACACTTAACATCAGGTTTTTCTTTTGAAAGATCTTGCAATAATTTGTCTTCCCACTCAACATCATCACTTATTATGTAGAAATCGTATTCTTTATCTGAAAATAAAAAGGCTATTTGTCATAACCATTGTCATATAATTCCAATCATTCAGTAAATTCATTGGATTAGATGCATCTGGGTAGCAGGCTAGTTTCCCCCTGTAATTTGTCTTCCCCCCCCCTCCCCCTCCCCCATGACAATTTGAGGGAATAGTATTGAATGAAGAGTTTTATATAAACAGTACTAGGGCCTTTAAATTAAAAAAAGCTTTGTATACACTATCAAACTTATGTGACAAAAAATGTGATGTGCCATAATATGGTACAGTAGTGATAAGCCTAAATATGTCATTCTTTATATGGGCAAATCATGGAGGTATAAAAATAATAAAAATATTTTTATACCTCCATGGGCAAATCACACTTTTTTGCCACATAAAGTTTGATAGTGCAGGCAAAGCTTTACTTTACTTTTCAAAAACAGATATAAATTTGTTTGAATAATGATTATGATATAAATGTTTGTGTGGGATGGGAGAATGTAGTAGAGGGCTATGGTCCAGTTGGGATGGGGGGAATGTGTCCAGGGGTAAAAATACTGGGTTAAATGTCTGGGGAATGGAAATGTCCAGGGGGGAAATGTCCAGGGAAAACCAACCGTGTATTTGCTGTTTTATCTTATGTCGGGGAAAAGATAAGTGACAATTGATGTTTAGGTCTTATTTTTTTATTCTGCATTTCTTTATTTCAGTAATATCTGTAAGATATAAAACAATGTTTTTTTTAAATGTCTATCTATTATATGTTAATGTAACACTTGAATAAATACTGCTAACCTTTAAATTTTGCACCACAATTTTGTTCTCCAATGGTATCCATTTTTGCTCGATGTTCTGTCTCTTTAGTCATACTTGGAACATTCATACTATACACAAATGTATGAAATAAATTATAGCAATATAAAATAGAATATCTGTTCTGTTGAAAAAGTAGGCTACATTTTTCTCTCAAACAAAACAAATGAAAACAGTGTTGGTATAATAATAAATAATTTAAAATCATGGCATTATTTAAATTTGTAATGCTGATTACTAAAATTTTTTATAAATACAGCTACAGTAGTACTGTACATCAATAAAAAATATATAAATTTCATGCATGCAAAAATACTAAAAATGTTTAAATATTTATTGTAAAAAAATAAACCTTGGAAAATTTCTCTTGTGATGTCGACTTTTCTCAAGATAATATCTGAAATCATGAGTTCCACATAGACACACTGTAATATTTGTCAAAGAAAAAAAAACAAATATAAAATATGGTCAAATTTTACGATTATAATTCTGAAAACCAGGGTGTTGGGTTTCAAGCCTGTAGTAGAGGTTTGTAGGGTTCAAACCCCTTTTTTCCCTTTCAAATTGTGATCAGCAGAGAAAGTGCTGGTAAATAGGTCTTCCTGACAATCCTACCTAGCAAGATGGCAAACTCTACTAGGCTGGTCAAGGTTGGTTGTCTTCAGTCAATACACTAGCCCCTCCCCTTCCTCTCCCTAGTCCATACTGCTTGCTTATGCTTTAACAATAAGGAAAAGCAACGTTTGGAAGAGTTTCCTGTACCTTTCTATCTTCTATACCTATAGTAGTCCACTGTACTTACGGTAGTATATATTTTGGTATTTAGGAAATTATAATCATGTTCTATAAAATGTCAAAGTATGTTCATTATACTTGGTACTTGTCCTCTTGAATACTCCACAAGGATCCTGTAAAATTGCGAGACCGCATGATATTGTGTGTTATTTTTTTGGTGATTACTATATTTGATGTGATGGAAAAACCAGAATTTATATTCTAGAAATCTATTATATTCTGAATTGCTCGATACCGTATATCATTTTTAAAACATTCTCTTTTAAAATCTATTAATTCGGTTGTTCAGCTCTATTGACAAATTTTCCAAAAATATGTCTGTAAATATGAAATTTATTATAACACATGGGGCTTGTCTATATAGACCCATAGAAATAATCCAACAAAGGGTGCACTACTAAACATTACAGAAATTATTCAGTTCACGATTCCCAGGCCTATAGTCATTGTCACGGTCCAACAATCAGCTCAGTTAATGTGCAGCGTCATCAATTGATTATTGATAATCATACAATGGCATGGTAATAAGATACAATTTGGTTACATCAATCCATTTATACTAGCAATAAGCCATGTTTTTCTGCGTTAATATTAATATTGAGTTTGCTGTAGGAATCCCCCTGGTCTAGCATGTGTGATGTATGTGTTACTATTTTTATTGTAATATCCAGAATAAATTGAATTGAATATGTAGTTATATACTAATTGGCATTGGTTAAGTAAGTATAATAAAACCGAGATACGTAAAATTACGCACCCAATTTAGTATAGCATTATTATGTATATTGTATTTGCTGTATGTAAGCAATGTTATAAGAAAGAAACTGCGGCAGTATTTTTAAACTACAACATTTGTGAAAAGTGTGTTAGTAGAATTTTAAATGGATAATTTTTTTTTTAAGTGGTTTGGAAACCTGGTAACATTGAAATGGTGGGATGATACATGGTTGAATGAGGGGTTTGCCAGCTTTGTGGAATATAGCGGCGTGGAACATGTAGAACCAACTTGGCAAATGGTAAGAACTTAGAAAAGTAAGAAAACAATGGTAAGAACTTAGTAAAGTAAAACAAAATCAATGTTAATACTACAAATATTAAAAATGATTAAGAATTTTTAAAGAACATTTAAGAATTACTCAGTTTTGTAAGTCTACACTCTGTACAACTTAATTTCTTAAAAATTTTCACACTGAGTAGGTAGTAGTACTACGGGTAATAATTGTCTAAGAAAAAAGTAAAATCTGTCTAAATTTGGACAATGTATACATTAAAATTAACTTTGGTGTTTGTAAAATGAAATAAATTCCTTCGAGCCATTTTTGGCCAAGCATTTAGCTTTTTGTTGTTTAGAAAAAGTATTTATTTGTGTTGTCTATTCTTTTTTGTCTATGTTAAGACAATGTATAAATTAAAATCACTTTTAAACAAAATATTTAAAAATCCTTCATTTTGTTTGGAGCCAAGCTTTTAATTTTCTGAAACAGAGAAATTAAAGGTATATTTTCTTTTACTTCTTGTTGCAAAATATCACAATTTAATATTATGATAATTTATTGTTAGCAAGATCAGTTTCTGGAGAGTGATATTCATCCGGTGTTCAAAGTAGATGCTTTAGAGACATCTAGACCAATCTCAATTGAAGTACGCACAACGGCTGAGATTAACCAAATGTTTGATACAATCTCATACAACAAGGTAAGAAAAAGGAAGTGGATGATGTGGAGAATGAAGGGATGATTAAGGAGGACACACTTGATGATGCATATCTTATTATTATTACAATATTTTATTCACTTATTTTTTATTTATTTTTAAAATTTTATTCTGTTAGCCATGACTTAAAATTTGTCTCTTGTATTTTTAATTTTTTTTTTACTAAGGTAATTTTGTTCTTTATTTTTAATTTATAAATGTTATGTGTGTGCAGAAAAACGAATAAAACAAACTATATACAGTGGCACAGTTTCACGAAGTTAAAGTTAAATAATAGATCAATGTAAAGACTATTGTAAAAATGACACAACTCAGATTTTGGCAAAAATTAATTATTAATATTAACAAATGATGTAGAAAACATTTTACAATTAAAGTTGAGTAAATAATTTATATTTGAATTTATTCAAGGTTCAAGAAATTTTATTGGTCCACTAATTAATATTAATTAACATAACACTAAAGTTTATTATATTTATTATTTAGACTTAACAATAGAAATATTCTTCTTTGACCTCTTATTCCCTTTTTATATATTAATGGTATTCATTTATGCCTAATTTTGTTTTATTTTGGCAATAAAAGTGTATGAATAAATAAATGAAATATTACCAATTATAAATACTGTTTAAATTTGTATGATAGGGGTCATCCGTCATTCGAATGTGCCAGTTTTTCTTGGGTGAAGACACTTTCAAGAAAGGATTAAAGGTAAATATATACAGTAACAATAACATTGGGAGATGGGAAGTATATTGTAGGTTTTATAAAAGTGGAATAAGTATTGGTAGTTTTGGTTTTGAAGATATATTTTCCCCCTGAAAAAATAATTTAAAACAATTTTTTTTTAAATATGTTATTTTAATGTCGCATAGTAGTTCTTTTTAAAAAGTATTTCCTTAATAACTGTAATTTTAGGCAAAAAATGTTCAAATTTTCTGTCTGAATAAGTTTTTGATAAAAATTTAACTGTTTATTTTATTTTTATAAGTGAATCATTATTTGTGTTTTTTTTTTCTATGGAAGTGAATAACTTTATTAAAACTGCAAAATGGCTAATTTTATTAATTTTCATGTTTCTGAGGGACAATAAATATTTAATTATACTGTGTTTGTTGATTGTTTCAGAACTATTTATCCGCTTTTGCTTACAGTAATGCAGAAAACAATGACCTGTGGTTATATTTAACGGCCGTAAGTTTGATTTTTATCAAAAAAACAAAATATATTTGTTTAAATAATATCCTAGTCCAACAAACAAACATCTAAATCTTATCACCCATTATGTTGTTCAGCCTCATGAGATTACTTTTGAGCTATATACAATATTGCCACAATCCATTCTTCCTCTGAAAAAAGTGACTTCTAAATGCATTTATTTTGTCAGTAGGTTAAATTCAATGTAATATCTGTATAATAATTATACTTAAACATTTTTTTTATCATGTGACAGGCTGCAAAGGAAGACGGCAAAGACATTGACGTGAAAACCGTGATGGAAACGTGGATCGACCAAATGGGATTTCCGAGTGTAAACGTCACTAGATCTTACAACGGCGATGATACGTTCACAGCGACGCAACATCACTTCCGTATTGACCCTGTCGCAAACTTCACAACACATTATCCAGATCTAGGGTATGGTGAAGAATGTAATTGATTATATATTGTTTAAGTTCTTTAAATTTATATTAATTGTTGTGTTCTATACATAAGTAGTTCTTTAAATTACTTTTGATTTATTGTTTTAAGTTAGGTTTTGTTCATTTTTCTTGGAAATGAGTGCCATCGATATAAAAATGTTATTCCAATAGATTCTTTAGATTACGGCGTAATTCTGTTGCTACGTTTTATAGTTGAATCACACATTGTCGCTGAAATGATGACAATTCTGATAGAACCAGTTCTCTTTCTCAAATTAGTTAATGTTTTAATAATTAAAAAGTTGTTTAAAGACAAATTTATCTTTTTTACATATAAAAATGTTTTAGATATGTATGGTGGGTTCCTTTGACGTACACTACTGCAACTGAGAGACAATTTATCAACCCAAATCAGTTATGGATGGATCCCTCAGTTGAAAAAGGTAAAAGTGTTTTTTTTTTTAAGGAAAGAAGAGTGCTGGAGAAGATCTTTTTATTTAAGGTCTCTGCCAGGGCCATATATTTTTCGACTTCTGTACAATAAATGTATTTTACAAATTATACTGTATAAAATAGATCAATTCGGTGTTACTGACCGAATCATCATTGTTAAAGACATTATTAATGTTTATAAAATCCATTTCTTGAAGGTAGTAAATTTGAGACTTATTTAGTATTTCAATTTCAGATTAATTATTCTGTTATGATAATTTAATTCTACATTGTATCCTTTTATGTTCACATTAATACATTTATGAAGCTGATAATATCTACTTATAGGCGAACCAACCTACATATAAAGATGTTAACATTTGTAATTTAATGTTGAGGACACACTAATGAAATTACACCTCAGTATAACGGCAGTGCTTATGTCCACTGCTGATAATCAATCCATAAATTACATGGTGATATCCTGAACCAGTCCTACATAACAGTGCTCTAATTTCTTAAGTTATGTCCACACTATCAAACTAGTTTTACAAAAAAACTGTGATGTGCTCAAATATGGTAGTGATGTGCCCCAAATATGGTACAGTATGCCCAAATATGGTAGTGATATGACATCATCATGGCCATTGGGCACATCACATTTTTTGTCACATAACGTTTGATAGTATACAGAGCTTTACAAATGTATTATTGTTAAATCACCATTTCAACTGTATTTTTTCAATTACATTTGATCTTAACATAAAGTTATATTGAGTACTAGTTTGCTGAGTGGTGCAACAGCTCCCCAATAATACCATTGAAATATCTCTTGATTCTAGTTTATTTTTATAGAACAATTTATATCAACCACTAGATTAGCAGTTACACACTTCCTTATTGTATACTGTATTAAGAAATGTTTACAAATTTTTTAGAAATGGCAACAATACCAGGCATAGACCTTGATGAATGGATTCTTGTAAATATTAACCATCATAACTATTACCGTGTTAACTATGATACCAAGAACTGGGAGATGTTAAGCAACCAGCTAACTACCAATCATACAGTAAGTACAGACCTACCAGGTATAAGAAGTTTACATACGTCCTAATATTTAAGTGGATAAAAGGCCTTCTATGCACCCATGGCAGCTACACAGTGCAGCGCTAACTTACCATATATATTTAACATTATACACTGTATGTACACTGGATCAAGGCTTTACATCCCATCTGAAGAACGAGGCAATAAAATGAATGCATCTTCCTCAACAATGAAATCAATATGGCTAATCAGAGACTCGACCCCATACCTTTCATCATATCACTCTCTCTACACTATCATACTGGTAACTAACATAAAGTGTGATATGCCCAAATATGGTAGTGATATGACATCATCATGTCCATATATGGGCACATCACATTTTTTTGTCGCCTAAAGTTTGATAGTGTAGACAGAGCTTTACTTCATAACTACTGTCACATTTTTATTTTGAAAGGTTTTACTCCAAAGAGGTTCGAACCCATACCATTCATATAATAGTTTGTCCCCTTACGCCATCACTCTATGAATTGCACTTTTTCTTGATAACTACTTTCATATTTTTATCTTGAAAGGTGTTACCCCAGAGTACAAGATCTGCCATCATAAACGATGCCTTTAACCTAGCAAGAGCAGGTGAAGTGAGTCAGGTGACAGCCTTAGATCTTACTAAGTACCTAACTAACGAGATGGACTACATACCTTGGACAACTGTTAGTGATGTCATGGGATACATAGACTTGATGCTCTGTCGCTCTAAAGCTTACGGTGATTTTAAGGTGATTTTTTATTCTTGTTTTCAATTAAACAAATTGCAATAAGACTAACAAATGTTATTTATATATATTTATACAGTGGACTCTCTAAACCAACATTTTCTTGAGGTCCTAAAGGTCCCAACTTCTTTTTAGCAATAAAAATGCATTTGGAATACCATCATTTCTGTCATAAAAAAGTTCTGTCTACCCTATCAAACTAGTTTGACAAAAAAAAGTGTGATGTGCCCAAATATGGTATGTATGTCATACAAAGTTTGATAGTGTAGACAGAGCTTAAATGTTTGTTAGGGCTCCCTCAACAATTATTCTTTCATTTAACTTTTTACATGCTCTGTCTACACTATCAAAACTTTATGTGATGTGCCCATATATGGACATGATGATGTCATATTACTACCATATTTGGGCATATTACTACCATGTTTGGGTACAGTGTAGGCAGAATACCCAAATATAAAATATCCTTTTAGCTTCTATTCCTTTTATAATATCTTAGAAATTAAAATGCATTACATTTTCTGGACATTTTTTAGAAATATATGGGAAAACAAGTTACACCATTTTATGATTACGTTGGCTGGGATGCTGCAGGCTTGCCGCATGTGGCGCAGTAAGTAATTCTTTCAAGCAAAAAGTCTAACTCTATATACTTCTAAACCTTGATATTTCTTTCTTTTATTTATTTACCCAAAAATAAATTATATATATTGTAAACATCCATATAATAATTAATATATCATGGACTGGGCTAAAAAATAGTCAAAGTTAATCAAGTTTAGTCCTAAACATTAAAAAATAAAAGTTAAATAAATAAATAATGGCAACCTTTCTAAAATTAACATTAACAATTATGTGCTGGTCCTTTTTAGATTAAGTCAGGCTACAGCATTAAGCCTAGCATGTGGTTATGGCAATGAAGAATGCAAGAACATAGCTATAAATCTGTATGCTGAGTGGATGCAAAATTCTTCTAATAATGTGTAAGTTGTGAAAATAGTCTTCCTAAAGCTCTGTCCACACTATCAAACTAGTTTGACAAAAATAAGTGTGATGTGCCCAAATATGGTAGTGATATGACATCATCGTGTCCATATATGAGCACATCAAACTTTTTGTAGTGTAGACAGAGCTTTAGGGTTGGTTCTCGCTGCTGTACTTGAAGTGCAATCCCTTCACCAACTCTTCTCACATTTATATAATATATATATACAATAGTTGTTTTTACATACAGTACTTCCTCGAGTAATTTCTCAGTTGATTAGCTGACCTGGGGTTTTTTATCCTATATCTACAAAACAACTGAATTTTCCCCATATAAAGCTAAAGTTTCTTGAATATTCCAATTAGGTGATAAGTTTATGTTTGTGAGATATATCAAAGTATGGGGATGATGTGTGATTTTCATCCCAATATGTAAAAAACAAAAACAAAACAACTCATTTGATGATTAATTCATATTTGTGAGATACATATTACTTTCTTTTTTTTGTTACAGAATTCCAGTTAATTTAAAGTACACAGTGTACTGCACTGCTATTGCTGCTGGTGATCAGGAGGAATGGTATTTTGCTTGGAACCAATTCCAGACATCGCTGGTATCATCCGAACGATCTACCTTGCTTGGTGCTTTGGCATGCAGCCAAGAACCTTGGATTCTTAACACGTAATGTGCCAAAATATATCATTTTTTATTGACATTAATAATAATAAATGGGACTTATTTATCATGATGAGTACTACTACTGTATCTCATCTGCCACGCCCCTACAATCCCTTAGGTCATTGGACAATTAGAACTAGATATAGCACATTATACAAAGTCTCAATGCGCTAAAACAAAAGAAATAAAAAGTGGAAAACTAAGAGAAAAAAAAGAGTTCAAAAGAGTTTCAGAGCAGCCTTAAAATAAAACGTTATAATGCCTATATTATACGGTACTCATCATCACAAACAAATTTTGTATTATTCAAAAATACAAAATAATCATTTCAGTAATCTCTAATAAAATGGTTTTTTTTTTCTAATAATTGCAGGTATCTTAATTATTGTTTGGACCCTGATAAGATTAAATCACAAGACGTTACATCCGTAGTATCATCAGTAGCTGGAAACACAATAGGAAGCTCATTAGCGTGGGACTTCTTTCAAGCAAATTGGGACTTTTTTAGAAAAACGTAAGACTGCTACACACTAAAACGATAGATAGATAAACATACATTTTTTTGACATAAAATAAAAGAAATTAGAAAAATTTTTATTATAGAATTATTATTTAGGTTTATTGTCCAAAAACAGATGATCGATAATAGAGAGGTTTCGCAATCTTACGAATACGATAACGGAAACGGTTACGTCACGCACACGTATTCGTTTTTCGTAAGCCAGTAAAAATCTGTTTCGCATGGCAACGAAATATTGAGGCTCGTCCAAAATATGACTGCGGTAAATTTGAGCGAAGCGCAGGTACGTGTTGCTTGGTGCTTGGCTGCCTAGGCCTAGCGTAACATCAAAGCGAGTGAGGACTTTAAAAACTGCTATTTATCAAAATTGACTTGGCATTTCAGTAAATTACTTTAGTAAATTAATTTCAATAAATCTATAATTATATAATAATCATGAATCATTCCTGATTCAAATGCAAAATGTGCAAAAATAGATCAAAAACTATACTCGTTTTGTAGTTACGAATATGACTGGTGATATTCGTCAACACGAATACACTTTACGAATATGAAATGGGGATCAGCTCAAAAGTTTCACAAATGTATGACGTATCCGTTTTCGTTATCGTATTCGTAAGGTTGCGAAACCTCCCTATTACAAATAGCCAAAAGGCTGAAACCGTAACATTTTACATTAAAAAGGTTAAAATCCATAAGAAAATATATGCATTATGTAAAAATGTATAACATGTAAATTTATGTTTGTTAATGTAAGTATTATTGTATTATGAGAAATAAATATTTTAAAAAATGCAATCAAATTACGTCAATAAGACTAATACAATCATTATGATATTATTGCTCTTAGTAATCATCACGTGATCTGATTGGACGTGTAAAAATATTATTTATGATATGAATGATATGAGTGTTTAACAAACTATTATGATAAGAAAGTATCTTTCAAATATTTAGCCTAAAAAAATTTAGGTGCTTGACTTTATATACTATTGTTTATTTTTCAGATATGGAGATAATGTATTTAATTTGGCTTCCATGGTAACAAGTGTAACAACTCATTTCAATACAGATTTTGAATTAAATGAGGTAATTACATATTTATTTTAGATATGATTTCTTTTTCAAAATTAAAAAAAAATATTTACCTGAATAAAATGTAATTCAAAGAAAAAATGCTGTTAAAAAATAAAAATTAACCGTTTTTTTTTTTTTTACAAAAGTAATAACTGTATTACTAGCATAGGTGTTTAGCACCTGTTTGGTCTTTCTTTGCCTTTTATATTTGTTTTGTATTCTTTCTATTGTATATGGCAGAAAATTAAATAAATAAATAAAATAAAACTGCAAAATAGCCTATTTAAATATGATTTTATTAATCTTAATTTTTCATGTTTTTCTGGTACAATACATCTTTAATTAATTTTTTTTTATATCCAGCTTGAAGAATTTATGAAGGAAAATCCCGACCAGGGAACAGCAGCAAATGCCTTTTCAAAATCAGTATCACAAACTAAAGCAAATATACGTTGGATGAATAGTTACTTAGAAGAGGTGTTTGACTGGCTGCAAACTATTTAATTTAAGGAATGTGATACTTTAATGTTATTTTAAGATTAATAAGTTACAATTTTCAGTCAATAAACTCAGATTAAATGTTCCATTATTTATACAGGGAGACCCTGTAGGTTTTCCTTAAGCTCTGTCTACACTCTCAAACTAGTTTGATAGTGTTTTACTGTCTACACTATCAAACTAGTGTGATGTGCCCAAATATGGTAGTGATATGCCTAAATATGGTAGTTATATGACATCATGTCACATAAAATTTGATAGTGTAGACAGAGTTTTAGATCAGCCCAGAAATTGTATTTTGTTTTATGATAGACAGTACCAAGAATTTGAAATTTTGACAGTTTCAGTTAGGCAAATTTTATATAAAAATTGTTTAAATTTATTTTTAAAAAAGGTTTAATTTGTAATAAATGTCCAGACTTTTGTACATACATAATTTGTATTAAAGAAAAGAAATTGAAGGAAAATATTTGTATAAATAAATGAAGAAAATTATTACTGTAATTTTAATAAATAAATGTTATAATAGTTGATATTTAATATGTATATATAATTGATGAAATTATTAATTGATATATTCAGATGTGCAGATAATTTAATAAAGTACAGACATACAACACTTTGCTTATTTGTTTTATTTAAGGCTCATTTATACTAGGACTGTAATGATCAACAATAAATAGATAAACATTTTTTTTTTTAGAGCTATAAGATATAATAACCATGTCTTTAAATCAAATAATATTTTCACACACATTAAGTCGTCATGATCAGTAATACAATTATTGTTCTTATTTTCGTGAAAGGTGACAGTATAAATGCTTATTCTGTACTTTATTTCCTTTGTTTTCTGTAAAAAAATGCATGTTTATCTATTTATTGTATCGTCCTAGAGTATAATAAATGGCCTTTATTATTATACCAAAGACTTGTGTACTAAGTAATACCAAAGATATCGATATAGTACACGTACGTACACGTACCAAAAGAAAAAGTTAATGACCGAAGAGGGCGCTAGCAAAGTCACGTGACAATTAAAGATGGCTGCCTTCTATGTTGATATGTTCGATAGAAAGGCGGGGCAGAAATTGTGTTTAATTTCTACATAAAAACGTTGATAAAGTTGGAATTTGCATAAATTGCTTAGATTATTTATTTATCTGTTCGATATTCTGAAAAATATAAATATGGAAGGTAGTTTACTTACGCCAACTGAGCAGCAATTTTATTCCGACTGGTTCAGCTCCTGCGATCAAGAGAACTCCGGCAAATTGACGGCCCATCAAGTTAACAAATTATTTGTTTCTTCTCAATTAAACCAGGAGGTTTTGAACAAGGTAAGCGGCTCTGATTTAGCCACACGCTTTCTAGTACATTCACGAAGGTTTAATGTTAATAAAACGTTCACATTTTACGCAAGATGACGTGACCTTGAAGATGTTTTTGTTGTGATGAGAATGCGTGGCTAGGCCATTAGTTAAGCTGGTCTGGCCTAGCTTTCATAAATCAATTTCAATCCAGGGGCTGTGGTGGGATGCTAGTGCATTTCGGTCGCGTGTGGTTGGACAGGTATAAAGCAAAATAATTGAATGGAAGTTGCAATTTATAATCATTTAAATTCAATTAGGTGGTTGGTGCGTTAATATTAATTATTATTAATATTAATTATATTTATTTTTACAAATATCTTTTATATTGAAGTCATCCTTTATTTTAGTTTTAGAATGTGATTGAGGTAATATAAATAAAATTTAAATAAATAAATAAAACCCTTTTTTTGCACTCCCAACCGACATACCGTAAATCCATATACACTATAAATGTTTCTTTTTTAAAATAAAATCTTATTTGAACGCTTGTGCAGATGTAATGTATTATTAAATAAATATAGATCTGTTTCAGCTGAAAATTCCTTTTTTTAAATACCTCTAGTACTAACTAGTACTGTAGTAGAAGTAGGCTGACCTGGTGATACTCATTTACCCCAATTTCTAGGAGCGAGTCTAGTGCATGCAAGATAAAGTAGTAGTAGTAGGGGTCAGTGATCCATTAGGCGCTGTATAAATACTGTTTATTATGTGGCTAATTAGGTACTGTATGTAACATGATGAAATATTTGAGTTTGTCTAATTGGAAAACAGCGCTTGTTAATTTTTCATTAATTGCTAAGAAAAGCATATCATCTTACTGTTTTGTTATTTTGATTGACAGATAACTGAACTATGCGGTGCTTACAGGGTTGGCCATTTTGGGAGAAGTCAGTTTTTCCTCGCTCTTAAACTGATTGCTATGGTGCAAAATGGATATCAAATACCATCGTCAATTGAAGGATTATATTCGGGTGAGTATTTCACTTTTATCTATTGTGAAACTCTCTTTCGACTGGTATGGTGCTTTGTCGGTCCATAAATTCTTTTAAAAAATCTACTTAACAATTTAACATTGCATAAACCAACCACAAAGTTTGCGCTGTATGAGAAGACTTTGTTCATAATGTAATTATCAAATAAGACGGGCTTTATTCAGAAACAAGTAAAAGTATACACACTAAGTAAATAGGTAAAATCCCAAATCACAGGTGTATTACTTTGACTGGTAAACTTGTACCAAGACCAACCTACTATAGGTTTGTCCTGTGGTACAAGTTTACCATTTAAAGTCCAATGCCAATGGCTCAGATAAAACACAATTGAGTTGTTCCGTTATTAATTATGTCATTCACTAATAAATGCAGTTGTTGGATCTAGAATTTTGAAATAAGGGTGTCCCAGGACCTAAAAATGGTGAAATGAAGGGCTGAGCTTAAACTGATATCCTATCTTACATAGCAATTTGCTATGCCCCCCGCCCTTGGACCTGCCACCGAAATGAGTTCATACAGTAGTTAACTAATTTCTCAATGGTAAAACCTATAGCCTTTTCTGCAACATTTCATAAATAAAAAGCGTATATAGTATATGTATATTTTTTTATTTTGAAAATATATATCATAATATAAGTAAATGAATTGGCATTTCTTGGTGATTGATCCTGCCTCACCCTGTATTCCAGCTGGCATGTATCAAGTTATTCACAGGATTAATTAAATGACTTGGTTAGCCTCTTGATCAACCAATCAAAAGTAACAAACGATTTTGATGGTTGATTAAAAATAATTTGACCTTGGTGCAAATTATTATGACTAATTATTAAAAAAGTTCACTAATATAAAACAGAAATACTGTACAAAGTATATAATAAATGGGGCAAGGCTATATCACATATTAAAAAAATAGTAATAATCTTAAATTGTTTTATAATGATTTTGCTTTATACTGTAATCAGATTTATTAACTCAACAAGGTAAAAATATTTTCTTAGATAAATTATTACATTTATAATTGCTTAAAATTACTGTTGAATTTAAACGTAAAGTATTTGATGGTGTTTAGCTTCTAAGGGACACCTTACACCCTATTAACCTTTTTACCAGGTTATCTTGTCGTGTACAACAGAATCTTACATGATGAAGGTTAAAAGTAAAACATTGACAAAATTGATAAAAGCCAGTTTTTAAGTAATTTAATTTAGCATATTCAAAATGAAAGTTGCATAAAAAAGTGATTAATTCACAGTTAGTCAAAATGGGTTTAAAAACTAGAAAATGGATAAGTGATAGTAATTTTTAATTGTTAATTGTAAGGTACATGAGAAGTGGTTAATTCACAGTGATTCAAAATGGTTTTAAAATATGGAAAATGATAGTGATTTCTGACCATACTTAATGTTGATTTGAAAGGTGCATAAGAAGCAAGTGTTCACAGTCATTCATGTTAAACTAAATGACTTCCTTGTAATGTACATCATAAATCACAAGACTAAAGTGAAAGCATTTTCTGCAGGGATGCACATCGGAAGTTATTAAATATTTCTATAGTTCTAAATTTATTGTTTTTGTCATAATAAAAATTGCCTGGAATTTCCATGAAAAATTAGATAACTGAAGTGCTTTATCTTTAACAGTTGTCATAATATGACATACTGTAATCATAATACCTTTCACTTGTTAGTGTCGTCTAAAGCTCTGTCTACACTATCAAACTTTATGTTACAAATAAATGTGATGTTCCAATATAATGGACATGATGATGTCATATCACTACCATATTTGGGCATATCACTACCATAGGCATATCAACATTTTGTTGTCAAACTAACCAGTGTTGACATGCTTAAGTTATTACATTAATATAAAAGAAACCCCTCCTAATTCTGCAAAATTAAGTTAAGAAACTGAGCAAAAAGTATTCGGTAAAATGCAGGGGACATGCAGCTTGAAATGTTATGTATTTATTTTGGGCCATATTGAAGAGAGATTTTAGACGTCACCAATCAATTTTCCTGTAGATCAGAAGGCATGGTGTATATTGAGTAAAGCTACATTATTTGCAAACAAACATTTCAAAGATAATGTAACTTGAGAATTGTAAACATTATCATGCACATAAACTTTAATGTACATACTTAAATACAAACAAAGTCTTGCATTTTGCTACAATACTGTACATAGGTGTACTGTAAAGAAAAAAAAATCTGGAAAGAGAATTGCTATTTATATATATTTAAGCTACTATTATTATGATACCACCTGGTACTCTGGCTACCAACTGTTAGGATTGTAAAACCAGCCTGTTTCCTTAGACTAACCACTTCAACCCACATAAACATGTAAATAAAACATTATTACTGTTTAGTGCCCTATAACTTATGCTTATTTTGAGTGACTCTGAATATAGAAAACATTCACTAAATTTCCCGCCTTGACCTCAAATGAAATATTCCTATTCTTGACTTCATATAATAATCCATATGTTTTTGATTTTCTTTTTTTAACTGTAGGTATTGAAGTTCCCTTGCCAAAATTTGCAACAACAAGAAGTAATATTGTGGATCAAGGTATTTTAGATATACAGCATCTATTTATTTAACATATAAACATACAATTGATTCAGGAGGAATACTACTGGACTTTTGAAAGAACACTGTTTTCTGTTTTTCTCCCACACATAGGGTGTAACGGCCATGAGCGCTAAACCCAGGGCCCTGGAGCTTCAGGGGAGGGGGGGGTGGCTGAGCAGTGCCCCAAGGGAAAAAAATGGCGTTAGAGGGCCACTTAGTTAGAGAGTTCTTAAACCAGGGGCTTCAGGCCTCTATGGCACGCCACTGCCCAAACCTGGTTTTACCAGCAAGTATAAAATAAAAAACAATAGCACATTCGATAGCACATATCATTTTCATTTTTTTAATTTAAATTAGATTACTGTACATAAATTACTGTACTGTAAAACCTTGAAAACAGGCCTCCTGGGATTCTTTTCGAAAGCAGCCTATCTTGAAAAGAAGAGAAGCCTGTCTTGAAAATAAACTCCTTCTTGGTTGGCAAAAGTGATCTCGAGAAAAAAAAAACAATTTCGAAAAAAGTCCATCTTGGTAAAAGAAGCCTATGGATTCAATAGCCCTCGCTTAGCTTAAATATGTTGCCTGGACCCCACATTTTAAAGCTTAAGCTTCCAGTGGGGTACCCCTTTTCTCATTTATTATCTATTATTTTAGAAAATGTTTGTTTTTATTTGAGAAATCAATTTATTATAGATTGATTGATTGATTGATTTCTATATTGGGAGAAAACTTTGTTGGTTTAAAAATTCTAAAATTCTGTATTGTTTTAGGTCAAGCTAAAAAAGATAGCAAAGTGCTAACAACAGAAGACAAACCTGTGCAACAAGTAAATGGTAAGAGCCATCTAAAGCTCTGTCTACGCTATCAAATGTTATGTGATGTGCCCATTATATAGACATTATGACGTCATATCACTACCATGTTTGGGCGTACCACTACCATATTTAAGCACATCACACTTTTTTGTCTAGTGTAGATAGTGTAGACAGAGCTTTAATCTGTTTTAAAATTCTTAATCAAAGGTACATGCATTTTTAATAGGTTTAAGAGAAATAACATTTATATTAATAATGTTAACAAATACTTGCAGACTTGGAGACGCTAGTAAATGTGATTAGCTTATCCTCTAACATGGATACAATTGCAAGTCGCAGATACAGAATAATGAAATGGGGGCAAGGGTCAGGTCAAAATGTAGGGTTGTTTTGGGCTATGGGCAACACTATATGATTAAAATAAAGGAAAAAATGCTATATTACCTAATTTTTACCTCTCTTTTTGTCATTAAATTTTATATTGAAATTATATAGTAAACATCTTTTAATTCTCAATATTCAGATTTAAAAAAGAGCAAATTTAGAAGTAAAATGTTACAGAACCTTTTTTTTGCAATCATAAAAAGTACAATTCAGCTGAAAAAATTTCTGCTGCTAAATTTTATGTGTGATTTTTACTACCAGTGTATTTATATTGTATTTTTAAGTATAATTGAATAAAATATACCAGCAGTAGTGATATATAACAATGGTATGCTAATTTCTAAGCAGTTATTTCCCTATTATTTAACATTGTTATCTAAATATACTGATATCACAATGCAAACTTTATCTTCAACATATGTTGCAGTATATTAAAGTATTGTATTTTAATGCTTACACTTACAGTTAAAAAAAAATAATGTTTATCACATCAGGGAAAGTATAACAATATGGTATACTCATATTTTTAAATTTGACTATGTATTTGGCATGACCTTGACCTGACTTTTAGCCTTCAGCCATCCATTTTAAAATAGCCTGCAATATAATGAAATTAACAGTAAATGTAAAAGAAATACAGTATAATATAAAAAATCCTGATTCTCTAACAGCAACTACAACTAGGAGAAAAACTGACAAAATTGCCACAGTTTGAAATGTTTTAACCACTTCCTTTGAAATGCCCAAAGGCATGGGGGTCATTTGTAGCATTATGGGGTCAACCAATAGGCATGAGAGATTAAACCCTAGGATTGGCCCAATAACTTCCCTTAAAGAAATGCTTAACATAACTAATGAGAAGTAATATTATATATTATGAAATGAATGACTAAAATACAACAAAGCTCTTACTGTAGAGAAAAAAAGTACCCTTTGGACCAAAGAACAAAGTGTCCCCTTAATAATGTCTATTTTATGAGTAAGTGTCCCCTGGATAGAGGTGTCCCAAATGAGAGATTCTACTGTATTTTCTGTCAACACTATCAAACTTTATGTGACATAAAAATGTGAGGTGCCCATATATGGACATGATGATGTCATATCACTACCATATTTGAGCATATCACTACCATATTTGGGCACATCACACTTTTTTTGTCAAACTAGTTTGATTTTTTAGATAGAGCTTTAGATCATGAAAACATTATTTCTCCTTGATTTGATACAGTATATGAAATGTATTACTAATATTGATTTGTTTATTCTTCTATGTAGAAATAAGACAAATGGAGTTTGTGAATCCTGCATTTACAGATCATGGATCAGAATTTGATCCAGATAAATCACAAAACAGGTACTGCTTCCATTTTTCTTTTATAAAGCCATAAATTGCCATTATTATTGTCACATCTTCAGACAAATTAATCATTAATAATACTATTTTCTGTTTCTCATTTTCTTTTAAATTTTCTTTTAGACAACCAAGGCAATTGCCAGCCCCTCCGAGTAAAAGTCACGTACGAAACGCCAGTAGCGGAGGTTTGGGAGGACTTTTACAGCCAAGAATACCTGCAACAACAGTACGTAGTAATCTTGTGACCTAGTTATATAATACATATATTCTATACTACATAATTAAGTATAATTACATTGTCAAATATGACAAATGCTCAGCTGTCTGTGAACTGACAAGTACGGATATCCCTTAAAAACACAATTTATGCACTTCAATCGCAAAATGAAAGATCAAATTAATCTATTTTAGGGAGGTTTCGCAACGATACGAATTTGATAAAAAATACGGTTACGTCATACATTTGTGAAACTTTTGAGCTGATCTCCATTTCCTATTTGTAAAGCGTATTCATGTTGACGAATATCATGTTTGTGTACTACAAAACGAGTATAGTTCTTGATCTATTTTGCACATATTGCATCAGGAATGATTCATGATTATAATGTAATTTATAGATTTTATTGAAAGTAATTTACTAAAAATGCCAGGTCAATTTTGATAAATAGCAGTTTTCAAAGTCCTTACTCGCTTTGATGATACGCTAGGCCTAGGCAGCCAAGCAACAAGTACCTGCGCTTCGTTCAAATTTACTGCAGCCATATTTTGACCGATTTTTACTGGCTTACGAGAACGAATGCGCGTATGTGACATATCCGGTTTCGTTATCATACTGTAGTGTTGTGATGTTGTATTTTAAGAGCGTTTGTTTACCATTGCACACATCTACACACATATCAAAACTGAATAGAATTGGGAATGTTTTAAACTATAATTAATGGTACCTGAAATCCCCACTTGCACATAAATTGTTAATGCGTTTGTTACCTCAGCCAGAATGGCGAGAGGTTATGTGGTCAATCAGGTGTGTTTGTGTGTGTTTTTGTTTTTTCTATGTTTGTTAGTTAGCAGGATTACTCAAAAATTATTGTCCGATTTCTTAAGGATTGTTTCATAGCTGTATGGGAATACATTAATTAAATGTTCATATACCCTTCTAGTTTGTTATGCAAATGGGGCATGTATCTTTTCTACTAAATTATATTTCACCCATCTGTTTATGTGATTTTTTTTAGGGTTCGGGCTCATCTGAAAATTCCCCATCCAGCACACCACCTCTTTCAGACGAATCAAAAATGTTGGCGCCGCGTAGTAAAACCATGGACCGTATGCACAGCGTGCCTGCACCTGGCCATCGAAAGGCAGTTGATCGCCAGGCTAGTATACCGATACGATCCGACTCGGGTTGGGCTAATTTCACCCATCCCCCGAGTAAGTCAGAGACATCTGAAGCGAATGAAAGTGTTTTTCCACCGAAACCTGATTTCGGTCACGATCAGGGTATCATGTCAGAAAGGTCGGATGGGGTCAAAGATGCGGATGAACAGAATGGGCAAGAAAACGTGTGGCTGATTTCTGATGAGCAAAGGCTTTATTATACAGAACAGTTTAAAACACTTCAACCAGACGTAACGAGAATTATTCAAGGTACAATTTTATTATTATTGGCTAATAATATTACAGCATTCGCAACAACACTGGTCCACCGGCAAATGGCCAGTTAAATATGTGGATGACCAGTTAAATAGTCAAATAACAAGTCCGTTTCTCGAGTTAAAATTTCAGTAAAATCTGATAACAAATAAATAATTTTACTCAATTCACCTTTTCACAATTTCCTTACAAAATAGTTCACACCTGAACTAATGTAAACAAGATCGTTGTCTGAACCTCATTTTTATTTTTTTAAAGGTAATGTTCAGGTATGAACAGTATTTTGGTTGTTAGCTTCCTATTATATTTATGTGAGCTTTAAAAGAAGTGGAGGGCCATTACAAATATAATTTTACTGGTTCTCTTGTCTAGTTATAACAAGGCCAACAGCCATAAGTCGCGTGCTAAAACGCATAGTGATACCGGACCGACAGACAGACCGACCGACCGACATAGTGAACTATAGAGTCACGTCCACGCGACTAAAAATATCTTAACACAGACCCCTGATAGAACCAATAACAACAAATATTGTTGGTAGAAAATTGTAAACTATTCAGGTACTATAGCAGTTTGCTAGGCATTATTTAAAATATAGTCTTCTTCAAGTGTTGTGGCTTCTTCAAGAATACTGTTTTTCTAGAGTGCCCTGGCAAAAGAAACCTCTTCTCCATTTCACAAAATACTAATACCGTTTATATTTTTTAGGGAACGAAGCCAAACAGTTTTTTGAAAAATCAAAACTACCTACAACAGAACTTTCTAAAATATGGTAAGATAATCAAGTTTATGTCAATACATTTAAGAGTTCATTTTTTTTATATATATTTTTTTTCTTTTCCTACAATGGCATAACCATAATAATAATTTAGGCTCATAATGTCTCAACATGCTTAACAAATTTAAATGGGAGAACATACACATTTTTTAAAAAGGAGAGTTATTTAAGCAAAAATGAGCAATCGTAGATTCCTATCATTTATTAGTTTTAATACGAGAATTTCAACTAAAAACTGTATCTGTTTACTAACTTGTTGAAATAGTCTATCTATAGTCTTATTATGTTTTCGTTGGCAGGCAACTTTCAGATGTAAACAAGGATGGCGCTCTTTGCCTTGAAGAATTTTGCACCGCAATGCATTTGTCTGTTTTGCGAAAACATAAATACACATTACCAGACATTTTACCTCCGTGTTTAGTGCCAAAATTTAATGATGTCTCGTCAACGGACGTACAGGAAGGTGAATATAAACACAGTTAAATATTTTAATCTATTAAAAAAATCTTTTTGTGTGTGAAATTCTCTATACTGTATCTGAATTGGTCCATTATCGTAGGCACATTCTGTGATACAGCATCACATGGGAGAAACATGTGATGTTGTATCATAGACCCTAACTTAAACCATAACCCAATCTTGATGATGATAATAAGGCATCACATGTGATAAACATGAGATCCTGTATTACAGGATTTGCTTATGATACTGCACAAATATTGTCACATGGAGATGCAGCACTTTTCACAGTTGCCCTTCAACCTTCCATCATACAGGCATCACATGTGATTCACATGAGATCCTGTATACAGGATTTATGTATGGAGATACAGCACTGCAATATTTAACAGTTATCCTTTACATTTCAACCATTTGTTGTTCTATTTCAAAGGTGATACAATAATTAGTGCAGCACCAACGAAAAAGAAAGCGCCACCACCACCAGATGTTATGAACAGGAGTGTGACACCATCTGGGTTAGCGGAGATGTCTCCAAAATCTAAAGTGAAAGGAGGGGAGGTATAATATAACATTTTAACTTTTTATTACAAAGGTTTGCGTTAACTTGGATTTATTTCTTTGAATTAACAAAATTGGTTCTTATATATTGCCATTCAATTAAAGACTTAATTACTATCAGTGTTTTAAAAAAATCAATTTGTCAAATCAAGGTGCAATAAAAAATATGATTATGATTTCAACTGGCCGTATAATTTTTAAATTTACATGATTAGAAATTAAAATGCTTTGCTCATCTGAGACAATTTTGGCTCTCATTAAAAATGCTTTTTGTTCTGTTATTATGTGGTCTTTAATTGAAAGGTTTTAATTGGTTGTTTTTTATACATTTTAAATATTTTGTTTCAAGTTTACATTTCATTATTGTTACTACAGTCAACTATTGAAAATGCATCCATTTTTGGCCAGCCCAAAGGTGCCTTGTATTGGGTCTTGTAATGCTTAATGTTACTCCACCAGTCAAATGCATTTGGGCACATTTAAGTATACTAAGCTGGCCTAATTTTGCTTTAAAAACACTGCTTTAAAAAAAAAAAATTTACATTTAAATTAGGGGCAGTTAAGGTACCGGCAATGATAGAGTAAGCAGTTGTTTATTGTGGTCGTGCTTAAAATAACGTTGTGTTGGCTTATACAAAGTGTTAGACTAACCAAGAAATAATGGGATTTAACAATGTATAGCCCACCTTTGCTTTACAAAATTTAGGGAGTACACACCGGGGTGGGGCTTCATCAGAGTTTTGTATGGTGTGTGTCCCACTATGTTTAAACTCTGTTTTGCTATAGAGTGATATTCTATCATTTATGGTACCTATAAGTTACTTTGCACACTAGTTTAGCTCGGCAACAATGTATCAAATAAATGATTTAAATTTAAAAAAAGGATGTTTTTTAATGCTAACATTGATTTATGTAGATGAATTTAAATAGTTTTAACCCATAATATTTTATGTTCATTTTTGGCTATTTTTTGCATTCATTTGTTTTACGTCGCACAGAATTGGGCAAAGTTTTCAGATTCACCATTCTCCGGTCCGTCACCATCCTCCGAAGGTCCGGCCAACTTTGATTTTGCTTCTATATCACCTGATCCAGTAAGCATAAATCAACATAAATTAGTATAAATTAATAAAATGCTCATATTTTTTATAATATTACTAATATTGTTCTGCTTGGTTTTAGTTCCAAATATTTTTATTTTTAAAGGTTGATTTCGCTATTAATTAACTAAAAATCTTTAGTCTTACATTTTTAAAACTTTGGTTTCTTTTCTGTTTAGTTATGGTAAATATTTTTCTATTGACTAACATTAAACGGCCTTAGAAATGTCTACATCTTTTTATTGTCAAAAAAATGATCGAAAAAATAATATATTGCGTATGTTTATAGATTTCGCTTGTCTACATTTCTCTTTCTACATTTCCAAGATTATTTAATGCTTCATAAAGGTACTGTTTATAAATCTGAAAATTCCTGGTATTGGGAACTGTAATTTGAATCATGGGGCCCTGGTAGGCAAGGGTTTTCCCCTTCACCGCTCACCACACTCTGTTTTCTTTGTTCTCACTATGCTATATAGTTTTTTTTTGTGTTAATTTGTCTGTTGATTTTGTTAAGTGTATCCTTCATTTCTAAGACTAACAATAACTATCATTTTGTTTTTTTTTTATAGGAAAGCAAAATTGTTCAGCCAATACCTTTAAAGTTAGCCCCAGATGGACAGACATGCATTGTATCTTCCGATCCATCCAGACCTCGCAAGTTCTCAGGTCAGATATTAGCATATACTTAGTATTAGTGTTAGTGCCCAGATAAACTAGCCACAATGCATAGCAGTGGCTGAATATGATTATGTAACTATGACCGCAAACAAAAAATTGGAGGACTAATTTTGTCCCTTTTTCATTAATTCAACAACCTACCAGTTCATGATTTCCACATAATGGGGCCTGTTGAACCCACAAATGTAAAAACGCCCACAAATGTGAAAACAGCCACAAATGTGAAAACGCATCACCCACAAATGTGAAAACAACCACAAATGTGAAAACGCATCACCCACAAATGTGAAAACAACCACAAATGTGAAAACGCATCAACCACAAATGTAATAAACAGCGCCCACAAATGTGAAAACGATCATCGCCCACAAATGTGATAACGCCCACAAATGTAAAAAAAAAAGAGAATTTTTCGGCCACAAATGTAAAAAAAAAAAATCAGATGAAATTTAATTCTAGACTCAAACAATTTTGATCGAGGTACTACATTATATCATGATTGTATTGAGTTGTTTCAATAATTGTTTGTTCACGATACGTCTGTTAGGGTCGTGGTTAACGCGTTGGATTATTATAATTTGCTGCTCATGCACGCGATATTTGCACGTAAACTCGTTTGTTTAATGAACGTAATAGTTCAAGACGATATTTGTTATTTGCTGCGCGCGTGCACGATACTTCAAGGTCAAGGCCATGTTATATCATTGTTGCTTCTACTGTGTGGTTGTTGGCTTACTATTATGTACGTATAGTTATAAGTCGATGTTCGATATTTTTTTTTTTGCGCGCACACGATACAACAAGGTCAAGGTTAAATTGCTACTTGTATGTAGTGTGTGGTTATTAACTCGTTGGCTTACTGTTATGACTTCTAATGCTCATACAGTGTTATAGGCATCTCCAATCAAGTGTAAGCCTACTATTAGTAGATAACATTATTTAATCGCATTGCAACTCAAATATTTTGTTAGGTAATTCATGAAGCCAGTTTGTTCCTCATTAACAATACCGTTATACCTTGTACGTTGACTTATTTACTTATAATTATATTATACATAAAAATTGTCGAATATACGTTTAATAGTAAATCAGTTAAATTGTAATGCATTCAATAGGTAATATTATTCTCCGTATATCTTTATAATTATCCTCTAAAAATAGATATACAAATTAAACAATAAGCATCAGATTAAACCACGAATGTAAATAGTAGTTATCGTATCGTGTATTATGTTTGGTTGGATATTGGTGTTACGGTATTATTCTATGTTACAATTTGTTTATCGCTCTAAAATAAAGAAATATTCTTGTATTAGTTGTTCTTGCTCTAGCTCTTGTATTATTATCTTGTGGTTATAGTTTTGTAAAAAAATTGAACATTAGGAACTACTGCAACAACTGAACGACGAGTATAGCATTGATCTTGTAGTATCGTGTACACCGAGCATCGACTTGGAGCTATAATACGTACATAATACTAATATAGTAAGCCCAACTGCACTTCAAGCAGCAATGATATATGACCTTGTAGTATCGTGTACGCGCCCAAAAACATCGAATCGAGCATCGACTTGGAACTATACGTACATAACAGTAAGCCAACGAGTTAATAACCAACAATGATATAACATGGCCTTGACCTTGAAGTATCGTGCACGCGCGCAGCAAATAACAAATATTGTCTTGAACTATTACGTTCATTAAACAAACGAGTTAACGTGCAAATATCGCGCGCACGAGCAGCAAATGATAATAATCCAACGTGTTAACGACGACCCTAACAGACGTATCGTGAACAAACAACTCAATACATTCATGATATAATGTTTGTCTGAATCTAGCATTAAATTTGATCTGATTTTTTTACATTTGTGGGCGAAAAAGTCTCTCTTGTTTTTACATTTGTGGGCGTTATCACATTTGTGGGCGATGATCGTTTTCACATTTGTGGGCGCTGTTTTCACATTTGTGGTTGATGCGTTTTCACATTTGTGGTTGTTTTCACATTTGTGGGTGATGCGTTTTCACATTTGTGGTTGTTTTCACATTTGTGGGTGATGCGTTTTCACATTTGTGGTTGTTTTCACATTTGTGGGCGTTTTCACATTTGTGGGTTCAACAGGGCCTATAGATTTTATTTTCTTGTTAAATAACATTTTTAATCAAAGATGCATTGTCCTCCAAAAACATGAAAAATGAAGATTGATAAAATGAGACTTTAAATAGGCCATTTTGCAGTTTTAATAAAGTTATTTACACTGTAAAAACAAAACAAACAAAAACATATTTCATTTATAAAAAGAGAAAAATTTAATTTTAACCAAAACCAGACAATTTAAGTATTTTTTGCTTTTAGGTTATATTTTTTAAGGTAAATAATTTTTTTTTTGCTCCAGTTTTTGGTCAAAGTGAATAACTATTATGTGACATTAAAATTGGCATATTAAAACAAATTTTTTTTAGAGGAAATTTATCTTTAAGATTATCTTTGTTACATTTCTTTGTTCTATAGACCCTGGGTCAGTCAGCACACCTGATGATGAGGAACATTTAATACCTGCCAAAAAACGGTCAGCTACCTTGCCAGACTCTGCGGCTCACACACCAACAAGGATCGCACCGCCACCGCCAGTTGATAGAAAAGGTAATTTAGATCGTTTTTTATTATATTTTTAACCATGAATTTTTCTTTGTTTTTTTAGTGACCTATAGGAACCTACTATCAGTTAAAAATATTGTCATGCTTTGCAGTACAGAAATAAAAAGTGCCGCGCTACATTTTCAAATGATCATTTTATAAACAATTACTGTATAGGTCCAAGTAAAGTCCCATGGGGCATGGATACGAAATTTGGAGAAAGTTAAGGGGATTATACAGAAACATGTAGTTATACTCGGTCATATACAGTATTATTTATTGTATTTATAGACAATACTCACAATGCTGATAAATGCTAGTTTGCCATGCTAAATATTCAAATCGAGAAAACATTACATTTAATAATCGGATTCTTTTTATCAAGAAAATTGTTTATACAAATAGATTTACCTTTCCAGTATTTTTTACTTTTTATCTTACATTATGATGTGAAAATTGTATTTGTTTTGTGGAAAGTTTATGGAATAAAATAAAAATTAATACTTTCCACTCTGTCATTTTCTCTCCATGTCACCTTGTCACTGTCTATAATCAATCAGTTTACAAATGTATTGTACGTAAATAAAGGGTTTTACTATTTGTCATGCAGGTCAAAGCATTGTTGATAAGGTCATGTTATTGGTTTAATAATGTTACTTGTATGTTGTGATTCTTTCTACTAAGAATGTAGTTGTCTAGATCTACAGTCACACATTATTCTCTTTTTTTCTTTTATGATGAAATATAAGTATATGCCTAGTATTTTTGATTTTTAAAATCTGCTTTTTAGAGTTAAGTTCTTGAATGCTTATAATGATTATGGGTAATTTGTAAAGGATTGTAAACAGTATAGATTGTCAATAATTTTCTCCAAAATTTTTGTATATAAAACATATTTTTCGAAAAGAGTATTTTGCATTATTTGTTTTTGAAAAGTTAGTATGATCAATTGTTAACTTTTTAAAATTATGATAGAATAAGAAATGTATTAAACCTTATTTATTTAATATAATGTTTCAATGCACATTTGCATGATGTTTCCACTGTATTTTGACCCTTATTAACCTTTGACCTTGCAGCCTCGGCACCTACTCTTGACCTTTTCGCAGGTGATAATGTAATAGGCCTCATACCTCGTCACAGGCCTAGGTAATACCTTGTTTTTACCCTTACATTGTTTGCATGTGTTTTGTGTTCAGTTGTATTTTTTATTTAATATTATATATTATTTTATATTTAGAATGTATTATGTATTGTATATTTATTTTTGATATTAAAATAAAAATATATTTGACAAGACAAATATATTATACAGTACACCCAATTGTATCTAAAATTAACATAACCCCATTTTTTAAATCTATATATGACACTAAAATATTATATTTATATACAGTAGTTTTGTTTTATTATTGCTTTACATTATAAAAATCATATTTATAATTCAACATTATTTTTTCCGTTTAAGGACCATGTCAAAATCACTCTGCTGCAGTTGCTGCAGTAACTACATTTTGATTTAATCTTGTAAAATGTTTATGAAATTATTTAGCAAGATTTTTTGGTAATCATATACACTGTTTATTACAGTGACTGTCTCATAAACTAAATCATGCGTTACTGCAGAAAAAGTATAGTTACTGCAGTAGATTAATTTTGACATGATCCCAATACAATCACAATACACAATTATGGTCTAATACATTACAGCACTATGTTATGTTTACTTAAAATATCAACAATAATATTGACAAAATCTATATTTCATATGTACTGTATTGTATGTAGCTCTTTTGTTTATATTCATTTTTGTTGTTATGTTTTATTTTATATATATTTCTTGTCTTAATTTTATTATATTTTATTATTATTTTATACCAAACACTTATTGCTTGCATTAAATTATTTAAACAATTGTTTTTCCCATCTTAGACGTGGCCTACAAAGGTATGTTAAATGTCATTTGTCATTTTTTATCTTGTTTTGTAATGATATTTAGATGTGCTCAGTCTAGATAATATACACTCCAAAACTGATGAACATATTCAATAAATATCCAATTTAACTGTTTCAAAATAGTATTTTAAAAAATGAGTCAAACATGACTTATTTACAAACCTTTATAGTATCAAACAATTCGTCAAAAACATGTTTTATCACGACTTACTATTTTAACACTGCGGCTGTCTGTCTGTCACCATTCACACTTGGATAAAGGGAAACACTATAGTATTTTAGCATTCTCCTATCTAAATGAATACCACTTATATATTTAATTTACATAATTGAAATACTGAATATAAGGTGATTATCTTATATGTGGTTGGTTAGTCTGCGTCCCAGACGGAGATTTGACTCAGTATTAATAGCAAAAAGATAAATATTTTGGCACATATGGCATTTTATACGTATACTACTTGAGCATTTTCAGACAAAAATTAAAAAAATTAAAAAGACAATATACATTGGGGCAAGTCTAGTGGTTGGTAAATACAGCTATTGGCTCTTACTCCTGGATATGCCCCATCCCCTTTCCTCTGACTTCTTATAACTAAAAGGTGCATCAGTCGCATGGCAAATGACTGCCTTTGTAAAGCCAATCGTCATCAGTTTTGGAGTAATGTCTCTTTTCGGTTGTACAACTGATCTTGCATTTACCGTATATGTCGTTAGCTACATTGTCTAATAATAATATCTCATTTTATCTATTATAATATCTAGTAGTAATTTTTTTACATATTTTTTGTTGGGTTTACAGAAGTTAGAATATTTTTTTGTTGGAATAGTAAAGGTTATCACTTAATATTTTGGTTTATTTTAGGATTGATACCTCATGCTTATTTGTTAGCAAGGAACAAGACATTAAGTAAATTGGTTTATAAGATATTAACTTATAGCTAACTGTTTTTAATCGGTATAACATAGGTGAACAAACTAGGGATAATGCCTCAATTATAGGAAAAGAAAATAACTTTTCATTACTAATTTTAGAACATTTCTCGCAGATAGAATTAACAATAATTAAACACAGGCTTATCACAGGAAGGAATTCCTTTGCTATTGGGATAGTTACAAATTGTTATTTCATTTAAATTATTATTATAGTTTTTATATAGCTCTAGAGACAAAAGCACTGTACAAAAATATAAATCTAGACCATTTCTAAGTATAGGTTGGTAACCACTATTAGAATGTATGTATGTAGATGTATCTTTAGTTAGTATCGGTAATCAATATCATTGTACTTTATTATAGAATATTACAATGCATGTCGTACCATTCTTTAATATGATATGATATGATAACTACACGTATACAGTATATATCATATATTGTAAATAATACATAAACCGTAATTTTTTTTTTGTATTTTGTAGTAAAATTTATAAATTATTAGTAATACTAGGATAGGTCAATATACATTTGATTATTATTAGTTACAAAATAGTTTATTAAGCTCTGTCTACACTTTTAACCATATTTGGGCACAACGCATTTTTTTTGACACATAGAGTTTGATAGTGTAGACAGAGCTTTAGCCTATGTTGCCTTAATAAAACTTTGAAACCAATTTCACAGGTCACATTCGAGTTCAGGAATACGAACAAAACACGGTCAACAACCAGCCTCAGTTGCATTCCTGAAGAGAGCTAGATTTCGTCAAAAGCACAGTGAAAATAGACAATCTTGGGAGGGCGTTCTAGATTTTGAACCGCCGAACGTTGAAGGAGATAATGAGGCTATTAATGTTACATCTTTCATTGAAGTTAAGCAAAAGCCTAGCGTACCATCTATGCAAGACCCAGGCACAGGACATACTCAAGACCCAGGCACAGGACATACTCAAGACCCAGACACAGGACATACGCAAGAAAGTGATAATAATAAGGACTCTAGGCCTGATTACAAGAATGATTCTAGGCCTGATTACAAGAATGGCTCTAGGCCTGATTATAAGTACGAGCCTAAGCCGAATGGAAAACAAAACAATAGTGTTCAATCTCCCACTTCAGAATTGAAACCACCAAAAATTCCAGCTCATCCTAGTATTCAAGCCAATGTAAAACCACCCCCAATGCCTCCTATTCCTGCTAAAGCTCCACCGGTTCCACTCCACCCACGAGTGAAGTCAGATGGCCGGTTTCGTAACCCAGGCTTAGTAAGGTCTGCCACTGTAGGGCATAGTGCTAGACCAAGACATGGTAAGATTCCACTCTTTGAGTTATTTTGTATTCTAATACTATACATCTATATATGTGTTGTTTTGTAAAATGCGGTCCTTATGTTAAAAGTTAATAGTATGTAAATGAATGTATTCTTTTCCAATGAAAACTAGCCAATATATAGCTAACGCCTACCCTCAATGTCGGGCTCAATGCTTCTTTTGTAAAATAAATTGTGGATAAATTTGAAGGATGCGTTTTAAGAATAGAAATTAAGATGAGCTTTGAAAGAATCTTCTGGGAATCTGATATTGAGCGATTTGAATAAAAATGTTGATAGCGAATGATATTTCCGTTCTCAGCAATTTTCCTTCCGAAATATGGCGCAACCCGCTCGGTAGAAGAAAAATGTTAAATACATATCGCAAAAATGCATTTTCCTTTTTGTAACAAAAAAAAAAAGGTGCAGTGCTTTGTTCATTATCAAAATATTGTAAGGATTTAAATATTACGAGTATACATATTAATGTGATATATGAAAAGCGATTGTAATATTTGTTGTGTAACAATAACATTTGTAAACAAAAGGGTTTTTGTTTTATTATATGAATTGAAGGTTGTTTTTAAAATGTACAAGTTTACAGTATAAGATGTTTACATTTTGTCTTCTTGTCTCATTGCTTCTTGTATCATGCTATACTGGTGATTTCCATGTTTTTGTAATAACACTTTTATTTCAATACAGGTTTGATGTGAACATTATTTGTTTGTGTTTTGCTTTGTGAGCAGAGGTAAACAGAGAGTTGTCAAAAGAGAACTCAGATCTTGACCCAAAATCTGATTGAGGGAACATGTATTATTATTATACATTATTATTATTCTCTATAAATTACTGCGTTTAATACACTGAAACAATATTTATATAGAGGTCAAATTAATGCATTGTTTTATATCTTCAGGTAGGGATAGTGCATCAGACATGCCAATGTCCCCTCCTCAAATCCCTCCTAGGCCAAGAGAGGTAAGTTTATTTTTATATTATAATTAAAACCTATATTACAAAGGACTAGCATATGCTGTTTTCTCTATCAAAGTTAAATTGATTCTATCTGAGTTCATTTCAATATTTATTAATTTCTATCATGGAAGAAATATATATTTTCTCTATGTTTCTATCAACAGTACAATTGTAATAAAAAAAATTGTAAAATTATAATAATATAAAATAAATAATAATAATAATAAAACATTACAAAAATACTATTAATAAAGGATCTTGTAAGAAGAATTTATTTTTCGCTCAATACAAATAAATAAAATTGTTTGACAAATGCGGATTAACAGACCAAATAAACTTCCCTTAAATATTTATAATTTCTTGTGTTTCTTCAGAATGCTAAAAATTCTGTCTCCAGTCGCAATAGTTCTAGTCTGTATTCATCGAGTGAATTCAACTCCAGTAACTCATCAGACGACGAGGATGATGATGCTGACGGAGAGGATGAGCACGAGGATGAGAAGGAGGAGGAACCAAAGTTACTTCAGAATTTTGCTGATTTCAGTAGATTTGAAAACAAATCAGAATCGCCAAAATATAATAAATACAACAAATCGATGTCACTTGATTATAGGCTGATGGTAAGATATAACAATTATCAATTAAATTATTAGAAGAATTATAATTATCAATTAAATTATTAGAAGAATTAAACTCTATCCACACTATCAAACTAGTTTGACAAAAAAAGTGTGATGTGCCCAAATATGGTAGTGATATGACATTATCACATATATGGGCACATCACATTCAGACAGAGCTTAAGAATTATCAATTAAATTATTAGATAAGAATTAATAGGAAGCTTTTTGTTTGCAAGTACCATTGACAGTGGTTGAACTTATTGTAAATTTTATTTTGAAGGGTCGTCAACAAAAATCGGAAGAGATTATATTTCCACCGGTACCTCCACCAAGGCCCGCAATATCAGAAATCAACACTCTGCAAGAAAATAAGGTAAAATATGAGATAAATAAAAGCCTATAGCCGGGATTTTTAAGTTGAGTTGGTTTTTCCGCAAAAAGGGGCAAAAAATGTCTTGAGCAAGGCTAAAGCTCTGTCTACACTTAAACTTTGTGACAACAAAATGTGATGTGCCCATATATGGACATGATGATGTCATATCACTACCATTGGGCATATCACTACCATATTTGGGCAACATAACACTTTTTTTGTCAAACTAGTTTGAAAGTGTAGACAGACCTAAATTTACCATAACTTCTGCTACGCTCTAGTGTGAAAAGAGCACTTTGTTTGGGCTTGAAACATATACTTGTATCAACTAATTATGCCATTTGTGGTATGGAATGGTAAAACGAGTATTATTATAAAGCTACATTATCAAACTATCAAAAAAGTGCAATGTGCCCAAATATGGTAGTGATATGACCATATATGGGCACATCACATTTTTTTGTCGCATAAAGTTTGATAGTGTAGACAGACCTTTAGTAATATCATATTCTTTTATTAATTTATTTTGTATATAGGCCCAAACATCAACACAACACAAAGAAAGACACGCATCAGGAGATTTATTGTCACGGAAAGCGGAAGATTATGCAAAAGATAGAACAAGGCATCAATCGGCTCCATTACCTATTCATGTTAAAAAGTAAGGTTTAATATTATTCTTTATGTAATGTAAATTGTGTCCACACTAGTGTGAGCATTTATGTGAGTGTGATGATTTAGTATTAGGGGAAGATCTAAGATTCAAACTATTTATTAAACTCTCCTGTTTAAAATATCATCATCTGCTACTGAGTATCCTACATTTTATTAACACATTTTTATAGTTCGTTTTGTCTATTTTGTATATCTATGCAGTATATTTTCAATGTTTTTGTTTATTTTGTTTACTAATTTCTTCCTATACTTTCCAGCTTAAAAAGCTTTAGCCGAAAAGGGATTCAAGATAAAATTAGGAAAATAAAAGAAGAGAATACAAAACTATCACGATTAAACAACGAACTTCAACAAGAACTCAAAGAATTAACACAAGACCGCATCGGACTGGAAGTACAATTCCACAAATGTAAACCATTCTCAATCAACTCATGAAAAAATATGTTTCTTTGAGTACATTTTGTACAATTTATTGTCCACCAAATAATGTGTAATGGAAAAGATATTTCTATATTTGATAGGGATGGTTAAATATGGTAACATATTTCTAATTTTAAGAGAAGCTGATATTTATTACATTTTTTCCTCAGTTTTTTCCCAATGTGCATATTTTCATTGACCTGGCCAACAGGAATTTTTTTCTGTAAACTTTACCGTCCACATAAGAAGAACAAGCGCAAAAGTTTAAAATGGCGATTACTCTTTGTATAAATACATTTTCGACACCGCTCCCAAATTCATCTCCACCCTCAAGCGATTGCTATCATTCATATGTAATTTAATTTTAAAATATAACAGGATTTTTTCTAATATTTTTGTTTGTTTGTATTGTGTTTGTATCTTCTGAAATCCAGTTCATGAGTTTATTTGTAAAACTATCTCATAGCAAATCTCTTTGTGTACTATATTCATGTCTGAGGCTATTTAACTCTATAGTTTACTGTAGGGATCACCAATAACATGATTGGAGGCACTCTGAGGATAAATACTTAAGATCAAAGGCACTATATCTTTGCATAAATAGTTTTCCAAACCTGGGAATAGATTTCTAAAAGTTTAGTTGTCTCTGCTGTTTAAATCCTGGTAAGAATTCATCTCTGCTATTAAATAACACATCTTCTGCCACTATCTGAATTTTGTCTAGTATGCTTGCTAAATCTTGCTTCCCACTAGAATGTGACGTAGGAACGCAAAATGCTGTAACAAAATTGTGCACAACATGTCACAATCACAAGTAGATGTATTTTCTGCTTTGCGTACATCGCAGCAGTGATGATTCAACTTCTTGTAAGAGGGGAATGCGAAAAATGATAGAAGAGTATTTTCTTACATTGTGACGTTGCATTTATTTCTAGTGGGAACCAAGCTTAATAGTGCTTAATTTATTTATCTTTACTGATTATTATTACAGTATTTACTTATTTGGATTTAAGCACAAAACAAAGGTGACAAGAGTTCTGATAAAGAATATATATTTCTTTATTAGGCAAATACTAAATGTTGAATAATTTATTTTGTTGCCTTTTCATGTCATCTTCTCCATCCATTAGAATTGTATTAAATTGTATTATATGGTAAAATTAGAACAGTATAATATTAGGATGTAAAGTTAAAAATAGCAATTAAATGCAAATTTTAAGAAATAAAGCAATTGTGTATTTCAGTTTTATTGGTACATTTATCTGATTTGATGAAATTAAAAAGTATGCTAAGATTCCCAATAAAACATGTCGTACATTTTACCTATAGTTTGCATATATTTTGCATATAATTATAGATCAAAATGGCTAAAAACAACTGTTATCGTTCCCATAAAGTGAGTCTTGTAGGAGACCCCAGCTGGTAAACTTGGATCTCTCAAAAGGTGTCTTAATAAGAGGAATCCCCCTGTATGTTGCTAACTCTTTCAACTTTTTATTTTGTATTCAATCGGTGCTATTTTTGTGTTTTGTTTCGAAAACTGAATGTATTTTTAGGCAATCCCGCACAATTTATTTTGTTATAGGGGCGAGTAGATATGGGTGAATTTTGTTATGATACACACAACCAACTAACCAACGATTAGTATTAGAAAAAAATTCATATTTGCACCATCTTATGTTATATATAATGTATACTTATATAACCAATTTACTTTAATTCATCATTTATATTTTATCTTCTATAAAAATTATATAATTTTTATGTAATGTTATATAATTATTATATAATGTGCTTATGATTTAGTAATTATAATATTGTACACAATAACTATGAATCGTCTTCCATGTGATGTAGTCAGGCAAGTTTTCTTTTAAAAGAGGGGATTTCCCTAATGATGTAATCAGGCAAGTTTCTTTTAAAAGAGGGGATTTCCCTAATGTTGTAATTGGGCAAGTTTTCTTTTAAAAGAGGGGATTTCCCTAAAGATTTAATCAGGTATGTTTCTCCCAATATACTCCCCACTTTATTAGTCTTTTATGTATCCATTGTGTTTTGTTCATTAATATCAGTAAATGTATTTAATTTAGCAATATGTAAGTATAAAGGAGACTGTTTGAATTGTACTTGCCTGTAGGCCTATATATCAGGTATTATATATGTACTCATTTTAAAAGATTTCCTGGTTGAAGAATTATAATTTTGTGTCACCCAAAAGAGGTATTTTTATTTAGGAAGTTTGATTTGTATACGAACCGTTACAGATCACTGGAAAGGAGGGGAGGAGGATGCAGGTCCTGAAATGGTAAAATGAAGTGCTCAACTTAAAGATGCAAAGTGTCCCCCAAAAACATGATTGATTAATAAAACAAGATGTTGAAAAGTCATTTTGGAGTTTTAAGTTAATCACTTCTGCAAAAAAAAAAAATTTTTAATTCCATCAAAAACCCATTTGGCTTTTAAATACAGTTTTTTGAGGTAAATTTTTTTTTTTCAATCCAATTTTTGGTCTAAGTGAATAACTATTATGGAACATCAAAATCGCATATTCAACAACAAAATTCGACAATAAATTATATCTTTAATGTCTTACATTGCCAAATTTACCAAGAGTAATAAGCTCAATCTAACCTATCTAACAAAATGTGATGTGTCCAAATATGACAGAGATGTGTCATTGTGTCCATATATGGTCATATATTTTGTCACAAAGTTTGACAGAGCTTAAGAATATACAGCAACAAGTTTATTGCAGGGAGAGTGGTGTGACAATAGTTTAGAATCAGATGTACCATTAAATCACCTATAACACAATTAAGATGAATTTTGTTGTTAGATATTTTTGGAAATACATTAATAATATTAAATTTAGAGTAATTATTTGTCTGGCAGATATGGAATTATATTATAGGTCAACAATGTATGTTGTGTAATGGTGATGTCCAGAGTAAACAAAATTATTTATTTGTTAATAATATTGAATGAAAAAATTATATTAAAAAAATGGTAGAAAATAAAATACTATGTGAACCTTTTTGATTTGAAAAATAGCTACTTGGAAAATCTATGAATCTATGTCTACACTATCAAACTAGTTTGACAAAAAAAGTGTGACATGTCCAAATATGGTAGTGATATAACCAAATATGGTAGTGATATGACATCATCATGTCCATATATGGGCACATCACATTTTTTTTTTCACATAAAGTTTGATAGTGTAGACAGAGCTTTACATTGTATTAAAATTATACTTACTTATTTTTTGTTATGTTATTATTCATATATTATTGATAATAATGTTTATGTTAAAAATTATGTAAATATGATATAAATATAATAAGATAGTTATTTTGTTGAGAGTTGTGTAACTGTGGTCATCATTTAGCTATGTCTGTTGGGGGACATACATGATAACCAAAACAGTAAGTACTCTGGATTTGGCTGGATTTACTAAACAGTTGTAATTATAGAAAATTATACAAACAATTTTAGCATAATAATTAACTCTTATATTGTAATTACAGTAGCCCTCTTTTGGAAGTACCTTATTAAGGGAACACCCCTATTAAGGGAACACCGCTATTCAGAGGACACCGCTATTAAGGGGACACTCCTATAAATAAGAATTCCTGTGAAACGAATGATTGGAAATATATTTGTTAACACTACAACCAATCTCTATTCAGGGGACACCGCTATTCAGGGGACACTCCTATAAATAGGAATTCCTGTGAAACGAATGATTGGAAATATATTTGTTAACACTACAACCAATCTCTATTCAGGGGACACTCCTATAAATAGGAATTCCTGTGAAACGAATGATTGGAAATATATTTGTTAACACTACAACCAATCTCTATTCAGGGGACACTCCTATAAATAGGAATTCCTGTGAAACGAATGATTGGAAATATATTTGTTAACACTACAACCAATCTCTATTCAGGGGACACTTCGTTAGGCCTGAAGATGTCCCATCAATAGCTCTACTGTATGGTATTGAGGCTAGATATGTGGTACAATTTCACAGACTCAATTTTGCCATTTTTGGTTCATTTCGGAAATAAGTTCATTTTAAGTTCTACAAACTTAACTCAGCTTGTACATGACCACCATTTTCAATCACTAGGCAGACACGCTAAGCGCTGTACAACAAATTTGTTGTAAATTCTACTAGAGACGTATTAACTCAATCAACTTTGTATATGACTGTCAGTTTTGAGTTATTTGTAGGGAAAACACTCTGTACAATAAATTTGTTGTAAATTCTATAGATGTGACTCAATCAAACTTGTATATGACTGCCATTTTGAGTCACAAGTAGGGAAAATACTCTGTTCTATACACAATTTCAAACACTTGTGAGTGTAGAAATAATAAATATTTAAAATTGTAAAAGTTGTGTACGTATATACATTGATCTGTCAAGAGTTTTAAAGATTCAAAAATGTGAATTTGATTGCGTGCAAATAGAATATAGTAGTATTAGAATACTAATTGAAAGTTAGTTGAAAAGTTGGAGGAGCTGAGCAGCAGGTAAGTATTATAGAGGGCGCACCCGTTTTTTATAAATTGAATTTTTTGCTGCTGATCTGTCGCCAAGAAACGTACGTTTACAAAGGGCAGCTTTAGTTGCATTTTATTATAGTATTAAGAAATGAGTAAGTATAAATTAGAATGATTATTAATCATTTATATATGCTGATTCAAAATATAAGTCATTTCTTACCTGTTATATTAATTCTATGTTTTCCTGGTTGATGTTTATTTTGCCACCACACTGCAGCGGTGTAGCAAGTATGCTTTTTTAGGCCTAGGCCTAGGTAGTCCTACCCTAGCCTACGTGATGTAGGCCTAGTCTACCACCCCACACTCACTCTGACTACCTTTTATAATTTAGTCTAGGCCTAGCAAGTAGGCCTAACACCTAGACCAGACTTCACCTTAGTATGAATGATAGGTTAGCCTCATCATCTCTGTAGATTTATCCATTTACAGGTTACTTGTATTTTGTATGTAGGCCTAGGCCTAGACTAACTAGAGTTATCTTAAATATAAATAATTTCAATTCTGAAAGTATTACTTTGATTGATTCTTTCTTTTTTCTCTCTTCTAGTTTAAGCCTAGCTTATAGTACACTACAGTAACTTTGTTGTATTGTGTTTGTCACTGTGGTAAATGTACCTTGTCATTTGTCAGCTGTTACCAACACGGTTCTCCTTTATTAGTTTACTGATGTGAATGTAAAATTCAATCGAATAAAATAGTTTTATAGTAAATTTATTCTTGAATTTTAAATCAAAATTTTAAAGTAAATTAGATTTTTTTTTTTTGAAAGAATTTCAGATTTTTTTTATCATTTAAAGTCTTTTTATAATATTGTATGTACCACCAAATTTAAGTGTCTTAAAGTCAAGAATTTATTTTAATGTTGTCTGCCTAAACTAACTTATTTTATCCAAAGCTTCGGAGTCCAAGACTTTTGCCATCCACACCCTCTATTATCCATCCAGATCCTCTGTTTACCAAAAAAAAGATTTTAAGAAATGTTCTTTTAATTTCTCTAAACCAGCCATCATGAGCATAAATGAAATATGCGAGAACACCAAAACTGGTCGTGAGTATGCGTTACTAGGAAACTATGAGACGTCTTTGGTCTACTATGAGGGCGTACTTCAACAGATTCAGAAATTCATCTCATCAATGAGGGAGCCGGCACGTAAACATATGTGGCAAAAGGTAATGCTCAAGAAAAATTGGTAGTCCTTTTTGGATATATAATTGTTACATAAAGAATAATATATATTTATAAACATGTTCTGAACAATTTTTGTTTACATTTCCCTTTAATTTGACATTCCCATTAAAACTTTATTGTCTGTCATTGTATTGTGATTTTAAAGTTTAATTTTGAGTTTTTGAACGTCTTTTTAATATGAATGTTTTTTTATCTATTGCTCTAAAAAACAGGAAATATCTATCCTGTCTAAATATGTTTTTATAAATAAAATAATGTATAATTAGGTATTACATAATAATCTGAACAAATTTCTAATTATGACTCATCTAATTCATATTGACAAAATTGTGTGAAGAATCTCACAGGTGATGATTAAAGTAGGCCAATCCATAAGCAATCTACTGTATCTTTGATGGCTTGACCTTTAAGCGACCCTAAAGGTAAATGATATTTAGTAGAATCGACTGTCCAAATGCACACTGGCACTGTATGTTCTTTGGTGAAATTAACTCCTAGTCATTGACTGCATTTAATTGCTACGTCACTTTAAAGGTTGTCCCCCAAAAACATGAAAAATGAAGATTAATAAAATCAGACTTTAAATATGCCATTTTTCAGTTATTCACTTCTGTCAAAAAAGAAACCCAATTATTTCACTTATTAAAGAAACGTTTAATTTTAACCAAAAACCATTGTCATTGAGTAATTATTATGTGACATTCAAATGGCATATTTAAAAACAAAGATTTGGCGGACAATATATCAAGTTATAAATTTATATTATTATTAAAAATCATGTGACATTGCTTGTGTGACCTACAAATGTGTTTCACAAAATAAATATAACATTTATAGATTAGACAAGATATAGCTGAAGAGTACAATCAAGTAAAAGAGATAAACACAACGTTGAACAGTTTTAAGAGTGAATCTGTGGAACCAGCATCCAGTAGGGACTCCAAACCAGCAAGAGATCCAGATGTATGGCCTCCACCAACACCAGTTGAACACAAGTAAGTACCTTGGTTGCTGCAAGTATCTGGAATGCAGTCACAGGCTGTGGCCAACAAGTGTCCCCTTAATGGGGTTTTCCTTGCGTAGGGGTTGGCCGTTTATACCATATATTACATCTCATTCGTTTCATTGGAAAGTGTCTCCTTAATGGGGTGTGCCCTGAATAGGGGTTAGGCATATATATATTGTTCCCCATTTGTTTCACTGGAAAGTGTCCCTTTTATATGTATGTGAAATAAATCATTAATTATTTGTGCTTGTGCAATTACCCAATCTTTTCTATATGTTTCTTTTCAAAGGCCATCTCCCAACTATGGAAGAGCACCCAGGAAAGAGCCATCACACCGCCCAGACCCAAGACCATCCAACCGCGTATCTGCTCGAGATGCACCCAGGGGACCCTCGGGAGGACGGGGAAACGGTGGCCGCGATGGACGTGGTCGTGGAGGCGTTTCAGAACGTGATAAGAAAGATAAGCGCGGAGGAAAAGGGGAAAAGGTAAATGCACTTTTTGGAGATAAAATTTGTGAATGTGAGAGAGATATACTTACCAATTCAGACCATTAAAGTGTGTCGAGTTTAAAGAGAGATGAATTATTATGACTAATTGCTACAGTACTTAGACCAAATAATTTAATGATTTTGCAGGAAAAGAAATCGCCAGAAGAAGGTGATGAAAAGAAATTTGACAATGCTGGTTACGACAAGGATCTTGTAGAAAACTTGGAACGAGATATAGTTCAGAGAAATCCAAACGTTCATTGGTAAAATTAACATTTTCTTTAGGTAGTACAGTCAGCTCTCCCAATACCAGACTCTCTATAAAAAACTCTCAAAAGTCTTTTTTAAGTTCAAAAAGTTCCAATTCTTTTTCATCATTAAAAACACATGTATTAGGATGAATATGAAATTTTTTTAAAGTAAAAAAAAAACATGGACTACTAACCTTTCCAGAAAACCATTTTTTACTAGCCCAATGGTTGACTGTACTACATATGAATAATTCTTGTCGCACAGTTCAAACATCAGCTTGGCGTTTACATCATTAATGTTGTCATATTATTCTGGCCAATAGGATTGACATCGCAGGCTTAACCGAAGCAAAGAGACTTCTTGAAGAAGCCGTAGTTCTTCCTCTATGGATGCCAGATTACTTTAAAGGTATACGAAGACCCTGGAAGGTAAGTCAGAAATATATTCTCGTTATTTTGGTGGAGTCTTAAGCCCTGTCCACACTATCAAACTTTATATGACTTTATGTAATGTGCCCATATATGGACATGATGACATATGATAACATATCACTACCATATTTTGGCATATCACTACCATATTTGAGCACATCACACTTTTTTTTGTCAAACTAGTTTGATAGTGTGGACAGAGCTTTAGTAGTCTTGGGTATTTGTGAGCATTCATAACACATAATACTAATTAATAATAATAATAATTATAATATGATTTCTTAATATAGTAGACCTTTGGGACACCCCTATTAGGGACAATTTCTTGTTAAACAAACATGGAGCAATGTATGTTTTACCCCTATGGCTAAACACTATTCAAGGGATTCACTTATTAAGGGCACACTGTGTTTGGTCCGAAGGTGTCTCTTTAATAGAAGTTTTACTGTTAGTTGGTGTTTGGGATTTCTTTTCTACTAATTTGCTATTTTTATTTTGGTATTACTAATTTTTAATTTGTCAATTAAATTTAAATTTTATTTGGGTACCTTGGCATTTTGTTTTTAATTTATAATTTATACATAGACAAAATATTCTTTATTTTGCATGAATGCATGTTTGCATTATGGGATATTTTTCTCACCGCATGCTGGTTACGGTCAAAATTAAAATTTATAACCGAAAATTCAATAAAGAAGTGTGTTTATGTTTCCAACAATAGGGCGTACTAATGGTAGGTCCACCCGGTACAGGGAAAACGCTTCTAGCAAAAGCGGTCGCAACCGAGTGTGGCACGACTTTCTTCAATGTATCGTCTTCCTCGTTAACCTCCAAATGGCGTGGCGAGTCCGAGAAATTGGTTCGTCTGCTATTTGAAATGGTACGTAAATTTCATACGTATTAGCATTTTGGGTTTTATTTTTCGTTGGTTTCGATTAGGGCGTTATGATGGTCGGTCCACCTGGCACCGGTAAGACTTTGCTAGCAAAAGCAGTCGCTACCGAGTGTGGCACTACTTTCTTTAATGTCAGCTCGGCCTCTCTTACGTCCAAATACCATGGAGAGTCGGAAAAACTTGTGAGAATTCTCTTTGAAATGGTAAGTGGTGTGCGTTTGCAGTGTCTTTTAAAAGTATACAGTGATGTATTACTTCACATATTTTATATCTGATATCAGCTATTATAAACATTACATAGACCTAGAGGCAGGGTAAGTAACTTTATATCTATTATACAAACCAGTAATGGCTTCATCCAACTTGAATATAAAGAATAAATGTTAAGTTTTTTTTACAATAAGCCGAATGTTTCCGGCTTTGATACCAGTAAGGGGTTCAGAATTGCAACTACACCCAACTTGAATATAAAGAATAAATTTTAAGTTTTTAGACAATAGGAGCATTGACTTTGATTATGGATATTTTAAAATAGAGTTTTACATTTGACTGAATACTATTGAGATATGATGGTTATTGTTTGTTTTGTAGGCCAGATTTTATGCTCCTAGTACAATTTTTATTGATGAAATTGACTCAATCTGTAGCAAGCGGGGTGGCAGTAACGAACATGAAGCAAGTCGCCGAGTCAAGTCTGAACTTCTAGTACAAATGGATGGTAATAATAACTTTGTATTATCAACTTAAAAAAAATTTTAAACTTCTAAAAGCAGCAGAGCGTAAAACCCTGTCTACACTATCAAACTAGTTTATGATAAAAAAATGTGTGCTGTGCCCAAATATGGTAGTGATATGACATCATTGTGTCCATATATGGGCACATCACATTTTTGTCACATAAAGTTTGATAGTGTAGGCAAGGCTTAAGATGCATAAACACAGACCATCATATTGCATGAAAAAAAGTACTATATGGTATGTGTGTACCTACCTAAATAATTATTATAAATATTTATTAAATAATTTGAAAAATACAGGTGTTCAAGGAGCTACTGGAGATGGCACAGATAGTACTAAGATGGTTATGGTTCTAGCAGCTACTAACTTCCCGTGGGACATAGATGAGGCGTTGCGTAGACGGCTCGAAAAAAGGATATATATTCCTTTACCAGGATGTGAGTTTAAATTAAACAATATATCCAACAAGTATACTAATGGATGCAAAGTACTATAGTATACAAACATTAATTGTGTGTATTTAATTGCTTGTAGTATGTACTATACATATAAATTGACAAACTATCAAACTAGTTTGACAAAAAAAGTGATATGCCCAAGTATGGTAGTGGTATGACATCATCATGTCCATATATGGGCACATCACATTTTTTGTCGCACAATGTTTGATAGTTTAGACGGAGCTGTGTTTAAAATTCTAGCCATGTGCTAAGTTTCATTATTTATTGATCTTTAAGTGGAAGGACGGGAGCAGCTGCTGAGGATCAACCTGAAAGAGGTGCCTCTAGCAGATGATGTTGATCTAACTGCCATTGCTCAGCATCTTGAAGGCTACTCTGGCGCTGACATCACTAATGTTTGCAGGTATGTGGTGGTTTGCACTCTAAATGAACTAGAATCAAGTTAAATGAACCATTATTAATCAAATCACACGTTTGAGTTACTCTTCTGAAAGATTAAAAACACGCTGCTCCAAAGTCTGGTGTCAGTTTCTGACATCAGTGAAAAAACCTTATACTAAGGGTAAAGGTCCGATATTCAATTCTGAACGTAGGGTTATGAGCTGTTAGGAGCTCATTTTACTTAAGCCTATGCATTATGTGGTAGGGTGGCCAGTTCCTTTCCACACCACCTTAATCCTCCCTATAGTCCAGTCAAAAATCACCCTCGCCATGGTATAAGAACGTACCCTAATAAAATTTCACCAGTAGGTTCTATGTATATAGGTAATAACATTTCTTGATGTTGCGTCTTGCAAAACTTGGGATTTTACGAGAAAATTAGACTTTTATACCCAATTTATAACCACCTCATGTCGTATTATTGTGTACAGCGAATGCGATGAAGCGTGACTGAACTTGCGTAGTTGAGGCTAAATAATACATTCATACATTGGGATCTAAAAAGAAATTGCACCTTTAGGGGGATGGGGGATGATGGTGAAAGGATGACTCGAAATGTAATGTAAATATAAATTAATGAACATTGAACATTTTGTTTATCAGGGATGCATCAATGATGGCCATGAGGCGACGAATACAAGGCCTTAGACCGGAAGAGATCCGTCAGATACCGAAAGAGGAGCTCAACCTGCCGTCTACTGCCGAAGACTTTTTATCTTCTATCAAAAAAGTATCCAAATCAGTAGGAAAGGAAGATTTAGAGAAATATGAAAAATGGATGTTGGAATTTGGAGCCACATAAGACATTGTTTGAAGACATTCACATTTTGCCGTGCCTGCACATACAAATACATACTATCGCTTTTAGATTCATTTAAAAGGGGTTTAGGGTGATTTTGGTGATTCCACATAAAAAAATCATTAAAAAATTCCCATTTTGCACACAACTTATTGGAAATAATTTGCCACTGTGGTTGTTACCCTCTCCTTAGCCTAGGTTCCTTGCAGTTGATCCTGGAATATTAGGCAGCAATTGATGTATTCAAATGGGACTAGTTTTCTGTATTTAGTTAATAAGATAGTTTGGAAAAAGGTTGTGTTTACCAACATTGAAAAAAAATACTATGGTTTCCGAATCGAATACTCCAAATTAACAACCTTTTTAAAAAAAACGTGCATTGAATATCACACAACATTCACCTTGTGAAGTTGGAAAAAACGTTCAATTAAAAAATACTAATATAAAATTAAACTGTTTAGATTAGGAAACATTAAAATAAAATATTAAAAATGTACAATTGGGTGTAAAGTATACAAATATTTAATGGTATTCCTTAAAATTCTATGATGTAAATATTTGCATAATAATTTGGTATTAAGATTTTGATTATGAAAGCTAAAAGATTGAAAAAGTTATTGTTGAAATGTTATGCTTTAGGCCGGCTATGTTTGTGGGAGTCTATCTGTTACAAACATTTTCGAGCCATTCGATTCTAATTAAAGCGGAATAATTTTAATTAAGCCTGTATCCAGGGGTGAATAGTCCTAAAATAGCATAGCTCAGACTCGAAACAATTTTTCCCCATTTGTTGTCCCCCTGTTAAAATCCATACTACAGACTTGATTATAAAATGATTGAGTACAAGCAGTGGTTGAGTACTTAAGTTACTAATCTTTGTACCATGAATTCAGTATTATATTAAACTATTAATATGATAGTCACTAATAGGTCTAATGCAATACAAAGAAATCAGAATACAGTATATGAAAATATATATAATACAGTAATTTTAAAACTAGTACACTAAAAATACTGTATATACTTAATTAAATCCGTGTCCAATAAAAGTGTAATATTAATGTTTAGGAATAGATTTACAAATTAAGAATGTTATGATTGTAAAAAAATATATAGTAAGCCTATGTGTCTAAAGAATGTGGCACTAAAAGTGTGGGTTAACACTCTTGCCTTTCAATCCCGATGACCTGGGTTCAATTCTTTTTTTCGTAGTATCAAACATTTCTTATAACTGCTATTATCCAAGCTTCATACTTAGAGGTTAGACAGCATGGGTAAAAATTGCTCAATTAATTTTGTTATTTCTATATCAGCTGAAAATCTGTTATAAATCTGTATTCTACTTTTTTTTACATAAAATTATAGACATTAAAATAAAATATTTGTGAAAATTGATGGAAATGAAAAATGTTGTTTAAATCTTGTGAATCAAATATATGAACAAAGTAATATAAGAAAATATAAAAATAACTATACTGTAGGAGATTTGAAATTTTAAAAATATTCGTGGCCCAAAACAACCACCACAACGAAAGAAATTATGAATGAATTTATGAAATAATTGAATATGTTCCTTCTTGAAACAAATTAATTTGAGTGCGCCACCAACGAAATTGTAAATTGAGTACAGACTTAAACGATGCCGCCACCAGAAAAAGAAAATGAAACCTGCTCGTACGTATTATTTCCCCCTTCTTTCAGGCAGCCTATCGGTGTGGACTTGCGCTGACGATTGACAAACAGGCTTCGAAATATATTATGTAGCACGATCTTTATCAACATTTTAACGAAAACATCGTTTGACAGTCGCAGCAGAAGTTACTACGAAACAATTTGGATTTTAGGAAATTAAATTCATGCCCATTTCTCGATAGTTTAGTAACCAGAAGAGTGATTTTGTTTGTTCGCGGAATTCAACCTACTCACACACATGGTTCGAATCAATAGGCCTAGCCTAGAGTATTATTATTAAGTTTGGAATGTAGTTTTCGTTCGGATTTACATTTGTGATTTTAAGTTTCTAAATGCAGTCAGCTCAGTCTAATATGTCTATGTACGCAGGGAGGAAGCGGCGACGCCCTGTAAAACGGTAGGTTATTTAATATGAAAAGGGAATGTTTTTTAACTTTGATATACATGATCTTGTTTATCTACTAGGCCACCCAGCTAGGCCTATTTGTTTGTATTGTGGATTACCTGGAGGTTACGAACGGAACTTAAACCGCGCACGCTTATTTAATAGTTATTCTGTACAGTTGAATGTATTGTTTATAAATTGTTAAATCAATGGTGTGCCGAGGGCCATATTTTATAATTTAGTTAATTACATACCATTAAACAACTTAATTAAATTAGATTGTATTTTTATAAACAAAAATCTACCCACCACAGCAATATCCTGTAAAGGTGGTGATGTGACGACAAAGTTTTTTTTTTAATGTAGTTTTAATATTCATTTTTACCTTCAGTGACAGTGATGCTATGTTATTTGTTATTATTTATTTGAAACAATGAATGAATGAATATTCTTATTTAATTCTGTAGTAACTCTTTATTACACAACTATACAAAGAGTTTTATTGGTACGGTCCAGATTGTCAAACTTTATTTGACACGAAACTGTAAAATTACGAGTATAAGAAGAATATAATGGTACTGTGTATGGAAATTTTTTTTTAATATTTTATTCAAAGATTTAAAATCAGCATTGTACCACATATACTTTTTAGCACACAAAAAAAAGTTACTATTTAAATAAAACCAAATAAATCAGATAAATTTAAATTGTGAGGTATTTTTATACAATACATATCTTTATTTATTATGTATGAGGCAATTTAAACAAAAAAATACAATACAAAAAATTACATCAAATTTTATTGGTGGAAATGGAATCATTTAACCAAACAAAAATAGTATGGTATACAAAAGTAAGAAGACTTATATTTTGATAAAATTTTGATAAAAATTATTATAATTATTGACCTAGTTAAAAGCTGCTAGTTGGCTATTGAACTTGACAATTGTTTTGTGTCATTATTTGGACACTTGTTAACTTTTGTCAAAAGCTAAATTAATAGTCATCGTCAATCTGGCAATGTTAGTTGATGCCATAGAGACGGCTAGCTAGGAAACATCACTCACTTCCGTAATTCCATATAATATCAAGTTTGTAGAAATGTATTCTTAGGAATTATGTTTAATATCATATTTTGATCGCAGATGTGTCATATGCATGTTTACTTTTAAATGGTTAGAACATGTGTTTTAATATTCAAAGTACAGTCATGTACAGTAGTAATGGTAATGCAAGGAAATGAGAATCAGTCTTCCATACTGTTTGTAGTGAGGGGAATTTTGATGCCATTTTGGATCCAAGATTTCAGATATTAATTTTCAAATGTGGAAACTGTATAATCCATTATTTAGCAGCAGTACCTGTACAGTGTAAAGGCAAATTAATGAAAAAATGACAATGCTGTGGGTACTATTAAAATAAAATAAGCAAAATGTTATCAAAACGATAAGTAAAACGGCCAGAAAATGTCGGACTTTCGGACTAACCCTTTATCAGTGCAAGTGTAAATATATGTATACATTCCTGTATTTCTTTAGTGCCCTGTTAAAACTACAGTACTGTATATATACAAGTGCTTATCATTGGTGTTTGATGGTTTGATCAACCAAGGCATTTCAGTTCATGATAGCTTTATTGTCAAATAGCCTATCCTAACTACTACTTTGTTTACAAAACTATTTTTCTATTTGTTTAAAGTGAAAAGATATTCTTAACAAGTCAACAGACCCTCATTCTTGTTCATACACTTGTCTGTTATGTCTCAGATTGATCTTTTCATAATAGCTACGGGCTTGACATCTACAACATTTAGGCATAAATCTAAAATGAATATGTTTAAATGTTGTAGATGTGAAGCCCGTAGCCGAGATTTTTACAGGGGGTTCTTTTTCCAACATAAAAAGCATGTGCAAGAGTAAGCAACTGAAGAAAAAAAACCTAATTGTATAAGAGACTTTTTTTATATCCTATTATTACGACTGTACAGGTTTCATTGATTTAAATTAACTATTTCACTAACAAACCAAACCATTTTAATGCACTATCAGGCTGTTTTCATGAGGAGCACTGTACTGTACCTCAACTCGAGTGGAGTTGTGGCTTGGTGGTTATGATGCTTGGCTACCACTCCAAGGGTCCTGGGTTCAAGTCCCGTCACATGTCAGGATTTTTTCAAAGGACCAAATTACAACTCCACTCCCAAAGACTTGTAATAAAACTTTGTTTTTCTGAGGGTCCCTAATGATCAGCAATAGCTGGATGGATCACCCTCATTAAATATGGTGAAAAAAAAAAAAAAAAAAAATCTTCATTTGCTTGGCTCTGAATGTTACAATGTTTTAAACAATTCAACTCATTTTTCTTGAAGTATAGTAGTAAATAAGGTTTGTAGTCGTCACAATCTAGTGAATTCTAGACAGTAATTACACATGGTTAGGATGCTATGTTGCTACTATGCACCACCACAACATAATTCCATAATAGCCATATTGTCTATTATTTTATTGTGGCCATATTGTAACATATGGTATTAAAAATACTTTAATACTAGATGATTTATTATAATTTTCATATTATATCGTTTTGTATATTTTGGTACCATACTTAAATACAGTTTTATCTTTAATATTTCATAAAAATGTTTGGGTTCCCGTGAATGAATATTCATTCCCGTCCTCTGTTTTCCCCACTTGTCAGATTTACCGTACGTCCCAGACGCAACCTCCTCTGCCCCTGTGTACAGGTAGCTTGCAAGCATATTAGTTGCATGGTTACCGTAGGTTTAGAAATAGGTTCCAGAAATTGAAGATGTTAGTCTTTCAGATAAAAAAAGGACAACGCCATCTTGAATGTCTTTTTAGTGTTATGAAGATGCTTCTGAAAATATTATGCTAGTTACAGTATAATAAACATGAAGTAATTATTAGTAAAAATAAACAAGCTAGCTAAATAGCCCTTGCAAATAGATAAACTGCTTTTGTAATCCATTGTGAATAATGCTTAACTAAACTTATTGTTAAAATTGCAATAAAATAAATCCTTTTGTCTGATTCACCGAAGTAGTTTAACATGTTATTGTTATGAATTATTAACCATGAAAAAACTCACAGAATGTTTAGTACATTGCCTTCTTCCATTATCAACGAGATTATGATGATCAATCACACTCTATTTAAAAAAATCCTATTTCAAGTTCAAATTTACAAACAAGCTGTTAAAAGCTCTGTCTACATTATCAAACTAGTTTGACAAAAAAAAGTGTGATATGTACAGTCCATATATGGGCACACCACACTTTTTTTAGTGTAGACAGAGCTTTACAGTTGATATTTTTTGTGGTCCAAGAAACAATAATAAACAGTAGAAAATAAGTTAGCATAATTCATTAATAGAGATTTTCTACTAATAAACTATAGTAAAGCTTTCATATAGTCACTGCCATTAAAATACAAAGATAGGACATTAAGTTTACACGTAATTTCACAATTTTTAACCCATTGACCCCTAAGTTTATTTTGCTCCCCTGGGACCCAAAAAGCATATGTCATATAATTAACCCTAACTTTTTTTCTAAACACAGACATTAAAAAAATTAAAAAACAAAAATAATGCAAAGGACATTTTATTTCCAAATATGTTATCAAATTTGTGTTACAACTTATTTTGGCGGAGTATGGATTATGCAAATTTTAGAAATATTTTAGGAAAATTATTAAAAATTTGTAATTTATCTTTGACTACCAAATGCACAAAAATTAATAAATATTTCATAATAAAACTCATCTCTTCATCAGAACCTATTTCTTCTCTTCAAAATAAGACCAAACTTGACCATTATGAATGACCGGTTTCGAAATTATGAAGAAATTAGTAGACTGACTCATCCGACGATGACCATATGGGGCCTAGGCCTATCGGGAGCCGCCCCGAGAGCGTCCTCGCCGCTGTTTGTTCACCGGGAATGTTAAAAAAAACATCCCGAAAGCGACTTGGAATTCGCGATTCCCACGCGCACCGGCATCCCTCGGGAGCTTAGTCCGCTGTTTTAGACGTGTAGCTTGCAGAAAATTTGACGAAAATGCGTCGAAAACTTATGAAATTAAAACAAGTTTGGTATCAAAATGTTTGTCAAAAGTTATGCTTCAATAAACTGACCTTTGCGCAGAGTTTGAACAAATATTTCATGCCCATAATGCATCTGACATGTCAGGGTTCATATTACAATCAAAGGTAAACAATATGGCGCGGCCCTTGTGAGGACATCTTCACGACTTTTCTCCGGTAGAAAAATCACATTTTTACATGGAAATATGACGATTTAGACACTGTAACTGATACATAATCTTTATTTATTATACATTTATTGTATACAAGCTTCAAAATAGTGATTATTAGAAATAAAGATGGATTTTAGACGATTTTACGTTGTATGTCTAGGCCTAGATTCATTCAACGCGCCTGTCGCGTTTCGAACAGCGTGCTTCGAAAAACGGTTATATTTTCGAATTTTATTTTCAAACTAACTTCAACAATTGTTTTTATATATTTAGAAGCATATTTTTAAAAAAAAAGTTGTGAGTATTTTGTATAATTTGTTGTTACGATTCATGCACAGCAAACTGCGCATGTAAATTCGATTTACTTTTTTTTTGTTGAAAATTTGTTTACAATGACCTTGACTTTTAACCTTTTGAGCGCTTTAAGCGCTTATCGTGGTGAATCGGTTAAGCCTCAATCCCTTCCCTATTTCTGGATCGACCACTGCCCGATTAAGACATTTCAGTATTTATACGTACGCAAACTTTGAATAGGCCATTTCGTAGTTTTAATAAAGGTAATCACTTTCTTAGAAAAGAAAACAAATAAAAAGAAAACAGTTAAATTCAACCAAAAACTAATTGTCTGACAGGTTTTTCTGGTAAATAATTTTTTTTTCAAAACACTTTTTGGTCAAAGTGAATAACTGTTTATGTGACATTAAAAAAATAAAATGACATATTTAACAGAAAAATTTAGAAAAATATTTGTTCTGGGGGACAATATATCTTTAAGCAGAAGTATGTACATTCACTAATATACCAAAAACTGATGAAAACATGCAAATGCTATCCAGCAGTATTACAGTATACAGTAAGCAAAAGCCTGATAAGATTTAAAGCACAAGGTCACAGGAGTAATCTGAGCCCTTTTTAACCTCTTTACCCTTTGATTGAAAAACCAGAGAAATTAATTAGCAACTTCCCTATGCAAGAAATGGTGGCTATAGTATTCTTTCCTATTTTTTGAATTCTTTCCTTTCACAAGGTACCTTTTTTTTTTTATGACTAACAATAACATCTGTACATTAAGAAAGATCAAGGAGTTATTTTAAGAAGTTCTCCATTCTTTTCCATCCATATTCTGTAATTGGGGATGGTATAAGCTCTGTCTACACTATCAAACCATGAAGGAAATTATATCTGTAAATGCGATCCAATTTGTTTGTAAAGCTCTGTCTACACTATCAAACTAGTATTAGTTTGACCAAAAAAAGTGTGATGTGCCCAAATATGGTAGTGATATGCCCAAATATGATAGCGATATGACATCATCATGTCCACATCACATAAAGTTTGATAGTGTAGACAAGGCTTTAGAGTGTGCTCCCTATTTTGACAAGTGAAATGAACTTCTTTTTGATATCTATTTTATTTTAGGCTCCCAATCCTTGATCCGTCCTTGACCACTGTCATATTAGTTTCCCACTATTTGACAAAATAGGTCATGACCTAATTAAACTTATCAAAGAACAACAAAAACAAAACAGAAAACAATCAATATTAGACATACAGTACATTATTTATTAAGCACTGTGCTCAATCAATGTCATATACAGACCACAATTAATAATCAGTATTTAGGTTTATAGATCGATTATTTACAGTATTAAATGAAAAGACAAATTAAATGTATTCAAAATATCTTTTCATACAATTCCTTCATAAAATTTTATAAGTCAATTTAGTTGTATTGTATGGTACAGGCAAACTTGTTATGCTTCCCACCCTAACCCTAACCCCCCCCCCTCCCCCATATATCAGATTTAAGTTTTAGATATAGGTTACATAATAATGTTGTGTAATTTGATTACACCTTGTCACTCAACTGCACAAATGAATGATTGTTTTTATCTTTAATATTTTAAATGACAGGTTACAATGTGGTATATGTCAACAAAGTTACTGATAAGTTTTGGATGTTTGTCCATTCCTTTGCTAATAATGTGACATTTTGATAATTCTGGATGGATACTTTTAAAAAATATTTTAGATCTTTTAACATTTTAATCTTGTGTATTTTTATAGGCTCACCCCAACTACAGGTGAAGTGAAGACGAACCCTAGCAAACGTCACAGAGACCGTCTGAATACGGAGCTAGACACGCTTTCTAGCCTACTTCCATTGGATGAGGAAACCGTGTCCAAGCTTGATAAATTATCAATATTGAGATTATGTGTGAGTTACCTAAGGAACAAGAGTTATTTCAAAGGTAAGAGATGGCAAATTATACAAGTGATCTTTTATATTATTCTTGTAGTTTTTTTTGCCGAATGTGATGGTTACTATTAACAATACAAGTTCACTTTCTATCTCTTTTATTCAATATGAGTCCACCAACACGTTTTGTCCTTCCATCCCATAATAATCTTTCCTTCATGGATAGCCATGAACCTTCTAACTTTGTGCCCAATTTATAATTGCGGCACTACATCTCTTCCCTTTCAATTGAGAACTTTGACGATCCAAAAAACTAAAACAAACTACACCGAGATCAACACATTCTCCTGTGTGTAGAGTTGTCGAATACTGATGATCAGCAACAATTTCTTTAAAGGTGGAATATGTATATACTACAATACCATTACTACTTCAGCTCTTTCCCAGCTGTACTACAGAGAGGGCCGTGAGGCAGACGAGGCGCCCTTCTCGTCTGACATTTTAAATCTTCACCACCCAACCTAAATTCCCAACTCAGATCATCATATTTTATATTGATAAATTAATTATATTTAAAATCATCTTTGCTTCGTCTGTTTTTAAACTCTTGCTACGACCTTGTCAGAGCTCAACATTTATAACCAAAGATCCTTTTCACTTTTTCCATCAAACACAGTAAAGACATTATTCAATGGAAATAAGCAGTTTTATTCAATATTATTTACTAATATTCTGCTTTTTATAGGTTATTTTATTTTTTGTCAAGAGGTTTTATCAGTTTTCTAAATCAACTCCAAGATAATAGCTAGCTTAGGTACTGTTTTGTCCTGTTCTGTTGCCAATAGTGAATGTGCCTGTGGCTGTTACTGGAGAGTGATACTAAATTTACCAACTCTGAATCTCTGAGGGATTAGCTTAGAAATTTCACTTAAGCTCTAAAAAAATTTTTTTATTTTTTCTAAGAGGGATCAACTGGACAAAAAGAAATTGGGATTGCTTTTTGAGTTTTTTTTTGTGTAAAATAGTTATTAGTACATTTTACATTTACTTCTACTTGAAACTTTACTTTACAAATATGTCATAATACTGTTTGAAAAAAAAAATCTGTTAGAGTTTGATATTAATTTTAACTGACATAATCAAATATAGTTGTTGACATTAAAGATCAAACTAAAAGTTCATACTTTATTTAAATTTAGAAAATGTATATTAATTTCTAGTTTCTATTTTCAATGTATTTGCTGTGGACTTGAGTACAAGTACATTAGAAGTGAATTTCAAATCAACTCATTCATTTCTTTTGAATGAAATAACAAATAATAACTAACTGTTCTTTCAACACAGTCTAAATCAGCATGACTTTATTAATGATATCCTATTGTATTGTCATTTCACAAGCCAGTTTCCCATTTTCACAGATCTCAACAAGTTTTGTTTGTATAACTTATACGTAATAGGTTGTAGACCAATTTGTTGTATTGTTGGTCTTTTTTCTCTCTCTCTCTGTTCTTTTTTCTCTCTGTTCTTTTTTCTCTCTGTGTGTTCTTTTTTTTCTCTCTGTGTTCTTTTTCTCTCTCTGTGTGTTCTTTTTTTGTCTCTGTGTTCTTTTTTGTCTCTGTGTTCTTTTTTCTCTCTCTGTGTTCTTTTTGTCTCTCTGTGTTCTTTTTTCTCTCTGTGTGTGTTCTTTTTTTGTCTCTGTGTTCTTTTTTTTCTCTCTGTGTTCTTTTTTCTCTCTGTGTGTTCTTTTTTTGTCTCTGTGTTCTTTTTTCTCTCTCTCTGTTCTTTTTTCTCTCTCTGTGTTCTTTTTTGTCTCTCTGTGTTCTTTTTTCTCTGTGTTCTTTTTTCTCTCTGTGTGTTCTTTTTTTGTCTCTGTGTTCTTTTTTCTCTCTCTCTGTTCTTTTTTGTCTCTCTGTGTTCTTTTTTCTCTCTGTGTGTTCTTTTTTTGTCTCTGTGTTCTTTTTTCTCTCTCTCTGTTCTTTTTTTCTCTCTGTTCTTTTTTCTCTCTGTGTGTTCTTTTTTCTCTCTGTGTGTTCTTTTTTCTCTCTGTGTGATCTTTTTTCTCTCTGTGTGATCTTTTTTCTCTCTGTGTGTTCTTTTTTCTCTCTCTCTGTTCTTTTTTCTCTCTCTCTGTTCTTTTTTTGTCTCTGTGTTCTTTTTTTTGTTATTTTTTGCTAAGTACAGTACATTGTAGTAAGGGATCATGTAAAAATGTATTTATTTTCAGTCACATTCGACAGCTTGAATCCTGCCAGTAATAAAATGGATTAAAAAATATTTAAAACTATATACAGTACCTCAAGATTCAAGATTCAAGAAATTTTATTTGTCCATAAAAATGGAAATGACTGCAGTTTAAACTACATTTTCCAATTGCATTATGAGGCAGTCACTCTGGAATAAAGAGTATGTACTGTATTATTACCAAGAAAATCTTAATAAAATTGGATAAAATATTAAAAGTAAACCAAATGTAGTAATTACAGTAGAATAACAGGTCAATGAAAAAATTTCATAATTTAAAAAACAAAAATTTTTTTTAAAGGGAATTCAAAATGTTTGCACATTATTGCTAAGTTTCAATGTGTACAAAAATATTATTTATGCTGGATTTTTAATGTTTACATAAAATATTATACTGGATTGGAAGTTTACAAAATTTAGCAAAAACATGTTTTCTTGTTTTTTAGTATAGCGTGCAAGTACCTTTACTATAGCATTTTGAGATTGTGTCGATATTTGCATAGCAAAGGCTACCTCTGTAAAGTGATACCCCATGGACAATGTAGTCTTTATAAAGGCTTTAATTTACTCTGTACTTGAAAGAAGTATTTACGATTTTAATTCTTTAAAAGTTTGTCTCATAATATATACTATGTTTTTCTTTAGAATTAAAAATGGTTAAATCCTATTTGTTAGGTTGAATGACTTTATATCATATCACACTTCGGGTTTTAATCAAAGGATTTCATAATTAACAACTTTTAATTGGTAAAAGTATACTTTGCAATTTGGAATGGATTGATTGAGCAAAACCTGATAATATTCCAAAAACCAATGATGATGTCACTTTTAATTTTTAATTGGTATGGTCTATTCTGGTACTGATATACTTGTTTGTGTCGCAACACCTATTTATAATATTACTCCTAAGTAAATAGTTCACTTTCCTTAGTCCTATGGTCACAGGACCTTAGCCACCAGTACAGTTGGTAAGGTTTCAACCTGACCACTTTTTCACAGAGGCCTTTGACAACCCAGTGGCTTGAAGAGAGAGGTTGTTCCGTTTTCTTGAGCCACACTGATGCATATTGAAGAAGGCTCTTTCCTCCTCTCTGCTGTACCCCGCATTAAAGTAAAAACAGGAAATGGCATTTGTTTAATAGATTAAAAAGTACTGCATTTCTGGAAAAGAAAAGTCAGCTGGGTCTAGTCTAAATTAGTTTAGCACACTGTCAATTAGAAATTGGTATGGTAGGGAATTTCACAACAACGTTGGGGCTAGCCACAGCAAAAGCTTTCTAACCATGAGTTCTAGACTTTAAATCCATTAATGCATCTATCACAACTAACAGACTGTAGTAGTATTATAGGAGACCATACAGTAAATAACAACACCGCCATGATTACATTTTATAATTTCTAAATAATTCACTGTCAATTGAATTTTGTTTAAATATTGACATTTGTAGAATGATATAAATAATTTTGTAATAAACTTAACGGCTCATATGATATGACCTACCTAGTGTAAAAGTTCACAGGTATGGTTGGGGATATGTATCAAGTGTGTAGTAAGTGAATTGAAAGTGTGAACATGGATTTTCCCTGTATTATCCAGACCATTAATGATTTTATTTTATTTATGGCTTTGTTTATGCAATGATTTATAACCGTACAGGTCAGAGTTCAAACTGCTAATGTGTTTTGATTTGTAGTTCTACATTCCTGTGGTTTAAAGTAATTATTTACACTTTTTTCCCCATAATAAATTATAAAAAGTTTTAAAAAAAATGTAAAATAACAATGCAAATGTGGTTTTAAAAACATCAAAATCAATCATTTTATGTATATACAGCAAATGGTTTACTACTTTAACATTGTTAGGAGCAGGAAAAAATATGCTTAAAAAATATAATATATATATACAGCGTATGATAATAAAGGTGGGACGAACACACACAAGACAACAACAGAAAAGTTTTATACAAAAAAATTAAATCATGTCCCCTCCCTCATTAAATTTTGGAGCCACAAATTTTTAATTTTGAAAAAAAAAACAGCTAAATTATGAAAATTGCATGGTCGTTGATATGTGTGAACAACAACTGAACTTTTAAACTATATCTTCATCTGTATTATTATTATAGAGCTATTATACTGTAATGTAATCATTTATCAAAAAATGTCAAGATGTCTATCAAGATACTATCTGTCATCAAGATATTTAAAAAGAAACTATGCCCTTATCAAGATGCAGATCAAATAATATAATACAAAAGTTTATAATTAATAGCATTTATTCGAAGCGGGCCGGTTTAGTTGATTCAAAATGATGTTCTATTTGGAGGGGGAGTGGGGGGAGTTGGAGCGGGTAATGTTTATTTCAATAAATACAGTAAATCATTTTCTTTCTATCATTGGACGCTATACAGTATATGATAGAGAACAAGAGAGACTGAGGGTATGTTCTATGGAGTTATGCTTTCGTATTGCAATCAGTGTCATATTATAATTAACGTCGTAACAGAAAAGTGTTCAGATTTGCCTAACTAACGCTTTCGTTTCAAACTGAAGTGTCACCGATTTGGGCGAACATATGGTATGCAGGAATAATTTTGATTGGTTAGAGGTCAAAATCGTTGATGCATGACTTTCGTATCGTAAGCGGCATTCACTAATCTTGTACCTTGAGCTGTCATAACGAACGAAAGAGTAGTGTCGTATGAGGTGGCTTACACTAATCTTTTCCTGGTTCAGACCTATAGAGTTGTACGCCGCGTACAATACAAAAGCATAACTCCGTAGGTCTGAACAGGCCCTGATACAGTATACCAAAAACAACATTTGCAGCCGACCCCAGTCTTTGGTTTAAATCCCATCCTTTTATATTAATAATTTATATTCTCACTGAAATGAATGAAAATAATGTATTCATAAATAACATATTCATTCATTTTATAGCATCCTCATAATAAATTACCCGTATCTTTCCTTTGATTACAATTTAATATTACAAGATTGTTTTCAAATTTATGGTCAAGGTTAGATAAACATTGTAGCGTAGAATAGGAGCCAGTAACTAATAGGCGGGTAGAAATTGTCTATTTCATAATTAAAATGAATAATCTAGGAAATTATGAATATTGTATAATTTGTAATAAATTTGCGAATTTAATATATTTTCCTAAATGGGAAATACACAGTCCTATCGAAAATAATTTATTAAATTTAACATTATATCAGACATGTTTAGCGAACCGTTGTCATGTATTATATGTTGTTTGTGCCTGAAAATTGAATAAAATTAAATTAAAATTTATAAATAAAGAGAAGTTTATTTAAATAAACATTTAAATTTGTATATTAATTAATCACTGGTATTTAAACATTTTCTTTTAGAAATTATATTTAATTTTTATACTCAAATATTTTTTTACTACCGATACACTATTTAAAGAAACAAATTGTCTGACAAAAAAATTTGTGCAAAAAATTATATTTTTTCCAGGTAAATAAATCCATTTTTTGGATATTAAAATGGCATATTAAACAAACAACAAATGTGTTTAAATCATTTTTTAAGGTAGAAAATATATCTTTTAAGCAATATTGAGCCATCTTTTTTGGATAATCATACATGTGCACTTAAATGTTAATGATTGAATAAATATTCTACATTTAAACAAACAATCGTATGTTATTGTAGTAAACAAAAATTAATTACTGCAGTAACTGAAGTAGAATAATTTTGACATGATCCCTAATAGATACATTTATGGTAATTAATAATAAATTTATTTTTAATTTTGATGTTCTGAAAATAAGGATATACAGTATGTAGATGAACTGATAAAAATATGCATAATATACAAACAAACCACAGTGATAATATCATCATTCATTGGTTGTTATGTCTGTGCAGCGTATTTTGTTTATATTATTTTGACCTTTGACTGAACTCTGGAATATGGCAGAGTCGCTACTGGCAATATTAATTATCTGCTACTTGTACTTTGGAGTTAATCGTCAAAATTTAAAACGTTCGTAATCAATCGATAAAGGCAATTTTCAAAGTCTAGTGTTTTCTGTCTTGTATCATTTGTTTTAACACAATGAGGCTACGATGTTTAGGTCAATTATTTATTAGGCCAAATAAACAAAATGTTTAGTTTCATGTAAAATTTCCAAAAAAAAAAAAAATTTGAAAGAATCACTGAATTTTCCATCAAAATTAAAGGCCTTCATAAAAAAATCTGAAATGTGAAACTAAACATATTTTATTTTTTTAGCACTTGCCAAAGTGAGTGACTATTATGTGATATTAAAATGTGATATTAAAATGGCATATTCAATAATTTAGTTTTCAAAAATAATTTTTTCAAGAAGACAATATTTTAATTTATGTACTCTTTTTTAATTTAAAATAATCCAAATTTTGAAGCTCAGAAAGATTATACCAGAGGATACCACGGTAATTGTAAAAATATACAAGATATAAAATTTAATTTAGCAAAAATTATATATATTTGTACATGCCAAATTGTGAAACAAAATTGAATTGATTATTCCAAGTAATTATGTTGCTTAGGCTTATAACAAAATGTTCATTTGACAACTTAGAAATTGAGTTGTATAGAATCGGTGAACCCTTTGAATACTCGCGTAGCCAATCAATACTCAACACAAATATCTTTATGTTACCGAGTTTCGTAATTTCTTTTAGCGATTGAAATGATAGAACTGGATACGGTAATATGAAACATGAAAAAAAGTGCACTTTAAAATTGTGTCAAGGTCGAATCTATTTACGTGAGATCGAGTAATTATACTGTTATTAAAAATTAAAGCAGTTTGTATTGGTTTGTACTTTTTAATAGCTGATCTTAAACGCTGATAGTCTAAATTAAAGTGTTATATAACATTTTATTTTCTTATTATTTAAGCAGAATAAAATGATTTCTAGTATTAATGATAATTTGACAGGAGCGAGATGAAATGACAATGTTTGGATGAGATTGTTTTATGCTTTTAAAACATGCATTGCGATTAATTTTGTCTACTGGTGTGTTGATAAAGGTGCTACTCTTTGCAAGTACAGGTACACTCTGGCTGCCATTTGTCTGTAAGTGTAAGGGTTTCTCTGGCCAGGTCTTGCCAATGATTGTAGGTGCTACTCCCATTGGCTGCCATTGGGCTGCAAGGATGTCTCCTGGTGTGTTGTCCATTTAGGAGTGGAGTTGTGGCTTAGGGGTTATGATGCTTGGCTACCACTCCAATGGTCACATGTCAGAATTTTTTCTAAGGGCAACAACTCCACTCCCAAAGACTTGTAATAAGACTTTGTTCATGTAGAGCATTGTGTGTATATGTTTATCTCTGAGGGTCCCTAATGATCAGCAATTGCTGGATGGATCACCCTCATTAAATATGGTCAAAACAAATTGTTTTTAAATGGTGCTACGGTACTCCTTGCGAGTTGTTTATAACTGCCATTTTTCTGTAAGTGTTTCTCTAGCTGGGACATACAGTGCCGATGATTGTAGGAGCTGCAAGGATGTCTCCTGCTGTGCTGGTGATGATGTGCTAAAACTCTTTGCAAGTAGTCACTGGCTGCCATTTGTCTGTAAGGGTTTCTGTGGCTGGGACGTACAGTGCCAATGATTGTATGTACTACTCTCAGTGGCTGCCATTGGGCTGCAAGGATGTCTCCTGGTGTGCTGGTGATGTTTATCTTGTTTGTTTCAGGCCGAGACGTGTATTAAAGATGTTTGGTGCTACACAGTGTGCGACTGGTTTACCTCTGGCTGGGCTATGAAGCGTTCCCTATGCCACAAGTTCCCAATTCTTGTATACTGTAACGTGGAATGGGACGTTTTTGCTTTCATCTTAAAATGTTACATAAATTATACATCAAGAAAAATTTCACATATTGACATGTTGTTTTGTGAATTAAATTTAGTGTGTGGTATAATAAATTTATGAGCATGTTGACTTTTAACCAACATTTTATAATTTTACTGGGGTTTCTTCCGGTGGCGCACCTTCACCCTTGCATACTCGGCATAAATCATCATATTTTGGTACAATTGTCTACTGTTAAGTTCTTTTATTTATTTACATTCTGTGTGAATAATGTTTAAACTACACCTGTCTCTGTCAGCCCTACCTACCATACTCAAGACAAGCATATGGTACAATATAAATAAACAAGATAAGCTACCGTATTCATTTTGGGGCATGTTATCAATGAATAAATGTTCTGGCATGAATTCATTTTATAGGTGAATGAGTAATTTTTGTCTATTATTTAAAGGATAATATTGTTACCGTATGTTGTTTCTGTTAAGCTGCTGCTTAATGTCAGCTTTACCATGAGAAACTCGAGCTGGTATCATGACCTTGACCTTGTTATGCTTCATCGCACAACAACTGATTGGCTTTCATCCCTCAGGCGCCATGACAACTGCTGGAAAATAACCAGGGTTCATATTATATGATCTAAAAAATTAAATGTATTTAATCTGGTTAAACTTAAAGACATGGTGAAATATATCAAATTTACCAGGTCTGTGAAACAGAATTGCTAAAAGGGATGGGAGGTTCAGACAAGGGGCTGATGAAGCAGCTGGGCTGTTATCATACCTACCTGTCTGCGTTTTAATCAGTCAATGCAGAGGCTCATTTTGTCTATATGTAAACCTACCATACTTAAAATAAAGAAGACATACAGTAATCTGGAATCAGCAATGTTTTTTTCTCGCCAAAATCTCCACAAAAGACGAAAGATGTTCATTAGTTAAATACTTAATTTTAATATGTCTCTTTTAAAAAACAGTAAAAATTTAAATTGTCTGAGAAAACAAAGAAACCCGATTGCTAAATTAAATTTATCGGGTTGTTTTTTTTACCAGTGCTTTGTTTCAAAATACACCATTAAATCAAATTACCCATAATATCTCATAAGAAAAAAAATTGTTTGTTTTTGTTGTCATAGAGATGCCTTAGAAAGCTTACATGTAACATCTAAGTAAACAATCTTAAAATCTAGGTCGGTAGTAATGTTGAAAGTGATTTGTTATGTTTAAATTGGGACAGGTCGCTTGCTAAATAATTTCATACCATTTTTTCCCCTTGTTGCATAAAACTCAATTTCCGATAATTTGTTTTTGTAAGCTGGCTTTTGAACCGTTTGTATGAAAGGCATGTTGATGGATAGTAAATCAAATAAGAATCAATTTTGTTTTAATGTTCATATAATCTTGCAGACAGTTGTAATGAGAGGGAGGCAATAGCACATCCCTTTAGTCATACTTGTTCTAGATTTACAGTAGGTTCTCTTACAAACAATAAATTCAGCCTTAATTTTTGGGTCGTCCTATCTACAGCCCATGTTTAATGTTTTTAAGCTCTGTCCGCACTATCAACTTTATATTATGTGTGGTGTGCCCATATAATGGAAATGGTGATGTCATATCACTCCTATATTTAAGCATCACTACCATATTTCGGCACATCAAACTTGTTTTGTCACATAAAGTTTGATAGTGTAGAATGAGCTTTAGAGTATAGAGTGTATTGTGTAAACAACAAATGCTTTCTTTAGTAAATGATACACAATGCTTTTTATGTATGATTTAACTGTCTTTGCAAAAAAAATAGAGCTATGAAAAGTAAAAACATCCAAAGAAATTTGAGAGCCCTTAGTTTGCACCCTACAGAGAGGGGTCGTTGTACTCTGTTAAATAAATTGTGTATATGAATATTATCTACGATATCCTAAATTTAGAATAATGATAGAAAGTTAGACTGCGTTTCCTGTTCACATCCAATCGATGGCATAATTACCGAGTTGGAATTTTTTTTTTTGTAAGAAAAGTACAGTAAACCGGGTTGATTTTGTTGGGTACTCGTGTTGATATGGCCGGGTGGACTCACGCAAAAGAAAGCAAATCGCTTAGGGCATTATTTTATGTTTTGTAGTTTCATCAACGAACACTTTACTCTGTCAACTGCATTGTTACTGTAGTGTAATCAGTACAATATTTCAGTTTCAGGTCTTCTTGCCAGTTTCAGCCTTAATGTTCTTATTTGTTTGTACAATTTGATTATTGTATATACTTGTATATTAAATATTGTATCAAAAGTGTGTATACCGTATATTTCGGTGTATAAGTCGCATTTTTGACACGCAAATTTGACCTCTAAATTGCGTCTTATACACCGAACGTAAATGCCTCACCACACAGAGTGTACATATCATCACCTCGTTGGCTAGGCTAGGCCTAGCTACAGTGTACTAACGTAACGGCAACCTGCTTCTGCCTAGTTTTCAAGGCATTTTAGCGTGATGTTATACTAAATATGATGAAAAGATTTGTTTATTATGGAGCTGTTTTAGGCGCTCCGATAAAATTTCATTTGTAAACGTTTACGATTGGAATAGTATTTATTTATAGTTATACGCACGATCGCCGACCCCCCAGCGCAAGCCCTTCTTGGCGGCCACATGTTGTACGGTATTCGACTAGTATATTCTCCAGGTGATTATAGCATGGACCTAGCGTACACACTTCTCGGATACATAGATACTAATCGAATATGATTGTCCGTGAAAACGTGCGCCCTCTCGAAATGATCGAGCGAGGCTAGCCCACACACGTGCGTGTTACACACACGGTCATGCACTCGATGTTGCGGGTGCAAAACTCATGAATAACAAGTTAGAAACAACTTGTTGAGGCTGGGCGCGGCCGAGCCTAGGTAAGAAAAAACCTAAATAAAGGACGCCGTTGTAGATATAACAAAATATATTATTACAATAAGATTGATTACAATTTAAAAAAAACATTGTTTTGATGAAATATAAGGTGCGTCTTATACATCGACGATATAAAAAATACCGATGTTTTACTCTCAGTTAGGGGGTGCGTCTTATACACAGGTGCGACTTATACACCGAAATATACGGTAGTTGTTAAATTATAGTACCTGTACTCATTTTGTGTATTTGTTGTTTTTGTAGACTTCTGTGTTAAGAAATTTCAATTTCAAATACATAACACATATTTTTTTAACAGTTTTGTATGCTATTTCATTTGTACATGAATTCCATGAATAACATTTTTATTACAATCCCTTTTACAGTTTAGACCTAATAGGCCTACTGTAAGAATCTATTCATAGAAATTATAAATTAAGAATAGCTACTATCAATCTGGAATAGTGAAACTACTTTGAAAAGTGATAAAGATTATTTAAAACTGAAAGCTATTTTATAATTGACATGCGTATCCCTCAATTTATTTTTAGAAGTTCATATTTTTATTTAACTAGTGATATTCCCATCTACAATGCTTGTTTACAGGGAAAATATTTGTATGTTAATAATGATTTGTGGTGTGCGAGAATGTATCTTTTAATGCGTTGAATAGGTCATTGTTGTTATACTTTATTTCTGAATAAAGCTGCTTTCACATCGCGCCCAGATTTGGTCCGGAGCCTTGAGTAAAATATTGTGGAAAAGGGGTTCAGTTGTAAAGCATAGGATCGTTACACACCAAATTTCGTACGATTTTAATTTGTACCTGATTCGGACTCCAAATTTGGTGCGATGGATCTATTTGTTTGCTGAAATTATATGATTTTTTTCCTTAGACCAATCTACAGTGAGGATGAATGACCTCGCTTGATAATGGATACTCGATGTGAAAGCGCGCTCAACGCTCACAATACTTTCCTAAAGGGAACCGGACAAATTTCAGGCGTGATGTGAAAACAGCTTTATTCGGAAATGAGACCGTACCACATTTTTAGAAAGAACAAAGAACAGAAATGTTAATCCAAGAAAGGGATGCCTACATAATACAAACATAAAATGTATAATTATTTTAATTTATTGATTTTAAAGCAGTTGTTCATATAGTGAAAACCATGAATTGTATGATTGAATGAAAATGCATTATTATGTGGCAAAGCTGTTATGATTTTTCATACTGCGAATGGTATGCAAAATGATAGAGACCTATCTGAAACTGCTCTTAACTGTTGCTAAGGAACGTACGACAATGCCTAATGGAGCGTAGATGAAATTAATTGCGGTGCACATTCTTAAATGTCCCTCACTGCAATAATATTGAAAACGATGGAATATGTACAATGACTTAATAGTAACTCGGAAATTTGATAACGCAAAATGATATTAAACTTTTCAATGAATATTATAGAGAGCAATACATAATTGCTACTATATATATCAGGACTATTATGTTTTAAAATATATTATTTAATTTTCGGCATTTATACCTAAACCCCTAGGACTATATGGCATTTATACCTACTAAACCTCTGGGACTATATCTGGTCATATTATATGGTATATATCTTATATTTGGTAAGTTACTATATTGAAGTAATTAGTCCAGTAAAGAAATTATTCATTTTTAAATAAGGATGTTTATTATTTCATTTTTTGGCATCCATATCTAAATCTAAACCCATGGGACTATATCTGGTCATACGGTATAATATCTTATATTTGGCTATATTTATGTAATTAGTCCAGTTTAAGAAATTAATCATTTTTAAATAGGGATTTTGTTTACAATTTCTCTATACTGTATATATTTTCTTATTTTCATTTTTGTAGAAATCAGAAGTAAAACTAAATACTTAAATCAAAACTGATCCAAAGTATTTACTTTTCCTTTTTGTTACCTAAATATTATAAAGTAAAGTTGTCTTTCTAATATGAATAAAGCAAACTGACATTTTCTGAATACGCTAGAATATCTGGAGGGAACTAGCTGAGATTATTTGAGGTAGGGCCAAAATGATGGTTCTTTGAAAAAAAATGTAACAAAACCATACTTTCTGGAATATGTTGTTGTTTTGTTGTTTTTTAAAAATCCCTTCTACTCCCTACATTAATGAAAAAATCTTAACACATTCTCAAACAAGTGTGCCGGTGCCTCTGTTAACTTTTTATAGTGATATAAAGTTTGCGGCACACCACCAAGAACCGTTTTGCTTCTCGGCGTTTTAATCAATATGCTTCGAACGCCTTTAGGAGTGCAAGTGAAGTTTTAAATAAAGATTTAATATTATTTAAATATCATATACCAAGTTTTCTGGGAGATAACACTAAAAAATAATTGAAATTATGAAAATTCTTAATTATTTTAATTAAATTATTATTCTATTCAATACAAGAAACAAAAGTAAATATGATCATTCATGAAGAATAGTATTAAATAAATAAAGTGATATTAATTATACATTTTTTATTTACATTACATTGACATCAATTATTTGATTTGAATGATACTGCAGGCAGTCATTGATATTAAATTAAACAACATGATGTTGAGCTGGGATTATGTTCCAGATTCTACGATTGAACGTAGACCAATCGGGTCGCTCCAGATGGAACGAAGAGTCTTTGAGTGTTGCCGAGTATATGAATGATGCTCTTTAAGAGTGGATTAGGATTGGTTAATATTGTTTATTTCAACTTAAATCCTTAAAACGTGACGACTATATCGTCAAGGGTTCCTGTTAAAAGCTAGTTAGATACATGGATTTGTAATCAAATAAAAACACATTTAAAATAAAACTTTACAACTTGTAATATTATTTATATATTTCTGCAATTAAATTATCATTTTTAGTCACCCAGCATTTTTAAATTGATTTAAATTATGAGTGCCACTGTAAAATTGCACTTGCCTGCTTGCTTGCCAATATGTTACAATAAAAGCTTCCCATATTGTTATAGTATATTATGAACCGCCCTATATACAGTATACATTCATATTACTAGTATGTACTGTACTGTACTGTAATTCCTTTAACAATTTCCTTTCTATAAGCTCTTTTACACACTGTTTCCATAATGTTGTATGAACTGTCCTATTTTGTCATAGTTCAGTGTTCACATTAGAAGTGGGAAACACATCCCAAACTATATTATTAGTACATCTTGATCATAAGGTTGTGTTCACATTAGAAGTGGGAAACAACACTTAAACCTACAGTACATCTTGATCATAGGTTGTGTTCACATTGAAAGTGGGAAACACATCCAAAACCTACAGTACATCTTGATCATAGGTTGTGTTCACATTGAAAGTGGGAAACACATCCCAAACCTACAGTACATCTTGATCATAGGTTTTGTTCACACTAGAAGCAAGTGAGAAACAACACCCAAACCTACAGTACATCTTGATCATAGGTTTTGTTCACACTAGAAGCAAGTGAGAAACAACACCCAAACCTACAGTACATCTTGATCACAGGTTTTGTTCACACTAGAAGCAAGTGAGAAACAACACCCAAAACCTACAGTACATCTTGATCATAGGTTGTGTTCACATTGAAAGTGGGAAACACATCCCAAACCTACAGTACATCTTGATCATAGGTTGTGTTCACATTGAAAGTGGGAAACACATCCCAAACCTACAGTACATCTTGATCATAGGTTTTGTTCACACTAGAAGCAAGTGAGAAACACATCCCAAACCTACAGTACATCTTGATCAAAAGTTGTGTTCACATTGAAAGTGAGAAACAACACCAAAATCTACAGTAGATCTTGATCATAGATTGTGTTCACATAAGAAGTGGGAAACTACGGCCATACTGCGTTGAAACACCGGTTCTTGTCAGATCACCGAAGTTAAGCAACGTTGGGCCCGGTTGCGTTCTGGATGGGAGACCGTCTAGAAATTGTGGCGGGTGCTGTATATACTGGAGAGTGATGGTGTAATGGTAATATCTGACTAGCATGTGATAGGCATGGGTTCGAGGTTATCTGTACCATACTAATTGCATCCTTAGGCAAGATGCTTTACTCTCATTGCCTAATCTGGTAGGCGCTGCACTGCTGGCTGCCGTGGGTCCGTGGAGGGCCTAATCCGAATTTCCTCACTGAGGACAAAATATTAATATACAAAAAAAAAAAAAAAAAATACAACATCCAAACACACAGTACATCTTGATCATAGGTTGCGTTCACACTAGAAGTGGATAATCTCTTCAACTCTGACTTAAACATTTCATAATACACAGCATAAATTAAATATTCACACGCTGCAATCCTTAGTATGTTAAAGTGCATTAATACATACAGCATGTATTTATATATAATTTCCTATTTATTTTTGTGCCACTCCTTCTAGAAGATAGAAACATTAAGAAATTAATTATAATATGCAACGGAAGATCATTAATTTCGAAGATAAATTGGGAAAGCCGAAATACTAAAAGCAAATGAATGAATGAAGACTTCCACATAAATACAGAACAAACAGTGAATTATTTGAATGCCTTGTCGGATATAAAAAAAGAAATTACAAAATATAAAAAAATACCATACAAAATATAAAGGCAGGCCTTATATAGCAAGTTCAGTTTTTACAACCAACTTTTTTAATGTTTAAAACCTATTCATATGCACTGTATTTTTTAAACTTTTTTTTAGCAAAGGTCAAGTGTCTTTTGTGAGTGTCAATGGTAGGTTTCAGTGAATTGCGGATGTTGCTATTCTTCCTGTTGTAACAGCATTATAGCACTAAAAGTTGTGTTGTACTTGAAATCTGCAAAGTACACTTTGCATGTCTTTGTTAATTTTTTCATGGATTATTTTTTTATATATAATTTTAGAGGACTTTTTTTAGGGTCAAATAACCTATGAAAATTAATATTATATATGTTGTTATTACATGGTGGTACATATTTGTTAAAAGGTCTTTGAAAATTAATTAGTATGTTCCAAGTGAAAATACAGTATAGTATCTTGGTACTGTAATATTATTTTGGGTAGGGATTTTCCTGCTGCTATGTACAATTCCACTTGTTTGTTTCAGCTATTATTCCAACTTAAAAGTCAGGTGGAAGGTTCTAATCTGTGCAAAAGGATAGATACAGATTCTATGTGGGACAAACTATGCGGTTTCTGCTTACTTTTACTGCTCGTCTATGCATATTTGGTCTTAAAAGTCGGAATGGTTATAGATTCAACTCTGCAAAATAAAGGAAGGTTTTATACTGTAGCTATTACACGATCAACACTTTAGCTATATGTCCTTGGATGGAAAGTTTGAAAATATATTTTTATTTGTGCCTATGTGTGAGAATGAGTTCACAGAACAAGGTGTTCTTTGTTGTTCAATATTTATTGACTACACATATGCACTGCATCATTGTAATATTAAATAGGAGCCATAAAATTCAAGGGACTGTTGCTATAAACACAATTAATGTGTAGTTTTTTTTTTTTTTTATATATTTAGGCAAATTACCAAGGACAATCAAATTCATTCACTATCTTTTTTAAAAGTTGTATTTTACATGGCCTATGATGTTTTTTGCAATCTTCATTTTTAATATTTTTTTTAACAGTATTTTAACATAGGCCTATAAATAGTATTTTATGTATTTTTCTTTGTTGTTTTATTGTCTTAATTATGCCAAGCAAAATGAATGTCCATTTTAAAGTGGACTAATAAAACGTCTTGAATCCTATACACAAGATACTATACTTGTATGGGCCTGTTTAGTATAGAAAAGATACAAAAAAACGCTTTATTGAAAACCGGTTTTTAGTGAAATCATGTTTACTCAACCGGTTTCTCATTTGGTAATCGTAGTTGGTTGTGTAATGATGTCATTATTATCCACACAGAGTAATCAGATGGTCATCCCATTCAGTGACCTGAGGTGAGGTCAAGTTGAGACCACGATCACATTGCAACGAAAAAGTGTTCCGCGGAGACTGTTTTGGAAAAATTTTTTGACAATCGAGAACGGAATCAATTGGGGTTTTTAAAAATTATAGGATTTAAACCCAGTATTATAGCATTGTAGCATCTTTACCATCAAACTACAACTTCACTCCAATTTGTATAGTTTTGGATGAATACTTTTCGCGCCGCGGCTCTAGCCAGCTATGTCCCAGGAGGACACATTCATTAATAAGCTGTTTCATAGCGGTAGCTTTAGTATCTAAGGCTGACAGTTTTGTGAATTTGGAAACTCGACTATAATTTATAGGTAGCTGCTGGACCCAAAAAACGTCTGGAAGAAGAGAGTCTATATGAAAGCCTTTGCTGATAATACAGTATTATTGAGATGTAGACGGAAATCTGTAAAATCTTGTTCAATAAATAATAACTTCGTTTTTGCTGTCAACCAGGCCGGTATTATAATAAGTCACTGTCAAATAATCTTTCGATAATGGTCAAAACTTTATTTTGGCTCTGTCAACATAAAGGGAGGTATTTACGATGACTTTCTTTTGACTGTCAATCTAGGCCAATGTTATAATAATACGCCGTCAGATATTAAATCATTGAAACAGTCCTGGTAAATTTTTTTGTTGGTTATCAGATGCCATGGGGGGGGGGGGGTCCAATCAATTATCGTCAGAAGGTGAACAATCAGTCTAGGTAGCAGTAGCAGATTATTAGGAACGCCTGCTCCATTAGTTAATCCAGAAAAAGGTTTGTACATTATCTATTTGTTTATTAGCCTTCTCCTAACACAATTATATTTTCTTTAAAAAAAGGTTTATAAGTGGTTTCAACATTTATGATAGTAATGTCACAGTTCTGTGTCTGGACGCAAGTTCATAGACCTACTAGTTATATTATTCATATTAACTGATACTTACTCTTCATTTACAGTTCAGTTTTAATGAAATATATAATATAAATTGGCTTCGTAACAATTAATTAGTGTTGAAAAGGTTAGTTTTTTGGTGATAGGTGAAAATGACATGTAACTTCGTAATCAATTTATTTTTTTTGTATAAAGGCCCAATTACACTATGACGATAACGACGGACGATAGCATGCATTTTTTTTACATAAACCAAAAGAAATTAGAAAAGTTTTCGTTCTAGACCTATAGGATAATCATTTATGCTGTCTTTGATAAAAATAATGTTTTTCAAATTCCAATCAAATGACGTCATGATAAATAAAAACAATAAAATCGCTGTATTGTCACGATATTATTGGTCTTACTAATCATGACGTCATTTGATTGGACGTGTGAAAATATAATTTTCATCAAAGGAATTGTTTATATTTCTTTTGGTTTATGTATTAAAAATGCACATTTGTCTATTTATCGTCAATCGTTATCGTCCTAGTGTATGGGCCTTATGCTGTAAATGTTCAATTAATTGATCATTCCGATTTTATTAGTTGGACTCTTGCACAGTTGCTGTCTAATCGTTGTTGTGTAATATCATTTCGAACCATATTAAAATCATAAAGAGATTCATATTCCTTAACATGTGGCTGTGCATGGAAGTCCGGTCTACAAAAACTCGGGCCCGGGATCATTGTTAGTGGGCCTGAAAGTGTTGGTGAATTCATAATTATACTTAATATTATATTTATATATATATATATATATATAAATCCAAAGGCAAATTACTGAAAAAAATGACAATGCTGTGGGTATCAGTGGCTGGATCTCAATGGAGATACAAAAATAAAAAGCGAAAAGCTAAATCAAAACGATAAAGTAAACAGCCAGAAAAGTTAGCAGAGCTTTCGGGCAACACTAGCCCTTCATCAGTGAATATATATATATATATATAAACACAAGAGGCAAAGAACAGTAATTCTAAACCGCCCGGTGATATACTGAAATTTTAATTAATTAATTTGAAACGATAAAGATGAGGAAATCTGTGAGAATGAGAAAAAATCGCCCCAACCGAGACTCGAACTCGGACCGCCTGCTTGATATGCAGATGTCCTAACCATTAGACCACTGGGGCTTTCATGGTATTGTTCGAACTCGATTGGATAACGTCTCTTTAACATTCTCGGCGTGGTACGGCTGAACAGCCATTTATTATTATTATTATCAATACCTAAATGCGATAGTAATAACCACATAAACGTACATTATTCCCAATACAAGTGTGTGCGTTTAAGAAACGACTGTGCGACAGGCCAATGACATAAATCACAAGTAAAGTCCCAATTGTTCTCTTGCGTTTTGATTGGCCGACCTATTATATTAGATTAATGAAGACTGTCCTTACAACTGTCCAGTCAAAAAGTTACGCGGCGTTTTTTGTAAGAAATATTTCTTGTTTATCAGTCTCTCTCTCCAAATCGCGATGCCTAAGTTATCTCATGCAAGCACAAGTTTATGGGAATGTATTTACTTCTATCTGACAAAGTGGCTATTCTAAACCAGACACCCTTCCAAAATGTCTGGTTTTCCAACAACAATTCATTGGTATCATTTTCAGTTCAGCCATAGTACAAGGGATTAAATTTAAACATTGAACGTTCCTCAGTCATATTCATACAACAATAGCTCTATTGTCCGCATAGGAAAAGTAAGGTTAACTCCCACCATTTGAAGATTATATGAAAAGTTACAGATTTTCATTGTAATACCAACAACAATATACTGTATATAGAAGTGAAGACTTTTTAAACATTTTTTGCATCCAACAGTGAGCGCAAACTCGTCAGTTACAGGATGGAATAAACTATTTTATAATTTATCATGCTTTTGATTTTAGGCGTAGGGAGTGGAGTTGAAACAGTCGTGAGCTACAACCCTGGCACTAGGTCAGGATTGAACCTTGGGATGGGAAGGCAAGCACGTTAACCACCAAGCTACAGCTCCACTATTTTAACGATCTATAATGGTTATAAAGGTTATAATGTTTGTCAGGATTTGAAGTAAATAAAAAGTAAATATATCAGAAACATTAATAGTATTAGTATTCCGACTACATTCCCAGAATTTAATTTTGAGTGGCATTACTGTAAACAATCTCTGTTTCTGCTGCAAAAAGAATTAATAATTGATTTATTTAATCATGCGTTAACAATTTTTTGTTTGATTAATTAAAAATTAATATTTACTAAAGTTTTAGATTAAAATCTTTAAGTAGTTTGTAGTAGTATCATGTTTGTAATTTCCCTCATGATAAATCATAATACTGTGAGTTTCTGGTTTTCACAACTGGACATCCATCCATCCATAGAATAAAAGTCAATTCACACAGTGAATGGTAATAGTAATAAAAATATAGAATCTATGTTATTCCTTATGACCATTTACATACAACGCGGACGGACGGTTTCCTCTCGGGAAAGATACAGATTCTGCATGGGACAAGTTACGCTTACCGTTACCACTCGTCTGTCTAAATTGGGCTTAACCGATCGCTGTTGTGAATGCTCAATGATCTGGTCAGTGCAATCCTTGTCTATCCTGCTAGACCAATAAGGATAGACATTTTAATGCCAACATTTCAACAGGGTTATCAAGATAAGGAATGTTAGCGATTTATATATATCCAAACTTCTGTAATTTCTTTCAGAGTCAAGAATTACAGGTCATCTAAATCGTGAATGGTCTTCTGAATGGGCAGCTGAATATTGCATGAATATTGCGATAATAGCTAACCGTGGCGAGTGTGAACAGAACCTTAAAAGCAATGATTTCACAATAAACAATCGATGAATACATATATTACCCACGCAGAAAAAGAAGAGTAAAATAGATTTTTTTTTGTTATGCCATCTTTGAGAACCTAAATGTTTTTAAAGTTGAGTATCGTACTCAGTCGCGTATCGTACCCAGTCGCGTATCGTACCCAGTCGCGTATCGTACCCAGTCGCGTATCGTACCCAGTCGCGTATCGTACCCAGTCGCGCGTATCGTACCCAGTCGCGCGTATCGTACCCAGTCGCGCGTATCGTACCCAGTCGCGCGTATCGTACCCAGTCGCGTATCGTACCCAGTCGCGTATCGTACCCAGTCGCGTATCGTACCCAGTCGCGTATCGTACCCAGTGGTTATGAGCACTCACTGGCTAAACCCAGGGGCCCCGGAGTTTACAGAACAGGCATTAAAATATGTCAAAAAAGGCCAAAAACGTTGAAGGTCTTCAGCATTTGAGGGCCACTGAGGGTTCTCACCCAGGGCCCTTAGACCTATGATCGTACCATTTGTATTAGTGTCAACAGGCCCCAATTTCATGTGGTCAAAATCTGTCAGTTATATCAAATTCATATTCTTATATTGTTCCTGTCACATGGTGATTTATTTGACCTGTTCCTTATCATGTGTCTGTGGGTTTTTTTTTCTGTCTATCAACATTAAACATTTATATTTTGAGATTTGTTTTAACAGAAAGTGATGAACTATAAAAATGTCCAGCAATGGAAATTACACAATGTTTAAAATGATAGATGAGAGAATTCAGAGAGCGAAGTTTCCGTATTAAAACACACACTGTTCTAAATCTTGATGTGTACAGTATACTACTATTTGACCACTGGATATTTAGTCTTTATAATATTATAATTTAAATATATCCTAGAATAACAACACATTTATTCAAATTTTTACCCAAACAACAAAGAAAAGCAAGTGGTGAAATATTTTTAAATCGAGAGTAGGGAAAAAAGACACCTTTTGCCCTAAGTGAAACGCATCGGCCATGTTTATGTATACATGCCCCTGCTGTTCAATGTTAAACATTACACCATTCTTGTCACCAGTACTTTCTGGAAATTAGATAGGAACAGGATATGTTCCTGTTAAATGTACAGTGAATGGCAGACAGTAGGGCTAGCGGGAGGCGCCAGCCTGTTACTCTGCCTCGCAAATAAATTGCTGACAAATGACAGCTTTGGCCCAGTTAGTAACACAGAGGGCATTTTGTGGATAGGCCTGGAAAAACACTTGCATATCTCCTCTTTCTTTTATCATTACTGTGCACTTTGATTGCCCAGATTGTTGGCATGTAGCCATCTTCTTCGGCAGATTTCTCAAGAGGTTTTCGAAGGTTTTCAATTGTGGTATCTGAAAGGGAAAGCTTGTCAGGTTTCTTTTTAGTTTGGTTTCCTTCTTGACGTTACTTCATTCTATAAATAACTTTGCTGCGTTATTTCTTTGTTTCATCACCACTCTCCTTTTTTGTACCATTTCCCCAAGATGATCAATACAAAAACATGAAGACACATGTGATTGGATAGCACAAAAACACATTAAAGTTGTTCAAGGCCTGTTTCTAACCATTAAAGCCAGGTTGCTACTAACAATAATAAAACTGTTAGAGAATCAGTTTTGCAAGGAAATCTGTATTTTATGCATGTCATATCAACAATGTTTTTTTATTAATCTGTCAAAACGAAATATAATATAATAGAATCTGGCCTTTAATGACATGAAAAATTGTTTTATTTCTAGTTTGACGTTCACTGCCGAATACAAGGTCTTGTCTTTGTTGTGGTTTCCATATTGTTAGATATTTTTCTGTCGGATTTTACACTTTACAATTTGTGATTTATACTGTATTGTCTGGATTTATGGCAAATATCAGAAAACAATGGCAAGACACTATTGTCTTTAGATCATTGATTATGCTGATTGTTTCGTGGTATTCAAGAAATAATGTCAATGATTTTTGTTCATTACTACTATAAACAATGTATGAGATACTTGACCTAAATATAACACAATAAGACTACTGAACTGACTACCATATGTACAGCTCATCCAATAGTAATAGGTAATAGTTTAACTGTATTCGATTTATAACAGGTTAATTTGATTTAAAATGAATGTAGCTATTTGGAAGAAACTTCATTTTAAATTGTGTTGATTGTGTGTATATTTACATTCGAATGCCGATTTTTCCCATTAATGAATATGATTCCATGAGATATATGGTAATGATACCAAAACCAAATATTCTTAAGGCCTATTATATATCATACATGCGAGACCAGGATCCAGCTGAAATAAAAAGTTTTGCAATACATAGGCCTACTAGAAAACCACACCTCATTTTTTTTACAAAAAAAAAAATCCCCAACAAGAATCTACCACATAACGCTAATATTAAAACATTGATGGTTGCCAAGTTCACCTTTCAAATTGGTGAAAATAATCTAGTAATAGCCTACTGTAAACAGATCTGTTCTCTGCGTGCTTTTCAATCCTCAGCTGATACACCAGAACCCAGCAGCATTTAAGAGTGTGAAACACATAATCAAAAATGGCCTTGAGAAATGAAACAACCCTGGATGAGCAATATAGGCACCTGGGTTAACAAACTTATAAATAAATTATTAAAATATTGCACGCTTATAAATTAGTGTTGGTGTTTAATTAACAATGATATAATTTGTTGATTGTTATTGTAGACTAGACGACCATTATCCTGGAGGGTATATTTTAATATTATTGATATGGTTTTTAGTATGTAGGTGACTGTTTACTGTCATATGAACAAATTTCAGAATACCTTTGACAAAAGCTATTGCAGCACATAGGAACAAACAAGTTTAATTAAAGATATAAATACATTTTTAATTCATCATTTTGTAATGAAGCCTGGCTGGATACTTTAAATGATGATGCCACAATACCAGTGGCGCACTCAGGTGCCCGTCAACACTGGGTAGTTGCATTGAGGTTGCTTATGCTCAGGGGCCCTTAATGCTCTGGGGTTCTGGGTTATGCCACTGCATCATACACTACACTGTATAATTGCATTTTTGCTAGTAGTCATTCTTTAGATTTTATAATTTCAATATGTTTTATTAGATTTTTTTTTCTGTATAAGAACCAGTACAAGTCTATATTCAGGCTCATGCACTATAAAAACATATCACAAAAGATTTGTTGTTTTTTTCTTGTAATTAAAACAATATTTATTTATTTTAAATTTCTCAACAGCTATTCCAAACAAGAGTATGCTGCCATCATTGGCTGACATCTCGCGTCAATCAATTGAGACAGCTCCCGCATCACTTCCAGTTGCTGGACAAACGCAGCCTAACCAGTTTGACATTGAATGCAAACAAAATGATAAAGAAAAAGACTGGATAGATTTAGTGTCCAATGAGGAGGGCCAGATGTTGATTCAGGTAACATACCCTAAAATGTCTAAAAAGAAAAGTTCTTGGTATCAAGTATCAGCATTTATAACATGACCCATACCAGGATTTGAACCAGGGATCATGACTTCTAAAGTATGTTTAATAACCACCAATCTAAATTTCCATCATCATTGCTTTTTATTTGACCAACAAACCTTAATAAATACTAGACATGTAACTCGTCACTTTGACGAGTTTGGTTATCCGCCGCGCAAGTGGTGCAACATTAACATTAAGGGGATAGGTTGAGGACAAAAGGAAGTGTTCACGTTGGCATTATGATCTGAACTGAAGAATATGATATGTTGTTATTGCTGAATTTTATTATTTAAATTCATATATAGTATACACAGTATATTCTGTATCCATATCACATACAGTGACATACAGTGTAGAATAGGTGAAATTACGGGACCTGCTATTTATTGCAATTTTTAACATGTTGACGGTTTTAAAATAAAACGCGAAGGTAGCAATTCCGAAAGGAAATTATCTCAGCAACAACGTATTAGCGTGTAGAAGAAATTTGAATACGTGAAATATTGATGCGCGCTCTTTTAAATGTAATGAATTATGACGCAAAAGATGAAAATACGACCTTTTTCATTTAACTGGCCATATGATGACGTCACAACATCCGATTGGCAACATTTTTACATAATTTCGTATCTACAATCCAATAGCTTCCAGAAAAAGTTTTAATCGTGATTATCACATTTTATTCTTACGAGCTATAACAGATTAAAATTTACTGTAAAGATGAAATTGATGCCACACGTGATTTAAATTTTTAGGCATGATGACGTCAAAAAAATTAAAATATTTTTAACTCATGCGAAAGATAGTTGATTGACCTAGACAATATCAAAATCAGGGTGAAAATGGAAAACGAATAGGTGGAGATGCGCTCTATTCAATGTGATGAGTTATGACGAAAGATACAAAAATCCTAAATTTTATATTCGCGTGGCCATACGATGACGTCACAATGTCCGGTTAGCCATATTAATAGCTGATCCGATATCTACAACTCATCTACTTCCAGAATATGTCATCCACAAAAAGTTGACCGTCTAGTTTAGAAATTACGACTGTTTAAAAAAAGGCATATTTTAAACGAATTTTTTAACCTTTTCATAAAAAACGCGCGCAAATTGTCCAATTCGACGTGCTCGTATGACGTATCTTTAAGTCGAAATTGTTTAAAATTTGGTAAAATTGCTAGAAAAGGCTGGAAAAACATAAATCACGCGAAAAAAATACGTTTTCAATGCTACGTGCGCACCGCACACGTAAAAATGTGCGCACGCGTGGGAATTTTTGACATGCTTAAAACGACATAAAACGCGTAGAAAGTTGATTATTAATTAATTTTGCGCATTTTGAAATTTTAAATACGCGTGCGCGCGTAACTTTGTGTAAAACACGCAATTTTTTTTCAACAGAAAGTTAGCGCATGATATAAATTAAACTTTTGCAAAGTTTCACTTTAAAATGTTATTTGGTTTTCGACATATGTTAGATACGAGAAAATCGTTAAATCGCGCGTACGTCACGTTGCGCAATTGTAAACATCATGAAAAGCTTCGCTTGACGACGTTACATAAATGTCAAAATGTTAACATAGTTACCGAAATGTTATGTTTGCGAGTTTTAGAGAAAAGCGTTACACAAAAATCATACAGAAAGAAAGAAGAAGAACTAGACATGTAACTCGTCACTTTGACGAGTTAGTTATCCGCACGACAAAGGTCACGTAGACGTCATACGTTAGAATATTGCACACAGAAAAAGATTGTGGCAATATGACCTGATCTGAAGAATATGATATGTTGTTATTGCTGAATTCTGTTATTTTGTGTCATATTATATATACAATATAATCTGTATACATATTACATACTGTGTAGAATAGGTGAAATGACTGGACACGCCATTTAATCCAATTTTTAACATAGCGACGGTATCAAAATGAAATACTAAGATAGCAATTTCGGAAGGAAATTATCTCGGCAACAAAATATTAATGTGTAGAAGAAATTTAAATACGTAAAATATTGATGCGCGCTCTTTTAAATGTGATGAATTATGACGCAAAAGATGAAAATACGACTTTTTTTATTTAACTGGTCATATGATGACGTCACAACATCCGATTGGCAAAATGTTTACATAAATTCGTATCTACAATCCAATAGCTTCCAGAAAACGTTTTAATAATGATTATCACGTTTTATTCTGACGAGCTATAACAGATTGAAATTTACTGTAAAGACGAAAATAAGTGACCCACGTTATTTACATTTTTAGACATGATGACGTCATAAAAATTAAAATATTTTTAACTCATACGAAAGATAGTTGATTGACCTAGATAATATAAAAATCGGGGTAAAAATGGAAAACAGATAATTGGAGATGCGCTCTATTAAATGTCATGCGCTATGATGAAAGATACAAAAATCCTATATTTTATATTCGCGTGGCCATACGATGACGTCACAATGTCCGGTTAGCCATATTATTACATGATCCGATATCTACACCTCATCAACTTCAAGAATATGTCATCCACAAAAAGTTGACCGTCCAGTTTAGAAATTACGACTGTTTAAAAAAAGGCATAATTTTGACAAATTTTAACGAATTTTTTACCTTTTTCATCAAAAACCCACGTAAATTATCCAATTCGACGTGCCCGTATGACGTAATTTTAAGTCTAAATCGTTTAAAAGTTGGTAAAATTACTACAAAAGGCTGGAAAAACATAAATCACGTGAAAAAATTTGTTTTCAACGCTACGTGCGCACGGCGCGCGTAAAAAAATGCGCACGCGTGGGAATTTTTTACCTGGTCAAAATGACATGAAACGCGTAGAAAGTTGATTAGAAATTGAATTTTCGCGTTTTGAAATTTTAAACGCGCGTGCGCGCGTAACTTTGTGTAAAACATGCCATTTTTTTTACAAAGTCAGTTACCGCAAGATATAACTAAAACTTTTGTTAAGTTTCAATTTAAATTGTTATATGGTTTTCGATGTATGTTAAATACGCGAAATTCGTTAAAACGCGCGTAAGTCATGTTGTGCAATTCTGACGTCATTCAAAAATAGAAAAGCACAACTTCAGGTGAATACCCATATGTTGACAAAGTTATGAAATGTTAACTTTACACGTTTTTGAGATATGCTCTGCACAAAAATGACAGAAAGAAAGAACTAGACATGAAACTCGTCACTTTGACGAGTTAGTTATCCGCTCGACAAACGCCACGTGCACGTCATACGTTAGAATATTGCACACAGAGAAATATTAAGGCATTATGACCTGAACTGAAGAATATGATATGTTGTTATTTCTGAATTCTGTTATTTTGTGTCATATAGTATACACAGTACAATCTGTATACATATCACAAACAGTGTAAAATAGGTGAAATTACGGGACCCGTATTTTATTGTAATTTTTAACATCTTGACGGTTTCAAAATGAAATGCAAAAGTAGAAATTTCAGAATGAAATTCTCTCAGCAACAACATATTAACGTGTAGAAGAAATTTGAATACGTGAAATATTGATGCGCGCTCTTTTAAATGTAATGAAATATAACGCAAAAGATGAAAATACGACTTTTTGTATTTAACTGGCCATATGATGACGTCACAACATTCGATTGGCACAATTTTCACATGATTTTGTATCTACAATACAATAGCTTCCTGAAAACGTTTTTATCCTGATTATCACATTTTATTCTTACGAGCTATAACAGATTAAAATTTACTGTAAAGATGAAATTAATGACCAACGTAATTTAAATTTTTAGGCATGATGACGATAAAAAAATTAAAAAATGTTTAATTCATGCAAAAGATAGTTGATTGACCTAGAATATATTAAAATCGGGGTGAAAATCGACTACGAATAAGTGGAGATGCGCTCTATTAAATGTTATGAGCTATGACGAAAGAGACAAAAATCCTATATTTTATATTCACGTGGCCATACGATGACGTCACAATGTCCGGTTAGCCATATTAATGCATGATTCGATATCTACAACTCATCAACTTCCAGAATATGTAATTAAAAAAAAGTTCTCCATGTAGTTTAGAATCTATGACTGTTTAAAAATAGGCATAATTTTGACGAATTTTTGAACTTTTTCACCAGAAACGCGTGCAAATTATTTAATTCGACGTGCTCGTATGACGTAATTTTAAGTCGAAATTGTTTAAAGGTTGGTAACATTACTATAAAAGGCTGAAAAAACATGAATCACGCGAAAAAAATATGTTTTTAACTCTAAGTGTGCACCGCGTGCGTAAAAAGTTTCGCGCGCGTGGGAATTTTTGACATGCTCAAAATGACATGAAACGCATAGAAAGTTGATTAGAAGTTGATTTTTCGCACTCTAAAATTTTAAACGCGCGTGCGCGCGTAACTTTTTGTGAAACATGCTATTTTTAATCCATAGGAAGTTTGCGCTTGATGTGACTTAAATTTTCACAAAGTGTCAAAACAAAATTATGTTTCGTTTTTAGTCTATGATCAATCATTGAAATTCATAAAATCGCGCGTAAGTCACGTTGCGCAACTCTGACGTCATTCAAAAATAGGAGGTGCACAAGTTCACGTAAATGTCGATATGTTGACAAAGTTACGATATGTTCTGTTTACACGTTTTAGAGAAACGCGACGCACAAAAATGACAGAAGGAAAGAAGTATAATACAGAAAAAAAAAAAAAAAAAAAAGATGATGAAACAGGACGATTACAAGGAGTTATCCGCTACTAAGCGGATAACTAATAATACAGAAAAAAAAAAAAGATGATGAAACAGGACAGTTACAAGGAGTTATCCGCTGAGTGCGGATAACTAATAAAAAGTTGATGATGATGATGATGATGATGATGATGATTTCGTACAATCACAAGAGGTTATCCTGCAACTTCGTTGCGGATAACCAATAAAGAGATGAATTGGTCAGGGATTGCTAAAGTAAATAAGAATCGGCTATAAGAGTCAGATGATTTTATATTTTTTAATCGTTTGTCCTATTTTTTTTTATTGCCCAAAAGGAATCAAGAATATTGCATATTTTTGGCTAATAAAAAGATATAATAAATTGATTCAGTAAATGTAATTTATCAAAAGTTGTCATCATATTCATAGCCATGTACTTCTTGTACCAGTCATTTTCATTGCCAGGGTTGTTTGGCCTTGAAACTTGCAACCCAGTTACTCTGTCCAGGGTCACGTTGATCTTATTTTAGCGGAGGCACAGTGAGGGCCTGGCGCACCTGTGGTGAAATCACCGTGAACCAATTGCCTGAGTGATTAGAAGTATTGATACGAGTTGCCGTAACAACTGACATGGCCTAGTTTCTACTAAAAGGGCACAACTCCATTGCAATTTCTTATTTGATTTTTATTGAATCATATTCATATTCATCAAAATTTAAATTAATAGCCAATAATTTAAAACACCTTTGATAGGGATAAAACTGTGTTTAATTTTATGAGTGAGGATGATTTCTCACTTCCTTGATTGGGTCAATATCAGAATTAACCTGCCAATTACTAATGAGAACAGACTCAATGGTTTTAATATTAAAAGATATTGATCTTTATATTAGTAATACATAGTGATAGTGTTTCCTTAGTAGATGAACTATTTTATAAAACAACTGTGTAATATCGTCCCAAGGGTCCAAATAAATTATCTTTATACATTCAATGTTTATCCATTTGTCTGTAACTTGTATACTACCTGTCTCTTTATAATGAGTCACTCCTGATGAAGTTATGTAATAATATGCTAGTGATTCAATAGTAAGCCCATTGTGGGATAATATGCTGGCACAACATCAATAACGACTTTCGTCAGTTTTTACCAATTATTTTTGTATGCAGGTCATGTTTTATTTTAAAGATACTGGGTCTACATTTTTTCACACTACATTTTATGTAAAAAAAATGCTATATGGACCTATTGCCAAAAAAATATTTTAAAACAATTGCAGTTATAGTGCCTTTAGATATTGTACAGTAGTTAAAGTATATGAATGCACTGTTATGTTTCATTGCAGGCTCTGAATGGGTTTGTGATAGTCATTCAACAGAACGGCCAGATCTTCTATGTATCAAGTACCATACAGGATTACCTGGGATTTCAAGATGTACGTACAATTTCGCAAGCATTATAAATTATATTTACAATGAGAAACATTGTTGTTATGAATCAATGATGCACTCCTATATATAGTAGTTTGATAAGTGCTCTAGTTAAAGATGTATTGTCCCCCAAAAACATGAAAACTCAGACTAATACTAAAAGGTTATTACTTTCAGAGAAAAAATTAGGAAAATAGTATTTTAACTTTAACAAAATAAATGGTTAAATTCAATCAAAAACTTTTGGCTACGGTATTTATTTGCTTTTTTTTTCTCAGGTAAATAATATTACTTTCAATCCAATTTTTGGTAAAAGTGGATAAATATGTGACATTAAAATTGCGTATTTTTGTTTATTTTGTACATCTTTAAACTATGTTTTTGATTCCCACTTGTCTCATAAGCAGAAGTAAATGGTAAAATATTATTTCATCAAAGTTAACTATACTTTTTTATTATGATCATTATTTTTTATGCGACACCAAGTATTAATTTATAACTTTATATAATATTAAAAACTACGGTTAACCATTTTCACCTCAAAAATATTACAATTAATTACAAAGTTAAGTTTTCTGTACAATATATTGTGGCAGAGTTGATCACTTGCCAATGCTCAACTCGAACCCAAACACACGCAATAAGATTGACCTTAACCACTCAACCACACAAGAGTAATGTCAAGTACAAGTTTCTTGTTAAATGTTAGTTTAAAGTACTTTTACCTGCTGTTTAAGATATGCTCTTTAAATCTGCTTTAAACTGACATGTATTCTATTAAGCTGGTACCTGTTGTTGTAGTGGTTCATATGATGATTCCATCTTGTCTACTTAGCCAGGAGTATAAAGCAATAAAACATTAATGCCTTAGTCATATTATGCACTATGCAAAGTTCATTTCGAGCCTGTATTTTTGTTGTCTTTATGCGACGCTAGTAAACAATACAAATGTAAATAGTACAAGTTTGAATATCGAGTATTTTACTTGCTATAGTTTGTGTTTGTCTATTTAGGCATTTTCACTAAATTTTGCATGACTGTTATTAATGTGTACCCTTTCCTTTAGTCACCTGTCCCTTCTATAGGATTTTGCATCCATTGTAGGATAATATTATATCTTTTTGCTCTTTTAACCATCTTTTAGGCGGCCGGCCCCTTAGGATAAATCCCATAAAAATGATTGCATGTTTGTTCTTTGTGTTTGTTCTTCCTTTATGGTATCACATTCAATAAAATCAAATTTAATGAGAGGGGAGGTGGGGGTTGTTTAAACTTTAGGAAGGGTCTAAACAGTGAGTCGGGAGGTTTAATGTTATCAAACCCATCACACTTGTCTCCCCTCTGTCATCTTATCAAGAGAAGCCTGCTGTTTTGCAAGGCTTAAGCATTGACATCACAATTGCACCCCTTCCTCCTGTCATCATTTGTTTGGCTTGAGGCTTGGCAAATCTCTGTTACATCATCCTAACCTATGACTAGGCAATACCATATCATTGATAAACATATTCAAACAGGTTGGTTTTTCCTTTGTTGATTTCTAGTGGTATGTTTCCATACATCACCATTTCTTTTTTCAAATGCGTTCTCACAGCTGTTGGTTCATCTGCTGAGTATGTACCCCATCGCTGGTCTGCTCAGACTTGATGGTGCTGGCCTGTCACAATTGCAAGTCACACCACAAACATTGTGACATTCATGATGATGCTTTGTGGGACAAGTTCTGTTACATTTGTCAGTTACATCAGTTCATTGCATCATCAGCAAACATTGTTTATCATGTTTCTCCAAAAAAGTTCAAATTGTGTTTTTTGGATTTTGTTTTATTTCTGAATGTGTATCTGAAAATAATTAATTAGATAAATTATGCAGTTGAAACTATTTTTACCTTCAGTAAATTATTTACCATTCAACTAGTAACTAGTAGTAACTTCATGGAAGTTGAGCTCGATAGGCATGTAGTTGCTTTTTTTTTCTCCTTCCTTGTCTATATTTCACTCTGTTATATTGATGTTTTTGATGCTTTTCACGCTGCTGCTCTAGCCCGCTACGTCACACGAGATGACTCATTAATTAGATGAAATCAAGCAGCAGTTATAGTACTACACTTTGACATTTTTGTTAAAATGGAAACTCCACTATAATTTATAGGTAGCAGCTGCATTTCTGGTATTTATGAGTCCCATGATAATACTGTATTTCGCTGTCAGATAATCATTGAATTATTATCAAAACAGTCCATGAAAGTTTTTGTTTGTAATATGATACTTCACACTTGAAGTATCTAAGGCATGATGAAGTGACCCCCAGAGTTGACCTTAGCAATAAAATAAACTAAATTGAGTCTGTTTCATATCAAAGTTATTCACTTCTGTAACAAAATTCACATTATAGAAAGAGAAAAGAAACGTTTAATTATAACTCAAAAACCACATTGTCTGACAGACAATTGAAGTATTTCTTGCATTTTTTTCAGGTAAAATAACTATTATGTGACAATAAAATGACACATTCAAAAACAAATTTGAAATAAAAAATATTTCTTTAAAACTGTTACGTCAATAAGCGAGCAGCGTTTTTTGTAAGAAATATTTCTTGTTACTATATCTTCTTATGGATGAATAAAAGAAACTTATAATCTCAGTGGCGAATCTAGAATTTTGGAATAGAGGGAGTTAGGCCTAAACATTCTAAAATGAAGTGCTGACAAGTGACATGAACCTAAAATCCTTTCTTTTTCATTTTAAATTTAGATTTTGCTTTGCCTTATCATATGAGTCTATAGAAACTAGTATAGTACAGTATATGTAAATACACAGTAGTAATAAATTAAGTTAGTCTAAACTATTTCACTATAATAATGTCAAGCTTTGACCTTTCCAGGAAGCTTATACCAGAAATTAATGATTTCCTTTGTCTTTATAAATTACCTTATTGATCATTTATCAAGCATCAAAACTACTTAATTTTATGCTAAATGAATCAATCCAATCTCTGGCCTTGACAGACAGTTAGCTATAACAAATTGAAAATTTTAAAGAATTATTATTAAATAATAATGGTAAATAATTAAATCACAACTTTATATTTGTTCAAGGGCTTTATCTACATGAATGGGGAAAAAAATGATGTACTGTGCTATCTTATCGCAAACGTCTTGATATTTGTTAAAATTGAACTAACTAGATGGTACGCGCTCGCGTACCATCTAGGTCGTGCCCACAGATGGTTCTCGAATACATAATAATTTCAACGTTAAAAAACTGGCGATTTCAAATGTACGTACCGCAGGAAAATAATACATGTCGTTTACAGGAACGAATAAATAGACACTGTGATTTATGTACTGAACTAAAATTAGCACCCTGGGAATTACTTCCGAAAGAGAAACTTGTCACAAAATGAGACCAATTGTTTAAGTCAAATTTAAACAAACTTAATTTGTGTTTTGTATGTAACATTAGGGTTGAGGGATGGGGAAGAGGATGGGTGCAAAGAGGAACACTTTTTAAATATATTCTTTATCCATGTAGTAACGAAATATTAATTGTTTTCATGTTTTACAAATAATATACCACTAAACACAGTAAAACATTGCGATGTAATACTTTGTTGAAACTATAACCGTCCTAGTCGATTGAAATAGTATAGTACATGTAACGATACATCACTACGACGTGTATAATATGTTTATATAATGTAAAACAATTTGTGAAAACCACCCCTATTCGTGGCAAATCATAAATTCGATTTAATCGTCAATAAATATTAAATCATCTAACTCAACTTAATTAGTAGGCCTAATGGTTTTCAATTGTTTCTTAGAGCCAATTCATACTTAAGTTGGTTCCTTAACCCTACCCACCAAAGTTGTTCTGCATTTAGGGCATGTGATGCACCGTAGGCCTATTCCTCTACTGGCTTTACAACGCTACTCATGCCAGTGAGGGAAGGGTGATGATGTCACATGGGTGGTTTAACTGCAATAATAAAGATTTGTACATAATATACGGCGACTGAAACGCTAGCTCATTATCCGTTAAAAAAAATCTATATCCAACCTCTGCAGCACAGATTGAAAAAAAAATGGATCGAATTTCTGTTATGAGTATACAGTACTTGCCTTTACGACGCCTGAGGGAATAGACACTTGTGGAACGACACAGAGATTGGAATGTTCCATTCATCGCAAATCAATACATTTGTATAAACGTATATTAAATCTATCAAAATAGTATTTTTTAAGAAAATCGGCCTGTCTTCAACATTATGATACTGTACTCGAGCTGTTCAACCGGTTTTCAGCTATTAAAAACAATTATCGTAGGAGGAGATAGGAAAATGCGAAGCCTCCTCGCATTTTTGTGGCGGGTATTTTTCAAAATGGACATCCATTAGACAGTGTATACCACCATCGGAAAACACCCCTATTTGGGGCAAATCGTTGAACCTAAATTCGTTTTAATCGTCAATAACTAATTATCTAACTTAATTTAATTAGTAAACAGGGTTACATCAGGCGGTTAAAATCAGTACCGAAAGTACGAACCAACTTTGTATACCATCGAGTAAAAATTCTAGAAATAAGGCGCGATTTACCGAATTTTGCCCTTACGTAAATTTATATGTAGATAATACCAGCCCTTAAAAATTGCACTCCTAAACACATTTAGTGACAGGTGTGCTGTTTGTATCTAAGGGCGCGTTTATACAACACGCTATTACACGCATATTCTACACGCCTACGAGAAGTGTGTTGTATAACAACAAAGAGATTCCGTGTAATGAGATTTTAATTGCAAAAAAGGCTACTTGGCTGAATCCTAAAATTTGGTGGATTCCCGGTCGCCGTTACCGTGTTGGAAGTGTCCTCAGGGTATATTTTGACCTCTCGTTAAAACAGGTCGTAATATCAATCATGTCATGCGACGTCTAACAAGATTGGGCCCATTTATTGCTGCTTCGCTGCCAGCAATCATCCTCCTACTACGTCTTACGCCTAGCCTGGTAGGGCCAACTCGTAGTGGTAGTAGGCCTCTATAGACTATCCTTTCCCACTCCAAACAGAATAAAAAATAACATCGCAAAAATGACATCTTCTTCCATAGTGTATAGATGAAACAATGAAACCCTTAAAATAACTTTTATCAATTTAAATGAACCGAGAACAAAATAAACAACAATGCAAACGTGAACGAATACAATAATGAAAATGGTAAAAACCGCGCGAATACATCGGACAGCGAGGAGGCAACGATGATTTGTTGACAACAACCCAGCCAACAATTCAATTCAAGCGATCAACGATTTGACCTTTTATCCTAGCATGCACTGCGTGTTGATGAAACTTCCGGTACAACACGGTATCGTGATTTCTAGTATAACAGCAAACGTTAAGGTGGGTTGACCTCGGTCCGAACAACACGCTAAAAATTTAAGCCGTGTTCAAATTTAGGGTGTTGTATAAACACGACCTTAGTGTGTAGAAGTTTGTAGGTTGTAAGTGGTGTACTGTGAGAGATTTTAGGCGTGTTTTAGACAAGTGATAGCACTCCCACCACTCATAAGACTAGGCCTATGATATATGCCAATGCAATAGTATAGTAAATTTAAAATCGGCTTCAATCCTATAAATAAACAATAAACATACGTTATGTGAATGTGAGTGATTTTTTTCATTAAAAAAATGTTAAAAGGAAGCCTACTATCACACGGTCGTTTAATAGTAATGCTGTATGACCCACAATCGTCCAACCAAATGACAAGAATATATTTAGGTTTGTTAATATATTATAATGTATGTAATATTGCGCTTTTTACATAGGCTGATGTTATGCACCAATGTGTATTTGAGTTGATTCATAAGGATGACCGCTTGAACTTCCGACAGCAGATGAGCGCAGATCCTATAATTCCGATGTCCGAGTCGTCTGACTGCATGGCACAGGATTTACAGGCGGCCTCACTCATGCGTAAGTTTTTAAGAATACTAATGTTACCTGTTTTAAAACTTAATGTGACAAAAAAATGTGATGTTCCCATATATGGACATGATGACATCATATCACTACCATATTTGGGAATATCACTACCATAATTGGGCACATCATGCTTGTTTTTTCAAACTAGTTTGATAGTGTAGATACAGCTAAAGAAAAAGAGCCGAAGTAAACATTTTATTTTATGCTACACTATGGTGATGTACATGGCTTCCGTCCAATCCACTTGTAGGACCCTGGAACTTGGCATTTCACCAGCATTTTTCTGAAGAGTTCTTAATTTGTGACATCACAGTACCATGTGACTGTTGTTTTGACAGATAAATGGCTATTATGCTTGAATGATTTTATAATACACTTTATTTAAAAATAAGAAAAGTCATTTTGTATAAAATCATTAAAGGGAAATTCTAAGTTTTTAGATGTACATTGCTATGAGCACAGAAGTTAAACCTGGACTTGCCCTTTAAGTTGGATATTCAGAACCTAATTGATTTTTGATCACCCTGACTTTTTTAGGTAGTAGTAACTGATGAGAAGCTTGGAATCTCAGGTTGTTATTATTATTCAAGGTTTATTTATTAAAACAAAATTGTAGTTGCAGCAAAAGCTGAATTGTTACAATATAGGTATTAAAGGTATTACAAGAACATCATCAATATCATCAATAATACATTTTATTTCTCAAATAAAAACAAAGTAAAGATAAATATTTTCTAAAATACATAATAAATGAGAAAAGGGCTACCCCACTGGAAGCTTCAGCTTTAAAATGTGGGGTCCATCATATTATATTATATCATACATAGACATTGTATTTCTAAAATGCAAATGATTACAGATTAAATTTATTAATTTCTAATTTTAATAGCATCACTCTAAATGCCTACGAATGTGCTCACCCATCATCATTAATCGTCCACAGTGTCTCAAATCGTTAATGTACACATTTCCTTGCCAACTATTATTTGCAATTATGTTTATAACATATGTGGTTGACATTAAGCCCATTTATAATGAGTCAGTACTCCACTCTCTGAGTCATTTATTATGCATATAGAATATGTTTCTAATGTAGGCCTACAGATGTTATATTTTGTACATATTTGTACAACATACAGTAGTTGAACATACCTTGTCAGATGTTTTTACATTATATTTACATTTATGCTATAGATAGTATAACATTAATGCCATTTTAGAACTAAAAATTATATAATAATGATCCGCATTATGCATATATAATATGTTTCTAATGTAGGCCTACAGATGTTATATGTTGTACATATTAATAATGTACAACATACAGTAGTTGAACATACCAGATGTTTTTACAATATATTTACATTTGTGCTATATAGATTGTAAAATCTATACACCATGTAATACTAAAAATTATACAATAATAATCTATGTTTAGTTGTGAGAGAACGACCATCCCTTTCAGAAATGATAAACGATAATCATGAAAGATAAGCATTAAACGTGATACACTGTGCTTAATATGGTATAGTGCATTAACAGATGTTCGTTCATTGTATTTGGTTATTCTTCATTAAACCATGATTAACATAGAAAAAAATTAACAAACCGATAATTCATATTTAATATTCTGTTAATATCATCGTTTTCCCCTTTTTCCAGATTACAATGATAGTGTAAATCGGAACTTTGAATGCCGTTTTCGATGCCTCTTGGATGAGTCTTCAGGTTTTCTGGTAAGAAGTGAACGGTGGATGAAATTGGTACACATATTGTGGTCTATAAAACCTAGGTTTTTGGTTCAAATCTTTGTTTAGTCATTGTATAATTGTATCTTTTATTTTGTTAAGGGGAAACGTTTGAAATACAGAAGTATAACATTAATTGGGGATCTACCATATATCAGAAGTCAAATCCTGGGTTATTGGTTCAAATCTTTGTTTAGTCATTTGTATAATTGTACTATGGCTATATTCCTATTCAGGGGAAAAATTAATTGGGGCTCTACCATATATTAGAATATGTTTATTATGTCAATTCCTTATAAAAGTCTTGTTTACTGTATGTTGAAATAAAATAAATTTGTGATATAAAATATCATTTCAATATGTATAACACATTAATTGCTAACAATTTTTTATTCATGTTGCCAAAATTAATACGCTAATTATATTATGGTTTTATATTTAGAAACTCAAGTTTTCGGGAAAGCTACGACCTCTTCACGGACAACGTGTGCGCGGAAAGGACGGAATCCCCATCGACAAAGACCCGCCGGAATTAGCCTTGTTCGCCCTAGCCTGCCCTGTTGAACAGTACTCTATCGTAGAAATCCACATCAGGAACACGATATTCCGTACAAAGCACGATCTGTCCTTTAAGCCCTTAGCTACCGATAAAATGTAAGTGTAAAAGTTTCATCTTATGCTAATTAAAATTAGATTAGTTACGCTTAATTAACAATAACAAAGATTGTTGGTTAAGGAGTCTCTTAATATTTGAAGATCATTTTACTCTTTGATATAATCTCAATGGGATTCAGTGTTTTGAACGCTGCAACTTAAATATAGGTTCATGATGGTACTGACTCATAATGTTTTTAAATAGGCCGGAGACAAAACACAATACTGAAATAAAACTCTTACAAAATTAACATATGTATTTAGTTTCATGTAATACTGCTATTGTTTAAGACAGGAATAATTGTCTCTACACATGTTCTAAATGTAATTGATACATTTTTTGTGAATCTGAAATGGTAATTTTGTTTAAATACTTCCTGATTGGCCCTATATATTGCCTCTAATTAATTTAAATATATTGTTTAAGGGAGGGACAATTGTCTATTGGGACAATACACATGTTCTACATGAAATGTTATTGATAAAATCTTCAGAATTTGAAATGCTAATTTTGTTAAAATACTTCCTGATTGGCCCTATATTTTGCATCTAATTAGTTTGAATGTTTCTGGTTTGTTACGGGTAATTTATTAAAAGAGAGACATGTTATATGACTCTTTTTAATTATTAGCTTCCTAATTACATGTTGCAGTATTTAATTGAAACGTGACTAGTTAGAGTAGGCACATTATTCATAGTTCAACTGTTGACAAATTGGGTTAAGTAAACAAAACAGTGAACTATTTCAGAAGCAGTATTATTTTCCATGTTATTGTTGTTATTTATATACCAATATTCTTCTGGGCCTCGTGGTCCATAAAGGCTGCAAAATGTATTTATATCACAGAGCTTGAAATCCACCCTAGCAAACTAGAAATATGCTATTAGATTTGCTAGTGGATACCAAAAGTAAATATTTCTAGCACTTATATCATATATTATGTCATCATCAGGACTTTATGTATAACTGGACCACTCCTGGAAATCTATGTTGTTACATTCAACAACAGGGTTAAAACACCAATATTATGTAAAGCGCGACAATGCAATGTATTGACGCAATGTTTTTTTTTTTTTTTTTATTTTTTTTTTTTTTATGTTTTTAGGCAATGTGGCCAAGGATTACCAATAGTGAATTAATCACTGTCCTATCAGATAGGTGGTAATCCCCCTGATACAGGGGCTATTGTGTGAACCAGTTCACCGGGGTAACCCCCTGTATTGCATAATCACAAATGGAAACCGACAATGCAACAGTGCTTCCAACATCGCTAAGGGAAATCAAATCGGTTTGACGTGCAACAAGCAGATTTGATTTCGCACAGCAAGGGGCAAACAAAATTATTGGAAGTCGCTTTCGTTACGTGCTAGTTGGAACCACGCGTTAGCTTATGCTTTATTTCTAAATAAAAAATTGTGAGACTTAAAGTGGCACTGTTTGAAGAATTGAACACATGACCTCAAGAAGAGCCCCCCCCCCCCCCTCCTCAGTATTTAAATCCCCTTTTTGGTTTCGTTTTTATCTGTTTTTGTACTTACATAAGTCAATAAATCAGTAAAGCATATATTTCTGTTTCTTTGCAGGGGTATTGAAGTGTTGGGCTACAGCGAGTTAGAGCTGATTCAGTTACCAGGGTATCACTACATACATTATGAAGATTTGATTTACCTCTCTGACCTCCATAATAACTGTAAGCATATAATGAATCTAAATATACCAGAATTGAAAGTTTAAATTGTTAATTAAAAAACTCTACCACTAATCTGATATCAAAATTATTTTTCGTCAACGTCCTAAATTTACCAATATACCTATGATACGTTTAAATTTTGAGAACCGGTAATCTTAACTATAAATCCGGTGTCACCAAGGACATATTTTTAGGTTTTCGTTGTAATTAGAGTTGGCTTATGAGCTACCCTCAAGCATGGTGCTTTAACATAACCTAAATAAATACAATTTAAACGGCAATACATGTAGTTTGCATATAATGTTGTAAGGCGCCCTTTGTATGCACCAGTTTCAAAATAATGTTTTCGTGGCCAAATAAGCTATACCTTTGGGAAAATGTCAGGAAAGGCTCAGGAAGTGTAGGGTGTCCTGATGCCTGTGTAGAAGTTGAAGGCCGTTGGAATCTTCCTGTTCGGCACACAAGTGGTATTTTCAAATATCATGGATTGGTACTTTATTGATATAATATTATTTAGTGATAGTGATTATCAATGCTCTGTCTACAATATTAAAATATTTTAACCAAAAAAAAGTGTGATTTGTTCAAATATGGTGGTGATATTCCCAAATATGGTAGTGATATGACATCATCATGTCCGTATATGGGCACATTACTTGTTTTTGTAACATTTTCTAATAAATAGGAATGAATATATAATAAAGATACAAATATACCTATCCTAGTAACAGCAATGTGACATATGCCCATTTGGGTACTAAATCAGATCTATAACATAGAGATTTATAGAAATATTTTGTGTTGCACATTTCAGAGTCTTTGGTTTATATTCTCTTTGTATTGATTTTAAAATTGTTGACAAACTTAACATAAAATTATTTCTGTATCATTTAATTATAATTTTTTTTCATAGTGCTTCGCAAAGGAGATATCGACTACTGCTATTTTCGTTTGTATCGCAAGGTTGGAAAATGGATGTGGGTTCAAGTCAAGCCTAGACTGATGTACAAGAACGATCAACCAGACTACATTGTGTCCACTCACAGGCCCATGAGGTATGATATTAAGTTTGATTTAGTACCGTATATCCTTGGGTATGATCCCACTTCAGGTCTAATCCCACCCGTACTTTATGTCTGGCCCCAGGTATATTCCCAGTGTTGACTTTTGGTCTGTATGCAGGCCTCTCTATAGCCAACCAGTTGAGTTTTACAGGAAATACTAAAAGCTCTGTCTGCATTATCAAACTAGTTTGACTAAAAAAAAGTGTGCTCGAATACGGTAGTGATATGCCCAAATATGGTAGTAATATGACATCATCATGTCCATATATTATGGGCACATACACATAAAGTTTGATAGTGTGTAGACAGCTTTACCATGCTATTCTTAGTTCTTTCTTTAAATATTGATAATGATGTATATTTGTTTAATGATTTAGTGATGAAGAAGGGGAGAAGTATCATAAACAAAGAAGGAATCCATTTCAATTTCCTTTCAAGACAAAATCATCTTTATATGATATGAACAATCCATATCCACCAATGCCTAAAGGTAAGACTAGGGAAATTATGTTGTTTACATTCAATGTAAATGTCACAACACAAAGTAAACAAAGAGGTTGGAAGATACCATTAGTACTTAATAGAGTTGTACAACAAAGTCAACTTACTAGATGCAACTTCATTGGAGCCTGCTTCAACAGAAATTTATTATCTCCATCAATGTTTTAACTGTATATATGAACTGTTTTATAAGTTGTTTTGTGACTGTGCAATTTGGTAATAGTCACTCTCATACTGTACATTTAAAAGTAACACATCCAAATGCAAACTTCAAGTCAATGGCTACCAGATGATTCTGTGAGACGGTTATTTGAACCAGTACCAGTACCACATATATATATATATAAATATATTAACCATCACTTCTGCTGCTAGTCTCTTGTTTGAAAAGTGTACCTCAGGAAAAAGTGGGGTTCATTTGAACTCTTTTACCACCGCTGGTTGCTTGATTGTATTATGAAAAAAGTTAATATTTACTGTGTTTGTTTTCTTATTGTAGAAATTATTAACTATATCAATAGTGGCTTCAAACCACAAATAGGAAAAGAAGGTGGTCCACCTATAAACTTTGGTGCAATGGGACCACCACCTAATGGTGGTATGCCTCCTGGCAGAGGACCACCTAATGGCAGTATGCCCCCTGGCAGAGGACCACCTAATGCCAGTATGCCCACTGGCAGTGGACCACCACCTTGTATGCGACCTCAGAATTCAACTCCAAAAGCCATAGCAGTTGTGACACCGAGGAATATGCAGCCCCCGAATGGTTTTGGTTCCAGGCCACCAATGCGTACTGTGGTACAGACATCATTGCCAGGTGGGACTAGCAACAGAGTTGATACTGTGCAGTCATTTGTCGGCCCTGACGGAGTACAGAACACCATACTACAAACACAGGTAAAATGATCTTACCGCATTCAGTGACATGTACGGAGTGGGGAGGAGGGGGGAAAGGGCAGCCATAACCAACAGGTGATTGGTTGTTAAGCAAAATCACATAGAGCTGCAGGGCATCACATATGCAAAACCCAGGAGAGCAACAAATCGCTCTCCTCAAATCACCGAGGAGAGCAATTCGCTCTCCTTGCAAACATTTTAAATCGCTCTCCTATGTAAATATGTAAAAAAATTACAATGTTTGAATTTGACCACAAAAGTTAAATTCTATTGGTTTTGCTACCAAAAAAAAATTATTAGCGCACACTGCCGCTATAATCTATTATATTATAATCTATAAATCTTTTATTAATAAATACAGGGCTGAAAATTAACCTTTAAACCATAGTGGCCAGCAGGGCCAGTTGAAGTTGAAGGATGGTCGCCCTTATTAAAAATGGCTGGCCCTTATTAATTTTGTGTACATTTTTTTTTTGCCCAAGGGAATTTATCCCCACCCCTCCCAATTATATCATTTATTACTTTTGATAATTAACTTACTCTCCCCAAAATTCCTCCCTCCCCCACTCCCCTCCCACACCCACATTCACACACAATATTTTCCGTGGGGATCGTCATTGAAAAAAATCAATCCCTGAGTAGGCCTAGATTGGGTTTCAGGAGCCTGCCTGGAGAATCCTGACCAACATGTCTTTAGCCTACTAGGCCTAGCTTTTCTAGCCTAGCTTGTTGGCCTACTACCTGTATTTCATAAATTATACAATTCTAACATGCAATAGCCATTAAAATATTGATAATAAGTTACAAAGTATCATTTTAAAATAATTAAGAAAGATATTTAATCGTGTTTACATGTGTCACACATGCACGCACAATTTGGGGAGAGCTACCTTCCTTCTAGAAGATGATGACGTCACACGTCAGCACGTGTTTTGAGGAGGATTTGAGTGACCAAAATTGGTTGGAACTTTTGAAGAAATAATCCATCAATGACATAATTAAAGCAACTAAGTTTTTAAATAATAAACATTATATTTAGGCCTCCTATTAATGTTTCCTTTCAAAATTAAATATATTTTATAAACTCGTTCCATAAAAACATGCAGTAAGCATAAAAGGAACAATTATTGGTTGCTGTAAAGGAAGTATTTCTATGTGACACCGTACTGGATGCACTATGAGGCGATGAAGTAAACTCGTCCTTGAATGCAGGCAGGGGAATCCTCTTGTTTGGTACCTAACCTCGCACTGTGAGATGGAGCGTGATTAATTGCTCTCCCTGAAGGTTGTTGATCGCGCTTGCGATCCTTAAAAACGAGGGACTGCTTGTAGCTTTTCCATCATATCGGGAGATTACACACGTCACGTGTATACAAAAGTTGTACGTCCGGTCGGCCTCGTGTTTTATTAGTAGACTAGATAGCTAGCTAGCTAGACTGTTGTTTACTTTGCTTTGTCGTCGTCGAGTATGACTCCGCCGCCTTCTCGAGCTTTTATAATTTATGATGATCGATTGTCTTCTAGGCCTGTCATTGTAAGCGTTTTTCACATTTTTAACTTTTAAAAATCCACGTGTTTTTAGGCCTCTTGACAGAAAAATCAACACTGTCAAAAGCTAGGCTCTATTTTGAAAATTAAGGAGCGCGATAAATTGCTCTCCTCGAAGCCTGTTGAGGAGCGTGGTCGCGCAGGCGCTCCATATAAATGATGCCCTGGAGCTGGAAAATAGTACGAAAATAAAATAAAGCTATTTATGTTTTAAATTAAAGATTTACATAAAATGCTATAAATTAATTTGGGAAAATCAACTACTTTCCCTGCACATAATGTATGAAACATTAAACTGAAAAATCTTCTTTTTTTTTTTAGGTAACAAGATGTACTAAAGAGATACAGAAATTGAAGATCCCCGATATTGGTGCTGGCTTCTCCGATGCTGATGTAATGCAGGTAGCATCTATGATCACGGATCACAGCGAACAAATGTTGACCGATCAGCTTTCTTCTGGTGTGCCCATTTATGATTCTGATATCCCATCGTTTGATGATACAATTAAGCCTCTTGACAGACTAACAGACATTACTGATACGCATGAGTTGTTACCTGAACAGCCAAGCCAGATTTGCCAATTTCCAAATGTGCCTAAGAATACTGCGTCTGTTTCGTGTATGCAGCAGAACGCGACCGAAGTTCTTGATTCAAAAGAGAGGATCATGTTTCAGGGAGTTAATAGCGGAGCTATGAACCAACAAAATAGTATGTCCTTCGCGAGTAATAGTTTACCGAATCAAACAAATTTTCAACAAATATGTGGAAATGCTTTACAGAAATCAAGCAGAAATCTATTTCCAGAAGGAAATAGACATCAGAACACTTTTTCGGCAAGTGGATCCAAGCTGCATGACATGCTTACAAATCCGGTACATACCACTCGACAACAAACTAACCCACAGAAACCCCCTACAGATAACTTAAAACGAGAACGAACTCATACATTAGAATATTTGCCAAATGGCCCTAGTCAGACGAATTCCGCTCAATGTCTAGGAAATTCAATGTCGTTCCAAGAAATTCAAACTAACCAGTTGATGGCTCAAGGAAAACCGATGCAATCAGCACTCAATCAATATATTTCTCCGGTCGTTTCCAACTTTGAAACACCTGGAAATCATGGAATGATACCCATTGAAAATACTGAGGTTTCCTTACAGCCGAATTTCAGTGAAGTAGCTTTTAATACTTCTCAAAATTTGAGCAGCAGTTCAATGCCGGTTGTTGAAAACCAGAGTACAATGGTGAATGGAGCTGGCATGATAAGTGATGATAACCAAAGATTAATGAAGGCGAGAAATCCTTACGGAATGCATGAGTTAAACCAGCCAACAAACAATCACTTTGTCAATACAAAAGCAACAGGAATTGCACAGAATCAAATGCAGAGTTTAGCCTCTGAATATAAAATGATGAATGGAAATCAAGGAATAAGTAATTCTGGATTTGGGAATTTACAAAACCAAAGAATAACACAAACTGGGATTGGTGACAATCAACAGGGAATGAGACCTATCCAGAACCATACAATTCCATGTGCTAGAAATCAAGGAATCAACAGTCAAGAGATTCCGGGAAATAATCAAAGAATTAAAACTTTTGTAAATCAAGGACAACCAAATTCTCAAGTAATAAATAATTTGAGAGGGCATGGAATTCCAAATGCTGGAAGTAATCATGAATTAGTATATGCCAAAAATCAAGGAGTTCCCACTACTCAGAATAATCCTAATATATTGGATTATTGGAGTCAAGGGAATCTGAACTCTGGAAATCAACTAGGAATGAATGGCAGGGCTCAAGGAACAACAGTCCCGCAAAATCAAGTAGGAGTGAATGGCAGGGCTCAAGGAACAACAGTCCCGCAAAATCAAGTAGGAGTGAATGCCAGAACTCAAGGGATTACATCAGTCCCGCAAAATCCACTCGGAATGAATGCCAGGACTCAAGGAATTATGTCAGTCCAGCAAAATCAACTTGGAATGAATGCCAGGACTCAAGAAATCATGTCAGTCCCGCAAAATCAACTCGGAATGAATGCCAGGACTCAAGGAATCATGTCAGTCCCACAAAATCAACTTGGAATGAATGCCAGGATTCAAGGAATTACATCGGTCCCGCAAAATCAAGTAGGAATGAATGCCAGAACTCAGGGAATTATGTCAGTCCCACAAAATCAACTTGGAATGAATTCCAGAACTCAAGGAATACAATTTACTCAAAATCAACATGGAGTTCCGGGAAACCAGGGAATTAGCAACACTAGGAATCAAATCTTGATGAATTCCCAAAATTCAGGAATGGTCAGCATGAACAATCTAAGAATGGTAAATCAACAAAATTATGGAATGTTAAATCCAGGAAATCAGGGTTTTGGAAATGTGGCCTTTCAAGGCATGGAAGAGGACGGAAGTCAATATTCAACCAATCCCGGAATGAGAACATCAGAAATGGATCAAGCCAGAATACAGCAGGAAATGCTGGAGCTGATGGCATTATCGGGTCAAGGTGTCAAGGGTCATAACTTTGACCCAAGTTTAGTTATGAACCGACAGAACATGGTTATTGCAAATGAGCAGAGATTGATTTCAGCTAACAAGATGACAATGCCAAAACAAATGCAAAACTATGGAATGAATAATGTAGACATGGTCTATTGTGGGAATGAGATGCATCTAAACAAACAAATGGTAAGATGTATAAGGGGTCATGGCAAAATTTTTCTACTGCAGTAACTCTTTTTTTTTACTGCAATAATGCATGTGTTAAGTGTTAAAAAATATAGTTACTGCAGTAAATGCAGTATAAAAATGTTGACACTCTCTTTAGAATTAAAATTTATTGGCCATCTCAATTTAATAATTTTATCTAAATAATTTAACTTGTTTTTACAGGATGAGAGAAACATGAGGGTGACTGGTGAGCCTTCTTCTAGGCTCTCGACAGACTCTGGCGGAACTGCTTATAACTCGCCATTAAATGTAAGTAATACTCCCATTTTGCAACTTTGTCGAAATACTGGCATATATAGCCATAGTAGCAAAAGCATGTTATAGGCCATATGACCACTCTGGCCATAATTGAATTGCTTGACCATATTAACTTCTTTTTTAATCTTTGTCATAAAAAAAAGTTAAATGTTTATAGTGCCTTGTTAAAAAAAATTGATGTTTTGTTTCAGATATTCGATAACTACAGCAGTCCTGAACACCAGCAGTTGACGCCTAACTCTGTCTTTTCATCACCGCCTGGGGTGTGTATAATATTGTTGTTGTTCTAGTACTGTAAAACCTTGAAAAGAAGCTCATGGGACTCTTGGGTGGGCTTCTATTTGCAAAATTGTTGACATTTAAATGCTTTTTTTATTTTACAGGGCGGTGATTCGCCAAACACAGGACTGTCGCAAAATACGTTACCTGGTGACAATTGTCATAGGTTCTACTGAGGTTCAGTAGAGTTACGAGTTTGAAATTCTGACTTCATTGCAAAGCTCTAGTTTGATTTTGTATTAGAGATGATGTTTCTGATTTTTGCCACAAGCCTTTGGAATATTTGTAGGATTACGTAATCTGTTGATTGTAGGTGGATTTTTCAAGGTAGTCTGATGTGCTGCTCAGTACTCGTAGTTGACACCGTTTTCAGCAAGTTGACGTGACAAGAACGATGTTTTTATCGTGATATCACTATTTGGATATACGGTTGTGACGCCATCAAGCATCAATCATATGAAGCGAATATTAGCGTTGTTTACACGATATGAAGAAAGTTTTAAAAAGTTAATATGGCAGTCTAAAGCCGAGCAGTTAAAACGAATTAATATTTAATACGTTGCATGAGATTTCTAGATTTAAGTATACTTTGAAACCAAAAATTTGTCTGCTTGTGGTAAAGGGGCCAGCTCATTGAAAAAGAAAGGCTTTAGTTTTCTTTCCCAAAATTATTTTTATTTGTCAAATTAAGTCTTTTAATTTACAATCCCTCCATTCAGTCATGAGCTTCCCTTTTTAAAATTTAAGTTTAAAATCATTTAAAATTAATTTTCTTTTTTTTTTTTATTGATTATGAAATTATGTATTATATAATTATTTTTTTTCTTTTTCCAAAATATCATCTCCCATTTATGTCAGCCTCTATCTGTTCATTGAGATATTAAGTGTATTTATAAGTCCATATACCAAGTCAATGAGTTACATTGCGTGAAAAATGATTGTGATTGAGAGATGTTAATGAACGAATACATTGCTGGCTCCTTTATTGTTTTTAAGCAAGCCTCCCATTTTGGGAAAAGATGAACCAAATAAATAGTTTGTTAATCAGAATGCCAAAGTAAAGATGCATGCTCATTTGTATAATTGACTTACCTAAAATTTTCGAAAATATCAAGTCATTTATAACGAGAATTTTATTTTAAAAAATATTACAATGACATTAATGGGTGCATTCTTCGAGTGAGTGCTTTCTTCGTCCACCGAATCGCTCTGAAAATGACAACTCAAAATTATATATTTAATTTTTGTATATCGGGGGAGGGGGATAACAGTGGTTACAATATTTTTAAGATAATCCATCAATGCTACGTATTCTACAGGTTTAAAAATAAATCGAATTTCCATTGAAAGCTAAGCCAAAGTTTTACAGGAATGCTGTATAGAGTTTGTTGTGGAAATTTACATACTGTTTTGAATAAATTCATATTCAGCTGCATGAATTTGCATATTTTAAATAGATTGAATGAAATTTGGGTTTTGATAAGGAGTAATTAAAAGATTATTGTATTTGTAATAAACAAAGAACTTTTTTTTTAAATTAATTCTTACTCGGGAAAACTTAAATATATGAATAGTGTTTAGCATGTGATACAGGGTATGTGAGGCAAAAACCTATTCACACTTTGAAATGGCTATTTACACTTGAAATCACTATTTACACTTTGAAATATATCTATTACAGTTACTTAGTGAATTTACTGTTTTCCATGTTTAGTGAAACTCATCACAGTAGAGGGAGACAAAATTAGTGGAGACTTACCATGTCTATCGTTGCTGCAAGATGGTTACCATGGTTACCTTTACTGAATTCATCGTTTTTATATTCTATTTTTTAGAAAAATTATTATTCAGAAGCTACTGAACAAATTATATCTAGTTATAATATCAGGGTACATATTTTTCAGTCGATGTTTTTTTTTGTGTGAGAAAACTGTAATATACTGTGTAATGTTTTTATTTTTAAAAAGTGTGTGTTTTACTTTTTATTATTAATCTAAAAACATGTGCCAATAAATGTTATTGTAGGTCATGTTGTTTTATTATGGGCATGTGGTAGTTAGGAACAAAATAGAAGCTTATCAGCCGAGAGGTTTTTTTTAAATCGTCTGTTATTAATGTTATATGCATTGTTAAATCAGGGAAGAATGAAATTACACACATTTAATTTCACCCTCTTCCCTGGTTGTCAAACTAAACTGAAATTCTTTCAATACATTTAATATTTTAGTAATATAGTGAAAGCAAGTGCTTTAATTAAGGTATGATAGCCTTTATTGATTTGATTTTTAACAAAAACAGGTAAAGACTCGGTAGGCAGGAAGATGTGTTTTGCCCATCTTTATTGTTTTCACATGATCATTTTATGAAGCCAATATTGTCCATATAATGCTTTTTTGTAACTTTTGTTGCATCAAAAACGCAAATAAATAAATTTTATGTACAAATATAGCTTTTAAAATGTACAATTTACCAATTTTTCATTTTGACTAACTGTATTAGCGGTGCCAAGGAAAGAGTTTTTTTATCCTATGTTAGTGAATATTTTAAAAACTCTGATTTTTTTTTTCTGTGGCTTAAGGAATGTTGATTGTCTTTAAAGATATAAGTGGATAGTTTAAAAATTGTAAAACATTATTTTTAGTAGGCTGAGGTGCACACTTATGAAGCCAGCCTATGCCTCTGGATTTTTTGCTAGTTTGTCAATATTGTATGCATGCACTGTGTTACATTAAAGCATCTCATTCACAATAATCAATTTATACAAAAACAATCTGAAATTGTTTAATCTTTACTCAATATAATTATTTAATTTCTATTGTCTTTTTAAAATTAAGTTAAGTAAATGCTACCTAATTAATGTAAGTCAATTCGTCGCCGTTATTTGCGTAAACTGTAATATTATAAATTAGTTTATTTACTGTTTATTGAATATTATAATTAGGTGATATTATAATGTGTGATACATATATAGTTTTCACATATGACTATGAATCCATATGTTATGCAAATTTATGCATTTATAATTATGTTGATACAAGTGCATTTTATGTAAATGTTGAATTCATATTTATAGATATTTATGAATATGCATTAATATGCAAATATTCACATTTATATGTAAATTATTAGTTCAGATAAAAACATTTGCACTAGTTTACACAAGTGTTTGCTAATATGTAAATTTCTGATTTGCATATGTTGATTATTCACACTGTGGTGCTTTTTAGCTTCATCACACGTCACCTTCAATTTATTAGTATAGTTTAAATCATGATAATATTTTCTGTTTTTACGTTTTTGGTGCATACATTTTCCGCAATTTTTGATTTATATATGCATGTCATATTATACTTAGTGTCCAGTTCTTATTTATAACTTCATTTTGTAAATTTACATATAACTATTGTTGTATGTTTTTCATTATTTTCTCGTTTAAAGCCCACCAAATTAATTTACTTTGGTTGTTAAGCCTTATTTGAAGATTTCCTACACGTACCTGTAAATGTAACATTAAGTGTTGTGCATAGTAACCAATTTAAATGAAAACATAAATATTAAATTAGTTTAACACTTTCATGTTTACATCTCTGTTTTGTAAGTTAAAAAAAAACTCAGTATTAATGTTATTTGGTAGATTTTAGTTTATTTTGGGATGTATACCCAAACCATCGATGTGAAATAAGTGTTTATCTCGTAGTTTTATTATCTTTTCGTCGCCTTTTAGTTTCGAGTGAGAAGTTCTGGTAGTAAAACTAGAATCAAATATTCGATACAATATTTCCTCTTGTCTACAAAAATTAAATTTTGTACATATGAAAGATATCAATGTTCATGTTGTGATTTATTGCATAGGTATTATTTTTTTTGGTGGGGGTGGGTGGGGGGGGGGGGATAAAGTGGTGGTGGTCAAATTTCCACTTATATGGGGTCCCAAAATCAGCGGTACCAATCCATTTTCAGGGATGTAGCAACAAGAAATAAAGTGGCACAGTTTTCTCAAGAAAAGGGAACAATCTCTGTTCAAGCCACTGGGTTGTCAAAGGCCTGTGTGAAAAAGTGGTCAGGTTGAAACTTAATACCAACCATACTGGTGGCTATTGCACTGATTGTTTATATTTTAAATGAGATATGTGTTGTTTGATCTTCGGATTGTGATCTAAGACTTGTATTGGAAACATTCACAATGATTTCACTTGCATGCATTTTCCTCTTGTGAACCATGTTTCAGCCATGCCGTCAATAACAACATACAGCCCTTAAACTGACATATACAAAGCATGCGTTGAAGTAATGCACCTACCAGTACTACTACTAGTGAATATACTTAAAAACAAGTAGATGCATATTAAAGTATAGTAAATAAGGTTTTGTAGAAGTATCTTTTTTTATTTACTTACATGGTCCAATACTCAGTGGAGTAACAGCTATAAGCGCTCACTGGCTAAACCCAGGGGCTCTGCATATTATGAGGGCCCCTGAGCAGTGTCCAGGAAAAAGGCATTAAAATATGTCGAAAAAGGCTAAAAATACCTGTCTCTCCACTGTTAGAGGGCCACTTAAGGTTTCTAAGACAGAGGCCTTGGGCCTTTGCGTTACGCCACTGCCAATACTGCAATTTTAGATTTGCATAAAATCATGGTTTATGGAAGCACCCTATAGAATCTTTTGATAATTCATTTTATCAGTAACTGTCTATTTTTGGTTTAGCATTACTGAGCAGTTGATGATTCATTGGTAGCATTAGTGTACCACTTCCCGCTTGAGATAATTTAAGCCGAAAATGTATAGGGATATGGTGTTGACGATATGTCGACGCCTTTATTTGATGCCGTTTAAAACCAACCAATTAAGCTCTGTCTACACTATCAAACTAGTTTGACGACAAAAAAAAGTGTGATGTGCCCAAATATGGTAGTGATATACCCCAATATGGTAGTGATATGACCATATATGGGCACATCACATTTTTTTGTCACATAAAGTAGTATGTAAATTTCAGATTACTAAAAATAAAAACACATGGAACAATAAATACACATACAATATCCTTTTTATTGTCTTCAATTTAAAACTATTGAAATCAATTTAAATTAGAGTACTTTGGCAAGCTAAGCACCATTGAACACGCATACCTCCGCTCCTCCCCCCACACCCCACAACATTTTTATGATGATTAATATTAATCATTGTACAATTTAAACATCCATTATAAAAACTATTACCAAACGTTTAAAAAATCATTTAAATTTATTTTGTAGATATTTATTTAGCATAATTACGTCGTTAACATATTGGCAAGCTAAGCACCATCCTCTCCCTCCAATAAAGTGTGTTTACATTAATAATTAGATATCATACAATTTTAAACATTCCTATAGTATTATATAGTCAAAACCCTACTAACCAAACCAATTCATGTAAAGTTATATTACATTATTATAATTTTTATTTGTTTATAGATTCAATTATTTACAGTTTATTTCACACAATCTAAACATTCGGAAGCAATACATTTCTGCACACTACTCACCTGAAAAAAAAGGGTACGCATGAAAAATCAATTTTCAATTGGATTTATGAATGAAGTTATTTCAGTTTTTATCTACTACTATACTATCACTTGAAGATAAAACCACAATGCATTATTTTAGGTTAAATGTACTTAACTTTAACTATATATCTCTCAAGGATAAATATTTGTGCGTAAAATAGAAGGATTTTCTGTATTGCCCAAATTCATGTTCCATTAATTATCTGGCCAGTATCATGGGACACATTATAAAATACAGATGTCACAATCACACTTTATTACAGAATGTGCCTAGGATATACTGGACATACAGATACAGTACCAAGGATAAATATTTGTGCGTAAACTATAATTCATTTTTGGTATATTATTGTTAACACCTTAGCTAGATTCATACGTTTTTCAAACGAATTATTAATGATAACATGTTTCTTTCATTGTTCTTTAACAAACAAACATGGTCCAACCGACATTAATTCAATGTTTTTTATTAATTTAGTAACTGCTTTTAAATTTGTTCGACTCTTTGCGACAACTGCTAAACCATTTATGAATACAGTTTCTTCCCTGCGTAATGACATCATACCGTGTGGTTCGGAAGTGTACCGAACTCGACACCGCATCCTTATACCGACTTCTTTTGTAATCTCTGTACCGTCAATTTTAGAGTTTATTTCAGTTTGCGTTTCATCAACATCTTCCACGATCGCATGCCCGATAGGACGCCTCCGCAGGTTGCAAATTGTAAATTTATCGCCATGCTCGACAGCGATTAAACTAAATCCGTAACCGTCGTCATTGGAGTCCGACCAAAAATAGTTTGAGTTTAAGTTTTTTATTTTGGATTCGAATGTGATTCTTTTTCCGTATCCTTGGCTAATGCTTAGAAGATGAAGAGCACGACCTTCAAATAAGTATTTGTTCTTGACCCCTAACCTTCGAACTTTGTACTTGAAACCTGGTAAAATACACTGATCAACATGTACACCTACAAACAAAATTAAAAAGTGTTTTAATATTAGGCCTAGGCCTAGTTATTACATTTTTTTATTACATTAATTGTAAGGTTAGTTTACATCATCATCAAAAGAGAATAAATTTAATTAAGATTAAGTCACGGCCACCTAATAAATGTAATTACTTTATTTTAAATTAATTATAATAAATATAAAATTCAATTTGTATTTTATTTATTAAATAGGGCCTAGCCTAGCTGGGTCATTCTTCAGTAAGTGTCTAAAATCGTGTCCCGATACTTTGGTGGGATAGATATTGAAAATTCATCATTAAAAAAAAAAAATTCTTGGCTTATTTTATAATCAACATTATTGTAAATATAATTAATTACATAAACCAAAAATAATAACATTGATATTGTTAATTTTTATAAAAATGTTTCTGGCAACCCCCTAAAACCTCATGTCCCGATCGTACATCTTCAATTTTATGATCGCCGTATATTTGATAGCAGGACTTTTGTTATTGAAAATATTGTAACAAGTTAGTTAATCATGATTTCATGCGATTTTATTGATCAAAATACGTACATCTCTATAGGCCTAGGCCTGGCCTACATAGGCCCTACATTAAATCTAAAATTTTAAAGTTTTTGTTTGGAAAAAGCTTGTCCCGCAGTTTTGTGTCATATCCGTCACATAATTTAAATGTGCCGTCTACAGTTTAATGAACGACGGGGAAGTTAATTATATTGAAATAAAACTAGCCGCACATCATTTTCAATAAAAGAGGCTATTATTTATTAAATTAAATGTAGCACCATACTATATACATACCTTCAACAGACAGTTCATGCTTTCGTAAACAAATGAGCCCACAATCATTAATTGAATTGCTCTCATCATTTTCTTTATCTTCCAATTTCATCAATTTCGTAAAACCTCCTTTTTCAAGAGGCATTTGCAATGCACTATGCCTTGTCTTTTCGAAAATATCATCTCTTTCACCATCATTTCGCCATCCATCCAAATATGGGTTGTTGTTCGCATCATCCTCTAGCTCTGCAGTAGCACCGCCGTGCCGTGAAAAGCAACCTTCATCGGCGGTTTGATCAAAAGGCATTCTCACTTCTTGAATTGGTGGTTAAAAAAATAAGGAGCAGTCGAGTTATATTTGAATTATTAAATTAATGTAAACTCAGTTCTTTTACAAAACTCACGTAATTTCGTTTGTTTACGATTGGTATCTAGCTAATATTTTTAGCTTTGCCAACAAAACAAAGTGCATCTAGGCCTATCTGCTTGCTATGTTATTGCTTATGATTTTACACACGTACTCATTCATTAAGCGCCAAGCAAAAACATGCTGCTACCACGATCAATTCCACTCATTGATTGGCTCAATTTTCCTCATCTGGCGTCTCTAAAGGTAATCCAACTTCCTAATAAGGCTTTCTATGCTGTTATTGGTTGATTGCACATCCCTTCAAAAGGCATGTGTTCAGCGTGATCGCGACGTGAAAATTCTAATGTTATTATTATGAGGGAAATGCACGTGTTTTAGTATTTATCTTTGATCTTTAGCGTATGGTGTGTGTGTGGTGATGCAGCTCTCTCTCTAGTAGCTGATATTATTTGAGGTTTCAGTAAAGCTTAATAGCAAACTACGGTAAGAAAATGTAATTTTTAAACAATCCACATTTTATTTATACGATTTTTGTAATTTGTTTACTTATTGTTTTGTTTGGCCTACCCAGTCCTAGAGAGGTAGAATCAACTATGTATTTGACGGGGTAAAAGTAATATGTTTAATGTTTTTTCGTTTTACCTTATTGATGAAAAATGTTCTTTTGTATTTTTATTTTATTTTTATATATATCAGCTATACGATTTACTGAATATTTGATTAACTATTAGGTAATTAATTGAAGAAATATTTTGTTGAATGAATTTTATTTTCCCCGTTTGTAAATGGAATCGCCGTAACTTTTTGTTCATTTGCTCTTTGATCTCCATGCTGACCAGGCATGGTATGCAGCTTTCTTCAATCAAGGCACAAAACATCCTCGAAAATAGCATCTAGTCTATATAGATTAGGAAGTAGTGGTATAGGCTGGCATAGCCTAGTTTAAGTTAGGACATTAATTCGAAATCTAGCCTAATATGCCCCTCCTATATCTGTAGCTATATAATAGTCTGTGAGGTGAGTCAGTGAGCTACCTTCTTTTGTCAAAAAGGGTCAAGCAAGGAGGGCCCATTCATCATCCATTCATTGACATCATTCAAAAAGGCCCAAGAGTCTAGGTCAGTTAATATAAACTAATCTAGGCCTAGGCGTATATGAATGAATAATTGTTTCTTACACTTTACAGAAAATATGGATTGTGATCCTGGTAACAGTGAGACCAGTGACGTATCAAGTCCAAAACTAATGGCGAATGGCCTTCCTCAAGCCCAAGGCCTCTACAGACCAGAGTACGAAAAAGATGCATGTGGTGTCGGATTTGTTGTCAATATTAGTGGCGAGAAATCGCACAAGGTACCATACAGTTTTATTGTTTTATTTTTCTTAGTGCAGACTAAACACCATCAGATATAATAAAATTAAAATAAGTTACAGCAATTTTATCAATCAATTATTTATTATATCATTATTATTATTAAGGAGTTGGTTATTAGTACTCTACATTTAAGAAAAGTGAATAATAAATAAATAAATTTGATATTAACATATGGCTGCAGCTGTTCGTATGTCTTAACATCTGGAATGCCAGTAAGTATATCAGTGGATAATAGAATTATTGGACTTCCTTAGTAACAAACATGCCCTACTTGTACTATTTTCATATTTCCTATGTCTAAGTCTATGATTAAAGAGTATTCCTAGTATAAAAAGAATATCAGCTTTAATTATAGAGCACCTCTAATTAATATTTCTGATGGATGTGGGTAGAAAATGCCAATAAACTGGTTGTTATACTGGTATATTGGTTTGTGGGAAGGGTGGGAGGGTGAGGGAGTATTTAGGAGGTTAACATCTTTTCTTCAACTGTCAAACCATCAAGGTGCATTGTTTTTTAAAACTGTTAATAGAATGCATATCAGATTTCCTAAACATCAATTAAACTAACCTTAATTGTGCTAGAAAGTCAAGGTTTCCAAATCAATACTGAATTCCCTAAAAGTCTGTCTACACTATCAAACTTTATGTGACAAAATATATGCCCGGACATAATGATGTCAAATCACTATTTGGGCATATGTGTATGTTTGAACAGATGTCAAAAGTTTAATATTAGCAATAGCAGGCATTATATTCATGATACTACAGTAAACCTCTTGTTTACTATTGGCTGTTTTTATTAGTCCTATTGGCTGCTTTTAGTCCTATTGGCTGCTTTTAGTCCTATTGGCTGCTTTTAGTCCTATTGGCTGCTTTTAGTTTTAGTCATTGTCTGCTTTTAGTCCTATTGGCTGCTTTTAGTCCTATTGGCTGCTTTTAGTCCTATTGGCTGCTTTTAGTCATTGTCTGCGTTTAGTCCTATTGGCTGCTTTTAGTCCAATTGGCTGCTTTTAGTCCTATTGGCTGCTTTTAGTCCTACTGGCTGCTTTTAGTCCTACTGGCTGCTTTTAGTCCTATTGGCTGCTTTTTTTAGTCCAATTGGCTGCTTTAGTCCAATTGGCTGCTTTTAGTCCTATTGGCTGCTTTTAGTCCTACTGGCTGCTTTTAGTCCAATTGGCTGCTTTTAGTCCTATTGGCTGCTTTTAGTCCTATTGGCTGCTTTTAGTCCTATTGGCTGCTTTTAGTCCTATTGGCTGCTTTTAGTCCTATTGGCTGCTTTTAGTCCTATTGGCTGCTTTTAGTCATTGTCTGCGTTTAGTCCTATTGGCTGCTTTTAGTCCTACTGGCTGCTTTTAGTCCTATTGGCTGCTTTTAGTCCTATTGGCTGCTTTTAGTCCTATTTGCTGCTTTTTCCTATTGGCTGTTTTTAGTCCTACTGGCTACTTTTAGTCCTATTGGCTGCTTTTAGTCCAATTGGCTGCTTTTAGTCCTATTGGCTGTTTTTAGTCCTACTGGCTGCTTTTAGTCCTATTGGCTGCTTTTAGTCCAATTGGCTGCTTTTAGTCCTACTGGCTGCTTTTATTCCTATTGGCTGCTTTTAGTCCTATTGGCTGCTTTTAGTCCTACTGGCTGCTTTTATTCCTATTGGCTGCTTTTAGTCCTATTGGCTGTTTTTAGTCCACTTGGCTGCTTTTAGTCCTATTGGCTGTTTTTAGTCCTACTGGCTGCTTTTAGTCCTATTGGCTGCTTTTAGTCCAATTGGCTGCTTTTAGTCCTACTGGCTGCTTTTAGTCCTATTGGCTGCTTTTAGTCCAATTGGCTGCTTTTAGTCCTACTGGCTGCTTTTAGTCCTATTGGCTGCTTTTAGTCATTGTCTGCTTTTAGTCCTACTGGCTGCTTTTAGTCCTACTGGCTGCTTTTAGTCCTATTGGCTGCTTTTAGTCATTGTCTGCTTTTAGTCCTACTGGCTGCTTTTAGTCCTATTGGCTGCTTTTAGTCCAATTGGCTGCTTTTAGTCCTACTGGCTGCTTTTAGTCCTATTGGCTGCTTTTAGTCATTGTCTGCTTTTAGTCCTATTGGCTGCTTTTAGTCCTACTGGCTGCTTTTAGTCCTATTGGCTGTTTTTAGTCCTACTGGCTGCTTTTATTCCTATTGGCTGCTTTTAGTCCAATTGGCTGCTTTTAGTCCTACTGGCTGCTTTTATTCGTATTGGCTGCTTTTAGTCCTATTAGCTGCTTTTAGTCCTATTGGCTGCTTTTAGTCCTATTGGCTGCTTTTAGTCATTGTCTGCGTTTAGTCCTATTGGCTGCTTTTAGTCCTATTGGCTGCTTTTAGTCCTATTGGCTGCTTTTAGTCCTATTGGCTGCTTTTAGTCCTATTGGCTGCTTTTAGTCCAATTGGCTGCTTTTAGTCCTATTGGCTGCTTTTAGTCCAATTGGCTGCTTTTAGTCCTATTAGCTGCTTGTAGTCCTATTGGCTGCTTTTAGTCCAATTGGCTGCTTTTAGTCCTATTAGCTGCTTGTAGTCCAATTGGCTGCTTTTAGTCCAATTGGCTGCTTTTAGTCCTATTGGCTGCTTTTAGTCCAATTGGCTGCTTTTAGTCCTATTAGCTGCTTTTAGTCCTATTGGCTGCTTTTAGTCCAATTGGCTGCTTTTAGTCCTATTAGCTGCTTGTAGTCCAATTGGCTGCTTTTAGTCCTACTGGCTGCTTTTAGTCCTATTGGCTGCTTTTAGTCATTGTCTGCTTTTAGTCCTATTGGCTGCTTTTAGTCCTACTGGCTGCTTTTAGTCCTATTGGCTGTTTTTAGTCCTACTGGCTGCTTTTATTCCTATTGGCTGCTTTTAGTCCAATTGGCTGCTTTTAGTCCTACTGGCTGCTTTTATTCCTATTGGCTGCTTTTAGTCCTATTAGCTGCTTTTAGTCATTGTCTGCGTTTAGTCCTATTGGCTGCTTTTAGTCCTATTGGCTGCTTTTAGTCCTATTGGCTGCTTTTAGTCCTATTGGCTGCTTTTAGTCCTATTGGCTGCTTTTAGTCCAATTGGCTGCTTTTAGTCCAATTGGCTGCTTTTAGTCCTATTGGTTGCTTTTAGTCCTACTGGCTGCTTTTAGTCCTATTAGCTGCTTTTAGTCCTATTGGCTGCTTTTAGTCCTATTAGCTGCTTGTAGTCCTATTGGCTGCTTTTAGTCCTATTGGTTGCTTTTAGTCCTACTGGCTGCTTTTAGTCCTATTGGCTGCTTTTAGTCCTACTGGCTGCTTTTAGTCCTATTGGCTGCTTTTAGTCCTATTAGCTGCTTGTAGTCCTATTGGCTGCTTTTAGTCCTATTGGTTGCTTTTAGTCCTACTGGCTGCTTTTAGTCCTATTAGCTGCTTTTAGTCCTATTGGCTGCTTTTAGTCCTATTGGTTGCTTTTAGTCCTACTGGCTGCTTTTAGTCCTATTGGCTGCTTTTAGTCCTACTGGCTGCTTTTAGTCCTATTAGTTGCTTTTAGTCCTATTGGCTGCTTTTAGTCCTATTGGCTGCTTTTAGTCCTACTGACTGCTTTTAGTCCTATTGGCTGCTTTTAGTCCTACTGGCTGCTTTTATTCCTATTAGCTGCTTTTAGTCCTATTGGCTGCTTTTAGTCCTACTGGCTGCTTTTATTCCTATTGGCTGCTTTTAGTCCTATTGGCTGCTTTTAGTCCTATTGGCTGCTTTTAGTCCTATTGGCTGCTTTTAGTCCTATTGGCTGCTTTTAGTCCAATTGGCTGCTTTTAGTCCTATTGGCTGCTTTTAGTCCTACTGGCTGCTTTTAGTCCTATTGGCTGCTTTTAGTCCTATTGGCTGCTTTTAGTCCTATTGGCTGCTATTAGTCCAATTGGCTGCTATTAGTCCTATTGGCTGCTTTTAGTCCTACTGGCTGCTTTTAGTCCTATTGGCTGCTTTTAGTCATTGTCTGCGTTTAGTCCTATTGGCTGCTTTTTTTAGTCTAATTGGCTGCTTTAGTCAAATTGGCTGCTTTTAGTCCTATTGGCTGCTTTTAGTCCTATTGGCTGCTTTTAGTCCTATTGGCTGCTTTTAGTCCTATGGCTGCTTTTAGTCCAATTGGCTGCTTTTAGTTAGTCTATTGGCTGTTAATTTTAGTCTTATTGGCTGCTTTTAGTCCTATTGGCTGCTTTTAGTCCAATTGGCTGCTTTTAGTCCTATTGGCTGCTTTTAGTCCTATTGGCTGCTTTTAGTCCAATTGGCTGCTTTTAGTCCAATTGGCTGCTTTTAGTCCTATTGGCTGCTTTTAGTCTAATTGGCTGCTTTTAGTCCTACTGGCTGCTTTTAGTCCAATTGGCTGCTTTTATTTTAGTCTATTGGCTGTTAATTTTAGTCCTATTGGCTGCTTTTAGTCCTATTGGCTGCTTTTATTTTAGTCTATTGGCTGTTAATTTTAGTCCTATTGGCTGCTTTTAGTCCAATTGGCTGCTTTTATTTTAGTCTATTGGCTGTTAATTTTAGTCCTATTGGCTGCTTTTAGTCCTATTGGCTGCTTTTAGTCCTATTGGCTGCTTTTATTTTAGTCCTATTGGCTGCTTTTAGTCCTATTGGCTGCTTTTATTTTAGTCCTATTGGCTGCTTTTAGTCATATTGGCTGCTTTTGCTGTCATTCATTGTTCATGCTTTCTACTTGTGATAAAAACCAAACAAACAAAACTGTTTTAAATAGTTGTTTTAATAATTACGTGAGGAATATCATGTTATCCTCATGCCCAAAATAGACGCATACATTTTATTATTTACAGTGCATGGTTTGAGTACTGTATTACGCAACTGCTGTCTTTTTAGTTACTGTATTTGATTAAGATAGTTACTTTATCTTGTCAAGATAGGATTCACTAAAGATGTCAATAATCCAGTTTTGTCTTTTTGTTTGCTTAAATTTTGAAAGATTCCTTCCGCTTAAATATTTATTCTTTGATTGTTTGTTCGGAGATGACAGATTATCAAGAATGTGAACCTATTTGAAAGTATCAAATATAACAGGAATTAATTCATTCATTCTGATTGATTCATTTTTATTGTAATATTACAGAAATTAATAATAAAATTCAGTCACCAATGAAAAATAATCAGGAGTGAGAATAATATAGGCTATAAGCCCAAACAGGTTCTGTACTCACTCCATACAATTCTAGATCTGCAGTAAACAAAATGTGGTTTATTCTTTATTATAAACACATTGCAGTGAATGCATCATAAACTACTACTTTTAAATAAATTCAAATCATATCTTCAGTTTAAAAAAAAGGTAATTGCAGTAGAATAAAATTGTAATATAATTTAATTGAATTCTTGTTTGATCAAGATTATATATTTTGGAAACAAAATTAAGTGTTTACTTCTAATAATAACAGCTTTCAGGTTTTGATTTCAAACAAAGTTTCATCTTTTGTTTTGCAGGTATTGCGTGATGCAGAGGTGATGTTGACGAGGATGAACCACAGAGGAGGATGTGGAGCCGATGAAAACGTTGGAGATGGAGCAGGAATCCAAGCCGCAATTCCCCATGAACTTTACAAAAAAGACCTAAAGTATGCTTAGTATTGACTATAATAATAATAATTACCACATTTCTATAGCGCCCTTTTCATGAATAATCATGCTCAAAGGCGCTTTACATTAATTTGTTTGGATCAAACACATATGGAAACATACTCCCATAATGCAGATAGTAATCAGCGCAAAGTTGTGTCTTGATCTAACCGGGTACCCATTTATGGTAGTGATATGTCATCACATTTTTTTTGTCACATAAAGTTTGATAGTGTAGACAGTGCTTTAGGATACAAGCAATGCGGCGAGACTTGGATTCGAAAAACGATCGCACGATCAGTAATCCAACATCCAACACACAGCGCCACATGCCCTTATTGCAGTAATTCTAACAGTTGTTGTGAGCTGTGTCTACAACCTTACCAGTTTTGACTGGTTTATACCATCTGTCATGTGATCTAGCATGCTACTCTAGTGCTATCATGTTTTTTTAAATGTTGTACTATCATCAGTACCATCCTTTCGATGGGACGTATACATTTTTTTTTTCAGGGAATTGTGTCCCAGTTTAGCTTTAATATTATTTTATTAATATAATGCACTTTTATTTGGCTGCCATGAGTCATTACATACAACAGGCTGAGTGTGTATTTATCGTTAAGCCTCTTACTAATATTATCTTTTAGATCAACTCATGGTTTAAATTTACCCGACATTGGTCAGTATGCAACTGGCGTTGTGTTTATGGAGGAAGGAACAAGCCAAGTTGCGCAGAAGATATTTGAAGATCTTGCTAATGAATACAAACTGAAGGTAGAAAAATTAAATGCTGTTTCAAGCTTTGCTTTGTGCCCAAATATGGTAGTGATAATATGCACAAATATGGTTGTATGGTACAGTATGGTCAATATGCTATGCACAACCTTTTAAAAAAATCTACTCATAACTTGTATTCATATATAAGATATAATTTTAAGGTATATAAATTATTCATATAGGTTCTGTGTTGGCGTCAATTACCTTGTGATGAATCACTAATTGGTGACATTGCCCGCAAAAATAAACCTTTTATACGACAAGTTTTTGTCACATCATGTGACCTTAAAGAAGATGTCTTTCGACGCCAGGTGAGTATTTTATTAATAACAAAATGTAATCAAATAAGAAACCAGTAAAATTCAAATAGTTATTGTGTTGGCACAAAAATTTGTTTGATAAAACACAATAGAACCCTATTAAGGGTTGAAATGGGTGGCTAAATGACATGTTCCCAGATGATATGTGGTATACATTATGATATGTCATTAAAAATGTGATTATTTTTTCTTCTAACAGATTTTTATTTTGCGTAAAAGAGCCACACATTATATTCCGAAGCAAGGCCCAACTTTCTATATCTGTACACTGTCATTAGACACCATTGTATATAAGGTAAGAGTATTTTTATCATATTAAAATCAAGATTTATTATAATTCCAGAAAAGTTCATCATATTATAATTTTGGTAAAATTTACTATATTTATATATTTATTTTTGTATATATATTTTTTTTATTAAACTTAAATATAATCATATTATTCCTGTGCAAGTTTAAGTTTTTATATTGAGTATTTTAATTTGAAGTAAATTTCTTTTCTTTGAACAAAAGGTTAAATTATCTACAACAACTATTTTGAACTTATCAGCATTGGTATTTTGTGTGTACAGTAATCCTCATTGCGTTACCTTGAATTAAAATTTGTACTCCATGACGTCAAATCTAAGTACATTATTGAGCTTTCGTCTGTCAATTTCTTCTTATGACGTTCGGTTCCAGATTAACATACCTTCGTACACGGCATTTAAGCTAGCAGTCAGTGAGCCGTGGCCACGAATCCATTAAGTAACGCTAAAATTAGAAACTTGCGTTTGAGATTGCGTCTTTAATTGAAAACTTGTGATTGATTGGATTAATTTCTCATCTTTCTTTATAATTAAAATTCAGCGTAATTAAAAAGTAATTAAAGAAGAATCCTATATCTATTAGTGTTATTGATTTAAATTGATTAAATATTTAAAGATGGCCTTTCATTTCATTATGTATTCAGTCTGTTTCAATATATACATAACAACAACAAAAAATGAAATTGGGGAGACCAGGGTCAACCTAAGTGAACTTAATCACTATAGCTGAGCCGGTTGACCCAACCCCAAAGTCAGTTTACACATAAAAGACACAAAGACAAAATACAGTTACAGCGAATCAAAATGAATGTGAACTTTTCTAATAAAGGCTGATGGGCTTTCATTGAATATGCTTGATTGAATATTTTAAATTAGTATGTTTATTTTATGAATAGTCTTTAGGTTAAAAGAGCAATGCAACCTTGTGACGTAACTTCTAATTATTAAATGCGCAAACAAAGTTATTGATATTTCATTAATATTGCAGTGAGCAAATATTGGATTATAAAATGATGTCATATTTATTAATTTTAGAATTTAAAATTGATTTCACAAGGTCAAAGGTTAAATATTTTGAATATCACAAGAAACATTTTACTTTACATTCGAAAATGAAAAATCATTAAATTAACATAAATTACACAATTTGTACATAAATATAACCATTTATTATTTATATTATTTGATTATTCTCTTGCAGGGTCAGTTGACCACATCTCAGCTGTTTGGTTACTACAAAGATTTGTCAAATGATGATTTTGTGACCCATTTCGCCCTCGTTCACAACAGATTCTCTACCAATACTTTCCCAAGTTGGAGCCGAGCTCACCCACAGAGGTAAGCTTTCAAATTTGTAGATAACTGGATTTTATTTAAACTCTAATTGCGATGTTGTGAACTGGAAAACTTGTTTTTAAAGATAACTACTACTTACAATTTTGTTCAGGTATTTAGCACACAATGGCGAGATCAACACTCTACGTGGCAATGTAAACCTGATGAAGGCTCGTGAGGGCGTCATGAGCAGTTCGTTGTTTGGTGAGGATCTCAAGTCATTGTATCCTGTAGTTGAAGAGGGACAGTCAGACTCAGGCCAGTTTGATAATGTACTCGAGTTTCTTATCATGGCTGGTTGCCGAACACTACCAGAGGTAGGTAGTACCTAACTAAAATTTCCTCCTGAATCACTGTGCTGTAAAGTTTTTTTAGGAATACTTACTTGGATAAAACAAATAATGCCATGCATTTTGCATAAAAAACAAATGATTTCACCTCTACTGAATGTTCAATGCCCACTAATGTTTAGTAATACACTAACTTGTTGTCATAAAGTATCGTAAAATGTATTGTTTTGTAGGCTGTGATGACAATGGTCCCAGAGGCCTGGCAGCAGGACCAGTTGATGCCTAAACACAAGAAAGATTTCTACCGATGGGCCTCTTTCTCTATGGAACCCTGGGATGGACCAGGTAAACAAAAATAAAAAATCTCCTATAAAAGTTCTGCTGTATAATCAACAAATATTTAAAATATAGAATGAAATTAGGTTATCAGTATTCTTTACGTTAAACCATTCATGAATACGTAAGTCTGCAACGTTTCAACTTGTTTACAACACGTACGTATTCATGAATTGTTTAACGTAAAAATTATATACAGATAGTTAATATAAAAACCAGATGAAAACATTTTTCTTTTTTTTAGGTTGTTTTTAAAATACAAAACTCTATCAATATAAAGATTGAATTCATGTATATTAATTTAAAATAACTTGAGTGCTGTAAAAGTTTTTTTGAAAAATGATATAATTTAACTTTTATTGTTTAGCCTTGTTTACCTTCTCTGATGGCCGTTATGTTGGCGCCATCTTGGATCGTAACGGCCTAAGACCATCACGATATTACCTCACAAAGTCTGGTGTTATGTACATGAGTAGCGAAGTCGGCGTCATCGATATACCTCATGAAGAAATATCACAGAAGGTAATTAACCTTGATTTTAAATTTTAAAATGAGATTCCAGCTGCCTTTTTAAAATCAACTACTAGTTTTTATAGAATTTTTTTGTTTTTAGGGTCGTTTGAAACCTGGACGTATGTTGCTAGTTGATACATGTTTAGCTGAATTCACTCAAGACGAAGAGCTAAAGAAAACTATATCAGAGTCTAGACCAGTAAGCTCTTGGCTACAAAAAGAGGTGTGTGTACATTTAAAACAACGTATATTGTGCTTTAGTTAGAGGTTAAACATTTTGAATACCTTGTTTGAGATTTGAACTTAGCCGTTTAAGGGCTGTCGGGGCACAGTAGATGATTTAACTCTCCTCCATGTGGTCCTCCGCCATCCCCAGTGTCTTATTATGAGTCAGCTTTTTACATTCTTTGATGTTGTTTTTCCAGTGTTGCGTGGGTCTTTCTCGCTTCCTCCAACCTGGTACAGTTCTTTGCATGATAGATTTTGTAATGTGGCCATACCATCTTATCTTCCTAATTTTGACAATTGTTTATAAGAAAATAATATTTAGAATGTTTCTTTTTTATCAGGTAATCACTATGGAAGACCTCTATAAAGCCAATGATCATAAATTCCAAGCAGATTCAAGCCTCTTGACCAAATCAGTGACCACTGACCACCGACTACCTTTGTTTGGCTACACAGTAGAACAGATACATATGCTAGTTGTTCCTATGTTTATCAACAAGTAAGTCGTTGTTATGTTTAATAAGCCCCATTTTTTGGTTATTTTTACAGAATCCAGTGGAATAGTGAGAAAATTGATTTTGAATCATGAGTGAAGTTGTGGCTTGGTTGTTATGATGCTTTGCTACCAATCTAAGGGTCCTGGGTTCAAGTCCTGTCAGTGTCATGATTTTTTCTAATGACAATTTATAACTCCACTCCCAAATACTTGGGTGTGATTTGCTCAAATAAGACTTTGTTTATGTAGAACATCTTGTGTATATGTTTGTCTTGTGAACAGGATTGCCACCTTTAAGAAGGATAGTGAATGAATTCGCTTATGATTATCCTTGGCAATTTGCCTAAATATATAAGAAAAGAAGAAGTTTATAACTATGATATTTTTATATTTTCAGGAAGGAACCACTAGGATCAATGGGCAATGATGCACCCCTTGCTTGCCTGTCTCAACGTAACCCTCTGGTGTTTGAGTATTTTAAGCAGCTATTTGCACAGGTTACCAACCCACCCATTGACCCAATCAGAGAGTCTATTGTTATGTCACTGGTAAGTTCATTGAATTTTATCACATTTTATAACTCTAAAGCTCTGTCTACACTATCAAACGCTATGTGACAAAAATATGTGATGTGTCCATATATTGACATGATGATGTCATATCAGTACCATATTTGGGCACATCACTTTTTTTGCTCAAAATAGTTTGATAGTGTAGACAAAGCTTAAATTCTTTTATTCCATTAAAATCCACCTTTATTCTTTTATTGTAGGAATGTGCTATTGGACCAGAAGCAAACATCTTAGAGCCATGTTCTTTGCAGTGTAGACGATTGTACCTCCCAAAGCCAGTCATTTCTCTACAAGACCTTCATGTTCTCAAATCAATCAGCCATAAAGGATGGAAGGTAGGCATATGAATGTAGTTGTACTATGTGGTGGCAGACAAGATAACCCAGATTGAGCTCTAGTTTGAAAACCAATGTGTGATATGTCCAAATTAATTATTATTAAATAGTTGAGCCATCCGTAATTTTTAAAATATGGTAGTGATATGGCCAAATATTGTAGTGATATTACATTATCATGTCCATATATGGGCACATCACATTCTCTTGTTGCATAAAGGTTGATAGTGTAGACAGAGCTATAGATTTCATTCAGTAAACGTTTTCCACCCATCACCTTTCATCCACAATGAAAAGCTTCTTTATAGCTCCCTTGTATTGTTTTTCTAACAGACAAAGACCATTGATATGACATATCCAGTAATTGATGGTTGTGATGGACTAGTGCCAGCCTTGGATCGAATCTGTAGCAATGCATCAGAAGCTGTTAATGAAGACTACACTTTACTTGTGTTGTCTGATAGGAAAGCAGGCAAGGAAAGAGTTCATGTCAGGTATTCAGTTTATTTCTTAAAACAAATAATTGTTCCTTCTCACCTCACTCCCTATAAATAAATCGATGTAAATTTAAAAGCTGATTTAGAACCAGAGGGTGAAATAGTAATTTACTTCAGCTCACAGCAGGTTTATATTCTACTTCATTCTTTGTAGCTCTATGCTGGCTTTAGGAGCTGTACATCACCATCTGATCAAGACAAGACAACGCATGAAAGTTGGTCTGATCATTGAATCCGGTGAAACAAGAGAGATCCACCACATGTGTTTGTTATTAGGGTATGGGGCAGATGCTATATGCCCTTACCTGATCTACGAAAGTGTTATGATGCTGCGGAACGAAGGACTACTTGACCCAGCACCCACAGATGAACAGATTTTCAAGCAGTTCTCAGCTGCCACTACCTACGGGATCCGGAAAGTAATGGCAAAGATGGGGATTTCAACTCTTCAAAGCTACAAGGTATTTGTTGTATACTCGCCCTAGTGCCCAGTTTGGTTAAACACACCTATGATAAAATAGATTCTACTGTTAAGCTCTGTCTACACTATCAAACTAGTTTGACAAAACAATGTGTGTTGTGCCCAAATATGGTAGTGATATGCTTAAGTATGTTAGTGACATGACATCATCGTGTCCACATATGGGCACATCACATTTTTTTGTCACATTAAGTTTGATAGTGTAGACAGAGCTTTATGGTTTAAGGCATCAGTTATCAAGTAACATAGGAATTGATTCAAGACCTAAAGACAATATATTTTATCTAGGGGGCTCAAATCTTTGAAGCTCTTGGTCTTGGACAAGATGTAGTCGACAAGTGTTTCACAGGATCTGCTTCTAGGATTGGTGGCGTAACATTTGATGTTTTAGCTGAAGAGGTAAAAACACATTAATTTTGCCTATTATACACTTTTATTATAAACTTTTAAAAAACTGTAAGAAATATTTGTTTTCGTTTATTTATTTGACCAGCATAAAATCAATACAATATAAATATATATAAAAAAATATTTTTAAAAAGAGATGAAAAAATGCTGGGCAGGAGCAGCTTCAGCAAAATACATCGCTGCTACTCAAATGAGTCAGCTACCCCTCATGTAAATTGTTAAAATGTCATAAAACTTTCAGACTCTTCAAAGGCATGCCTTAGCCTACTCCGATAGAGAATGCGATGGTGGGAACATCCTGGACACTGGAATATACCATTGGCGTCAAGGAGGTGAGAAACATGTCAACGATCCAGTCAGCATTGCTAATCTACAGGATGCTGCTCGCAATAAGAGTCAATCGGCTTACGATAAGTTTAGCGAATCTCAATTTGAATCAGTAAGTTAATTATATTGATTTTAATTGCATATAATTATTCATCTGAAAGGCGCTATTTATAAATCCATTATAAAGCTCTTTCTACATTATTAAACTTTATGTGACAAAAAAAAGTGATGTTCCCATATATGAACATGATGATGTCATATCACTACCATATTTGTGTATATCACTACCATATTTATTTGTAAAACTAGTTTGATAGTGTAGACAGAGCTTTATAATGGATTTATACATGTATGTACTGCTCTTATGGGAAATCGCTGCTGACATGACGTGGCGCATTATAAATGCTTTACTGTTATTATTATTATTTTTAAAAGTAATCTAATTACCTATTGTACAATTTTATAGATCAAAGCTTGCACTCTGCGTGGTCAACTTGAAATCGTTGAAGCAGACGAACCATTAGACTTATCATTGATAGAAGAGGCATCCAGTATTGTGAAGAGATTTGCAACTGGCGCCATGAGCTTTGGAAGTCTCTCCCTAGAAACTCACCAAACACTTGCTGTTGCTATGAACAGGTTTGCTATTTTTTATAAGCCTGAGTTGGTATAATTGCGTTTTTAATAACTCGACCATTGATTGTGACGTTTTTTGGTTTCAATTCCAGAATCGGTGGGAAAAGTAATACCGGCGAAGGAGGAGAGAATGAGAATCGTTACAAAGATAAAGATATTCGTTCAGCAATCAAACAGATAGCCTCTGGCCGATTTGGTGTCACAAGTGCATACCTAGCCAATTCAGATGATCTCCAAATTAAGATGGCTCAGGGGGCTAAGCCAGGTGAAGGGGGTGAGCTACCAGCCTACAAGGTATGTGATCTGATTTAATCACTGTATGACCTATTTTAAATGTTCAAATTAAAAAGAATTTCTGTTTCAGCTAATTATCTTTTACTGTTAATACTTGTTTAATTTGTAGGTAACTGAACAAATAGCAGAGACCCGTCACTCTGTCCCGGGGGTGGGCTTAATCTCTCCACCACCTCATCATGACATCTACTCCATTGAGGATCTAGCCCAGGTGATATATGACCTGAAATGCTCAAACCCAGATGCTAGGATCAGTGTCAAGCTAGTGTCAGAGGTCGGAGTTGGCATTGTAGCTGCTGGTGTTGCTAAGGTAGGCTGACATTTTTCTGTGGGTCAACTTCAAAGTAATATATTTACCATTTGCGGTCGTTTTGATATTGCTGGTATAGATAGTATTTTCAAGTAGTATCAGTACAAATAAATTAGATATGCTACAGAGGTTTTAATTTGTCCAATTCAATAATTTTTTATACTATATAATATACTTTAGGGCAAAGCTGAGCACATCACAATCTCTGGTCACGATGGAGGCACTGGGGCAAGTACATGGACAGGAATCAAGCACGCTGGCCTACCCTGGGAGCTAGGCCTAGCTGAAACCCACCAAACTCTTGTCCTCAACAACCTCCGTTCCAGAGTGGTTGTGCAGACTGATGGTCAATTGAGAACAGGTAAGATAAAATATTTAGGAATTAGACATTGCATCGTACTATTTTGAAATCATCAATATATAAAAGCATGAATTATGTTTATTTTTTATATTTATTTTTTTTTTTTTATACTGGGCGACCTCTTCAGTCAAAGACTAGTCTCCCAGAGGGCCCATTTGGTGATCAGTGGCTGTGATGTACTAATACACCGGAGTAACCCCCTACTCGTCTTGAAAGATGTACTAGGTTCTTTAAATTGTTATTAATCTGTCCCTTTATTCAAATTACAGGACGTGATGTTGTTATTGGTGCTCTTCTTGGTGCAGACGAGTTTGCATTTTCCACTGCGCCTCTCATCACGCTTGGCTGCACAATGATGAGAAAGTGTCATCTTAACACCTGTCCTGTTGGCGTAGCAACACAGGTGAGCTTTTTATGAGATATTAAACTAAAAGGAGTGAAACATAACTTTTAGTATTTGAAATATAATATTTTTAATATTATTTTACAGGATCCTGAGTTGCGAAAGAAATTCAAAGGAGCGCCAGAACACGTCATTAATTACCTATTTATGGTTGCTGAAGAAATTCGGCAATATATGGCCAAAATGGGTTTTTATTCCTTCCAAGATATGATTGGTCGATCAGATATGCTAAAAGTGTCTAGCAGACCAATCAACTCAAAAGCGAAACTGTTGGAATTTGATGGAATATTAAAGAACGCCAAGGATATGCGAGCAGGAGTTTCTATTGTGGGTGGGTGTGTAGCACAGGATTTCAGTCTACAGAAAAGATTGGTAAGTTATATGCTATTGTTTCTGTCATACATTGACAACAGCTTGTGCCTCCACTATTGTGAGGTAAAATGTTGTGTGAATCTCAGTTAGTTACCTTATATTATTATATAAATCCAAAGGCAAATTACTGAAAAAATACATACTGGTACAAAAAAAAAGCGAAAAGCTAAATCAAAACGATAAAGTAAAACAGCCAGAAAAATTATCAGAGCTTTTGGGCAACACTAGCCCTTCATCAGTGCAAGTGCATATATTATATATATATGTATTCTGGTCTAATGTTATTCTACTCTAGCCAACAAGAAGTTACGGTTGTGAATCCAAACAATTTAGTAGAGTTCCTGTTTAAATGATGTAATAGCTATACATAATTGTATAGGTCCAGTGTACACAGTTATAACCTGTGTGCACTTTAAAGAACCCAGTTCATCATTCGAGACGAGTTCACAAATAGTTTCTATATCAGAAGGGATTACCACTTATCTGATAGGACAGTGATTAATTTACTATTGGTAATCCTAAGCCACATTGCCTAAAATAAATAATTGTTCATTTTATATTGGTTTTAACAGGATAATGAGTTAATAAAAGCTTCTCAAGACGTAATAGATGGCAAGTCTAATAACCTGCAGATGTCACTGGCTATAACCAATCAAGACAGGACATTTGGTACCACACTAAGTTATCTAATATCAAAGTATGTTTATTCATTTTTTCTGTTTATTAATTCAATGAGAAATGAATTGATGTTAACCTATGATCTACAAATAATATTGTACCATCATCTGGACTTAAGCTCTGTCTACACTATCAAAAAAAAAAAGTGATGAGTCCATATATGGACATTATGATGTCATATCACTACCATATTTGGGCACATCACACTTTATTGGTCAAACTAGATAGTGTAGACAGAACTTGAGGAATCGAGTATGGAACCACATAACAGTATCTGTATACGCACAATAAATTAACATGACGTAACCAGTTCCTAGGTCGAAGGCCATCGCAAATCAAAAGCTCCATAATATGTACAGTGGGATTTTACAGGTTTTATTTTCGTCACACCCAACCGCAAACACATCAATAACAGGATGTTGTAAACTAGTTTTGTTTTGACTCTTGTATAAATGTTGCTGTTTTTAACCATCGGGAAAGTCCAGTGCTGTGGACTTGAACCTTTGATTTTGGTAATGAAAGGCAAGCCACCAAACTATAGTGCCACTATTTTCATTTGATTTAATTCTTCTAATTTCTTTTCTTGTTAGAAAATATGGAGAAAAAGGCTTACCTAATAATTCGATTGAGTTAAAGTTGAAAGGTCATGCAGGTCAAAGTTTCTGTGCATTCTTGGCAGCTGGGGTCAAAGTTGAATTGGAGGGAGATGCCAATGACTATGTAGGGAAAGTAAGTTTAATCATATTAATTGAGGTTATGTCTAAATTCTGTTTCTCAGGTTTATTTCATGCCCTTTCCATACTCCATATACTGTAACCATTATGACTTGTTTCTTTTGTAGGGGTTGTCCGGTGGTTGTGTAACTATCTATCCACCAAAAGACATGAGCCCTGATTTCAAATCCGAGGAGAATATTCTTGTCGGGAACGTCTGCTTGTACGGCGCCACCAATGGCACAGCTTATTTCCGTGGAATCACAGCAGAAAGATTTTGTGTCAGAAACTCAGGAGCAATAGCAGTTTGCGAGGTAAAGAGACATTTTTGTGGTCCAAAATCTGTTTTTTTTCACCTGTGTTTGGTACAATATAAATAGGTTTTCTGACATTGCCTTCTAATTTAACAGGGTGTAGGTGACCATGGATGTGAGTATATGACAAGTGGAAGGGTGATAATCTTAGGCCAGACTGGTAGAAACTTTGCCGCTGGTATGTCTGGAGGTATTGCTTATGTGTATGACAAGTAAGTCATGTTTTTTTTTATTTATTCTTTTTTTTTTATTTCACCTTATTTATAGAGGGTGACAATCAATTAAGGCACTCTTGATGAGTATGATAAGTGTCTGTGTGTGACAGTGGCTGTGTGTATACTAGTACACCGGAGTAACCCTACTCGTCTCGAAAGATGTACAAGGTTCTTTAAAGTGCACATGAGCCAGATGTGTACACTGGACCTATGGTTTACAGTCCTTATCCAAGAAGCAGACTCATTCTACCAATAGAACCATGTACTGGTGTACTAGTACATCAGAGTCACTGATCATATCTGAGCTCTCTGGGAGACCAGTCTTGGACTGAAGGTCGCCCAGTGTACATAAAATAATTAAGTTCAATTCTAAACCATTACATGGAGCGAGTGAGGCTCGAACCCTTGCCGATGTTAATATGGCAAGGTATTACAATTACACTATCTTAACCACTCGCACTCACTTGTAGTGATATTTAGTATTTATCTTTTATAGAATGGGATCTTTCCACAAAATGTGCAATAAGGATTCAGTAATTTTAGAACCAATTGTGAAGGACGTTGATGTTACATTCTTACACAAACATATAAAAGAGTTTGAGGATCAGACTGGTAGTGAAGTAGCTAGTCGCATACTTGCCCATTGGAAGAACACTCTTAAATCATTTGTAAAGGCAAGTTTAAATACAATATAACTCCCATTAAAGGGACACTTTCGTGACCCAAGACTGTCCCCTTAAAAAGAGTTAGCCGTTATCTCTACACTTCTGTTGTTTGTTTATTATATGTATTGCTCTTTTAGGGTCAAAGACTTCACAAGACATTGATTAACCTTGATGTTAACAGATCTTTTATTTATGATAAAATTACATACATTATGTGCTCTACAGAATTATCCGCCATATTGCCTCACTATCATTCTTTATACATGTAACAGCTGTAGTGTTAAAACATTTATATTTCCCCTTGTTCATTTTGTTTGGAAAAGTACCTCCATAATAATAAGGATGGCCCCTGAATAGACGTGTCAAATCATGAGACTGAGCTACTAAGTTTTGAGTTCTTTAAGCTAGCCCTGTTTTAATTGTCCCCCTTTATTTTGTCCCCAATTATGTATAGGTCTTTCCTAATGAATACAGACGAGCATTAAAAGAACAGAAACTTAAAGATCTTGAGGTCAAAGAAGTAAATAAGTCTCCACACAAAACTCCAAATGGAGTTATTGCCACCAATGGAGTCATTGCCACCACAAATGGAGTCATTGCTCATAAGAATGGTCATTCAAATATCTTAGATATTGAAGAAGCTGTACCAGATGCTGAAAAAGAGTCACAGATTATTGAGAAGCTTCTAGACAAAAAGAGGTAACTTTTGTATATGATCTAATATTGTTCTATTGATTGAAATTTGTAAGGTTGAACTCCATAAAAACGAAACTTACATCTTAATTTTGGCAATCTAATTTCCTTATCTTGTGTTTTACAGAGGATTTGTAAAGTATGGCAGAACAAAGTCTAGTTATCGCAGCGTTGAACAAAGGTTGAATGACTGGAATGAAATATACAACCACAAAGCAGTCAAGAAGGGAATTAAAGTGCAGGCTGCAAGGTTCATTTTAGGCTCTTTTATTTTGTTTGTAGGCCTAAAGCTCTGTCTACACTATCAAACAAGTTTGACAAAAAAGTGTGAGGTGCCTAAATATTGTAATGATATGCCCAAATATAGTAGTGATATGACATCATGTCCCATATATGGGCACATCATATTTTTTTGTCACATAAAGTTTGATAGTGTAGATAGAGCTTCTTAAAATATATGCCAGTATTTCTGCCTTATAACCATAACAATTTTCATCAATCAAAACAACAAATATGTAAAGACTGTTGTTTCTTTAGGTGTATGGATTGTGGGATACCATTCTGTCAGTCACACGCAGGCTGCCCTCTTGGTAATATCATTCCATCTTGGAATGACCTCGTTTTCAAAGGTCAATGGAAGGATGCTCTCAACAAGTTACTACTAACCAATAACTTTCCCGAATTCACGGGAAGGGCGTGCCCAGCACCTTGTGAGGTAAAGTTTTTAATTTTTTTATTTGTTATTATTTTAAAACAATAAATTACTATAGATTAGTTTATACTTTTGTCATGTGGTATTTTATCTATTTAAACATTCAATTTGTTTTCTTTATTCCTAGGCTGCTTGTGTGTTAGCCATCCACTCGCCAGCAGTGACCATCAAGAGCATAGAATGCACCATTATTGATCATGCCTTTGAACAAGGATGGATGACACCACAACCACCACCCTATCGCACTGGCAAGAAGGTTGCTGTAGTAGGCAGTGGACCATCAGGCCTAGCTGCAGCCGCGCAGCTTAACAAAGCCGGGCATCTTGTGACGGTGTACGAGCGCAATGACCGTATTGGTGGTCTTTTGATGTATGGGATACCGACTATGAAACTAAGCAAAAAGGTGCTCTACCGTTTCGATGTCGTTTGCTATTTTGCCTTTTCATGTTATTAATTTACATTTCACAGGGCAATATATGTTACTAATTTACATTTTATAGGGCAATATAAATAATAATTTTTTTTTTTAGGTGGTACAACGTAGAGTTGATTTAATGGCAGCAGAGGGGATAACTTTCAAAACAAACATGACAATAGGCGATGATATATCAAGCCATGATCTCACTGAAGAGTATGATGCTGTGGTGTTATGTATAGGGTCAACCAGACCTAGAGACCTGCCCATCAAAGGTAACTTTACAACCCTGAGCTTGTGTATACAATTTATTCTCTAATTTATTTAATTTATTGTTTTACATCAACAAGTCTAATATATATAAAATGTTTAATATATTAATTATAATATCATAATATTTCAACAGGGCGCCACCTAGAGGGCATTCATACGGCTATGACATTTTTAGAAGGATGGCAGAAAAAACAAATGGGTAATGATATTGATCATGTGGATGCGAAGGGTAAGGATGTCATTGTAATTGGTGGAGGAGATACTGGTGTAGACTGTATTGGGACATCTCTTAGATTGGTAAGCAGTCAGGACGCGATATTTCTTTTCATACATAAGTTGGGGACCCCTCATGAAACGTCACAAAATAAACATGAATATTCATTAGTCATATCCATAAGATGTGACGTAAGAATTGATCTAACTACAATTCGCTAATGCAAATGCTTTCTGTCGAACCGTCTGTGTAGTCGAGTGGATTAGACTATGGACTTTACATTTTGATGTATGGGTTCGAATCCCATGAGCAACTTCTTTTTACTTTATGTGACAGAGATTATTTAGAGGGTTAGGTTTAGTTATATTTAGGATGTAGTTTGTCAGGACATCCTACAGCCTTTTTTTTTTCATTTTTACCTTGTTATTTTAAGTGATTTGTATTTGTTGTTTTGTTTTGCCCTGCATATGTTTGGTCCTGTGACATGGGATGTTTGTTACGTTCTTAGGTTTTTTATTTGAAATAAAAAGGATTATTTTACATACTGTGTACTTTACAACTACAGTAATGAATTAATCAATAATTCTAACAATAACTACATTTTTTGCTAGGATGCCAAGTCTGTTACTACTTTTGAAATTTTGGATCAACCACCACCCACGAGAGCTGCTAACAACCCGTGGCCAACTTGGCCTAGAGTCTTCAAAGTTGACTACGCTCATGAAGAAGTAAAACTAAGACAAAATAAAGATCCGCGCAATTTTAACATTCTCAGTGAGGTAAGAATTAACACTTGTTCAGTTTTTGTTGGTTTGTATATATCAGATTACGCCCTCGTAAATAATGTCATCATATAATTTACCTCATCTTTTTTTGTCCTCTTTCTTTGTCCTAGGAATTTCTTAATGATGGAAACGGCAACGTTAGTGGGATACAAACGATGCAAGTATCGTGGAAGCGCGAGCCAACCGGCCGATTCACTATGGAAAAATGCTCTGGCTCTGAGAAGACATTTAAAGCTGACCTAGTCTTGTTGGCTATGGGTTTCTTAGGACCAGAAAATCGCATTATTAATGAGTTGGAGATAAAGCAAGACGCACGGACAAATATTGAAACGCCAACTGGAAAATATAAAACAAGTTTACCGAAGGTTTACGCTGCGGGAGGTAAGTTACACATATTCAACCGATAATTTGTACAATTAATAAAATACTTGGATAATCCTATTATTTATACGGTAATATTTTTTTTTCCTTTGAAAATTTTTTATTGTTTTTAGATTGCCGGCGAGGTCAATCCTTAATCGTTCATGCTATCAACGAAGGACGGCAAGCGGCTAGAGAGGTCGATAGAGACTTAATGGGAGAAACCTCATTGGCTGGTCCAGGAGGTGTTGTCTATACCCCAGGAAAAAAAGTGGTTCGACCCACAGATGAGATTTACAAGCCATTGCTAGCTAGCTTGGCATAAAAAACAGTTTTTAAAAATCGAGTCTCAAGTTTTAGAAATTATGTATCCATGCAATTTTTGTGCTTATTCTGAATGTGGTAACAGAATATAAATTGTATATAAATATAGTGTAGACTTTTATAGATAGCTTTGCATGTATGCAATACTGTACCTAGTACAATATATTTCTTTCATCTTTGTATAAGAACACACCATTCACATAGATTTCTACTTCCTGTATTGTGAAATCCTGAATCTATTAAATGTCTTAATCAATCTTTGTTTTATCATTTGTACATATGCCATATCCAAATGCAAAGTACTCAATAATGCTGTGGGAATCAGTGGCTGAATCTCAATGGAGATACAAAATAAAATAAGCACTAAAAAAAATGACAATGCTGTGGGTATCAGTGGCTGAATCTCAATGGAGATACAAAATAAAATAAGCACTAAAAAAAAATGACAATGCTGTGGGTATCAGTGGCTGAATCTCAATGGAGATACAAAATAAAATAAGCACTGAAAAAAAATGACAATGATGTGGGTATCAGTGGCTGAATCTCAATGGAGATACAAAATAAAATAAGCACTAAAAAAAAATGACAATGCTGTGGGTATCAGTGGCTGAATCTCAATGGAGATACAAAATAAAATAAGCACTGAAAAAATGACAATGCTGTGGGTATCAGTGGCTGGATCTCAATGGAGATACAAAATAAAATAAGCACTGAAAAAAAATGACAATGCTGTGGGTATCAGTGGCTGAATCTCAATGGAGATACAAAATAAAATAAGCACTAAAAAAAATGACAATGCTGTGGGTATCAGTGGCTGAATCTCAATGGAGATACAAAATAAAATAAGCACTAAAAAAAATGACAATGCTGTGGGTATCAGTGGCTGAATCTCAATGGAGATACAAAATAAAATAAGCACTAAAAAAAATGACAATGCTGTGGGTATCAGTGGCTGAATCTCAATGGAGATACAAAATAAGCACTAAAAAAATGACAATGCTGTGGGTATCAGTGGCTGAATCTCAATGGAGATGCACATAAAATGAAAACAGCCAGAAAAAAGTGTCACGTTTTCGTGAAACACTATCAGTGTATATTTGATTCAAAATACATTATATTGGTCCATTTAAAATGGAAATTCAGTTTGCTTGGTATAGTTAAAATAATGAAAAGATATACAGTACATCAAAGTGCAAAAACGCTGAATAGGCCAAGTTAAAACACTGTTAAAAACGATGAGTTTGTAATTTGGCCCTGGTTAGCGTGTATTAAATACAACTTAATTGTTGTAACAGTGAAGTTCAAAATGATATTTAAATTCACATTGTACTGTGTTATTCATTTGTAGAAACTAGCCAATGGGAAGCTACAAACAATCTTGCTACAAACAATCTTGCTACAACTCCTACCTTTACTTTGCCAGTCTGTTTAACTGTATTTGTGTATTGAACCTATCAATCAAACAGTATATATTCTTGTTTAATTTTATGTGATAAAATCCGAAACACATTTTCTGTGGGGTTAACTGTATTCTTTTTCGGTCTGCTTTAGCAGACTTAAGCTCTGTCTACACTATCAAACTAGTATGACAACAAAAATTGCGATGTGCCCAAATATGGTAGTGATATGTCCAAATATAGTAGTGATATGACGTCCATATATGGGCACATCACATAAAGTTTGATGATTTATTGCACTTCCTGCTCCTACTTCGGAAATCTACTTCGGAAATCTACATCACATCGCAAAAGTGTTTTCTTTTTTTAATCGTCGTCATTTCATATTTGCCATTGCCTTCCTCGTGATGTTTTTACATCAAGACATTGTCTTCCTTATGACGTCATAATCATTTGATCTTATGTATCATTGCCTTCCTCATGACGTAGTCTTTTATCGTATTTATCATTGCCTTCCTCATATCTATATCTCCCAATTCATAGTGCGATATTTCGGGTTGATTCATGACGTTGTGTGACTGTTTGTGACGTCATAAAAGTACCACCAAAAAGGTATGGGATTATATTGGGTTTGTTCATCATTTTACGTTGAAAAAGTTCCTTATCGTCATAGGTTCGATTTGGACGGTGTTAATTTACCAGTAAAGTTCCCTCATTCAGTGGCTTTCTGACACAATTTAAAGTTTCGACAAGTTTCCTTTAAAAAAACACCCCGTCCTATCTTTAGACACCATTGTAATTATTGTAGGCCTACGCTCTTTAGCTTAAAAGCGTTACACCCCGTTTTACCAATTTATACCATTATTATAGGCCTACGCTCAAACAAAGGCGTTTTTGAATCCTTCTAAATACCCCGTCCTATCAATTTAGATCATTATTGTAGGCCCACGCGCTCTGACACAAGTTAAAGTTTCGAAAAGTTTCCTTTAAAACCACCACTTAGACTACTTAGACCACACTCTTGTTTAAATACGTTTCGAAACGTTTGGAAAAACGTCATTTTTTGTTATAGGCCAACCAATTTCCTCATCACCGTATTGGATGTTTGTTATTCCAATGTTTAGTATGAACACCAAATCAAAAAAAAATAATAATTTTTTGTAATATCAGGAAATCAATTTATATTCGTAGAGTACCTCTTAATACTTTTATATTTATACAATGAATTTTTGTGTATTATCCCAAATAATTTAAAACTCTCATAAAAATAGCGTATGATATATACATATTGTCTTATTATTGTCTTTGATTTATGCGTCCATCGATGAATTGATTAAAAAAAAACATTATTTTATTTTAATAATTCTTCGCGATGTTTGAAAGTTTCAACGGTGTCGCTTTGTGTTTTTTTTAATGTGCTTTTGTTACTTTTGTTCATTCAGCTCTGTCAAACTAGCCGTTGACAAAAAAAAGTGTGATGTGCCTAAATATGTTAGTGATGCTTATATATGGTAGTGGGTATGACATAATCATGTCCATATGGGCACATCGCATTTTTTGTCACATAAAGTTTGATAGTGTAGACTTCGTTGATTTAAGCTTGGTTCCCACCACACTTAAGCTTGGTTCCCACTAGTAACGCAAGGACGTAAACGCAACGCAAGCGTTTTAACCAATGACAAGCGAAGTTATAGACAGTTAGCAATCACAAGCGTATAAGCCATCGCTTGTGATTGGTCAATTCACTTGCGTTGCGTTACGTCCTTGTGTTGCGTCGCTAGTGGGAACCAAGCTTTAGAGAAACAACACAACGTAACGCAATGTAAGAGATTTGACCAATCGCATGCGAAGGATTATTCGAACTTTTTTTTACTATATATGTGAACTTTATTCAATCAATCGAACATTTTTTTGGTATTATAACCAAAAACAGAACTGTCGCTTTGTCATTGGTCAAGTGTTCCGTCCTAGTGGGATTCAAGGCTTATTAGAATACATTTATTAGGGCAAAGGTGTTGAGAGAGACGTGTGCGTGATATTGCTATAAATAGTCCTATGTATTATTACGTAACAGTACACGACACAACCGTTGTCCGGTTTGTCTACGAGGAAGATCGGTACCAGCCTGTGCCCATACGTAGCATTCACCACTGCTCTGGACAATTTGTTTGAGATTTACTGCCATTCTATTCTTATTACAACACTCTTAATCAATGATCGACTATCATACATATCATTTCAATCATTATTGAATAACATTTGGTGTACTTTCTGGGTTTTTAATAATAATCATGATAAGGAAATAATCTTGTGATTTGATTTGGATAAATTGATACGACACTTCATATTTCCAATAAATAATAGAAAACTAGCTCTAAGTAAAATTTATTTCCTTTTCAATCGGGTGGGTGGACATTTTATTATCCTGTGACAAGATTAAAAAAAAACTTTTTTAACGAAAGCAAAAGAAGTTTGCCTGATCCGTAAAACCGTAAACTACACGAACATTGAAAACACTGTGAGAATGACACATATTCCAAAAATTATTATGAAAGTTAGTGAATTGGTTTCGAAATGTTAATGTAGTATTGTAGAATTATATATGTGTGTGTGTTAGAAGAATAAACAGAAGTGCGTTTTGCGACCCGGAATTATTGGTTGTATATACATAAAAGGGAATCTTATTTTAAGACACTTCAAATTGACTCACTTAATTTTTACTTCCTGGAGCTTTATACGCATGCTCAATCATTTGTATCCTATCTATCGTCAACATACACTGAACTCAGCTCTCACACACCAGGAAAATAGCGGTTCTTTCCTCCTGATCGGTTGCAAGTCATTTCTCTGTAAACTGACGCTTGTCCGTCATGGAAAATGGATCATTCACCTTGATTACTTTACAAAACAATTGTATAATTCTGTATTTGATAATTTGTGCAGTAAAGACATGGAAGAGTTTGTGATACGCCATTCGGCCCAGAAAATTTTGGAAGCGAATAAACGTAAGATTGAAGCGCTCTTTGGAGTTGTTTGCGGCCAAGAAGTTGATCAGGGATATGGCTCAGGAGGAATTATTGGTGAAAATGAAAATAATTATGGCCATGAAGAGCAGGATAGGATGTGGGTGCAGATTTCTAGTGGAAATGTTCATAATGATCAGGAAAATATAAAGAAAGCTAAGGTAATATTAGTTCAATTATTGCTTGTCATCTGTTTCTAGGCCTACCTGCCTGGTCAGGCCTAGCAGATTATCTGCTTACTTAATTCCGCAGTATTGTTGCTCTCCTAGTAAGTTGGCTTACTTTGTGGACGGTTCGTACCAATACATTTTCGAAATTGGTGAGATTAGAGCATAGGCTAGATATATAGGGGTACATATTATATATTCACCAAGATTACTGTATGTAATTCATGGTGGAATTATAACTTTTTGAAATTTGTTGCTTTCTTGTATTTTTGGTTGCGATAAAAACAAACTTACCAAATAAAAAATTAAGAAAATTAAAAACAAGTGTATGCAGGCCTAGTGGTGCATACAAAATACTGTAAGTAAGCAACCAAAATAAATGGTGACCAATTTAAAATGCAACCGATCTCGTCAGTCACCATTTTAATTACTAACTAACTTATTTATTTATTAATTAATTCGGGTATTGCTAAACACCGCAAACCCCCGCAAACCTCCAAAAAAACATAGCATACCCCACCGAACCAACATAAAAGTGATTGAATAATGTAGTGTACGACCCACTGGGTATATAAATTATTAAATTTCTACTGTTTTTTTAACTACTTTTTTGGGGATAAAACATCATTTTTTGGTTAAAAATTAGCAATCATTTTTGACCAAAAAATGATGTTTTACCCCAAAAATAAGTAGTTAACAGTAGAAATTTAATATTTTTTTTACATGGATATACCCAGTGGGTTGTACACTACATGATTCAATCAGTTTTATGTTGGTTCGATGGGGTTTGCTATATTTTTTTGGAGGTTTGCAGGGTTTAGCAATCATTTTTGACCCCAAAAATAATTAGTTCACAGTAAAAATGTATTATTTTTTTCGCATGGATATACCCAGTGGGTTGTACACTACATGATTCAATCACTTTTATGTTGGTTCGATGGGTTTGCTATGTTTTTTTGGAGGTTTGCGGGGGTTTGCGGTGTTTACTGTAGCAATACCCATTAATTCTACAGTACTTTGTAGCCACTTCAGTCAATCAAAGACTGTTCTCTCAGAGGGCCCAGTTAATTTATGGTCAGTGGCTGTGTGTATAGTACACCGGGGTACCCCCTACTCATTGCGAAATATGTACTACTTACAGGTTCTTTAAAGTACACATGAGTTGGTGTAAACACTGGTTTATAGTCCTTATCCCAGTAGACTCGTTCTACCACCAGACCCATGAAGTGAGTGAGCCTCGAACACTTTACGTAATTACGGTTCCACTGTGGTAACCGCTTAGCCAGTCACTCTATTGATTTGAAAGGTTTAAAGCAGGAACAAATATTTTCTGTGTTGCAACTGCCACAGTGCTCACCATATCCGGTTAATAGTAGTATGCTATAGCGTACATTAAAAACCTAAATTTGTACAGTACCTGTTCCGGTTAATTTACAGGTTATTTTTTGGTACCTATTCTTGGTTTGAACAAACAATTTATAAAGTTTACTGTAATTGTATTCGGCTCTCAGCCATACAATACAGTATTGTAAAGTCGTGACCAGGAAATAGTCTATAAATAGTAACGAATATGATAGTTCTAAACAAAACAATTGTGTGTATTCAGACAGACAAACCATTATACCCTAGAGTAATTCCTGAAACTCGAAACAAAACATCCTTTATTATATGTATTTTCCTATGGGATAGTTAATAATAGCTTTTTATTGGCCTATTGTTCAATCGTTTGGAAAAATGTCTTTTTCAAAACAAGACCAAGATGGAAATGAAATACTGTAGACTATTTTGTAACCCTTACTGATAAAAAAAAATAATTCGTAGTTTCAGGCTTCCTTTATTGTTGAATGGTCCAATGAAAAAATATGAATGTTTTTAAAATTTATTTTGTAAAAAAGCCAGAATTTGCAATTCAAGTGTACAGTACAGTAGCCTTGCAAAAAAATGATAAAGATATTCAGTAAAGGGACACCTTCAGGTAGATTTCTACCCTGGTAAGTTCATGGACAAATTATCGCTAATTTTGGTGGGTAGGTCCCCAAGTTCCCAGATTAAGTATCTAAAGCTTTGTCTACACTATCAAACGAGTTTGACAACAAAAGTGTGATTTGCCCAAATATGATAGTATATGACACCATCATGTCCATATATGGGCACATCACATTTTTTTGTCGCATAAAGTTTGATAGTGTAGACAGAGCTTAAGTCTGAACGCTTCCAAAGTCATGTGACGTTGGCTGTGTATGCAAAGACCAAATGTATTAGGTCGTCTACCAATAGATAGATGATATTTTGAAAATTTCTCTATACAGTAGGTTGATTGATAGGTAGTTGGCTGGAATAATTTTTCTTTGACTCTAAACGGAGGACGGGGTCTTAATAGCCGAGACACTGTAATAATCATTTGGAACCAATAAGAACACTAAACCAAGAAGTCCTCTGCTGAATTAATTTGCTTATTATGTCGTACGCGTACAGTATAGTATGTCAAAACCGTACTGTGCTTGGATCATTGTGTAAGGTCATGTCCTGTTTTCTTAGTATTTCTAACCAAAACTATGCTATTGAATAAAAAGCAACGTGCGGTTGAATTTGCAATATGGATACACAATGGCTTGAAGTGGAAAAAAAAGACAAAATATTAATTGTCTATTTACTGTTATTTACTAAGGAATTTTATGCAGAATTTTTCAACCACTTATTTAATTTTGAATGCTACATAATTGCATATAAAGAAAAAAAATGTTGTATTCAATTGTTATACATAAGTAGTTTTCTACTATTATTATGGTTTGGCATTGATCGAGTATAATCTCATCCCGAAATTGTGACCAAATTTTGAACCCAGAATGCTATTTTGTCTGATTCTCACAGGACTTGCACAAGTTGAAGTAGACATGCGCAAGGCCATAAGACTAATTTACGATTTTTTTTTCTCCAAAAACCAAGTTTACCCAAGATTCTAAAATTTTTATGAAAATCAAATTGTTAACTTAATAAAATTAATATTCAATTGCATTGAAGATTACTAAATGTTACTAAAACTAACCAGGAAAGTAAATTACGGTACAGTAATTGCATTTTTTAAATACAAAAATAGCATTTTTTTGTAAAAAAATCAAGACGGCTGGACTGAGTCATAGGTTAAGGTATATCCTGTCCCAAATCAATTTTTAGCTCATTTTGCGTTGATGGGGGAAGTTTTAAAAGGGTCACAGTGATTCAGGTTAATACTAGTCACGGACAGTGCTTATTTTAGTCTATGTTAATTGTCATTGTTAGGGAATACAAGTAGGGGTGTACAATATCAGTAGTGACTCAAATGTTAAATTCCATTCATCATCCTTTTTTTAAAGAATAATGAGGAAGTTAAAAATAAAGCAGAAAATAGTAAGATTTATTTGTTGGTTAGATCATGGAAGAATAAGGTATTTTTTACTTATTTCTCCATGGTTTTAATATCATGTATTAGATGTATTGATAATTAAAAACATTCAACATAAATCATTTTGGATTTATTTTGGATTTTTTTGTCTTCATGTCTAAATATATTAATTTTTAATTATAAATTTATTGATAATTGAAAAAGTTCAACATGAATAATTGTTGAGGTTTTTTTTGTATTCATTTTAATTGTAAATTTATGTTAGTTTAGATTATGAGACTGCTGACTCTTTATTTAGTTATAGTAATCTTATTTACTGTAGCAGTCCCTGACCAATTCATCTCTCTCAATTCATTTTATATAAATAAATAAAATGACATTATTTTTTAGTTTTCCGATGACTACTCTCCTGTTTATTGATTTTTTTTTACTGTAATTCATAATTAAAATGTACACATTGGTCAGCTTATTAATTAATATTATTATTATTTTCATCAAACATATGCCTAACAAGTTAATACACTTTTGTTTATTATGAAAAATTAATAGTTTTCTATGAATATATATTCTTCGTATGCCATTGATTATTACTGTATATAACCAGTTAATAATCATGATATCATTATTCTAAGTAAAATCAATATTTGATAGTATTGGCACAGCACTTACTGTATGCTTTCATAGAATTTGGTTTCGGTGTGCTAATTCATGATCTACAGTACCTCTTAAAATATGTTAATATTTATTATTTTTTCCTTTCATATTACCGATTTACCATTGTTTTTGTATTGCTTTTTGAAAAATAAATACACTTGTATATTTTTTAATAATCTCACCTGCTCACTTGTGTTGCGAATAAGTGTTTACTGTTACCTATAATTTTGTGATTATATTTTATTTTAATTTTATTTGAAATCAACTGGCAATGACAGGAAACAAGCTCCACTAAAAGTTGAGAATGCCAACAATATACGATATATTAATATATTGTTTGAAGGTTTGCATGGCGAAATCAAATGTTGATATAAAGTTTGCGGTACACTACATATGTTAGTTCTGAAAAGAACTGTTGAGTTTCTCGACGATCAAAGCATATTGATCGAAACGTCGAGAAACTCAACAGTTCTTTTCGGAACTTACAGTACGAAACATACAGTACGGGGTGTACCACAAACTTATATCAACAATATATAGATAAATATGAGGAAATAAATTTAAACATGTTCACAATTTTAGACTTAAAAATGTTTAAAGGAAATCTCACTATTACTACTACTACTATTACTATATTCAGAAGAGTGATTGTGATAGATTTTATACCTTGTATACTGTAGGCCTTGACCATAAATATAATATTATAATAGTGGGCGGAGGTGAGCAGGTATTGTACACCCACCTTCAAATTCTACCAGCCTAATTTCAACACAACACACATCAAAGAAACCTACTGTAGCTACCTGAAAGTGATTGTGTTGTATTTTTGTTTGTTTTTATCTACTGTACATCCTTACAACTATTCTAAATTTTCACTTTTTTATACATGTTGACAGGTGTAGAAAAAAAACAAAATGTACATGTATACACATTTGGAAACTTTATGCCTAGAATCTGGAAAAAATGATGATATTCCAGGATTTCCATCATAATTCAGCTTACATAATAACAATTTAATAGGAATTGTGTAAAGAGTTTTCATCACCCTTTAAAATAAATTTATGAGTTTATTGTGAATTTTGCTAATTCTAACAATATCCTCCAGGCTATGAAAAGCAAAGGTTGAGGATTTCTATTAAAAACCAATCAACCAATCAAAATCTCTGTTTGATTGTCAACCAACCAATCAAACAGTCCGAACATTGTTTGTTAGAAAAGGGAATTTCCACTTTGATATTTCCATTATCTCAATATAATGCGACTGTTGAATATTAGGTAGTAGACTCAATATCAGCTGATTTTTAACGTGTTGTTTATTTTTAAATATTATCAATATATAATAGTATGCTATACTTTTTATGAACTTTGATATTTATTTATTTACATATATAAAGGAAAATAAATAATAATAATATTATGAAGTTGTAAGAACAATATGTGGAAAGCTACAGTATTATTTATTTGGTTCTATAGTCTAGTTTGTATTCATTGTTCATGTTTGGACAAGTAGCGTGGTAGTAAGCGTGGGTTGGTCTGGACTAGTCATCAATTTTGCAATGTCTTTGTTGACAGTGGGTGATTCCTGCAATGTTTATTTATGTATCATCAATTACTATATAAGAAACTTCAGTTTCATTGAAAAGTCAGTTCTGATAAATTGTGATAGTACCTAGTATTTATTTCATACAAAAAATATATATCATTTATATTTCACCATGCAATTGGTAAGTTTGAATTTGAGGTAGTAGTAGTAGTACTTAGTAGTTGTATATTCTTTGATGTAATGGGTTGAGTAAATTACGTGTTAACTTTCACAGCTAAAATTATAGTTAAATTATACAGTATTTATTTTTATTTATTTACCATGATTCAATTGGTAAGTTTAAACGTTGTTTGTTGATTCTTATATTACATTTTATTTTTGTAACTTCATTAAAAATTGGATTATTTAATTTTGCAATTTTTTTTTATTTGACTTTTGTATGACTTTAAAATAATGCAAATTGATTTTATTTAAAATAATTTGTATTAACTTTTTTTTTTTCTGTTGAAATTGAAGTTTTTCTAAGAATTTTTAAATGAGTGATAAATAATGTTATCATTTTGTATTTATTTTAAAATGAAATTGTGAATGGAATTTTATTCTTATAAATTTATAATATTTTTTTTATTTTTTACCTTACAGAAATATGTATTGGGATTATGCGAAAAGAAGCACGAGCAAATAGTACCGTACTCTCCAGAGAATACGCATCACATTTTGACGCGTATTGAAAACTTCGAACGTGAATCTGGCGCTGTTATTGAGAATATTCCAAATGACTCAAAACTTAGAGTAACAGCGTCAGACGAATTCAGTTTAGTAACGGCGTGCATGCTTATACAGACGGCCGAGGAACCCGAAATAACATTAACAAACTCAAATACGTCCGATTATGCAGACAGTTCTAGTTGTGAAACGAATGACTTGAATAGAAATACAGGTGAAATTTCTTGCCTTGTTTCGAAAAAAAACCGCGATAAGGTTGTAGTTGAAAAAGAAAAATTGAGGAAGTCTGAAGATGATGAGAAGGATCTGTTGCTACAGAAATACACGGAAATGCTTGATTTTGTACTTAAATTAGGTTATACCAAACATCAATTAGATCAAGTATTACCTCAACTTGGTGCTGATGCGGACAGGAATGATGTATTAGGGGCGCTAGAGCGTTCGTCATCGATACCGGCAGATGTAGATAGGACTAGTACAATTACAAGAAGTGCTGATGTTGCTGATTTCCAGCATGTGGTTGATGATACCGCGAATCTACGGCCAATTATAATTGATGGCAGCAACATTGCAATGAGGTAAACATTTATTTAGTTTACATTACATAATATTATTACAAATATATTCCACCCACTCCCCCAAAGCCTACAGTATCTCCCCAACCACACTTTTTCCACCCACATATAAAAACCAAATAACATGGACATTTTCAGGGCTGAAAATTAACCTTTAAACCATAGTGGCCAGCAGGGCCAGTTGAAGTTGAAGGATGGTATTAAAAATGGCTGGCCCTTATTAATTTTTTGTACAAATTTTTTTTGCCAGACGGAGGTGGGAATAACCCCCCCCCCCCCCCCCCCGCCGGGCACAACAAATGTATACTGTACCTCTCCCTTAAAATCCCCCACACCCACCTTCACACACAATATTTTCCGTGGGGATCGTATTATTCTACAGTAAAAAAACTCAAGCCAATTTTTTTTGTTTATGGCCTGGGTAGATTGGGTTTCAGGAGCCTGGAAAATCCTGTCCTGGTCAACTATGCCTTTTTTAGCCTCTACTAGGTAGCTTTTCTAGCCTACCTTGTTGGCCTAGAAATCAGACAGAAAACTTGAAAAGTATTTACCTGCAATTCATAAATTACACAATTCTAACATGCACCAGCCATTAAAATATTGATAATAAGTTACAAAGTGTCATTTTTAAATAATTAAGAAAGATATTTGATCCTGTTTACATGTGTCACACATGGGCGCACGCACAATAGGGGAGGGCTGAGAGAGCTTCTAGAAGATGCTGACGTCACACGTCAGCACGTGTTTTGAGGAGGATTTGAGTGACCAAAATTGGTTAGAACTTTCGAAGAAATAATCCATCTTCAAAATGACATAATTAAAGCAACTAAGTTTTTAAATAATAAACATTATATTTAGGCCTCCTATATTAATGTTTCCTTTTAAAATTAAATATATTTTATTAACTTGTTCTATAAAAACATTTAGTAAGCATAAAAGGAAAAATTATTGGTTGGGACATGTGCTTCCTGTAAAGGAGGTGTTTCTATGACACCGTACTGGTTGCACTATGAGGCGATGAAGTAAACTCGCCCTTGAATGCAGGCAGGGGAATCCCCTTTCTTGGTACCTCGCACTGTGAGAGATGGAGCGCAATTAATTGCTCTCCTTTTCGAAGGTTGTTGAGTGCGATCGTGCTCGCGATCCTTAAAAACAAGGGACTGCCATTAGGCTTGTAGCTTTAACTTAGCTTATTTATTAGCCTAGGCCTAGATTGGTTATAAAAGGTAGGTGGATGCAGTTTCTGGAAGTCGCCAGACGGGTCGACCATCACCAAATTAATACTCGCCCTTACCAAATAAAGGTCGCCATTGGCGACCGGGCGACCGTTAATTTTCAGCCCTGCATTTTTTTTTTGAAATAATAAAAAAAAAGGTTAGTTTATTCCTAAAATACTCAATATTTCCATATTTTTTCATCACATTAATTATATTTCAAAATTCAGAAGCCCTCAATAAGAAATTAGATCCAAATAACAATGAAAATTAATTTTATTTCTGAAATAAATAACAAAAAAAATGTAGTTTATTCCTAAAATACTCTATTTCTATATTTTGTCATCACAGTAATTTATTTTAAAATTCATAATCCCTTGATAAGAAATTAGATCCATATCTGACAGAGTGATGTCACATCTCTGTCAATAAGAAAAAAGGGGATAAAGATAAAATACTGTAATAAACTAAATTATTTAATAATATTTATTATTATTATTAATATTATTATAATTGAGTAAGTTTGGAAGATCAACACTACATACTCTAGAACATGATTAATAAATATTGATTTAATCAATTTAAAAATTGATTAATAGGGTGTGGTGTTGGTAATACAATTGTGAATATTATGACTAATGATGTGAAAGTGAATAGATGTAATGTTAATACTGTAGGTTCATTAACAAAGTTACAATGTACTATTGAACGTTACTGTGACTAATATATTCCAATTGATAGGGAAGTAAATTTGAATTTACATATAACAAAAAGATAACAATAGTTATATAAATCAGTATATTATGCAATGATATATAGTTTTGTATTGTAGTACTTTATGATAGATTATCGTTTAACTGTGTCTTTTATTACATCACGTAATGTTGATTTCAAAAGTGCAAATGTGGCCAGTAATAATTGATGATTTATATTGGTATAATTTCCTTTTTTAGCTTTGGCCGTAAGGAGGTGTTCGAATGTCGAGGAATTAAGATTGTTGTCGATTGGTTCAAGAAAAGGTCACATTCAACGATAATAGTATTTGTACCGGAGTGGAGGAAAGAGTCGTCAAAACCAAATACGCTGATTGAAGGTAAGTTATATTTCCACTGACGGATGTGAAGTACAGTATTTTGGTATAGCTTTGATGTTGTACACTGCAGTTGGTTCCAGAATTTAAAAAAAATTTATTTGGGTTTTTTTTGTGAGTCAGAAGATGGTTTTTACCCTTATCTTTTAATTAATAATTAAGTCACAATTAGTCACAGTATTGTGCAAAATTGCTAAAAAAACTATAAAAGAAATGATTCTATATTCTATAGTAAAAATCAGTGATGGGAAAAAAATGTTCCATTCTATAGGCCTACATAATATGAAATTCAAAATTATTTAATAGCATCATTTTTATTGTAAACGTGCGAATATTGTTAAAATAAATATACAGGTATCCGGGAATGTTAATTTCTTAGTATATGTGTGGGCTTTGTAGGAGGTTATTGCTATGGGATATAATAATATTACAATCAACTTTGTGTTTGCTTCCTATTCAAGTAGTTCTAGGGATTATTGTGGATGTAGCTTCCTGGTTCAAAGGTCAATAATATCATAAAAGATATTTATGTTTACATTGTTGAGAGATTTGACTGTTGAGTACATTGACTTTAGAGTAGGAGTGAAAATTTATATTTTGGTCATATGATACTGAAAAAACGTGGGATGTATTATTTTTTTTTAAATGATATTTTGTATTAAATTATGTATTAATTGCTTTTAAAACCAATAATTTTAAATTAGATCTTTTATACATACACCACAGTACTATATTTGTTTTGCTCTTTTTAATTGAGTCAAATGCTTTGTTGTACTGTATACACACTGATGTGACACAGTGGTCCCTAGGGGCTAACTGTATTTATACTTGTAATGCGGATATTGTATGACTGTACAGAATCTATAATTATAATAATTTTCATTTCATTGAATTAATATTTACCGCACGATGATAGTGCATCTTTAAATCAGAACCAATTAAAAAACTGTAGTTAAAATTAATATGTAACATATCATTATAAATATTATTATAATTTAAATCTTTGATTTTGTTTCTTATTAGATCAACATATTATGCTTGACCTAGAGAGAGAAGGTATCTTAGTTTTCACCCCATCACGACGTGTAAACGGTATGCGAAAGACATGTTATGATGACCGGTACATCGTGAAAACGGCCGTTGATCTAGATGGTATTATAGTTTCCAAAGACAATTTCAGGGACCTTCAAAATGAAAATTTAGAATGGAAAAAATTTATAGCAGAACGATTGTTAATGTACGCCTTTGTGACGGATAAGTAAGTCTAGACGAAAATGTATTATTTTATTAGTAGTAGGCAAAATGGGCGCTCTTTTGACTTTGCTCTCCTTGTCTCACCACCTAAATTCTGTGATCCACCTCCAATTTATATATTATTTAAAATTATAAACACATAAACATTATCACAGTTTATAAAAATTATTAAGATAAAAATAAAATCAACAAAAAAAAAAACCAATTTATTTAAAGTTATACCATGCAAATGACAATAGCATATCACTAAAGTTTAGTCTTAACAATTTATAAATATCAGGAGGTATTATATAAAATCACCTGTGTTTAAACACAATAGAAGAAAGGCCTGTAGCTTTATGTAAATCCTGATAGCTTTGCTGTATAATGCCACCAGATTTATAAAAAGATTTTCAAACCGGAATCATGGTTCATACAATGACAATGACAGCAAAGTGTGTTGACTCCATTCAATTATGAAGAACGCAATATCATGCAGAATAATTTGATGTGTGTTAAAGTTTTATGAGAAAATATGTTTTGCTAAAAATGTACATATTTAATAAAAAATATTAATAATATTTAATTCATTGAGGCTAGATTTGAGGGAGATAGAAATAACATTGCTTACTATAGTCATAGTTATTTATGTACACTTTTCCTTTTTAAAGGTTCATGCCACCTGATGACCCGTTAGGTCGAAATGGTCCGAGTCTTGATAACTTTCTACGGATCAAACCTTTGCAAGTGGACCCAATCACGCACTGTCCATATGGAAACAAGTGTACCTTTGGAAACAAATGTAAATATTTCCACTCGGATAGACCCCGGTATAAGTCAGTCGCGGACAGTTTAAAAGACAACCATAAGTTCCGGAATAAGACAAAATCGCCAACCGGAGGTGCGGAGAAACTTGGTGCCGATGCTCGTGCAATGTCTTACACTGCTCCTTTGTTATCTAGGAGAGAGGAATCCCCGACACCATCTGCGAATTATCCACAAACACGGAAAAAATCTGATACCGGAGTAATCTTACCCCAATATAATAAAGACATAAAACCAAATAAAGGACATACTGAACCTATCCGCTTCATCTCAAGCAATCAGAATCATACATATCCACTTGTATCACCTCACCTTAAATCATATGGACAGTCGCACACGGAGCCATTACAAGGATCCACTAAGCCTTCTGCTCGACCCAGAATTCCGCAGGAGTACCAAAAGTCTTTAGCGACGGAAATGAGTCATATGCAAATTAGATCTCAAAGGTAATTTTCACTTTAATATATAATAAATAATTAATGAATGTTGACCGTTTATTTTTTACCTTCACATTTGATTTCCGATTTTATCATAAATACTATGTTTATTTTGCAGTGATTACCAACCAGAAGGCCTGCCGACATACAGACCTCCTATGCCATACTCAAGACGGCCTAGCTACCCTAGTTACGGTTCTACGATTCCCGTAGCCCATTACAAAAGCATGTATGGGCATCTACCCCCACAATACTACCAGGAAGTGCCTACCCAATATGATTCATATCCACAAGGGCCTAAAGAGAGAGTTCTACGTGCAAAGGGAACAATAGATTACTACCCCAGGCCTAGCCCTGTCACACATGGGCCAGACAAGTGGGCGTACACTTCAGCTTCTAACTACCCAGTAATGTCGAGCAATGCTCCTCAACCAGTGCTTGTACAGAAGAAAGAAAGACCGGATGGTTTTGAGGAGAAACGACGCAACATGAAGCATCATTTGAGCGCCCTCTTCGGGCAACAGGCTGTAGAAAAGGCGATGAAGAAGTTACCAGACACAACAGACCCATCGGAAATTGTGGCAGTGTTGAACAATGTGAAGTAAACACAATGTTGAATACCTGTTGTAGTTTCAGTGGTGTTCTGTCTAGTGTCTTAAATTCTTTGTTTGTCTTTGTTAAGGTCCTACTCAAGACAATAAACTTATAAACAAGATTTTGACTGGGGGCGGAAAGAAGCCTATGTCTATTATATTCAGACATATGCAAAAAGTAAATGATAAATGTGTGTAATTGATTATTGCTATAACAATGTGTATCCCCCACAGTCAAAAGTAGTTTGTTGTTTGTCTGATATTTTCCAACTTTAGCAATGAATATATATTCTCTTGCTTTTTGTGTTTGTCGTCAATACAAATATACCTATGTTGGTATACTGTATTCATGTTCGTTTACACAGTGTCTGCGAGTTACTCTCGCATGGATTCATTCACTTTCTGTTCAGTACAATGAGTCACTGTGTCTAGTTGACATGTGTAAATGTTTTAATTCTGTACTATAATGATTTAAGTCTAAAATACAAGTCTCACAATGAGGCATGAATAATGTAAATAAGTTGCTGTGGGACATGGCACCCACCAAGTTATATCTGATTCACATGTACAACAAAGCTTTTAAAATATAAACAAGGAAACAATCTCATTTTTAAAGAACTAATCAGATTACTTTGTAATATTGGGTTTATTTGGATACTAAAATAATAAAAATGATAGGAATTAAATTACTGAACTGTTTAACATATCACAAAGGAAATAAAATGAGCAAAAAACTAAATAAAAATTGCTGAAAGGATTCTTTATCCTTGTTCAATGACTAATGTATGTTTTATTTGTATTTGTACATGTGAATTTGGTACTAACTTTTCCAGTTTTGATGTAATGAAAATAAAAAGAAACTTTTGTTTATAAATGAAGTGTATAGTATGCCAGTAAGTTGGCTTACCAGATAGAGTACAGTATATTACTGAATGCACATCAAGCCGTTGCTAAATATGTTGCAATATATTAGTAAAGAAAATGTAAGGACAATTGTGTCCATTAAGTATAATGTATTAGGAAGCATAGATGGACTGGAGCTTACAGGCTGTCGTCACTAGCAGTTTGTTGTTGAGAATGAATTAGTTAAAATTCTTCCATGGTTAAAATCTGCTTGCTTTTAATTTGTATAATGCTGTGGTACCTGTTCTGAAAATAAATATATTATTTGACAACTAGTACTATCCTGTTTTGCTATCAATGTTTTTCATGTATGAAATATTTATCTGTATATATAATATTGAGGTAACAGGGATTTTTTCAAAAAATGGCCAAAATATGCACTGAAAATACTGTTATTTTTTAATTTGAATTTCTTTATTTAGTAATCAAGGTTAAAAAACAATAAAAACAATGCAAAAAAAAAAGCAGAAAAAACAATTGCACAGAAACACAGGCCTTGATTACAAGGAATGCCAAGAAAAGTTAAAAACTTATTTCCACTTGGGTCCTAATGCAATAGTATTGCTATATATGTGCATATATTGCGTTACGACTCTGCGCATGTTTATTATGCTATAGTAATCATTTATGTCAAAACTAGTTACTATAGCACAATTGACATGCGCAGAACCCATTAGTCGACTCTGCGCATGTTTATTATGCTATAGTAATCATTTATGTCAAAACTGGTTACTATAGCACAATTAACATGCGCAGAACCCATTGAGTCGACTCTGCGCATGTTTATTATGCTATAGTAACCATTTATGTCAAAACTGGTTACTATAGCACAATTGACATGCGCAGAACCCATTATTCGTCTCTGCGCATGTTTATTATGCAATAGTAACCATTTATGTCAAAAAATAAAAGGGTCGAAAATCGGCCATTTTTTGAAAATTTCCCTGTACTATAGGACAGGGATTTTTTCAAAAAAATGAACAATTTTCGACGTTTTTATTTTTAAATAAAACTGGTTACTATAGCGCAATTAACATGCGCAGAACCCATTAGTCGACTCTGCGCATGTTTATTATGCTATAGTAACCATTTATGTCAAAACTGGTTACTATAGCACAATTGACATGCACAGAACCCATTATTCGTCTCTGCGCATGTTTATTATGCAATAGTAACCATTGATGTTAAAAAATAAAAGGGTCGAAAATCGGTCATTTTTCGAAAACTTCCCTGTACTATAGTACAGGGATTTTTTTCAAAAAATGGCCAATTTTCGACGTTTTTATTTTTAAATAAAACTGGTTACTATAGCACAATTAACATGCGCAGAACCCATTAGTCGACTCTGCGCATGTTTATTATGCTATAGTAACCATTTATGTTCAAAACTGGTTACTATAGCACAATTGACATGCGCAGAACCCATTATTCGTCTCTGCGCATGTTTATTATGCAATAGTAACCATTGATGTCAAAAAATAAAAGGGTCGAAAATCGGTCCTTTTTCGAAAATTTTCCTGTACTATAGTACAGGGATTTTTTCAAAAAAAGACCAATTTTCGACGTTTTTATTTTTAAATAAAACTGGTTACTATAGCACAATTAACATGCGCAGAACCCATTAGTCGACTCTGTGCATGTTTATTATTGACATGCGCAGAACCCATTATTCGTCTCTGCGCATGTTTATTATGCAATAGTAACCATTGATGTCAAAAAATAAAAGGGTCGAAAATCGGTCCTTTTTCGAAAATTTCCCTGTACTATAGTACAGGGATTTTTTCAAAAAAAGACCAATTTTCGACGTTTTTATTTTTAAATAAAACTGGTTACTATAGCACAATTAACATGCGCAGAACCCATTAGTCGACTCTGTGCATGTTTATTATACTATAGTAACCATTTATGTCAAAACTGGTTACTATAGCACAATTGACATGCGCAGAACCCATTATTCGTCTCTGCGCATGTTTATTATGCAATAGTAACCATTGACGTCAAAAAATAAAAGGGTCGAAAATCGGTCCTTTTTCGAAAATTTCCCTGTACTATAGTACAGGGATTTTTTTCCAAAAAACAGCAAATTTTCGACCTTTTTATTTTTCTATAAAACTGGTTACTATAGCACAATTACCATGCGCAGAACCCATTGAGTCGACTCTGCGCATGTTTATTATGCTATAGTAACCATTTATGTCAAAACTGGTTACTATAGCACAATTGACATGCGCAGAACCCATTATTCGTCTCTGCGCATGTTTATTATGCAATAGTAACCATTTATGTCAAAAAATAAAAGGGTCGAAAATCGGCCATTTTTCGAAAATTTCCCTGTACTGTACTTTTTTCAAAAAATGGCCAATTTTCGACCTTTTTATTTTTCGATAAAACTGGTTACTATAGCTCAATTAACATGCGCAGATTCCATTAGTCGACTCTGCGCATGTTTATTATGCTATAGTAACCATTTATGTTCAAAACTGGTTACTATAGCACAATTGACATGCGCATGTTTATTATGCAATAGTAACCTGTTTTATCGAAAAATAAAAAGGTCGAAAATTGGCCATAGTAACCAGTAACGAAAATCGGCCATTTTTCGAAAATTTCCCTGTACTTTTCAAGAAAAGTGCCAAAATATGCACTTTTTAAAATACTGTTATTATGCAATATTGCTATATATGTGCATATATTGCGTTATAATTATTTTATAGACGTATAGTAACCATTTATGTCAACAAAAAAAAGGTCGCCATTTTTGTAACAAATTTTTAAAATACTGTTATGCAATAATATTGCTATATATGCGCATATATTGCATTATAATAATCTTATAACCATAATTACAGTATTTATTGTTATCTGCTGAAACGTTGTTTTGAAACCATTGGCTCCTGAATAAAGCCCGGTTCCTACTTGAAGACAATGCTACGATGTACGTGCAATTCAAGTGATCTAATCGCACTGGCATACCATATGTGGGTAATATCACTACCATATTTGGGCGCACAACACTTTTCTTTGTCAAACTAGTTCATAGAGACCAAACTTTTAATCATAAAATGAAAAATTATATAGATATACAGCCCTTAAATTTCTGGTCTCTCTCAAAAGGTAATGCATGCACCAACTGAAACCAGTCTATGATAGTCTGATGTCCTCAATAGGGACACAACAGTTAGGGGCGGACAGCGAATATCCTGTGTTCTCTAGAGTGTAAAATCATATACAGTCAACGTAGCCGGTTTATTAGTTAAATTCAAAATTCTAATGTTATTTAGAGTTTTAAAAATTGTAATTTGAAGTGTATATTTAAGGATATGTGCATCTTTATCGTTCTCGACGATGGAATTTCACGCTAAGTTTTGCCCACTTTGTTAAAGCTCATGCATATATTATTCATGAGCACCGACCTGTGGCTTCCCGTCGTCTTTTGTAAAGTTAGTCCCTAATAATGAGGATGGTAAACAAAAAAGTCCATAACAAAATGCTGCCTTTGAATTTAGTAGATAATCATTTGATGCGGACTTGCCAAATGATCTGTTGTGTATTCTACTCCTCTTGTATCTTCAACTGATTCAAAGTCAGCCTTAGAAATCTTTTCATATCCTTCAAAAGACAACCTAAATAATGAAAAAATAAAAGAGTGTAAATAAATTTACAGTCTTAATGCACTCTTAGAATAAAATGCATTTTTTAAAGCAATAGTGTCTAAATGTTATAATTTACTAAAGCTCTGTCTACACTATCAAACTAGTTTTGACAAAATGTGTGATGTGCATAAATATGGTAGTGATATCTCCAAAAATGGTAGTGATATGACATAATCATGTCCATATATGGGCACATCACATTTTTTGTCACATAAAGTTTGATAGTGTAGACAGAGCTTTATGAACCAATAGGTACCTGTTATTATTATTACTCTCTTCTTCACATTTTTCTTTACATGTTATTGATCTCAAAATAAAATATTCTGGATCTGACTGTTGCCCTGGTAACCATCCTAATGGGTACTTACTCCAATCAATATTAGCTGTATGTAAATAATACAAAAAAAATACAAATACCATAGTTATTTTTTATCACTGTACAGTTTTTGCAAAATATTGGATAATAATAATATATTTCGTTGGGTAGTTACTAATCATAATTTAACATATCCTTGGTCATTCTTTGGCGCATCTGTGGTGGCTGCATGTCATCATTAACCACAATGCAGTTCATATTGATTAAAAATAACTGATTCAACAATAAACCTGTATTACTAATCGTTTTTATTCTACAGCAGCCGGACAGGTCCCAAGGAACCATGCATGCCTCTAGTGTATCTTATTCTTACCTTGACTTCTCTGCCAGGCCTTACATTTTCTATCCCAATTTCTCAACTTCTCCGCGTCAGTCAACTGTGACTGATTGCACACTGACGCAACAGGCTTTAAAGACTGCAATTTCAGTTTATCTATAGAATATGGTTGCCAGACCACCTCCTTATTTACATCTTTTTCTATTGCCTCAAATACTTGTTCTTTATACTGGTTGAGGTAGATCTCTGTAAGCTCAATCACTTTTGTTTTCACTTCAGGAGTCAGAGGTGGTTTCAAATAATCAATTATTCTGAAAAAATATATATATAAAAGAATGTAGGGGACGCCTTTTTGGGTCCCAATGTTTTACTGTTATACAAAATCTTTTCCAAATAATCAATAATTCTGAAAATTATTTTATGGCATATGAAAAATATAAGATAATTAAGTATATAAGAGTTTAGAGAACAAATTTTTTTGTTCGAACTTGTTCTATTATACAAATTAATTTTCAAATAATCAATAATTCTGAAAATCATTTTATGTCAATATGAAAAATCATAGAATCAAGAATTTAAGGGATGCCTTTTTGGGTCCCGAGCTTGTACTGTTATACAAAATTATTTTTAAATGTTCACATTGTCAATCCCTATTTAGGGGACACCACTATTTAAGGACACTTCTTTGTGTCCTGAAGGTGTCCTATTAACAGAGAGTCTACTGTAATAATACAAAAATATTTCCAAATATTCCTGTGACATCAATGGCTCATACGCAAAATGGGTTGCTGAGTGAGATACTACTTTGCACTTGAATGTCAATATGCAAAATATTAAATATAAGAATCATAGCGGACAAATGATTTAGAAGAATAAACTGTTATTTTTAGAAAGTTTAAAATGTGCTTGTATGCTAAAGAATCAGAAAAACAATAAACGATTTCTTTAATATAATAATTATTTAAGTTTATGCTTATTTAACAAAGAAATAATACTATAATTTACACATAAAAAAAAAGCTTCTACAGTTAATAACCTTTGACCTAAATTGATTCAGGATGCAATATTTAACCATGGTTTAATAAGTGATTTTATCTGCTACAGAAACCACTCATCAAGTACACAAATTAGATTGACACGGATTTGGTGACTTTTAATTGCTACGGATTCGTTTTAATCTTGAGTTATATGGACAAAAATAGTGTTTTGAAAAGAGTGTGGTATATTGAACATTGTAGTGTTCTACTACTATTAACCATGCCTAAAAAAATGTTTAATTTTACATAACGAGTATGGTAATGTTATTTGTGACACTTTTGAACAACATGGTTGATCATTTAAAAATATTATTACCTTTATAAACAATAACAATATTATGTTAGTTTTTAACAAGCGAGTGTTTGTCACTGGGGATACTTATTTATTTATTCCCAATATTTAACCAGTTTGGGGCCCTGAGTACAATAGTACTTTTTAAACTAAAATATAAAAATAATAATACCGTTTTCATCTTTTAAAAAGACTATTAATAAAAATGTATTTAATACTAACTAATTTATTGGAGTGTGGATAATTTTTAGAGTTAGGATGATCACCTATTAATATTATTTTATATATATAATTTTATGTATATATTACCTACAAATATTATTTTACATTTGGTGGTCTTTTCAAGCTAAATTCATAACCAAAGAACAAGGTTATAAACTGTGTGTAAAATAAAATAAACAGTTTTTAGTCAGGCATCTGCTTAACTAAAATGTCTGCGATTATTATTTGTCCCAAGTTATATTGCTATCCGATAATGGTTGATATATAATATACATTCCAGGATCTACCACCATTAATAACTTTGCCCTACAATACAAGGAGGTAATATAATTTTGTCAAAGCCTGTTAATTACATCCTGTTTAAATAGGTCAATGACATAATGTAGTAAGTCTGTTGTATACCAGTACACATACATTTTCATGTTTGGATGATGAAGAAAGAAGTCTTTGCTTGGGGGAAATTTTGTAAAAAGGTTTGGTTCTTAATGGTCTCGGGTCACATTCTATGGTCACCGTACAGATAGGCTACTACATCAGTACTTCTATGAATGGATGACTAGTTGGTGACAAGAACGCTAGTTGGTCGTTTTGATTTTACGATCATTCGGGAAACCACCTCACGACAGTATAACATTTAAAAAAAACATTTTTATTTTAATTTCTATGGCGCTGTTAACAAAGTGCCTCATTATTAAAGATGTATTGTCCCCCCAAAACATGAAAAATGAATATTAATAAAATCACAACTATAAATAGGCCATTTTGCAGTTTTAACAAAGTTATTCACTCAAACTCAAAAAAATTTTAGGACAAAAGAGAAAAAACCATTGTCTGACAGACAAGTATTTTTTGCTTTGAATTAAATTTTTTTTTCAAGTTTTTTTAGGGGTAAAATATATCTTTAAGCACCTCAATAATTATAAGTATTATTTCATTATCAAAAGTTTTTACAAAGTACCCTAAATGAGGACAATTTTTTTAGGTGGACCAAGTAACTGATTTCTGTTGTTCATATAAGACAATAATTTCTGATAAGGAGAAGAAATTGAATTGTCTTCAAGAACATTCTGACGAAAGGTAAACATGTGATAAGACATGACGCCAGATATTAATTCTACAGATATGTACATTCATAATCATAAGCACATGATTTATAAATTAATATTGCTAATTATTAACAAATGTGTTATTGAAACCTAAACTATTTCAATGCAATCAATTGTGTGGTCAAAAAAAGACAACCACAAAATAAAGTAGTCCGAGAGACCAGGATGTGAGTACGAAAATAAGTGTATGATGCTTCAAGATAGATTAAGTGGCCAATGGTAATTATTTAACTAATTTATTCGCTGTAGTAAAACAGAAATCTTGTGATAAGAACTATGCAGGAATTATGAGTTAATATAACAAAAGTGTAGCAACTTATATTATCTTATTGGAATGAGATCGAGAGTAAAATGATAAATATTATTATTACTTATTATTGCGTAACACAAATTGAATATAATATTTGGCCATCAAAATGGTTTGCAATTAGTACATGAAATGCAAAATATATTCAGCACTATCGATTCAGCCTAATATTTGTTTAAAAAAAGACATTTTGGCCCAAATAGCATGTCATAACTACTGTATATAGCAAAAAAAAACTTTAAAAAAAACAAAACAAAATCCTGCTGGTAGTGCTACGTAAAGCAAAACAATAACCAAAGAAAACTGTAAAGCTCTCTCTACACTATCAAAGTTTGACAAAAAAAGTGTGATGTGCCCAAATATGGTAGTAATATGCCTAAATACGGTAGTGATATGACATCATCTTGTCCATATATGGGCACATCACATTTTTTGTCACATAAAGTTTGATAATGTAAACAGAGCATAGTCTATAACCAAATAATTCTATGAAAATTAGATTTTTATGCCATTAAATTTAGTAATGGTGGTGGGGTTCAAATCTTAAATTGACCTCTTTTTGGACTTCTATTATTTGTTTGTTTGTTTGTTTATATTACATAACTTGTAATTGTGGCGAAATCAATCAAATTCTGCCTACACTATCAAACTTTATGTGACAAAAATTTTTAATGTGCCCATATATGAACATGATGATGTCATATCACTACCATATTTGGGCATATCACTACCATATGTTGGCACATCACACTTTGTTTGTCAAACTAGTTTGATAGTATAGAGCTTTAGACATAGAACAAAACAAACTGGACAATATATTATATAAACGATGAACACATTTCTATAAATATAGACCGCAGACTACTAGACCAAATATTAATACATCGTAATTTCACTTTCAGTCAAATAAGGAAACAACTGATTCATACAAATGATATCAACTAGGTAAATAATCTTAAAATCACTTTCTGTTAACTTTTATCTTAGAAGAGACCGCTAAACTTTTCTTTTACTGTTTTAATTAGTTTTTATTTATCTAAGCAGTACAGATTTTTGTTTTATTTATTTATAAGAGTTTCCACTGGACGGATCTAGAGTTTGTTATAGATGGGGCTCTGCAGAAGGCTGGACTTTGGTCTTTGGTTTTTGGGTTAGGTCCGGAAATCAAATGGCACGGAGGTTTTGGTCAATTAGTGTTATTGTAAATTATGAAAGTCACCTTGACCTTTCAAGGTCAAAATAAAGCAATCATAACTTTCGATTTCAGCTGTACAATGAACATATTCACATGACTGGCTTTAGTTACAGTATCATAATAAAAATGGTTAAACTAATAACAAACCTAAAAGGAATGGGACCTCCCGGGTAGGCAAACAATAAAGAATATGATCTGCATAATCAAACATAGACAGATGTCTACCTCGCAGACTAGTCGAATACGCCTGTCTATGTACCAAAGCTTTTGTTTGTCAAAAATCCCAGGGCACAACTTATTTTGGGAAATTCCCAAGTTTAGGTATCTCTTTTGTTTAAACTTAGTACCCTTGACATTCAAAACCCAAACCCACTTTATTTTTTGTATGATAAATTATTAATTCAATATTTATTTACTTCCTCCCGAGATAAATTTTAAACATGAAATATTAAAGATACAAAAATGTATATTATACTGAATGTAATAAATGTATATGGGGGAATAACCTGCGACTTTACGTACAGTGTAGATGCAGTTTCCAATCAAGACTTTATTAAGTTCGTAAAAAAAACCAGATTAAAGCATTTTACGTATAATTTATAATAAATTTTAGCAGTAAAGATTAAAAAATCTGTACGAATAATAAAACTCAAACTTAGTATGCAGACTCAGATGTAATGTAATGTAGATATAATAAAAATACAGATTTCTAGAGCGCACTACGCCACCGAAGGTGCTAGAGGCACTTATGCTCTACTACCTGTAGGGCTACCATGCTACTTTGTTCCGGCTCTATGCATGCTTTGTATATTACACTATCATTTCTTATTGTTTAATCCCTGGAAAGGACATATTAAATTATTAATGTGAAGAACAATATACTTGCACATACAGACTTAAATTATATGTGGACATTTTCTCTTCATTCTCATAGATATTATATTACAGTTTATTATAATATCTCTATGCTATTAATTAATAAACTAAATTATTATTCATTTCAATGCAATTGTGATTGAAGTTTCAATTAGAGACAATGCTGAATGCACAGAAATATTTAGATCTTTATTAGTAAAGTGGTCCCAATAATTAATAAACCTAATTCCCGGTCCTTAATTAGAGGGACATCTGAATGCCCTTAGCTTATAAAGACAACTGTAACAGGACCATACTCTATTGTGTGTAGTCGTGCTTAATTTGATCAAAATCTAATAAACCAAATTTCAGGTCCTTAATTAGAGGGACATCTGAGTGCCCTTGGCTTATAAAGACAACTGTAACAGGACCATAGTCTATCGTGTGTAGTCGTGCATAATTTGATTAAAATCTAATGAACCAAAAAAATGTTTTCTAGATGTTTATTTGGCATAACAATTTAAAGCAACATGTGTGCGATTGTATACATCATGACAACAATATTCTTGTCATTTGATTTTTTTCCCAATTTCTTCAAGGTGAAAATCGGATAGAAAGGATATTAATATTTGACAAAAGACTTTAAAAATTTAAATAACAATGAAAAATATTGATATTGATTCCAGTTGGTGCATAATGATAATTTGTATTTATATATAAGAATAAATTAAACGACTGAAATAGTGACTGTTCCATTCCAACTGGCTAGTTGATCTTTCAAACATTAAACATATTCTATCCATCCGTATATAATCATGGCATCTAGGGCATTTAAACTGATCTACTATACTGCATCTTGCACTTTTAGGAAAATGAGCAAATCTTATCATGACAAAATGGTACCAAAAGTTCTGCGAGCGTATTCAACTAAAGAACACCACACACAGACTATCAACTATTTATGTGATCAATTGCTGACTTGTGAGGAAAAAGAAGTTTTGGAATATGCTGTTGAAAACAGATTAGTTACAAAACCCAAAGAGGATGACATGCTCATTCAGGCTGAATTCATTTGGGATCAACTTAATTCTTCTGGACTTCTACCGGACTCATTACTTGAAAGAAAGAGAATCAAGAATGCAATATCTGCAATGGTTTGGAACTTCCTTAATTTTGATGGCAAGCAGTTATCTGATGATGCAAAACGACTTGAAATATTGGAAGACCTTCAAGAAAGATATGCTATACTTGAATCAGAAGTACCAGATAAAGAAGTAAATCCAGATGAAGTTAAACCAGATGAAGAAGTTAATCAAGAAGTTAAACGAGATGTAGAAGTTAAGCCAGATGAAAAAGTAAAACCAGATGAAGTTAATCCCGATGAAGAAGTTAATCCCGATGAAGAAGTTAATCCTGATAAAGAAGTTAATCCAAATAAAGAAGTTAATCCTGATGAAGAAGTTAAAACACATAAGGAAAGCAATAAAAGAACCTGTGTAGTTTTGTTAAGCAAATCTGATTACCTAAAACAACTTGTTAATGTATTTTCTGATGACAAAAAGTTTAAGCAATACAGTCAATCGTTGTTGACCCAGTTAAACACACTTAAGACTTACTTGCGAACCATTCATTCTCGACGTGAAATTAGTGATATAGAATACGAGAGAATGCGCCCCACATCGACAAAACCTGCACAAGTCTACGGTGTGCCAATTTTCCGTAAGGATTCTAAATCTATTCCGCTAATTCGACCAGTAATCGACACCACAGGCACAGCATATTATCCTGTTGCACAATTTCTCGCTGAACTTTTGTTTCCGTTGACTCAAAATAAATTTGTTTTGAAAGACAGTTACGATAGTTGTAATCATATCAAGAACATTCCACATTCCGAAGGATATCAGTGTGTTTTAATTAATCTTCAATTGTTATTGACTAATTTTCCTTTAAATGATTTAATTGATATAATACTAGACAGGGTTTTTAACAAAAAACTAGTAGTAACCAATCTAAAACGAAGCACTTTGTGTAAGCTTATTAAAGACGCATGTACTAAAACAGTATTTTCTTGTAACGGTCAGTTGTATCACCAAACTGATGGCGTTTTAATGGGTTTCCCATTGGGACTAGTGCTAAATAACATTCTTATAACAGAACTGGAGAAATCAACAGTGCCTGATCTACTGAATAAAGGTGTTATTCGATCTTATACACGTTTTGCAGATAATGCACTGGTGGTAGTCAGGCCTAAAGATATAGATGACATATTAAGATCATTTAATCCTGTTCTTTGTGATATAGAGATGAATAAAAATATTTACACTCAGCAGGCTATTCAATATGAAAGAGGTGTAACAAGTAAAAATAAAGTGTTTTGGATGCATAGCTCTGTATTTAGTGATAAATTAGAAGGTGAGCAAAAAAAGGCAAAACAGTTAATGGAATCGAATGGTTTCTCAACCAGTGCGTCTTCTACTAATAAATATGATAAACCAACGGTTCGGATGCGGCTACCATTTATAGGTAACCATGGTGACATAATTGTTGATAAGTTAAGGAAAGCAATAAATCAACAATTACTTGTTGATGTTACATTTAAAACACAATGGCAATCAAACGATGTCTTCATTTCACATAAGGATCCAACACCCAAAGAATACTGTAGTTCTGTGGTGTATCAATTTACATGCCCCGGATGTTTTGCTAGTTATATAGGTAAAACTGGTAGATGTTTACAAGTAAGAGTTGGCGAGCATTCACGAACAATAAACAGTTTGGTTTATAAACACATCAACAGTTGTAATGATTTTGAAAATATAATTGATAAGCATTCTATGGCTCTTGGTGCAACTAACACCTCTTTATCTAAACTTTGTCTTACAGAGTCTTTAATTTTCGAAAACACTCATATTATTCGGTATGCACATTCGTCTGAGCTTTTAATTGCAGAAGCCATAGCTATTAGACGATATAAGCCTAGTTTGTGTATTGGTTTAAAGGATATTAAAGAACTAGAAGTATTTAGTACAAGTAAATAACTTGATTTGTATAAAAGAGTCTTATCTCAGTTCATTTTTAGTAGTTTATAGTTCAGTTTAATGAGATGTAATTAAGTAATAATGTATATACTATATCCTTGCAATAAGACTATATTTTTTTTACTTTATGTTTACAATTACATATATTTTGTAATTGCGATAATTTTGTTTAATGATGACTTTTACTTTACTTGTCTTTTGAATGTATATTGTTCCTTACCATGCAATTCAGCAGATTTGCTGCCAATTGGTTTGTTTTTAATAAAGAAAGAAAGAAATTTTAAAGGATATTAAAGAACTTGAATTATTTAGTACAAGTAAGTAACTTGATTTGTATAAAAGAGTCTTATCTCAGTTCATTTTTAGTAGTTCAGTTTAATGAAATGTTTAAAGGATATTAAAGAACTTGAATTATTTAGTACACGTAAGTAAATATTTGTATAAAAGAGTCTTATTGTAATTCATTTTTAGTAGTTAAGCTTTGATTAGTTTCATTTAACTAAATCTTATAACTTTTTGTCAATGATGATTGTTCATGTTTATGTTGTTTTTGTTGATATAAAGTTTGCGGTCTTAGTTCTGAAAAGAACTATTGAGTTTCTCGACGTTTCGATCAATATGCTTTGATCGACTGTTTTTGTTGGCAATAAAGTAAAGTTTAGTTAAATGAGATCCAGTATTTTAAAACTACATATATTGAAAAATGACATAATAACATGCAGTATAAACACAGTCTTACCTTTGAACAAAGTGACATGTATATGGGTTAGGACTCTCAACACACAAGTTAAAGATATGGTGCCAATCAACCTCTGATGAAACAACTACCAAACCATGCCGACTGCTTCCAACATTTTTTTTGGGCACTATAGTTAATAACAAATTAAATATATTTATTGGATTAAGTCATGTGACATTGTAGAAATAGATTCAGAAGACAACTAGAATATCTTTTAATTAGGAAAACACTTTTTAATTTAAAGATATATTGTCCCCCTAAAAAAATAATTTTTTTACATTTTTTGTAGAATATGCCATTTTAATGTCACATAAAGTTATTCACTTTGACAAAAAAATTGGATCGAAAAAGAACAAAATATTTACCAAAAAAAAAGTGATTTAAAGCAAACAATAGTCAAATTGACTGCCAGTCAATTGGTGTTTGGTTCAATGTAGTTGTTTATTTTGTCATTTTATAAGTGAACATATTATTTTTTCAGTTTTTTAGTCGCGTGGACGCGACTCTATAGTTCACTATGTCGGTCGGTCTGTCTGTCGGTCCGGTATCACTATGCGTTTTATCGCTTTCTGACCTTATCTTGATATAAGTTTAATCTAGCTAAGTCAATTTTTCACAGTATATTCCTTATGGCCAGGAATCGATGTGGTTATGTTTTCACGGTGCGCAATAAAAAATTACGCGGTGTACGCACGATTTAACGAAATCACGTTTGTAATCATATCTTCACAACCATGAATCACAATTAAATAAAATTTGGTACTCATAAATTTCAGGGCATAAATCATCATATGGCAATACAATTACGTGCGTACCGCATGTAACGCTTACAAAATTGCCATGAGTGCGCAGATTTTTGCGCGCTACGTTATAGCGCACTCTTTTTGCTCGATTTCTGTTTTCTTGACTTACTTTTCAACTCGAAATTACGTTATACGAGCACGTCAAAAGTGACAGGCTACGCACGTGTAAACTTAAAAAATATAAATGTTCAGTAATTTCGGTCAGTTGGTAGGTTGGTCGGTCGGTCGGTAAACACTAATGAGCACGCGACTGCAGCCATCTATATGGCCTTGTTTCTTATGAAAGTGATTAACTTTGTTAAAACTACAAAATGGCATATTCAAAGTCTGATTTTATTAATATTTGTTTTTCATGTTTTTGGGGGACAATACATCTTTAATATTTTCTATATTGTTATACAATAAAATAAAAACACACGGTTCGTATTGGTGGCTTCTAAAAATAACTGCATCCAACCAGTGAGATATTGGGCAGATTGCATCATTGGACTTTTAAATTTGCATATTTCCTGACAAAGTGGTTCCAATATGTTGTGGAGAATTTTCAACTTGCTCAGTTTTTTCAGTAATGGTTTCCAGAGATTTAGAAAGGTTTCTGGAATTTCTGTAATGTTATTGGTATTTGTTTTATCATCTATACAATGAGAAAAATAATGGTTAATATCTAATTTAAAAATTAAACAAGGGGGCATTGATATTTAATAAATGAACCAGGGTGTAAAATGTATGTTTGTTTATTTTTGTTTGATGTAACTTTGGTCAACAAAACATGGTTGGTTCTATGGCAAAGACAAGATTTGAACACAGCTCCATAAACTACTAAGGTAGCCGCAACAAATTGATTTTCTTACTAGTGTTAATGGCTAACGACTGTATTTGTTGATCTGTTGGTTAAAGTGTGTCAGGACAGGACTTGAACCCATTACCTTGGATTACTAAAGTAGTGCCCCAGCAACATACAAGTTGGTTTTCTTACTAGTGTCAATGGCTAATTACTGTATTTGTTGATCTGTTGGTTAAAGTGTGTCAGGACAGGGCTTGAACCCATTACCTTGGATTACTAAAGTAGTGCCCCAGCAACATACAAGTTGGTTTTCTTACTAGTGTCAATGGCTAATGACTGTATTTGTTGATCTGTTGGTTAAAGTGTGTCAGGACAGGACTTCAACCCATTACCTTGGATTACTAAAGTAGTGCCCCAGCAACATACAAGTTGGTTTTCTTACTAGTGTCAATGGCTAATGACTGTATTTGTTGATCTGTTGGTTAAAGTGTGTCAGGACAGGATTTGAACCCAGTACCTGGGATTACTAAGGTAGTGCCCCAGCAACATACAAATTGGTTTTCTTACTAGTGCCAATGGCTAACGACTGTATTTGTTGGTCTGTTGGTACAAGGAAGCCATCTTGAAGTAATGTGGTAAACAAGTGTTGTCTGTAAAAACAAAACATATCATTACTTTATAAATTTGTACCAATTTTTCTGCTCTTGTAAAATGTATATGTAAATACATACAAAAAAGGCAAAATTTCAATATGTATATAATAAATGTATATAATAGTCATTTTATTCTTTTATATGTATATTTGGCATTTTTTATGTTAAAATAATAATAATTACATAGATTTTTTTAACAGACTATTTAAAACGTTAGATACTGTGTATATACTAATGTAACTCTCAAACCCAACCATGCAAGTACCCCATAATAAATATGCTAAATATTATCATAAAAACAAACTCACATTACAATGTCATTCTCAAGCAAATCTGAAATATCAGATAGAATCTCTGTGATAGCTTCATTTGTTGGGGACCATCCCATTTGTAAAATCTACAGAGTATAATAATGATTAATATTGATCATTATCAGTCAGCACGTGAATCTAAATCATTTTGCGTGATTACGCAAGAATGTTTCCTAATTACAAATTGTGAAAGGAATTTAAACATGCTTAAATTTTGTCCAGACGAGATAACTGGTCGGGCATCGTCATACGATGCTGTCTTAGTTGGTCAAATTTGTAACTTGTATTAATGTATTCAGTTTTAATTTAACATTTTAATGTGCTACATGCACAATAGAGGGAGCAATTTCTTATATTTTAAAAAGTATTTTTAAAGTACTGGCTGTTTGTATTTGCAAACAATAGAGGGCAATATTTAATTTCCACAATATTTACCTCCAAGTAAATATTTACTATATTTAAAATTGTGATCTTTTAATGTATCTCATTTCAAGTATATTTAAAAATCTTACTGTAAACACTTATTTATTTTGTCTATTACCATTATTTTAATAGCATTCATAATATTTTAAATCAATTTCTTTTAAAAAGGTGAAAAAGTAAACTGACCATATACTGTTCTTGTTGATATCTTATGAGAAGTTGCCAAAGTTGTACTGAAAAATGAAGAAAAACCTAAGAAATACAAGCACTATGTATACAGTGCAGTGCATATTCAATGCTAGCGAACATAAATTGAATTGAAAATTTGGGGGAAAAAAAATGGTAGTGTACCTTTAACATCCGTTTCTGATCCGCTTGAATCATTGTCTTCGTTCTTCTCCCAGTAATCAGTTTGCAACCATGACAACGCAAATGCTACACCTGATTTGAGCATGCTCAAGGAAGGCAGCTCACCATGTGTTGCAGAGTGACGCAGATTTACGATCCAAACTGGGATGCCAATCTAATAAATGTTGAAGAACAGTCGTCAATGATTATGTGTTCTACAGTTACCTGTTCTGATGTGACAAGAAAAATGATGACTGCGTAAAAATAAATGACCTTTATATTGTATACCTGCCAACTCTCACACATGAGGGCTGATTTATGCCTCACATGTATGTGGCTATTTCTCACACATGAGGGCTGATTTATGCCTCACATGTATGTGGCTATTTCTCACACATGAGGGCTGATTTATGCCTCACATGTATGTGGCTATTTCTCACACATGAGGGCTGATTTATGCCTCACATGTATGTGGCTATTTCTCACACATGAGGGCTGATTTATGCCTCGCATGTATGTGGCTATTTCTCACACATGAGGGCTGATTTATGCCTCACATGTATGTGGCTATTTCTCACACATGAGGGCTGATTTATGCCTCACATGTATGTGGCTATTTCTCACATGAGGGCTGATTTATGCCTCACATGTATGTGGCTATTTCTCACACATGAGGGCTGATTTATGCCTCACATGTATGTGGTTATTTCTCACACATGAGGGCTAATTTATGCCTCACATGTATGTGGCTATTTCTCACACATGAGGGCTGATTTATGCCTCACATGTATGTGGCTATTTCTCACACATGAGGGCTGATTTATGCCTCACATGTATGTGGCTATTTCTCACACATGAGGGCTGATTTATGCCTCACATGTATGTGGCTATTTCTCACACATGAGGGCTGATTTATGCCTCACATGTATGTGGCTATTTCTCACACATGAGGGCTGATTTATGCCTCACATGTATGTGGCTATTTCTCACACATGAGGGCTGATTTATGCCTCACATGTATGTGGCTATTTCTCACACATGAGGGCTGATTTATGCCTCACATGTATGTGGCTATTTCTCACACATGAGGGCTGATTTATGCCTCACATGTATGTGGCTATTTCTCACACATGAGGGCTGATTTATGCCTCACATGTATGTGGCTATTTCTCACACATGAGGGCTGATTTATGCCTCACATGTATGTGGCTATTTCTCACACATGAGGGCTGATTTATGCCTCACATGTATGTGGCTATTTCTCACACATGAGGGCTGATTTATGCCTCACATGTATGTGGCTATTTCTCACACATGAGGGCTGATTTATGCCTCACATGTATGTGGCTATTTCTCACACATGAGGGCTGATTTATGCCTCACATGTATGTGGCTATTTCTCACACATGAGGGCTGATTTATGCCTCACATGTATGTGGCTATTTCTCACACATGAGGGCTGATTTATGCCTCACATGTATGTGGCTATTTCTCACACATGAGGGCTGATTTATGCCTCACATGTATGTGGCTATTTCTCACACATGAGGGCTGATTTATGCCTCACATGTATGTGGCTATTTCTCACACATCCATAAAAATAGAAAGAATGGAAAATAGCCTAGGACTGCACATTATTTGATTATTTTGAGCATAATTAGCCTAGGTCCATGTCCACTTGTATTTTATGGTTGATGTAGTAAAGGAAAGCCAACTCAATTTATCGAAAAATTAAATATAGAGGGCATATTATGCGATTATTTTGAGTAGAAATTACATAGAGGGCCCTATATACAATTTGAATTTAACGTCTCACTAAATGTTGGTAGGTATAAAATATAATTGTATAATATTATTATATAGCTGTAGAGTGTTATTGTTTTTTTTTCATTACTATGTAAATCTTTAATGGTTCTCACTTCTTGTGCAATCACATGAATAGGCTGAGCAAAGAACTTGTTTTGGTAACGATCTGTCATCATGTTTACAAATCTATAGAAAAAAATACATAAATAATTATTTTACAATGCTTTGGATGCAAATAATTATCAAGGGTTCCCATATTCTTCCAGTATCACAATGAGTAATTAAGATGTCATATATGCTAACATCTGAAGTTAAAAAAACAGGTGGTGGTGTTTTTTATAGGTCAACAGCACCCTCTATTTATTATGGAAATCAGGAGAGGTAAGGAGTTTGGTGTGTGACGTGACAAGCAGTATTGCGTGGCGTTCACAGTATGTATGGGGAATCTTTCGGTTTGGAAGAAAAGAAATAAAAAAATTATGACTGCAGATGGTCGTACAATGGATTAAATATCATAAATTTGGTTGTGTGTAAAACTTTTTGTGACAAAAAAATGTCACCATGTCATATCTCTACCATATTTTTTTAAATTTTAATGCAGAAAACAACACACACACATCAAAATTCAGTTATCTTTGTAATTCGGGAGAAAATGTGAAAGCATGAAAATGGGAGTGTTGGCATGTATGAGATGTTAAACAGAGTTCTTTCCCTTTTATTGCAGACTGCAGAAAACCTGACAAACCTTATCAAAGACATTGCATAAGCAAGTCGAATGCTTTCCACGCTCCCACCTTTCTTCTCAAACACACAAGCCTCCACTAAATTTGCAGTGCATGCTATTGATAATGGCATTTTAGTGGTGACTCTATAGAATAGTAAAAAAATTGTGATATTTAATTGTATGTTTTATGCATTTAAAAAACAACTGAAAACTAAAAAAAACTGAAATAATGTTTTGTTGTTTATAATATTTGTCTGCACTTGTTTCTGCAAAGAAAAATATACAGTTAAATTTACCACTAAGGCCTAGGCCTAGAGTATGTTAATAATAACATGTACTGTTGTAAAACGGCCGAGAGTGCGAAGCTACTACAATTATTACACAAGGCGTACTAGCTTACCTTTTAGGCGGGACTGGTCTCTTGCTCCCTGGTAGCCAGGGATTAGGCCAAGTTGAGCCGCCGACAAGTTGAGCCGCCGCCAGAAAAACGTTATTTTCTATGAAACGCCAAATGCTAACTTTCGCCGGTGCTCGTTTTTTATTTAATAGAAGTTCTATTTTCATTAGGGATAACGAAGTTTATATATCACACTTTTTAGTATAGTATTAAATATTACACTTTAAAGAACTATAATATGAAAATCTGACTTGTACTTGTAGATTCCAAAATAAAAGACCTAAAACATCACCGAAAATGATCGTTTTTAGCCAAAAATGACGTAAACATGTTGCCCCCTCAGGTTAAATAATTACATAAAATCACCGTTTTTTAGGAAAATATTTTGTGTATTAAAATTGTAAAATTCAATAAAATATGATATTACAAGATAGTAAATAAAAGATATTAATTATTTAACATCATTTTAAGAATATCAATACTCTATTAGTCTTTTGGGTAGGCCTACACGTCCACGCCAGACAAATATAGAGTGCACGGCATTTTTACCTTGAAAGATTAGGCCTACTTTCCTTTGCTGTGTTGTTTATGGTGGTTCAAACCAACATTGTAGTATGTAATTATATATTATTTATTTTCATGACACAATACACATAAAGACCAAGAACTTGTACTAGGACACCGCTCTAATCACTACGCGAAATGTCGTAAAAGACGCGCTGGGCGTTTCATAGAAATTACCGGCGGCTCAACTTGTCGGCGGCCCAACCGGTCATATGCCGTAGCCAGGATGTAGTATTACTATTATATACACAGAAGTGTACGAGTAGTCCACTCTGATGTGTGGCTGCTGGTAGTGATAAACACACAGGCCAGTCTAGGAGGACTAAAACGTATCCCTTAATTCCGTTGCTGTGTGCGTATAGCTACCCGGTGAGCAGTCCCTTAGTACTAGCTAGGCTAGCCTAGGCTAGTGGGGTTGAGCTTGACCCCTTTTGGCTCGTACCTCGTAATAGTAGCAATGAGGCTTAAACTATATTATATATAGGCCTAGCCTATAACCTATTCAATCACAGTGAATACCTGTTGTTCCACCAATATTACCGTAGAACTGGCTTATATACCGCTCAGTCTAGGCTGGGAAGCTTACACAGGAAACCCTGCTGGTTATAGGCTAGTGTATATCAAACACCAGGGAACGTGCGTAATGGCTGATACTGATACAGGATGGGCTTAGGCCTAGTCACGATTTACGTCCGTTCCGTCTAAATGCCATGCGTTCAAAGAGGCCGCTACGGCACTACTGGTCAGTAACGCACGTGACCTCGGGTCACACCTTGTGTCGACTCATTTATTATATAAGGGGGTTTTCATACTGTACTTGATATCATTTTGTTTCATAAAACCCTACCGGGCGTACATTTAGTATTACCACCGTGCAGTAGCTAGCTGGAACTACAGTAGAGCGGTAGGTGTAACGCGTAGCCGGCTGCCTGCTAGCTAGGTAGTAGTACTAGTAGTAGCCTGCTAGAGGCCTAGCTACCTAACCTACTAGGTAGGCGTAGCCTAGTTAGGCCTAGCTAGGTAGAACGTAAAGTTACTATACCTACCTACTTTTCCAAACAGAAAATCGATCTAACGCCTTTTTCTGTAATGCACAATCTTCACTATAAAAATTATCATAGACAAACTGCCATTCTTCTTGATTTAACCAGGCAACAACTCGAGTTCTTTTTCCAGCATTTTTACTCATGTAGGCTGCCATGTTTTTATGCAAATTAGATTAATACAATTTATATAAAAAACTGGAAATTATATTCTCTATGAAATTTGTATAACCATTTTTAAGTTTAAAAAAAATAAATAACAAGATTGTTAAGTTATTTTTGCCAGTTTTATAAGTAGATATTAAAAAAAACGTAAAATATTTAATTTATAATACAGATTTATTTATGAAATACGCGCCAGACTACTTTTTGTTAAATTAAATCCACATGTCAAATTGTTCAATAAGCAAGTTTTATGCAGAATTACTGCCGAGGCATTATTCCTTTTATTCGATCAAACTTGCTGTTAATTACAGGAGGTGATAATGTAATATTATAATAACTCAAAATTAATAATAAAACATTGTTTTAGGCCTAGAAACTAGCTAGGCCTAGGCCTTATTGCCGTAGCTGGGCTAGCTAGGCCCGGCCTAGCCTAGGCCTGGAGTTAGTACCAGGAATCAGAGTAGTAAGAGTAGGCCCTCTATAATAAAAAGGTGGCCACTTAGTTAACCTAAACTTGTGATGGTCACGGTCACACTAATCATGTCATTAAAAGCATTAATATATTTATATGATATTTGATTTTATCTGTTTTTCTTTAAACTACTGTATATATTAATTTTTTCAGATACGCTTACCAAGACTCCTCAGAGCTGCAGATACTTAGCCATGAATAATTCTGCCAAGAAAGTATGCCAACCAAAGAAAATTGGTACCCATAGTGGAACGTTCCACTGCGACGAAGTATTGGCTTGTTTCATGTTAAAACAACTGCCGCAGTATAAAGATGCTGGTAATAATACAGTGGAGTGTTATGGGGTTATGCTTGGTTGTAGGGTTATCAATTCCTTATGGAGTACTTACCAAGATTTACTATGTCAAAAAAGAGCACCATATAACTGTACTAAGCTGCAGGCGCTTTTTGAAGCTTATTTTTTCTAAAAATAAAATGTTTATATTTCATTTTCAGAAATTGTCAGAACTCGAGATAAAGTTGTTTTGGATGAGTGCGATATAGTTGTTGATGTTGGTGGTGTGTATGACCCATCAAAGCACAGATACGACCATCACCAGAGGTAAATGCATTGCACGCGGTCAATAAATACGATGATGATGATGAAAAGCGTAACAGTTGCGTAACGGCTATGAGTGCTCACTAAACCCCTGAGCAGTGCCAAGAGGAAAAACAGGCATTAAAATATGTTGAAAAAGGCTAAAAAAAGCCCCAGGCCTCCAGCATTGGTGGGCCACTTGGGGCTCGTAAACCAGTGGCCTGAGACCTCTGCATTATGCCACTGCTTGTCAAACTGATATTGAATGACCTAGTTCAATGACCTAGGAAGATTTAAATATTTGGTATATGATAATTTATTCAATATTGTTTTAGATAAGGATTACTTATTAAGCTTGGATTAGACTTGGATAAATTTACAATCAGATTATGTTATTTTGATTGTGCCAAGATGATAAATAGTTACTGTATTTTGCATTTTTTTCCAAGAAATTAATTGTGTAATCATTTTCACTTCCTGTTTGTAAAGTTAAATATAAAGACAGTCAAGTAGTTTGATAAATCCGTTTAAAATAAAATGTTTGTAATAGAACGTTCACCTCCTGTATGAACACTGTCCGACCAAATAAACCATGGGCGACAAAACTGAGCAGTGCCGGCCTGGTTTACTGCCACTTTGGGGAGGATGTCATCGCAGAGATACTTGGCATCGGTAAAGACGATGATAAAATTGGTGCCATATTTGATAAAGTTTATGAAAACTTTATGGAAGAGATTGATGCTATTGATAATGGTATATCAGCCTGTAAAGACCCTAAGTAAGTTTGGGACTTAAATTTTTAAGTAGTACAGTATTCAGTAGTGGAGCTGTAGCTTGGTGGTTAACATGATGCCTTCCAATCCCAAAATCTGGGGTTCAATCCTGACAAAGTGCAGGGTTGTAACTCACTACTCTTTCAACTCCCTAAGCCTCAAATGAGTTTATAAGCACGATAAATTATTAAATGGTTTATCCATCATGTAATTAAAGTAAATTATTTTTCTTTTATTAATGCATATTTATTATTAGATATATAATTTCGACTGGTTTGAGTTCAAGGGTAAAGCATCTAAATCCAAGTTGGAACGGCAAAGACCAAAATATTGAAGTTAGTTGAACATTTCAAATTCAAGAAACTTACTACAATTTTATTTTGCTATGTTCTATTTACTCTTTCTTTTTTTTTAATCAATTAGCCTAGATTTCAAAGTGCTATGGAAGTGACCGGGTCAGAGTTCATTGATCGTATCAAGTACTACAATGATTGCTGGTGGCCTGCAAGGGAAATTGTTGAAGCAGCATTGAAAAATAGATTTAATGTAAGGAAATAGCAACTTGGCCATTTGCACTGAAATAGTGTCGTTTCTAAGCCTCGGGTATATTACAAATTGTATTTTTAATTTTCAGGTTGACCCCAGCGGTGAGGTCATAGAGTTCACACAAGGTGGATGTCCTTGGAAAGAACATCTGTATGCATTGGAGGAGACGATGAAAATAGAAACACCCATCAAGTACGCCCTCTATACTGACCAGAACGGCAAATATCGTGTACAGTGTGTTTCTATATCTAGTACATCATTTGACAATAGGTAATCATGGAAAAGAAAATTTCCAAATTCGGAAAATTTTTGTTTTTTAACTATCGTAAACCAAAAAAAGAAAAGACATGATTGACTGTACTAACTGTTGCTTTTTCTATTAGACTCTCATTACCTGAAAAGTGGAGAGGAGTCCGAGATGAGGAGCTATCTAACTTATCTGGTATCCCAGGCTGTATATTTGTCCATGCGTCTGGGTTTATTGGTGGGAATGAAACAAGGGACGGTGCACTTACGATGGCAAGAAAATCTTTAGAATTAGCTAGACAATAATTTCGTAACGAGGTGTGAAACTATAGACTTTATCTTGCATTATTCACTGAAAGAAAATGGAAAATTTAGGTGTTTTTTTAGGTGCTTTATCGTGCGACAAATGTTTTGTGCCGCGATTTAATCTAAATGTAGATTTACTATAGCGTTCAGTGTCATGCTGGACGTCAGTAAAATACAATTACGATACAGAGTAATTAATTTTCTATTTATTTATATCTTATTAATAACAGTATAAATAATGAGGTCATACATTACTAATAAAATAAACTAGCATACAAAAAAAAAGATATTTATACAACTAAGTCCATTTTAAAATATCTTTGATATTTATATTATGTAAATTACACAAAATACACATACTAATTACTAAACTATCTTCTGTTTAGTGATTGTTCAAATCAAATATAGAATAAGGTGAATATCAATGAGCCAATATGACACCTGTTCAATGCGAATGATTATATTGTGTGTTATATTTTGTTATCGTTAATAACTATTTTATTATTTGTTTAATTGCTACTCCTAAATATTTCAGTTTACTTAATTAACAAAGCAAGTGGACAATAAAAATCTCGCATTTATATGAAATATTATGTGTCTAAATTCTAAACCTGTTTATTTACATATAAAACTAATAATACACAATTACATAGTTATTGTATAGACTGCAAATTGCAACTGTGCCCTGTCAAACACGGCATAAATATTCATCATCGTGTTCAACGCAGCAAACGTATCTAGATGGCAAATACATCATTTAGCCCTACTATTGCTTTAATCTTACCCGGCACGCTAAATACGCGTTCTTGTGACGCCAGGCGCGTAACTTCGTGAATCATGCGAACCAGAAATAAGGTAGACATCTGAGTAAACGGGTAAAACAAAGCCGTCCTAACGGAATTGGTGAACAGATATAATAAATACTTTTTAATATATTTTAAATGAGATTTTATATGCGATCAGTTTATACAGTTGGTTAGGCCTACTAATTACAAAGCCTTCGTTCAGCTAATAACTTTAAAAATTGGAATTCTGAATAGACCTTTCCGGAATTCCGCTTTATCGTATCGGAATAATGTTAAAACATACAAAAAACAACAACATACAGAAAAATGTTGGGATTGTTAGTTTTGGTTAATTATACCTACGAGCAGAATTCAGATTTGGTTTGTACTTTTCTAAGTACAATCAGGCCAACAAAACTTTAACATCAGCTGAATATAATAACAATCATAATATAATACATATTTACATAATGATATTTAGTTTAACAATAGACCAAAATGTTTATTAGTTCCCACGATGGGATTGTGTTTTTACTATACATTATAATATGCTTTCCTTTTTATTGGAATGATTCCTTGTTAACTTTCTTTACACCTCTTCTTCCAAATTAAGAATCTTGGAACTTGCACAGGTCTTGTTTTTTCAAAGATTGCATTAATAAAACGTATGTTTTTCCTTTCAAACAAACTCTTTTGATGAATCCATTTGTTTCAAGGGAGCACTTTGTCCAGTCGTGCTACTTGTTGACCTGCTTCCTTTCTTCATCTGAAAAAAGGAGGACAAACATTTTACTTTTTATTTTCGACTTCACCTGACGTCGAAAACAAATGTTTTTTCCGATATGTATCATGTTTAGTACTTTTAAATGCGTATTGAAAACGTTGTGCGCTTAGTTCAATTACGTTACCCATGACGGAACATCTAACTACCATGTTTGAACTTATCTTACTTTGTTGAATTTAATGTCATTTAACAAACAATTCAGACAAATAATAATATTTCAATGCTTTCTTTACCACAATTCCATTTCTCATACAGTCTATATTTTCAACAACAAGCATGAGACATGCAATAACAAATGAATAATGTAGGAGGATTTGATGCAATTCCCCCGATATTCTAGCTGAAAAAAAGAACTGTGCCTACAAAATGGTAGGATGCGTTGCCACTGATAGATATTCTCGGCACAGGTAAGATATTGGAAAATTCATGGGAATTAGCTAGCGTATCTGGTAGTATCCAAGAACTTTCCCCCTAAGATTAACTTCCATCATTGTTCATACGTGCCAATCTAAGTTTCTGCCTGTCTTTCACTAATAATGTCAACATGCTTGATGCAACATTTAAGTCTTTGCATGAGTACCAATCTGTTTTACCACGTCCTACCAGATGCTCTGACCATCGGACATCAACGTGGACAAGTCGTACCATGCTTCGTGCCAGGCCATATGCAACCGACACTGACCTTTGAATAATGTACAATTAACATTCTTCGTTGGGATACTCTTAGTATTACCTCTTTAGACAAACTGGTCATCAGACTCGTTCGTTTCTTTCGGTCCCTCTGACGCTTCCATGCATTCTGCACCTATTTGGCAAAAGAGAATTAAGATATGGTAACGATTGTGAGACATAGTGGCAGGAGAAACACCACAAACCATTTCCTCAGTTTCCAGTTAAGCTTGAAGACAAATATAAATACCTTATACATCACAACAAAAATCAAATAAGTAAGAATTTAGATTAGAAAGAAGAGAGTCATCATGACTAATATATTACTATAATATTGATCATTAGTTATACTATAGATTAGTAGGACTATTAACAATTGTGTATAAAAGTAAGACCGATATAACACATACAACACCGATACAGAAAATAACGAAAAAAAGTAGACAATTTTTTTAATTCTCATGTATTAAAAGATCAAAGGATGAAGAAGACAAGAGAGAAAAAAGAAACAGGAATTCAGTTAGGCAATAACCATTAATATCATATAACTTCCCCGATAAATCATGTGCAACCAGGGAAGAGTTAAGTAACTCTCTCCTGGTCCAACATTCCACTTCCTCTAATATGCGTTTTTCAAGTATGAAGGATTTTAGCAAAGATTTAATTTAATAATTATGTTATTACCTCTGTGTTTAAAACGCAGTAGACAAGGAAAATGGACAGGCCTTGTAGCGAATTGAAGATGACAAATAAATATTGGAATAGCATAGTAGTTTTACTATCCACTGATAGTATACCAAACAGCCACGTTAATCCCAGAATTGGTAGCAAAATAAACGCTCCTTTAACTGCTGTTCTGTAAAAATACAAGAAAGCAAACATTCATATGTTTTACATTTTCAATAAACGAAGAATAATATTCGATTATCAATAAAATAAGATACATTTAATTTAGAAATAATTTCAACCAATAATTACAAAAAGATCGTATATTTAATTTAGAAATAATTTCAACCAATAATTACAAAAAGATCGTATATTTAATTTAGAAATAATTTCAACCAATAATTACAAAAATTTCGTATATTTAATTTAGAAATGATTTCAACCAATCGAAACCGAGAAATAGTGTGACGTAACTATTCTCCCAAGATTTTACTAGATGCCATTAACACCATGTAATGAAAACCACTAAATTGAACCGTGTTCAATATTTTCTGTTATATATATGAGATAAAATAAATAACATAAATATAAATAAATATGAGTTATATGATAACTTTCATTAACTTAAATGTTAGAAATATGGAGAGTATCCATGGTAGAAATGACGATGAAGAAGAAGTAGTCCACAGTCATATTTATAAATATGCCACTTTCACAAGGAAAAAAAAAACACCATGGATTTCGAATGCATTACAATGTAATAGAGAACCAAGACTATATTGATATGATGTTAAACGATAATGTTGTATGTCTTAATAGTGCATACGGTCAATCACACAGACTTTCCATCAACACAAACCACGTGGGCGAAATAGCAAACAACATTTAAAACATATATGATTTTTCAAAACATCAATACACAAGTTCATTGTCACAAAAAAAAAATACACAGGATTAATCAAATATTTCCGTTGATAAACTGAATACGAGAAAAAAAAACCAAAATAGTACTGTGTTGAACCAAATGCATGCAGGGATTGACCTTAAGCAGACTATAACGTATAAAAAACCGCTTGTAACTGCAAAAAGGACCGGAAGTTGAAAGAGCAATGTGCATGGGTTTAATATAGTATATAACATTATGATAATGAGAATAGCAACCTAATGATCTGTCGGAATTCTTACGTTGTTGCTTTAAAAGATACATTAGGTGAATTGTTTTGCCTGGTAAAACAACAACAAAAGATATTAATTTGACGAAAACAACTTTAGCTGAAGAAAATATAACTGTCAAAGTTACAATATCAACAACTTGGTACAGTATCATTCTTATAATTTATTATTGTATAACAAATTTCTTAAAATATCCTACATAAATAAAAAATATATACTGGAAATTATAAAAGATTAAGAGTTCGGGCAAAGTGAAAAAGTTACGTCAAGTCGAGACTGGACATTGTCTTCTGCTAATACCCAGATATATTGTTATCAACAATTGTACATTCTATTTGTTATTATTTCAAACTACAAACATGTAAGAATAATACTAACAGTATCAATGTATAATAACTAAGATATTAAATACTATTTTAGAAAAATTAAATGATAGAGGGCGGTCTTTGACTCGAGCATTTTTGGTTTAATACTATGTACTTACACTGCATGTTGGCTTTCGTTTTTTCGTCGAGATGATCTTTGGAAAATCAGCTTCACGACGAAAAACAATGTTATTATGTTAACCTAAAGAAAGAAAGAAAGTAAAAACAGTTTACACTTAGGTACTTTGAGTCTTGAGATGGTTTAGTTTCATCGTATATATAAAAGGGTATCTCATCCAGTCTTCGAAGCTACATTTAATTTTAGAAAATATATTATCACTCACCAAAATTATGGCTAAGGCTGGGCCAACAAATGCCCATATGTGTCCGCCTACCGTTGTTAACCAGCAACTGGAAGAGAGAAACAAGGAAACAAAGCAATGTTACTATTAGAAAAATTTCTTTATTTAAACGGACATTTCTTCTAAAGATATTAGAAATATTAGTAGTATAATTAAGGTACGGCATTGTATAGTGCCTAGATACTAACTAGAACCAAAGAAATCGGAATTGCCCTTACCTTTTATCGGATCCGTATCCATCAAGAGCAAAGCCTACCGTAAATGCTACTGTGATGACAGGTATACCCCATCCAATCAAGATGTAGTAGGGAAGTTTACTCTTGTTGACCGCTGTTCGTCTGAGAAGCTTAAAGTGCAGATAGATGCCTTCAACCAACATCCAGGAGAAAACAGCCATCAAAAAGAAATGAAGGCAGATAGCGATAGCGGTACACCAGTCCTGGTTACAATAACAAATTAAACCAATCATTAGAATCTATTCAACCTTAGACCAATCTAAACAAGTCTCGCTCAATTTTAGATCATTCTTTAGAAAGACCCGATCAATATTAGACCAATCATTAACAAGACCCGCTCAACATTACACCAATCATTAACAAGACCCGCTCAACATTAGACCAATCATTAACAAGACCCGCAACATTAGACCAATCATTAACAAGACCCGATCAATATTAGACCAATCATTAACAAGACCCGCTCAACATTAGACCAATCATTAACAAGACCCGCTCAACATTAGACCAATCATTAACAAGACCCGCAACATTAGACCAATCATTAACAAGACCCGCTCAACATTAGACCAATCATTAACAAGACCCACTCAACATTAGACCAATCACTAACAAGACTCTTTTATCTGTAATATTTGTTTATTGCCGTTTTTCACGTATAAAAACTGACATAGATTTGTTGTTGACAACGATGCCCATTCATGTTATTATTATTCATAAATGAGACGTCTGATACATTCATTCATTCATTTATAATCCCTCGTATTATTCAACAGATTCCCCGAGGGCTGATCATCCACATGCATTTAACTTAGAATGATAAATTCAGCTTAAATTGTACAAAAACGGCACATTGCGTGATAGATACATATCGTCTGCGTGCGATAAAACCATTGCCGTTCTGTTGTCTGTTTTTTTTTTGTCATCCGATTATAGATGACATGATTTTATTTTTTTGGATTTTTTTGCTTCGAAAAGTAATCATCATCAAGTTAATGCATCAAAACTGCCGTTGGGAACGACACACATTTAAGTTGCAAATATACGATGTTTTAATGGTCCTGGGTAATCAACTGTTGTCAACAACCGATATATTATTTATAATATGCAAAATTCAAAAAAACAAATATTTGCACACATAAAACAAAGTAAGTTAACAGTCGGAATACAAAATCGTTAAGTATTATATGTTTGCAATAGCAGAAGAATATTCTATTTATATCTATAACATCGCATCTTTTGCAACTTATAAATATTCGGTTAAGTTAAAATGATCCGGTGCGTGTGTAGTAGTGTTTACCGAAACATAGTTTTGTCTTGTAAAAGGTCAGTAACGAGATGATGGGAATTGTGTTTTATTACCTCATTTTCTGTACGTTCAATCCCCAGCAAGAACAGAAGTTGTACAACAATCAAACTGACCATCAAATTAATGTGGATTAAATTTCGTTCTAATTTTCGTAGATCTCTGAAAATATAGAAATTATTTAACATATTTTATGATAACAAAATGATAAGGTTGTCATGAAATAACATCCTAATACTCCACATCTCTGTCGCCAACGCCATTATAAGCAATTTAAAAATGATGTTAATATGGTTTTGAATTAAGATTATGATGATTATTGACGAGTTCGGTATGATATTGACGAGTTCGGTATAATAATGATGAGTTCGGTATGATAATGATGAGTTCGGTATTATAATGATGAGTTCTGTGTGATAATGATGAGTTCGGTATGATAATGAGGAGTTCGGTATGATAATGATGAGTTCTGTGTGATAATGATGAATTCGGTATGATAATGATGAGTTCGGTATTATAGCGATGAGTTCTGTGCGATAATGATGAGTTCGGTATGATAATGACGAGTTCGGTATGATAATGATGAGTTCGGTATGATGATGAGTTCGGTATGATGATGAGTTCGGTATGATGATTAGTTCGGTGTGAAAACAATGAGTTCGGTATGATAATGATGAGTTCGGTATGATAATGATGAGTTCGGTGTGAAAATGATGAGTTCTGAATGATAATGATGAGTTCTGAATGATAATGATGAGTTCTGGATGATGATGAGTTCGGCATGATGATGATGAGTTCGGCAATGATGATAATGATGAGTTCGCCAATGATGATAATGATGAGTTCGGCATGATAATGATGAGTCCGGTATGAAAAGGAGGATAGTGAAAGTGGAGGATAACAATGTCAACACGAGGAAGTGGATGACAAACTTGACGAGTAGGCATAATGCAGTTGATGAGATGGTAACTTGAGAATTTTGATTATGACGATTTATGACGATGAGCGATTGTTGATAATTATTGATGAGGATGCTGATAACTTACTCTAGATACATGTAAACAGCAAGCGATATGAACAGACCAGCCAGCGATATGCTACATCCTATCCGTGTAATCCAGCCCAATGCAGCTTCGTGTTTACCATCAATCTTATTATAATGAAAATTAAAGATGATTGTACTAAGGCTATTATTCTGTCAATACGGTAGAACACCTTTCTTTTTTGGGATACCCCTATTAAGAGGCCAATTGTCCGTAGAACGAACGAGGGGAAACATATCTTCGGCCAACCCTTATTCAGATAATTATTTTGTGTGGACACTTCATTGGGTACAGAGTGGACACTTCATTTGGGTACAGAGTGGACACTTCATTTGGGTACATAGTGGACACTTCATTTGGGTACATAGTGGACACTTCATTTGGGTACAGAGTGGACAGAATGTGCAGTTCTACTGTATTAAATTGGATTTTCGACGTGAATAGCTTATGTGTTTGTACTATAATATAAATAAAATATGGATTGTAAATGTACACATCATTGAATTATTAATACAACTTTTAATAACAACAGATAAATGCATCATATTAGTGTCAGTTTAATTACTCATGAGCAGACAATTAAAAAAAAAATGATAATAAAAAAGAAAAAAAACAAAATATTAAAAAAAATAAAGTTTACGTGACATATCGAAACTATTTTTGTAATATAATATTGTAATATAATAACTAAGCTAATTGTCAATATTTTCACTCACCGGCACGTCTGACACCTGCATGAGGACGGCAAAGTTTGTCGTGTGCGAACAAAAGCACGTTGTATCTGCAGACGAAGATCCATCACTACCAGACATTACGGCATAGCAACCATCCGTTGACCAGTCACTGAAACAAAACACAAAAACAAATTGATCACATTTCTAATTCAGTGAATTTTAGTGAAATCAAAGTTTCAATTTCAATTTAATAATAACATAGACCTACAGGATAATAAATACAATATATTAATCATGTGGAGGGAGTGTCATATAGGCCTAAGTCCGAAATATATAACATTAAATACGAATACGAAAGTTAAAGACACTTTGATTTAAAGTCAATCATTTCATGCATTTAATTTCTCTCCGAATAAAGTTGTACTTTAAAAATAAGGTTTAGCTTATTCTCTAAAAATTAGGTTCATTCTTTAAAAATAAGGTTGGATTCGTCCTCTAAAAATAATAGGCTTATCTTTAAAAATAAGGTTGGACTCGTCCTCTAAAAATAATAGGCTTATCTTTAAAAATAAGGTTGGGCTCGTCCTCTAAAAATAATAGGCTTATCTTTAAAAATAAGGTTGGACTCGTCCTCTAAAAATAATAGGCTTATCTTTAAAAATAAGGTTGGACTCGTCCTCTAAAAATAATAGGCTTATCTTTAAAAATAAGGTTGGATTCGTCCTCTAAAAATAATAGGCTTATCTTTAAAAATAAGGTTAGGCTCATCTTTTAAAAATAAAGTTGGACACATCATTTAAAAGTAAAGTTAGGCTTATCCTTTAAAACTAAAGTTGGACTCATCTTTTAAGAATAAGGCTGGGCTCATACTCTAGTGTACTCTAGATGATTCGTGCACATTTACCACTAAAGGCCAACTTACACAGACGAGCGGTAACGGTAATAAAATATAGCATCTATGTTAATATTCCTTAGTATCATTTATACACACAACGCGGAGCGGACGGGTGGTTTCCGCTGAGGATTGATACATTTAAATAAAAAATAATTTACCTTGCCGCAACATTCCAGAACGCACAGACTGTCTCCATGATATAAGAATCATTCCAACTGTTCGGAACCTAAAGATTAATTTAAAAAAATAAATTGTGAAAAAAAAAAGAAATATTGGGTTGTACACTGTAAAATTTAGATTTTGAAATGATAAAGATGTATAGTATTGGGTTGTACACTGGGAAATTCAGATTTTCAATTGTAAAAGATGTATAAAATTTGGTTGTACACTATAAAATTCAGAAAAATACTCATATTAATATACTCATATAATCATCAGCCAAAAAAACAATATTTTCAACATTACGTTGCGGAATATGGTAAAAACTAATGATTTACATAATGTTGATTGATGAGCGAGTATACGGTAATTACCTAATATAATACAATTCAAATAAGACACAAAAGAACGAAATATTTATTGAATTTGACTATTGTATGCTTTTAGAATATAATAAGTGTTTGAAATAGTAATGTGTGCATTGCAAAAAGCCATTAACCAACTAAATGATAATAATGTTTACTACATACAATTTTGTAACCTCGCGTAATTGACATATTACAATTTTGTTCAGTATCGCAGGCAAATTGTATGTATCACGGAAGGTTAGGGTCTATGGTACAGGCTTTACATTGTATTAAACAAGTGATGCTGTATCAAATATTCGCCTATGCTAACGGACTTGGTTATGATGCTTGGCTACCAATCCAATGGTCATAGGTTAAAGTCCTTTCAGTGTCAGGATTTTGTCTAATGACAATACAATGACAATTTATAACTCCATTCTCAAAGACTAGTAATAAGACTTGTGTTTTATGTTTTATGTTTGTCTTTTGAACAGAATTGCCACCTTTAAGGAGAATAGTGAATGCATTCGCTTATGGTTATCCTTGGCAATTTGCATAAAATAATTATAATTAAAACAAACAATATTGATACCGTACCGAGGACGCGTAATTGTGATTACAAAACTAATTGAGCTGTTCATTTTATTAAATGCTTTTCAAAGTATTCCGTGTAATTAATTTGACAAATATATCAATCAGTGTCTCCAGAGATATACAATATTTAATCAAGGACTGAATGAATGCTACAATGTCTTTTGTTGATTGAACGAACAATTAATTAATCAAATATTGGTCATCAACTTCTTGATTAAAGGCTGCAATCGCTTAGAGGTCACTAATCTAAACGTAATGACGTTATACATTAAAGTCATTAGTAATTGTGCTGACGTTGCTCAATTGACAGGGAGAGGAAGGGAAATTGGTAAAGAGTAAAACAATTTTATTGTAATCTTTTGTTAATGGTGGCCTCTGCTTAAAGTCTACTTCTAGACTTATTGTGACCACCATTCACATTTATAAATATTTAATGATTTATTAAGACTATTATTATGTATTATTTGTGGAAACTAATAAACAACAACAAACTAAAAGAGAGGAAGTGGAGAATGCTTAAAGAGAGGAAGTTGAGAAGGAAGGAGTGAGAATTTAAAAGAGAGAAAGTGGGAAGGGAAGGTGAAAGTTTGGAAGGGAGGGATGAGAAGGAGATGGAAGGATAAAATGGGGAAGGGAAAGAGAGGCCGGGGAAGGGAAAGAGAGGGTGTGAAAGTGCAAAAGGTTGAAGGAAAGAGTGACTGTGGAAGGTGGGGAAGTCCAAGGGAGAAGGAAGTGTGAAGTGGAAGAGAGAGAAGAAGAAGAGAAGAAGAAGAGAGAGTCACATGATGTCATGTCTTATTGGGTGCACAACTCAAGGTACGGTTAGTATCCAACATAATAACATCTAATATAGCAATAAGCAATCTATTTATTCAGTTATGTATAATAACATACATTTTAGCAACATGTATTGAAGCGTTTCGACCCGTCGCCTGCAGCCTAAACCTTAATTCAAAATTATTGACTGAATATTAAAATCACGAAGCGCGTTGAAATTCTTACAGATTTTGATTACAAAACAACTCAATTCACGACGTTTATTTAATACAAATTCAAAATACGAAATAAGAGAGAAATAATGATAGAGAACTTAACTACAGAATAAAAAATCTTGTCACGTTAGTCGCTTAAAGCAAAAACAAGACAAGAAGAAACAACTTCTCTAGTACCTATTCTAAATGATAGGTAATGTCATTTATAAAATATTCCACGGCAGCAAATCGGATTGCAAACACTCTGATGGCCGGATCAATCTCCATCGGAATTTCAATCTCTAAATCTCACAATTAAGAGGATTTATAAAAAGACTGTAAATTTCCACTGTGTTTGACAAATGATTGCTAGATTAGTTATTGCAGTATATATGCATATATTCATTACTCATCAGCAGAACAGCAAAAACAAAACTGCAAAATTTGCTGTAAACAATCGGATATCTCGATTTTGTAACAACCAGACGATTCTCAACGAGAACCGGTACTTCTACTACACGGGTACACTACGGGTCCTCCTCGGGTAAACCTCGAATACACAGATGCCGCGCCTTTAAACCACGAGCATTTTCATTCACGTAACGTAGGCCAAACTGTAGTACGCATTCACAAGTATTGAAGCAAATACTATTTACATCCGTATAATAAATACATTGATAAATAGAATTGTAGTAACATAAGGCAATTTTATTTCATGGAACTGTGTTGTTGGTTCAGTGTGAATACGTGGTAAAACGTAAACAGGTCCGATTCAAACTGGATGCCGGAGGGGCGAGCACGTCGTAAGCACAAACTAGGACCGCATAAATCTTCTAAAAAGTATCTTGCTAACAATTAATTTATAGATACAAACGAATTAGAAACAAACGTTCTATTGTATTTTATATAGTTTAAGGCAGTTGGTGTTGAATTATTTCTTTGAAAAAATGATCATTTTAGTATGCGCAAATGGCTAATGAGGAGTTGGTGGCCAGTTTGAAAAAGCGCTAGAACTGGCAGCACTGACATGACGTGACCCTTAGGGCCGGGGAGAACGAAGAGCTAGCATTGGCAGCAGCACTGGCATGACGTGACCCTTAGGGCCGGGGAGCACGAAGCACTAGCATTGGCAGCAGCACTGACATAACGTGACCCTTAGGGCCGGGGAGCACGAAGAGCTAGCATTGGCAACAGCACTGACATGACGTGACCCTTAGGGCCGGGGAGCACGAAACGCTCGAATTGTTAGCAGCACTGACATGACGTGACCCTTAGGGCCGGGGAGCACGAAGCGCTAGAATTGCGTGCAGCACTGACATGACGTGACCCTTAGGGTCGGGAAGCACGAAGCGCTAGAATTAGAAGCAGCACTGACATGACGTGACCTTTAGGGCCGGGGAGCACGAAACGCTCGAATTGTTAGCAGCACTGACATGACGTGACCCTTAGGCGGTGGAGCACGAAGCATAATAGAAAAGCGCCACGAGCAATAATTCTTTGAAATGGCGCTACACAATGGAAGCATTAACATTATGCTTTTGCATATAGTGTACTACATACAGTATCGCATATCACATGATGCATCGATGTTGGATACAATGTCACTGGAAACGATTGCATTGTAATTTAAGTAGAAAGTCCCGCCACATTTTGACTATAAATATATTCAGAATTGACTACTTCATTGATGTCTCAAGAAGTTAGTGACCGAATTTCATGATTAGATAAATTATGCTCTATGTTAATCATATTATAATTCGGCGGTTCTTCAAAGGGAAAACGCTTAATTACCACAAGATGGGAACGCTTTTTAGATGTATAAATGATACAAAACCATTTTTGTGAGAATTTCAATATCAATCAATACGGACCAGTGATATTATACTGTAACCTTAATATGCCTACATATTATTATTTATAATAGTTATAATACAATAACTACCAATACATTTTTTACGCTAAAATGAGCTTGTTTAATCATCACACTTGTACACTGACACAACATGCGCGCATGTTGTGTCAGTGTACGAGACTAATTGTTATATACAGTACTACAGTACTGTAATAGCTTTCCTTGATAAATTAACCGATTTTCAGTAGTGTGTTTGTACAGTATCATAGGCACATTCTGTAATACAGTGTCACATATGTTATGTTAGGCTTATGATAGGCCTATAACAGTGGACACATGTGATATGTGTATCAAACTGTATGCCTATAACAGTGGACACATGTGATATATGTATCACACTGTAGGCCTATAACAGTGGACATATGTGATATGTGTATCAGACTGTGGCCTATAACAGTGGACACATGTGATATGTGTATCACACTGTAAGTCACAACATTTGCCTATATGATCTGTAAAAATAAGAGATACAGTATACCGAGAAAGCGACAAAAATGACTCATGGAATACTGGACATACAATGCCACATGCGAAGATACAGTACAAAGAATCGGGTGCATAAATAAAATGATAGTTGTTGTAACCACATGAGAAAGTCATATGATAGGCCTACCAAGTTACAATTCTATTTCATCAATTAGTTTTATTTAATTTCTAAATAAAAGACTCGATTGGCTGCTGAAGCTGTAAAACTCTTCAATACGAATAAATTGAAAACACTAGGAACGATAATAATGAATTAGATGCATTTCAATTGGTAATTTTAATAGACAATCAGTTATCTTGTCATTCTTCAAATCAAAATTGAAACCAGGCTGGGTTTGTTTAAGTTGCAATTGATGGACGTAATATTATCGCTATGTAAACGTACGCTATAACAGTTAATGTCCTCCTCCTCATATCGATGCGAATATTTAGTATTTTCATTCGTTGCTGGAGCGTGGCTCAGTCTTGTATGTCATAATCATTATCTAATTTATTTATATTTGTTTTGGAATAGTCTTTTAATTAGTATCCAAATACTGTAGTGCTTATAATAGAGTCAGTAATAATAAGGTTCAATTTAATATAGCGCAAAATACGGGGCGCCTCTAAGCACGCTGAACAATCAACAGTGAAAGAGCAACATATTAAGCTTGGTTGCCACTAGAACGTAACGCAAGGACCTTAACGCAACGCAAGCGAAGTTATAGACAGTTAGCAATCACAAGCGAATAAGCCATCGCTTGTGATTGGTCAATTCACTTGCGTTGCGTTACGTCCTTGTGTTGCATCGCTTGTGGGAACCACGCTTAAGCACGCTGAACAATCAACAGTGAACGAGCAACATATTACCAGGCCCAATGAAGATTTTCATATCTTCAATATATCTGGGTATACATAATATCTAATGCGATACATACATTAATATACTGGCTCTAAAGTGAAATAAGACTGGGTTTAACGCCAGAGTACATTTTAACTGCTATTCAATCTGAATTTGGAGTAAAGAAACCATTTTGTTTTTTTGTTTTTTGCTATACCATTTGAAAAATAAGGCGGTATTGTATGTAGCATTTGACTATGCTACAGGATTCACTTGGGCTTTGCTGGTATGCTTTGAGAGGGTGTACAACCCTTGGCACCAAATTAAAAATAGACCGTCCGATAGGCTAGGATATTGTATTATAAGAACTTCAAATATATTAATATTCACAAATCTGAATAACTATTAAATTAGTGATAATAACAGATCACTGGCGAAAATGTCGCCTGAACGTAATATAACGTAATATAAGAAGTAGGCATACTTACATTATCTATTGGCAGTGTAAAGTTAACTGAAACTGGGAGTTTGTTTCTCTTTGATGAAGCTGTTGCCGAAATCACCCCACTGATCATTGTTGGGTCCATACTATTTTCTTTAGCACTGCAAAAATAGAAAAAACCACGAATGTCACAGGCCTCTAGTATACATTAAAGGTGTTTTGGAAATACAGTATCCTATTAAAAGACCTAACAAAATATCTCCCTTAAGCTTGGTTCCCACTAGAACGTAACGCAAGGACGTAAACGCAATGCAAGCGTTTTAACCAATGACAAGCAACAGTTAGCAATCACAAGTGAATAAGCCATCGCTTGTGATTGGTCAATTCACTTGCGTTGCGTTACGTCCTTGTGTTGCGTCGCTAGTGGGAACCACGCTTTATGCTTGGTTTCCATTAGAGACGCAACACAATACGTAATGCAACGTAAGTGAGTTGGTCAATCACAAGCGATGGATTATTCGAACAGTCGCGTGTGATTGTTCAACTCGCTTCCGTTACGTTTACGTCCTTGCGTTACGTCCTAGTGGGAACGAAGCGTTAAGCCTGGTTCCCACTAGCTACGCAACGTAACGCAATCTACGTAACGTAAGAAAATGCCCTTCTAATAATTGTGTTAACCCCATCCTGCGTGAAATCAAATCTGCGATGTTTGCAGCATTATTGCGTCGTCGGTTCCCACTTGTGATTACGCAATACAACACTTTGCGTCGATACGGCGCTGCGTTGCGTTCTAGTGGGAACCACGCTTTAGATATACAAAATATCTCCTTAATAGAGGTTACTATATTTTTACATTTGTTTATTACATTTGTTTATTATTAGTATTACATATGTTATCCCACCTGCCACTTCTATGGAAGCATCAATCAAGCCTAGCCTAGCCTAGCAAGTGGATTATTGGCTTTATATGAATACTAAACAAATAAAATGCATCAGGAGAAGTGAGTGAGTTAATATTAGAATATTGTGTGGTGTGAGATTAAACCATTAATTCTAGGCCTACCTGTTACCAGACTCGAATAATTTACGGTCGTAGTAGACAACAGCTACATTTACATCAGTACCTATGAGTGTTAAAAAGTAAACATTGTCAATTTATTTGTGGGCTAGGAGTTGAATTTGTGACTGCCAAATGGCCATCTTAATTAAATTCACTTTCTTCATTCTTTTATTTTGGTTCAACCGTTTAGTCATACATCAATCAGTTAATTAGTAGTAGTAATAACAAATAATTATCAATAGTTGTTCCTATGAGTCAATTGACGTAATTTAAAGGTCATTGTACTTTTTGTATTTATTTAAAACATATCCTGTTAAAGTAGTGAGTGAGTGGCCGAGCGGTTAAGACAGTGGAATTCGATGCTCAGTCGCTCCATGATTCTGGTGGTAGAACAAGTCTTCTCGGATAAGGACTATAAATTATAGGTCCAGTGTACACATCTAGCTCATGTGCACTTTAAAGAACGTAGCACATTTTTTTAGACGAGTAGGAGGTTACCCCGGTGCACTAGTACACACAGCCACTGATCATAACTGGGCCCTCTGGGAGACCAGTATAAATGAAAATATTTCAAAGTTATGTGTTGTTAACTCCAATTTCATCTGTCTCTGTAACCCCCCCCCCCACCCCATGCCTATCAGATAATTTATTTCATAGGCCTACCTTCAGCAATTCCTTCTTTGTTCTTTTCAAATATCAGGGAGGGTGGTGTTGAATTTGTCGCGTTGTATCCAGGAGCATTAAATCGCAAGCCTTGTAGATCTTCGGGCGATGATAGATGATGCAGTTCCGCAACTTCATTCATAAAAAAAACAAAAAAAAACAACTTATGTTCCGGCCTTGAAAAATAATGCTGATTGCTCTAAGACATTTTAAAGCTAATAACCTAATGAGGTTTGATGGAAAAAATGTATTTATAGGAAATTCATTTATTTTGCAGACTAATGAAGAAAATAGAACGATCTCAAAGTAAGACTATGATGAACATACTCATATCTAAGCCTAATAGCTGTTCTTGCTTAAACCCCTATTAAAGCTTGGTTCCCACTAGAAACGCAACGCAAGGACGAATAATCCATCGCTTGTGATTGGTCAAATCACTTAAGCTTGGTTCCCACTAGCCACGCAACGTAACGCAATCTACGCAACGTAATAGAATGCCCTTTCAATAATTGTGTTTGCCCCCGCCTGCGTGAAATCAAATCTGCAAATTACGCAATACAGCACTTTGCGTCAATACATCGTTGCTTTGCGTCTCTAGTGGGAACCACGCTTTACGTTGCGTTACGTCCTTGCGTTGCGTCGCTTGGGAACCAAGTTTAATAGGAGATCTTCGGGACCATCAGAGTGTCCTCTGAACACGGGTTACCGTAGTACATTGTCAATCTTCGTTTTAGAAGTGTCCCTAAAACAGAGGTGCCACCTGAATTTCCTTAGTGTTACAGTGTCCTTCATTCGTTTCAGAAGAAAGTGTTCCTTTAATGGAGGTGTCCCTTTAATAGGTTTGTCCAAACGCAGGGTTCGATGATATAACATAGATATATTCATCAATCCATGGATATACGGTATTTACGGTCTCCAATCAACGATTAAGTCAAATTTTGAAAATAGTGATGAAACAGATCACGGAACGTTTTTTATCATCTTTATGAGATTGTCGCGCAAAATAAAATACCTTAATAATTCCCCGATAACGTTTAAAGACTTAAAGGATGAATAATAGTATAGTAATAGATGTAAATACATGCACGTTAATTGAGTTAGTTTTTTTGGGTTTTTTTTCTTGTTGTTACGAATGTATAAAAGACTTAATGTCGTATCTGTAGAGTGATGAATTGTTTGCACGAAGTAATAAAAGCAAATATATGAGAATTCGATGTGTTATTTTTGTCTTTCTCGATAATGAGACCAATAATACACATTTTATAACCTAGCCGTTGTTCAGTGGCTTTATTATTGCGTGAATAAGCTATGAAATCGACTCAATATTCTTGGTTAATTAAGGTAGTTAAAGCCTGGAACACCAATGATGAACAATTCTGACTTTAATTGAAGTCAACCTAAATTGGCTGCATTATTAAAGCGGCTTTCAAACATCGTAATCACTTCGTTAGATTATGTTGCTATAGTAAAAGGTAGCGCAGTTGAACGGTTTGCGTCATACATACAATGGCTGCGCAAACAAGAACAAAACAAGTCTACACTATCAAACTAGTTTGACAAAAAACAAGGCCATATACATGGTTATGGTTGCTCAAGTTAGTGTTTACCGACCGAACAACTGACCGACATAGTGAGCTGTGTGATGTGCCCACATATGGTAGTGATATGCTTAAATATGGTGTTGATATGACATCATTATGTCACATTTCATTTGTTTGTCAAATAAAGTTTGATAGTGTAGACTCCGACTACAGAAACAGAAAAAAAAACCCAAACCTCTAGTTTTGGAAAACGACAATACGGAAGATTTCCTTTCCAGTTAGGATGGCCCAATCAAAATGTAAATTAAATATTTATTATAATTAGATTTTAAAGTTAAATTTACATTTAATTCAATTGAATTTGAACTAGGCCTATATACTATGAAAGGTTCAATGGTTGAACAATGTCTGCTTATCAAGCAGAATCTTTTTTCATTTCTACAGAATTTCTCATCTTTACCGTTTATAAATTAATTCTCGGTAAGAATAAAGCTTATATATCTAGGGCTTTGCATCATGTAAATTTACATTTTGACATTTACATATTTGTTTGTGTGTGAAAAGGTAATATACTTGATAAAACAAAATGCAAGTAATGAATAACAATGAAGCAGTGTTAAAGCGCCTCTCATTCATTAAGCTGGACACAATGTAATATGATTTCATTTTAATCATGTTATCTCACTTAATCATTCCCAATATTAAACTAGGTTGCATGAATACATTAAGCGTACTAATTATCTGGTGAAACTAGACGTTTGACAGCTAGAAAGCCATTGCCAGAATGGTTTCCTGATAATGTAAATCGTATTATTTCGACCGGTGAATGGAACGTACACTTATGGTTTAAAATACCTGTTGTTGTTGTTGTTGTTGTTGGTCTCCCCAATTTCATTTTTGTTGTTGTTATGTATATAGTAAAATAGACCGGATAAATAATGAAAGAAATGAAATAAAATTATTTATAGCAAAGTACTATTTCATTTATTCCATTCATTCACATTTATTTTGTCATCGTTTATAATTACAATTTCAGTATATAATTGATGGCTGTTTTTGCAGGACCCTTTTACATAAAACATAAAACCCAACATAAATAAAATAAAAGTAAAGCTCTGTCTACATTATCAAACTATATGTGACAAAAAATTTGATGTTCCAAATATGGTAATGATATGCCCATATATGATAGTGAAATGACATCATCATGTCCATATATGGGCACATCACATTTTGTTCACATAAAGTTTGATCGTGTGGACAGAGCTCAAGAAAGAAACGCCGTTAATGAACATCACATTTAAAAGCTTTAAAAAAAAAAAAAAAAAATGATTTAAAAAGATTTATACCCATGCCTTCACTTACCAATGTTGTCTTTAGAAATGACTAATGATTCACCAATTTCCACTGATTCCGAGAGAACCACGAACAGAGATTCTGCCTGTTGTGTTATTTCCATTTTATCCTGTTCAAACCAAAGATATTCGTTAAATTATACATATTTTATAAATTTATAATTATACACGCGGCGTACAACGGGGTGATACTAAGCGTAATCTTGTTTTTTAAACCTTCAACGGTCTAATTTATCTTACTAACATGGAAATACCGTAGTACGTGATTTTATGAATCGTACGAAATTGCAGTATTGAACTTAAAAATAAAATGTCCTTGTTTAAATACTTATAAGTTATAGTTTACAACAACAAACATAAACATACATAAATAATCATTACAAAAATGAAATAGAAAAGGGAAAATCTCTGAAGCACAGCTTATAAGTAGAAACCCCTGTTACAAAACAGTATATACATTTTATCGAATTACAGAACTTAAAATGCTTCACTCATAAAATATATATGCATATATTATGCGTTGTGTTGGTGTGTGCGAGTATACACACATAGCCTGTTTTATATTATATATATTCATACTTTTGCTATAATATATAAAGAAAGAATCCACATGTACTGGAATTAATAAACTGAATATCTTCTTTTTTAAGAAAAAATGTATAAATAATCATGTTAGAAAAACACTATCACTTTTTGATGATGAACAACTCTAAAATGTATATAGGAAATGTTTTTTTTTTTATTTTGTATGTTGTGTTTATTGTTTTATGTTTTTTATGTAAAAGGGTCCTGCGAAAACAGGAGTGTAAACTTCTCTATGCAGGATCCTTGCCATCATTTATGCTATGAAACTGTATTTATAAAGGATGAGTAAATAAATGTGAATTGAATTGAAATAGAAATATGAAAAAAGGCACAAGGGCATAGGCAAACAAAATGTAACTTTTAAGAAAAAAATGCAAACACTCCTTTTTTTATCTTAACAAAAATAAAGAGTAATTGTAAACAATACATAGATATATGTATGTGTGTAACTTGAGTAGGCCTTATATATTGACATCTTAGACATCTGTGTAATTATTTGAAAAATGTTGAGTGTGTAGCGTTTGCTCTTTTTTATTTAAAAATGGTGTTAGTTCTTTGTATTCATATGTGTAATTTGCCTATATAATAATCATTTTTGTACAAATACTGCAATTCAGCGTTTTATGCTGCAATGTATATTTGTTATATGATTGATTGAATGAAGATACCGAATATAACAACATACCAGTTGTTTGTTTTGTCTACCCTTTTAAAATCAACCATACCTTTAAAGGACAGTAATATAATCTACATGATAAAACATCAATGTACTGTGTTACTATGGTAACCAGAAATAATAAATTGGTATTTTACTGTTCATCACAATCGTATGATTTCAATTCCTTTTGGTATTGAGTAGTAAACAAATAGAGGACAAAATTATGAATAAACAAACTGGTTTTAACGATCGGTTTCAGAGTATTTCTTAATTTAATTTAGTTAAGTTTCTACGCATGCGTACAAGAAGTGTACTCCAGTCAATCATTGCAATCAATCTTCTGATCTTATTTTATAAAACAGTTAACATAATTTTACGCTTACGGCTTGTTGCTACAACGAGTTGTTAGCATAAAGGCTTGGTTCCTACTAGAGACGCAACGTAAGTACGTAACGCAACGTGAGTGATTTGACCAATCACAAGCGATGGAATATTCGAACAATCGCTTGTGATAGGTCAACTTGCTTTAAGTTGCCTCTACGTAACCAAGCTTAATAAAGAAACCAGGCACTGCGGGGCCCGTGGTTCATTGGTTTTACATTGAGCCATACCGGTAAAATGGTGGGTGCGTTAACTTGTATGGTAAAATGTATATAATGAACAATATTCATATTTAAAAGAAGTCATATTGCTCAATGTACGCTAATCTAAACGGAAAGGACATTGTTATTTTTGGCAACGTGATTGCTATTAATAATTAAGTTCACTAAGTAATTATACAATATAATTTGCACTTAATTATACGAGAAAACCAGAAACTTATGTCCTAAATGATGATGTTGCGGATTTAATATAAACAAAAAAGTGAATATTTAATCTATCAGTGAACTTGAACTTAATTAATAAGTCCCATTGGGCCGATTATAAAATGTCACTCGGCGTCAGTCTAAAACTAGGCCTTAGCCACCAAGCCTTGTGGGTTGTCTGGCTGGGCTAACATTAAAAACCCATCATACTCTGCACGAAACAAAGCTAGAAATACAAGTAAAATTAGCATTCAATCATTCGAAAAATGTACCCTTTTAGTGGTTTTTTCTAAATAGTTAATTGTAGACTGAAATGTGTCAGAAATCCCGATTCGATAATTCCATTAATGCATTTCTGTAGTGACATTTTATGGTGAGAAAAATATGAACTTGTAACGTACATTGCAACATCATGCCAAATTGCAAGATGAAAACTAAACCCATCCTTTTAAATCGGGTGTTATAATTAGACTTGTAGGTAGAGAGACCTGTAGTGTTGATGTACGGTACCCCAGAGAGAGATTCGGGCGGACAACGAGAGTCAAGTGTGGAATCTATCCGGCCCGAAGGCACTCATGAATAACCCACATGACTTGAGTTCAGTTACTTAAGCAATTACCATTTTTAATGAACTACTTTTTATGAAATCTAAACAAATATTGATCGCAACCTTAGTAAGGCTAGCTTAGCAGGCCTAGCTTAGCAGGCCTGGCTTAAGCTTGGTTCCCACTAGCGACGCAACGTAACGCAATCTATGCAACGTAAGCAAATGCGCGCCCTTGTAATAATTGTGTTTTCCCCCGCCTGCGTGAAATCAAACCTACGATATTTGCAGCACTATTGCGTCGTCGGTTCCCACTTGTGATTACGCAATGCAAAACTTTGCGTCGATACGTCGCTGCGTTGCGTTCTAGTGGAAACCACGTGTTAGTAGCTTACATTTTGGTCATGAAATAAAAGTAAAGTTGCTAAAATCAAAACGATTATCATCTGAAGTTTGTTTATCCATAATGGGTGTCCTTGAGATATAATGCATGTTCCTTGATTGCTAAACTTTAAAGTGTTTTTTTTTCAGAGAGCTCGAAGCAGGTTATGCAACAATGCACAAATGGTGAAATCATACATATTTTAATAAGGTACACGATGCATGTCAGGCAATCAAGGATGTTATGCTTTGCGAACCCACGTAGATCACGTTCAATTTCTAGCCAATTAAAATAATGCCCCCAGCAAAGAATGGTAAAATGTCGTTAAAACGTGGTTCTCACTAGCGACGCAACGCAGCGACGTATTGACGGAATGTGCTGTACAGTATTCCGTAATCACAAGTGGGAACTGACGACGCATCAGTGCTGAAAAAAATCGCAGGTTTGATTTCACGCAGGTGGGAGCAAACACAATTATCGGAAGGGAATTTTCTTTTGTTGCGTAGATTGCGTTACGTTGCGTCGCTAGTGGGAACCAAGCTTAAACGGGCGCAATTGCAGACATGATATAGCCAATCAGAGCTCATATATGGCGTGGCGCTGTGTATGTGAAGCCTGGTTCTCACTAGAGACGCAATGCAAGAACGTAGACGCAACGCAAGCGAGTTGACCAATGACAAGCGACAGTTCGAATATTTCATCGCTAGTGATTTGGTCAAATCACTTACGTTGCGTTACGTGTTTTGTTGCGTCTCTAGTGGGAACCAATCATTATTTAAAGTCAGCGTACACTATCTTTACGCGTACGTACTTTAAAAATTGAGTTTACATTTTTAGAAATAATGAGCACGTTTCTGTATAAAGTCATTAATCAGCACATTCAGTTTATCCAATATCGACACAGCTGCTACAGTGAAAACACGCGAAGTAGTCCCACATGGTGTAAAGGCAAATCCTCAGTAATTTTAGTCTTGCAGAAAACGGGAGTCGATAAATGTTTTAGATTACTAGATTAGCGCATTATAAAATCTATCGGAAGTTTAGAAGGCAATTCAACTCCTTTCACGGAAAGCTGGAACAACACACACCATAAATTGACATCATCAATTAAAAATATTAATGGCCCTAGCAGAAAATATAACGTTCGATTCAAATAATGTGTATGCCATTCTATGATGGAGAAATATTATCGCGAAGCAGGTTGCTGGCCACTCATTTAGCAATCCCTTGATATGCCACTATCGAACGCAAAGGCCGCCAAACCCTATTAGTAAGTTATATTTTATATTACATGAGTAACGCGCTTAATGGTACATTAAATAATTAGGATAATTAAACTAATGATCCTATGGGATGTTATTTTAAATTATATTTTGGAGACATTTTTTGGCTCATTTGACGGCAATAACTATGCATCATTACAATTCATATTATTAATTATTATCATTGGTTAATGAGGTCGTCTTACGTTATACATGGGGGGTTACAGCATTGTCATTATTATAATCCCTTATATGGTTCGTTAAGATAAGATAAGATAAGATAACTTTTATTGAACCTCAAAAAGGAAATTCATTGCTCGTCATAACAACAAGAAAACACAATAAAAACAAATATAGCATAACACCATTCATATAAAAACATCAAAAAATACAAGATAAAATTATCATGATATCAATCATTAGATTGAAACATTGATATAAACGATGAATATGGTAATGGCAATTTACTATTATTATTTACAATGGTCATGGCACGACATTTAAATGGTTTAGTAACCCGTATTTTGATCATACGTTTGGAAAGTAGCACACCAGGGCAACAATACTTTGGTATGAAACCATCTAACCAGGTTTAAGGAAATCTAACAACAAGACACTAAGCTCGCCTTGCCAATATAGGAACCCGATCCAGTACTTTGATCTTATGTCTGGCTACGAAAAATACCAACAGTACTGTACAATACATTTCAACGGCGAGCTGTGTTAAGGGGCGTGAAACTGATCGTGTCGTAGCTACAGATAAACCCTTTGTTTTCATCATGCAAGCATTTTTTTTCTGATTGTGAAGGCAAGATTTAAGTTTACAATTTAAAAGTACAACAACAACTTACCGTATCATCAGAAGTTGGAGAGTTGAAGCCAACTTGCACAGCGTCCATGGCGGACTAAAAGGATCCAAAGAAATAATACACAATTAGTTTACCCCTCACTCAATCACGCAGGGCATAAACTAAATTTGGTGTTCCATAGTTTTATATGATTTAAGGCTCAATTAATATTTCAAAGATGTGTACTCATAGAGTATCAACCCCTGTTTTTATACCAGAGATCTGCTGTAGGTTCAATTGCATCCAATCCCAGTATAGCTTCGTTTGAGCTACAGTAGGAATTATCACACCAAAAACCAAGAGAAAAGAGGCCTAGGCCTATACTTACTTCTCCGACACTCGTAACTTCTGCTGCCGACAGGTTCCCTCTACTCGCCAAGCTTGTCAAATCATTTAGCCTATTTTCTGTATCTTGCTTCACAGTCTAAAGAATATAATTTGTTAAATATAAGTTCTGTCTACACTATCAAACTTTATGTGACAAAAATATGGTGTGCCCATATATGGATACGATGACGTCATATCACTACCAAATTTAGGCACATCACACTTTTTTGTTGATTATAGTGTTGACAGATTAGATTTTTAATTTTCGCGGATGATGCGAGCAATTATGATTTTATATATTTTATTATTTTAATTTAATTAAACACCGCGAAACAATGGTAAACAAATGTAAATATTTTGTTGTCTTCTGTGTGGTTCGTCACTTATTTTTTTTTATTATCAGTTGTATTTGTACTTTGATTTTTGTCGTTATTACCTCTTTTTTTATTTTTAGAAGATTTATTTATAGAATACATTTAAATTAACTGAATATTAACATAATTCGTCAATCAATACTCCTCACATGTCGGAACACAACAAGTGTAGTCGTTATATTACCGTGTCTGGTATCGTCGTGGAAATTGACGTAGAGGTGTACGTTGTTGTACCCACAGTTACTGAAAAAGCATTAAAAAACAAAAAATAAATCACAAACAAAATACTAGTCTAAAGATATGTCTACACTATCAAACTTTATGTGACAAAAAGTGTGATATGCACAAATATGGTAGTGATATGACGTCATCATGTCCATATAGGAACTGTTTTGTCACATAAAGTTTGATAGCGTAGAAAAAGCTTTAAGCTTATCAATAACTATTATACGTATTTGACTCGGCTGTATTGAGCAGATAATCAGCTGTGTATACGAGACTCGCAGTCATCTATTCCCACTGCAGCAATTGGAATAGGTGACTGCGGGGTGTTTGCGACGAGTGCGTGACCAGTCGAATACGTCTAATGAATAACTTTTGAAAAATTATCCTTGCATCTTTTTTATAAATTGCAAAAGGCATTTTTAGAGGGGTAAGAAATTGGAGAGGGACAGTGACGGATTCAGGTAGAGGGAGGAGGGTCTACAATATATAAAATTTGTATAAAAATTGTAGCTTTTAATTTCACTTCCATTGTTCTGCCTTTTTCAACCTGTTAATTAAATTGTGTTACATAATCAAGCTGTGCCATGGGGACACAACTTCTTCCAATGCTGGTAACCCCATCACCAAGGAAACGACAGCGTAATGCAAATCAGTTATTATTGAGTTAAGAAAGAAAAAAAAAGAAAAGAGTTAACATGCGTTTTATCTGAAATTGATTTTTTTTTATATTGCTGAGTGCACTGAACATGTCTCGATATTTTCCTTTCTGAGCGTGAGAAAAACGTGTCCAGAGAAGATAAGAAATTTCCACCTCAACAACACTATTTTAATTAATAACAACTATTAGCTTATACTCCGACTCGTTCTCGCATAACATATCATTATTGATAAAGACGTTTAAGTAATCCATTTTATCAGAATGTGGAAATAAAACGTGTATCTTAATTTAAAAGGCCTTTCTAACGTTTTTGCTATTTCCGTTATATTACGATATCAACTAATAAAGTCCCATGGTGCTTGAAAACGGATAAAACAATTAGAGCAATATTTGTAATATTTGTTTTCCATACACAGCCACTATGTAAATAATATATATAAGAAAAAAGATATGAAATATATATTAATCGATTAATGAACAAATAAAATAGCTAAAATATTTTTACATGAAATGAAATAAATGTACCTAAAGTGTACAAAAGAATGTACGCATGCGCCTGAACTGCGACTCTTTACTGACGGAATAGTAGGCCTCCCGAAAAAAAAAAACATTTATGCTTATTAAATAGGCCACAGTTTCATTGACACAATGTAAGTGAAATGTTAAGTAGGTATACAAAAAATAAAAGGATTCTGGTCTAGGTGATTTTGAATGCGTGATTGCGTATATTACGTAAGCTTTGTTACCAAGGACGCAGCGCAAAGACGTAGACGTAACGCTAGCGAGTTTACTAATGATACGCAATTGTTCAAACAATCCATCGATTGTGATTGGTCAGATTACATGCGCTGCAGTTACGTCCTTGCATTGCGTCGAAGTGGGAACCAAACGTTACACACGATTTAGTTATAAAGTTATAAACTGAAATACGTACAATTGCGCATACACATGTAGAATAGAGATTCTTCACAGTTCTTGTCTTTCCATTGCCCAATGTTGTTGCTGACGTGGAGAAGCACGCAGTCTGCGGGTGTCTGAAAGTTTGTACCTCTATTGTTGGGTTCCACGTTACCCCAAGGTGAATAGTCGTCGGAACCAAGATTTCTCCCGTCATTCCACACGAATGTTCTCTCAACTTCCTACAAATAGAAAAAAGTAAATCATTAGGCGATGTGGCTTAGATTAGCGTTACAGTTGGGCTTTTATGTTTTGACGACAAGTACTGCAATTATTACTGTCAGTGTATGTTGATTGATTGATTGATTTTATTCGATATTCATACATAAAAGTTAAAATATACAATATATAAAAAGAATACCTGGATAACCCATTAAGTCGACAAAAAAGTAAACTTATTTCCAATGGGGTCCAGTAAGTGAGTTATTGCGATTTTCTTGCCCTGATGGAAGTCGCATCATGTGACACCAGAAAGCGAAGCTGGGGTAATAGTAAAAGTGTATTGTTCATTTAATCATTGACGAACTAAACTATAGGCCTAGACTAACTATTTTCAACTTACTAAGTCTGTGAGTCCAATCCATATGAACATATTTTTTCCATCTGTCATATTTATGGCCATTTGGTTACGTTTCTCAGTGTTCAATATCGCTAAGTCTGCCCCATAATTAATACATTTTTTTTCTGCCTCAAACCATGTCGTCCTGTCTTCAAATAAGGCAAAACACTTTCCTTCAAACAATTTCCACGATTCTGGACATGTTATGGCATCTGAAACAAAAAATATATTTTAGAAAGACATAGCAATGCACAAGTTAAAAATAACGAATTAAATTTGATAGCCCTACTTGCTAGAAAAATACGTTTCACACTTCTAGCGCCTAGAAGACAGAGAGCATGCGTCGTAATGCACACTGTTTACAGGTTGCAACCTAAATTTCAGTTTTTATGTGCATAGGATAAAATTACAACTATTACAATAAACAATTGCCACAATTGGTTTTATCAGCCCCCTAAGTGTAAATGTATACGTGTGTCCCAGATTTAAAGCAGAGTGTAGGCCTACACATTGGTTTTCTTAAAACCGTAGCCTAATAATCAAAAAGAGAACGTAACATTTCAGCGTTTGATTCTAAATCTGTCTACACTATAAAACTAGTCTGACAAAAACAGTATGATGTGCCTAAATATGGTAGTGGTATGTCCAAATATGGCAGTGATATGACATCATGTCCATATGTGCACATCACATTTTTTTGTCATATTACTCTTAAGCTCTGTCTACACTATCAAACTTTATGCGACAAAAACATGTGATGTGCCTATATTATGGACACGTTGATGTCATATCAATAACATATTTGGGTATATCACTACCATATTTGGACACATCACATTTTTTTTGTCAAACTAGTTTGATAGTGTAGATGTGACAGAGCTTAAGTTTTATTACACAGTAATATAACTTGTATGTAATTAAGTATAGGTGAAATTAAACCTAACGCATTCAGATAATGGTACGACATCTTTGTATACGGTACACAAACTATACGACGAGATAAATATTCTTTCTTTTTCAACAACCTCGTAACTTACACTGCTCCATACGTTCTAACTACCCATTATGCTACAAGCAATGTACTTCAGCCACACAATGGTAAATCCCTATGTAAAATCAATTGATCGATTTTTGACAGGTGCGCGCTTATTAAATCAAAAATCAAGTATGAAGTCACAAACAGCATACGAACAGAATGATACACCCGGTGTAGTTAATTAAATCAATTTTCTAATTACATTGCTGTATTTGTTCTCATACGTATAAAAATACAAGCCTAATTATCTTCTACCAATCTAAATAGTTTGGATTTAATGACGTCATACACAAAAACGACAAATGACGTCACGATTTCGAGTTGAGTTTAGAGGTGAGAGAGAGCGACTCCCCTAATGCATGTGTAACTTTCAACACTGGGCAATACAACTTCCTTTGAGCAACGATGCATGAAAAGAAAATGACAATTTTAATAAGTTGATTGGAAGGATGTAGTTTGGGTAAACGAAACTCGAATACACATCAGCGCTCATCATAGACCTATTTTCGTAAATTTCCAACTTCGTTTATTTATTGGCATGTAACATATTTAATTAATAAGATGATGACTAAGTGATTTCGTACCAAGGCGTTATATCTACAACTTGCATTACAGAAGACTGTAAACTAATATTTTAAGATAAAAACAATGTGATCGAAGTAACACAATCGCATACAACATATTTTTTATTAATAACACGAAAAACAAGGGTAATCAGGTTTATCCGACCTATTGTGGTATAAAATTTGGCTATTTCAAATTTATGGGTGTTAATTATACCACGAGAACCGAGCTCTTGTTGGTTGAGACCCTATATAAAGTACAGTGATTTTTTTTCTCGAAAAATAGCTAAAATAATTAGCTATAATTTTAGAGATATGTCGAGGTAACATGCGCAGACTACATCACTGTTTCCCCTCAATCATAATAACGTTTTGCCTTTGTTTGTTTCACACTATACTGCAACGCAAGGACGCAAGTACACTTTAATGCTTGTTTCGCACTAGAGAAGCAACACAAGGACGTAACGCAACGTACGTGAGTTGACCAATCACAAGCGATGGATTATTCGAACTGTCGCTTTTCATTGGTCAACACGCTTGCGTTGCGTTTACGTCTTTGCGTTGCGTCCTAATGTGAACCAAACATTATTATTGCACGATGCGCTAGATTATTATCCATCGCGCGTGATTGGTCAAATTACTTGCGTTACGCTTTCGAACGTCCTTGTGATCCGTCATGTGGAACCAATCTTCCTTAACATTAAGTGATATAAACATATAAACATTTTGTATGATTATAGGAAATATAAAGTATTTGTTAAATATAAATACAGTTAAAGTAGTATTTGGTGGTTTCCTTTAGTTGTGTTTACACTCTACGCCTACGTAGGCTGACGAAATAAGTGGGTAAAACTTTGACAATACGGACTCACCGCAAACCTGTCTGCACAGAACAGATGCACACACTTGTATCAACAAAATATGAAATTGGTGAAGCTTACCACAAATAGAAATGTATATTTAGTTATTAAAGTACAATATAGGTCAGTAGGTTGAGTAGTAATCTGCGTTGATAACAAATTAGAAGAATACATGAATAATAATAATAATCAAATGGATGGGAACTATTATAGGCCTATTAGATGTGTAAGCTAAAATTACAATTAACATTGTACAACATTTAATGGTTATACGGTTGAGAATAGAACATGTGCAGCGAGTTAGAAACAAGACCAACACATCAGAGACATTCACCAATTGGTATAATGATGTTAAAACCACTTCAAACAAACAAAGTCTGCTGTTTATGTATTTTTGTATACTAAACATTAATATGTTGTACTCCGGAAATTGTTTGGTAAACCCGTCTTGTCTGTAAATATAATCTGTAATAATTTCCTCGATGTTGTTTATAACTACCGGTATACGGTAGGTTAGTTTAGTAATTCACTTATATAGGTATAGCCTATATTGTTCCAAACAAAACAATGCACAGAATGTAGCCAAAATGCCTCTTTTTCATACATTCTGACAGAATACAAATCAACACACTGAATTACCTATATTGTACTCTAAATATGAATGTATATTCGATGAATGTATTTGTGGAAAGAAGATGTTTTGGATGTTCCACTCGACACCTAAACTTGTACGACGTGTGGTAAGGGTTATATTGAAGGGCAAACGGTAATTTGGGACTATAATTATGTTATGCGGTGAGACAAGGACCACTTATAAAAGACAAAAACACCACCACATATCCCTTATATGAAAACACAGAAACGTGACTTCCAAAGTCATGTTTGTGGTAAACTTTATCACCTAATTAAAACATTAATACTATAAGAAAAAAAAAGTCATTTGGATCCAAAAAATCAATTTATAAGCCACTTTCTTATTTCGTCAGAGAAAACTACCAACAATATACAGTAGGCCTATATAGTACTACATTTTTTAGAATTGTTGTATCAGGGGAAAAAAATTAAGATATTTATAAATGCATATGAACTAAACAGAAAATGAAACGTTAATACCGATCTAGGCCAAATGACCAAATAAATAGTATAAATTGTGGATAATTTTCGATCGAATCTCAATTAAATAGTCATTTGATGCTGGCTGCTATCTTTGCTACCTAATTTAGCGGATGACTAACGGGCGAGAAATCCACTCCTGCTAACATTAAATCAGCCACTCAGACAAAAAGTATGGGACGCTGTCTTCAACAGATGTGAAAATCTTCTCACACATCTATTCTTACAGCGTTCTAAGTTCTAAGCGGGTCGACGTTTTTCATTTTTTCTTTGCGGAGAAAGATTTTATTTAATTGAAGAAACAACCAGTGGTCCGGCCGCCTGGATGTGAGTTTGCCAACGGCTTGGGAAAACCTACAACTGTGATGCTTGCTCTATTTGGGTTAATACTCCACGAACGAACTCTTTTATAAATATTTCATAATATAACTATTTAATGTGGTCGAAGCAGCACACAAGGGATCCCTAAGCCCATCACTATCTATTACTTGCGACATCTAATAACACACTCGAACCAAAAGCAAAACATTTTAAGTCGCATGGGAACATTTATTTCTACTCAAACGTGTCAAATTTCGAACCTATAGCGTTTTTAGTCCCTAACATTTGTCTCCAGTGACTAACGATGTTATGATATGAACTTCATGTATATTTTGTAACTCTACAAAACTGTATAACGTGCATGTGACCTTTATTTTGTGATATTTACCTTATATGGCATACTATGCTTGGCATTTAATTATGATTTGATACAAATAATGACATGTCATTTACAACAAACTCAAGTTGACCTGCGTGCGTCTACAGAGAGCAAAACTTATGGAAACTGTTCCGACAGCAAGTCGAGCAAATTCTGCAGATTGAATATGGTTATCCGCTTTATGTCTGGCTACGAAGTGTAATAATAACTGTGTTTTATCCAACAATGTGGTAGTAACCTTCTCGAAGGAGGCACTAGTTGTCATAAATTCGAAAGTACTTGGGTACAAGCTTATAAAGTTGTTTGAAGTTACTAGTTGCATTAGTTGACGCGTTAGCGAGTGTTGACGCGTTAAATAGTGTAGACGCGACGCATTGTTCCGTCAACAGATTAAAACCACTGTCACCAATTAGTATATGTTATCTCAAATGTTCAGAGCCAGAGCAGTTAGAATAAAAAAAAGGAGTCCAAAATAACACCAACCCAAAATATAAAACGATATTCAAACCAAGATATAATATGATTGATATAGGCCTACTGTACAGTAATTTCATAATCGAGTTTTTCAGCATGGCCTATCATTAGTTTTGGTAATATGACACGATGTCGCTATTCTTGATCTTTGTAGGCTATGTCTATTTATTCGTCCGTTTGTCTGTATGTCCCCTATAATTAGTTGCTGGTATATAGGTCTACCAGTATAAGACCAGTGCAACGATCTAAAACGTTATTGTAATAACGTATTATGGTCTGTCTCCATATTATGTATATATATATATTATGTATATATGTTTTTAATCTTTATCAAATAAAATTCATATCGATTAGTACAATATTCAAATCAGCAAACTCAGCCTAACCTATTGTATGTAAAATCATATTATTGTACTGAATGTTAATGATGGAATTTATGATCAATAAAAGATCTGTTGATTTTTGCTTGTATATAATATGTTATATTTTACGACTTTCAACCCTGTTAATGGTGACGTTTGGTCACTGTAGGGTGATGATGAAATAAAATAAAAAATAAAAAAATATCATTTCTGCATTTTGGGGTTCGATCTGTTATTTAATGAAATGATAAAATTATAGCCGGGAGGCTAGACCTATATATAATGAAGGCATAGATTGCTTTGGAATGATTTAGTTAAAAAAGGGTTATTGTATCTGTATATTGCTGTATGCAAATTATGATTATGTTTCATTTTATTAATGCTTGTGGTGTATCGGGTGAATACATAATTTATAAATTCCATTATATTAAATTTAATATTATATCTGTCGGCTATCAGTAGTTGCATCGCTAACGACCACGACCTCCCATCTGATGGTACAGAGTGCATGACGTCACAAAAAGTGAGAAGCATTGTACTCTTACGAAGAAATATACATTTTAATGAACGCGTCCAATTTCTGATGAAAATCAACGGCTTTTGTACGCGCGCGTCGAAGTTGTGTTTTTAACATTAAGGGCGAAATACTACACACAAGAAAAATGTAATATTCAAAGAACCGATGTTATTACGGGCATGTGATTTAAATATATTTTATGTAAATTATCCTGATAATTATGTTGATAATAATAGTCAACATTCTACCGTGGACACACAATATGGTAACTCAGAAGAAAATACATAATTATGAACATATTTTGTTGTTTGTATTTTAGAGGACTTATTGACGATTGACTACTTTTGTTTTGATAGTGCAAACAATGTAGAATTGGATGTTACGTGCCGACACACAATACATAACGTAAGCATACCAGGAAATTGTAAAATTAAATAGAATAATAAAAACCAATTATTGGTAGTAAACAAAACAAATGTAATTGTCTTTAACAATGGTTAAGGTAAGCAAAATATGGAATAATTCACTTCCGGTTCAGGAGCCGGTCTGGTTTTATTCCACTTTCAAATGAGAACAAGTTTGCAAAATTTCCAACAGACATAAAGAATTGTGTGTTGGTGGTAGCTAATTTTGTAACTATTATAACATTACGTAACATTGCTATTTGAGAACGTTTTACTTTACATTCCACTGAAAACACTGCGAACCAGCGTATAATACATTTATACTGTAACTAAAACAGTATAAGGGCCTATATTACGATAGATTTTAGTGATAATTGTTAACTAATTAATGTTTCTCAGGCACTGAAATATACGTTGGTAAAAGAGAATTAGCCCTACTAATGACGCTACACGTCACAATAATATACTACTCTAACTAACTAGGCGATAGGTCATTGTATACAACATTGATTTATAGAGGTGAATCACATAGGCCTAGGCCGTGATGAAGAAGATTAATTAAAACAGATGTCAAATATAACTAACTTAACTTATACGTGTTGTGACGGATACGTATATGCGTATACATTTTCCCAAACTCCCTGCTCACTGTTGTATAATTGTCGGCGTTTACCAAAGCTCTGTCTACACTAACAAACTTTATGTGACAAAAAAATGTGATGTTCCCATATATGGACATGATGATGTCATATCACTACCATATTTAAGCATATCACTACCATATTTAAGCATATCACTACCATATATGGGTACATCACATCAAGTTTGATAGTGTAGACACAGCTTAACGCTATTCACAAGTTTTACTTTATAGTTTGATACGGGACATTCGGATTATTAAAAATATCAATGCGCAATTATTCATTAACACATTTTGTAGATTTATGTTATTTATTTGTATATATGTTGTATATTGATTGGAACATTCCATTCCATGACCAGACATACCAAAGCAATTTTACATTTACAATTACTCATTAAATAAATCAATTTATCGCTGACGCATTTAACGAAATAAGGATTTGTTTTAGTTCATGATACAAGTGTGCACTTCAATTTGCAAAGGCCTACTTCTTTAATCAAAATAAAATATTTGAATACTTTGTTATATTAACTTTTTATTCTTCACAATTCAGCCGATGCCAAGGGCATATAAAGCTCTGCCTACACTATCAAACTATAGTTTGAAAAAAAAAAGTGTGATGTGCCCAAATATGGTAGTGATATGCTCAAATATAGTAGTGATATGACATCATCATGTCCATATATGGGCACATCACATTTGTTTGTCACATAAAGTTTGATAGTGTAGACAAAGCTTTAGAAGTTAAATCACTGTTATCCTCATACCCACACATTAGATGCACTCATCATAAGCGACGCTCCGGCCGGCGGCGTACAATAACTATTTTCTTTTCAAGTATCTTCGAGAAAGGTGCGAGAAACACGCGCGGTTACGGGAATCGGTCAGGGTCGCAACAACGATCATTGAGTTTTATCCTTTTTTTTTACGCGTGTCTTTGACGGGTGTATAGGTACAGAACACCCATTATTATAAAAAAAATATAGTAAAAATAGTTTAGGCCTACCTTGATCTGAAGGAAAATTATCAGTATTCCTCACTGCAGAAGTTACAGTAAAAACAGCAACAAGTATCGCTAATTTCAAACTCTTCATTTCAGCTTTAAAACTTAGTAAAAGACTTCAATCAACGTATAAACAACCACTGGTGACAGATACAAACAGTTTTGTTGCAAATGGTTGTACACCTGTAAGTAAAATCCAAAATATTCAGGCTAAACGATTCACATGTACACCATGTGACTTGTCTTTTTAATTCTTAATAAAACACAAGGAACGTAACATTATTTTCCTGACTACTTTATCATTTAAACTTGTACGTGCCAATATAACTCTGTGACCAACTGTGTGTTGATATTCTGTCGACGATCAATGTCAGTCTGTGCTTTTCCCGAGTTGTGAAACATTAAATAGCATATCCTTAATAACCAATGGTAATACGCGATAATTCGACGCATGCGCATATTCAATTAGAGAACGTGTATACGTTACTGTGTCATGGAGAAATAAGTACAGTATCAGACTTATTTATGGTTATGCGCCATAGGATTTATATTTTTGTTTTCAATTACGGTAACCGTATAAATATTTTGATGAAAACGGTTATTATGTAGTGGTAAGATATTATAGTAGTGGGAACCAAGTTTTATACTGCGGGGTAGTTACTGTATTAGACTGCGGGGTAGTTACTGTATTAGACTGCGACGTAGTTACTGTATTATACTGCGGGGTAGTTACTGTATTAGACTGCGACGTAGTTACTGTATTAGACTGAGGCGTAGTTACTGTATTAGACTGCGGCGTGGTTAATATGAAAAAAATTACAAAGAAGCGTTGGCGTAAATCCATTTCTTAATTAGCATTATTAAAAAAAAAGTCTTTCTAATAGTGTATACTTTACATTTTATAGTGTTAATATTTTTATATATTACCTAATGTGTGTCGCTTACGTAAATTGTTATCCAATACGTATTAGGTCTATTATCATCATCATCATCATCGTCGTCAGATTGAGGGAGTTAATTCACTTAATTTTAAAGATTATTAATGATTGGTCAAAAACTTAAGTTTTACGATTGATAAATACATTTAGTATTGTATATTATAACCTTGAAGAATGTTATTATTTCATTACTGAATGATGCCATAATTAATGTCGAAAAGTCATTCGCGAAGGCATACTTTTCATTACTTATGTATTCATTTGTTATCTATGATGGTCAATGGCTTATTGTGGGTGTAGTCACGTTTTACCGTTGATTGTGTATTTTATTTGTATAGGCCTCTTCATATTAATCAAATTGTAGGCGTTAATTGTGTATCTTTTTTCTATAGGCCTATCATATTAATCAAATTTTAAAGTAAAAAATCGATAAAAATGTGATGTGATAAATTATAATAATAATAAATGAAAACTTATATAGCGCCGGTATCCTCCACCCATGTGGCGCTCATGGCGCTTTGTGCATTAACAACGTGCGAGAACATCAGCGAATAGCGACGTCTTTAGGTTGGTCTTGAAACTGTTTAGACTAGTTGAGCATTTAACTGTTGCTGGTAAGCTGTTCCATACACTTGCGGCCGCAACGTAAAAAGATCTCTGACCCCACTGATTTTTCGCTCTACGCTCTTGAAGAAGGTTTTGTGACAATGATCGTAGGCCTCTGCGGGATGATTCGTAACGATCCACAAGGTCAGATAAATAAGCAGGAGCACTGTCATTTAGGATCCTGAATACAAACAACGCAAGTTTGTACTTAATACGTTGTTGAACAGGCAACCAATGCAAATCCATCAGGACAGGAGTTATGTGAGCGTTTGATTTTGTATAAGTTACAATTCTAGCTGCCATATTTTGCAAGCGCTGCAAACGTTGTATTTGAGATTTTGGTATGCCAAACAACAAGGCATTACCAATGTCAATTTTAGAAGTGACAAATGAGTGTACAATCAATTCAGCTGTTTTCTTGTTAAGATTACCGCGAATACGACCAAGGTTCCTAATCGATATATATATCCCGTAAAAAAACGTATTTATAGCTTTCGAGAAATTATACACTTATTTCTCTATGTTATAACATAGCCTGAATATAGACCTAATAATAACGCATGAAATCAGCCGATTCTCAGTGTATCTTCCGAAGTATCATAGGAATATTTCTGTGTGTTTCACGTGTATCTAGTAGTAGCCTAACCCTTAACCTAACCTTACATGATACAGGCACCACATGTGATATAAATGAGATGCTGTATTACAAAATATTCCTATGAGACTTCGGAAATATATAGTATGTGAGAAATCGGTACCGTTAGGCCTATAGTACTAAAGTATGTACGCGTTTCCAACTATTTTATTAAACACATCCCTCCACACGTCTGTTCGTGTCGTGGAAAGATAATATGGAGTGGAACACTAAACGTATAGTATTAAATTAATTCAGTGAGTTTATAGCCTTTACCCGAATTAGTACAAGGACATACCAAACTTAACATCCCCCAGTCGTTAGACGATGCACTCTGTATTTATGCTTTTTAAAATTGTATATTGATTTACAAACATCAATATTGAAAGTAACCGCTGGCGCAGTCATTAATAAATGATTTTGGTTAATCACATCGGTAATTGTTTGGCTAAAATGGCGTGCCAGAAAATTATGGTAATAATTAATTCTGAATTAACCAGATGGCGAGTAACTAAGCTAAAATAAATAATTTAAAATAGTTTTAAAAACGTTATTCATACCACTTGTATTTTAGTTCGGATAATATATCACTTTTGTTTGTCAAATCAATTACGTTTAATACGACCTTGCGTTGCGCCATAGTAGTGGGAACCAAGTTTTAGACTGGGGGGGGGGGGGAATAGTTACTGTATTAGACTGCGACGTAGTTACTGTATTAGACTGCGGCGTAGTTACTGTATTAGACTGCGGCGTAGTTACTGTATTATACTGCAGCGTAGTTACTGTATAAAACTGCGTCGTAGATACTGTACTAGACTGCGCCGTAGTTATGTATTATACTGCGGAGTAGTTACTGTATTAGACTGCGGCTTAGTTATGTATTAGACTGCGGCTGAGTAATGTATTACACTGCGGCGTAGTTACTGTATTGGCTGCGGCTTAGTTATGTATTATATTGCGGCTGAGTAATGTATTATACTGCGGCGTAGTTACTGTATTAGACTGCGGCTGAGTAATGTATTACACTGCGGCGTAGTTACTGTATTGGCTGCGGCGTAGTTATGTATTATATTGCGGCTGAGTAATGTATTATACTGCGGCGTAGTTACTGTATTAGACTGCGGCTGAGTAATGTATTAAACTGCGGCGTAGCTACTGTATTAGACTGCGGCGTAGTTATGTATTAGACTGCGGCGTAGTTACTGTATTAGACTGCGGCGTAGTTACTGTATTAAACTGCGGCTAATTGATGGTGATCGGACAATGACCCCAGTCATAGTATTTGAGAAAATAACAATGTTGGAAATTAATAGTTGTTTGAGGCGATGATAATAAGTATAGGACTACACAAGATTAATCCATATTTGTTGTGTATATTGTATGTAAACCACTTTAAAATTTACAGAGAACCTCTCCTTTGGAACACCTCTATTTTGGGACTATTAAAGAAACATTGTTGTGAAACTAAAACGAGGGGAAATATGTTCTTTAACACTGTACACACGGTCAACTGTTATTTAGGGAAGACATTGTTGGGTCCCGAAGGTGTCCACTAAAGCGTGGTTCCCACTAGCGACGCAACGCAGCGACGCAAAATGCTGTACATTGCGTAATCACAAGTGGGAAACGCAGTGCTGCAGACATCGCAAGTTTGATTTCACGCAGGCAGGTGGGGGGGGGGGGACACAATTATTGAAAAGGCATTTTCTTACGTTGCGTATAGGTTGCGTCGCTAGTGGGAACCAAGCTTTAATACTTTTATACTGTATTCAAGTTTCAATATACATTTATTTTGAGGGTACATTAAAAACGCATATAGGTCTACTTTATAAGTCGTTCCCGTGTACGCCCCTTGTCAAGATGTCATCTTTCTTTCTTCAGTTTTCTTACTTATGCACGGGAAGCTGTATCTTAACACTAATGCTCAAATAAAGGTCATGTTTAATTACGCTAATTAAAGTCTTGCCGATATTTACGTTTATCCAGGGGCGAGCGAATGATCTATCACAAATAAGACATTTTAATTGAAAGTGGTATTTAATTGGAAAGATAATTAATTGGAAGAATATATTTAATTAATATTTTACTGTCGTATCAATTAGGAATTACAGAATACCGCAGATATTATCTGATTATTGATTGATGACGTTGACATTTGAATCATAGGCCTAACAAGTTGCAAACAGATGACTGATGTAAAGGAAAAGTTAGTTAAGAACTTCAAACATCATTTATCTTTAAAAAACATTATATGCTAACACTAATTATAGTAAATGTTGTAGTGGTTATTACCACTCCCCCGCCTTTTAATAACAGACGTTTGAGGATGAGAGGGAGGCTAGCGTGATAGAGTGTGAAGGAGTGAGTGATTGCATTATCACAATATTCTATTAAGTTATTTAAGCTCTGTCTACACTATCAAACTTTATTTGACAAAAAAGTGTGCTGTGCATATGGACATGATGATGCCATATCACTACCATATTTAAGCATATTATTATTATTATTATTATTATTCGCGGTACTAGACGTACCATTTATTTTGTATCAACAGAATGCTCTTTAATAAACATACCATCATTATTTGGGCACATCAAAACTGTTGTCAAATTAGTTGGATAGTGTAGACAGAGCATTAGTACATGGAGCAGAGATTCGGTGAATTTGAAATTTTGTTCTTTTCGTTAATTACGACAATTATGTGATACGCTTCTCAGACTGAGAAAACGATTGGCATATTAAGGTTACATTATCACATGTGTACATAAATATTAATACCAGCAGTCAGACCGGATATGATAATACAGGTAATACTAAATCATTTTAATATTGCAGTACTCGCATTAATCAGTGTGTGACACACGAGGAACAATTTTTATTAAATTATGAAAACCTTCTAATTTCACGCGAGAGACACACGTCACCGTTCAGAGACATTTTCTACAAATGGATTAATGCTCTGTGTACACTATCAAACTAGTTTTAAAAAAATGTGATGTACCCAAATATGGTAGTGATATGCCTAAATATAGTGATATGACATCATCATGTACATATATGGTCACACCACATAAAGCTTAATAGTGTAGACAGAGCTTTACACTATTATATAAATCAAACGCGCACATTGAAATTTATTTTTGACATTTCATTTTTTTGTCCTGAGACGCTATTTACAAAAAGGTGACCTATCTACATAGTTATAAAGGCTTGAATATATAGGTCATTCCTAAATGTCCTTCATCTTTCGATTTGATTTTAGCTTTTAAGACAACTAATCTAATTACAACTGGACTTGATTGAAAGGTAGTTGATCAAGTTTCAACCTGCTTCAATAGGTTTCAGATAATTTTGATACAAAATTAATTAAATTACTACCTAGAAAATTAAAATGTTCTCGAAAGCATTTTTTTGGGTTATATTTTAAATATAAAATATTTAATATATCGAAATAAAAAATTATTAGAGGATCGGCATATTCGCTGCATTTTATTTTCTTATCATTCATACCATAGTAATCATAATATTCATTATTCATTAAAAAAAAATTGCATGTGTACATACATTGTCTCAACTTGAGGTCGGATTAGCTTTAATATAAATAGGCCTGGCAAAAAATAACTTAAATAATTTATTGTACTATATTTTACTGTGTTTGACCATGAATAAATGAAATAAAAAATAAATAAATAAACAATAAATAATTTGTTTTTAAATGAAAATGTTTAGTCACAGAAAAAAAAACAAGAAACATATTTTGTTTTTACTAATTTATAACCGCCTTGTGAGTCCCAACCCCATTGTCTTTCTTCAGCAACCAACAATCAATATTCAACTACTATTTGTCTAATATGATGGATGTGAAAACATTAACAAAATGTAACAATCTTCTAGAATTTTCAGATAATACGATGATGACCAAACGTGTTGGGACCACGTCAAAAACTTGCTGACGTCACTATGGTTGCATGGAAACTACTAAACATGGGTACATCTTTGTATTTTTCTCGATTAAAAATCTTTTAAAAATCCATAATTTCCAGATATTAATAGCAATGCGTTGCAAACTAAAATTGTTTAATCAATAGAGAAAGAAATTACCTAGGCCTATAAGCAACTGCTCATACAGTACGTTTCATACTTTGGGTGGATGCACGAACAGCAACGAGCATTTAAAAAGTAAGAATTTGTGTGTTTAATTCACATTTCAGTTACCGTAAATTATCATTATTCATATTTTTAGAGAGGAAAACCATTATACAAATAATTCGTTTGTCACTAATTTGACCAGCCAGTGGCCTACATACTATTGAATAAATGAATAAATTTGACCAGCAGAAAAACAAAACATTGCGGTGTTCAGCAAAAACAACAAAACAACAATTTTATTTGGCCGCAGTACTTATTCGGCTGCAGCACCATAATTCGGTTGCGGTCCCGTTATTTGGCTGCGGTTTTATTCAGCTGCAGTTAGGCTTACTTATTCGACTGCAGTACTTATTCGGCTGCGGCGGTACTTATTCGCCTGTGGTACGTATTTAAGAAGTTATCCCTGGCTATAGGTTTATTTCAATCACAACGAATATAGGCATAATTATGTTATTGTGTTGTGTTTTATTTTATGTTTGGTCTTGGTTTCCGATAGGGTAGTATACAACAGTAAGTTAGTAATTAAGTCGGATCTATTTATGTGATCTCGTTAAGTCATTGGTAATTCATCGATGTTTGCTTAAGCCCGGACGATAAGTAGCAAAATATTTGCGAATTTATTTTCTTAGAGAATGCTTTCTTTTAAACATGAGCATTAAAATGGAGATGAAATTTACTATCGTATTTCTTATGATAATATAATGGGCATCATGGACGCTGGGTTATCGCTGGTCATCGGTAACTTTATTTTTCATCCGTTTGCTGACATCATAACCCCGCGCTGTTGTAGGCCTGCCGCGTGCAGCACGAAGGTGTAAACCTACCGTCTCCATCAGTGGCTATAACCCGCAGGCCTACATTTTGTTGTCTTGTGTAAGTTCATCTCACGTTTATTTACATTCTCAGTTATGAATATTATATTGTATACAGTACCGTATATATGTACATTTGTGACAATTAAAGTAAGTTTTTAATTTAAAGTAGTTAAAGTACAGGTAGAAAAGATGCTTGAATTCAGTATTAACCATATTTGTTTTCATTTACAATTTCAGATACGATGTTAATTTAAATATAAAAACGAAAGATGGAAGTAAAATACATTATATATAATATTATATTTTCTTATATTTGAATCAATTAAATAAATTATCATTTATCTTATTTCAATTATAATATGATTTAAAATTGGCGGAATTCGGTGATAAAAATGTTTTTAATGTGAATTGTAACCGTTTTTAATTACAAAACATTCTACCTGGGTAAATTTTCTGTATATCTATTGGGGGGATTGTACGAAGACCAACCACCAAGCATTTAACCAGCATAGAACTTTTGTGTTTAATTTTTCACAATTAGATTATCATTCATAACTTTCATATTTTCATATAAAAATACCCCCGTGGTGTTCAATAATAATAACATTGTTACCGAGACGAAATTTAATCATATTCACGTGACCTCTCTATCAATATTTATAACTGCAAACACGGCAACGAAAATTGAAAAATCAAATTTAGATCATGTTTAATTGAATCGTTTGGCGTAATTATACGTCGACCTCGCGGTTATTTCCTTTCGTGCCTGATAAAATATTACTAGTTTTTCATCAAGTTCTTAAAATACACGAAGTATAATTTAAAACGCTATAAACAATAACGGTTAAAATTATCAATTACCGTTATCTGACGCAATGATACTTTGACGGGCCTTAATTGCGTCTAATTAATTGGTACTCATGCACGCATTGATCATAATCGCTCACGGCCTATACATGGAAAAGATAAAAACATAAGATTAGCGATAATATTATCTTATGAGTCCAGTTATCACTACAATACATCAGAATTATGATGACATTTGATATTATTTGAATCAGATAGTGTGAAAGCCGCTTTTGAAAGACGAGTTATTATTTAATTGAACCTTCAGTATTTTAATGCCATCCAGGTAACTTTGTTCGGAATTGAATAATTCATCATTTTATCTCTCCTGAGTTTTAATAATCCTACGTGTACATATAAACGAATTATCTATCTAATTTAAAGATATATTTTATATATATAGGTTTTTTTTAAAGTGAATAAAACTGCAAAATAGCCATATTTAAAGTATTGAATAAAAGAAATATTGTACACAAAAACATGCATATATAATACATGTACAACCCCAGACGTATAATTAGAAATACAGAGGGCGTTTTCAAATATTTAATTCGATTATTGTTTAGATAATTGTTTAGACATCTAGGCCCTCCATCTCAAAATCTGCTTCCCCATATTTGGGCACATCACACCTTTTTTTTTCAAACTAGTTTGATAGTGTAGATAGGGCTTAAGAATACGGACGTAACTTTATTTATTTATCAGGCTAAATCAATAAAATGCCTGACCCATGGAGGATTCTAGTTAGTGTCGACATAAAAAATAATAACAAATAAACGTAGGGCCTACATACAACGTAATTTCACATCTATATATAAATTTACGTAAGGGCAAAATTCGGTAAATCGCGCCTTACTTCTAGAATGTTTACTCGATGGTATATAAAGTTGGTTCGTACTTTCGATACTGATTTTAACCACCTGATGTAACCCTGTTTACTAATTAAATGGAGTTCGATAATTAGTTATTGACGATTAAAACGAATTTAGGTTCAACGATTTGCCCCAAATAGGGGTGTTTTCCGATCGTGGTATACACTGTCCAATGCATGTCTATCTTGAAAAATACCCGCATACAATAATACGAGGATGCTTCGCATTTTCCTATCTCCTCCTACGATAATTGTTTTTAATGGATGAAAACCGGTTGAACAGCTCGAGTACAGCATCATAATGTTGAAGACAGACCTATTTTCTTAAAAACATACTATTTTGATAGATTTAATATACATTTATACAAATGTATTGATTGCCGATGCCAATGGAACATTCCAATAATAACTCTTTGCTTTAACGCAAGTACCACCAGCTGTAGGTAAATGTATTGGCCCTTGGGGAATTAACCTAAAACCTATATATAGATTAGTATTGCAATACTTGGACATTACTGTAAATACGTATTAACATTTGTGGTCGCCATTGAATTTACTGTGAGTGTGGGTACTGTTAGTGTTAGATGTATAACACAATCATGTACAAATAAACGTATTACTGTGAGTGTAGACCCTACTGTTATATAGAACGTACAATATACAAATAAACTGTGGTACTGACAGTTGCTTCTCAACGTTTGTATTAATTAATAATTACCAAGAATATAAACATTGTAGTGGTACGTGTATCGTTACATGTACTATGCTATTTCAATCGACTATGACAGTGACAGTTTTAACAAAGTATTAAGTCGCAAATGTGTTACTGTATCAAGTGGTATATTATTTATAGTCCTGTGAGTAGGCCCTACTGTTATATAAAACGAACAATATACAAATAAACTGTACTACTGACAGTTGCTTCTCAACGTTTGTATTAATTAATAATTACAAAGAATACGCCTATAAGCGTTGTAGTGGTACGTGTATCGTTACATGTACTATGCTATTTCAATGGACTACAAACAGTGACAGTTTTAACAAAGTATTAAATCGCAAATGTGTTACTGTATCAAGTGGTATATTATTTATAGGCCTGTCAAAGTGAAAAACATATTTCGTTACTGAGTAGATAAATAATATATTAAAACATTGTTCTTCTTTGTACCCATATCCTCTTCCCCATCCCTCAAAACTAATATTACACAGAAAACACAAATTGGGTTTGTTTAAATGAGTCCAAATAACAAATTTGGACTCATTTTGTGACAAGTTTCTCTTTCGGAAGTAATTCCCAGTGTGCTAATTTCAGTTTAATACATAAATCATCGTGTCTATTTATTCGTTTCTGTAAACAATAATAACTATTATCGTCCTGCAGTACGTACATTAAAAAAAGCATTTTTTTACGCTGAAATTACTGTGGGCACGACCTAGATGGTACGCGAGCGAAGCGAGCGTACCATCTAGTAAATTAAAGTTACAGTTCAGAATATCCATCGGTTGTGATTGGTCAAATTACTTCCTACTTTCGTTGCGTCCTGACCCCACTTATGTAGGTCTACATTGAACAACCCTACAATGCAGTAGTATTATTTGAGTGTGAATTTGTTTAGTGGGCCTCAATGATTGTACTTTATTTCCTGGACCAAAAAGTGCAGTTAGATAGTCATCGAAGCCTGAGGCTGAATATTACAAAAGCAAAAACACACTATCTGCAAATTAAAATAGGTTAATCTTACGTACCGTATCTCGCTATTAAAGGGTGGCTCCGGGTGCAACAACATTGACAATAACCTAAATCAGTGCCAAGTAGAACGATCACCGTTAAATAAGGCTCCCCTTTGAACAAATGGTACAGAAATTGTTGCTGTAGGCCTACTTTACCAGGAGATACCCTTTAAGTAATTTCTTGAACGACCGTAAAATCAGCCGAAATACGTGGGCAACTAGTCATTCCTCTTCCTCCACAAAAGGTGGTGCAACAATACGGTGACTATCGAAAGGATGAGACCTCAACATAGTTGACAGAATAATTATAGGCATTTGTATTAAAAGTAAAAGTAATACAACAAACAAGTTGATGAAACAGATCATGAATATTCATTAATCAACAAACCACGGATTACCTTAATGAATATTCATTAATCAATGAAGAAACCCACGTTTTCTATACCAATGTTTGTAGTACTAAAATGATTCAACCACGGTACAGAATGAACTACTAATCAACAGTGTCTTGGGTTCACTAACAGTGATAGTTGAGAGAGATTATTTAGAGGGTTAGGTTTAGTATATTTAGGAAGTAGATCAGCTATCTTGCAATTCATTATAATACAATATAATTAAGGTAATGAATTATTCATGATTTCTGCCATAACCTTATAGGAAAAAAAATAATGCTTCTCGGCTGCGTTATTTCTTTTCGTACATAAGTTGGGGACCCCTCATAAAACGTCACAAAACAAACATGAATATTCCGGCTATGTAGACCTCATTATATACTTCAAAGAAGAGAAATGATTTGATCAAGGTTCATTATTTTGAGAACGTTTATTTTCTATGGTTCATACTTGAAAGTGTAGAACCTTTTAAGCACATGAACACTATTGATAAGTACTTTGAATTATATTTCTGAACTATCGTCGTTAAAAGATTCTCCTAACAATAATCTTTAGAAAATATTTCATTTCGAAGTAACTTGAACCAGATTCCGTAAGATTTACACAAAGCAATTGTTGAAATCTGTCTTAAATGTCAAGAAACACATTAGCTAAGTTAATGCGATTCTTTAATAAGGCAGGTACTTTGGAAGCAACACAACGAAGTAGGAACAACGCAAGTAGTTCGCGGATGATGATGTCATTGGTCAAATTACTTGCGGCGCGCTTACGTCCTTGCGTTGTATCCTTGAAGCTTGGTTCCCACTAGAACGTAACGCAAGGACTTAAACGCAACGCAAGCGTTTTAACCAATGACAAGCAAAGTTATAGACAATTAGCAATCACAAGCGAATAAGCCATCGCTTCTTGTGATTGGTCAATTCACTTGCGTTGCGTTACGTCCTTGTGTTGCGTCGCTAGTGGAGCGTGGTTCCCACTAGAACGCAACGCAACGACGTATTGACGCAAAGTGTATTGCGTAATCACAAGTGGGAACCGACGACGCAACAGTGCTGCAAACATCGCAGGTTTGATTTTACGCAGGCGGGGGAAAATTATTGTAAGGGCATTTTTTACGTTGCGTAGGTTGCGTTACGTTGCGTCGCTAGTGGGAACTAAAACAGAGTTTGTCCAAATACTGTAGTGATATAATGTCATCGTTTCCATATATTAGCACATCAAATTTTGTTGAAAAAAATAAAGTTTGATAGTGTAGACAGAGCTTTAGATTTGTCTCTAGCCATTACATGTATCATGTCGTCTCACATCACGTCACTTTGAAACATTGAGAAGGGGATTTCTACTAAAGCCTGGTTCTGACTAGCGACGCAACGTAACGCAATCTACGCAACTTAAGCGTGGTTCCCACTAGCGACGCAACGCAAGGACGTAAAGCAACGCAAGTGAATTGACCAATCACAAGCGATGGCTTATTCGCTTGTGATTGCTAACTGTCTATAACTTCGCTTGTCATTGGTTAAAACGTTTGCGTTGCGTTTACGTCCTTGCGTTACGTTCTAGTGGGAACCACGCTTTAAGAAAATGTCCTTCCAATAATCGTATTTGCCCCCGCCTGCGTGAAATCAAACCTGCGATGTTTGCAGCACTATAGCAATACAATACAGCCCTTTGCGTCGATACGTCGCTGCGTTGCGTCCTAGTGAGAACCACACTTAACCCATTTTCCATATTGTGCCGCCGTGTATCCTGTGCAATTAGACTATGTATCAACACGGATTTCCCATTAAATTAGGTTACTATCATACACAATTTCTTAAATAATATATTTCTTTAATACTTTACTAGAACAATTCAAGGGCATATGCATTCACGCACTGCCGCCTAGAGTCAGCTTTTTGATTTGGCGGTGTCAAAACTCATTAATTGTTAAGACTTTTCAAAATGCACACTTAGCCACCCGTTTGCTGTGACCAATATAGCGGACACTTAACAGGGCAATCACCTTTATCACCGTCACATATTTTAAAAACTGGATTATTATTAAAATTTGTGATATACGTCAAGAGTATAGTAATAGGCCTATAATATCAGATACCTAACGCCACGCGGTAATTATGCCTTTACTAAATGTAAATCATAAACGCAGACAAAATGGTACCATATACTGGAATTTAAAAAAAGAACGGCCAATTCTAAATTAACTGGAAATTCTATTTTAGTTGTAATTTAGTTATTTTATAGTTATAATAATATCATTTTGTCTAGTGTATTACTTGTTTTTTGCAAGCATGCGTAAAGTTAGGCTAGCTTGGTTCGGGCACAACAAAACGGCATAATGTGTTGACCAATCACAAGCGACAGTTCGGATGATCCATCGCATCCGTTTTTGTCAAACCTTTTAAAATGCGCTTACGCCATTGCGTCAAATCTTTTGTGGCAAAAAAAGAGTGACGTGGCCAAATATGGTAGTGATATGTGGGCACATCACACTGTTTTTGTCACATCAAGTTTGATAGTGTAGACAAAGCTCATTCTAAGCATAACCGATATCCACTGAGATTAAATCTCTATCACCACTATTAAATTTTATGTGACAAAAAATGTGCCTATATATGGACAGGATGAAGTCATACCACTACCACATTTGGGCACATCGTACATTTTTGTCAAACTAGATTGATAGTGCAGACAACACTTTACAATGCGTGTCAAATTTATCCAAAATAAAAAGTTCTTCTCAATGTATATCCATCAAGTACATAGTTATTACTGCCACAATATTAATACGCATTCATCACGTCAAACTAAATTATAGAACTACGTTCAGTTACCACGCCCATAGTATATACATTTAAGCGTGGTTCCCACTAGAAAGCAACGCAGCGACGTATTGATGCAAAGTGCTGTATTGCGTAATCACAAGTGGGAACCGACGACGCAACAGTGCTGAAAACATTGCAAACACAATTAGGCCTATTGGAAGGGCATTTTCTTACGTTGCGCGTAGGTTGCGTTATTTTGCGTCGCTAGTGGGAGCCAAGCTTAACAAACAGAAAATAATGCGGGCATTCAGTTATCACGTCCTAAATGCGCACTTACAGTAAATCTTGATGACTTGAGGATATTGAAAGAGACAACTAAAATGTTATAAAATAAAATCATTTTTCCATTTTCACATACCGGATTAAATGTTAAGTGATCTGATTTCCTGAATGCGTAAAAATAACATTCTGAATCAGCAACATTCGTATTAAATTAATGCTCACTTAGACACATAACTCAGTTAGAAGAAGTTTCTTAATATTCCTTTATATTTCAAAGTCTCTATAATCGGGTTAGTATAAGATAGTGTCTTTAAAAAACAAAATCTGAATAAATCAAGTATACTTGTTAGTGCTTATAAGGGTAATACTGTACTGATAGTTAAGTACGTAACTTGCATATTATTCATAATACAGATAAGTCATTTAAGATGAATTTTGATGAAGATTTTCTCATCAGATGTCACAGCGATTGGGCTTAGGTAAGGTGTAATAGCAAAACAGTTAATAAACAACTACTTTTCTGAAGCTTGGTTTTGACGCAACGCAAATCGACGTCACGTGATTTGACCAATCACAATAAATTGATTTGTTTAAACTGTCGCTTGCGTTGTGCAAACCTCTAATTAAACTTTTCAGTATTTTATTATTCAACTTCTGTTTCCAATAATAGTCAATATAAACAATTAATTTTTATTATTATCATTACTGTAAATAATCATTGTATATATTTTATAATTAATATTTATAATGTTTTTTTGTTAATTAATAATTACAATTAATAGTGGGAACCACGCTTTATAGAAGTTGCACAACATAGACCAAAATGGTAGAAAAGGATCTCCTCTCGGTGCCTACGTCGTTGCGTTGCGTCCTTGTATAGTGGGAACCACGCTTTATTTTTCTTTTTTTTTTTTTTTCATTTCATTTATTTCAATATCATTATCGCAGCCTTAGCTGAATTACAAAGATATTTACATTTGTTCAATATTAAAATTTGTAAAAAAGTATAAAACCAATGATAATTAAATATAAAAAAGGAGGCAATTTACACAAGAAATACAATACAGGAACATTAAAAAAGTTTAGCTTAAAATATTAAAATAGAAAAAAAAAAAAAAACAAAACAAAACACCTAAAAGCATCAATAAGAATCGCAAAGCTGTACTGGGTGATATATACTGATTATTCATTTAGAAGCGAGATAAGGTATGGTATTGCACTTTTTCTATATCTTTCAACTCTGCATTTGGGTTGTTGATACTTTATAGAAGTTACACCGCATAAACCAAAATGGTAGAAAAGAATCGCCTCTGGGTGCCTAACGTCGTTGCGTTGCGTCTCAGTGAGAACAAAACTATATAATCCCTTTAGATGAAACTATCCTCATATTAATTCTACAATTGAATAGAAGTTGCAACGCATAAACCAAAATGGTAGAAAAGAATCTCCTCTATCATCCTACAGTCTTGTATTGAAAACTGCCGTACGGTTATAAACTAATTGATTAAAAAAAAAACACAAAATGACAATAAAAAATATCTCTATTCATTATGTCATCAATTTGTCTTTGCCTGCCTTCCTTTGACAATGAATTGATAAAACCTAAACTTCATTAATTGATAATGGAGCTCGCTGCTAAATTATTCGGAAATAGCTTTTAGTGTTTCCATAAATAGTTTGTAGCGCTACTATAAATACTTTTACCAATTGATTAATTAATAACTTAAAACGTGGGTGATATATTCTTGCAAAAACAATGTAATCCAATAATAATACTAAATTGTAATGATTTTAAAGGCAAAGAGAAAAACAGTTCGTGGAAATCGAACTTTAAACATAGAGAGTTACTTTGGTCAATGAACATACCAAAACAAAATCACAGTGGTCTAATAAAAGAGCGCTTGCATATAAATCAAGAATCCGAGGTCGAGTACCTGGTGGGGGAGGTTGGGGTGGGAAGAGGGGTTTGGCGCGAGAGAGAGAGGTCACGCAACATGCGTTCATCTACCGGAACTTTTTTCCACAAGAGTATAATATATGTGCGTAGTTACCTTTCTTTTGACAGGTTATGGCCTGACGACTCTAATAAAAAGACTTACCAATAATAGTACAATATAAATATTAACAAAAGTAGGTTCTAATAATTAAGAGAAAAAAGGTCACAAACTCCAAAATGTCACAAATACAAAAGGTTATTATCGGCCCGTCTAGTCTTTTCCAGGGTTTAAAATCAACTATTTTTCTATTATCGTTACACGATCAAACCTATAGTTAAAATGTATAATACAGGTTAGGCCTATATTTACTTATGGATTTTAAATTTATACTACATGTACAGTAAGAGCAAAAATGTATAATATTAGATTCAAATAAAAATTTAGAAACAATAATCCAATCAAGTAAGTTATGTCATTAGTGTTATCACAAATGACCATACCCATGTCAGACGCGCGAGTTATCACGGTTGTTGTACGCGCGAGTTATCACGGTTTTAGCACGCGCGTGTTATCACGGTTTTTGTACGCGCGAGTTATCAGCGGTTTGTGTACGCGCGAGTTATCAGCGGTTTTTGTACGCGCGAGTTATCACGGTTTTTGTACGCGCGAGTTATCACGATTTTTTTACGCGCGAGTTATCACGGTTTTGAACATTCTGTATCAGCTTTGCATAGACGAAGTTCCATGCATCACCAGGTGTCTCATTTATTGAATATTATTGTAGACGTAAAACCGTTATGATATTTTAAGGTATTTCCGAGTACGAGCTATAATTGCGTGGTACATAGAACTCCATTACCGTCATGACTGTTAACTACTTTATAGTTTTGTTTAGTGCTCTTAAAAATGCGAAGCTTTCAAAAGGCGCCTTGTGTCATATTCACCCAACCTGTGCGTAGATGCTCTTGTAAAAGCATGCAACGTTAAACTAAGAGAAAAACAACAAGTATTTTTATGATTTTTTAAAATAAGGAGAATTTGTCTGCAGAGATAACTATACACCAGATGAGAATTATGCATGAGCTAAAAGGCCTTTATGATTCTTAATGGTGGAGAGGAATGTAACTCAACTGGGCTTTTGCAATTATTACTATGATGTAAACTTTACTTGCGTTGCAATTACGTCCTTGCGTTGCACTTACGTAAAGCGTGGTTCCCATTAGCGACACAACACATAGGGCGTAACGCAACGCAAGTGAATTGATCAATCACTCGCTTGTGATTGCTAACTGTCTATAACTTCGCTTGTTATTGGTTAAAACGCTTGCGTTGCGCTTACGTCATTGCGTTACGTTCTAGTGGGATCCAAGCTTAATTGCGTTGAGCTTACGTCATTGCGGTGGACTTACGTCCTAGTGGAAACCAAGTTTAAGACCATCGCAGATAAAAATTACCACTACCAATCAAAGTGGGTTTCAAAACCCTGACAGGTATAGGATTTATTTTACTGTCTGATGATCAATATACTGGGTGCCTGCGTAAAGCGCGATGCAATACGGTAGTGCTTTATTGAAGTGGCCTACTGTATAGGCCTAACAAACTACTTACCGAAACCTCGGCTGGTGCTGCCAACAATAGCTTCTTATAAATGCATCTAAACATTTCGCTACAAAACAACGATATGGGATAAATCGTTTTATTCCGAACCACTTGTCGTAAATACTGCGCTGTTTGTTGTATAACAATACAAGTCATCAAGTAATTGTATAATCATTGTATCAAACCAGTAGTTATAGCTTATAGCCTTTAGTCGGAAATGTTATTATAATGAATCATTGCTTTCTTACAGACTCGTAAATAAATACAGGTTCGTTGCATTCTATTAGTTAAAAATAAGTTATTCTGTATTAATAATAGAATACTGTAATACGTTTTTTGTGTGTGTAATCGTCCATTAACGTAATTCCATGACGCAGTCAAACTGTCACCAACTTACCTGATACAAACCAGGGTTTTAAAATTCACCATTGTTAAATAAAAATCACAATCATTATGTGACCACTTTTCCCTGATAGGTTTGATTCCTACTATTATATAACTTAATGGGCTTGACTGCTTTTAGCTTCTTCAACCCTCCCGGTCGTTCGGCTTTGTTAAAGTTTGGTTCCCACTAGGAGGCAACGTAAAGACATATGCGCAACGTAAGTGAATTGACCAATGGCAAGCAATCACTTCGAATAATCCATCGCTTGTCATTGGTCAAATTAAGCTTGGTTCCCACTAGAATGTAACGCAAGGACGTAAACGCAACGCAAGCGTTTTAACCAATGACAAGCGAAGTTATAGACAGTTAGCAATCACAAGCGAATAAGCCATCGCTTGTGATTGGTCAATTCACTTGCGTTGCGTTACGTCCTTGCGTTGCGTCGCTAGTGGGAACCACGCTTCACTTGCGCGCTTACGTATTCACGTTGCGTCTTAGTGGCAATCAAGTTTTAGCAAAGCCAAACGGATTGAAGGAAGTAAAAGCCAGTCAGTTCCATTAAGTTATATTTATTACTTGCTGTTATTATTTTGTATAAAACTAAAGTTAAGAAAACCAGTTATTTTTAAATGACGTAACATCATACAATTAAATAAACGAATGTATGTGTTAATAGGAATGAAAACAATTGTAATACGTGTGATAAATATATAATGATAGATTCTGTGTTAAGGAGTAAATCTTTCAAAACGCGATTTATTTAGTAGGCCTATGCGATTATTTTTTAAATGGTTTTAACCAAACTTTGATAGCAATTTCTACCCTGCTTTTGTTGGCAAAAAAACAAATGTTCTTTCTATACCTTCGACAGTAAAACGTAAAGAGAATACTGTTTGGGCAGTTAAGTCACGTTTTAGTAATAAATATTGCATCTTTTACCATTTATAATTCCCGAACCAGTTGGTTTTATGTACAATTGTCACACATCAGCGTTATTATTTTACATCCCTCATCGTAATTCTCATCGTAATTCTCATAAAGGCAAAGGTAACTTATCCAATAAACATAGATATAAGAACGGTAAAAATGCAAATATTTTTTCTTTCTGCTACTAATATTATAGAGGGCGATGTTCAACATGTTTCCATCACACAGCAGAAAAATTACCAAAACAATTAACTTTTTTACGAGTTAGTTGTACTTTCCTAATTTTGTGCTTGCTTTAATTGTTTATATTTATTTATCCACTCTCCCAATTAACCAATCATTAAGCAAATTGCAGTTTGCTTTATCTATAATTTGAAATCAAACTCTCGAAACATATATTATTTTTGTTAATTTTGAATTTAAGTAAATAAGTTAATCATGATGGGTTTTTTAACTATTGACCTATCTTTAAACCAACTTTCCGTTATCTAATTGTTTTTAATTACTACTACAGTGTATTAATATTAGAATATATATATTTTTTTCTTTTATAGGCCTATTGATGAACTTTCATGTTTATCTGAAATGTGCAATGTTGTATTTGTTAATTATTGTTATTATAATTTATATACCGGTATATATATATTTTTTACGGACCTTTTCCTGTTATACTCTGTATATGTTGTTGTTGTTTATTGTATGGACGCACCACTGAAAGTAGACTTGCCACTATGGAACGCCTCCTCTGCCTTCAGTTCACATTTATCATGCAGTACACACCAATCGTCATGCAGTACACACCAATGGTCATGCAGTACACACCAATGGTCATGCAGTACACACCAAACATCATGCAGTACACACCAATCGTCATGCAGTACACACCAAACATCATGCAGTACACACCAAACGTCATGCAGTACACACCAAACGTCATGCAGTACACACCAATCGTCATGCAGTACACACCAATCGTCATGCAGTACACACCAATCGTCATGCAGTACACACCAATCGTCATGCAGTACACACCAATCGTCATGCAGTACACACCAATCGTCATGCAGTACACACCAATCGTCATGCAGTACACACCAATCGTTATGCAGTACACACCAATCGTCATGCAGTACACACCAATCGTCATGCAGTACACAGACCAATCATCATGCAGTCAAATATTGCGTAATTTATACCGCCACCTATCGACAAAATCGAATATCTACTTGCGTTGGTGAGAATGGCTAAGCTTTATTTAAACATTAAAAGCAAACAATCAATATATTTACTTAGCAACCATGATGTATAATTTATATTCATGATATTAAAACCTGTCAATAAGTAATAAAAAACATACATTATTTACCTTTATGACGCAGTAGTGAGTATGCGTGAGGTGCGAAAGTACGATCTCAATCACGTTATCTGGAAAAACAGACGTTACAGAATCATAATGTTAAAATATTATACATTTACTATAAATTAGCTAATGGGCTAATCGAATAGAAAACATTAGTTAAATCGAATTCGAAACATTCTATAAATAATTTGAATACGAAAATATTGATGTATATATAATATTCATAACAACAGTCGTACACAATCATCCCAGTGCAGTGGAAATCCATTTGTATATAAGTGCTTCTTTTGAAGTAATATTAAAGACCCATACAGAATTTGTGACATTTTGTAAAAATAATGCATATATATATATATATATATATATATATATATATATATATATATATATATATATATATATATATATATATATATATATATATATATACTTTAAAAACATTAAACCGTTGTCTTAAAGTACGTTTTATGGTAAATTATGATAAAAAGAGAGAAACAATGCACTACCTAAGTACGGCTCGCGGCGGTCGCGGTGAATTTCTTCTCGACGGTCTTTAGGTCTAGCCTTGCTAGGCTTAGTTTTGTAGGCCCAGCTGTACGCTACCTATAGCCTGACGTTGTATAGTTGCTGCATTACCTTAATTGTCTTTATGTTTTTGCCAGAATCCGTTTATACAAATTGGGGGAAACCCGATGTTTTCGCTATATTTGTTTTGGCCTCACGATCGATCTATTCTTAGGTCGTCGCATCGAAAGCTGTTTAGACGTAACGTAACATTTAGAAACGTACTTCACGTCCTTGAGAAAAATTGATTTAAAAACGTAGTTATGACAGTAGTCATTATTCTATTCTGATTCGTGTTCGGGTATAGAGGCTATAAACTCCTATTTGATCTTTAGATAAATTCGCGCCCTAATTTTACGAAATAAAAACACACAATATTGAACAGACCTACACAATAAGACTGATTGTGGACTATGAACTATTATAGTTTAATTTTTCAATGATGATTGTACATCCTATTGTATAATGAACAATGTCTGTACGCAATAAATTATATAATTATATAACAAACAAACCTAATTGAAAATCAATTTGAAATTCTACTGTACTTCTTCATAATAATAATAATGAAATAATAATTTCCGCGTCCTTTTTCTTTTTTATATACGTTTTAAAACCCAATGCTTAACGGTATTGTTTTCTTTGTTTTCTAAATTGGTAACTTTATTGTTTTTGTTATACTGTGAATATTTTCTTTGTTATTTATTTCTGAATAGTAATAATGTAAACTTCATCATTGTTTACTATTAAGGCCAAAAGGCACGATTTACAAATAATTTCTTTCCAGGAGCTATTAGAGCCTTAAACGTAGACACTTTTTGTATGTTTTTGTTTTAAGTTCGTGTTGTGTCCGTTGGATATTGTGCTCCGCCAACAGAGCAAACAGAATTTCTATGTTTTTTTCTTAAATCAACTGACAATAAATGATACTTGACTTGACCTGACTTGACCTGACTTGACCTGACCTGACCTGACTTGACCAGACTTGACGCAATAAAGGAAATGAAATCAAACATGATGATAAACATCATTGTTTCTCAATTTGACAGAAGCACAATGAAAACAACGTTTACGCATGAGCTCATTAAAATAAGAAGTCACATTTCATAAAACGTAATTGTCTCACGTTTAAATGCGGTTGAATGATTTTGAAAAATCATCTTTGTACTGTAGTACGTAATCTAATAAAAATAATACATTGATATTTCGAATTATCAATAATGAGAAAACAGCCACTATCAAAGGGAATCATACAATATGTCTAAATCATAATTTCGTGTCAATTTATATATTTACGACACGGTATAAGACAGAGAAGCAATCGAGGTAACGAACAAGCACGCACATCTACAAATCAATCAGCGTTGTGAGAGTGTTTGCGACTATACGTTAAATTTCAAATTCAGGTATACGGAAATCTTTAGAGCGTTAATTATTTAGTATAGTCATGGGCAGATTTTTTTAAACTAAAATAATACAACTTGTATTTCTAAACGTGGTTAAATAAGTCTATTGTGAATACCTATTATTATATTATAGCATTTAAACGAACACGGACGGAAGACTTTTTATAGAATTCTCTAATAATAATTTACCCAACATTATCAAAATACCGTCTTCCGTTCCGGGAAACAAACTATTCCCCGTTAAATTCTCTGGATTTACTTACAGTATTTGTAATATATTATTTAAAAAACGGCGATCGTGTTCAATAAGGACATAAAAGAGTGTGCAAGTGACAAGAAAAATAAGACATTCTTACATCTCTTGATTTTTTTTTCAAATAATAATAATAATCATTATTTTTTTATATGCTATGAAATACACTCAATATATTTTCCTTTTTACCGAAGACGAAATAAAGTAAATTTACTTCCAATCTATTTCTAATTATATTTAGATTGTAAAATATAGATTTTTAAACAATAGTCATGATATAGTGACTTATGTTATAACAGTGGAAGAAATCAAAATGCAATTAAGACTATTCAAGGTACATTTGGAAATTCGTTTGTAATTTCAGTTTGATCGATATAAGATCTCTAAAATTAGGAATTCCAATGATTGACTTGTTACAGAGCAATCTGACAAAATGCATTTTATGTTTCAGTAATTTGTATTTTGAAGACGTAACGCTGCGACATTGTAACTATCTTTGCTCGCATTTTTGTATGGTAAGTATGCTTTTAAATATTTTGTTTGCACATTACATTTTTTGTGTCAAACTAGTTTGATAGTGGGGACAGAGATTAACAGTAAACATTTTCAAGGAAGGAAAAAGTGTGATTTAGCGTAACCATTGACATAGAAGAAAATAAACATAGGTATAGTATGTAAAGGCCTATTATTATTAACATTATTACAATTATACTATATGCAAAAGGGTTTGTAAACTAACCTACAATACGAACGATACGGCGTATACGCCATTACAAACAAATTAATGGTCCGGGTAAGACCTGCTGACGTACCGACAACATTTTTACATAAATGAGACATCTTTTTCCAGCCGCAACAACCCGGCTTGATTTATTATATTTATGTTTATGTATTTGGTTCGTTTTCGTTTTTGGACTGGTCCCGTGAAGCTAAGTTTTTTTTTTTTTTTTGGGGGGGGGGGGGGGGTTTCCTCTGGCTCATATGTATCAAATACTTTGTATGTACATTGTATACGAACGAATAATTGAAATATTTAACCATGTCAATTTAATTAAAATTATTCCATTTGATGAGAAAATACAATTGTAATGAAAGTCAATTTAATCAATTCTTTATCTTTGATTAAGAATATGCACAATAGGTCACAGATTCAACTATTGCCGTTCAATACAATAATCACAGTAACCATGGTAACTACTGCGTTTTAATTTTTTAAAGATTCTCTTTATCCGAAATTGTTGCTAAATTATTTGGAATTATTTACATTCAAGAAAAGCTACAACTTAAAAAGGCAGATCGAAATAGATTAATATTTTATTTTTGGAAATGTTTAAATTCTGAGAGCATAAGTCCATACTTTGAATTTCTTGTCTTTTCTGCTTTTTAAGTTGATTTTCTTGATAGTTTTATCCGATTAAACTCTCGTTTCTATGTATTGTTTTAATCTATTATTTGTTTTAAATTAAGTTAATTGAAATTGATTTTGAGTAAAGATATTTTTAAAACTTTGGAAATTTAACAACTTCTTAAAATGAAATACTCCGAACGGCTTGAAAATTAAACAAATGTAACAAAAAACCCCAAACAAATCTAAAGCACATATTATTCATCAAACATCAATAATTATTTTTACACGGATACTGATAACATTCCGTTGTTATCAACAATAACAATTTTATTCTTTCTCTTTTTAACAATTAAATATATCACTACACAATTGTTATCTTTCACACAAATTGCAGCATTATATTGAAGCATTATATATTTACTGTTGTGTTTCTCTCTCTCCCACCCCGTCCACTCTCTCTCCCCCCTCTCTCTCCCCATCCCTCTCTCTCTCCCACCTCCGCCCCACTCTTTCTCTCTCCCCTACCTGAGAGAGAGAGAGAAACTCAACAGAACTTTTCAGAACTAATATACGTGGTGTAACGCAAACTTTATACCAACATTTGTTTTCGCCATCAAACCTTCAAACAATATATTATATATTTACTTTTAACAAAATGTTTGCTTTTAATTATGGAACAACGCATATTTAGGCTAATGTAGATTTGTTTGATTGTTTCTACACATTAACAACAAATAAGATTCATAATTATTGTATGGTTTTATGACGACTGCTTGATGACTGTAATTGTATGTGGTTATCTGTAACAATAATTGCGTACCGGAATGGCCTGATTTGGTTCAGATCTAATATACCAGTTTGTTTTTTTAGTCCGACAAAATGTCAAATTATCAAGTAGCTGCTATAGTGTTGGTATGCCTTTATCTGGCTTTCATGCCAAACACCAGCTCATATGTTCCACAGAATTGCCAAGAGCTTGGACAATCTGGAAGTTACAACGATCCATTACTTGTTGACCCGGATGGACTTTATAAAGGTGTTGAACCGTTCTATGTAGAATGCGAAGTTATAGATGGAAAGTTGACAGGTAACCTTAACTTACTCTCACCCATTCCCCACAGTAACAACACAGTTTACATACGTACATCAGGGCTAAATAGACCTACCATTCTTCTTCCATATATACAGGTAGAACTATCATAACACCGACATGTAATCTTGTTGAGGATGTCAATGGATATGAACCTCATGGTTCGTTCGTACATGACATTACGTACGAGATGTCTATTACGCAGATTGTAGCGTTAATGGAGTCGTCAACCTCATGTCGACAGTATATAAAAGTAGGATGATTATGCCTTTTATTATGGTTCTTGATGTTTGTTTGTTTTTTTATATTTATTACATGCCTAGATTACTTTATTCATGGGGGCCGGGTATCAATATGCTTTATTAGACATAAAAAGTGCAAATCATTACTAGAGTTACATATCAATACTAGATCTATTTTCTTACCATTTGTAAACGTTTCGTAAACCCTTTTTTCTTCTACAGTATGACTGCACTGGTTCAATTGCTATACCCTATGGTTTCTGGGTATCACGTAATGGTTCCACTATGTATAACTGGGGAACGCCAACCGGTTTTTATGGTTGCGCATGCGGATACAGAGGTACTACATATCTCTATATCTAATTCAAACGTAGTTTATATATCAACAATTTAATTTTTAAAAAGTGTGTCAAACCCCAATAAACATTTTTTTATAATGCTTGAGATTGTAGACAATAAACTTTATTGGGTTGAATTAAATGTTATATTAAATGTAAATTAATGTTGTAAATGGATTTTTCAATAATGTATTCTAATAAAATGTTAGAGTATTACAATTACACTATGCTACATGGATTTATTATTTAAGGTGACTGCAGCAATCCAAGTAAAGTGTGTGAATGTAACATAAATGATAACATTCTGAGAAAAGATGAAGGATATATTGACGATATATCTACCCTGCCAGTGATGGAGTTACGGCATGGTGACACGGGCCACAGTTGGGAATATGGTATTAGCACAATTGGACCAATAGAATGTTCAGGTATATTTAAGCAGCCGATTCTGCTACTGTCAATAGGTATGTATCTGTATAACGATAGCAAGTTATCCACGTTGCTGTCTGCATAAATGCTGTACTTTTAACACTGTCATGTAAATAATCTCCCTCAACTATTACAAAATTTAAGAATTAAAAAAAAAATGCATGTCCTTGATAGACCTTGAACCGAGGGCTCCACTGTGCAACGTTAAAGCCTTTGCCACTAGAAACCAAACATTTCGGTTGACAAACGCTGTTTGTATTTACTCTATCTAGCGCCCTCTATAATATCTTGAAAATATTCTTTTTTCCAAACCAATAATTAGTAAAAACTAACCTTGACAGAATAGGCCCTCTAGAGGTCAGTCTGTTTGATGATAGATCGTCATTATTTCTGAAGAAGCTGTCCGATCAGGACAGCGAAACTGTCAAGGTTAGTTTTTACTAATTATTGGTTTGGAAAAAAGAATATTTTCAAGATACTTATACCTACAAACCAGATGAACATTTTCAATCACGCCCTCTATAATATATGTATTTTAAAAGTACAGCATTTATCCAGACTTTATATAGTTATACAGATAAAATAATTATAAAGGTAGTTATACCTATTGACAGTAGCAGAATCGGATCATTTAAGTTATTTATAGCCAGCCAGCTAGTTAGTTAGCCAGTAGTAAGCAGCCAATAAGTAAACTAGTTAACAGTCAGTTAGTTAGCAAGTTAGCTAGCCAGCTCAAATTCTGCAAACTTGTTTTCTGCAGTCCATTTGTCGAAGTTTGTCAATTATTCTAAACTGGCAAACTTTGAAAACTCCTTTTTTGACACAACTCGGAGTTTGCAAAGAAAAGTTCGATAGTGTATAGACTTTTTCTTCTTCTGTTTCTTCCGAAGTTTGTAACTGGTCTAAACTAGCAACCTCCATAACAGAACAAACAAAAGTTTTGTAATGTTTGCCAGTGGGTGATCTAAGACCTCTGCAACTTACATACATATGCCACCAACAACACTACTGCTACCACTAAAATGACAAATACACTACAATGGTGGTAGTTACTGACACTGGTTCTACTTATTTATCTTTTTCAGGGCTAAAGCGAAAGATTGGATTAATGTATTTCTTTGACAACATTTTCATGTCTGAATATGTGATAATAACATTACCATATAAGTCTTTACTCACGTGTCTTAGACTATGCCAGTTGATTGAAGAGTGTCAATCAATAAGTGTCAACGATCTGATGTCGTGTTCATTGAATAGCCAATCAGCTAGGAAGATTCCTAAAAGTAAAATCAATCGTGATGACCATTACAAGCATTATGAATACATTAAAATAAACAAATAAGTTATTACTTACTGCATATTTAACACAGTAAGCTTAATCTTGAGTAAATGATTTGGACGCAACGCAATCGAGTTGAACAATGACAAACGACTGTTGGAATAATCCATCGCTTATTATTGGTCAAATCAGGGAAATTTCACTCTTTCCTGGTCAAATGACTTGGGTTGCGTTATGGCCTTGCGTTGCATCTTAGTGGGAACCAAGCTTTACTTGTAGTGACAGAGCAACGTATAGAGGATCGTCTTAGACGTCCAACATACGAAACTAGTGCTTAAAATAGTGCCAGAAAAAAAAACCAGCTAGACAAAGAATGTACTGGTTAATTGTAAATTTAATTATTGAACCATAGTAAAAATATAAGACCATCATTTCAAATTAGAATTTATCATTTTTTAAATGTTTTATGTGGTGTATAACACACAATCTCTTTGTGTAAGTCCTTGGGATTCTAGTTTCTTAAATTGTTCTACCTATTTCATTTTGAGGGATATTTACCCGATTCTCAAACAGTATTGCCCAAGATCATAGGAATATTTGGTAATACAGCTTCTCAATTGTATCACATGTGTTGCCTGTATCATGTAAGGTTTATTTATTTAATTAATTAATTTATTTATTTAACAACATATTTATACAGGATAATACACAATCAAGTAGAAATAAACTTGTTTTGCATTGTGGTCCTGTCGAAAAAAACGGATACAAATTTAAATCTTATACAATTACAATTAATAATAGCAACAAAAAATATAAACTGGAAGTTAAATGTTATGAAAAGAAATGAGGTTAGGTTATATAGCAAGAGAGTGTTATTGTTGAATTTATTTTCTGTCGTTAGTACTTATAACAACTGTTGGCAAGAAGAAACTTTATACCTTAACACTAAACAAAGATTGACATTAAAAAATAAACAGGTATGGGTTATTATACCATATTTACTGTACGTGCGAAATGGTTTGTGAATAGGCCTACTGTCATATATATATAATCTATACTTCAAATTAATTAATTAAATTTCAATATATCACCGGGCGGTTTAGAATTAATGTTCTTTGCCTGATTTGTTTATATATATATATATATATATATATATATACATAAATCGTGGTGAATTTAACGCAGACCATGAAAGCGAAAGTGCTCGATACAAAATGTAGAGCCAAATATAAATAAATGAAAGACGCTAGTAAATTACCAACTGAACATTTTATTGCACTACAGGCTGTTTCATGAGTATGAACTCAATCTTCAGGTGCTTGGCTCTGAATGATAGTCACAAGTGAATACAAAAAGCTATAATGAAGTCTTAAGGCAAACTGTTTATGTGAACAATAGTATGCTAATTAGCAAGTACAACACGTCTCTATTTCCTGGACAGTCTATTGTTAACCAAATTCTTATTATCTAAATTACTGATACTTTAGTAGAAACTTTCTCCTATGTCTACATGCACTGACTAATTCGTTCCTATGGTTAAGTGAGCTGGTTTCAGGCTTGCATATAATATAATACTTCTCTTGTAAGCATAGATTACACCGTTTGTTAACATTGGAATATGGTTTACACTTCTTTATTATTCGCCATTTAATGTTATACTTTATGTTATCATCGTTTAGCTTCTAGATGTACTGGCTAAGCGTTGTGCTGTTTTTGTATTTAACATTACGGAATGAACTATTGTGTGCGTTATATCTGCATTTAAATGTGTTTTCGGTTAGTCCAACATATGTTTCAACTTTATCATCATCATTTGTTGTTACTGTAGCCTGATAAACAACACCACTGGTTAGGCATTTCCCATTAATGGACATTCATTTCGACAGTTGTATTGCTTGATGTTATCATAGGGCATATCATTACGTAATACATTTTTGTTGTGGACCGATATTACAGACCCTATATTAGGCATACAACTATAGCTGATTTTAATGGTGTTTCTATTAAATATTTTTCTTAGCTCATGGTTATGTGGAAAACATTCATCTACAGTCTTTAAGAACTCGTGCCCTATTTTGGTTTTCACGTTGGCACTGTAAGGCGGGTTGAACCAGATGATATTTCTTTTCCTTGTCTTCTTCACGTTATTTTGTGCGCTGGTATTGGTCGGGTTGTACTTCAGATTGTGGTCGTATCCACTTTTATACAAGGCTTCTTGGTACGGTTTCTTTGATTCATTGAAAACAGTTTCATTCGAAGAAATGTTTGATAATCTTTTGTTTATGCCTTCAGGGATGTTCTTAATTATTGATGCTGGATGATTACTTTTGCAATGAACATAGCGTGGTTTGTTGTTTTCCTTTAAATAAGGCTTATAGCTTCCATCGTTGAGATTAAGCGTTACATCTAGGTAGTTTATAATTTTCTTATTCGCTTCGATCGTTATCTTTAGATTATGTTCTTTGAATGTGCTGCAGAGATCTTTTTTTATTTTTTTCAATAACATGAGGAGTTTCATTAAATGCCGCGAGTCCGTCATCCCTGTACAATCCTATGTTATTACCGTACTTGGGTTCCAGTTTGGCTAGCAGAAACAGACCAATTAACTCGCATGTTTCAGCACCGTCGCAGCTACCCATAGTAACATCGAATGTGGTGTTCCTTTTGCACCAAGCTGTCTCGTCGTTGAATAGTAGTGTATTCTTGGCTTTGATTACTATTTCTCTTTCTTCCTCTTTAATATCGGTGAATTTTTTAGCAAAGTTGAGGGCTTCATTAAGAAGGTCCAAAGTTCTCGAAGAATAAAATTCTGTTACATCAAAGCATATGAACAGATGATTTTCCTTATCCCGGATGCCTTTAAACCATTCTATCATGTCGTTAGTATTCCTCCACTGGTTAAGCTTGGTCTTACGTGCGATATGTTTGTTAACTCTTTCTAGGATGTGTTTACTTATCTTTCCTAACTCTGATTTTGAGGGGTTAATTAGTCTGCAAGTCGGCTTGTTTACAAAATTTTCCTTATGGTCTTTCAGGGTTATAAAGGCATTACGTCTTCCAGTTGTTTTTATCCTGTCATCTAGCTGTAGTTCTTTGGCTATCTTAATCTCGTCTTTGGTTATACTATTTACAGAATCCGCCGGTGCTTTTTTGTATGTTTTCGTTATATTCTTTTGCAATAAGTCGTTATAATCATTCGCGTCAAACATTTCTTCGAATGAAACTGTTTTCAATGAATCAAAGAAACCGTACCAAGAAGCCTTGTATGAAAGTGGATACGACCACAATCTGAAGTACAACCCGATCAATACCAGCGCACAAAATAACGTGAAGAAGACAAGGAAAAGAAATATCATCTGGTTCAACCCGCCTTACAGTGCCAACGTGAAAACCAAAATAGGGCACGAGTTCTTAAAGACTGTAGATGAATGTTTTCCACATAACCATGAGCTAAGAAAAATATTTAATAGAAACACCATTAAAATCAGCTATAGTTGTATGCCTAATATAGGGTCTGTAATATCGGCCCACAACAAAAATGTATTACGTAATGATATGCCCTGTGATAACATCAAGCAATGCAACTGTCGAAATGAATGTCCATTAGATGGGAAATGCCTAACCAGTGGTGTTGTTTATCAGGCTACAGTAACAACAAATGATGATGATAAAGTTGAAACATATGTTGGACTAACCGAAAACACATTTAAATGCAGATATAACGCACACAATAGTTCATTCCGTAATGTTAAATACAAAAACAGCACAACGCTTAGCCAGTACATCTGGAAGCTAAACGATGATAACATAAAGTATAACATTAAATGGCGAATAATAAAGAAGTGTAAACCATATTCCAATGTTAACAAACGGTGTAATCTATGCTTACAAGAGAAGTATTATATTATATGCAAGCCTGAAACCAGCTCACCTAACCATAGGAACGAATTAGTCAGTGCATGTAGACATAGGAGAAAGTTTCTACTAAAGTATCAGTAATTTAGATAATAAGAATTTGGTTAACAATAGACTGTCCAGGAAATAGAGATGTGTTGTACTTGCTAATTAGCATACTATTGTTCACATAAACAGTTTGCCTTAAGACTTCATTATAGCTTTTTGTATTCACTTGTGACTATCATTCAGAGCCAAGCACCTGAAGATTGAGTTCATACTCATGAAACAGCCTGTAGTGCAATAAAATGTTCAGTTGGTAATTTACTAGCGTCTTTCATTTATTTATATATATATATATATAACGTTATATATGACGTTATCCAAATTTCTTCACTTGCACTGATGAAGGGCTAGTGTTGCCCGAAAGCTCTGCTAACTTTTCTGGCTGTTTACTTTATCCTTTTGATTTAGCTTTTCGCTTTTTATTTTTGTATCTCCATTGAGATCCAGCCACTGATACCCACAGCATTGTCATTTTTTTCAGTAATTTGCCTTTGGATTTATATATAATATATATATATATATATTTCCTTTTATACTTTGTATATTTTGTTGTTTATTGTATGGACGCACCGCCGAAATAGACGTGCCCCAAGTCTGTATTTATTGTCTTTTTTATGTTAGTCAATCAGTCGACGTTTCGATTTTGTCTGAAAATACAAGATCAAGTGGTATACGTATGAAATGCCACATGTGCCAAAATATTTATCTTTTTACTAAATTAAATCAAAACTCCGTCTGGAACTTAGACTACACTGAAAGGTGTGTCACTGATTCTAAAGTAAATGCCAACAGAATATTGTACTGAATTCTGGAAAGGTCGACTCGTGTCCACCTTATTTTTTTTTACATTTGCCTAGCGTAAGTAGCTCAACGGTATTGTTCTTTTTTGTTTTCTAAATTGGTAACTTTATTGTTTTTGTTATACTGTGTATATTTTTTCTTTGTTGTTTATTTATGAATAGTTTTCAACTTCATCATTGTTTACTTGAATAAAATGAAGACACCAATGTATGGTAGACATCACATATTGTTTCTCAATTTGACAGAAGCACAATGAAAACAACGTTTACGAATGCACTCATAAAAATAAGAAGTCATATTTCATAAAACGTAATTGTCTCACGTTTAAATGCGGTTGAATGATTTTGAAAAATCATCTTCGTACTGTAGTACGTAATCTAATCAGAATAATACATTGATATTTCAACAATAGTCACATAATTGAACAATTGTTAGGATGCTCAAATCTTTCTCCGACAAGAGAGAATCTTTTAACTCACAGATATCGAATTATCAATAATGAGAAAACAGGCACGATCAAAGGGAATCATACAATAAAACATGTCAAAATCATAATTTCGTGTCAATTGCGAACTCTATTTATATATTTACGACACGTTACACACAGAGAAGCAATCGAGGTAACGAACAAGCACGCACACCTACAAATCAATCAGCGTTGTGAGAGTTTTTGCGACTACGCCAAATTTCAAATTCAGGTATACGGAAATCTTTATAGTGCTAATTATTTAGTAGTCATGGGCAGATTTTTTTAAACTAAAATAATATAACTTGTATTTCTAAACGTCTATTTTTCAAATAATAATATTTATTTTTATATTCTATGAAAAACAAATTGTTTTTATGCAACCCTTTCTAAAAAATAGTTTTCTATACATTCTTGTTCACCTATATTTCAATGTAGCCTACTGTGCACCATAACACTATTAATATCATTTTATGACTACAGTCCAAGTACATATAATATTTAAATTCGTTTCTTTTGACTTATTAATTCTTATTTTTTTCTGTAAATATCTTTTTCCAGCCGAGGTGTGATTATGGAAATGTATTTTTACTTTCTCGATTATTTCTACCATTTCTATATCTATGTGTTGGAGAGACACACCTTACCGGTGACAGCGTTTTGTTTAATGCGTTTGTCTCTCCTCGGCTTCGAGTCTTGTACTTCATATATATATATATATATTTCTATGTTTTTTGTAATTATTATTTTAAGTTTATTGCCGAAATGAATAAAATTAATAAATTAACCTTACCGTAGGTATACCATCTATATATACATTTACGTAAGGGCAAAATTCGGTAAATCGCGCGTTACTTCTAGAATGTTTACTCGATGGTATATAAAGTTGTTTCGTACTTTCGGTAATGATTTTTACCACCTGATGTAAACCTGTTTACTAATTAAATTTAGTCAGATAATCAGTTATATTAACAATTAAAACGAATTTAGTTTCAACGATTTTCCCAAATAGGGGTGTTTTCCGATCGTGGTATACACTGTCTAATGGATGTCCATCTTGAAAAATACACGCATATACAATAATCCGAGGATACGCATTTACCTATCTCCTTCTACGAAAATACAAATGTATTGATTTTTTAACATTCCAATCTCTCAGTCTCAGTATAAATTATTTGGTTTAAGTAGGTAAATTTATGGGTCCTGGCGGATAAATTTAAAACCTTTAGATATAGTATTGTAATACATTGACAATACTGGAAATACGTATTAACCATTTTTGGTCGCCATTTGAATCACAAATTTCTTACTGTGAGTGTAAACACATATACAAATAAACTTTATTACTGTGGGTGTACGAGTGGGTAGGCCCTACTGTTGACGATATGAAATGTATTTATCTGAGTTACATTCGCCCTATATTGGAGTACGCCTGCCCTGTATTGCATGGTGCCATTACACAGCTTCATACCTAACTTATTGAAAGGGTAAAAAAAAAAGGGCCCTAAAAATTATTCTTGGCTTTAATTACAACTCATACAATTTAGCTTTAGAACTTTTTAATTTACCTTTGCTAAAATCAGGCGTGATAATCTAGTACTGACTTTTGGCAAGAAGCTGTCGAACTCGGGACAAGTTTAGTTATTTGCTCCCCCTATCCGTAGTATTTCTCGTGTTCTACGAAGCAATGGCAAGGTCAAATATCAACAATACAAACCGACAACCGAAAGATTCACCCATCCCTACAATAATTAATTAATATGCTAAACAATACTGTAGTTCATAGAGCCAAAGAGACAGAGTGATATTGTTGTACTTGTTATTTCATTTTTATTACATCATTTTTATTGTTATGTAAGTAACTTGTACAGTAATTTTGTAAATGCAACGTTTTTAGCCTTGCGGCTACTTGTTGTTTTATACCCGAATAAATAAATAAATAAACACATAGGCCTAATATACAAAAAAACTTTTGCTTCTCAACGTTTGTATTAATTAATAATTTCAAGTATATAAACGTCATAGTGGTGTATCTTTACGTGTACTTTACTTTAATCGACTATGACAGAGCGACAGTTTTAACAAAGTATTACATCGCAAATTTTTACTGTATTTAGTAGTATATTATTTATAGGCCTATAAAACATGAACACATATTTCGTTACTGAGTGGATAAAGAATATATTTAAAAATTGTTCCTCTTTGTTATACACAAAACACAAATTAGGGTTGTTTAAATGAGTCAAAATCAAAAATTTGGACTCATTATGTGACAAGTTTCTCTATCGGAAGTAATTCCCAGGGTGCTAATTTTAGTTGACTAAATAAATCATCGTGTCTATATATTCGTTTCGACAATGTATTCATTATAGTCCTGCGGTATGTAAATTTTTAAATAAACACTGAAATTACTGTGTATTCGAGAAACATCTGTGGGGACGACCATTTAGTTTTCAAAATGCAGCATGTGTTGTATTTGTCTTGGAAGCACATTGTTAAAAGTTTCAATTACTTTTTTTAATAAACATAATTTATTCCATTCTTACTCCTCTGTCTTTCATAGCTATGTATATAGTACACTTTCCAACAGTTCTGGTATGCCTCCATCTGGCTTTCAAGGCAAACACCTCAAATGTTCCACAAAATTGCCAACATCTTATTTTCGATGAAAGAGGTTACAACGATCCATTACTTGTTGACCCGGATGGACTTAAGCGAGGTGTTGAACCATTCTATGTAGAATGCGAAGTTATAGATGGAAAGTTGACAGGTAATCTTAACTTACTCTCACACATTGCTAAATCAGTTTACATACACCGGGGTTTTGTGGTGTGTGTAAACTTCGGGGTTTTGTGGTGTGTGTAAACTCCGGGGTTTGTGGTGTGTGTAAACTTCGGGATTTTGTGGTGTGTGTAAACTCCAGAGTCTTGTGGTGTGTGTAAACTCCGGGGTTTTGTGTTGTGTGTTGTGTGTAAACTCCGGAGTTTAGTGGTGTGTGTAAACTGCGGGGGTTTGTGGTGTGTGTAAACTCCGGGGTTTTGTGGTGTGTGTAAACTCCGGCGTTTTGTGGTGTGTGTAAACTCCGGCAGCTTTTTGAAAAATAATTTGAAAATAAATTCACAGTGCACTATGTGACTTATGACTGATACGGATAGTAATACTAAAGTAAATTTATCATTATTTTCCTTTACACAGGTAGAACTATTATAACACCGACATGTAATCTTGTTGAGAATGTCGATGGATATGAAGAAAAAGGTTCGTTCGTACACGACATTACGTACGAGATGTCTATTGCGCAGATTGTAGCGTTAATGGAGTCGTCAACCTCATGTCGACAGTATATTAAAGTAGGATGATTTTGTATTTTTTTTATTATGGCATCTTCAACGTTTGTTTTGTTTATTATATGTCTAGATAACTTTGCCCATGGAGGTATCGATATGCTTTATAAGGCACACACCTAAACTTGCGATACAATGTTCGTAAACCAATCATTTTTTTCTACAGTATGACTGCCGTGAATCAAACATTTTAAAAGAAGGCTATTGGGTATCACGTAACGGTACCGCTATGTACAACTGGGCAAGTCCAACTGGTTTCGTTGGCTGTGCATGCGGATACAGAGGTAAGCTTAGTATTCTGTTTTGTTGACTTTTGTGTCGTGTGGTGGGGATGGAAAGCAGTTTATTTTACGTTTTCCAGTCTTTAAAAGTTGCGAATACTAACCAAGGCTATCAAACAGGCCTTGCTGTCTTTAAAATTGGATATATATAAAATCATTCATAAAGCACAATTAAAAAAGCAGCTTGGTCAAACCCAAATGAACATTAGGCAGAATAGGCCTTTTTTCATCGATGAAAAACAATGCTGTGCAAGGAAGCGTAACTAGCAGAATTAACAGCAAGCATATTTTCGGAGGACAAGGTACACACAAATTCCTAATTCCTTAATTGGAATTGTAAACAAACTTTGTTCTTAAAATATTAGCCTACATCACTGTGTGTTTTGTGAAGAAGGCGTATGTTAATCAATTTTGCACATCGCTATTATAATAGTTTATTTGATTTATACTACACGGAATTATTATTTAAGGCGACTGCAGTAATCCAAGTTTACCTTGTGAATGTGGCAGAAATGATGCAACATGGAGATACGATGATGGATATGTTGACGATATATCTACCCTGCCAGTGATGGAGTTACGGCATGGTGACACGGGCCAGAATTATGAATCTGGTATTAGCACAATTGGAGCACTAGAATGTACAGGTATTGCTATCAATCATTTACCTACAGTAACGGCCAAAAGATTAATGAACATTTATTGGATATCGTAACCTAAATTGTACCAATTGTACTTCGGTATGTCAACTACTGACACTGGTTCCACTGATTTCTCCTTTCAGGGCTGAAAAAGATAATTGGATTGATGCAGTTCTTCGACAACATTTTTATGTCTGAATATGTGATAAGAACATTGCGAGTTAAGTCTTTACTCACGTGTCTTAGACTATGCCAGTGGATTGAAGAGTGCCAATCAATAAGTGTCAACGATTTGATGTTGTGTTCATTGAATAGCCAATCAGCGAGGGAGATTCCTAAAAGTAAAAGCATTCGTGATGACCATTACAAGCATTATGAATACATTGAAATAAACCAATAAGTTATTACTTACGGTACTGCATATTTAACATAGCAGGCCTATTCTTTAGAGTGAAAGACATAGACGCAACGCAATCGAGTTGAACAATGACAAACGACTGTTGGAATAGTCCATCGTTTATGATTGGTCAAATCAGGGAAATTTCAATCTTTCCTGGTCAAATGACTTGGGTTGCGTTATGTCCTTGCGTTGCATCTTATTGGGAACCAAGCTTTAGTAGTAGTGACAGAGCAACGTATAGAGGATCGTCTTATACGTCCAACATACGAAACTAGTGCTTAAAATAGTGCCAGAAAAAAAACCCAGCTAGACAAAGAATGTACTGGTTAATTGTAAATTTAATTATTGAACCATAGTAAAAATATAGGTAAAATCAATCGTGATGACCATTACAAGCATTATGAATACATTGAAATAAACAAATAAGTTTTTTTTATTGGTCTTTTGTGAGATTCACTCACTTTTATTTCATTCTTTACAATTGTTACAATAATCTATATCAATTTTGTTTCAGTAGAAAACTATCTCTGCAGCTTAAAGTTTTTTTTTGTTTTTCTTATTTTTAGTATTTTACATATATAAAAAGTTAAAGCATTTAAAAAATAGACAAAAGTTATATAAAAATATACATCACATAATATAGGTTCACAATTGCCATTACAACATCACAAGATAAAATATACTGTAACTCATATAGCACCAGTAAATACAACTAGTAAGGTAGAAACCATACTAGAATACTAAGTATTGTGTCGTAATAATATTTTCTCGTGTTTTTGGCCTGTTATTATACAATTTTACATTGCTAAAATAATATTTTTTACTTTTTCCCATTTTTTTATGCTTTTCTTTCTTTTATACACTATATCACATTCCATTCTGAATAGAATTCCTTGTTTAAAAGATTTCCATAAATTAAAATAACTTTTATTTGTAACATCAGCCAGTATCTTTTGTTTATAAACCGTGAAAGCAGCAAATGTATATATAAAATCAGTAAGAATATTTCTTGTTCCAATTACCAGATTTTGACATGTTTATATGATTGGTACCTTTTAAAACAATCTCTATTTTTGTCCAAAAACCTTGAAAAAACATATGCTCCTCATCTTGTACCTCTCCACATCTACCACATATATTAGTATCTTTAGTTTCCAGATAAACAACCTTTTGTTTGTTGCTAAAATTCTATTTAACAGTTTGTAATTAAAGTGTATTAATTTTTTATCTTTCATTTTACAAACTTTAGATAACCAACATGACTTCCAATCAATATTCAAATTATGAAAATATTTTTCTCATTTTCCTTGACAAACCGGAGGGACAAAAATGTCCTCCACAAAACAGAGATAAATACTCTTTGTTGTGATGTCCTTATATCTATTCTTAATGACATTTTCTGTTATATTATAATAACAATTTTCCTCGTATTTGATTATAGTTTTCCATTGTATTGGTATCGCTTTTAATAAGCACATATATTCATTTAACCAGTTTGCTTTGTACTTTAATTTTACCCACAATTCTTTTTAAGTTATGAATCTATTTTCCTTTATAATATCCTTCACTAAAATAATGCCACATTCAATCAAATGTTTATAACATAGTGATTGGTTTTTAAGTTGTATTAACTTATTACCCCACAACTGTTCATTCATTATATCATCATATGTGTCTACACTTCTTTTACAGCAATTATTATACTTTATGCATGCTTTCAACAGACTCTCATAAAACATAGGCATTTTATGTATAAAGTGGTTTTCATCTGTCATGTTAAAAAGAATATTTTCTGAACATAAATTATTAATATAACATTTTGGAATAAATTTCCATTTTGCTTCATCTTCATGTAACAACCTTTTTAGCCATGTGACATTAAGTGCTTTTGTATGTAATTTAAAATCTGGCATTTTAATTCCAACTTCGTTTAGGTTTCCAATTAAGGTTTTCCTTTTTATTTTTTCAGATTTTTTACTCCATAAAAATGTATAACTTTGTTTGTTAACTATGTCATAAACATACTTTGGTACAGTAATAATATTTGCATTGTATGTAAGTTTTGATAGTGCAAGTGACTTCAATATAATTACTTTCCCATAAAGTGTTAAATTTCTAGAACTCCATAATTTCAAAATCTTTTCAAAATCAACCAGTTTATCACTCCAATTTTTAGTTTCACAAGTCTTGTAATCATATCCCACATATATTCCTAATATCTTTATCGGCTTTTTTCCCAACATAAACAAATAAGTTATTACTTACTGCATATTTAACATAGTAGGCTTAATATTGAGTAAAAGATTTGGACGCAACGCAATCGAGTTGAACAATGACAAACGACTGTTGGAATAATCTATCGTTTATGATTGGTCAAATCAGGGAAATGTCACTCTTTCCTGGTCAAATCACTTGGGGTTGCGTTATGGCCTTGCGTTGCATCTTAGTGGGAATCAAGCTTTAGTAGTAGATACAGAGCAACGTATAGAGGATCGTCTTATACGTCCAACATACGAAACTAGTGACTAAAATAGTGCCAGAAAAAAAACCAGCTAGACAAAGAATGTACTGGTTAATTGTAAATTTAATTATTGAACCATAGTAAAAGTATAGGACCATCATTTTAAATTAGAATTTATAATTTTTTAAATGTTTTATGTCATAACACACAGTCTTTTTGTGTAAGTTCTTGGGATTAAATTGTTCTACTTATTTGTGAACCATTTGTATATAAGCACTCTAGGCGTTGTTTACTGTTCTGATGATGAGAATAGTTTCTCGAAACATGTCACATTTACATTTTAAGGCAATTTGCCTTTTTATTAAATCCCTCGTTATAGTCATCCTAACTCGCAAGTTTGGTGGTATTATTCATGACTTTTCGCTCGTTCTAGTTTGAACTAGATTTATTAATATACTTATTATAAGTGTAAATTTTATATGAACGAATAATTGAAATAGACAATCATGTCAATTTAACTAACATACAGTACACTTATAATGAAATTTGATAAAATGTAATCAATACGTTATCTTTAATTAAGAATTTGTACACACAACAGAAGATTGACGTTTAATAAAATTAATCACAGTATCTATGGTAACTGCGATTTATCTTTTTCCTTACATTATTATTTCTCATTATCTGAAAAATGTTCCTACAAAAATATTAATGTAATCGCTTACATTGAAATGAAACCCCAACTTAAAAAAAACAGATCGAAACAAATTAATATTTTGTTTTTCGAAATTCAAAATGTGCTGTTTTTTGAGAGGTTATGTCTATTTAATTTATTATGTTTCTACTTTTCATGTTTCTATGTTTTAAAAAAAAAAGTTTATCCACTATAATTTCTATATCTTAATCTTTTTCTTGTTAGGTATTCATTTTAAATTGTTATTGAATATTTCGTGACTGCAAATGATAAAAACTGACATAAATGCGTTGGAAATGTAAACAACTTCTCCACTTCATTTAGAACATTTTTAAAAAACCAAACGAATTATACTGAGGACTGATTTTTAGTTGCCGCCGGCTCATTACATTTGTAAACAATATTACTTCCCGATTTATAATTTACGTCATACGATTTTTGTTGACAAGAATACGCAGGATGGCAACTAGTGTAGTGTACCCGGAACAAGAGTAATCCCGCTAAAGTGTCTGCGCATGCGCGTCACGTGAAATTAAATTTACAGTGCACTATGCGACTCGTGACTGATTATGTATGGTATTTGTAGGATTTTTTAGGAAGTAAAAGTAAAACAGTAAATAAAAATGTGAATGTTTATTCATCACCGACAAGTAACCTGGTTAATTATGACATTTTACATCTGAAATATCTCTTCTTTTCCTCTGCAGCAACCGGGCTTGGTTTATTACATAATTACATTTTCGTTTTTCGTTTTCGGACTGGTCCAGTGAAGCTCACTTATTTATCAAATACTTATAATAAGTGTACAATGTATACGAACAAATAAAATTGAAATGTCTAAAAATTGTAATTTAAATTATTCCATCTGATGAGAAATCTTAAACAGCTTTTCAGCTTTTTGAGGTTTCCTATCTTATTTATCAAATATTTATAATAAGTGTACAATGTATACGAACGAATAAAATTGAAATATTTAAAATTGTATTATAAATTATTCCATCTGAAGAGAGATCTTTAACAGCTTTTCAGCTTTTTGAGGTTTCCTATCTAATTTATCAAATATTTATAATAAGTGTACAATGTTAGACTTGTCTCAAGTCTGTATTTATTGTCTTTTTTTTATTTATTTGTTTTTATTTCGACCGCGATTTTTGTCTGAAAATACAGGAGTATCCAAACTCAAGTAATACACGTATGAAACGCCATATGTGCAAAAATATTTATATTTTTACAAAACTCCGTCTGGAGCCCAGACTAGTACAATGTATACGAACGAATAAAATTTGAATATTTAAAATTGTAATTTAAATTATTCCATCTGATGAGAGATCTTTAACATACAATTATAGTGCAGTGTTATCATTTTGTCATCTTTAATTAAGAATACTCAACAAGATACCGATTCAACTATTGACGTTCAATACAATAATCACAGTAACCATGGTCACTGCGTTTTAATGTTTATCTTGATGCACCATTATCCGAAAATTGTTGCTAAATTATAAAATTATTATTTGTAATTACATGCATTTAAGAAAAGCAACAACTTAAAAAAACAACAACTTAAAAAAAACAGATCGAAACAAATTAACGTTTTAATTTTTTTAATCTTTTAAATTCGCTGCCAGTCTTATATATAATGTATCATTCCATAATTTGAATTTCTCGTCTTTTATGCTTTTTAAGTTTATTTTTTCTTTCTTTTTCTTTTTTTATCCCCATTTTACCTACCTGTTTTATGTATTGTTTTATTTATTTCAAATTGTTCATTAAAAATATAAATTTGCCTTAAATGATAAAAACTGATATTTTCTACTTTAAAAAAATTAACTTCTTTGCCACACAAATAAAATAAAATACAACAAACGCCTGGAAAATTTTTAAAACAATCTAAAGTAAATGTTTTACCCTCCCTTTTGTGAGATTCACTCACCTTTATTTCATATTTTTGTTACATCTATCTAAAGTAAATGTTATTCATCAAACATCCAAAGAAATTATATATTGGAACTAAAGCACTATTATTTTTACACGGATACGGAAAACATTCTATCGAGTTGTATCAACAAACAACATTTATTCTTCTCTTGTCATTAATTAAATGTAGAACTATACATATATGTTGATATAAAGTTTGCGGTACACCACGTGTATTAGTTCTGAAAAGAGTTTCTCGACGTTTCGATCAATATACTTTGATCGTCCTCAGGAGTGAGAATGAGGACGATCAAAGTATTGATCGAAACGTCGAAAAATTCTTTTCAGAACTAATACACGTGGTGTACCGCAAACTTTATATCAACATTTGATTTCGCCATGCAAACCTTCAAACAATATACTATACATATACTTAAGTTACAATGTAAGAGAGTGAAACCCTTGAGTCTTAGGACCTGTTTAAGTTTAGTTATTTACCCGGGCAAGTTTTCTTAAGCTTCATGGACAAATTATCTCAAATTTTTGTGGGACGATCTGAACTGTCGCTTGTCATTTTCGTTGCGCCTTATACTACATACCAATTGGTTTTTTTGTGTTATCTTTCATAGAAATTGAAACACTATACTCACAAAATGTTGACTTTCTTAAAGTTTAATTATATCAAGGCAATTATATTTATATTTCATTATAAATTGCAGAATTATATAATCACAAATGTTGGCTTTCTTTAAAGTTTAATTATATCAAGGCAATTATATTTATATGTCCAAAAAAAATGCAGAATTATATAATCACAAATGTTGGCTTTCTTTAAAGTTTAATTATATCAAGGCAATTATATTTATATTTGATATAAATTGCAGAATTATATAATCACAAATGTTGGCTTTCTTTAAAAATTTAATTATATCAAGGCAATTATATTTATATTTCAAATAAATTGCAGAATTATATAATCACAAATGTTGGCTTTCTTTAAAGTTTAATTATACTTAGGCAATTATATCTATATTTCATATAAATTGCAGAATTATATAATCACAAATGTTGGCTTTCTTTAAAATTTAATTATATCAAGGCAATTATATCTATATTTCATATCAATTGCCGAATTATATAATCACAAATGTTAGCTTTCTTTAAAGTTTAATTATATAAAGGCAATTATATTTATATTTTAAAAAAAATGCAGAATTATATAATCACAAATGTTGGCTTTCTTTAAAGTTTAATTATATCAAGGCAATTATATTTATATTTCATATAAATTGCAGAATTATATAATCACAAATGTTAACTTTCTTTAAAATTTAATTATATCAAGGCAATTATATCTATATTTCATCAATTGCAGAATTATATAATCACAAATGTTAGCTTTCTTTAAAGTTTAATTATATCAAGGCAATTATATTTATATTTTTAAAAAAATGCAGAATTATATAATCACAAATGTTGGCTTTCTTTAAAGTTTAATTATATCAAGGCAATTATATTTATAATTCATATAAATTGCAGAATTATATAATCACAAATGTTAACTTTCTTTAAAATTTAATTATATCAAGGCAATTATATTTATATTTCAAATAAATTGCAGAATTATATAATCACAAATGTTGGCTTTCTTTAAAGTTTAATTATATCAAGGCAATTATATTTATATTTTTTTTTAAATGCAGAATTATATAATCACAAATGTTGGCTTTCTTTAAAGTTTAATTATATCAAGGCAATTATATTTATATTTCATATAAATTGCAGAATTATATAATCACAAATGTTGGCTTTCTTTAAAATTTAATTATATCAAGGCAATTATATTTATATTTTAAAACAAATGCAGAATTATATAATCACAAATGTTGGCTTTCTTTAAAGTTTAATTATATCAAGGCAATTATATTTATATTTCATATAAATTGCAGAATTATATAATCACAAATGTTGGCTTTCTTTGAAATTTAATTATATCAAGGCAATTATATTTATATTTCAAATAAATTACAGAATTATATAATCACAAATGTTGGCTTTCATTAAAGTTTAATTATACTTAGGCAATTATATCTATATTTCATATAAATTGCAGAATTATATAATCACAAATGTTGGCTTTCTTTAAAGTTTAATCATACTTAGGCAATTATATCTATACGGTATTTGATATAAATTGCAGAATTATATAATCACAAATGTTGGCTTTCTTTAAAGTTTAATTATACCAATGCAATTATACAAACATATCTATATGGAACAATGATATTTAATATACATTTGTTGGATTGTTACTAGACGCTAACAATAATATTGATTGATGGATTAAATAAAATGTATGATTTTATGACTTTATAATTACTGTAATAGTGTGGTGAACAGCAATAATTGCGTACCGGAATATTAGAAATAAACAGAATAAAAAGATTCGCCATAGATACCAGACCTGTAATTTTTTTAGTCTGGCAAAATGTCCAATTATCAAGTTGCCGTCATGGGTAAGTTTAAAAAAAATTATATAATATTTTCATTTCAACATAAAATGGATGGAATTATCTAATACCATCACTTAAATTCTTTCTTTTGAGTAACATTCTTATGTATGTTTTTATATTCTTTTTTCGAAAAACCATTTTAAAATGATAATAATAATGATAGTACAATTATTCTTTAACCAATTCTTGAATTTATTACCTTTTACTGATGTAAAAAAACTGTTTTTATGCAATCCTTTCTAAAAAAATAGTTTTCTATACATTCTTGTTCACCTATATTTCAATATAGCCTACTGTGCACCATAACACTATTAATATCATTTTAAGACTACAGTCCAAGTACATATAATATTTAAATTCGTTTCTTTTGACTTATTACTTCACATTGTTAAAAGTTCCAATTACTTTTTGTTGAAAAATAATGTATCTCATTCTTACTCCTCTGTCTCACATAGCTAAATGTATATACGAATGAGAAGCTTAAATACATTTCGCTATTACACTTAGTAAATATAAACTTATTAGAAAACAATACACACGGTTAATTAAACTTAAGAAAAATAATTTTATACGAGAACAACAAACGCAGATTATCAAATCTCTGAATGCCAACAATTCCAGAACATTTTGGCAAAAACTGAAAGAAACTAAAAACAGCTATGCGACAGAAATTAGCATTGACCGTTGCTAACAGAAATCAATGCAAACGGTTAATTAAACTTATTAAAATAATTTAAAACGAGAACAACAAACGCAGATTATCAAAGCTCTGAAGCTACTAATCTTCCTATTAAATATCTGGAATGTTATTTTTTAAGCTAACATTTTACCTATCACCTTATTTGGTTGTGAAATCTGGGGTTTTCAAAATATCTATATATTGGACACTGTAATGAATAAGTTTGTCGATATCTGTTGGAAGGAGGAAAACATGCCTCAACTGTAACAGGTTGAACTTGGTAGATTTCCGTTAACATTTTAGTTAACATATTCTGGTACTGAATTTTAAACTTAGACAGGAATAGAAGTTCATATCAATGCTATTTGTTTCAACTAAGAAAGCCCGAATTGGTTTTGGTTATGTTTGGTTGCAACAAAATATTGATAACAACATTATAAATTAAATTAAATTACGTTCACAGGATATTGAACAACAACAATTTATTGAGTACACACTCGCGTTTATGTTATTTGACTAAATTTAAACAAACAATAATTCATATAGAAAATTATTTGTCTGAAATAAAAAATTGTAAACATAGACAATTTTTAACTAAATTTCGTCTAGGAATTCTTGATATCGAGCATGAAAGGGGTAGATGGTATGAGGATTTAAGTTTATGTTTGTTAATGTAAGTATTATTGTATTATGAGAAATAAATGTTTAAATGCACTGCAAAAAATAAAATATATATATAACAAAATTATGAGTTACGTCAAGAGTTATTATAATAATAATAATTACCAGTTACGTTTTATAATTTTCCTTCTGAAGATAAGAAATATTACTTTAATTGAAAATATGCCTAAATTAATTTTTTTGTGCATTTACAAAAAGAAATATTTCTGTATTTAATTTGTGTAAATAATATATATGTACTTCGGGCGGCTGGCCTATTTGCTGTACAAATAAATGCGCTAGACCAGGAGTCTAGAGAAGGAGAACAAGTATATAATACAGGGTTTTTTTCGAACAGTGTTGGTATGCATTAATCTGGCTTTCAGGGCAAACACCTCATATGTTCCACAAAATTGCCAACATCTTATTTTCGATGAAAGAGGTAATTATAACGATCCATTACTTGTTGATCCGGATGGACTAAAGAAAGGTGTTGAACCGTTCTATGTGGAATGCGAAGTTATAGATGGAAAGTTGACAGGTAATCTTAACATACTCTCACACATCGCTAAATCAGTTTACATACACCGGGGTTTTGTGGTGTGTGTAAACTCCGGAGTCTTGTGGTGTTAACTCCGGGGGTTTGTGGTGTGTGTAAACTCCAGAGTTCTGTGGTGTGTGTAAACTTCGGAGTTTTGTGGTGTGACGTGTGTAAACTCCGGCGTTTTGTGGTGTGTGTAAACTCCGTCGTTTTGTGACGTGTGTAAACTCCAGAGTCTTGTGGTGTGTGTAAACTGCGGGGGTTTGTAGTGTGTGTAAACACCGGCGTTTTGTGGTGTGTGTGAACTCCGGCGTTTTGTGTTGTGTGTAAACTCCGGCGTTTTGTGGTGTGTGTAAACTCCGGCAGCTTTTTTGAAAAATAATTTGTAATAAATTCAAAGTGCACTATGTGACTTATGACTGATACGAATAGTACTACTAAAGTAAATTTATCATTATTTTTCTTTTCACAGGTAGAACTATTATAACACCGACATGTAATCTCGTTGAGGAGGTCAATGGGTATGAAGAAAATGGTTCGTTCGTACACGACATTACGTACGAGATGTCCATCACGCAGATTGTAGCGTTATTGGAGTCATCAACCTCAAGTCGACAGTATATTAGAGTAGGATGATTTTGTATTTTTTTTTATTATGGTATCTTCGACGTTTGTTTATTATATATCTAGATCTCATGGAGGTATCAATATGCTTTTTAAGGCACACACATACTAGAAGTCACCTAAACTTGCGATACAATGTTCGTAAACCAACCATTTTTTTCTACAGTATGACTGCCATCATTCACACAATTTACGGTATGGCTATTGGGTATCACGTAACGGTACCGCTATGTACAACTGGGCAAGTCCAACTGGTTTCTATGGCTGTGCATGCGCATATAGAGGTAAGCTTAGTATCCTGTTTTATTAACTTTTGTGTCGTGTGGTGGGGATGGAAAACAGTTGTTTCCAGTCTTTAAAGGATGCGACTACTAACCAAGGCTATCAAACAGGCCTTGCTGTCTTTAAAATTAGATATATATATAGAGAGAGTTCTGCGGTGATGACGTCACGACGGTAGGTGGCGCTGCGTGGACGGTAGGTGGCGCTGCATGATTGATAGCAGCAGAGCCATATATAGAGAGAATTTCGACATTGAATGGATTAGAAGCCATGTTTGTGTCCAATATGTCTATGTAGTATGTGGAGTTGAGTCTTTTGTTTTGAAAATGTATAACATCAAAAGGCCTTAACTATCGAATTTAATATCAAACAATCAATTTGTTTGAAGGTTTTTGTTAGAATAATAACGAAGTTATAAATTTACTGCGAACATGATTTTAAACAACAAAAATAGCTTTAATAATCCATTCAATTTCCGACTCTTTCCAATAAATGGCTTTGTGCGCTCCATGCACGCTCTACGCATGCGCGTTTAGTTTGTACAGCGATTCTCTATAGTAATGCATTGTTTTTATATTTTTTTGTTTAAAATCATGTTCGCAGTAACTTTATAACTTCGTTATTATTCTAACAGAAACCTTTAAAAAAATTGATTGTTTTGATATTAAATTCGATATTTAAAGCCTTGTGAATGTTATACATTTTTTAAGCAAATGACTCGACTCCATACGCTACATAGGCATAGTTGGACACAAACATGGCCGGCGTGCACACCACGTGACTTTCTAAAATCCGTGAACGCAATACCGTAACTCTCTCTATGGCCCTGTTTCTGCTGCCAACTAAATACCGTATATCATACGGTATTTTTTTGAATACCGTATATATACGGTATATTTTTGGCAGCAGAAACTGCGCTCATAAAAACTATACCGTATTTTGTATACCGTATTTTCCCCACAAAATTTGTGGATAAAATACGGTATTTACAAATTTATACCGTATTTTTTGTACCCGTTTCTGCTGCCAATAAAAAATACCGTATTTTTTTTTTACATGACAAAAGGTCACCATTCGTGTTTTTATTTTCTGTCGCTGTTAGCTGCTTTACACACATGTATAGATATATTCGGCGAAAATGTGGAGCGAATACGTCACAGTTTTACTAAATAAATGTGTGTGGGGAAGCTAAAATGTCTGACCAACTAAAAGGTAATAAAAGGGACAACCACATTTATAAAGACATTTCTAAAAAAATAAAGCAGGAGTATGGAATAAACTTGTCTCCAAAGCAAGTAAACTCAAAGCTGAAGAGCCTGCGAAAGCAGTACAACATTGCAAAATACAATAACTCGGGGAGGGAACAAATTAATTGTCCCCATTACGATGTTTTCTGTGCTCTCACAAAATCTCTATCACTAGGGCTAGGCTGTTGAAAGTGAGACGTAAAACTTCCTTTATTGCGACTTTTAATTATCGACCAAATAAATGAATGGCAATTTGGGTAAAAAAGATGAAATTTAACACGACCACCCAAGAAGTATTGTTAGCAGAAACGGGGTAGTAAAAAATACGGTATAAAAAATACCGTATTTTATACCGTATTTCTATACCGTATTTTGAGCAGTTGCAGCAGAAACAGGCCCTATGGCTCTCTGGCTAGCAGCAGAGTCATATATATAAAGAGTTACGACATTGGATTTTAGTCACGTGATATGCAGATCAAAATGTGTCAAACTTGTCTGCATTAATGCATTATATAATCACAAATGTTGGCTTTCTTTAAAGTTTAATTATATCAAGGCAATTATATTTATATTTTAAAAAGAAATGCAGAATTATATAATCACAAATGTTGGCTTTCTTTAAAGTTTAATTATATCAAGGCAATTATATTTATATTTTAAAAAGAAATGCAGAATTATATAATCACAAATGTTGGCTTTCTTTAAAGTTTAATTATATCAAGGCAATTATATTTATATTTTAAAAAGAAATGCAGAATTATATAATCACAAATGTTGGCTTTCTTTAAAGTTTAATTATATCAAGGCAATTATATTTATATTTCAAAAAAATTGCAGAATTATATAATCACAAATGTAGGTTTTCTTTAAAGTTTAAATATACTTAGGCAATTATATCTATACGGTATTTGATATAAATTGCAGAATTATATAATAACAAATGTTGGCTTTCTTTAAAGTTTATTTATACCAATGCAATTATACAAACATATCTATATGGAACAATGATATTTAATATACATTTGTTGGATTGTTACTAGACGCTAACAATAATATTGATTGATGGATTAAATAAAATGTAATGATTTTATGACTTTATAATTTACTGTAATAGTGTACTGGTGAACAGCAATAATTGCGTACCGGAATATTAGAAATAAACAGAATACAAAGATTCACCATAGATACCAGACCTGTAATTTTTTTAGTCTGGCAAAATGTCCAATTATCAAGTTGCCGTCATGGGTAAGTTTAAAAAAAATTATATAATAATTTCAACAGAAAATGGATGGAATTATCTAATACCATCACTTAAATTCTTTCTTTTGAGTAACATTCTTATGTATGTTTTTGTATTCTTTTTTCGAAAAACCATTTTAAAATGATAATAATAATGATAGTACAATTATTCTTTAACCAATTCTTGAATTTATTACCTTTTACTGATGTAAAAAAACTGTTTTTATGCAATCCTTTCTAAAAAAATAGTTTTCTATACATTCTTGTTCACCTATAATTCAGTATAGCCTACTGTGCACCATAAACTATTAATATCATTTTATGACTACAATCCAAGTACATATAATATTTAAATTCGTTTCTTTTGACTTATTACTTCTTATTTTTCTCTGTAAATATCTTTTTCCAACCGAGGTGTGAATATGGAAATGTATTGCCACTTTCCCGATTATTTCTTTATTTCTACTATATCTATTAACCTTACCGTACGGTATCATTTCCAAAATACTGAATGCGTTGTATTGCTCTCGAAAGCGCTTAATATTTTTTTTTTGTCTTGTGTGCGCTTATGCGCTTAATATTAACATATTGTTAAAAGTTCCAATTACTTTTTGTTGAAAAATAATGTATCTCATTCTTACTCCTCTGTCTCACATAGCTAAATGTATATACGAATGAGAAGCTTAAATACATTTCGCTATTACACTTAGTAAATATAAACTTAATAGAAAACAATACACACGGTTAATTAAACTTAAGAAAAATAATTTTATACGAGAACAACAAACGCAGATTATCAAATCTCTTAATGCCAACAATTCCAGAACATTTTGGCAAAAACTAAAAGAAAACTAAAAACAGCTATGCGACAGAAATTAGCATTGACCGTTGCTAACAGAAATCAATGCAAACGGTTAATTAAACTTATTAAAATAATTTAAAACGAGAACAACAAACGCAGATTATCAAAGCTCTGAAGCTACTAATCTTCCTATTAAATATCTGGAATGTTATTTTTTAAGCTAACATTTTACCTATCACCTTATTTGGTTGTGAAATCTGGGGTTTTCAAAATATCTATATATTGGACACTGTAATTAATAAGTTTTGTCGATATCTGTTGGAAGAAGGAAAACATGCCTCAACTGTAACAGGTTGAACTTGGTAGATTTCCGTTAAAATTTTTAGTTAACATATTCTGGTACTGAATTTTAAACTTAGACAGGAATAGAAGTTCATATCAATGCTATTTGTTTCGACTAAGAAAGCCGGAATTGGTTTTGGTTATGTTTGGTTGCAACAAAACATTGATAACAACATTATAAATTAAATTAAATTACGTTCACAGGATATTGAACAACAACAATTTATTGAGTACACACTCGCGTTTATGTTATTTTACAAAATTTAAACAAACAATAATTCATATAGAAAATTATTTGTCTGAAATCAAAAATTGTAAACATAGACAATTTTTAACTAAATTTAGTCTAGGAATTCTTGATATCGAGCATGAAAGGGGTAGATGGTATGAGGTTTTTAAGTTTATGTTTGTTAATGTAAGTATTATTGTATTATGAGAAATAAATGTTTAAATGCACTGCAAAAAAAATATATATATATATAACAAAATTATGAGTTGCGTCAAGAGTTATTATAATAATAATAATAATTACCAGTTACGTTTTATAATTTTCCTTCTGAAGATAAGAAATATTACTTTAATTGAAAATATGCCTAAATAAATTTTTTTGTGCATTTACAAAAAGAAATATTTCTGTATTTAATTTGTGTAAATAATATATGTACTTCGGGCGGCTGGCCTATTTGCTGTACAAATAAATGCGCTAGACCAGGAGTCTAGAGAAGGAGAAGACGTATATAATACAGGGTTTTTTTTCGAACAGTGTTGGTATGCATTCATCTGGCTTTCAGGGCAAACACCTCATATGTTCCACAAAATTGCCAACATCTTATTTTCGATGAAAAAAGTCACAACGATCCATTACTTGTTGATCCGGATGGACTTAACAAAGGTGTTGAACCGTTCTATGTGGAATGCGAAGTTATAGATGGAAAGTTGACAGGTAATCTTAACATACTCTCACACATCGCTAAATCATTTTACATACACCGGGTTTTTCTTGTGGTGTTAACTCCGGGGGTTTGTGGTGTGTGTAAACTCCAGAGTTTTGTGGTGTGTGTAAACTTCGGAGTTTTGTGGTGTGACGTGTGTAAACTCCGGCGTTTTGTGGCGTGTGTAAACTCCGTCGTTTTGGGACGTGTGTAAACTCCAGAGTCTTGTGGTGTGTGTAAACTGCGGGGGTTTATAGTGTGTGTAAACTCCGGCGTTTTGTGGTGTGTGTAAACTCCGGCGTTTTGTGGTGTGTGTAAACTCCGGCAGCTTTTTTGAAAAATAATTTGTAATAAATTCAAAGTGTACTATGTGACTTATGACTGATACGGATAGTACTACTAAAGTAAATTTATCATTATTTTTCTTTTCACAGGTAGAACTATTATAACACCGACATGTAATCTCGTTGAGGAGGTCAATGGGTATGAAGAAAAAGGTTCGTTCATACACGACATTACGTACGAGATGTCCATCACGCAGATTGTAGCGTTATTGGAGTCATCAACCTCAAGTCGACAGTATATTAGAGTAGGATGATTTTGTATTTTTTTTTATTATGGTATCTTCGACGTTTGTTTATTATATATCTAGATCTCATGGAGGTATACGATATGCTTTTTAAGGCACACACACACTAGAAGTCACCTAAACTTGCGATACAGTGTTCGTAAACCAATCATTTTTTTCTACAGTATGACTGCCATCATTCACACAATTTACGGTATGGCTATTGGGTATCACGTAACGGTACTGCTATGTACAACTGGGCAAGTCCAACTGGTTTCTATGGCTGTGCATGCGCATATAGAGGTAAGCTTAGTATCCTGTTTTGTTAACTTTTGTGTCGTGTGGGGATGGGGTGTGGGTGGGGATGGAAAACAGTTGTTTCCAGTCTTTAAAGGATGCGACTACTAACCAAGGCTATCAAACAGGCCTTGCTTTCTTGAAAATTAGATATATATATAGAGAGAGTTCTGCGGTGATGACGTCACGACGGTAGGTGGCGCTGCGTGGACGGTAGGTGGCGCTGCGTGGACGGTAGGTGGCGCTGCGTGGACGGTAGGTGGCGCTGCGTGGACGGTAGGTGGCGCTGCATGATTGCTAGCAGCAGAGCCATATATAGAGAGAATTTCGACATTGAATGGATTAGAAGCCATGTTTGTGTCCAATATGTCTATGTAGTATGTGGAGTTGAGTCTTTTGTTTTGAAAATGTATAACATCAAAAGGCCTTAACTATCGAATTTAATATCAAACAATCAATTTGTTTGAAGGTTTTTGTTAGAATAATAACGAAGTTATAAAGTTACTGCGAACATGTTTTAAACAACAAAAATAGCTTTAATCCATTCAATTTCCGACTCTTTCCAATAAATGGCTTTGTGCGCTCCATGCACGCTCTACGCATGCGCGTTCAGTTTGTACAGCGATTCTCTATAGTAATGCATTGTTTTTATATTTTGTTGTTTAAAATCATGTTCGCAGTAACTTTATAACTTCTTTATTATTCTAACAGAAACCTTTAAAAAAATTGATTGTTTTGATATTAAATTCGATATTTAAAGCCTTGTGAATGTTATACATTTTTTAAGCAAATGACTCGACTCCATACGCTACATAGGCATAGTTGGACACAAACATGGCCGGCGTGCACACCACGTGACTTTCTAAAATCCGTGAACGCAATGCCGTAACTCTCTCTATGGCTCTCTGGTGGCTAGCAGCAGAGCCATATTATATATAAAGAGTTACGACATTGGATTTTAGTCACGTGATATGCAGATCAAAATGTGTCCAACTTGTCTGCATTAATGCATGTAAAGTATAGGAGCAACAAAATACTCAACTTTTTCTTATAATTTAAACAAATGTAATTGCACATTTTACGATGAAATATCGATGTGCACAGCGTACAGAAGTACTTGTGCCAAAGAATATTGCGCGCGCGTGCGCTAGTACATTATAACGTTCGATTGATTGATTTTGGAACAAAACATCCCCCATAACTACGTCCTATTAATAACAATTATGTAATATTTTCAATTCATAATGCATGCTTTGATGACTAAATAAAATAATAAAGTGTCGTGGATATATTTGTTAATATACTGAAAAGGGTATGAACAATATTTAAATAATAAAGGCAAATTATTACAAATGAAATGATGAACGAGTCTCTGAATGGTAATAACGTTGGCGGCGCAGTTTGTGTAAAAACACACACAGAAAGCCATATACTGCATAAAAAGAGGGGTGAATGTGTATGTTTTTTGTATTGGTTCATTCTTTGATGTATCCCAACTTCCATGTAGGCCCTAGCATTTATTTGTTTGTTATTATAAAAAATATATATATATATATTTTAACAAATCAATACCATTAATAAAATTAATTACTAAAATAAAAACGGAATCTAAGCGTTATTTCATAGACAACAAAATCTAAAAATCATGAACTATAGGAAAACGCTATTATTATTAGATTTTGTTGTCTATGAAATAACGCTTAGATTCCGTTTTTATTTTAGTAATTAATTTTTTTAATGGTATTTATAAAATCTTTGGCCACATATATAGAGAGTTTCGACATTGATGGATTAGAAGCCAAGTTTGTGTCCAATGGAGTTGAGTATTTTGTTTTGAAAATGTATAACGTTCAAAAGGCTTTAATTATCGAATTTAATATCAAAACAATTATTTTGTTTAAAGGTTTTTGTTAAAATAATAAAAAAAATTATAAAGTATACTCCGAACAAGATTTTAAACAACAAAAATAGCAATTTCGGAACGGCTCTGGCTGTTGTGTGCTCCATGAACGCGCCTACGCGTGCGCGTTAAGTTATGCATTGTTTTTACATTTTGTTGTCTAAAATCATGTTCGCAGTAAACTTTGATTTCGTTATTATCTTAACAAAAACCTTTAAAGAAATTTATTGTTTTGATATTAAATTCGATATTTAAAGCCTTGTGAATGTTATACATTTTTTAAGCAAATGACTCGACTCCATACGCTATATAAGCATAGTTGGACACAAAGATGGCCGGGTGACTTTCTAAAATCTGTGAACGCAATGTTGAAACTCTCTCTATATATGGCTCTGGCTAGCGAACCAAAAAATGCGTTCAACCTGCCTGAGTGACTCCTAGTTCACCAATGGTTTGGAATAGGCCTTTTGAAGTAGTCATTTTAAAACATAATAATTTTAAAGAAAAACCAACTAAAATTTTAAAAGATCGCTAAAACTTTGTTTTTAATAATCTATTTATTTTTGAACTACAGTTTAAGTTAAACAAAATCAAGCTAAGATACATAATTTGATAGAAACACAAATCTATAGTGGTTATTAACATATAGCGTTGAAAGCATTTTTGGTTGCGCAAGCAACCACGCAGCGCCATCTTTGTGATGTGACGTCACACCGCAGAACCCTATAAATCATTCATAATGCACAATTAAAAAAGCAGTTTGGTCAAACCCAAATGAACATTAGGCAGAAAGGCGTAACAGGCGACATCTTCGATCGATGACAAACAATGCGTAACCAGTAGAAATAACATAGCGCGCGGCGAGCATATTTTCGGAGGACAAGGTACACAACCATTCGTAATTCCTTAATTAGAATTGTAAACAAACTGTGTTCTTAAAAGATTAGCCTACATCACTGTATGTTTAGTGAAGAAGGCGTATGTAAATTAATGTTGCACATCACTATTATAATAGTTTATTTGATTTATGCTACACGGAATTATTATTTAAGGCGACTGCAGCAATCCAAGTTTACCTTGTGAATGTAGCATAAATGATCGAATTATGAGATACGATGATGGATATGTTGACGATATATCTACCCTGCCAGTGACGGAGTTACGACATGGTGACACGGGCGACAGTTGGGAATATGGTATTAGCACAATTGGACCACTAGAATGTACAGGTATTTCTATCATTTATCTACAGTAACGGCCAAAGGATTAATGAACATTTATTGGATATCGTAACCTAAATTGTACTTCGGTATGTCAACTACTTACACTATTTCCACTGGTTTCTCTTTTTCAGGGCTGAAGATAATTGGATTAATGCAGTTCTTCGACAAAATGTTCATGTCTGAATATGTGATAAGAATATTGCCAGTTAAGTCTTTACTCACGTGTCTTAGATTATGCCAGTGGATTGAAGAGTGTCAATCAATAAGTATCAACGATTTGATGTGTTCATTGAATAGCCAATCAGCGAGAGAGATTCCTAAAAGTAAAATCAATCGTGATGACCATTACAAGCATTTTGAATACTTTGAAATAGACAAATAAGTTGTTATTTACTGCATATTTAACACAGTAGGCCTATTCTTGAGTGAATCGAGTTGAACAATGACAGACGACTGTTTGAATAATCCATTGCTTATGATTGGTCAAATCAGGGACATTTCACTCTTCCCTGGTAAAATCACTTGCATTGCGTTATGTCCTTGCGTTGTTCCCACTAGCGACGCAATAACGCAACACAATCTACGCAACGTAAGGAAATGCCCTTCCTATAATTGTGTTTGCCCCGCCTGCGTGAAATAAATCCTGCTATGTTTGCAGCATTGTTGGGTCGTCAGTTCTCACTTGAATATGCAATACAGCACTTTGCGTCGATACGTCGTTGCGTTGCGTTCTAGTGGGAACCACGCTTTAGTGGGGACCAAGCTTTAGTAGTAGTGACAGAGCAACGTAGAGGATGGTCCAACATACGAAACTAGTGACTAAAATAGTGCCAGAAAAAAAAACAGCTAGACAAAGAATGTAGGCCTACTGGTTAATTGTAAATTATTATTGAATCATAGTAAAAGTATAGGACCATCATTTTAAATTTGAATTTATCATTTTTTAAATGTTTTATGTCATAACAAACAATTTATTTGTGTAAGTTCTTAAATTGTTCTACCTATTTCATTTTGAGGGATATTTACCCGATTCTCCACATATTCTCCTAATATCATAGGAATATTCGGTAATAAAGATTCTCAATTGTATCACATGTGTTGCCTGTATCATGTAAGGTTAGGTTATAGCAAGAGAGTGTTATTGTTGAATTTATTTTCTGTCGTTAGTACTTATAACAACTGTTTGCGAGAAGAAACTCTATACCGTAACCACTAAACAAAGATTGACATTAAAATTAAAAATAAACAGGTATGGGTTATTATACCAAATTTACTGTTGTCACCTCCTCTCATGCATCCAAATCAGATTTCTTGGTCTATGCATTTCGCTCGTTCTTGTTTAATTATATTAATATACTTATTATAAGTATAATTTTATATGAACGAATAATTGAAATATACAATCATTTCAATTTTAACTAACATACAATTATAATGAAATTTGATAAAATGTACTCAATACGTTATCTTTAATTAAGAATACTGTACACACAACAGAAGATTGACGTTCAATAAAAGTAATCACAGTATCTATGCGATTTATCTAATGGTTTAATGGTTTAAATTTAGGCCTATATAGCGCAAAATACAAATTGTCTCTATGCGCTGTTTAGCACAAGTGTGAAAATGAAAATGATGATGTAAAATAAACCATGAAATTAAACCGAATAAATTGACCAAGACAACAGAAAAAAGTCCGAAAACGGAATCTGACATCACCACACTGTTTCACTAACTTGTCAAGACAAGCTAGCTATTTATTCACAAGTGTCATAGTGATGTGAGCATCTGACTGTACTGCCTAACAAAACAATAAAATGAATAAAATGTATATGAAAAATAATGAATTCACACAGAACGAAACAAGCGAGTCTTCAAGTGAGCTTTGAAGATCGAAACGGAGGGAGACTCACGAATCACCAAAGGCAAAGAGTTCCACAATTTTGGAGCAGCGACCACGAAAGATCGATCCCCACATGACTTCAATCTACACCGTGGATAGTCAAGAGTGGTTAAGTCAGACGTTGACCGGAGGGAACGAGTACAGGTCGCCGAGCGAAACTTGATTAACTCTGAAATATATGCTGGGGACTAATGATGAATGGATTTGAAAACAAATAAAATAACTTTCATTCATTTTATTTACACAAAGCAAAATTCAAAATATGTTGACCAAATATGAAAAAATAAATAGTTAATGCCTTGTATCTGGAGAAACTCAGACAGGTTCCACCAGGAAAAAAGTTATTATAAAACAATTTGGATCAATGTTCATCGACAGAGACAAACAGGGTTACAGACGGTACATACACTACGCAAGAGACCAGGTATAGACGAAGACAAGACAAACAAACAAATAAATAAGGGTAAAAGAGGTGTTTAAAATTAAGTTGGGTTTGTATTTTGATATTAGGTATTTTTTGTATTTTGATTTAAATGTAATGAAACTATAATCAAATAAAGGGAGTTCCATAGTAAGGGGACTGTGTGGATGAATGAATTTCGGGAAGAGTTTCGATTTAGGTTAGATTGGATGTATTTGTTTGAATTTTGGGTATTATAATTGTGAAGCTTGTTATTTTTTTGAAAAAATTTTTTTAAGGTATTAGGAAGTGTGTTATTGGAAAGTCGATACATGAAAAGGGCTGTCTGTAATTTGTTTATGTCAAAGATATTTAGGGTGTTTAGATCATGGAAAAGCGGTTTAGCATGTGAAAGATAATTTGATTGGGTACATATACGGACTGCCTTCTTTTGGAGTTTGAATAGTCTGTCAAGTTTAGTTTGAAAACAATACGCTTTTCAACAGGGAGCCAATGGAGACGACGGAGAACAGGGGTGATATGTTGAAATTTAGGTGTCCGAGTGACGAGACGGGCAGCACTATTAATTGAAGTCTTCTAACATATTTTTGAGGCAATCCATAAAGAACTCCATTACAATAGTCCAATGTGGATGTTACTAGGGCATGCACTAGCTTTAATGTAGCATCTTCGTTTAAGAAACGTCTAACTACCCTGATGTTCCGGAGTTGAAAAGAAACTGCTCGGCTAATATTGGTGATATGCCTATTCATGGATCAAGCGGAGTCAAATGTTACGCCGACATTACATACCTGAGACGATGGAATGATATAGGCGTCTCCCACACGAATGGTTTCAATTATGGGCATGTTTGCATGACGTTTGGGCTTTATGTAAAGGACTTCTTGTCTTCCTTACATAATTATTTGTCATTCTCCGAAAAATGTTCCTACAAAAACATTAATGTTAAGTTAGGTCCATTTTTTTATCCCCCCCCCCCCACCCCTACTTTTTATGTTTCTATGTTGGTTTTTTTTTTGTTAAGTTTATCCATTTCTATATCTTAAGCTTTTTCTTGTTTGGTATTCATTTTAAATTGTTATTGAATATTTTTTGTCTGCAAAAAAACTGATATAAATGCTTTGGAAATGTAACAACTTCTCATATACATTTAGGAAATTCCTCGAACCTGGAAAAATGAAAAACCAAACGAATTATACTGAGAAGGAACTACTTTTGGGTTGCCACCGGCTCATTACATTTGTAAACAATGCTACTTCTCGATTTATAATTTTTGTTTAGAAGAATGCGCAGAGTTGCTAGTGTAGTGTACCCGGAACAGGATTAATTCCGCCAAAGTGTCTGCGCATCACGTGAAAATAAATTCACAGTGCACTATGTGACTCATCGTTTGGTTATGTACTGCATTTGTAGGATTTCTTATGACGTAAAAGTAAAACAGTAAATAAAAATGTAAATATGTATTAGTTTTCTAAGGTACAACTATTATAACACCGACAAGTAACCTTGTTAATTATGACATTTGACATCTGAAATATCTCCTCTTTTCCTCCGCAGCAACCGGGCTTGGTTTATTACATTATCGTTTTCGTTTTCGGACTGGTCCAGTGAAGCTCAGCTTATTTATCAAATACTTATAATAAGTGTACAATTTTAATTTAAGTTATTCCATCTGATGAGAGATCTTTAACAGCTTTTCAGCTTTTTCAGGTTTCCTATCTTATTTATCAAATACTTATAATAAGTGTACAATGTATACGAACGAATAAAATTGAAATATTTAAAATTGTAATTTAAGTTATTCCATCTGATGAGAGATCTTTAACATACAATTATAGTGCAGTGTTATCATTTTGTCATCTTTAATTAAGAATACTCAACAAGACACCGATTCAACTATTGACGTTCAATACAATAATCACAGTAACCATGGTCACTGCGTTTTAATTTTTATTTTGATGGACCATTATCAGAAAATTTTTGCTAGATTATAAAAAAAATTATTTGTAATTACATTTAAGAAAAGCAACAACTTAAAAAAACAGATCGAAACAAATTAACGTTTTAATTTTTTTAATCTTTTTAATTCGTTGCCAGTCTTTGAGATCGTATAAGTCCATAATTTGAATTTCTTTCTTTTTAAGTTTATTTTTCTTGAAGTTTTATCCAACTACCATATCTATGTATTGTTTTAATTATTTTAAATTGTTAATTAAAAAGATAAATTTACCTGAAGTGATAACTGATAATTTCTACTTTGTTAATATTAACTTCGTTGCCACACAAATACTGTAATATTAAATACATCGAACACCTGGAAAATGTTTAAAACAATCTAAAGTAAATGTTTTACCCTCCTTTTTGTGAGATCCACTCACCTTTATTTCATTTTTTTTGTTACATATCTATCTAAAGTAAATGTTATTCATCAAACATCTAAAGAAATAAAATTATATATTGGAACTAAAGAACTATTATTCGGATACGGAAAACATTCTATCGAGTTGTATCAACAACCAAAATTTATTCTTTTCTTTTTATTAATTAAATGTAGAACTATAAATAAAATTGAATTTGAAACTGTAAGAGAGTAAAACCCTTGAGTCTTAGAACCTGTTTAAGTTTAGTTATTTACCCGGGCAAGTTGGCTTAAGCTTTATAGATAAATTATCTATACTTTTTGTTGGATGATCCGAACTGTCGCTTGTGATTGGTTAACTCACTTTCGTTGCGCCTACTATACATACCAATTGTTTTTTTTTGTTATCTTTCATATAAATTGAAGCATTATATAATCACAAATGTTGGCTTTCTTTAAACTTTAATTATATCAAGGCAATTATATTTATATTTAAAAAAAAAATGCAGAATTATATAATCACAAATGCTGGCTTTCTTTAAAGTTTAATTATATCAAGGCAATTATATTTATATTTGATATAAATTGCAGAATTATATAATCACAAATGTTAACTTTCTTTAAAGTTTAATTATATCAAGGCAATTATATCTATATTTCATATAAATTGAAGTACTATATAATCATAAATGGTGACTTTCTTTAAAGTTTAATTATACAAATGCAATTATACAAACATATCTATATGGAGCAATGATATTTAATATACATTTGTTGGATTGTTACTAGACGCTAACAATAATATTGATTGATGGATTAAATAAATGTATGATTTTATGACTTTATAATTACTGTAATAGTGTACAGGTGAACTGCAATAATTGCGTACCGGAATATTAGAAATAAACAGAATACCATGATTCACCATAGATACCAGACCTGTAATTTTTTTAGTCTGGCAAAATGTCCAATTATCAAGTTGCCGTCATGGGTAAGTTTAAAAAAAATTATATAATATTTTCATTTCAAAATAAAATGGATGGAATTATCTAATACCATCACTTAAATTCTTTCTTTTGAGTAACATTTTTATGTATGTTTTTATATTCTTTTTTCTAAAAACCATTTTAAAATGATAATAATAATGATAGTACAATTATTCTTTAACCAATTCTTGAATTTATTACCTTTTACTGATGTAAAAAAACTGTTTTTATGCAATCCTTTCTAAAAAAATAGTTTTCTATACATTCTTGTTCACCTATATTTCAATATAGCCTACTGTGCACCATAACACTATCAATATCATTTTATGACTACAGTCCAAGTACATATAATATTTAAATTCGTTTCTTTTGACTTATTACTTCTTACTTTTCTCTGTAAATATCTTTTTCCAACCGAGGTGTGAATATGGAAATTTATTGCCACTTTCCCGATTATTTCTACTATATCTATTAACCTTACCGTACGGTATCATTTCCAAAATACTGAATGCGTTGTATTGCTCTCGAAAGCGCTTAATATGACACATTGTTAAAAGTTCCAATTACTTTTTGTTGAAAAATAATGTATCTCATTCTTACTCCTCTGTCTCACATAGCTAAATGTATATACGAATGAGAAGCTTAAATACATTTCGCTATTACACTTAGTAAATATAAACTTAATAGAAAATAATACACACGGTTAATTAAACTTAAGAAAAATAATTTTATACGAGAACAACAAACGCAGATTATCCAATCTCTGAATGCCAACAATTCAAGAACATTTTGGCAAAAACTAAAAGAAACTAAAAACAGCTATGCGACAGAAATTAGCATTGACCGTTGCTAACAGAAATCAATGCAAACGGTTAATTAAACTTAAGAAAAATAATTTAAAATGAGAACAACAAACGCAGATTATCAAAGCTCTGAAGCTACTTATCTTCCTATTAAATATCTGGAATGTTATTTTTTAAGCTAACATTTTACCTATCACCTTATTTGGTTGTGAAATCTGGGGTTTTCAAAATATCTATATATTGGACACTGTAATGAATAAGTTTTGTTGATATCTGTTGGAAGGAGTAAAACATGCCTCAACTGTAACAGGTTCAACTTGGTAGATTTCCGTTAAAAAATTTTAAACTATTTGTTTCAACTAAGAAAGCCGGAATTGGTTTTGGTTATGTTTGGTTGCAACAAAATATTGATAACAACATTATAAATTAAATTAAATTACATTCACAGGATATTGAACAACAACAATTTATTGAGTACACACTCGCGTTTATGTTATTTTACAAAATGTAAACAAACAATAATTCATATAGAAAATTATTTGTCTGAAATCAAAAATTGTAAACATAGACAATTTTTAACTAAATTTCGTCTAGGAATTCTTGATATCGAGTATGAAAGGGGTAGATGGTATGAGGTTTTTAAGTTTATGTTTGTTAATGTAAGTATTATTGTATTATGAGAAATAAATGTTTAAATGCACTGCAAAAAAAATATATATATGTGACCCGATCTGGCAAAACCCTACTTTTGTCGGAAATATTCATTTTGTATTTTTTTATATATTTGGATTATTTTAATCATAAGCTTTGTAGTGGTGTTAATTTCATAAAAATTGAGTAAATATTTAAAAAGTTATTACATTTTAAAAACTTACAAATCATTCAATTAGTTTACGAGAAAATCGCGTTTGAAGTTTGCAATGAAATTCTTTTTGATACGCGCTGAAAACTCACTCCGTAGCAACGCGGTATTTTGGTCTAAGGCACAATGACGTCATACCAGGAAGTGTGTGCGATATAATAGCAGCGTGCACATCATAGTCAATTTGACTGATTTCAGACCCCGTTTTAACCTCGAATTAACTATTTTGCACTATTGAAAAGCAGCATTATAACGTCAAGCTTATTTTAACTGGTTTCGTAGGTGTTTACGATATCAACAGCAAAAAACCAAGCAGGCCTAGTAGGCCTAGCTAGGCCTATTCAGATTTTCGCCGTCATCGCCTGTAAGACTTAGTTACTGATGGGTGTTCATCAAGCCGTGTATGGCAGCGGTGCATCGACACTGGGCCGGAGTTAGTAGTAAACTAGCCTAGACAAGTTTGGCGCCTTGCAGAGTCACAGCTTGCTAGCTACTAACATTGTATTGACGATTTAATACATTTATTTTTTTTATAACGTGGAAGATTCGCTGTAATGTTTGGACTCTAATCCATTGATTTAAAAAAACATTTAATATGAATGGACTGGACAATAAATTAAATAAATAATTAAGAGCCGATTGGATATATAAAATGTATAAAGAAAACTTTTTATTGACAAGTAGGCCTAGTAGTAGTAGGCCTACAACCATAATAAAATTAAGGCCTAGCCCAAACAAATATAGAAAATACAATTGAATTTATGACGTGAATTGTTTTTGACTTCTATTATACTATAGAATAAACAAATACATGCTACAGCTATTGTAGAACACGCCGAACACTTTACTTTGAATATTAAAATCGTTTTTATTCCAATTTACGACATGCTGTGTGTAAAATAAAAATAACCTCACAAAAATGTAAACAACTTTTTATTTCCGCGCGTAGAGCGTATAACATCTAGCGCGTTGACCAATAACGTTTGTTATTGCGATGATGCGCCATAGCAACACACGCAGTTCGCTGTTCCAGAAACTTCGAAGAACCGAATTTTCTGAAATTATGTCATAGTAAATCAAAGTTTTCATTGGTTCCTTCTTTAAACTCCGCCCTAAAACTTCCATATTTGGAATGTCAAATGGATGAGCTTTATTTTGATGTGTGACCTTTCAACATTGTGCAGCGAAGTGGCGATCAAAATGTCGTCAAACTCTGCAACTTTCAACTGAATTTACGCAAAATTTTAGCGTAGATCGTGAATAAATTGTTAGGCTTGAGGAAAATACATGTTTTTAAAACTTTCTTTTTTCATAATTTTAATTAAATTTCGGGAGTTTAAATCAGGTAGACGTATTCTTAAATAATGAAATATTTCGAAAATGCAAAAACATGTAATCTGCCAGGGTAGTCGAATTGGACGTATTTTGACTGATTACGTGAATTTTGAATTGCCGACAAAGAGAGGGTTTTGCGAGATCGGGTCACATATATATATAACAAAATTATGAGTTATGTCAAGAGTTATTATAATAATAATAATTACCAGTTACGTTTTATAATTTTCCTTCTGAAGATAAGAAATATTACTTTAATTGAAAATATGCCGAAATTAATTTTATTGTGCATTTACAAAAAGAAATATTTCTGTATTAATTTGTGTAAATAATATATATGTACTTCGGGCGGCTGGCCTATTTGCTGTACAAATAAATGCGCTAGACCAGGAGTCTAGAGAAGGAGTATATAATACAGGGTTTTTTTCGAACAGTGTTGGTATGCATTCATCTGGCTTTCAGGGCAAACACCTCATATGTTCCACAAAATTGCCAACATCTTATTTTCGATGAAAGAGGTAATTATAACGATCCATTACTTGTTGATCCGGATGGACTTAAAAAAGGTGTTGAACCGTTCTATGTGGAATGCGAAGTTATAGATGGAAAGTTGACAGGTAATCTTAACATACTCTCACACATCGCTAAATCAGTTTACATACACCGGGGTTTTGTGGTGTGTGTAAACTTCGGGGTTTTGTGGTGTGTGTAAACTCCAGCGTTTTGTGGTGTGTGTAAACTCCAGGGTTTGGCGGTGTATGTAAACTCCGCCGTTTTGTGGTGTGTGTAAACTCCGCCGTTTTGTGGTGTGTGTAAACTCAGGGGTTTTGTGGTGTGTGTAAACTCCGGGGGTATTGTGGTGTGTGTAAACTCCGGGGTTTTGTGGTGTGTGTAAACTCCGGGGTTTTGTGGTTTGTGTTTATAAACACAAACCACATTAGTAGAGATAGTTCGTATGGTTGTTCGTTATACGTTCGTTTCGTTTGCTACTGCACGCATCCACACAAACACACACATGGGGTATCACTATTAATTGTACATAACATGAACTGCTTTTGGGTTGGGATTTAAGCGCTCTGTGGCTGCCGGCTCATTACATTTGTAAACAATGTTACTTCCTGATTTATAATTTACGTCATACGATTTTTTGTTTACAAGAATACGCAGGGTGACAACTAGTGTAGTGTACCCGGAACAGGAATAATTCCGCAAGAGTATCTGCGCATGCGCGTCACGTGAAATTAAATTCACAGCGCACTATGCGACTCATGACTGATACGGATAGTAATACTAAAGTAAAGTGTCATTATTTTTCATTACACAGGTAGAACTATTATAACACCGACATGTAAGCTTGTTATCGCGGTCAATGGATATGAAGAAAAAGGTTCGTTCGTACACGACATTACGTACGGGATGTCTATTGCGCAGATTGTAGCGTTAATGGAGTCATCAACCTCATGTCGACAGTATATTAGAGTAGGATGATTTTGTATTTTTTTCATTATGGTATCTTTAACATTTGTTTTGTTTATTATATATCTAGATAACTTTGCCCAAGCAGGTATCGATATGCTTTATTAGGCAAACAAACTAGCAGTCACCTAAACTTGCAATACAGTGTTCGTAAACCAATCATTTTTTTCTACAGTATGACTGCCATAATGCATATAATATACCGCATGGCTATTGGGTAGCGCGCAATGGTACCGCTATGTACAACTGGGCAAGTCCAACTGGTTTCTATGGATGTGCATGCGCATATAGAGGTAAGCTTAGCATTCTGTTTTGTTGTGTCGTGTGGTAGGTGGGGATGGTAAATATAGTTTATTTTACGTTTTCCAGTCTTTAAAGGATGCGACTACTAACCAAGGCTATCAAACAGGCCTTGCTGTTTTTAAAATTGGATATATATAAAATCATTCATAATGCACAATTAAAAAAGCAGTTTTGTCAAACCCAAATGACCATTAGACAGGCCTTTCCATGTATCAGGAGACATCTGCAATCGATGACAAACAATGCTGTGCGAGGAAGCGTAACCAGCACAAATAAGATAGCGCGCGGCGAGGACAAGGTACACAAAAATTCGTAATTAGGTGATCATTTAGAATAAAATGATCACCTATTGTTATTGTATGAAATCTTTATTCTTTATTTCTCTCTGTACAGATTTTGTGTAACAATTATCTCAAAAAGTTGAATGTTGAAGATGACAAAATTTTCACAATATCTTTCAAATACTGTAACTTAATCCTAATAAGCTTTTCAGCGTGATCACTCAACCGTGACGTCATTTATACGTCAGTTAAATCACATTATCAATCATATCGCCATAACTCTTTATCACATATCAATAAAATTCACTATACGTGAACTTCAGATAAAAGGTAAAAATATTAACCAATAAAAGGCACGCGCACGTAGGGTCATACGCATGAAATCGCGCGTTAAAAATTTAAAAAGCTCAAAATTAAGTTTTGATCAATTTAGAGCATGAATTAGGCCATTTGCGTGTTTCAAAAAATTCTTAAAAAGGGTAAAAATACGACGTCGATTTTTTTGTAGAAATTGCATTCTACTCACCATCCTTAGTACATTTACCAAATTTGAGTCCGTTACGACTTAAAATAACGCTATACGAGCATGTTAAAAATGACAAAATGCGCACATTAATTGCATAAAAGTGCTGAAAATGATGAAAAATAAGGCATTTTTAAAATGAAAATAATTCTTCAGAATGCACGATGATCCCCATTTTTTTTAAATTATTCTGGAAGCCATTGAGTTGTAGATATGAATTCATGTACACATTTGACGTACAAAATGTTTTGACGTCACCAAATGGTCACTCGAATTTAAAAATGTGTTTTTTTTCTCTTTCGTCATAGATTATCACATTCAACGGAGCGCATCTCGGTTATTTTGTGCCCAATTTCCACTCAATTTTTAGTATATGATTGCTCATTTAATTATCTTTCTCATAAGTTGTCAACATTTTCATTTTGATGACGTCATCACGCGTAAAAACTTGAATAATGTGGGTCAAGTAATTTCACCTTCAGCGTATATTTGAATATCTCACAGCTCTTCAGAATTAAAGGTGACCTTGATAATTTTAATTCATTGTGACAGCTGATGAAATGAAGATGCGAAATCACATAAAAATTAAGCCTATCGGATGTTGTGACGTTGTGATATGGCCAGTTGAATTTAAAAAGTAGTTTTTTCATCTTTTTCGTCAAAGTTATACAAATTTCAAAGAGCGCGCACAGCGCTTCTACGTGCCAAATTCTCTTCTAATTCTTATATTTATTTGCTCAATTCATTATCTTTCGAAATTGTCATCTTTGAGTTTATTTTGATAATTCCATCATTCCAAAAAATTAGAACATGATGTGGGTCCCGTAATTTCACATATGCTACACTGTATACTGTACATATTGTAAATCACACAACTCAGCACTATTAGCGTATGCATCATGTCATAGGATGGCGTACATCTACATTTTACGATCGTATGTTAACGTACGTGCATGTTTAAAAAATGGTAATTCCATTAAAATGATAAAAATGATCACCTATAATTCGTCAAAGTGACGAATTAAATTCTAGTTCTTTAATTGGAATTGTAAACAAACTTTGTACTGTAAAATGTTCTTAAAAGATTAGCCTACATCACTGTGTGTTCTGTGAAGAAGGCGTATGTAAATTAATGTTGCACATCACTATTATAATAGTTTATTTTATTTATGATACACGGAATTATTATTTAAGGCGACTGCAGCGATCCAAGTAAACCTTGTGAATGTAGCAGAAATGATCTAACTATGAGATACGATGATGGATATGTTGACGATATATCTACTCTGCCAGTGACGGAGTTACGGCATGGTGACACGGGCTCGAGTAATGAATATGGTATTAGCACAATTGGAGCATTAGAATGTACAGGTATTTACTATCATTTACCTACAGTAACGGCCAAAAGATTAATGAACATTTATTGGATATCGTAACCTAAATTGTACCAATTGTACTTCGGTATGTCAACTACTGACACTATTGGATTTCGTAACCTAAACTACTGACACTGGTTCCACTGGTTTCTCTTTTCAGGGCTGAAGATAATTGGATTGATGCAGTTCTTCGACAACATTTTTATGTCTGAATATGTGATAAGAACATTGCCAGATAAGTCTTTACTTACGTGTCTTAGACTATGCCAGTGGATTGAAGAGTGTCAATCAATAAGTGTCAACGATCTGATGTCGTGTTCATTGAATAGCCAATCGGCGAGGAAGATTCTTACAAGTAAAATCAATCGTGATGACCACTACAAGCATTATGAATACTTTGAAATAGACAAATAAGTTGTTATTTACTGAATCTCACATACTGTACTAGGCCTTCTCTTCAGAGTGAAAGACATAGCATATTCTGTCGATCTAGCTAAGCATGTACATTAAAGATATATATTGTCTCTCTGAAAAAAATAATGTTTTTAAATGTTTTTGTTGAAAATGCCATTTCAATGTCACATAAATAGTTATTCACTTTGACCAAAAATTGAATGGAAAAAATTATTGACCTTAAAACAAAAATAGTCTTAATTGACTGGCTGTCCCTTTATAAGTGAAAACATTATTTTTTTTTAGTTTTTATTTTCTACGAAATTGGCCTATTCAGGTTTTTTGTTTTAAATACTCTATTCATTTTCATGAAGGGGGGGGGGGGGGGGGGGTAATACATCTTATTTGGTTTGGCTGTTAGTAGTGACATAACAACGATATGATCGTCTAAAATATTGCTTTTGTTGTGAACAAACAAAGAATGTACTGGTCAATTGTAAATTAATGTTGAACCATAGTAAAAGTATAGCACCATCATTTGTAATATTTTTGCCGTAATAAGGTTTATCGCAAATAACTTGATTTCACGAGGATCGTCATTGCACAATGCATGATGGGAAGGATTCGGGAGCAAACGTTATGACGCGTACGTACGTGATTTGTTCCTTCCCACCATGCGTCGCGCACGGTATTTGCAATAAACCTTGTGGGCAAGAAAGTACACCTTATCAATTATTATGTATGTGCACGGCCTGTAAATGCTTAAAACAATATTTTAACTTAGTACAGGTGGTATATTTTAAAAATTCAGTGTGAAATTGTCTACTACAAGTTAAAAAACTGATGCAATGGCGTACAATGATATAATACCTGTTACATGTTAAAACACTGATGCAACGTATTACGTACAATGATGTTAACAGCTGTATGTGTATGTTAGTGACAAGCAAAAAAATGACAAAAACAAATCATACTTTTCGTATATTAGTAGTATATTTAAACAATTTAGTGTGAAATTATCTGCTACAAGTTAAAAGACTGATGCAATTGCGTACAATGATATAATACTTGCTAGATGTGAACACACTGACACATATATTACGTACAATTATGTTAGCAGCTGTATGTGCTAGTAACAAGCTTTCAAATGGAAAAAAACTAAACTTTTCGAATATTTATTAGTAGTATATGTAGTTGTAAAAAAGAAATTTTGTGTGAATTTATCTGCTACATGTTAAAATACTGATGCAGTGTATTACTTACAATGATGTGTGTTAGTAACAAGCAACAAAATGACAAACACAAAACATACTTTTTTACTTGCTTTAATGCTTCAGAGCTTATATCAAATAATTTGAAATCAAATTGTTTTAATCTATAAACTATAGGAGTAGACTAATCCAAGAGTTTGTCCAGAGTTTTTGGAAGACATCATTCAGGTCCTTGGTATATATAACACCTATAAAACAAAATAGTATTGATATTATACAGCTTTTGCCTGCTTAGAGGTTAAATATAAGATTTGACATTCCCTCGGGAATGATGTTTTGTTCCAGGGAATATATTTACCTCAGCGCACGTCATTAAAATCAAACCTCTATGTTTTGTTTTTTTTACAATACAATTGTTATGGAATCTATTTCTTAATGATTTTTCATACAGTAATAGAATATATTGGCCAATATTATTTGGTTAAAATTATTTTAAAACAAAGATATTACTTCGGTCAAATTAAATAAATATTCTCTTTATGTGATTCTTTTTTCATTCAGAAATAAATTAAACAAATATTAAACTTTGTATATATTTTGGTTTTTTTTTTTATTGCAATAAATTATTATTATTTTATCAAAAAGAAGTAAAGTATATATTAATAGCAGAAAGATGAATGGAAATATATGTCCGAACTTTAAGCTATGACTATTGTAATCTGGAGAAATATGCCTCGTGTTGTTAGTGCATTGCTAAACAATCAACAATAACAAACACCATGCTTACGTAGGCCTACAGTATCTCTGTATCAAAGTATAGCTTACCAGATATATTTATTCATTGCCGCATTCTGGGGAGCAATCACATTTAGTAATACGTGCAATGACTGCTCTTGTCGTTGATCCATCTGGACACGTCAGTTCAATACGATCATACGCATTGTTCTCATCGCCCTCGTATGTTCCACGGCAACACTCACAATTATATTGAATGTAGGGCTCATGAAGTAGAATGGTTGTAGAGGTTTTGCAACGTCCATCACACATTGTAACCGGAACATCGTACGCGACGCAACCTTGCTCGTTTTCTACATCTATAACTTGTTCGATCATCTTACATGTTCCAGGCTCTAAAATAAAAAATAATATTACAAAAATGATTTGAGTGAGCTAGATGCTTTTGAAATTTAATCTATACAATGCAATACTTTATTCTGGCCAATATACATGAAATAATAATAATAAAATAAAATAAAAATAATATGAAATAATATGGAAAATTGATTGGTTCCAGATAATTGAATATACAATAAATATAAAATTAAATAATAGTTTTTATAATAAAAATCTTAAGTGTCTTAAATGTTAAAAACTAAATTACCGTATACTTCTCGACACACTGGACAACAACTATCTGGCTCTTCTACTAATGTGAAACCCTGAAAAAAAAAATTCAATTTAAGCGTTACTTTTATGTAGGTTAACTGTATGTATTTTAAAGAAAATGTGTATTTTATCCTCAATTCATTAAATACTTCAATAAAATGATAAAACCTACCTCTTGACAAACTGGTGGTTCCGGACAGTTGGAAGTGCACTCCTCGCGTCCGTTAACGCAAACACAAGTCTCGCACTGATCTTCAGACGGCGTCACCGAACCAGCATCATATATTTTACCAGATTTGTCCATGCACTCGCACTGGGTAGGCAAGACACAAACGTCATCTAGATTGCGGTAGTATCCTGCAGCACACATGCAAGCTTGGAATGGTTCCTCAATCATCACCTCTATGTTGTTATGCATGGTTGCACACGTTGAAGTACAGTTTGTGGCCTGATTGCTCCACACCTCATTTTCACCACACACTTATAATAAAAAGAGTAAAAGATAGTTAAAAATCAAATCAACTTTATATCTTAAAAATTAGCTTGATGGTAAATCTAAGAAAAGATGAACCAGCAAAGAAAGATTGATATTTAAGAAGTTGGAGGTAGAAGAGAAAGATGACGGCCAAAGGTGACATGGAAAGATATGGTAAAGAAAGAAAGTAGGAAAGTTGGAACATGATTCACAAAACAGGAAGAAGTGGAGAGATTGTGTAGTAGCCTGAAACAAGTGAGTCAGTAACCCTTACCCTGACTCAAATAAAAGATGAATAAAAGATGAAATTGAGTAAATGAATATCTATACTATAAGAGAAAGAATGTGTATGTTCATTCATTATACAAATGTTTGCTATTATTACACGCATCCATACACATGAGGTATCAAAATAATCAGAATTGTACTAGGAAGGTTTTCAACTACATTTGAAAAACAATCTGGGGCAGATATCTCTGCAGTACCATATATGGTAAAATTATGCATAACTTTGTTTAACTTACAACATGGAGCATCATCGCATTCTTCAGTTTCAATAAGATCACCAAGGCATTCCATACCACCATACTGTGGGAGCGGATTGTCCGCAGTACGTGTACGGGTTTTAACGCCTTCGCCACAGGTTGCAGAACATTGTCCCCATTCAGTCCAATCGCTAAGACCGCAGTCAACTGTAAAAACAATTTTTTTTAGATTGTGAGATACAGTACAAAAATCAATATAATAGAACTGTATGAAATTCTAATAGCTTCAAAACTTGGAAAAAATGGAAACAAATAAATTATGAAAATTACCTCGGCAATCCGCTTCTGTACATTGGAAAGATCCACCATCACAAGTGCTGAAAACAAAATGATTTTACTTGTTAGTAAACAGCAAAATCATAGAAAACCACACAATTTCTCTGTGACATGTTCCTACAAAGCTTATCCAAATTATGGAACCATAGAGATATTACAATGACCTATAATTGAACAGAAGAGAGTGCATCTTTCATTTTTCAAATTGTCCATTATCACCCAAAGATAGTGTGAAAGCACCTTTAAGCATTTTTTGGGCAAGTTAATATAAAGTTCTTTCTACACCATCAAACTAGTTTGACAAAAAGAGTGTGATGTGCCCAAATATGGTAGTGATATTCCCAAATATGGTAGTTAAATGACATTATATCCATATATATGCCCACATCACATTTTTTTTATATAAAGTTTGTAGTGTCGTATTAATTGTGGACGATTTAGAATTTCTTTTTCTGGTGTTGTTATTTGGAATGATTTACCTTTAGAATTACGAAAAATTACATCTAGCTTTCTCTAAACAACTTAAAGAATTACTTTTATTTAAGTATATAAAAGAATAATCTATAATTTACAATGTTTTATATATTGTTAATTCATCAGATATTACATCTAGATTTGCTTTCTCTAAACAACTTAAAGAATTACTTTTATTTAAGTATATAAAAGAATAATCTATAATTTACAATGTTTTATATAATAATTGTTAATTCATCAGATATTATCTATTGAACTGATATGGTTTTGTTTATTACAGTACAGTACATACAGCACTTTATGTTATGTTATGTTATTTATTTATTAATCAAAATTTTTTGTTTTGTTTTTGACGTTATCAAATTTTTATTTTCTTTTAAGTTCTGTTATTTATTTGTTAATTTCGTAGCTTAAGTTAGATAAGATAAAAGGTACCAAGCTTGATTAGCTTTGGCTATATCTTGGCTACCTTTTGTATTGAAATTGTTTTTGTTTGATACAATAAAGAAGAAGAACAAGAGTGTTCTGATAAAGGAAGGCTTAACTAATACTTTTCTTACCAAGTGTTGCATTCCTTCTGCAAGACTGTACCTGGCAGGAACTCTAGGCGGCCATTTGGGAGCACTACTGGTGTGACATCAGCAGGAATATCAGGAAGATCTTCACCAAAAACTGATATATCGACAACACAGCGACAGCTACTTGGGTATACACACTCCCCATCTTGAAGGATCTATAAAAGAAACATTATATTACATTTGATATCACACTAAAAGACATTATTTTAAAAGTTTATAAGAGATTAAATAAACAAATGGATAGATACATACATACATTTGTATGGGTTATATAGATAACCCTTTTATTATCCCAGTTTAGAATTGTAGCTATGAGTTGTAAAGTAAACATTATATTACATTTGATATCACACTACAAGACATTATTCTAAAAGTTTATAAGAGAGTTAATAAACAAATAGATACACACATTTAAAATAAAAGAAAAGAGATTTTTATGGGTTAAATGGATAACCCTTTATTATCCCAGTCAATTGTAGCTATGAGTTGTGAAGCTCACCTGATCGCCAGGACAGTGACAGCCTGGAAGGCATTCGTCCAATGAGCATGTAGTATCATCGTGCAAATCGGAGCATGTGCTTGGACATCGATTGGCACAGTCATCATCTACCAAACCAGCGGGACAATCATCTGTGACACAGAAACAGTGACAAAATGAGTAATAAATAAAATATTCGTAACTTTAAGTGTTATAGAAGTAGCTAAATGACTTACCACCACATGGTTCGAGGTTGCAGTTGTGGAGTTGATTGGTTTCTTCAGAGCATGGTTCACCACCATTAGCTGCTGGTGTCTGAATGACCCGAATACGCGATGAAGAACCTCCGTCACACTCCTCACTGCATTCAGACCAATCACTCCAGTCAGAATATTCACAATCCTCTAAAAACATTTTAAAAAAAAGTTTTGTAAAGTAAGTAAAACATTACAGTTTTTAATGATTGTTCAATTTTGACACTGTTTTTTGTTTGTTTTTTTTTCCAATTTTTTATATATTATGTATTTTTTTTTATGTTTTACTTTTATAGTTTGAAATGCATTATGGAGAGCCAATTCGATAGTGCTTAGCACTCTTGGCAATCCACAGGGTGCTGCACCATTGTCATGTATTATATGTTGTTGTTTCTGCCTGAAAATTGAATAAAATAAAAATACTATTGAACAGTTCCATAAGGAAAGGAAAAAACGCCTAATACAAAGAAAGTTTTGACAATGTTATTCTATTCCAATTAATACTTACGTGGACATGGGTCTTGATTACATTTCTCCACTTCTGAACTTGGTCCTTCACAATCAAACTCATCACCTAGTTCATTGAAGCATGTTCGTGTACGTGATTGCGTACCTCCGTTGCAGTCTTCGGTACACTGGCTCCATTCGCTCCAATCACCATAGTATGGACAAGTATGGTCGCCACATTCAAACCGACCTTCTATGCATGTACTAATAAATGAAAGTTAGAACGTGAGTATGACCTTAAAATATAGAGTATAGTACAATTTTAATTAGTAGTTATTACGAACACAATTTTACATTATTGCATTATCTTGAATACAATGTTTTGTCCAAGAGAAAACACTCAATGTGTACTTAACCCTGTAAATTGTAAAAAAGCTACAGGAAAAATACATTGAGAATCTTGCATATCAGTGTGAAACAAAGAACATCATACCAAAATACAATGGCACACATTTCTAACCAAGTATGCTCCAAAACATAATATTATTATTATTACTTTTATATGAAACATAACATACCATTCATTACAACCCATCATGATTGTATCATTTGGCAGGAACGCACCATTTTCTCCGCTACCAGTCAACAAACTCTCATCAGTATCACCATACTGCTTAAGATACTCCTTCGGCAAAGAACATCGGCACTCCTCGGTCGGCACACAATAGGCATTCTGAAGAACTTGACCGTCTGGACATTGGCATCCAGGTTTGCAGACTTCCTCAAGGCATGATGCGTCATTGTGAAGATCTACGCAACCTCGATTGCAAGAATTAGCACATTCACTGTACACTTTTCCACTGTCTTCACAACTTTCTCCTGTTTAGTAAAACGTTAAATGTTTAATAAGATATTGTAGCCGTGTTGTTTGTGTCGAAATTTGAATAACATAAAGTAAAGCTCTGTCTACACTATCAAACTTTATGCGACCACATTTGTGGTGTGCCCATATATGGACATGATGATGTCATACCACTACCATATTTGGACATATCACTACCATATTTGGGCACATGACACTTTTTTTTGTCAAACTAGTTTGATAGTGTAGACAGAGCTTAAGATTATTATTAAAACAATAGTATCTACTTACCGGGGCAGGCTTCAATGTTGCATGCTTTACTCTGTGTAAGGTCTTCTCTGCAGAATAACCCTCCATATTGAGCTGAAGGATTTCCGCCAGATCGTGTACGTGTTTGAATGCCACCGGCACATGGCGCACTACAAGTTCCCCAATCGGACCATTGAGTATATCCACAATCAACTAATGATAAAATGGAAACTTTGATTAATAATAGTTGCATTGTAAAGTGAATATTTCTTTATATGCACCAGTAACACGATGTTGATGCTGCAAGACTAGGCCATGAGGAGCAGAACCTCCAATACACAACTGATTGACTGAACTTTTTGAAAGGCCATTCTTTGTGTCACACACAGCAAGCAAGTTCAAGAAATTATTTTCATGGGATTTCTTGTTGTTCAAAGCAACAACATAAAACACATGCTCTATATATTCCCAGACTTACTTGGGCAAGGAGGCAAATGATCACATTCCTCATGTTCTACATCTTCCGTAACGCCTCCACATCCACTGCCACCTTCCTCAAATGATGGACTTGGGAGAGGGTTGTTGCACGATCTGTAGTGGGCGCGAGTAGCCTCCTCACCACATGAGGTGGTACACGATGACCACGCTCCCCATTCACTCCATTGTCCAACGACTGAAAGAAGAAATAGCCTTTATGAATAACTAGGAAAGCTAAGTATTAGTTTTACAAACAAAACTATGAGCAGTTTTGGCATGTATAAAGCTCTGTCTACACTAACTAGTTTTGACAAAATTGTGATGTGCTGCCAAACTATGGTAGTGATATGACATCATTATGTCCATATATGGGCACATCACATTGTTTTTTACAGTTTGATAGTGTAGACAGAGCTTACAGCTATTCATAAACTGAGCTACTTATTTTAACAACATCACTATAACCCACTCTAAGCCTATAGTAAAGTAGTACAGTTCCTCAAATCAACATATTTTGAATTTATTAAGTTCATCCCAGACTATTTAGACTTTATATTATGTTGGCAATTGTAATACAAATCTTACCATCACAAGTATCATCAGTGCATACCAACTGACCGTCAGAGCATTTGCTGTGAAAAGAAAATTTTGCAATATAATAGGGTTTTAATAATAAGGAATATTAACTATATTGTATGCCTCTTTAATTCACTATTTTGTTCTAGCAAAAGAAATGATTTTGTGTGTGAAATGTTAAGAAATGGATGAAGACAGTTTCTCTAGACAAGATAGATTCAATTGAAAGGAGTATTAGTAAAAAAGTATGGAAAATTCACAAACCCAAATTATTATATAAGAGGATTTTGTTATTTTCTTGAATATCTAATTTTTTAGTCAAGTCCAGTCAATCATTTGAGGAGGGTGGCAGTGAATGTGGAGGCGTTATGGAAAATGTAAAACACAAGGAAAATGAGGACAGTTTCTCACTGTATCCCTATTTTACATAAAGGTTAAAGAAAAGGTAATTACCATGAATTACAATCATTTGTAATTTCAACACCTGCACTCAACTCAGTAGCTTCACCTGTAACTGGGTCATAATATATGCAAGGACATTCCTCTACACATTCACCATTGCTTTCAAACTGACCCTAAAAAACAGAGCAACAAAATATTATAAATTGAAGAAAAGCAGTGTTTGTAATTAGTTAAAAACAGTAATGGAAAATAAAGTTCCATTGCTAATTTGAACATTTGCCAGCACATGTACACAATTGGTCATAAAGTAAACTTCATTTTTTATTAATTAAAATCTAAAACTAAATTGTAGACTAAAGTTTTGTCACTAATAACTTACATCTGGGCACTGACATCCCTCTCGGCACACATTAGAGTCGGTACACTTAGCAGTGTCGTTCTGCTTGGCTGAGCATGAACGTTCACATGGCGTAGCACACTCGACAGTTATAAATGGATAGTCACAGGCTAAAAATGATAAAATATCATAATGTGTATAAATGATACTGTAGTTACTAATACATAAATTTATAGATATTCATTAGAATCCTTATTAATGGAACACTTTCATAACCCAACAAAGTATCCTCTGAGTAGTGGTGTCTCAAAAGAGTTGATCTCTTGTTCCGTGTTTTATTTACTATGTGTTCTCATTGTGACAACACTGTAATATTATATGGTAAAAGCCAATAAATGAATGTAGACTGTAGAATATTACAAAAATAGTATAACAGTGATTATGTTTACTTACTCTCACAGGCAAGTAGATTACACTGCTGCATATCTCTCGTTGCGCCTTCACACTCCTGGCCACTGTTGAAAGGACCGATCTCAGAACGTTCACGAATCTGCGTGGAACTGCCGCAAGTTCTAGGACATTCTGACCAATCACTCCACTCGGAAAATTCACAATCAACTACAAAACGAAATATAAATATTTGGTTAACTCAGTTGATTTAACTAACAATGTGGAGAACCTCTAGACATTTTAGGTAATCCTGCATCATTTATTTACTTTGCACTGTCTTTCATTTATGCAATGCAATGATTTATGATGATATTATATAAATTGTTGTTATTTATATTTTTGCAACCTAACTTACCTGGACAAGCAATGTTATTGCAGCTGATGGTCTCTGTACTGGCATCTTCACCTCCTGGGCAATCTTCACCTCCGAACTGCGGAACCTCGCATTCACATTCTCTTGCTCGAGTCTTTGTGCCACTGTCACACTCATCAGTGCATTCTGACCATTCTGCCCACTCGCACCATTTACCATGTACTGAAGGAAAAAAGATTACTTTATTATTGTTATTCTTGCTAAGGTAACAGAAATTAAAAATACACATTTATTGCAGTTTCATTTACGAACCATTTAAAAGCTATTCTACTGCAGTTACGCAGTAACTACATTTGTTTACATTTTACCCTGTTTTACAATTATTTGGCAGTTTTTTTGTGGGTCACCATACCCTTTGTTTATTGCAGTGACTGCCTCATAAGTTTCTACATTGAAAAAACTCATAAAATCTTGCAGTAAAAAATATAGTTACTGCAGTGACTTTTCGACATGATCCCTTATGATTGGTTCCCACTAGAGATGCAACACAAGGACGTTACGCAACGTAAGTGATTTGATCAATCACAAGTAATGGATTATGTCGCTTGTCATTGGTTAACACGCTTGTGTTACATTCTAGTGGGAACCAAGCTTTAGGCTATTTAGGCATCCAGGAGACAAACATACCTGGACAAGGCTCGGTGTTACAATCCTCCAATTCAGTCTCCGTATCCGAACTACATGGTGCTCCACCGCCACTTGGATACGGCATGGAACAGGATCGGCTGCGCAGGCGTTTGCCGCCATCACAGGTTGCATTGCAACATGACCAGGGTGACCATGAAGACCATGCTCCGTCACAAGTGTTATTGCTGCAGATGAGTTTGGTATTCTGACAGAAACTGAAAATGAAGATGCAATGTAATTAACTACCTTTATTATCTATCTATTGTTATCTATCTACAGTATTACTATCTATTCTTTACAGGAGGCATAAAGCAATGTAGTGGAGCTGTAGCTTGGTGGTTAACATGTTTGCCTTCCAATCTGAAGGTCCAGAGTTCAATCCTAACCTATTGCCAGGGTTGTTACTCACAACTCTTTCAACTCAGATGAGATTTAGTTTATAAGCATGATAAATTATAGAATAGTTTATCCATCCTGTAATTGGCGAGTTACTCGTTACTATGTGAAATAAAAAAAATTCAAACATAGAGAAGAATTGAAATAATAGATAAACATTAAACAAAAATAGACAAGATATGTCAGGTAGATTGAAAGAAAGTCTTACCATTCATTACACAGATCTTCAGACACCTTTTCACCATCTTGGTAGACTATTCCATTATGTACACAATGGGTAGGGCACTCGACACCGGAATCGCAATCCCGACTTTCAGCTTCTTCACCTTCACATTCTTCTCCACCGTTTGCTGGAGGTGGGTTATTTGGAGACCTTTATTGGAGAAAAAGAAAAATTATTATTTTGAATCAATTTTAGGTACAACATAGACTAGTAGTTGTAGTAGTAGTATGGCAACATCATTATAACATTCTTCTGTAGAGTGTGTGTTTGTTTGTTATTATTTATTTATACTGGGCAACCTCTTCAGTCAAAGACTGGTTTCCCAGAGGGCCCAGTTATGATCAGTGGATGTGATGTACTAGTACACCAGGTAACCCCGTACTTGTCTTGAAAGATGTACTAGGTTCGTAATTATGGTTCCACTGTCTTAACCATTTGGCCACCTACTTGTGAGTGAGTAAACTAGCCTGAGTTATCAAGTTATACCTGAATCGTGTCTGCTGTCCACTTCCACAGTCAGCCGTGCAGTTTGTCCATTGAGACCAAGTACTCCATCCACAATCAACAGAACAATCAATTGTTTCACATGTTAGATAACCATCAGTACATGAGCTAGAAAAAAAAAACAAAATAAAAAAAATTAATAAAAAACGAGCAACCATGAAGATAAACCATTTATAAAAGTTTTGTGAATATAAAATTAATTATAAAAGTTGAAGAATGAACAAGATGATGATGTAGTCTAGGTTCTAGATCGTGTTTTTCGACCTAATATTAGTTAAAAGATAAATATTTTGGCACATAGGGGGTTTCATGCGTATAATACTGGTGGTGGACTAACATTACAAAAGATAAACTAATTACTAAATACTTGGGGCAAGTATAATGATGATAATGGTAATGATCAGGGTGATAATGAATCTTAATGATACTGATAATGTCAGAAAATGTAGATACTAACCATTCCATACAATCATCACTAAATGTATAGCCTGGAGGGTAACTTTTACCACTCTCATCCAGACAATCACACTGAGCTTGCTCAATGCATTTTCCATCCTGTTCCAAGAACCCATCTGGGCAGCGACATCCTGGTTCGCATACTTGATTGGCGCAACATCGACTACCAACTTGTAGATCGGAACAGAAGTATGGACATTTTGTACAGTTGGAATCATAAACTTTACCATCCTCGCAATGTTCGTCTAAAGAAACACAATGATTATGATTACAATGATTAAGAATTATTAAAGAGGTATGATTTGGCTGGACATGCTAAGGGATATTTTTGCTATATACAAACCTACACTATGCAAAGTGTATAACTTCTTGGTTTACCCGTGGCAATCTAACAGGACACCAAGCTTGCCTTGCCAAGATAGGAACTCTTAACAGTCCTTTGATTATATGTCTGGCTGTGACAAATACCAACAGTACTGTACTGTGTACATATTCAAAGCATGTCTGTGTTGCAGCCACAGATAAACCCCTTGATCTCCAGGGCTCAGCATCCGTTTGTTTGGCTTGGTTTACCATAGCCAGTTTGATTGTTGAATATGTAAATTTAAAAAAAAATCACTGATCTTACCACATGGTTTGCTGTTACATACAAGTAATTCAATGGGGTCTCCATCACAATAGCTTCCATTGTTCTTTGGTGGTGGGTCAGAACATTCACGATATCGGAATGATGAACCACCTCCACAGCTGACGGAACAGTCCGACCATTCACCCCATGGTGTCCAGTTTCCATCGGCTACAAATTCCAGAAAAATTGTGTTTAATACAATAGAATTTAATACAGTAAAAAAATATTACAGAAAAAAAAAATATATTAATTGCTTTGTGTATGTATTCATTTTATGTCAACGAACTTAAAGCTGTGTTTGAAAAGTCTCTATTTACAAGTAAACATGTAAAAGATCACTTACTTGGACAAGCCATTTCATTGCAGTATTCAGTATCGTAATTGTTCTCCGTTATCTGGCAGTCGGCTTCATTGGTGAAACTTCGAGATCTAGTCTTGTTTCCAGTGCCACACGACACACTACATTCACTCCACAGTCCCCACTCAGCGTACTGACAAGGTGTTGTCAGTTCAGTAACTAGAATAGAATACAACAAAGAATAAGAAAAGCACTCAGAAACTGAGTGAAGTAAAATATATCAGGGAAAACATTATTAGGAGAGAAACGGCTCACAACTGATGTTTAATATCTTGTATGAAAGATATTAATATAATAAGGTTTTGTGCCGTGACCAACATATACACTTTCCTGAAAATATATAGGTATGTTCTGTAAGTATATACATATTAACACTAAAAAATTAAGGACGATAACTTAAAAATTGTGGATATGCTATTGTGCTAACAAACACACAAAGCAAATACTTTACTTGGCAAAATTATATAACTATGATAAAAAACTAACCTGTTGGCTTTTGTGTAGTTACAGCAATAGTAGTTGTTGTTTCAGAGGTGGTGATAACGGTAGTAGTAAGAAAACCAGTGGTAGATTCCACTGCGGTAGTTTTCTCGATTCCGGTTGTAAGTGGTATTCCAGTGGTAGTTGGTACACCACTGGTAACTGGAAGACCAGTCGTAGTTGGTATAAATCCGGTAGTTGTTTGTATACCCGTTGTCATTGGTACGCCAGTTGTTGCTTGTTCACCAGTTGTCGGTTGATTACCAGTCGTTAGCAAACTGGTTGTTGGTTCCATACCAGTAGTTTGTTGTGCACCAGTGGTCATTTCACGACCAGTGGTCATAGATTGACCTGTGGTCATAGGTTGACCAGTTGTCTGAACATTGACGGTTGTCTTGTGTTCAGTTGTTACTGGGCTACCTGTAGTTGCTTCTTCAACAGTCACTTCTCTAAATGTGGTTGGGTTCAAATTTTGTGGCCCTGTGGTCATCTGTCCACCGGTTGTGATATGTTCACCTGTGGTTATCTGTTGACCAGTAGTTGTTTCAAAACCGGCAGTTGTTTTTTGTTGTCCAGTTGTATATACAGCATTAGTGGTTGGCAAGCCTGAAGTGACCACACCAGTAGTGTGTACCAGAGTGGTTTCAACACCATTACTGGTTGTTACAATAGTACTTGGCACAAAAGCAGATGTTTCATGCTCTCTTGTTGTGTAAGGTAGAGTAGTTGCATTTGGCCTAATATAAACCGTTGTAGTTACTGTAGTACTGTATCTATTTCTAACAGTTGTACTTTCCGGCGCAGTAGTAGATTCCATAGTTGTTGCTTCCGCATTGGGTTTTCTTGTAGTAGTTGTAAAACCTTTAAGTCAGAATCAAACAAATGTAAAGGCAGCTTGCACTATTGTCTCCTAATAGCATTTATTTTTCAATATTGATGTATAATATAAAAACTTTTTAAAAACAAAAGTCATTTTAGAATTTAAATGTTATGGTATTTGTAATCATATTTTTTTAGGCTTTAGCTGCATTTTGTTTTTTATGCTTTATGTGTTTTTCAACTTATACCTCAATATATAAAAAAAAAATAAATAAAACTAAGATAAATTTACAACCAATCCGCAAATGAGCTTATGAAATTGATTTAACTTACCACAGACTTCTTCATCAGAACAATCTCTGCAATCACAATCACGATCACACACAGAATCTCCAGGAATGCATTCACCATTACTTTTACATATGAATTCACCACTGTAGCAAGTAGTAACTCGTTCTGTTAAAAAATAAAATTATTACTGCTAGTGAGTTATTTCTTTACTTCAGCTGTAATAACATACATAATAGCAAAATATCACTTTAATGTACAATAATTGGAGATTATGATTTGTTGTTATTTAATTTAAAATTAACCTGTAGTAACTGCTGGAGTAAAGGTTGTAGTGCCTCGTGTTAATGGTGGCCCTGTTGTATTAGCTGATGGCTGTCCTGTAGTTGATGTTGGTGGTAGAGCTGTTGTAACAGCTGATGGTTGTCTTGTAGTCACAGCTGATGGTTGTCCAGTAGTTGACGTTGATGGTAGAGCTGTTGTTACAGCTGATGGCTGTCCTGTAGTTATAGCTGATGACTGTCCTGTTGTAACAATTGATGGTTCTCCTGTAGTAGATGTTGGTGGTAGAGCTGTTGTTACAGCTGATGACTGTCCTGTAGTTGTAGCCGATGTCTGTCCTGTTGTAACAGCTGATGGCTGTCCTGTAGTAGATTGTCCTGTAGTCACAGCTGATGGCCGTCCTGTTGTTACAGCTGATGGTTGTCCTGTAGTAACAACTAATGGCTCTCCTGTAGTAACAACTGATGGCTCTCCTGTTGTTACAGCTGATGGCTGTCCAGTAGTCACAGCTGTTGACTCTCCTGTTGTTGATGTTGGTGGTAGAGCTGTAGTCAAGGCTGATGGCCGTCCTGTAGTCACGGCTGATGGCTGTCCTGTAGTTGATGTTGGTGGTAGAGCAGTTGTTATAACTGATGGCTGTCCTGTAGTTATAGCTGATGGTTGTCCTGTAGTCACAACTGATGACTGTCCTGTAGTCAAAGCTGATGGCCGTCCTGTTGTTACAGCTGATGGCTGTCCTGTAGTCACAGCTGATGGTTGTCCTGTTGTAACAACTGATGGCTGTCCTGTAGTCACAGCTGATGGTTGTCCTGTTGTAACAGCTGATGGTTGTCCTGTTGTAACAGCTGATGGTTGTCTTGTTGTAACAGCTGATGGCTGTCCTGTAGTTACAGCTGATGGCTGTCCTGTTGTAACAGCTGATGGTTCTCCTGTTGTTACAGCTGATGGCTGTCCTGTAGTCACAGCTGATGGCTGTCCTGTAGTTGATGTTGGTGGTAGAGCTGTCGTTACAGCTGATGGCTGTCCTGTAGTTATAGCTGATGGCTTTCCTGTTGTAACAGCTGATGGCTGTCCTGTAGTAGATGTTGGTGGTAGCGCTGTTGTTACAGCTGATGGCTGTCCTGTAGTTATAGCTGATGGCTGTCCTGTAGTCACAGCTGATGGCCGTAATGTTGTTACAGCTGATGGCTGTCCAGTAGTCACAGCTGATGGTTGTCCTGTTGTAACAGCTGATGGCTGTCCTGTAGTTATAGCTGATGGCTGTCCTGTTGTAACAGCTGATGGTTCTGTTGTTACAGCTGATGGCTGTCCTGTAGTTGATGTTGGTGGTAGAGCTGTCGTTACAGCTGATGGCTGTCCTGTAGTTATAGCTGATGGTTGTCCTGTTGTAACAGCTGATGGCTGTCCTGTAGTAGATGTTGGTGGTAGAGCTGTTGTTACAGCTGATGGCTGTCCTGTAGTTATAGTTGATGGCTGTTCTGTAGTCACAGCTGATGGCCGTCCTGTTGTTACAGCTGATGGCTCTCCTGTTGTTACAGCTGAGGGCTGTCCTGTAGTCACAACTGATGGCTCTCCTGTTGTTGATGTTGGTGGTAGAGCTGTAGTCACAACTGATGGCTGTCCTGTAGTTGATGTTGGTGGTAGAGCAGTAGTTATAGCTGATGGCTGTCCTGTAGTAACAGCTGTAGGCTGTCCTGTAGTAGATGTTGGTGGTAGAGCGGTTGTTACAGCTGATGGCTGTCCTGTAGTTATAGCTGATGGCTGTCCTGTAGTCACAGCTGATGGCCGTCCTGTAGTCAAAGCTGATGGCCGTCCTGTTGTTACAACTGATGGCTGCCCTGTAGTTATAGCTGATGGCCGTCCTGTTGTAGTAGCTGATGGTTGTTCTGTTGTAACAGCGGATGGCTCTCCTGTTGTGACAGCTGATGGTTGCCCTGTAGTTATAGCTGATGGCTGCCCTGTAGTTGATGTTGGTGGTAGAGCAGTTGTTACAGCTGATGGTTCATCTGTTGTAACAGCTGATGGCTCTCCTGTTGTTACAACTGATGGCTGTACGGTAGTCGATATTGGTGGTAGAGCTGTAGTCACAGCTGATGGCTGTCCTGTAGTCACAGCTGATGGCTGGCCTGTAGTCACAGCTGATGGCTGTCCTGTAGTTGATGTTGGTGGTAGAGCTGTCGTTACAGCTGATGGCTTTCCTGTAGTCACAGCTGATGGCTGTCCTGTAGTCACAGCTGATGGCTGTCCTGTACTTGATGTTGGTGGTAGAGCTGTTGTTACAGCTGATGGCTGTCCTGTAGTTACAGCTGATGGCCGTCCTGTAGTCACAGCTGTTGGCCGTCCTGTTGTTACAGTTGATGGCTGTCCTGTAGTAACAGCTGACGGTTGTCCTGTTGTAACAACTGATGGCTCTCCTGTTGTTACAGCTGATGGCTGTCCTGTAGTCACAACTGATGGCTGTCCTGTAGTCACAACTGATGGCTCTCCTGTTGTTGATGTGGGTGGTAGAGCTGTAGTCACGGCTGATGGCTGTCCTGTAGTCACAACTGATGGCTGTCCTGTAGTTGTTGATGTTGGTGGTAGAGCTGTCGTTACAGCTAATGGCTGTCCTGTAGTCACAGCTGATGGCTGTCCTGTTGTCACAGTTGATGGCTGTCCTGTAGTCACAGCTGATGGCTGTCCTGTAGTTGATGTTGGTGGTAGAGCTGTTGTTACAGCTGATGGCTGTCCTGTAGTTATAGTTGATGGCTGTTCTGTAGTCACAGCTGATGGCCGTCCTGTTGTTACAGCTGATGGCTGTCCTGTAGTAACAGCTGATGGTTGTCCTGTTGTAACAACTGATGGCTCTCCTGTTGTTACAGTTGAGGGCTGTCCTGTAGTTGAGGGCTGTCCAGTAGTTGATGTCGGTGGTAGAGCAGTTGTTACAGCTGATGGCTGTAATGTAGTTGATGTTGGTGGTAGAGCTGTTGTTCCTGTAGTCACAGCTGATGGTTGTCCTGTTGTAACAACTGATGGCTCTCCTGTTGTTACAGTTGATGGCTGTCCTGTAGTCACAGCTGATGGCTCTCCTGTTGTTGATGTTGGTGGTAGAGCTGTAGTCACGGCTGATGGCCGTCCTGTAGTCACAACTGATGGCTGTCCTGTAGTTGATGTTGGTGGTAGAGCAGTAGTTATAGCTGATGGCCGTCCTGTAGTTACAGATGACGGTTGTCCTGTTGTAACAACTGATGGCTCTCCTGTTGTTACAGCAGATGGCTGTCCTGTAGTCACAACTGATGGCTCTCCTGTTGTTGATGTTGGTGGTAGAGCTGTAGTCACGGCTGATGGCCGTCCTGTAGTCACAACTGATGGCTGTCCTGTAGTTGATGTTGGTGGTAGAGCTGTCGTTACAGCTGATGGCTGTCCTGTAGTCACAGCTGATGGCTGTCCTGTAGTCACAGCTGATGGCTGTCCTGTAGTTGATGTTGGTGGTAGAGCTGTTGTTACAGCTGATGGCTGTCCTGTAGTTACAGCTGATGGCTGTCCTGTAGTCACAGCTGATGGCTGTCCTGTTGTCACAGCTGATGGCTGTCCTGTAGTCACAGCTGATGGCTGTCCTGTAGTTGATGTTGGTGGTAGAGCTGTTGTTACAGCTGATGGCTGTCCTGTAGTTATAGTTGATGGCTGTTCTGTAGTCACAGCTGATGGCCGTCCTGTTGTTACAGCTGATGGCTGTCCTGTAGTAACAGCTGATGGTTGTCCTGTTGTAACAACTGATGGCTCTCCTGTTGTTACAGCTGAGGGCTGTCCTGTAGTTGATGTCGGTGGTAGAGCAGTTGTTACAGCTGATGGCTGTAATGTAGTTGATGTTGGTGGTAGAGCTGTTGTTCCTGTAGTCACAGCTGATGGTTGTCCTGTTGTAACAACTGATGGCTCTCCTGTTGTTACAGTTGATGGCTGTCCTGTAGTCACAGCTGATGGCTCTCCTGTTGTTGATGTTGGTGGTAGAGCTGTAGTCACGGCTGATGGCCGTCCTGTAGTCACAACTGATGGCTGTCCTGTAGTTGATGTTGGTGGTAGAGCAGTAGTTATAGCTGATGGCCGTCCTGTAGTAACAGATGACGGTTGTCCTGTTGTAACAACTGATGGCTCTCCTGTTGTTACAGCTGATGGCTGTCCTGTAGTCACAACTGATGGCTCTCCTGTTGTTGATGTTGGTGGTAGAGCTGTAGTCACGGCTGATGGCCGTCCTGTAGTCACAACTGATGGCTGTCCTGTAGTTGATGTTGATGGTAGAGCAGTAGTTATAGCTGATGGCTGTCCTGTGGTAACAGCAGTAGGCTGTCCTGTAGTAGATGTTGGTGGTAGAGCTGTTGTTACAGCTGATGGCTGTCCTGTAGTTATAGCTGATGGCTGTCCTGTAGTCACAGCTGATGGCCGTCCTGTTGTTACAACTGACGGCTGCCCTGTAGTTATAGCTGATGGCCGTCCTGTTGTAGCAGCTGATGGTTGTTCTGTTGTAACAGCGGATGGCTCTCCTGTAGTCACAGCTGATGGCTGTCCGGTAGTTGATATTGGTGGTAGAGCTGTAGTCACAGCTGATGGCTGTCCTGTTGTAACAGCTGATGGTTCTCCTGTAGTCACAGCTGATGGCTGTCCTGTAGTTGATGTTGGTGGTAGAGCTGTCGTTACAGCTGATGGCTGTCCGGTAGTCACAGCTGATGGCTGCCCTGTAGTCACAGCTGATGGCTGTCCTGTAGTTGATGTTGGTGGTAGAGCTGTTGTTACAGCTGATGGCTGTCCTGTAGTTATAGCTGATGGCTGTCCTGTAGTTATAGTTGATGGCTGTTCTGTAGTCACAGCTAATGGCCGTCCTGTTGTTACAGCTGATGGCTGTCCTGTAGTCACAGCTGAGGGCTGTCCTGTAGTCACAGCTGATGGCCGTCTCGTTGTTACAACTGATGGCTGCCCTGTAGTTACAGCTGATGGCCTTCCTGTTGTAACAGCTGATGGTTGACCTGTAGTAACAGCTGATGGCTGTCCTGTAGTTGATGTTGGCGGTAGAGCTGTTGTTACAGCTGATGGCTCTCCCGTAGTTATAGCTGATGGCTGTCCTGTAGTCACAGCTGACGGTTGTCCTGTTGTTACAGCTGATGGTTGTCCTGTTGTAACAGCTGATGGCTCTCCTGTTGTGACAGCTGATGGCTGTCCTGTAGTTGATGTTGGTGGTAGAGCTGTTGTTACAGCTGATGGATGTCCTGTAGTTATAGCTGATGGCTCTCGTGTTGTAACAGCTGATGGTTGTCCTGTAGTTGATGTTGGTGGTAGAGCTGTTGTTACAGCTGATGGCTGTCCTGTAGTCACAGCTGATGGTTGTGCTGTTGTAACAGCTGATGGTTGTCCTGTAGTTGATGTTGGTGGTAGAGCAGTTGTCACAGCTGATGGTTGACCTGTTGTAACAGCTGATGGTTGACCTGTTGTAACAGCTGATGGCTCTCCTGTTGTGACAGCTGATGGCTGTCCTGTAGTTGATGTTGGTGGTAGAGCAGTTGTTACAGCTGATGGTTGACCAGTTGTAACAGCTGATGGCTCTCCTGTTGTTATAGCTGATGGCTGTCCTGTAGTTGATGTTGGTGGTAGAGCTGTTGTTACAGCTGATGGCTGTCCTGTAGTTATAGCTGATGGCTCTCCTGTTGTAACAGCTGATGGTTGTCCTGTAGTTGATGTTGGTGGTAGAGCTGTTGTTACAGCTGATGGCTGTCCTGTAGTTATACCTGATGGCTGTCCTGTTGTAACAGCTGATGGTTGTCCAGTTGTAACAGCTGATGGCTGTCCTGTAGTGGATGTTGGTGGTAGAGCCGTTGTCACAGCTGATGGCTGTCCTGTTGTAATAGCCGATGGCTGTCCTGTAGTTATAGCTGATGGCTTTCCTGTAGTCACAGCTGACGGTTGTAATGTTGTTACAGCTGATGGTTGTCCTGTTGTAACAGCTGATGGTTGTCCTGTTGTAACAGCTAATGGGTGTCCTGTAGTTGATTTTGGTGGTAGAGCTGTTGTTACAGCTGACGGTTGTCCTGTTGTAGCAGCTGATGGTTCTCTTGTAGTCACAGCTGATAGCTGTCCTGTAGTTGATGTTGGTGGTAGAGCTGTTGTTACAGCTGATGACTGTCTTGTAGTCACAGCTGATGGTTGTCCTGTTGTAACAGCTGATGGCTGTCCTGTAGTTGATGTTGGAGTTAGAGCAGTTGTTACAGCTGATGGTTGACCTGTAGTCACAGCTGATGGCTGTCCTGTAGTTGATGTTGGTGGTAGAGCTGTTGTTACAGCTGATGGTTGTCCTGTAGTCACAGCTGATGGCTGTCCTGTAGTGACAGCTGATGGCCGTCCTGTAGTCACAGCTGATGGCCGTCCTGTTGTTACAGCTGATGGTTGACCTGTAGTAACAGCTGATGGCTGTCCTGTAGTTGAGGTTGGCGGTAGAGCTGTTGTTACAGCTGATGGCTCTCCCGTAGTTATAGCTGATGGCTGTCCTGTAGTCACAGCTGACGGTTGTCCTGTTGTTACAGCTGATGGTTGTCCTGTTGTAACAGCTGATGGCTCTCCTGTTGTGACAGCTGATGGGTGTCCTGTAGTTGATGTTGGTGGTAGAGCTGTTGTTACAGCTGATGGCTGTCCTGTAGTTATAGCTGATGGCTCTCGTGTTGTAACAGCTGATGGTTGTCCTGTAGTTGATGTTGGTGGTAGAGCTGTTGTTACAGCTGATGGCTGTCCTGTAGTCACAGCTGATGGTTGTGCTGTTGTAACAGCTGATGGTTGTCCTGTAGTTGATGTTGGTGGTAGAGTAGTTGTCACAGCTGATGGTTGACCTGTTGTAACAGCTGATGGCTCTCCTGTTGTGACAGCTGATGGCTGTCCTGTAGTTGATGTTGGTGGTAGAGCAGTTGTTACAGCTGATGGTTGACCAGTTGTAACAGCTGATGGCTCTCCTGTTGTTATAGCTGATGGCTGTCCTGTAGTTGATGTTGGTGGTAGAGCTGTTGTTACAGCTGATGGCTGTCCTGTAGTTATAGCTGATGGCTCTCCTGTTGTAACAGCTGATGGTTGTCCTGTAGTTGATGTTGGTGGTAGAGCTGTTGTTACAGCTGATGGCTGTCCTGTAGTTATACCTGATGGCTGTCCTGTTGTAACAGCTGGTGGTTGTCCTGTTGTAACAGCTGATGGCTGTCCTGTAGTGGATGTTGGTGGTAGAGCCGTTGTCACAGCTGATGGCTGTCCTGTTGTAATAGCTGATGGCTGTCCTGTAGTTATAGCTGATGGCTTTCCTGTAGTCACAGTTGACGGTTGTAATGTTGTTACAGCTGATGGTTGTCCTGTTGTAACAGCTGATGGCTGTCCTGTAGTTGATGTTGGAGGTAGAGCAGTTGTTACAGCTGATGGTTGACCTGTAGTCACAGCTGATGGCTGTCCTGTAGTTGATGTTGGTGGTAGAGCTGTTGTTACAGCTGATGGTTGTCCTGTAGTCACAGCTGATGGCTGTCCTGTAGTCACAGCTGATGGCCGTCCTGTAGTCACAGCTGATGGCCGTCCTGTTGTTACAGCTGATGGTTGTCCTGTTGTAACAGCTGATGGTTGTCCTGTTGTGACAGCTGATGGCCGTCCTGTTGTTACAGCTGATGGCTGTCCTGTAGCTGATGTTGGCAGTAGAGCTGTTGTTACAGCTGATGGCTCTCCTGTAGTTATAGCTGGTGGCTGTCCTGTAGTCACAGCTGACGGTTGTCCTGTTGTTACAGCTGATGGTTGTCCTGTTGTAACAGCTGATGGCTGTCCTGTTGTAACAGCTGATGGCTCTCCTGTTGTAACAGCTGATGGCTCTCCTGTTGTAACAGCTGATGGCTGTCCTGTAGTCACAGCAGATGGCAGTCCCGTTGTTACAGCTGATGGCTGTCCTGTAGTTGATGTTGGTGGTAGAGCTGTTGTTACAGCTGATGGCTGTCCTGTAGTTATAGCTGATGGCTCTCCTGTTGTAACAGCTGATGGTTGTCCTGTAGTTGATGTTGGTGGTAGAGCTGTTGTTACAGTTGATTGCTGTCTTGTAGTCACAGCTGATGGTTGTGCTGTTGTAACAGCTGATGGCTGTCCTGTAGTTGATGTTGGTGGTAGAGCAGTTGTTACAGCTGATGGTTTACCTGTTGTAACAGCTGATGGCTCTCCTGTTGTAACAGCTGATGGCTCTCCTGTTGTGACAGCTGATGGCTGTCCTGTAGTTGATGTTGGTGGTAGAGCAGTTGTTACAGCTGATGGTTGACCTGTTGTAACAGCTGATGGCTCTCCTGTTGTTACAGCTGATGGTTGTCCTGTTGTAACAGCTGATGGCTGTCCTGTAGTGGATGTTGGTGGTAGAGCCGTTGTTACAGCTGATGGTTGTCCTGTAGTCACAGCTGATGGCTGTCCTGTAGTCACAGCTGATGGCCGTCCTGTAGTCACAGCTGATGGCCGTCCTGTTACAGCTGATGGTTGTCCTGTTGTAACAGCTGATGGTTGTCCTGTTGTGACAGCTAATGGCCGTCCTGTTGTTACAGCTGATGGCTGTCCTGTAGCTGATGTTGGCGGTAGAGCTGTTGTTACAGCTGATGGCTCTCCTGTAGTTATAGCTGGTGGCTGTCCTGTAGTCACAGCTGACGGTTGTCCTGTTGTTACAGCTGATGGTTGTCCTGTTGTAACAGCTGATGGCTGTCCTGTTGTAACAGCTGATGGCTCTCCTGTTGTAACAGCTGATGGCTCTCCTGTTGTAACAGCTGATGGCTGTCCTGTAGTCACAGCAGATGGCAGTCCCGTTGTTACAGCTGATGGCTGTCCTGTAGTTGATGTTGGTGGTAGAGCTGTTGTTACAGCTGATGGCTGTCCTGTAGTTATAGCTGATGGCTCTCCTGTTGTAACAGCTGATGGTTGTCCTGTAGTTGATGTTGGTGGTAGAGCTGTTGTTACAGTTGATTGCTGTCTTGTAGTCACAGCTGATGGTTGTGCTGTTGTAACAGCTGATGGCTGTCCTGTAGTTGATGTTGGTGGTAGAGCAGTTGTTACAGCTGATGGTTTACCTGTTGTAACAGCTGATGGCTCTCCTGTTGTAACAGCTGATGGCTCTCCTGTTGTGACAGCTGATGGCTGTCCTGTAGTTGATGTTGGTGGTAGAGCAGTTGTTACAGCTGATGGTTGACCTGTTGTAACAGCTGATGGTTGACCTGTTGTAACAGCTGATGGCTCTCCTGTTGTTACAGCTGATGGTTGTCCTGTTGTAACAGCTGATGGCTGTCCTGTAGTGGATGTTGGTGATAGAGGCGTTGTCACAGCTGATGGCTGTCCTGTAGTCACAGCTGACGGTTGTCCTGTTGTTACAGCTGATGGTTGTTCTGTTGTAACAGCTGATGGTTGTCCTGTTGTAGCAGCTGATGGTTCTCTTGTAGTCACAGCTGATGGCTGTCCTGTAGTTGATGTTGGTGGTAGAGCTGTTGTTACAGCTGATGGCTGTCCTGTAGTCACAGCTGATGGCTGTCCTGTAGTCACAGCTGTTGGCTGTCCTGTAGTTGATGTTGGAGGTAGAGCAGTTGTTACAGCTGATGGTTGACCTGTAGTCACAGCTGATGGTTGACCTGTAGTCACAGCTGATGACTGTCCTGTAGTTGATGTTGGTGGTAGAGCTGTTGTTACAGCTGATGGCTGTCCTGTAGTTACAGCTGATGGCTCTCCTGTTGTTACAGCTGATGGTTGTCCTGTTGTAACAGCTGATGGCTGTCCTGTAGTGGATGTTGGTGGTAGAGCCGTTGTCACAGCTGATGGCTGTCCTGTAGTCACAGCTGATGGCTGTCCTGTTGTAACAGCTGATGGCTGTCCTGTAGTTATAGCTGATGGCTGTCCTGTAGTCACAGCTGACGGTTGTAATGTTGTTACAGCTGATGGTTGTCCTGTTGTAACAGCTGATGGTTGTCCTGTTGTAACAGCTGATGGCTGTCCTGTAGTTGATTTTCGTGGTAGAGCTGTTGTTACAGTTGACGGTTGTCCTGTTGTAGCAGCTGATGATGGTTCTCTTGTAGTCACAGCTGATGGCTGTCCTGTAGTTGATGTTGGTGGTAGAGCTGTTGTTACAGCTGATGGCTGTCCTGTAGTCACAGCTGATGGTTGTCCTGTTGTAACAGCTGATGGCTGTCCTGTAGTTGATGTTGGAGGTAGAGCAGTTGTTACAGCTGATGGTTGACCTGTAGTCACAGCTGATGGCTGTTCTGTAGTTGATGTTGGTGGTAGAGCTGTTGTTACAGCTGATGGTTGTCCTGTAGTCACAGCTGATGGCTGTCCTGTAGTAACAGCTGACGGTTGTCCTGTTGTTACAGCTGATGGTTGTCCTGTTGTAACAGCTGATGGCCGTCCTGTTGTTAGAGCTGATGGCTGTCCTGTAGTTGATGTTGGTGGTAGAGCTGTTGTTACAGCTGATGGCTGTCCTGTAGTTATAGCTGATGGCTCTCCTGTTGTAACAGCTGATGGTTGACCTGTTGTAACAGCTGATGGTTGTCCTGTTGTAATAGCTGATGGCTGTCCTGTGGTGGATGTTCGTGGTAGAGCCGTTGTCACAGCTGATGGCTGTCCTGTAGTCACAGCTGATGGCTGTCCTGTAGTAACAGCTGACGGTTGTCCTGTTGTTACAGCTGATGGTTGTTCTGTTGTAACAGCTGATGGTTGTCCTGTTGTAGCAGCTGATGGTTCTCTTGTAGTCACAGCTGATGGCTGTCCTGTAGTTGATGTTGGTGGTAGAGCTGTTGTTACAGCTGATGGCTGTCCTGTAGTCACAGCTGATGGCTGTCCTGTAGTCACAGCTGTTGGCTGTCCTGTAGTTGATGTTGGAGGTAGAGCAGTTGTTACAGCTGATGGTTGACCTGTAGTCACAGCTGATGGCTGTCCTGTAGTTGATGTTGGTGGTAGAGCTGTTGTTACAGCTGATGGTTGTCCTGTAGTCACAGCTGATGGCTGTCCTGTAGTTACAGCTGATGGCCGTCCTGTTGTTACAGCTGATGGTTGTCCTGTTGTAACAGCTGATGGTTGTCCTGTTGTGACAGCTGATGGTTGTCCTGTTGTAACAGCTGATGGCTGTCCCGTAGTTAATGCTGGCGGTAGAGCTGTTGTTACAGCTGATGGTTGTCCTGTTGTAACAGCTGATGGCTCTCCTGTAGTTGATGTTGGTGGTAGAGCTGTTGTTACAGCTGATGGCTGTCCTGTAGTTATAGCTGATGGCTCTCCTGTTGTAACAGCTGATGGTTGTCCTGTAGTTGATGTTGGTGGTAGAGGAGTTGTTACAGCTGACGGTTGACCTGTTGTTACAGCTGATGGCTCTCCTGTTGTTACAGCTGATGGCTGTCCTGTAGTTGATGTTGGTGGTAGAACCGTTGATCCAGCTGATGGTTGACCTGTTGTAACAGCTGATGGCTGTCCTGTAGTTGATGTTGGTGGTAGAGCAGTTGTTACAGCTGATGGTTGACCTGTTGTAACAGCTGATGGCTCTCCTGTTGTTACAGCTGATGGCTGTCCTGTAGTTGATGTTGGTGGTAGAGCTGTTGTTACAGCTGATGGCTGTCCTGTAGTCACAGCTGATGGCTGTCCTGTAGTAACAGCTGACGGTTGTCCTGTTGTTACAGCTGATGGTTGTTCTGTTGTAACAGCTGATGGTTGTCCTGTTGTAGCAGCTGATGGTTCTCTTGTAGTCACAGCTGATGGCTGTCCTGTAGTTGATGTTGGTGGTAGAGCTGTTGTTACAGCTGATGGCTGTCCTGTAGTCACAGCTGATGGCTGTCCTGTAGTCACAGCTGTTGGCTGTCCTGTAGTTGATGTTGGAGGTAGAGCAGTTGTTACAGCTGATGGTTGACCTGTAGTCACAGCTGATGGCTGTCCTGTAGTTGATGTTGGTGGTAGAGCTGTTGTTACAGCTGATGGTTGTCCTGTAGTCACAGCTGATGGCTGTCCTGTAGTTACAGCTGATGGCCGTCCTGTTGTTACAGCTGATGGTTGTCCTGTTGTAACAGTTGATGGTTGTCCTGTTGTGACAGCTGATGGCTGTCCCGTAGTTAATGCTGGCGGTAGAGCTGTTGTTACAGCTGATGGTTGTCCTGTTGTAACAGCTGATGGCTCTCCTGTAGTTGATGTTGGTGGTAGAGCTGTTGTTACAGCTGATGGCTGTCCTGTAGTTATAGCTGATGGCTCTCCTGTTGTAACAGCTGATGGTTGTCCTGTAGTTGATGTTGGTGGTAGAGGAGTTGTTACAGCTGACGGTTGACCTGTTGTTACAGCTGATGGCTCTCCTGTTTTTACAGCTGATGGCTGTCCTGTAGTTGATGTTGGTGGTAGAACAGTTGATCCAGCTGATGGTTGACCTGTTGTAACAGCTGATGGCTGTCCTGTAGTTGATGTTGGTGGTAGAGCAGTTGTTACAGCTGATGGTTGACCTGTTGTAACAGCTGATGGCTCTCCTGTTGTTACAGCTGATGGCTGTCCTGTAGTTGATGTTGGTGGTAGAGCTGTTGTTACAGCTGATGGCTGTCCTGTAGTTATAGCTGATGGCTGTCCTGTAGACACAGCTGATGGCTGTTCTGTAGTCACAGCTGATGGCTGTCCTGTAGTTGATGTTGGAGGTAGAGCAGTTGTTACAGCTGATGGTTGACCTGTAGTAACAGCTGATGGCTGTGCTGTAGTTGATGTTGGTGGTAGAGCTGTTGTTACAGCTGATGGCTGTCCTGTAATCACAGCTGATGGTTGTCCTGTTGTAACAGCTGATGGTTGTCCTGTAGTTGATGTTGGTGGTAGAGGTGTTGTTACAGCTGACGACTGTCCTGTAGTTATAGCTGATGGCTCTCCTGTTGTAAAAGCTGATGGCTGTTCTGTGGTTGATGTTGCCGGTAGAGCTGTTGTTACAGCTGATGGCCGTCCCGTTGTTACAGCTGATGGCTGTCCTGTAGTTATAGCTGATGGCTGTCCTGTTGTTAGAGCTGATGGCTGTCCTGTTGTTACAGCTGATGGCTGTCCTGTTGTTACAGCTGATGGCAGTCCTGTTGTTACAACTGATGGCAGTCCTGTTGTTACAAGTGTTGGTGGTCCTGTTGTAGAAATTGTTGTCTGAACTGATGGTATGCTGGTTGTTATTGGTGGTTGTGCAGTTGTTATAGGCTTGAATGAAACAAATGTCGTCATTTGTGTGAGATCCAGAACTGATGTAGTAGATGGTAATGTTTGCCATGCCGTTACTGTTGACATTTGTCCGGTAGTATAGAGTTGTTCTGTTGTTAAAATAGATGGTTGTCCTGTTGTTACAGCTGGTCCTTCTACATCGCATCCAAGTAATTCAGTTCTTAACGTTGCTTTTTCCCCATTATAATCCACAATCTTTATTCTTAAAAACTGTGTTGTTATCGGTTGAATTAATTGGATCTTCTGAGATTCAAAATCGTTTTCATTGGCAGTCAGAACCGCATTAATGAATGAGAATTCTGTGCCATCATCACTGTAACCAATTTCCACTGCTGTGACATATAGTTCTGAATATAAACCTCCTCCTTGCACAAGAATGGCTGTTATGACAGTAGGTTTTTGAAGATCAATAGTAACCCAGCGGTTTGAATCATCAGCTGCTGGTGACCAACCAGTGTTGCCATTTGCATCTACAGGACTATTAAGTCCTAAGTTACTAAGGCTGTTTCCTTCTTCTGTGGATGATGCTGATAACTGATGTGGTTCTATGGTGCCATCTTCCAATCCAAGTTTAGTGCTACAATAATCTGTAAAATAATAGTATATAATGTATTAATCCAAAGGCAATGATGTGGGCTGGATCTCAATGGAGATACAAATATAAAAAACTGAAATCTAAATCAAAACGATAAAGTAAAACAGCCAGAAATAAATCTTGAGATTTCAGCAAATTAAAATATTCTATAAAAACAAACACGATAAGGAATACTTACCAGAAAATTCAGTAGTTTGAAAAGATGTTGTTGGCAGCATAGTAGTTCCTGTAAGAAAAATATTCAAAGTAAATATTTGTAAGAAATATAGTGTAACGAGCCATTTGTTAATAATGATATATAACAGGATTTTAATTGTTTAACTAATGTGGAGTAGCTTTGCATCAGTAAGTAATTGGTCAGATGTTTTGCCCTACTCTGACGTAATTTGTACGTTATACTAAAAGTACATTGACAACACAAAAAAATTACAATCCGGTTGGTGCAGTACCCGCTGTTTAACTGGGCTCGAATCTACTTAGTGTTCTCAATGTACTTAGTGTAAAGTACAAATTAAGTCAGTGTAGCGCAAAACATCTGACTGATATTAACAGAGTATTCATTTTTTTTTTTAATTTGGATTTGACAATAAAATAACTTTACAATTATTAGTTATGAATTAGCAAAATGTTTTAATACATACCACATCCTTTTTCATCAGAGTAATCTGAGCAATCCGGTGTTGTGTCACAGAGCTTAGAAGCGTCAATGCATTCTCCACTCAAGCAATGAAATTGCCCTACAGCACATGTAGATGGAACGGTTCCAAACGTTGTGGTAAATACAGTACTACCAGCTATTTCTGAAAGAAGATGGGGATGTTGATTATACTCATTGTGAAAACTTTTCCGTGTTTAAAAGTATTACGTTGAATTTGAAATCAGAAAACACAACTCACTTTAAGTGTAAACGAATGAGGAACAAATTTTTTTACAAAAAACTACAAACCTGTAGTCAAAGTTGATGTCTCTCCTGTAGTTGATGTTGGTGGTAAAGCTGTAGTCACAGCTGACGGCTGTCCTGTAGTCACAGCTGATGGCTCTTCTGTTGTTAATGTTGGTGGTAGAGCTGTAGTGACAGCTGATGGCCGTCCTGTAGTGACAACTGATGGCTGTCCTGTAGTCAAAGCTGATGGCTCTCCTGTTGTTAATGTTTGTGGTAGAGCTGTAGTCACAGCTGATGGCTGTCCTGTAGTCACAGTTGATGGCTGTCCTGTAGTCACATCTGATGGCTCTCCTGTAGTTGATGTTGGTGGTAGAGCAGTTGTTACAGCTGGTGGCTGTCCTGTAGTCACAGCTGATGGCTCTCCTGTTGTTGATGTTGGTGGTAGAGCTGTAGTGACAGCTGATGGCCGTCCTGTAGTGACAACTGATGGCTGTTCTGTAGTCACAGCTGATGGCTGTCCTGTAGTCACATCTGATGGCTCTCCTGTAGTTGATGTTGGTGGTAGAGCAGTTGTTACAGCTGGTGGCTGTCCTGTAGTCACAGCTGATGGCTCTCCTGTTGTTGATGTTGGTGGTAGAGCTGTAGTGAAAGCTGATGGCCGTCCTGTAGTGACAACTGATGGCTGTTCTGTAGTCACAGCTGATGGCTCTCCTGTTGTTGATGTTGGTGGTAGAGCTGTACTCACAGCTGATGGCTTTCCTGTAGTCATAGCTGATGGCTCTCCTGTAGTTGACGTTGGTGGTAGAGCAGTTGTTACAGCTGATGGCTGTCCTGTAGTCACAGCTGATGGCTCTCCTGTTGTTGATGTTGGTGGTAGAGCTGTAGTCACAGCTGATGGCTTTCCTGTAGTCACATCTGATGGCTCTCCTGTAGTTGATGTTGGTGGTAGAGCAGTTGTTACAGCTGATGGCTGTCCTGTAGTCACAGCTGATGGCTCTTCTGTTGTTGATGTTGGTGGTAAAGCTGTAGTCACAGCTGATGGCTCTCCTGTAGTTGATGTTGGTGGTAGAGCTGTAGTCACAGCTGATGGTCGTCCTGTAGTCACAGCTGTTGACCGTCCTGTAGTCACAGCTGATGGTTTTCCTGTAGTTGATATTGGTGGTAGAGCTGTAGTCACAGCTGTAGAAATTGGTGTCTGACCTGTAAAAAAAGAACATAAGAAATTATACTGTACTGTATTATAATAAAATTTACTCTGCCCATAATATGAGTGTTTTGTCTGTAAGCTATCAATGTTTTACCTGTGGTTGTCAAATATGGACCAGGGGTCGTCTTGATCTCTCCAGTTGGGGTCAAGTATCTAGTTGTCATGGGAGCTTCTGTTGTTTCAATAACACAATCAATTTCATCACTCGCGTCTGGGCAATCCAGAATGCCATTGCATCTCTGTGTAGTATTGATACACTTATCAAATGCTGTACATTTCCATTCATATACTGTACAACCTATTTGTGTTGTTGTTGGTGTCGTTCCTACAAGTAAACAAAAAACATGTTTAATTAAATACAGACATTAGTTTTATGTTAAATTTGTATTATTAACTTTTATTGAAACATTAGTTTAGGGAATTAAAGTTCTGCTTTACTTCTATAGATAGATAATATAAATTTAAATAGCCAATAACAAAAAACCATTTAAGAAGTAACTGCTGCATTTATAGGTGGGAAAAACTTCTGTAAATATGGTCAATTATGTTCAACATTTACCACAATACTTCTCATCCGAGTTATCACCGCAGTCATTAATATTATTGCAAACCACTCCATTGACACCCCCTGGGAGACAATCTCCATTGTCACAAGCAAATTCATCTTCAGTGCATCCTGGTGGGTATGTACTAGAAGATTCAGTGGTTTGTTCAGCTCCAGTGGTTTGTTCAGCTCCGGTAGTTAGTTCAGCTCCGGTGGTATGTTCAGCTCCGGTGGTATGTTCAGCTCCGGTGGTTTGTGCAGCTCCGGTGGTTAGTTCAGCTCCGGTGGTTAGTTCAGCTCCGGTGGTTTGTTCAGCTCCGGTGGTATGTTCAGCTCCGGTGGTTTGTGCAGCTCCGGTGGTTTGTGCAGCTCCGGTGGTTTGTGCAGCTCCGGTGGTTTGTGCAGCTCCAGTGGTTTGTTCAGCTCTGGTGGTTTGTTCAGCTCCGGTGGTATGTTCAGCTCCGGTGGTTTGTTCAGCTCCGGTGGTTTGTTCAGCTCCGGTAGTTAGTTCAGCTCCGGTGGTTTGTTCAGCTCCGGTGGTTTGTGCAGCTCCGGTGGTTTGTGCAGCTCCGGTGGTTAGTTCAGCTCCGGTGGTTAGTTCAGCTCCGGTGGTTAGTTCAGCTCCGGTGGTTTGTTCAGCTCCGGTGGTTAGTTCAGCTCCGGTGGTTTGTTCAGCTCCGGTAGTCTGCTGTGCACCTGTGGTTTGCTGAGCACCTGTGGTTTGCTGTGCACCTGTGGTTTGCTGAGCACCAGTGGTTTGTTCAGCTCCAGTAGTTTGCGGTGAACTGGTGGTTGGCTGTGCACCGGTAGTTAGTTCAGCTCCAGTGGTTAGTTCAGCTCTAGTGGTTGGCTGTGCATTGGTGGTTTGTACAGCTCCAGTGGTTTGCTGTGCACCGGTGGTTTGTTCAGCTCCAGTTGTTTGCTGTGGGCCTGTGGTTATTTCAGCACCAGTGGTTTGCTGTGCACCAGTGGTTCTCTGTGCACCAATAGTTAATTCAGCTTCAGTGGTTAGTTGAGCTCCGGTTGTTTGTTCAGCACCAGTGGTTTGCTGTGCACCAGTGGTTTGCTGTGCACCAGTGGTTTGTTGTGCACCAGTAGTTAGTTCAGCTCCAGTGGTTAATTCAGCTCCAGTGGTTTGTTCAGCTCCAGTGGTTTGCTGTGCACCAGTGGTTTGTTGTGCACCAGTAGTTAGTTCAGCTCCAGTGGTTAGTTCAGCTCCAGTGGTTTGTTCAGCTCCAGTGGTTTGCTGTGCACCAGTGGTTTGCTGTGCACCAGTGGTTTGTTGTGCACCGGTAGTTAGTTCAGCTCCAGTGGTTTGTTCAGCTCCAGTGGTTTGCTGTGCACCAGTGGTTTGCTGTGCACCAGTGGTTTGCTGTGCACCAGTGGTTTGTTGTGCACCGGTAGTTAGTTCAGCTCCAGTGGTTAGTTCAGCTCCAGTGGTTTGCTGTGCATTGGTGGTTTGTACAGCTCCAGTGGTTTGTTGTGCACCGGTAGTTAGTTCAGCTCCAGTAGTTAGTTCAGCTCCAGTGGTTAGTTTAGCTCCAGTGGTGGTATATACTGTCGTTTGAATTGGTGTTGTAGTTGGCAAAGCTAAAATATAAAAAAATAGTGAGGTCAAGCTATTATTTATATTCTTATACTTCATTAACAATATAGATAAAATAATAGTAAAGAAAATAATGATTTGTTACATGCTTATAATCAATACTATTTATAGCTAAAATACATAAAATCAGTAAGTTAGTTAAATCATAATATTTCACTAAAGGAATCCTCTGTCTACAAACTTTATGTGACAACAAAATGTGATGTGCCCATATATGGACATGATTATACCATATCACTACCATTTATGCCTATCACTACCATATTTAAGCACATCGCTACCATATTTGGGCACACTTTTTTTTGTCAAACTAGTTTGATGTAGACAGAGCTTAAAGGGGGGTTCCGGGTTTAAAATGAATAGTAAAAAATGTAAAATATATTTGTTTGTCTCTTGAACGGTAAAAGTTTCAATTTATATAAGCGTCCAGTGAAGCAGAACGAAGGCTGTGAAATCAGGCCAGATTACAAGTGCAGCTACGGCAAAATCACACTGTGGTTACAAAATAGGAAATTCGTGAAATGGTCCATCTTCCGACGACTCGTTATCATAAACCATATCAATTACTTTTGTAAAATTATACTTATCTGATGTAATTTTAGTCGGTCTTCCCATTTATAAAGTCAATTTTTTATGAAAATTCATCAAAACAGTGAAAAATTAGATATGTTTGCACTTTACGTTTGCCGATTTTCGCACCGACTTAGGGAAAAATCAAAATCAATGAAGCGTAACGTATACTGTACATTCCTGCTGAGGATCGAGCGAGACGACGATACACGTGTTCTCTCTGCTGCCCATGCCTGGCATCGTCACGTGATAAGCAGATACAACAATACCAAACTGGTCGGGTCGAGTATACCCCGTCTATAATCACAACATGAACGATGTACAGTATTTGATTGAAGGTCGACTCGACCTACCGGAATGGTATAGATAATATAGCTCGAATGAGAGAGTTGGAATATTTGTGTAGTGCAGATAGTAAAAGGCCTGGTAGTATCAATTCGCATAGGGTCTACTACACTAGCTAGCTCAATTTTTAACTGGGCCGGATCGGCTAGGTCTCCTTCCTACTACCTGGTCTACTTGCTTGATGCATGAGTATCCGCTTTTTTGGAGAGTAAACTAAACCTATTTATTTTAGGCCTACTTAGACGATCGGGACACCATACGTGTGGACGGCGATCGGACCTTGTTTTGCTTCAATATTTACAGCCGATTTTGTAGAATGTTTTAGGTTTAGATTGTTTAGGAGTTTGGTTGATAGGATGGGTTTTGTTATTTATTTATGGGCCAATCGTCTAGTAGTAGGCTAGCTAGGCCCATGGGCCCCATTGTTTTAACGTAGCCATCGTGGCATGGAATCCCTAGTCAGAATGGCTCTCGCCCATATTATTATTAGGCTAGGCCTAGAGTAGTATTGTACGTGAAGCCGATAATACGATCTGTACTATAGAGGTATAAAAATAGTATAATTTATGACTCCGTATCTGTACTAAATTTTGTATTTCATTAAATGTCAAATAAATATATGCTACTACTGTTATTATTACACTTTAGGCCTAGCTTAGAAAATCTACAAAAAATGTATTTCACAATGATCACAATGGTGGTCGTCGTTTGACAGGGGAGAGAGATGTAAATTAGTTGACAAACACAACGTACATGACGTCGCGAGTTTGGAATCCACTGGTGACGTGATTTTGTGAATATCTCATGAATATTAATGAGCTTCCCTAAGCTGCTAAAAAACAGACTTTCCATGAATTTACCCTAAAATGTATATGAAATTTAATTTTTTTAATTTCTCGTTATTACTTCTTCATTCTGAAATGTCTATATTGTTATAATATTTTTTATTTAATAAATAAACGATATTTAAAAGCAATTTTAAACCCAGAATCCCCCTTTAATGAATAAACTATTGACATATACCTGTAGTTGTACAAACGGCCTCATCTTCTTCAGATTCACAGTCACTCACACCATCACACAATTGACTTTGTTCAACGCATTCCCCTGAACTACAACTGAAAGTTCCATTCTTGCAAGCTGTAAAAAACAATGTTATATAGAGTATCAACTCTTGTCCTGCCGCATATTACAGTACTTATTTCTCTGCCAAAATGCACAATATCATAGACGAAAGAAGTGTTTTTCAAAAGCCTGGGACTATCTGGCCTTTACTTGATTTACTTCTATATTCATTGATATTCAGCTCTCATTGTCTTTTTGATTTATATATGAATTTTAAAAAATGATTTAAGACCACCTACAGGTACTAGGAACTAGTTACGTCATATACATTGTGAACATGCAGGGATATTAGGGCATATCTTCCTCTCTCGATTCTTCAACACTGTTTTGGTAGATTCTAGATCCACACGACAGACCAACAACACAATATACGTATCACCCATGTTGTTGAAAGCACAACCCTTCCCAATTATCTATATGCTATGCAACTTACGGCAGTCTACTTCATCACTTCCATCGGAACACTGTGCAACTCCATCGCAAACCTCCAACTCTGGAAGACACTGGTTGCAGTCATTGCATACAAACAGACCATCACATATACAAGCTGCAAGAAATAGAAGATTATTGCAAAGGTTACACTGTATAATTAGATCACAAAACAACCAAATTATGGAACAAATTCCCAAATGACATCTATATTAAATTCATGACACTTTATCAAAGCATAAAAAACACAATCCATAATAATTGATAATTAACATATCTTTTTCCTTCTATGTTTTTGTAGGTAGATCTAATATAGGCCTAGGTAGGTAGGTCTAGTATATTTTGTGTACCTTCAATGAAATTTTCTCGGATAAGGACAATAAACCATAGGTTTAGTGTACACATCTAGCTCACTTTAAAGAACCTAGTACATCTTTCAAGAGGAGTAGGGGGTTATCCCAGTGACATACTAGTACACACACTGACATTGATAATAATTGGGCACTTTCGGAGACCAGTCTTAGACTGAGGTTATCCAGTATAAATAAATAACAAATTCATTCAAATAGATTTTAAACAGACTTACGGCATTCATACTCATCACTCATATCACCACAATCATCGTGTCCATCGCAACGATGTGTAATAGGTTGGCATTCACCTGATGCGCAGACCATCTCACGCACAGAACATTCATAACCTGCAAGTGTAACATTAAGAGATAGTACATTTTAAAACCAAATTACTTAATTATCTCAATATTTATTTTTAAAATAATTTTGATATTGAAAATGTGTGTAGTTGGTCGCTTTCTTGTCGATGCTTTTATTGTAGAACGTAATTTATTTATTTTTCTCTGTTCTGGGTTGACCAACTAGCATAGGTGTTTAGCACCTGTTTGGTCTTTCCGTGCCTCCTTTTATAATTGTTTTGTCTTTTTTGTTATGTATATGGCAGAAATTGAATAAATAAAAAAAAATAAATAAAAAAAAAAAAATGCTATGATTCCTGAGGAGTTACTGGTATAGATTTCAGCACTGGAGAAGCACCATCAGAGCTGAAGAGGAATGATTGTAGGCAGTGGTGTAACGCATGGGGCAAAGGCTCCTGGTTTAACACTCCTAACGGGCCCTCCAACATTGGGTAGTTGCATCAAGGCTTTACGCTCTGGGATATCTGTGTTTAGCTAGTGACCAATTATAGCCGCTGATAATAAAAAATGTGAAGAAAATTCTTGATTCTGATAATTATAAATCTAAGAGGAATTTTCGTATATTCTGATTCTTTGCATTGTTTTATTATTCAACATAGATACTTACAATCCTCCTCATCACTCCTGTCATCATAACCACAATCAAGTTCTCCGTCACAACGGAAGGACTTTGGGATACAAAAACCACTGTCGCAGGTAAATTCTTCTTCAGTACATGTAGGAGGTGCTATAAAAATAATGAACAATATCATGTTAAAATCAATATTAAACTTTATCTTATAATGTTCTAATGACCAGCATACCTCAATTTCCACCAAAAAAAAACCATGCCTTAATAATTTCATATACACATAATCATACATACCAGAAGAAATGTGTTAATGAACCAATAAACTTTGTAACTCATGTAATAGATATATTTAATAGTAGTCATAAGCGTTAGAAACTTTAATAGAAATGTGAAACTTACGACAACCATGTTCATCACTGTTGTCAAAGCAATCAGGAACACCATCACATCGAAATGCATCGTCGATACAGTGGCCATTGTCGCAAGTAAATTCATCAGTTCCACATGTAAAAACTGTAAATAAAACAACATTATCTTTTAAATGATGAAGGAATACTGTTTATAGAAGGCATTGTACATCTCATCAATTGTTTTTATGTTTTTAAAGCTCCGTCACTCTGACACTATCAAACTAGTTTGACAAAAAAGTGTGCTGTGCTCAAATATGGTAGTGATCTTCCCAAATATGGTAGTGGTATGACATCATCATATCCATATATGGGCACATCACATTTTTTTTTAGTTTGATAGTGTAGACAAGGTTTTAGGCTATATTCTATCCTTTTTTAAAGAGCTCTCGTGTGATGGATGTGAATTGAAATAAAACATATTTAAATCATTTATTTTACCACATTCAAACTCGTCACTTCCATCTCCACAATCATCGGCGCCATCACAAGTCCATCCAAGTGGAATACATCTTCCATTAGTGCAGGACATTTCATTTTGTCCACAAGTACCCTCTGCAGAAAATAACAATATTTTTAAAAAAATATATAATAATAATAATACCACATTTATATAGCGCCCTTTTCATGAGTAATCATGCTCAAAGGCGCTTTACAAGCATTATTACCCCAGATCAAACATGTATGGAAACATACTCCCATAATGCAGCCGGTAACCAGCGCAAAGTTGTGTCTAGATCTAACTGGGTACTCATTTATACACCTGGGTGGAGAGAGGCAACGTAAAGTATCTTGCCTACGGATACAAGCAATGCGGCGAGAGTTCAAACCTAGGTCTGACGATCGGTAGTCCAACGTCCAACACACTGCGCCTCACGCCCTCATCAATAATAATATATAATATAGAAAATCATCTGCGTGGTAGACTTGATCCAGATCATGAATAAGAGTGCTTGATACAGTAGAGCAATATAAATGAAAAATCAAGACTCAGGTTAATAATTCAACATATTTATTAACACATATTTATATACACACATATATATAATAAATATGTTAAATTATTAACTTGAGTCTTGATTTTTCATTAATATAGAAATATATATATTATATATATAAATCAAAGAGCTTAGAAAAAATCAAATTAAAATTGCCTCAATTAAATTTATTAACACTAATAAATAAATTTATATTAAGGCATATTTTTTATTTTGATTTTTATATATACATAAACTATCATGTGTTATAAATAAGTAAAATATTAAAAGAAAAAACAAATAAAACAAAATTTACCTGGGCATGGTTCTCCCAAACAAACAAATTTTCCTCGGTAACACGTGCTGGTTAATATAAAAATTGAAAAATGTCATCAATTTTATGAATGAATGGGAATTAATTTTTATTTATTATTCCATAAAGCTCATTTGAATTTGTTATTTATTTATACTGGGTAACCTCTTCAGTCAAACACTGGTTTCCCAAACAGCCCAGTTATGATCAGTGGCTGTGTTTGTACACCCCCTACTTGTCTCAAACGATGTACTAGGTTCTTAAAAGTGCACATGAGCTAGATGTGTACACTGGACCTACGGTTTACAGTGCTTATCTGAGAAGACTTGTTTTCCCACCAGAATTTAATCAAAGTACATATTCAATTAAAATTTACAATGAAAGTTTACAAAATAACTAATAAATTACCAGTTTTGGCATTCCTTGGTGATGACAGTGCCAGGTGGATATTCTCCATTTTCATAGACGCAAGGGCATTCATCTGCCAGTACACATCCTTCATCTGAAGTACAAAAAAAAACAATTGTAATTTAAGGAAATCTTGTCTTATGGGGACCAAACTTTTTTTTAATTTTGATTTTTGATTTGATAACTTTTTTTCTTTCTTTTTTTTTTTTAGACCTTGCGGACTTTTTGATAGGTATATCTTAAATACAGATGTACTAAAAAGTCTAAAGCTCTGTCAACACTATCAAAATAGTTTGACAAAAAAAGTGTGATGTGCCCAAATATGGTAGTGATAAGCCCAATGGTAGTGGTATGACATCATCGTGTCCATATATGGGCACATCACATTTGTTATGTCACATAAAGATTGAAAGTGTAGATAGAGCTTTACAGTTTTCTGCAAATCAAAGTGTAATAGAGTAAAACCAAGTACCTTGGGCTACATATCCATGTGGACAGTGACAACCTTCCACACATTCACTACAGTGTAATGGATCCTCTCCGCTAATGGTGTCACATGTTTGACGACAAGTAGGTCCACACGCCATGTACTCCAGACCACTTTCGCACTGCATCGCTAAAAATCAACAAGAAATATTATTGTGTTAATTAATATACAATAACCTGTTTTGCAGTCTTCATTTTCATTGTACATGAATATTAAAAATGGTCTTGATGGAGGAGCCAGGATTTGCCGATGGGCGTGAAAAGCGAAAGAAACAAGACAAATGTTAGTACACTATGAATGTACCAACAAATGATACAAATATTAACAAATGAGGTGCAACTTTGTTTGACGACGACAATCGTGATGAAGTTAAGAAAATAAACACGTACGACAAAGATCTTGTGATCGCCACTTGATATAAACTCCAGCATCATTACATTCTTGAGCATAGGCAGCAACAGCCGTACAAAGACATTCACAGTCACCACCATAATCACAACTAACAAGAACACGTAACAAAATACATTATAAGTCAGAATTGTGAAATAATGATAAATGAAACTTGATTTAAAAAAACATATATAAAATGGTAAAATATAATGGTATAAATATACTGTAGCTTAAAAAACATTATAAAGACAGAATTGTGAAGTAACAAAACGAAACTGAATTGAATATACAATAGTAAAAATTAGAAAGATCAAATTTGATGAACAATACTTGACCTAATGAGAACAAATATAATATGTAAAATAACTGAAAATGAACAATAGGTCTATGCATATATATATTGGACCAATCAAGGGAATCTTATTTAGACCAATCAAAATGTATTCAAGTAACGTACCCACAAGCATCATAAGTACATCGGTCAAAATATGGTTCAGGCTCAACTTTGGAATGACATTCTTCAAAAGTGCTGTGTAGTATAATGTTACAGTGTCGCATTGCCCATGCTTTACGCTCTGGATGTAACTAAAAAACACAATAATAATATAAGTAACTGATATATATATATATGTAAATAATGTGTACATCTGACATGCATGTGGAAGACTGAAAGTTACAACAATTACAGTTACAACCAATCACAATGTGAGACACAACGCTGAATGGTAGATTGTGAATTTGTGAATATTTTTTATCACCCTCAAGCTTAACTATAAATGGAGGAAATTCAGATTAGGCCCTCTACAGATCCATGGCAGCTAGCAGTGCAGTGCCTACACAGATAAGCACACCAGAAGACAATCCCCTACTCTTTTAAAATGGCAGTTGTACTCTTCTCTGGTTCAACTAACCTCACAAGGAGAGTCAAGAGAAAGCTCTTCAACATCTGGGCAGTTGTTCAACACTTGCCAACTGTTGGCAAAGTTCTCAGACGACTGCTCAACCAATCCTGTTCTAGTGGTAAAATCGTTGGTCTGGTCAGTATCATAGTTTCCACACAGACCGGATGTTAAACTATTAAACAGAGGGTCAACTTCAACATACAGTCTAGTACCTGTGAATAAATTAACATTAAATAACATAAGGTGGAACTTTACATAGAATGGCTCAGACTAAGCATCTTGCCTAAAACACAAACTGGGAACTTTAACACTTAAGGTATGTCTTCAACAAAAGGGGATGAATATTTTGCAGTTACTAGTCAGAATCTCAGAGGCTGTGAATGAATTCCAGTGATTGGGAGATTATGATTTAAGTTAAAGCATCTTGCCTAAAGACACAGACTGGAAGCTCTTACACCTATAACCTCACACATATGATTCATACCGCTCTACAGTCTATCTCACTCTAAAAGAAGACCATTGTTGGAAATGAAAGGAATGCCTTCTACAAAGAGTGATGAACATTTTGCAATTGGCACTCTTGGTAATAAGCAAAGTAAGTAAATAAAGACATTACCTAAATCCCACTTCACTTTCAGACCAATGTCACTGGTAACAATGTAGTAGACTCCAGACTGCTCGATACGCAAATCATTATAGTACTTCGGTAGCGTGATCTGCACATTATTCACGCTGATCTCGGAGCCTTTAACCATAAAAATGGTGATGTTTCCAATATGAATGTCGATAGCACGAGTACATGTTATACCGCTGCTTCCACATAGCACGGTCTCCACATCGATTGAGAATGCATTGTTTGATGCTTCTGCAAGAACATATTGGCAGGGTCCGGCAAATGTGTACAGTTTACCATCAAAAGTCTGAAAATGTCCTTCTCCAACCACAGAGCAAGTTCCTGTAATGATGAATGAGAGTTAAAAATGGTATTAATATTGTTTTTTTACAAGTCACGGAGGTACAAACACTATTAAAAAAGTCTTAATCTTGGCTATGATCAGCACACACTCATCAAAGCACAAATGATACTATTACTTTAGGATAGCTACGGCAGTAAGTTTTATAGCTATTGCACCAATCAGTCACCTTACTAAAACACATCATTGTATAATATTGCACTGAAACATGAAGAACTGGTTTCCACCGGTTTTATCTAGAACAAAACTATATCCTACCTGAACACTGAACATCAGTACAGTCCCACTTTCTTCCTTTACAGGTACTAAAATAAATAATTTGTATTTATCACAAACATAATCATTGACATTTGGCTCAAATTAAAACGTAACAGAATAGAAAAACTGCATATTAGAGAAAACAGTATTTTATGTAAATATTTACCAAGAGTTACATGAATCTGGATGCATAGTTTCACCTTTAGAGTATCGAATACCACCATGACGACATGGGCAATCCTCTGGTAAGACACATTCATCCCCCTAAAAAAGTAAAAGATATTAAACTAACTTTATTTCTTTCCCTTTTATTATTCAACATAGTATATGGGCCATTGGCCCTAATATAAAAAAATAATAGACTATAACTTAAGATAATTATTTCTTCTTTCAAAAGCAAAGTAGACATATTTTCCTAAATTTTAAAGTTTGTGTTTGAAAGTAATAAACATTGTTTTTTAATAGAAGAATACACACAAATAAATTTTGGAATGAATTTGTTTGTTAAATCATTATATGTACATTGTAAAATAAAATGAAATTCATTTTCAACAATTATATTTTTACATACTTTACATGTTCTCTCATGTCTTTCTAAGCCTTTCCATCTCCCCTTTTCCACAATAATAATGACTATGAAAAATAACATCTCTCGAAATCCCCATTACACTAATAAAAGTGTATTATTACAATCTAGTATGGAGAATGTACTTACAGCCAGAATATAGGGTTCTATACACGCACATCCCGAACGCGTTGAACTAGAGCATTCTTCATAGTTGTCGTAGTTAAAACACGTCTTTGGACATTCTGATGCGTTAGGCACGTACTCAAGATTGTTCGGGCAGACAACTTCATCGGCACATTCTTCTCCCTCGCACACAAATGTACCATTAGCACAAACACTATTTTTAACAATTATTTTCAATTTTAAATGCGGTGCAAGAAAAATCTATACAAATATACATTAAGTCTATTCAGAAAGATATCAGAATATATATAAATCATAATAAAATAATGTTAAATTCAATATAATGCAAAATGCAGAGTGCATCTAAAGCACTTAAACAATAAACATTTTAAGAAAAGCAAAAGATTAATGATGTGGAAATTAAAAAGGTGGGATTTGATGAGTTATTTGAATGTGGTACAGTTTTGATACAAGAAACTTTATTCGTCTTCGTAAAAAAAAAAAAAATGTCGGTTGTCAGCAAATCCAATTAAAAGTATAGAATATTAAAAATCTTTAAAGGTTAAATCGTATTGTTACAAATAACATTTTAGAGACACCAATGTTAAAAAAATTAATAGAAAAGGTTTTACTCTTTTACAATACGATGGATTGTTCTAATGACAAGAATAATAGCAAAGATGTGTGGTACTGTACAACTCACCATGTCATACAAGGTCTTTCCAAAACATGTCCAGGACTGTAGGACTGATCCTCAAAAGTACAGTAGCATGATGCATACGGCACACATTCCCCGTTATCGCTGATAGCCTGACCTTCAGGGCATATACAACCGGCAACGCAGAAATCATCCTGAACGCATGGGAACGCCAGTTGGCTACAGGTCATGCCGCAACCCTGACTACACTCTGTGTATACACTGTTGCCCTCACACTGAACGGCTGTAAAAGAACAAGACGAAAATCAGTTATTAACTGGATCTGGACACAATTTCTTAATTAACTAAATAAAAGTAAAAACAAATTTATGAAAGTCTTTCCTTTATGTGGCAAGATACAATTATATATATATTTTTTTGAAAATTTTTATCCTACAGTGTAGACATCAATTACAGGATAAAATATATCATAAACAATTATTTTCTAAATTAAGAATTTTTGTATTTAAATAATAAAAGTGAAAAAAACTTACCACAATATTCATTAACAAGGCTGTCCTCTCTCCAGTATATCGCAGCACCGGCATTCGCACACTGGCGTGCGTAAGCGGAAATCGCACCGCATAGACAATCAGCTGACTTGTCGGAATCACAACCACATACATCGTACAAACAAAGATCATAATACAGCTCAGCGGCCACAAAGCCGTGACAAGGTTTGAAGATGTCTTGGTAAATAATACTACACTTCTCTATAGCAAAGCTACTCATGAATAGGTTCACGCTACACGGTAGGGTGATGGTCGGCGTCTCGACGAGATCTGCACACTCGCTACTTGTTTTGAATTTGTTTGCAAATTCAATTTTACTCGTTTCAATGTCACCTTCAGGTGTCATGTAATCGTTGTTCTGGTTGAAATCGTAAGTACCGCAAAGTCCACGTAACTGCAAGTTTCAAAGTAAAGAAAAAAATCTAATATATCAGCAATAAGTATAAACTGTGCAATACAATTTCTTTCATTTGTTTCTTTACCGCGGCTCGAATTATAATTAATTTGTTATGATAATGTATTTTTGTATTGTATGTATTGTATTGTCGAGGGTTGCTGGATGGGCTACCCTCATGAAACATGGTTCAATTAAAACAATTAAAAAACCATATTTTGACAACGAATTAGTGTTTCATTTCAATTGCTAATTTTACCTGCATTAGGCTTATCGGCGATATTGTAAATCTCGCAATAGTTCAGAAATCATACGTACCCTAATACGTTGTCAAAATATGATTCTCGGTAAAGTTTCCTTTCCACATCTCCTTATCCTTCCTTTTTTTTTAACCAGTTACTTATTAACAGCTAAGAAGTGGACTGGAGTCATCATAATCAGGAATTGAACCTTGAGATATTACATACAAACCTTATGCATAAATGATGGTTGAACTGTAACATATAACCGGAAGATTCCATCCCATTCCACTCTCAAACTGTAACTATGAATCACAACAAACATGGAGGATGCTTGGACAATGGCCAAATCTGCATTTTCGAATGGTAATTCAACGACACGGCCATTAACGAGAACCTCCAAGTTAGGATTCAGCGTCACAACGGTCCTGGATACCGTGACGATGGCGGAGCGTGTGCAGGTGAGGGACATACCACTTCCACATTCAGCGTTACTTGTGACAATGCTGAACTTACCATCAACATAATCCTATGGATGAAAAAAAAAAATAAATACTATTTTGGTACATTTTTTTTTATACAGTTTAAGGGAATAAGGACTCAAGCCTGTTTTCCACTAACAAATTTTATGTGACAAAAAAAAAAAGGATGTGCCATATATATATATGATGATGTCATATCAGTATCATATTTGGGCATATCACCACCATATTTGGGCATATCACACTTTTTTTGTCAAACTAGTTTGATAGTGTAGACAGAGCTTTAAGGAAAATTTGTGCTCACCTCAGCTAGCACATAGTCACAATCACCTTGGAATGTGTAATACTTTTGATCAAAGGTGATATAATGCGGATCACCAATGACTGAACATGTCGCTTCACAGACGTCATTTGAACAACTCCACTGTCCTGTATTACAGGTACTAGAAAAAACAGTTTATAAATAATTCAGTGTCTATAAACACCACAACTTTGAATACATTTTTATACAATTTATTCAATAGTTGAATTTAGATAATTAATTTAGATAATTAAAGGTATCATTCTCACCAGTTGTTGCATTTAATTTGAATAACATCGCCAGATCTGTAATTCTCTTTATTATAAACACATGGGCATTCTTCAACCAGAATGCATTCACCATTTTCTTCAACGAATCCAGTAGGGCATTCACACCCACTGACACATTCTGGTGAGCAATGCTGCGAGAGATCCATGTTGCTGGTGGCGCACGTCAGTTTGCACATGCTGCCACATTCTTTGTACACCATGAGGCCTGGACACTCCTTGGCTGAAAAACATAAATTTAAAACATTTTTTTATATACAGTAGAATGTCTATTAATGTGACACATTCGGGACCAAACAAAGTGTTCCTTCATAGAGGTGTCCTCTGAATTCGGGATGGCTATAATGTCAAAACATATAACGAGCGAGTGAGTGGTCTAGCCGTAACATTGGCAAAGGTTTGAGGCTCACTTGCTCCATGGTTCTGGTGGTAGAACGAGTCTTCTCGAATAAGAACTATAAACCATAGGTCGAGTGTACACATCTAGCTCATGTGCACTTTAAAGAACCTAGTACATCTTTCGGGATGAGTTGGGGGTTACCCCGGTGTACTAGTACCTTACCTTAATTTTAAATATATGTTGCCTGGACCCCACATTTTAAAGCTTAAGCTTCCAGTGGGGTACCCTTTTTCTCATTTATTATCTATTATTTCTAGAAAATGTAACTGTATTTTGTTTTTATTTGAGAAATAAAATTTATTGATTGATTGATTGATAGTACATCACATTCATAACTGGGCCCTCTGGGAGACCAGTCCTTGACTGAAGAAGTCGCCCAGTATAAATAAAATATTAACTTACGGCATACACCGTCTCTCCAGTCTAGTATGATGTTCTCTGAAGCACATTCTCTGGAATACGCTTGTAAATTTTCACACAGCACCGCCATTATGTTATCGCTGGTGTCACCCCAAGCACAGATGTCATATATGCACGAATCGTAATATGGTGTATATTCAATCTGTAACAAATGAGTGATATCAGTTTTATTTTACGCAATCAGCTATGTAGCTCTAGTTGCGCATCTGCTTTTACACAAAAACTATTGCAAGTGGTGGCTATTCTGGTGTACGTACTGTTAAGATAAAGGTCTTACGCCTGTCTACACTATCAAACTTTATGTGACAGAAATGTGATGAGCCCATATACTGTATGGACATGATGTCATATTACTACCATATTTGGGCACATCACAGTTTTTTTGACAAACTAGTTTGATCGTGTAGACAAAGCTTTAGACTTAAGCCCAATATGAAACCCTTGCAATATGAAATCTAAGGCCAAGACTATCAGCACTGTATTCTTAGATTCTAAGCCTCCTCTAGTAGTTGAAATTGACTTACTGTACTATGACAATCCTCAAATTCTTCTGCTGACAACATGGTACACATCAACTCTGCGGAATTTAACCGATCCGGGTACGTATCACATGGATTATCAGTTCCAAGACCTGTACACGTCTAAAAGAATAAAAAAACGAGAGACGAATAATGGCATACAGTATGTAGAGTCTATACAGGTACGGAACTCACGAAATAGACTGTACTTTACATTATGAATTTATACGAGAAATAAATGTTTGTTTTGAATTTCGATTTAAAATAATTGCGTGTGTTGTCCGCAATTAAGGTGCAATTCATGTTATTCCACAACAATTACGTTTTTTTGATAGACTTTACAAATAAATGAATAAAAACGGTTTAAAAAAAAATTCGTTTTTCTTACTTCACCAACTGTAACTGCTTCCCAAGAATTACCAAACTGAGATACTATTGTTGTTATCTCACCATTTTTCATTGTAAGATCATCTACAAAAATAAGCCACTAAGGTATTATTAAATTTCTTTATTTATTTCATTATTTATTTTATAAAAAAAAAAGACAATATAAATTTGAATCAAAAAACAGGCAAGACGGCATTGACACTGTAGGTCTTAAATGCATTGCTGCAGAGCTATTTATTTTAAAACGTATTAACAATACGAGCTAACATCATAAAAAGATCCATATTTGGAAATTTTATATGTTCTGGTTCTTTTATTCACAAAAATAAGTTTTGCCATAATAGTAAGTACTGAATTTCAAGATAACTTATTTTATACAAAGGTGTATAAATATACGAAAAGGTAAAAAAAGGTTTAGTAATAAAAGAATCTTACTAGATGGATCATTGTCATAGGTTCCACAAAGGCCAGCAGAAGTATCCACCATCTCATTCAAAAGTGTCACATAGATAGTGCTGGCCATGTCCCACTTGGCTGACACACCCAAACTACTATCCATAAATGTATAGTCACCAGTAACAGTAATTGATATTCCTTATGGAAAAAAATAATACATTTATTATCAGTGTTACAGTACTTATTAAATATTTTAAAAGTAATGTACATGTTAAATAATGTACATGTACACACTTTTTGAAACAGTCAATATTCTCAAAACATCACTTTTGATAATCAAAATGCCCAAATTCTATTCATCTCATAATAAAATGTATTAAAAAAAAAATCAGTATTAATAAAAATACCATGTCAAAGAAACACAATATTATTGTTGGTTTTCAATTATACAAAACATTATACATAAAGTTAGAAGCAAGTTATTTGAAAACTAATTGAAAAAGTTTTTTTCAGCTTCAATATACTCCCAAATATATATATAGACTACCGTAATGAAATATGTGTTTACACAAACTAAATTACAGAATACCAGTAAAGATCTAGGCCATAAAGAAGGATAATATCAAATATGTGTTTACACTGTAAACAAATCTTATTAGATAAGGTAGACCATGTGTTTGACCAATATCTATCAGAATACATCAATTGACAAAAACATACATATGACGTAAGATTGAACAATTCTGATTGGTTTATTGTCATTACACAATCCAGATTTGTGTATATTGTACAATCAAAGTCCATATCCCATTTGGAGCAAACACAGCATATAAAAAGCTGTATATATTGTAACTGATACAAGGTACTATTGCTTCTAAAATGACTGGAATGTTATTATTGGTAATGATATTGGCTGTGAGCTGCCAAGCTCAACCACAGGTTGTCAATAATGAGGTGGAGGCAATGAAACTCATCGCCAAACAAAGGTATGTCAATTCATACCAGGCCAAGGCAGAGGAACTACAAGCAGCTGTGGATGAACTTATTATGAAACCGTTGCTGTCCCCATCAGCAGACTTGGTATCAGTGCAACCAACTACTGCTAGTCCTTCAGAATCAACAACATCTGATATGGATACTGCTACATCCAAATGGAATCAAACAGATGTGCCTACAACCGCAGACGGAAATGTCACCAATCATTCATCATTTGTCACAATTGTCACAAACTACACAACAATAAATGTAACTGAGCTTCCCATAAATACGATGACAACAAAACCAAGTCTAAGTCAGTGTCAAATTGACTTAAAAACATTCCAATCAGATCTTTTGCTAGGAGAAAATTATGCGTTGATGATGGTAGACTCCTACGGTAAACTCCCACCTGGTATCCTTCAAGGAAACATTCAGTATTGGCTTGGACTTTATGACGAATGCTTAAACCAGACGAGAGAAATTGGTGATGGACGAATCAATTACAGAGGAAAATATTGCGTCGCTGGACTTAATGCTAGAAAAACTAAGCTTCCTAGTATTGGAATATGTGTTCCCGACAGCTGCAGTGACAGCGATCTGATGGAAATCTTGGGACCTAAAACACCGGATAGTCTGCTATCTGTGTCATATGTTCTATGCAATGAGGTACCAGAATACTCAGCCGCTGCAATCATTTGTCTGATTTTTCTATCTTTCTTTGGACTATTGATCGTAATTGGAACTGTGTACGACATCTGGATGAGACACAAAGTAAGCCGCCAAGATGGATTTGAAAAACTAACTGAAGATGATGCAAATGTAAACAGTATCAATAATACTCCCACAACCGAAGGAATAGCATTACATACTGGTGCATCACATACACGCAGGGCAGACAGACAGACCGGAAGAAGTATTTTTGGGAAAGTTCTCCTCTGCTTTTCTTTGTTAATCAACGGTGATAAGATTTTAAAAACCAAGCAAGGAGAACAAAGTCTAGGTGCTTTAAATGGTATTAGAGTTATTAGTTTATGGTGGGTTATGTTAGGACATACTTATGCATTCGCAATGACCTTATTTAGTAATCCTACAGTAACTCTAGACATAATCAGCCGATTCACATTCCAAGCAGTTGGCAATGCTACATTCTCTGTTGATTCTTTCTTCTTTCTAAGTGGCTTGCTCGTAACTTACTTAACCCTTAAATATTTACAGAAACATGATGGTAAGCTTAACTGGGTCATGTTTTATGTTCACAGATATCTACGACTCACTCCCGTTTACATGATGGTAATCTTTATTTTCACAACTCTTACAATTCATTTTGCAAATGGTCCTCTTTACCAAGCTTTTTTTTCTCCAAATCCTGTATTTGGTATTGCGAGTGCAGTGACACCCTGCCAGAAATATTGGTGGACAAACCTTTTGTACATCAATAACCTCTACCCGTCAGGTATTAATGAAGAATGTATTGGATGGAGTTGGTATCTTGCTAACGACATGCAATTCTACATCATAAGTCCATTTGTTATCTATCTTTTGTATCACTACTTCTTTGTTGGAGTGGCATTCTGGAGTGGTCTCCTCATAACCTGCTTCGGCAGTTTGATTGGCATCTCAATGAAATACAGTATTTATGCCGGTCTCCTTCCCCAGACACCAGATCAAAGAACACTTGGCGCTGATGTAATATACATTCGCCCATATACTCGTATCTCCACGTACTTAGTTGGTATGGCTCTTGGTTACATTTTGTATAAATACAAAGATCGTGTTCGTATGCCTCGATTCGTAGCTATTATGGGATGGCTGGCTGCAACTGGTATTGCTCTCGCTGTTGTTTATGGTCTATACGGAACTTACCATGGTAACCCAATAAATAAAGCAGGATCGGTGGTGTACATTACTCTCTGTCGATTTTCATGGTCTGTGGCTCTCGGTTGGGTTGCCTTTGCTTGTGTCACAGGATACGGTGGGCCAGTAAACACTCTACTCTCCTGGTCCTTTTGGATACCACTTTCACGAATTAACTACTGTGCTTATCTTCTCCATCCCATAATAATGTTTGTCTTTTATTATTCCTTACCTAATCTGATCTATTTTACAGATCTGTTGTTGGTATATTTTTTTCTTGGCAACATCGTCCTTTCATATTCTGCTGCGTTTCTTTTGTCTGTATCAATTGAAGCGCCATTTATGGCGCTTGAAAAATTACTATTAAATCGCGAAAAAAGTGTGTAGAAACAGTTATCATCATCAGATATGAGTTATAGATAAAAGGGTTAGAATATAAAGAAAACAGTTTTATCAAAATAATTTTTAATTTTATACTTTAATACTTTTTCAAACTTGTACTAAATTGAATCATAATAAAAAGTGTAGAGCATTCAAACACAAAATTTGAAAAGTATTTCTAATAATGCAACTTAAAAATTGGTAATTTGTATTCAAATGAATGTGTTCAATTGTTTTAATTTAGTAGGAATTATTTGCATACTTACCATTTGTATAAAAAGGGTATGCTGTTACTGGTTGATTATTGTAAAGAATATTACCATTCTCAATGATAAGTTCATCAAAATTAAGCATGATCTCAATACGCTGTGGCAAGAAATAAAAAGAACATTTAGTTACAATATATGATGTAGCTTATTCAATTTTGTGAACTTTTACAAATTTTAACCACCAACTGAGACGTAGCGAGGAATGTGTGTACACTTTATCGTAGTAACATACTGTACACAGTAAGGCTCTGTCTACACTATCAAACTAGTTTGACAAAAAAAGTGTGGTGTGCCCAAATATGGCAGTGATATGCTCAAATATGGTAGATGACATCATCTTGTCCATATATGAGCACATCACATTTTTTTGTCCCATAAAATTTGATAGTGTAGACAGAGAATTAGGAATACGTGTTACTAGTTGCTACAGAACAAAACAAAACAAAAGATATGTTGAGAATGTAATTATCATTTTCAGCTAGGCTTATCAATTTCCCTATATAACAGTTTTTTTAAATAAAATTGTCACTTAAAGCATGAACAATGTTTTAATCAATGGATGACTAATATACAAATAATCAATGTTGATGAGTGGAGTGGTACAAATAATTTCATGAGGTGAATGATGAAAGGTTTTGTTCATAGTAATAGTCGTGAAATTCTATTTCGTACGCGAGAACATTTTTATGTACACGAAAAAATGAAAAAAAAAAGTACCATTATATGATCGTTAAATAGTACATACTATTGCACACCATGGGACCCACAACCGTCCAAAATGACAGGAATTTATTTATGTGTTATTATGTTTTACCCCATCATTGAGTTGTACGAACCATGGACTACCTAATTAATAGGTCCATGTACAAACTACAAAAAAACATTCAAAAAAAATTTAATTTTACCTTATGACAAGTATTAATATCATTGCAATCGACATTCTTTACACGAATACTCCATGCACCGTACATATCAGAAGCAAAGGTATATGTGCACTGTCCATTAAATGTGAAGTACGTTCCGTCAAATGTACGGTAGTGATCACCGTTCCATGACACGCAAGTTGCATACGCTCGTTGCGCAAGATCATCGCCTTCTGTAGTTTAGAGAAATGAATTTTAAAATTCTGTACATATCAAACACTAATTAATTAGAAATGATATTAGTTTAATGGCAAGAAAAAAATAAGTTAATTGTTTTAAAATTAAATACAATAGATGGTCAAAGAGTTGTGATCAAATGTACACAGTTTCTTAGTGCTAAAATTTGTATTGTTCCTGTATAACCATACAGCTTTTGAAAAAGTAAAATAAATGTTTTTGGCCTGAAAATGTAACCGAATTAAATTATAATTATTATTACTTACCAGACTGAACTTCATTATTTTCTTGTGCTGAAAAAATAGAAAAAAAAACACTACTTATTTATATCATCATAAAAATATTTTAATTGAGTATCCTATTGTGTGCTCATTAAAACACTAGTATATGACACACTTCTAAGCAGTAAAATCTAGTATTGTTTATCCAGTGTGATTAGTAGCAGCTAACCTATATTAGTAGTACAGTATGTATGCTATAGAAAACCACATATTTTATGTACCTATTTCAGTTTGACAGTAAGCGCCCTCATATTCTGACGTGCAGCTACAGGTGTCAGGTGATACGCACACACCTCCGTTCAAGCATTCTGGGTCACAAATTGCTGTAGGACAAAATAAATTTTACTTATTAACTTTATAATAATTTAACTGATGAACATGAAGTATGGGACATAGTATAGGCCTGACACAAAATAGGCCTGATGTTAGAATCACATGCTCACCTTTCTCGCAGACAGATCCTTCCCAGCCATCGCAACAAACTTGAACGGTTACTTCTTTTTCAATGACTCTGAAAAGACATGCATTTTAATTGATATTACTTGGCCTGTTTTATATTTGGGTTTTACATATTTTATACAAATTGCATACCAGAACAAAAATACCATGAAAAGTAGATTATTGATTAAATTACTTTTTATTTTAAAAAATAGGTTACTGATAGATAGTATTTCACACAAAGTTGACAAACTTTATAACTAAAAAAGTTTTGAAATAATCTTAAACTTTATTTATCAATCAAAAGAAAAGAAATTCAAATATTGTTACCTGTATATATGGCACGTAAGGACGTCATTTTCGTCAGAGAATACAGATTTTCCGGTGTCTGCTAACCATCCTTCATCCACTACGGCAGAACTGCCAATATCAGCACACGCCACAGTGTCGGTCTCTGTTACATTTTGAAAATCCACTTGAGGGCAGTAATGGCTCTCGCTAAACAAATAAGATAATTAATATTAAATGCCGAGCAAAAAATGAGACAAAACAGGGCGGAAAACATTAGTTCATATAGCCTAGGCCTAACTGTATTATTATGATGGCGTTTTATACTAAAGCCAGACCTTAATTAACTAGCCCCGGCTAGAGCCTCTATACTATAGGTAGGTAGGCCTTATCATTAGCCTAATGACTAGGCTAGTTGGGCCTGGCCTGGCTGGCCTAGGCCTACCTTATTTATATTAATAATATAGGCCTACTAGCCTACTACTAGGCCTATAGTAGTAGTAGGGCCTAGTTAGGGCCTCCTAGGCCTAGGCTAGGCCTACTAGTTAGGCCTAATAAAAATGCATTTTTAACTAGCCTGGCCTAAGACCGCCTAAACCTATCTCTAACACAAAGGAGGTGAAATTACGATTATTATTAGCGCCTATGGTTAATTTTTGTAGGCCTGTTAAGCATCATTTACCGCCTTAAATCTATTGCATTTTTTATCTATAACTAACTGCGCAATGCGTTTTGCGTATAGAATCAAAGATCTATGGCCTTTAAATTTTCCGCGGGATTACGCCCTCTATATTACACAAACTTTCTATAGTAGAACTTTAAAATTATTCATGACACGTCACAGTCGATACGACTTATATACAAATTTTAAAAAAAAATTTATAAAAATGTTTGTTTTAATAGTTATTCAGTTAGATCAAAAATTTGAACTAAAAAAATTGTAATTTAAGGCAATAGTCAAATTGGTTGCCAGATAGGTTTATGGTTGAACTTTTTATAAGTGAAAACATGTTTTTTTTCGAAGTAAGTTATTAACTTTATTTCAAAATATTAAAATGGCATATTCAAAGTCTTCATTTTTGTGTAGGAGAATACATCTTTAACAAAAAATACAATTGAAAAAATATACAAACAACAAATAAATGTATTAAAAAATGAATAACTTAAGAACTTGGGTAAAATTCATAAACTAAAGGAAATATTTCTACCCCCAAAAACACATGAATACGATAAACTTGACGTTCTTACCTTGGAGGTGTTTGCGCTAAGCCCGCTGGAACAATTATACATATAGCAAACACTACGGGTATTATGGAGATACCCATATTGGTTGACCCCTGATGTGTCCAAAAAACAAGTTGTCCTCTTCTACTTAATCTATTTAAAAACAGTTAATGGTCTTGACTCGACCACTTGTAAACTCGTTGAAGTATCGATAGTCTCTAAATCTAAAATCTCAAGAGCTTAATTATATACTGCGCATAATGGCTTCCGTCAGCAGAAAAAGGATCATTACAATATCATTATTACATTCTCTATTGTTTTCTTTGAAATTAATTAATTTAATCAATTAATGATTTGTAAAGAGTGACATTTGTAAGAGCAATAATTGCCTGAATAAAGATTAAAATAAAAAGATATTATCAGCTGTTTGGGTTTTCGCGCGCAGCAGATGTTGAGTTGGTTTGTTTTGGCACAACTGGCGCAATTAAATCGGTATATTCCGTCCGTATATTATAAAGCATTGTATAATTATGCATATTATTAACAAGTATAATTTGGGTATGCAAGGTTATCTAATATTAATTAAATTCCAAAATTTAAGCAAAATTTAGTATACACCTTCCAGATAGGCCGATTTATTTAAAAAAGAATCATCACACATCTTAATTACCATGACTGTACAATCGCTATGTAATCTATTAATCAGTATTATAAATGCCAGACTACTTTTCTTTTTCTATTAATAATATCATTATTAGTAGGTCCTATTTTATTCGTTAGTCACTTGTGGGTTCGTCCCGCTTTTATTTCATACTAAATCCCCTGTTAACATTTCATTTAACATTCATTAATTCATTCATCCATCAATTCATTCGTTCGTTCGTTCGTTCGTTCGTTCATTCATTCATTCATCTTTTATTTCGGAATACCAGGATCCATATCCACAAAGAACTTAATCTAAGAAATCATTGTTAAAACCAATAAACTGATTATGTATAACACTATCTTCAAATAATGGAGTTACCAGGACTAAGTTGTATGATTATTATGTATTCAAAATAAACTTTCGCTCAGACTAGGTATGAAGAGCCGACTTTCATGTGTGTAGTTGTTACTAATTAATTATAATTTAAATTAATAATTTATCGTCATCATCTTTTAATTCAAATAAAAATACATAAGAATGTAACAAACATCCCAGGGTAAAACTTGGAGGACCAATCATATGCAGGGCAAAACAAGAAAACAATTACAAAACACTTGAAAGAAGGTAAAAATAGTAGAAAACAAATCCAAAAGGCATAAAATTCGGTTTGTAATAAAAATGTATTGTGTAGTTAAAAATGTTGGAAAAATGCTTGAACTCTAGAGGGGGTACATGCTGATGTGGAATCTGTGTAGCCGGAATGCGCATGTGCACATTCCCAAACCTAGCAACAATCAACAATAATACCGAAAAAACTAACGACGTGATGTGTTAAAAAACAGGTTTTGTGTTGAGCTAATGCAGTTTTACACACCACCTTCTGAATTTTATTCAAAATCAATTATTTTACATTATATTAATATATTTGAGTCTTCACCATTATTATGGCAACGTCAAGAATATCTGCTCGTCTTCCACCAAATATTGACCCAACTAAAGCACCACTTGCGTACGGCGATAGAGCACTTCCTAAGCTGGTGAGTAAAGGTCTAGGCCTAGTAGGCCCCTCCTAGGCTAGAGTAGGGCCTGGCCTAGGTAGCCTTGCTTAACTTGCTTTGTTTAACTAGCTAGGCTCTAGGCCTAGATGTAGTTACTAGTACTAGTAGGCCTGGTTTTAGGCTAGGCCTAAACTAAAAGACTTTTTATTCATTTTATTTTTAAATTTAATTTTTTTACAGAACTCGGAATTAAATGATCCTGAATTGATAACAAGACAACGAGCATTGATGGCACTTTGCGATTATCTTCATGATCCTGAGCATATAGTTGAAGCATTAAAAGTTGGTAAGCGTCACCAAACAACTGTTATGTGTTGTACTCTATGTTTGAAAGCAACACATTTTAGTGTTGCAAGTTTTTAATAAATTAGTATCGTCGGCCCTCGTTAATTTTTTTATATTACAGGCGTTGTGTCAAGTTTAAAAACCCTTCTAACAGATTCTGATGGAACGGTCAGAAATAAAACAACAGAAGTTCTCTATATTATTTCCGGTACGTAATAAAAAAAGTTTTAAATGATTTTTTTAATTAAAGTAATAAATAATTAAATGTCAACTCAAAACCAGATTGACTGGAGGCCTAGGCTATTTCTATAGAAAACATATTGTAACTATAATATTTTTTAACTTATTATTTTTAGGACACAATAGCGGGCGCGATGCCTTTATAGATGAAAGCATCATCATTCCTCTGTCAAGGCTGTTTGACGATGATGTGTACATAGTACGAAAAAATACGCACATGGCAATTGAAATGCTATGCGAGTTTTACCCGGGAGCAGAGGGTATGGTTGAAGCAAGCCTAATTCCAATCCTTGTTGATAAACTCAAAATTGAAGTAGATGATATTAAGGTAAAGGCTTGTCTACACTATCAAACTTTATGTGACAAAAAAATGCGATGTGATAATATATGGACATGATGATGTCATATCATAACATATTTGGGCACATCACACTTTTTGTTACAAAAAGTTTTATTGAAGGACAGTCAAGCTGTCAAACAACATAAAAAAAGGACAATATAGATTCATAAATATAATCCGTAAAAAAAACAAAATTATATAGAGTTTAAAGATGTATTGTCCCTTTGACTAATTCCAAAAAAAAAAACCAAAAAAAAAAGATTTTGAAAAAAAGGTTGGTCATTTTGAAGTATCATAATACTAATAGTTATTAACTTTAGTTTCACCAAAAATTAGTCGGAAAAAAAATCATTTAACTGATATACAGACCTTTTTTTGTTCAAAAAATTACTTTTAATCAAAACATATCTCATAATGTGCTTGTTTTTGGTACTCTGTATGCATAATCAAAAAAACTTCCTTGCGATCTGTGTGAGAACACCTTCTCAACCGTGACAAGTTGAAAACAATCCTAATTAACATCATGCATAATGCATACTAGGGGTTTGAAATCTTTGTTTACTTTCGCTCGCGACAATTTTCCAGACGAAATGTAATCCAACTAATTTTCCTGTTAATTATGTAAACTTGTTGTTTTTGGCTCGAATTTTCGACTTAAAGCGAATAACTTTAATATTACTTTGATATGGCCAATTTAAATTTAGAATATTTTAACCTTCATTTTTTGTGTTTCAAGGGACAATACATCTTTAAATTATTATTAGGACGAATTAGAAATTGCCATTTTTATCTATATTTGTTAAGTTGTTTGTTGTTGCTTTTTTAGATACTTTGTATTGTAGATCTTTATTTTGTAGTCTCAAATTTCGGGATCATTAACTGATAATGTTTAGCCCTACTTGCATGACATAAGTTAAATTTAATTTACTTTTTATTGACAGGAATACATTTTGGATACTTTGCATTTTTGTATGAGGTTAGAGCAGATTCAAGCACTAATAGCGGGTGGAATGGAAGTGTTTACAGAATTATTAAAACATCAGTCCCCTGTAATCCGAGCTAAGGCAGCTAGGGACATAATGGACTTGAGGTACACACACATTTACCATTACTGCAGTAATATCACTCCATGCAGTTGTATTTATATGTCATACTAGGGGATAATAACAAAAATTGACAATGGGGATTTCTGGTAAAATAATTTTTTTAAATACATATTGCGTATTGTAGTGTATTGTCTTAAGCTTTTGTCTACACTATCAAATTTTATGTGACAGAAAAGGTGTGATGTGCCCATATATAAAAACGATGACATCATACTGTATCACTACTACCATATTTGGGGACATCACCCCCCTTTTTTTTTCAAACTAGTTTGATAGTACAGTACCTGAATAGACAGAGCTTTAGTAATATAATCGAAACAAATTTAAAACATTTATAGTAAGTGTAATAAATTATTATTATTTTTTTTAGTGTTCCTCTGGATGGTAAGAACAAAGCATGTGAATGTAACAGTTTAGTTGACCTTGTGAAACTTCTCAAAGACAGTGACACTGATGTCCGAGCAAAAGCGTCGGGAGCCATAGCAACGTAAGAATAATCTTTTCTTAATCACATATGGCTGAATTCTTGAATAACATGTTGTTAAGCTCTGTCTACACTATTAAACTTTATGTGACAAAAAAATGTGATGTGTATATATACATGGACATGATGATGTAATATCACTACCATATTTGGGAATATCACTATAATATTTGGGACATCACACTAGTTTGTCAAACTAGACAGAGCTTAAAAGTGGCAATGAACATGAATGTTTCAAGATTTGTTTTTATAAATATCACTCTGTTTTACTAGTACTGTACTACTCCTGTCATAACTTGTAGGTGTAAAATGTTTTTCAGGCTTTACCTGTTGTACATCCTACTCCATCTTAATATTTTTTTGTGTGTGTGATTGTGATCGAAATAAGATTGATTGTATTTTGTATTTGTGGTATTTTAGTATAACTATAACAACGAAAGGAAAGTACAGTGCTTTGAAGGCAGATGCTATCCCACCCCTCGTCAGCCTTGTTGGTGACCCAAGCAGTGAAGTTAGAATCAATGCTATCAAGGTATTTTTCATAATTGTGATAATTTTTTTGCCTACATTTAAATTAAACTGTAAACTTCCCAGCAACGATATTAATTGAATAATACTATGAAACAATGTTATTGGTTCTGAAAGTTGGTGCCATGTTAAAAAACTTTGTAAGAATTAACTTTTTCATTTTGATATATTCAGGCAATTACAACTTTGTCAGAGGCTCCGCAGGCAAGAAAAGAATTATTAAAATATGTTGACAGAGTAAGTAATGTTAAATACTGATCTACCGTTGAACCCTTTCTGTGGGAAACCCCTATTAAGAGGACACTTTCCTGAGAAAGGAAGGGCAAAATATTATATGTTGTTAATATTAAATAGCCAACCACTATTTGGGAGATACAGGGGATGAAGGGCAATATTATATGTTTAATACTAAATAGCCTAATCTATTCAGAAGATACCCCAGTTATGGGGACACTTTCTAGAGAAAGGAAGGGAAATATGAGATGTTTTAATACTAAATAGCCAATCACTATTCAGGAGATACCTCTATTAAGGGGACACTTTCCCCAAGAAAAAAGAGGAAATACTATATTTTTAAACTAAGGTTAACCCTATTAAGGGAGCACCACTATTCAGGAGACACCCCTAAATGGACACTTTGTTGTGCCCCATTAATAGAGGTTCTACTGCATTTTCATTGGCTCATTCTTTTTACAGATTGAGATAAAGACTAACAAAGACCTTGAACAGACTGAAGCAGTCAGGAAAGCTGCTGAAATTGCTGTTAAAGTTATCACCTGGAAACCATAGTCATTGTATTACTAATTAAGTAATTAACTACACTATACATAATTAATTTCCATAACTGGGCTATTTAATGCTGTAAAATGCATTTATTTAAATAATTTAAACACTATTAATTAACCAGTGTTATTTTAAACCACCACACTACAGGCCAGGCCAATGTTACAAAAATGGTCATGCGTATCTCAATATTGTAAGCGGCCACCCAAATTGTTGATTTTCAGTTTTATTGAAGGAATAAAAAGATTCCATTTAATATATGTATTCAATTTGTAAATATGTAATATATATTATAAATGTGCATGGTCTGTACATAGACAGGTTGATTAAAATCCAATAAATTCAGTTTTCTTTTCATTATTTAACTTGTTTTGCCTCAAGTTTATATAATTAATTATTAATGTTAATTGGAGAGGAGTGCTACAAATATGCCACAAGACTCTGTCAACGTCTCTAACTAATTTTATTTATCTTGTTTATATTATCTTTATATTAAGTATGGTTTGTGATTCAAAACAACACTACATAGTGGCTAGCGACTGGTATAGGTATTCTAGTAAATGTTTATATCATAAACCTTTATACAGTATATATCATGCCTTTAGTTCAAGTTCAAAATAGCAAATTTGGGCAGGTTTTTATGTGGTTTTTTTTTACTAAAAGGTACCGTATTTACAATCATTTACAGAATTAATTTGGAAAATTTGGATCTATAATTATTTTCACTAAATTTATAATTAAATATTAACTTTTTAAACAGAGCGGGTTTCTTTTGATATACATTTCACAGAGCAACAGACAACACAGTAATAGTTAATAGTTAATACATTTTTTGGGGATGAAATTTTGGAGAGTAACCATCCACATCTGGAGGTTTAATGTGATCCAAACACTTATAGCAGAGGACTGGTGAATCATCACTGTCACTATCCACATGCCAACACCTTCTCTTGTGATTACCTTTGACCTTATGATGACCTTTGACCTTATGATGACCTTTGACCTTGGGATAAACGCTGCCTTTCATTGGTGAAATTTCGGGAAAGAGAGCAGGCTCGTAGAATAGATCTTCCGTGTTTGTCATCAAGTTTGGATTGGCGAGGTTGAATTCTTCTGGAGAAAAAAAGCTGGCCCTTGTTTCCGAATAGTGTTGTTGTCGTGGGTCAAATTGTGATTGAGGTACAGTGCTATGCAATGGACCTTTATCTAGCTCATCAAGAAAATCCAAACTGCTACCATATGGCATCTGAAATTTAATAAAAAAAGACAGATTTTAATCATTTTGGCTAGAATATTTTTTCTGACATTTGTATATCTTGTGATGTATACTCTCGCTTACAGAGATTACGTTATATATATATATATATAAATAAATGATAAAGACGCTAGTAAATTACCAACTGAACATTTTATTGCACTACAGGCTGTTTCATGAGTATGAACTCAATCTTCAGGTGCTTGGCTCTATATTTGGCTCTACATTTTGTATCGAGCACTTTCGCTTTCATGATCTGCGTTAAATTTACCACGATTTATATATATATATATATATATATGTTTGGCTCATTGTATACCTGTGTAGAAACTGCATCGTGTGCTTGCAATGAAGACTGCTCATTTTTTCTAATCATGTTCATTGCGCTTAGACCACAATCTGTTTCTCTATCATTTCCCTGGTGATGGCTGCTCTCAGCAAAATCTAGAAGCGTTGTTGCTGTCGTAAAATTACTTACTGTTTGAATCTGTGGCAAAAGTAAGTGAAGAGTAATCTATAATTTAGCGACTTTCTGATTTCACAAACACTAATCAAAATCCAAACATACCATACCTGATTTCTGTTTCCATGACTACTGTAATTTTCGTTGTCCTCATGGAAGAGACTAAAAGCAGGTTCATCTGAATTGAAATGGTACACCGTAAAGCTCTGTCTAAACTATCAAGTTTGACAAAAAAAAGAGTGATGTGCCCAAATATGGTAGTAATATGATGTCATCATCAAGTTTGATAGTGTAGACAGAGCTTTAGAATTAGTTATTGTCGATTTTATGTTTGTCAGTATTCTAGTCGGCGTTTCAATATTAATTTGTTAGCTCAAGTATTATACATATGAAACGCCTTGTGTGCCAAAATATTTATTTATCTTTTTACCAATGAAGTGAATCATCGTCTAGAACCTAGACTACACTTATTATCAGGCCTAGATTTTGTACATGGTAATATATTCTTTGAAATTGATATACAGAGGATAGATATCAAGTGCTGTACTATCAAACATGGTAGTAATATTCCCAAATATTGCAGTGATATGCCCAAATATGGTAGTGATATGACATCATCATGTCCATATATGGCCACATCACATTTTTTTGTAACATAAAGTTTGATAGTGTAGACAGAGCTTTAGTTAGTTATTGTATTCTAGTCATTTCAATATCATTGTATTGTACATAAATGAATGAAACACCTTGTGTGCCAAAATTATCTTTTTACCAATAAAATGAATTGTCTAGAACCTATACTACACTTACCATCAGGCCTAGACTGTGTACATGGTACATTCCTTGTATTTTCTCTTGTCCTAAACTTTGTACATTGTAAATTACTTGCATCATCATACTTTATGTACTCTAACTTACTGACATCATCTTTTCGCCTAGACCTTGTGTGAAAAATACTGGTCATGCTCTTCGTTGGGTCAAAGTTTGTTGTGATTTCACCACTAGTACAAGTTTCCGAATGTGATTCTTGCACATCGCTATGATGTGGAAGTTGTTCTACACATAAATACAAAAATAATGTTTATTGTAAATACAACTCATTTAACCATGCTTCGGATGGGACCTAAAGTCGTTGGTCACATGTATATAGTGTATGTTAAAGTTCAATCAATCAATCAATCAAATCAACATTTATTTCTTCCACATAAAATAAAAACAAATTTTCTTCATGATTAAAAATAATGAGTAGCAAAAGCAATTTCAGAGATGAACAGGCATAAAAATAAGAAAAACAATGAAAAAGTACATTATTTGCAATAAGTAGGGGATCGTCTCCCAGTGTGCTGATTTGGTAGGCCTGCACTGCTAGCTGGTGTTGGCACATGGAGGGCTTCTAATCCAAATTTTCTCAGTTTCCAGTTAAGCTTGAGGAAAATTACTTTTACCTGCACTTGACAACAAAGTGTGTAGATTTCTTCTCGCAGATTGTGAGTTTCTTGCTTGCTGTTTGATGGCTGGAGTCAACTTACTGGGAGTCATTCTAGAACTATTAATAATAATAATAAAATATAATTAATTAATTCATTCAATGTTTTATTTTAGAATCTCTGGTCCATAGAAAGTAAAATTATGTATCAATTAATTTAAAAAAAAACTGTATTAATTACTAAGGATCTCAGCATCTAATAAATCTACACCATTCGTACAATTAAATAAATCTGTAGAATTCTAAAAAACATTTTACAGAATATATAGAGTGTTTGGAGTTGGGCAGCCGAGTGGTTAGGACACTTGACTATCATACAGAGAGACCCGGGTTCAATTCCCAACAACTCCCAGTTCACTCAGCTGTAAAATGAGTACCTGGTTGAAAATGCTAGAGAGAAAAAGGTGGCGTGGAAAAGAACTGGCCACCCTACCACATAATGCCCAGGCTTAGTACAATGAGCTCCTAACAGCTCATTCCCCTACGTTCAGAATGAACACGGGACTCACCTTTACCTTTAGAGTGTTTTTTTAATAGATTTTTAAATATTCTTTCGATATTTATTTTTAATCTTCACTTTGAATGAAAAATACAAGACTTACTTAATTGCTAAAGTCTTCATAAGCTCCGTTTGTATTTCTAAAAATAAATCTATAAAAAAAAAAGGATTATCATTATTTTTATAAATTAGTAAATTATAGTAAAACATAGTTATGAACCATGGTTTAAAGTGGTATTGTATTTTACGGAATACCTGATATTTTCGGGCATTTAATTTTGTTCAAGTTTTGAGAAAGTTTTAATAAATACCTCTTCCAGGAAACACAGATAGGTCAATTGAATTGCATAATTCTTCTGCTACGTTATTTAAATCAGGTTCCTTTAAAAAAAAATGGTGTCAATTACAAAAAATTATCTACCTACTAAAAATATAGTTTAGATAAACTCTCTAGATTTTCTCATCTATACTGTATACTCTTTGATTATTTTATCATTGTTGCTGGGTGGTCTATTTATCCCTTTTTTAACTGTGTTTAGAGATTAAATTTATAATGTATACCCCGAAAAGAAGATTCTAATTCTAGTCTAATATTAAACTTACATTTGGAGATGAAAATTCTTCAAGATGATTCTTTACTGTTTCACTGTTCTCATTCGTTACAGACCGCTTTTCACTATCAAAAATGATAACAGACGGGGAAAAATGTTATTAAAAGAACCATATTCCTTGAATCGCATGATGAACGCCATTCATAAATAAATAATACAGGTACATGCCAAATTCAAGTACTGTTTTACAATAATATACAGGATATACACCAAGTTCCTATAAGTACTACAATTTATAAAATAGTTTTAAGAATGTTTTTTCACTACAATTCCATGTTGTAAGCTTCCAGATTTGTTAACTATTACACAATACCATTTAAAACTATCATCATAATTTCCTGAGATGTTTTCTCAATATTATATAAAACCTAAATAAATTCCTCTCATTTGATTGGACGATTGTAGGTCTCATGGCGTGCAATAGTACACACTATTACATGGTTGTTCAATAGTACTATTTTCCTATATTTTTCAAATATAACCTTTCATTCACTTCATGCCATTATTTGTACCATTACACTTATAAACATTCATTATTTGTATACTATTGCCCAATTAGTTACCTGGAGTAACTAATACTGCTTTGACAGCTGTAATATGTATTGTTCATGTTATCATCACATACATTAAGTGGATGTTCAGATGAAGGGGCAGATTGTGGTGTTGACGGACATTCAATACCATCATTTGATTTATCCAGAATTTTCCTTAGATCTTTCTCTGTCCTCTTTAACACACTGTCATGTACAGGCAGATGTTCTGAAGAGAAAAATAAAATTATAGAAAAATTATAGATAAGCGGAATTAAGAATTTTTTTCTTTCTTTCTTGAAAGATTCAAGACTGACCAATCAGGGGCTGCGTGATTGTCATACCATACTTTTTCTTTAAAAAAAAATTATTTTCTTTAAGATCTCCTGATCCTTCTCTTTGTGGTTGCTCAGGTCTTGCACAGGCCCTAATACTGAAGAATTATATCATTGCGAATATTAATATTATGATTCTAAAAATTAAAAATAAAGTTTATATATACAGTCAACTCTCCCAATACCGGACACCTTTGGGCTGGCCCAATATGCCTGGTTTTCTGAAAAGTCTAGTATTCAGAATGTGTTTTTAATAGTTAAAAAAAAAGAATTTGGAACCTTTTGTACCTCAAGTTTCTGGTTTTGGGAAATTTTTCGGTGTTCAGACAATGTGTCCGATAATGGGAGAGTTTACTGTACACAATTCCTTACCTCTGATGATTCTATCTGATTTTTTACCTTGATTGTAAAGTCCAAGTTTTCTCTGTAAAAAAAAACACAAAGAAAACATATTTACAACGTTTTGTCTCGTTAACATGAACTTTAAAAATGTATGTTCTAAAAACTTTCTTCTTCCTTACCGTTAGACGATTTTGGGTGATACTAGAATAACTTTGCAGTGCTCTCTGCCTCCCCAATTTTGACTTCTGAAAAACAAATTAAACTTAATATAATATAAGAAATATAATAATCATATTTACAATTAAAAAATCATTGTTTAGAATATTATTTAGGTAGGTAATACAAATATAGATACATATATAGATTAATGATCATCAATCACTTTATTCACATGAATCATACATATATAAACAATGATTTGTAAATTGTTTGAAAAAGTTTTAATAACTGAAAACTAAAAAGGGAAAGAAGAAATCAATGTGTGCATTAGTGCATTCAGGCTCATTATACAATTCCAAGATAAAGCGTTACTAACGCAGCAAGGAATAATAAAGTTTTAAATGATAGAAATACTTACTGAAACAATCTCATCAGCTCGCTTTACATGTTTTCTGAACTCTGCTCTTGCTTGACTGTTTACCTATTTTCAAATAGTAAAACTCTATTTTCAAAGTACACTATGGAAATTATACTCTTCCCTAGATACAGTATATTTCCACATGATTTTACACTACAGGAATGTCATTCTTTTCATAAAAGGGGAAAAATGTTATGTGGCAAAGCCAGTTTGGGTCTATTTACTATAATCTCTGTTGCTAGTCTCAAGTTTGAAAAGGGCACTCCAGAAAAAAAAACCAAGTAGGCTTGCATTAAATCTATATTCACATCAAGCATATAATGTGTACGATGTTCCTTACGCTACTGCTCTTTACCAGCTTGGCCTAAACAACTAAGCCTAGCTAGGCCTAAGACTGTCCACAAGAGGACATTCAACGCGAGCTACTTCGGTAGTGCATTGTTTCTCTAAAACATTTAACAATCAAGACTAGGTATGACCTGGTTTAATGTTTTTAAAGTAATATATATGCATTATTTTTACAAAACATAAAAAATTGTAGGTCTAGTGTCTTTAAACTTACCGGAGCATGCTTCTTATACCTCACATCTTTCTCTTTATTTCTTTCATCTTTTTCTTTATTCCTTTCTCCTCTTGATTTCCTTTTCTTTTCTTTTTGTGAAGTTTTCTTAGATGTTTCCTGCCTGCTGGTACATACGTGATCAACAATGATCATCTCATCCTCGCTGGATTCGCGATCAGGAAGTAGCTGAAGATCACCTATTGATTTTTCTACTAATAGTAAACATTAAAGACTCAATACCTGAAACAGCACATTTCTTATAAACTTGACATAGAAATATAAATCATGGGTATTTTAAAATGAAATATTTTTTATAAAAAATTGATTATCAACAACACATCATAACTAACAAGGCCATAGCAAGAGGTTGAAAACAGACGAGGCAAAGATGCTTGAAATATAATATTATCATTATTATAAAATACGACATTCTGTGCTGGGGAATTTGTGTGCGTGGTGAAAATAGTAAATTTTAGGCAAGGTGAGCATCTCGTCTGTCTCATGCTGGCTACGGCCCTGACTAGAGGTTGAACTCAATATCTAACCTGGTTGTTCGGTTGGTAGAATTATGGCTGGACCGCCACCTGGTGATGAAACTCGTGCTCTAAATACTTAAATAAATAGAGAAAAAATATTTTAAGTTTAATTCTGTTTAAAATCTACATATTATCACAATATAATTATATTATTAATATTAATTGAATTCAATATCAAAAGCCAATCACTATCTTATGTTTTGATATCTAAAAATGACATTTTACAATTTTAATTATTAATATAGAACAAAAAATGTATAACCTTTCAACACTGCACTGCGAAGTCGATTCTGTTCTTCGATTGGATCTAGGCCTATTTTTTCTGTCACAGCAGTGTCTCTGAGTTTTTTTCGTTTACCCATACTTGCTTAAAGATATATTGTCCCCCTAAAACAATATTTTTTTTAATTTTGTTGTTGAATATGTTATTTTAATGTCACATAATAGTTATTCACTCTCACAAAATATTGGGTCTGAAAAAAATTTATTTACCTGAGAAAAATGTAATTTAAAGCAAAAAATGGTCAAATTGTCTGGAAGACAATGAGTTTTTGGGTAATTTAACTGTTTATTTTGTCTTTTTATAGGTGAAATAATTTTTTTCCCCCGTTTTTTTTCTTATGGAAGTGAACAACTTCATTAAAACTGCAAAATGGCCTATTCAAAGTCCGATTTTAAAAATCTTTATTTTTCATGGTTTTGGGGGACAATACATCTTTAACCTTTTGCTATTAGGCCTATTATTAACACATTACATCATTGTACATTCTAAAACTTTGAAGAAAAAAACCTGAACAGATAAAGGTATAGGGTAGGACTAGAGGAGTTACCACACCACCACCTAGGGCCTACCTAGCTAGGCCTACTTCCCAGCTAGTCCATTATTAGGTACTTGCTAGCCCGGATTACTGTACTGTGGGACGGGATCGGTCACACCAAAATCAGTTTTGGCTGGCAAAATCAGTCCGGGGGACCATTTATGGCTGCCAAAACCTGTCCGGCCGGACCAATTTTGGCCCGGACTGATTTGGTTCGGCCTGGATAAAATCGGTCCGGGCAGTAGGACTGTTTTTGGCCGCCAAATATGGTCCGGTCTTACAATATTATATGGTGCGCAAAATGAGTCATAATATATATATCATTAAAAAAAGGCCATGATTAGACATTATATTGAAAACTACGGGGTTTTATTTGTTATTTTAATATTATAAATTAAGCCTGTTTTTGTTATTATCATTATTAGTAGTAACTCATCAATAATTAGTACTAATTGTTAGGCCTTTTGTATACAATATGTATCTCTGCCTGTTTTTAATCCATTTTGTTCTTTTTTAACATCTTCGTTTCCCCATGATGTTAAAAACAATTAAATTTATTAATTATTTATGGTTAATCAATCAATATATCAATTCAATACAATTATTATAAAACAATTATCCAATATTGATTAGGCTGAGGAAGGAAAAAGGCCTCAATCATAAATAAAATCTAGCTGGCAATATCAGCGTCTCATACCCGTTCGTGTGAGTGTGTGGCAGGCCGAAATATGAGTGAACACCTAAGTCATGTTTTTAGATAAAATACATTTATTTATAGTATTTATCCGACAAGATAACTTACTAATATATATCATGGGATATTTTTCTAGCCATAAACAACTTAAAACAGCATCATAGGCCTAGTAATTCAATTAAAATCGACAGAAGAAAAGCCCAGACCGATTTTGGCAGTGGCGGACTGCTATTGGCCACAATTTTAGAGCCAATACTGGTCCGGCCGGACCGATTTTGGCCCCGGACCATATTTATCGTGACAGACCCACCTGTTATTAGTCAACGCTACTAGGCTAGGCTAGCTAGCTAGTAGGGGCCTGCTAGACCTAGCCTAGGCTATAGTAAGCTAGGCCTAGGTAGGCCTAGTAGTAGGGCCTACTAGTCTAGGCCCTAGGCTAGGCCTAGTTCTATATAGGATAGGCCTAGTCCGGGAATAGAGTAGTCCATGATGCACATTATATTCACAATAATGTACTTTGTCGGTCTTATACAGTATTATGAAAATGTATGAAATATACCTAGCCTAGCCTCCTCTTTAGGCTAGTCGTGCCGCGCGTGGTGATGTTACGTTACGTGCATATATAAAAAAGTTTTAGCAGGCTACGACGTTGGTGGCGCATGCTTGGCTGAGAAAAAAACACAACTGAGGAGAAAAAGAGCATTGTTTATTTTTAATAACAATGCATGTTTTAAAGTGAATAATGCAAAACCAACCTACGTTTTGGTCTGCAAAAAGACATGGGTTTGCAGTTTCGTTTTCACCATATGTTCCTCAAAGAATAGCCCTTGCTACGTCCCAACATTATGGAATAGCAGGTAGGCCATGCTTAGTTAGGCCTCTCAACACCATTTATTGGCATTATCTAGCGGCTGAAAAGGCTTAGCCTAGTTAGCTGGGCTAGACCCTACTTCTAAACAGGCCTACTAGAATCTAGGCCTAGCATTAAAAAAAAATAGGACATTATTTCTTGTATTGCTGTTCATTTAATTGCTTAACAAATTGTCACTGGTTGGTGCATTTAATAGGCAGGCCACAACAAATTTAAAATTAATTCATTAAAAAAAATTGAATGTTAATTGTTAATGTTATGTTATGCCATATGGTGACCTATTTTCAGTTTGACTGTAAAGCGTGGTTCCCACTAGCGACGCAACACAAGGACGTAACGCAACGCAAGTGAATTGACCAATCACAAGCGATGGCTTATTCGCTTCTGATTGCTAACTGTCTATAACGTCGCTTGTCATTGGTTAAAACGCTTGCGTTGCGTTTACGTCCTTGCGTTACGTTCCTGGTTACGTTCTAGTGGGAACCAAGCTTTAGTGAGTAGCCTAAAAATGTAAAGTTTTATGATGTATTTTTTGCAGGATGTGGAACACTTTTCATCATAGATGACACACCAGCAGGAGGAGTACTACTTAAAAGGTAGATTCAAAAAAGTGGGTGCAAGATCCATCATACAGAATGTATGCTGTATGCAATTTAAAGACTTTGCGGAGTTTGAATTCATGCCAATTTGAAACAACTAATTGGGCTCAAATTGCTCATTTTTAATGGGTAGACGTGACCTACAGTAGGTGTTGGCTATGCACATCTAATGCCAATGTGAAATTTGGTGTGCGATTATAGTCTGAAATTTCTTTATGTACTCTTTTATTTTGTTTCAGTTTTGATTGGAGCGATGGTTTATTTGATGTCACATGGTCCGAATCCAATGAGAACCTGCTTGTTACTGGGGGAGGAGATGGCTCTATACAGGTGTGGGATTCTGCCCAACCAACAGTACGTACTTAACTTATATTATATGTACCTATCTGCATATCAAGCAGGAGGTTCCGGGTTCAAATCTTGGTTGGGCCGACTTTTTCCTCATCTTATCATTTTAAATCATCTCAATGAAAAGATATTAAATATATAAAATTATGTTTACAATTAAAAGCTAATTTGTTTGTTGTGTTTTTTTATAGGGTCCTATTAAAGTTCTGAAAGAACACGAGAAGGAAGTAAGTGCAGTAGAATGCCTAGGACCAAAACATTCATACCAAATTTCTAGAATGCATAAGTGGCCCCCTCATGACATCACCAATTGTACCTATTTATTATTTTGTTGTTGCAATATCTAACTTGTTAATAACTATTTGCATTACTTGCCTTAATATATACAAATTGGGAAGTAAAAAATAGTGTATTTCATCAAATTTTTTTTATAGGTTTATGGAGTCAACTGGAGCCAAACACGAGGCGAGCAGTTAATTGTGTCTGCATCTTGGGATGGCACTATTAAACTAGTAAGTACAGTGTAACACCTATTAGGGGGACACCTTTGAATGAAAGTGTTCCCTTAATAGGTGTGTCTCCTTAATAGGGGTTTGCCATGGTGTTAAAACATATGTGTTGTTTGTTTCACAGGAAATCCCCTGAATAGAACAGTTCTACTTTATAAATTGATTACTATGGCATATCCATGGCGTGTCTGTGACACTGCCACTACCCATCTTACAACACTGCCTACACGTCTGCGAAAGAATCAAACGATCGTATAAGAATAAGGCTTTAGTTATTGTATTTTGATGGAATTAGTACAGTAGTAATAGTAACTGTTTTCACAATGTATTTATTTAATGGCTATGCAACAATATATTTTTTTCTTAAATGCAGTGGGATCTAACCCATCCAAGTTCTTTATCTACATTTTCTGGTCATCAGCATGTGGTCTATTGTGCTCTCTGGTCACCACATATTCCAAATTGTTTTGCATCAGCATCAGGTAAGGGGGAAAACCCAATAAATTAATGGGTAAAACACAATAAATTAACGGGTAATTCAAAGTTTACTTGTAATTACTTTTAAACACTATAAAAAACTCTAGTAACAGCTCACTTGTTCCAACACTCCATGGCATAATGATAATCTAAACCCAATTTGTTTTTGAAGGTGACAAAACTCTTCGTATCTGGGACACAAGAAAATCTTTTGAAGCAAGAATGGTTATGCCAGTGTGCAATTCAGAAGTTCTTACTGCTGATTGGTGTAAATACAATGAGGTAAAAATGTTTACAAAATAACAATTGACTAGCCATAAAGCTCTGTCTACACTATAAAACTTTATGTGACAACAAAAATGTGATGTGCCCATATATGGACATGATGTCATATCACTACCATATTTAAGCATATCACTACCATATTTGGGCACATCACACTTTTTTGTCAAATTATTTTTATAGTGTAGACAGAGCTTGAGCCTGAGTAAAGCCCCAGCAGCCAGGGTATGAACTCTTATCCTTGCAGTCAACATACAGTATAAAGTTTGACCAAAAAAAGGTTGATGTGCTCAAATATGGTGGTAGTGATATGACATCATCATGTCCATATATGGGCACATCACATTTTTTGTCACATAAAGTTTGATAGTGTATACAGAGCTTTATAATGTTCTATTTTTCAGAATATTATTGTAACTGGATCAGTGGATTCTGCAGTAAGAGGGTGGGATTTAAGAAAACCAAGAGAACCAATATTCCAGCTCATGGGACATACATATGCAATAAGAAGAGTGAAGGTAATGCATCATAGAAAATAATGAACAGAAAAGAAAGACACAAATAGAATTAATTAGAAATAGGTGGTATACTAGTTCCTCAAACGCCTTACTGTTCATATGTAAGTAAAGCGTGGTTCCCACTAGCAACGCAACACAAGGACGTAACGCAACGCAAGTGAATTGACCAATCACAAGCGATGGCTTATTCGCTTGTGATTGCTAACTGTCTATAACTTCGCTGGTCATTGGTTAAAATGCTTGCGTTGCGTTTACGTCCTTGCGTTACGTTCTACTGGGAACCAAGCTTAATGGGAGTAGATCACTGTCAAGTGACTTGTAAAATACTGTATGCCTAAATATTTGCCAATGAACTTTGACCTGGATGACTAAACTAGCCTTAGCTATTTAATCTAAGTGATTGCGTGTACCATACATAATAATAGTTTGTTATTTCAATTACCAGTGTTCACCGCATGTTGGCAGCGTGGTGGCGTCTTGTTCGTACGACTTCACTGTAAGAACATGGGATTTTAATAAACAAACGCAGCCATTAGAAGTAATAGAACACCATACGGAATTTGTGTGTGGCTTAGATTTCAACTTGCACAAACCTGGACAGGTAACCGTTACGATATTGTATTGCTAAGTTTCTTTAACCAATATTTTAAATGATAGGTACAGTCAGAGGCGCAACGGCTATGAGCGCTCACTGGCTAAACCCAGGGGCCTCGCAGCCTTGTGGGGCCCCTGAGCAGTGCCCAGAGGTAAAAACAGGCATTGGAGGGTACACCACTGGGTACAGTATGCAAGGCATGGCTATTAATTAATCTATACTCATTGTGTTTATAATTTGTTTTCAGATTGTAGACTGTGGATGGGATGAAAAGATGTTTGTTTACACACCAAAATCACTACTGCCCACTGCATCATAACAAATAATGCCAGGTTTTTGACTAACACACACATTTAGTAGCTCTGTGTATTCAAGAAACCAAGGATTTTAATAGTCTCAAAAATTATTATACTGAAAGCACAAAGAAAATAATGATACTATTATGTGAACATTTTAGGGGGAAGGGGGTTGTATCAATAATAACAAATTACGAATAAATTACGAATAAATATATATCTAAATTTAATTTTATATTTGCCTACATCTTTAATGGTCAATTAAAGTACTGTCTAAAGCTCTGTCTATACTATCAAACATGTGACGACGTATGATTTGCCCATATATGGAAATGATGATCACCTTACTACCATATTTGGGCATATCAATTTCTCTGTCAAACTAGTTTAATAGTGTAAACAGAGCTTAAGTGATACTGGGTTTTTCCCCTTCACATGAAGAGCTGCACCACTTACTTCATTATTTAAAATGGTAAATTGCTATAAAAGTTTATCATAAATGTCTTTGGCGGACATATGATTTATATAAATCCACATCTTTGTTGTGATTCACCCCATGACTGGCAAGTTTGACATTTTCTTCGTACAGTGCTTTGGAATGACGAGAAACTGTTGGGGGTGTCACATGATATGAGCTGTCCAATGAAAATGCACTATTGTGTAATCTGGGGGGAAAAAGAATAGAATACAGTATGCTCTATCAAACTTGATGTTACAAAAAAATGTGATGTGCCCATATATGGACTTGATGATGTCACTACCATATTTATTTAGGCATATTACACTTTTTTGTCAAACTAGTTTGATGGTGTAGACTAACTAACATTGGTAGCTAACATGTAGCGCTTGTAAATAAATTAATTAGAATTTTAAAAAATATAAAGTAATCATGTCTTCACTACCAGCACGCATCTTACAGCGCCGCATATACGTCTGGGACAATCGTATAGAAATAAGGTTTTACTTACAGGCGTGTACACCTTTTTATACAGCGTTTGAAGGACTTGCCCGTTGGTGACATCTGCTCCGTTGTCTTGGCAGATGCATTGATTTCTATCTGGACAAACCGTTGATAGATACCCTCATCGTGGCGGGTTGGTTTTGTAATTTCTACACCATAAGACTCTTTCATTGTTGAAAACAAATCCTGCAAAAGTGAAATCATGCGACCTATATTTTTCTAACTCCTATGGTACTGGGGAGATCATTCTAGAAATGTGATCTTTGGAATGCACACATCAATAACAGCAAGTTGACTATCCACTCACAGGAAAAACTAAACCCACATTTTCTAAACTAAGTAATGTTATGAAGGACTGTAATTTGCCATGCAACAAATCAAAGCCAGGACTTGGAATTGAGGACTCTGGGATAGTGTCAATAAAAGTAGTTAATCTGGTAGGATAACTGCACATCAAGTAGTCAATTGTCAATTGGGATGACTTTTACACACAAAAGACAGTGCCTAATAGTGAAATTAAGTGCTGAACGTAATTTGATGTTCTACCTTTTGCATTACAATTTGTGAAATGGTGGCTCGGGCCAACTGAATCGTCCCCTGAAATGGTCAGCATTTAACATACCACATTTTAATATTAAATTTTACAATAACATAACTACTGTGTGTCTGGTACATTAAATGATACACATAGCACATAATTTTAGTATCTTTGCTCAATTTGGATGACTTTCACACAGGAAATGGTCAAGCACCTAACTTGCCACATTTTAGTATTAAATTTTACAAAAACATAACTACGTCTTGTACCTTAAAAGACACACAGCTGCTGACATCATTGTGGTTCCTTTGCTCTACTGATGAGACTGTGGTGCCATCTTCACTAGAGGAACTGTCCTCAGTACTGGAGGATACATCCTGATCTATTGGTTTTCCTCCTGCAGATACTCTGTGAGGAATTGTCTGATTTATCAACTCTGTTCTAGAAGAGTAAAACCAAAGGTCATTCAGTAAATTTCTATTTAAAACAATGGAATAATGTGATGTTTTCTTTGTCTCAAATTTTGATTCTTACCTCTCTTCGTTTCTCACTGCAAATGGACTGTGACAGGTAACATTTTTAGGCATGAAATTCCTATTCAAATAAGATCAAAATTAAGATTTATAACTGTATATACTATATACTGTAATTAGTCTTGATGCTGAAGAAGGAATAGTGTTTTCCCAAAGCCTGCCACTACTTTATCATTTTGAATTAGTTCTTTTATTTTATTTATACAGTATATCCATTGAGATTCAGCAACTGAGATACACACAGCATTGTCATTTTCCACCAGTAATTTGCGTTTATTTGTTTGGTGAGAAGTAGGCAGTGCAATTAAAAAGTCTAAAACATAATATACTAACCTGATGGAATGTATCATATTACTGTAAAAGAGTGTTTCTATGGATGAGAACTCTGAGGGACGATAAAGGTCCATGTAAATATCAACATGACCATCACCAATTTCACCTCGCTGATACTCCAGTATACAATTCCTGATTTCATCGCGAGAAAATGGTAGAACACAACGGACATCCTCGGAAAGCCAATTTGTGTAGCTATTCAAATAAAAATTATTATATAATATATATATATATATATATTATATCCAATCTGCAGACAGTATTGTTTCATTATTTTCAACAGAAAGAAATTACAATATTAGGAAAATTCGAGATTTATATGCATATAGTAAATACAAATATACAAAAAAACTACTGTTATGGAAGTAGAGGATGAAAAGACTAACCAGTTTGGTTTCTTCTTGTGTCGGCCCATAGTGGATGTGTGGTGCAGATAATAGTCAGAAGGCAAGTCCCACAAGTTTGTTCTTTCCAATGTTGGTTGATAGACACCAAGAAAAAGGTTTATTGCACACTGTTTCTCATGGTCTGTGAAAATAAGATAATACTTTAATAAATGCCAGAAATGGTTTGTTTTAGCCAATCATTTGGAATATTTTGTTTGTACTAGCAGACTACTAAAAAGTAAAAGTTGAATTTCGCACAAACCAGAAAACGCATTGCTAAAATATCTTGACATAGTCTGTTTGATGTCTCGGGAATGCGACGTCCAAGGAGAGAGCCTACGGTAGTCACGTATACTGTGTACAAGTTGCGAGCCACCATATTGGACAGCTAATGTATCTCCATGATCTTCGTACATATCTTCCAAGATTCTATAAATAGAAATTACATCGTAAAGCTCTGTACACACTATCAAACTAGTTTTTACAAAAAATGTGATGTGCCCAAAAAAGGTAGTGATATTCTTAAATATGGTAGTGATATCATCGTATCCACATCACATTTTTTGTCACATAAAGTTTAATAAAGTTTAATAATGTAGACAGAGCTTTAGTAAGTAGTAAGTTTCTATAGGCTTTAAAAGTGTCATATAATATTTTATAAGGGGCAATAAATAAATGCTTAGGCATATTTTCAAAGAATTTGTTTCTAAAAATAAAAGAAATTTTACCTTAAAATATCAGAGTCAAATTCTAGGTCAATTTTATCCAAAACACCAAGACAAAAAAGCTAAAAAATGATAAATATTATTTGTTTATTCCAGTAAAATACAGTATATTGTTAAAAAGTAGTAGGCCTACCATTTGCAGAAAGAAGGTAAAAGAAGATCGATAGCTACTTACTTGATGGGAGAGTGCAATTTTTCCAGCGACAAACTGAGCTGTATTTGTTCTATCAAGACAATCGACACAATTTGTTCTCAATACACCAGTCTAAACAGACAAGACACAAATTGTTTAATTCAAACTGTAGGTACTGTATATTCCCAGTTAAAAACTTATATATTTATATACATATACTTGTATATTTGCTTAAAATCATAATACTGTATCTAAATCATATATAATCATATCAATTTTCACAAATAATAGCAGTATATTTACGAAACTAGTTCTGAATCTATTATAAATGGAGGAGTGGGAACAGGCGAATTTTATCTACAGTTATGCTTGGAATAGCATTTTTACCTGCTTATAGACAGACAGATTGTTAACATCGGTGTGTTTGTGACCACTGATGGCGCTGTTTACTCCATAACCAGAAGCAAAAAAACCGATTCGGTCAATAGCTGACGTGCATGCTTTATGGAGAGATTTAATGACATCATGTTTTGGACTACAAGAAAAGAAGAGTATTTTCAGAACAATGAAAAAAATAGGGCAAAATCAAAAAGGTTGAGAATTGGCTTCTAAACTTTTCGCGTGACCGGCCAAGCGGTTAAGACAGTGGAACGTAGTAGCCACAACATCGGCACGGTTTCAAGACTCACTCTCTGCATGGTTCTGGTGGTAGAATGAGTCTTTAAGAAATAGGACTATAAGCCGTAGGTCCAGTGTACACATCTAACTCATGTGCAATTTAAAAAACCTACAATAGTACATCTTTCGTGCCAAGTAGGGGGTTACCCCGGTGTACTAGTACATCACAGTCACTGATCATAACTGGGACCTTTGGGAGACCAGTCTTTGACTTTTAAGTCGTCGTCCAGTATAGGTAAAATATTTAAATGGTTTAGTCCCTTGCCAACAGGTATACTAATTAATACCTTTTTGTTAATCTTGCCATGTCTAGTGTAACATATTGAATTGTGTGTTTTGGTGGTAGGAACAGATTCAGGTAAATGATAGCAGAAGACAATTCTCTACTTAAGATCCCTTCTCGAATTCTTTTCTCTCGTTTCTACAAATAGAAAAAAATATATAAAAGTTGATCCTACAGTATATATCAATAATGATTAATTACTCATAAATGTAGATCCACATTTTCACCATGTATCATGGTTAGGCTCCATTGTGATCCCTTGAATACACTTGTAATCCAATAAAAGAGAAGAAATCAAAGAATAGAACATGCTTACTCACCTTAACAAGATTGAGCACTATGACAGGTGCCCCATAATTAGAGAGGACTTCATTAAAATGCTGACCAGCTCCAAGTGCCAGAGGATCTGATTTGTCAACTAGAGATGATAAATAGATAGAATACTATACATAAAACAATGGTATCAATCAAGTAGTAATAAACCTCTGTCTACAATATCAAATTAGTTTGACAAAAAAGTGTGATGTACCCAAATGTGGTAGTGATATGCCCAAATAAGGTAGTGATATGACATCATCATGTCTATATATGGGCACTTGAGAATTAATTGTCTAGGAGATGAACTAGTCAAAAAAATGTAGCAAAATGTGACAGACAAGAATTGCTTGGAAAAGTTAAATCAATTATGAAGTTTCTCAGATATCTTTAAGAACTTTAAATAACCTGTTATTGGTGGTTTTGGAACCATGTTAGATATATCTTGTGACCAAAAAGAAGGTACTGATCCCCGTAGCTGAACAAAAGAAGTATAGCGTCCTCTAGAAAAAGTTGTAACTGTTCCATCATAAACAATCTGTTCCGTTTCTACTTCATTGGCTACATGTCCCTAAAAGAAATTAAAATTAAGAATAATGTATGAACCCAGCCGAGCTTCATGAGGTATTATGGTAAGTTTGCATAAAAAAAAAACTTGTAGCACTTCATCAAAATGGAAATAATTTTTCTAAAGCTCTGTCTACACTATCAAACTTTATGTGAAAAAAAATGTGATGTGCCCATAATATGGACATGATGACATCATATCACTACCATATTTGGGTATCACTACCATATTTGGGTATCACTACCATATTTGGGCACATCACAGTTTTTTTGTCAAACTAGTTTCGTTTCGTTTCGTTTATTTATTTTTTCCACTCACTTATATATATATATATATATATCATTTACATTTACATAACATATATTAAATGTGGGTGGATGGAAGTCACAGTAAGTTCACTGAACTTTAAGTCGTGACTCCCGTATGCCTATAAGTACACTAACATTCCTACAGAGTAGACTAAAATATGAATATATAATAGTGAAAGTACATAAAATAAAAAAAATAAAAATTTGATAGTGTAGACAGAGCTTAACAAAAACTAACCCCTTGATTTGGTTGGGTCTTACCTCACTGTTAATGCCTCTCTTTAAGAATCTAGTACCAGCGTATCCATTGGATCGTCTAGCAATCACTGTCATTATAATTGGTCGACCAAATACACTAACATCTACAAACTACTGTCAAGAATAACAATATGCACTGAAAACAATAGAAATACTGTTAAAGAAATACCTCCAGGACCCAACAGTGTCCTTCAATAGAGGTGTCGTATGAATAGGGGTCTTCCCTGAATAGGAATTGGTCGTAGTGTTAAATCATATATTTCATCATGTTTTTGTTTTCTAGGAATATGACACCTAGGTGTCCTCTGAATAGGGGAATTCCAAAAGAGGAGATTATAATGTACCTCTAATTGACCACATGTAAAGTACTGTCTACACTATCAAACTAGTTTGACAAAAAAAATGTGATGTGCCCAAATATGGTAGTGATATGCTTAAATATGGCAGTGATATGCTTAAATATGGCAGTGATATGACATCATCATGTCCATATATAGGCACATCACATTTTGTTTGTAACATAAAGTTTGATAGTGTAGACAGAGCTTTAGTGTCTTTATACATACAAAGGATACGAGTTTGACTGCAAAAACCATGAATCATATACATGACCCAATCTTTATGTAAATCATCAGAGAAGCCTTTCCAAAAGAATGTGTTCCAAACATACTTCATTCTTGGCTTGTTTCTAACTGCCTCAATCTTGCTATCAAAATCTGGCACTGGAAAGATTAATAATATAAAGAAATCATTAACCGTAAAACCTCGAAAAGAAGCCCATGGGCTTAAACCTCGAAAAGAAGCCCATCTCGAAAAGAAGCCCCCTCTACAGTTTGCAAAAGTACCCTCGAAAAGAAGCCCATCTCGAAATGAAGGCCCCTGGGCTTCTTTTCAAGATAGTATGGGCTTCATTTTGAGACAGACTACTCATACTGTATTGAGATGATGACGAAATTATTGTATTTGACGATGAATCATAGGACTGTTTTTTTGCTTTTTATATTGTTTTTTAATTGGTATATTAAACATAATTTCATGGTTGAAAAAATGTCTCAAAAGTCACATTATTGTAGTAGAAATTCACAAAATTTACCGCATTCATTTCGAAAAGAAGCCCCCCTCTACAGTTTGCAAAAGTACTCTCGAAAAGAAGCCCATCTTGAAAAGAAGCCCATCCAAGAGCACTAAAAAAAGAAGAAGCCCATGGGCTTCTTTTCGAGGTTTTACGGTATAGCCTTTTGTAGAATATATTATACAGTAATATACTATAATATTACACAGATTTAGCTTATCACATTGTTTCTAGCCCAACACAACGAACATATGACTTACACATAAAAACTTTGAGAGGAGGCAGCCTATTCGAGGCCTTTGCCTCCTTATTTCACTTTAAAGGTAAGCATCACTTAAGGTAAGGTCAGTGTAGGCTGCATTTAACATTTTTAAAATTTAATATACAAGTACAGTCTACTAGATACTCCTTTGGGCTGGCCTAATATATCTGGTTTTCTAGAAATTCTGGTATTCAGAATGTGTTTTTAATTGATAAAAATAAATTGGGGACATTTTCGACCTCCGGGTTTCCTGTTTTTAGAATCCATTATTGGGAGAATTGAAAGAAAGTTCAATCTCATAGAGAAAATATACTGTACTCTACTAAAATGTTGAATTTCTAAACACTGCACCTTGTGGTCCTTTTGTTTTTTTAGTAGAAGTCAAGTTGAACTGAAGTGAGTGTGTTAAATCATAACTGTAACTGTGAAAATATAAACAATATAAACACATTTATTTGGACAAAATATGAGTGTTAAAACATCATTATTAATCATACAGTAAAAGTTTCTGAAGTTTAAACATTAAGATAGTAACATCATGCGCATATCTCCACACCCACTGATGCGAATTAATCTTGGAAATACTGGATTTACAATTAATATAATCAAATGCTTTTTTTTATAAGTTAATACTTACCTAAAGTAGAAATTACTTGTCAAGTCAATATTCTGAAAAATCCGGATATATCTGAAACATGAAAAAAGTAACAACTATATTAGCAATTATTATAAATTGGATACATGAGAGTTTGCAGATTTAAAATGTATACTTTAGAGTGAGTGAGTGGCCGAGCGGTTAAGACAGTGGAACCGTAATTAAGTAGCCATAACATCGGCAAAGGTTCGAGGCTCACTCGCTCCATGGTTCTGGTGGTAGAACGAGTCTTCTCGGATAAGGACTATAAACCGTAGGTCCAGTGTACACATAGCTCATGCGCACTTTAAAGAACCTAGTACATCTTCCGAGACGAGTAGGGGGTTACCCCGGTGTACTAGTCCACACAAACACAGCCACTGTCACACACACAGCCACTGTGAAAATTGGGACTGGGCCGTTTTAGAGGTGTTTACCACCTGTTGGTCCAGATCCTTCACTAACTGAGTTAGTGAGAAGTCGAATAAATAAAAAAAAATACAATGGAAGCTTAAACTCAATTACAGTAGAACCTCTACTAACAAAAGACACTTACCGATGTTCATTCGGATGCATTTGTCGTAAACCTTCCTGACCAACTGAAAGCAAACTGGTGTCCTCTATCTTATATATTGTATGTCCACCAATCACAGCAACCCTGGGAGAAGAAAAAATGTACCACCATTCTAATTCAGGTTAAGGTACTTGAACAAGAAATTGAGTGTATTACAGTACATACAATAGCATTAGGAATGAATCTCAAAATAATTAGTGTAGAAAAATTGAATCTTATAACAATATGATGAGTATTTTATAGCATAGACAATCATGCTTTTGCAGTTTACTGTATTAATGATTGGTTTTTATCTAAAATTGAGGATATTAGGTCAAAGTTTAAAAAACAATTAAAATGTTATTATATGCATACAGTACCTTCTACGCTTAGTAACAAGCAAAATGTAATACCCTTCAAGAAATCTTATAAAACCTGAAAGTAATCGGTTAAAATTTTTATAAATGAAAATAGCAATGTTACAATGTACAGAAATGTTAAAATTGTTATTGTTGATAATAAACAAGACTTGAGAGCACACTATGCTACATTCAACTCTCCCAAAACAAAAATCAGCCCTGGTTTTGAAAGATTCTCACTCGCTCTATTGTTCTTGTGGCAGAACCATGGAAGAGTGTATTTCACTCTTCTCTGCTAGAACGAGTCTTCTCGGATAAGGACTATAAACTTTAGGTCCTGTGTACACACCTAGCTTATGTGCTCTTTATAGAACCTAGTACATCTTTCGAGACGAGTAGAGGGTTAACCCAGCCACTGATCACAACTGGGCCCTCTGGGAGACCAGTCTTTTACTGAAAAGGTCGGCCAGTATAAATAAATAATAACAAACAAAATTCCAAATCTGACAAGCAGACAAAAAACAAAATTATTGGACTGTTACTGTACTGTATGTATTTGACTAAGAAAAAGGCTATCTTTAAAATCTTTGATGGCTTATCAACACTCAGCATACCAAGTATTCCAAATGCAGAAATTGTTTTAGTAAGACCGCTGATCATCTTCTGCAGTGGCAAGTTTCCATGTGCCAATGTCCGCAGCAGGTCTTGGATTTCTTGACGGCCATACTCAACCTTAAAAAAAAAGATTATCCATCTATCAATTTGCATAACAAACCATTTGGCATTATTATAAGATAATTTATTTTGATTTGTCTTCTAACAGTATGTGCAAATAAGAAAAAAAGTACCTTATCATCAATAATTTGTAGTCCATCTGGCTCCGATCGATCTATTTTGAGAACCCTAAATTTTGTTTCTGATGTATTTGACCCAATGATGTAGAATCTCTGAAAAATTTAATGTTTAAATGTATTGTCGATGTTTAATTATTGTTACTGTTAGTAAAATGCAGTATTTTTAAGTAAATTAATTTATACATAGTTTCAATCATACTTACAGAAGGTGTCTCATACAGCACGATTTTCTGAATTCCACTTATTACACTGTCAAAAATCATGGTCATTGTGTGTATGGCATACAAGCAAGGGCTGGGTCTTGGCTGGGTAGCTACTGGGCCGCTGTTCCGGGTAGAGAGGCCGTCTAGACTGCCAAGCCTATAGGCTAGCCTCTACACTAGGCTAGCTAGACCTATATCATTGAGTGGCCTTTTCTCAAATTATTGGTGGTGGTATTTCATGGATGATGGCCTAGAACTACTAGAAAATTAATAGTAATCAGTGAAGTATTTAACAATTATCAACAAAACAGGGAAAAGGATAATGTTTTGATCAGCTTATTTACCGTAGTTTTGTTTACCACGGGTTTATTTGTCAAACGCCCTCATTTTATATTAACCTTGGATTCCAGTCGCTCTTATTTAGAAAGTAAAGACGGCTGGTAAAATACCAGGGTGACATGAAGCTTATAGAAAAAAAAGAAGAAATTTGATGTTTATGTTAATGATATTCGTCTAATATTTGTGTAGTTTATTATATTTTAAGATGTCGTTACGCACGCTTCCACTCTTGTTTATCAACCTTGGAGGGGAGATGATGTATATATTAGATCAAAGACTCCGGGCTCAAAATATACCACATGATAAATCGAAGAAAGGTAGTTAAGTTAGGCCTGTAACTGTTTGTAGTGTAATACAATTGCAGCCAGGAGTCTTGTGTGTGACAGACAGGTCCTGTTGTATAGTGTTTGACATCAGAATTTGGGTAGTAGGCCTAGGGAATTCGTGCATAATAATAGTTAGGTTATAGTAGGTGTAAAAAAATACAAGAAAAAGAAATTAAACAGCATAAATAGAAGAGTACTCTATAATCCTTTTTTTAGTGACTATGTATGTAACATGTTTTCTCATTTCATATCATTATAGATATAATTTAATACAGTATAATAAAATAACGTTTACACTTTATATATTTCAGTATTACATGATATAGTTGGTGCCATGTTAAACAAACGTTTTGTAGAAGAGCTTTTCAAACCGCAAGAGTTATACACGAAAAAAGCCATGCGAACCGTCTTTGACAGGCTTGCGCACGCATCTATTATGCGTTTAAACACGGCCAGTATGGACAAGGTTTGTTACATTACTAACCATTGCATGTTTAAGTATCTTTGTATTTATTTGTTCATCCATAAAGATAATTTTCTTACTGTCCAGTTGTTTGAACTGATTTTTGCAAAATGAAACAAAAAAACTTTCTTTTTTCATTCGTTGTTACAGCTATACGATCTTATGACCATGGCGTTCAAGCATCAGGTGTCCTTATGTCTACGCCCTCAAGACGTTTTGCTTGTCACGTTAAACCACCTTGACGCTATTCACAAGTACGTGGAGGATGTACCTGTAATTAGAAATCAAGTGGAGAGTGTCCACCAGATGCTCTATCAGGTACAGTGCTGCCTCACTGTTATAGACACACTCAATTCAGTCTATGGTTGTAATTGATATGAAAATAAAATGGATTAATTTATACTCTATTACCCAATTGATTTTATTGTAGATCTATGCATCGATGACGGCAGGGGAATTTCAACTTTTACGCCAGACCCTTTTAACGTTTTTTCAAGATACACATATAAGGGTAAGTATAATACAGTAGTATACAAATAATGTTTCTGAGTTGAATGGTACAAATAATGGCATGAGGTGAATGGTACAAATAATGGCATGAGGTGAATGGTACAAATAATGGCATGAGGTGAATGGTACAAATAATGGCATGAGGTGAATGGTACAAATAATGGCATGAGGTGAATGGTACAAATAATGGCATGAGGTGAATGGTACAAATAATGGCATGAGGTGAATGGTACAAATAATGGCATGAGGTGAATGGTACAAATAATGGCATGAGGTGAATGGTACAAATAATGGCATGAGGTGAATGGTACAAATAATGGCATGAGGTGAATGGTACAAATAATGGCATGAGGTGAATGGTACAAATAATGTTTCTGAGTTGAATGGTACAAATAATGTTTCTGAGTTGAATGGTACAAATAATGTTTCTGAGTTGAATGGTACAAATAATGTTTCTCAGTTGAATGGTACAAATAATGTTTCTCAGTTGAATGGTACAAATAATGTTTCTGAGTTGAATGGTACAAATAATGTTTCTGAGTTGAATGGTACAAATAATGTTTCTGAGTTGAATGGTACAAATAATGTTTCTGAGTTGAATGGTACAAATAATGTTTCTGAGTTGAATGGTACAAATAATGTTTCTGAGTTGAATGGTACAAATAATGTTTCTGAGTTGAATGGTACAAATAATGTTTCTGAGTTGAATGGTACAAATAATGTTTCTGAGTTGAATGGTACAAATAATGGCATGAGGTGAATGATGGAAGGTTATATTTCAATGAGGCGAAAATTAAACCTTGAATTTAATAATCTTATGAATTATGTTTTAGAATATGATTATGCTATTTACTTAATTTCAATTCATTTTAATACTCAATTTTACTATGATATACTTATTAATGTTAAATCATTAATAAATTATATTCTATTAAATTCTATGTTCGGCTTGACCTTCTAATACTTCATAATTGTTCAACAATAAACCTGATAATTAAACCTTGGATTTAATGAAACTATTGAATATTGTCTTGGTAACACTACAACACATTAATGTAGTGCATGAACTGATCACATGACCTGATTTAATTAAGTATTACAGTTATTGTATCTCAATGTATTTGTACAAATTATTTTAGGCTCAAATAATCTTAATAATATTTTATTTTTTCTCCTAAGGTGTCTATATTCCTAAAGGACAAGGTGCAGAATTCTAATGGTAGATTCGTTTTGCCAATAAATGGTTTATTACCCTTTGGTGTGGAAAGTCCAGGAACAATCAGGTATGAAGGTGTCGACAATGAGGGTTTATGATATAATAATAATATAATATATTTATTTTCCTTATTTTCAAAAATATAAATAAATTCATATATAAATGAATAAAAAATACAGGGCAGACAAACTGAGGAACAATGATGATCGTTAGAATTAGGAAAAAAAAGTTGATGATGATAAAGCAATTGGATAATTTTTACCTCACAACTATAAATATAGGAAATAAATATGTTGAGCGATTTACAATACAAGTACTAATAAGTATGTAATAATAAGTCAAGGACTGATATCTTTATGGGTGCATATATGGAATTATTAGAGCAGTATAACTTAAACTAAATTTCAATTTAATTAAATAAAAATTAAATAATTAAAAATTGTTGTGACAAAGAAAAGAGTTAATAGAATCTATTCATAGATTGCAAAATTTGAATTTAACTTCAGCTCTGTCTACACTATGATGTGCGCTAATATGATGTCATCATGTCCATATATAGGTACATCACATTTTGTTGTCACATAAAGTTTGATAGTGTGAGCAGAGCTTAACATAACCTTCTTGCTATTCAGATACTTTGATGGTTCTGGTCAGCCTGTCCAGACATCAAAATTCCAGGTAAAACAAAGCTACAATGTCAACACTACAGAAGGCTCATTTGACCTTAAAGGCAATAGGGTCACCAAGCTGGGTACCAACATGTACAACGTCGTTCGTCCATCAGAAACTTCTGTGTCTCATACTAAACACGCATCTCAAGCTAAACCGGTCTCTGAAGAACGGGTACGTAGTTTATCCTTTTTTCACAATTTTATGTACTGTATATTAATAATATCATAGTCTGCAAAAAAGTTACTAAAAATAGATTATAAAAAGAACAATGATCTCACCCTTTAATTTAAAGTAATTTGCATAATGATTTATACTTGACCCAGTTAATTTTGACCTTCGTTTAAAAAGTCACAGTACAGTAATTTTCAAGCAAATTAATTAAATTTTATTACCTGGTTTTTTGTAGGCTTCTGCAAATATAAACCCTCTCGTAAAAGCTGAGTTAAATCTTCTGGCTCATTTAATGGGTTCTGTTGATGTGAACTCATCCAAGAAAAAAGATTCATCTATTAAACTTTCACTTTTTAACACTGAAGAAGAAGAACAGTAAGTTATTTAATTTCTTCAAGAAATAAACTTTTTTTATAGTACATTTGATTTTGTTTGTTAATTCTGATACTTTGAATTTTGTTTATTTTTTTTTTTTGTGAAATAGAGAATTCAAAGAAACAAGACCGCCGACCGAAATGTATGATTGGAAAGTGATAAAGATTGATGCCTCTAAGGTATAGTATGATACCCTTTTCAGACCTGCAAAAACTAACAAGTAGTAACCAGGTTTGCATTGTGTGAAGAAAATTTTCTGGAAAATGTCCAAAACACACCGATGAGAGGCATGTTTTTGTTCCGAGTTGTTGAGTTGTTAATACTACGCACATGTATCGCCCTGGTATATTAAACTAACTAATCATAGTTAATCAAATAGCATGCAACTATGCTTTCTCCCGAGATTCTTCATTTTTTGCGTACATGTGTATGAAAACTTAATAAATATAAAATCAGGAGATCAAATCTTGTTACAAGTTGTAACAATTTATGCAGATGTGAAAAGGGTATTAGAATGCGATTATCTTAATTTGTTAACATCATTCCAATATGTTAAACATTTTTCAGGCACTCTGTATTTAAATTTTGTATATTTTTCCTAGAACAAAACAAGTGATGAGTTGAACAAAATCATGGGAGATTTGGACATTGCTGAATCTTCATCGCAAAGCAGTAAGGGAGACGATCTACTGGAACTAATGGACAGTTGCTAAAGACAACAGTTGCTAAGAGCAACCGTTGTTAAGGACACCAGTTGCAATGGGCAATGGTTGCTAGATAGCACTGTTGATGTGTTTTAACATTGTACAGTATTGATCACCTTGACAAAGTTCTTTTTTATTTAAAAAGAAAATGAAAGTATTATTAAGAACATCTACACTATCAAATTGTTATGTGACAACAAAATATGATGTGCTCATATATGGTCATGATGATGTCATGTCACTACCATATTTAAGCATGTCACTACCATATTTGGGACACCACATTTTTTTGTCACATAAAGTTTGATAGTGTAGACAGAGCTTTAAGAACATCATGTTCCTAGATTAGATATTCTTATCTCGTTACTAGATAGGAAAAATTTTCTGATGTGTCAGTGGTTTTTGTGATTATGTAGTAGTTTTGTTTCTTGTTAACATTTTTATTTCTCTCCTTGATAATAAATGTTAGTTTTAATTCACATAAAATGTGAAGATGAATATGCGGTCTGACCCTGTTGTGAAACAATGGCATAATGACTATGAACAAACACTGCCTGAGCTCACTGGGCCCTGAAAAAGGCTTAAAACGCCCGAGGACTCCAGCGTTGCAGGGCCACTTCGAGTTAAACCAGGGGCCTCACTCAGGTCTCTATGTTACGCCATTATGAGCACTTCATAATCTAAGCATCATGTTAACGTTTAAATTAAAGAAATCAGGGTATTTAAAAATGGAGTGTTGAGATGGTGAAGATTACTCTACCCAACATAATCGGGTACGACTTTTATTTCAAAAACTACTTTCACAATTAACCAAAAATGAGGGATGCTACCCCTCCTCTGTATACACCATTTTTAGCCCTACACCACAACAAATGTAATGTTAAATATTATTTTTTTAAATCGCTGAAAATATTTACATTGTATTGTATAGAATGTTATGTTATGTTTGGTATATTTTATTATGAGAAGTATATATTTTATATTAGAAGTGTATGTAAACATACAAATGAGGCTAGGACAGTATTTATAATATAATTATTTAGTGAATGTTTATTAGTGTTTATGAATAGATATTTATTGGCAATGGTCATTTGTCCAAACATAATTGATTTGTATGGTCAGCCTACTAATAATGTGATTGTTGGTATTGCTAGCAATCAGTCCAGGCCTACAAATAACTAGTTTGTAAAAAAGCATGGCTAGTCGTGCAAAGCCGTTCTGATACTGTATGTTAGTATATTAAAAAAAAAAAGCCATGTTATTTTTGTAACTGTTTTTGTGTAGTACAGCTGTGCAAATAACTGTTCCTACATACATACGTATGTAGGTCGCCGTTCACCTAGTCACCGTTCACCTAGTCACCGTTTGTTGAATGCGTGAACTACACACGTACGTATGTAGGTCAACGTTCACCCGATTCACCGTTCGTTGAATGCGTGAACTACACGCGTACGTACGTATGTATCACCGTTCACATATTCACCGTTTGTTGAATGCGTGAACTACACACGTACGTATGTAGGTCACCGTTCACGTATTCACCGTTTGTTGAATGCGTAAACTACATACATACGTATGTAGGTCACCGTTCACGTATTCAATGTTTGTTCAATGCGTGAACTACACACGTACGTATATAGGTTACCGTTCACGTATTCACCGTTTGTTGAATGCGTGAACTACACACGTACGTCTATAGGTCACCGTTCACGTATTCACCGTTTGTTGAATGCGTGAACTACACACGTACGTATGTAGGTCAACGTTCACCTATTCACCGTTCGTTGAATGCGTGAACTACACGCGTACGTACGTATGTATCACCGTTCACATATTCACCGTTTGTTGAATGCGTGAACTACACACGTACGTATGTAGGTCACCGTTCACGTATTCACCGTTTGTTGAATGCGTAAACTACATACATACGTATGTAGGTCACCGTTCACGTATTCACTGTTTGTTCAATGCGTGAACTACACACGTACGTATATAGGTCACCGTTCACGTATTCACCGTTTGTTGAATGCGTGAACTACACACGTACGTATATAGGTCACCGTTCACGTATTCACCGTTTGTTGAATGCGTGAACTACACACGTACGTATGTAGGTCATCGTTTACGTATTCACCGTTTGTTGAATGCGTAAACTACATACATACGTATGTAGGTCACCTTTCACGTATTCAATGTTTGTTCAACGCGAACTACACACGTACGTATGTAGGTCACCGTTTACGTATTCACTGTTTGTTCAACGCAAACTACACACGTACGTATGTAGGTCACCGTTCACGTATTCACAGTTTGTTGAATGCGTGAACTACACACGTACGTATGTAGGTCACCGTTCACGTATTCACCGTTTGTTGAATGCGTGAACTACACACATACGTATGTAGGTCACCGTTTACGTATTCACTGTTTGTTCAACGCGAACTACACACGTACGTATGTAGGTCACCGTTCACGTATTCACAGATTGTTGAATGCGTGAACTACACACGTACGCATGTAGTTCACGTAATCACCGTCAGGTAAATACGTGCGTGTGCAGTTCACGTATTCCGTCAAGTAATTTGACCTCGTTATGATTAGATTTATGTCTATCCTGTTAGAATAAATAACAGTTCAGCTTTATATATCTAAAAGAATGAATTAATTATATAAGAGTCGAATGGCTGTGTATTATGTTAACCGTACATTGACGGACGTAGTACAAGAACTTATTTTTGGCAAGGTGTGCCAACAAAATGTGCGGCGTCCGCTGTTACTTAATCGATCCACTCAACATTGATGTAAAGTGTCATTTCGAAGAGAGAGCTGGATTCAGCCAACTACTTTTTATGGACTTTAAAACAAGCAAGCATTTCCAATTCATACACGGAAAACTACTATTTTTATTGGAAAAATATCAGATATGAATGTTTACAGCTTAATATAAAAATAACCATTAATCAATCAATCAAAAACAACGAAGGCAACTTATAATATGCCTACTGTATATCTAGGTATTCTAAGTATTATAATAGTCACGTATAGTCATAATATATCAACTTACCAGATGTGTTCCTTTTCCCATAAGTAGACCTATTAGGTCCTACTAGATCAACCTACACAGTTATATTATGTTTGACATCCACAATGTCAATCATTTTAACATGAGAGGTCTTTTCAATTTCCTATCACATGTCTTACAAGGAATAACAATTTTTTATTAAAATGTATTTATAACTTTCATAATGCAGTAACAGACATAAACCATCAAAGAAAAAAATGTTCGTCACTTTGTAAAAAAATGCTACCTTAAGCAGGGTCTACACTATCAAACTAGTTTGAAAAAAAAATGTGATCTGGCCAAATATGGTAGTGATATGCTTAAATATGGTAGTGATATGACAGCATCATGTTCATATATGGGCACATCACATTTTTTTGTCACATAAAGTTTGATAGTGACAAGAAATAACAATTTGTTGAGTTATTACTCAACGGCTAATCGGTACATTACTTTTTATTAAAACAATTACGCCACAGGGATCAACCAGATGTTTGTAATATAATTATGACCGTGATCCGTAGGGATTTGTTGTACATTTTTTTTCCTCTCGATTATATTAGGCACAAACACTCTCTTTTGCTATTAGATCTACGGCGTGGAAGGTTGTGCAATGATGAAGTATAATAATTGATGGTATGTACGTATATGGACTTTATAATAAAACATATTATATATTTATCATATGTCGATCCTATTTATTAGCTTTATTAGCAAATTGTAAATTTGGTGTATGTTTACGACGAACTAGTAAGATAGAGGTCTAGTTGTTAGGAACACAGATCAAATGACGTTGTTTTTCTCTATGTGTCCGAGATATTGGGTAGGTGGGGTGTTAGATGATTCTGTCATCCTTCTATATTTCAGGTGTCCGAGATGTTGGGTGGGGTGTTAGATGAGTCGTCACACCCTTATATATTTCAGGTGTCCGAGATGTTGGGTGGGGTGTTAGATGAGTCTGTCACACTTGATGCGTCTGACGTCACAGAGGCATGCAAAATGTGTTTTTAAATATACAGTACAATCATATCAGGCCCCTGCCTTGTACTGCAAATATTGACTTGGAATGGTAATCGATTACAATAAAAGTGTATATTTACAGAATATAAACTTTAGCACGACCTCTTTGTTCACACAGGTCGTATAAAAACTTGTAAATATTATTCTCCTATCTATGATTTCACTATGAGATGTCCCATCAAGGAATCGCCTCGGTCACAATGTGTTCCTATCTTGTTATAATTTTAAAATGCTAGATGTTTTTTCACGCCTACTACAAAGTCCAAAATGTATAGGCATTTTGTATTGAACATCAACGTTATGCTAAAAATTGTTTCAACAACTAACCAAACATATATTACAATTTCGAGTGGAATTAACTGTGTTGATAAGATTAATGATTGACATAACAAATATATCTTTACTACCAAACGTCACTCATCCCCGAACTGTGTGTGAATAGAAATAGCTATAGAAATCGTATAATACCTGACTTTTCAATCATTCGAACAAAGACAAACTTTAATTTGTCCGTCATCAGCGCAGCCACACCGACCGGCTCGGCTGGATCGTGAGGTAGGTATGTTTAAACTTTATGTGAATGTTTGGTGATACACAATTTCAATGAATTTTCTTCCATTCAGTAAAATAGTCGAAAACATTATAATGGGCAGTCCAGGAAAAAATGGACGCCGTGGGGTGAGAGAGGGGATTCAAAGTACGGTGATCCGCCGGATTATGTAAAGTAAAATATAATGCATGAATGTCCATGCACAGAGGACGATGTGGTGGGGAAAATTAACCTCAACCCGGTATGTGTAAACTCTGGAGTTTTGCCAGGTAAGGTGATGTGAAAAGAGGTAGGCCCATAACTAGGCTCTGATTTGGATTTAGACAACAATACAATAATGGTCAGGTAACTGGAGTAACTAATAATGTTGTTTAGGCTAAAATCTATTTATAATACAGTCATCTCTTCATGAATAATGATTTACATCGAATTATGTATACGATGCCTGTATGTTTTTGCTCAAATATTATATATTGGTCAATGCAGTGCTTGAGCAAGCGTGAACCGTACTCGACTAGCAATACAATTTATTCTGAAGATGGTCAAATAATTGAACAGTACTTGTTTATTAATTATATAGCCGTGCTTTGCATGTATGCGAGTATAATTATGCGAGTTTTTGAGAGTAGGCTACAGCGACGACGACGTACAGTTCTCGCTTATTCCGCGAACTCGCATCTTTTAATCCCGGACACGGATGTACTAATACTATTACAGGACTATTATTTGGAGGAGCTCAGAAGTTTTTGACGGACTTGCGAAACCTACAAGACTTGCAATTATTTTGACGTTTTTGTCCAAATAGGTTAGTGTTAACTATAGATAAGCTTCGTCACTCAAGAGAAAAGTAGGCTACTTTTATCCAGCGAATTTCAAACGAAATTAAATAGATATAATGTAAATATTACTCGATTCATATTTATTTGGAGTTTACAATTTCAACATAAATATTTCCTCATTTTTGTTGGCTAAACTAGGACCTAGATAGATAATACTTATATCAGGGAGTTGACTCCCTGCTTATATCTTCTTGTAATATTATCTAATAATGTCTTTGTTTGTAATTTCCTGTTTGATAAAAGGAAGATCGTGACGTTTAGCCTAATCATGCAGATTCTCTCTCATCCTCTTTAACGTGCCTAGGGTAATAAAGAGCTTTAACGTCAGTATTTACATATTTTCCTCGTATCGTGGGTAATTGATTTTTTTGAATAAGATAATCTTTAGTATTTAGGAATATTCAAAGGGCGTAAATGGGCGGCAATTTCGGATCTGCGCCGTTGATACTGAACTGAATTGATCAAAGCTAATTGGTAAATTGTGTGTAGGCCTACTACCAGATATTCGGAAAATCAAAATGAAGACAGTAGTTATGCTCATAATTAATATTAATGCTTAGTATTAATGTTAGGGGACGGATAGTCATGGAATAATACATATTATTTATTTGTTTACTCATGGTATGATAACGTATCCGTATTTTGACGATCCCAAGATCGTTCAAGAGATATCGGATGAGCCAATACTGAAGCGGTATTACGGTGACACAGCATACAGTTCATACGCACATGTTTTTATTATTCCATAAAGGGTCGTTCACACCTGTTCCGGCATGGTTCGTTCATTGTAGCGCTTTGATCCTTGTAAAGGCGCTATTTAAATTGAAATTCAATGTAATGTAATTTCGTTTGATCGCAGCTATGCGCCAATCGATATGCGCGTAGCCACGTGAAAACGAAACATTGACGTTCGATTTGATTTTCTGGCGCCGGACCGGAACCGTGCCGGAACAGGTGTTAAAGACCGGACCCTTAATGCAGTAGGCCTACATACATACATCCTTTAAAGCAACTGATAATTCGCTGAAAACTATGTTTTAACAAGGAACATGATTGTTAAATACTGTGAATTGAGGTTTGTAAGGTAGGCCTATAGGCCTAGGCATAAAATCAGACCATGCTTTTATTAAGCCCTACTTATCCGCAAAGATTACATTCCGATTAAACATATCGTATACATAAGTACCATTAGTCCTACATGTAATGGTCCTATTCTTAATCCACTTTTATCCCGCTTTTATAATCCAATATAGATTAATCTTAAACTATCAACATCCTTTCCTTGATTACGTCATACGCCTTGAGCACTCTTGAGTGGTGGTATGTGCGCTATAAAAATCCTGTTATTATTATTATTATTATTATTATTATTAGCCCTCGATAGTACATGTAACTGTATAAAAGCTGAGACAATTGATAAAAGAATGACTTTATGCTTTTCTTCATTACAACAAATATAAACATTCTTTGTACTGGGACGTGTTTTACTAAGTAGGTCTACAACTACCTGATTTTATATTAGAGAAATTTGTTAAGGTGAAGCGGTTTTTTTTTTTCAAATTGCAAAGGACGGTAAGTTTAAACAATTCTTTATAGGCCTATATTATTTATTTTTATTTATTCAAAAAATGTACATACAAAGCAAGAAAAAGACAAAACATATATAAAGAACATTTAGTGAAGGATGGGACCAACAGGTGGTAAACACCTCTAGAACGGTCCAATCCCAAGTACATTGAGTGAAGGATGGGACCAACAGGTGGTAAACACCTCTAGAACGGTCCAATCCCAAGTACATTGAGTGAAGGATGGGACCAACAGGTGGTAAACACCTCTAGAACGGTCCAATCCCAAATTGCACAATGATAAATGAAAAAGTTAATAACATTAAAATAAATATTTAACTATGATAGTAATTTATAAATTTGTATAATTTAAGATTAAACTAAGTTGGTCGACATTTACTTTTATTTATTAATTAGCCATATAATTAAAATTCTCCAATTTCAATCAATAAGATGATACCGTAATATGGTTTCAAAAACGCAAAAAAACTGCATAATTCGCCCCCGTACCGCATCACCATAGTGTGTAAAAGAGTTGCAACCTTTTAACTACAACTCATCAACAACGGCGCTTATCCGTTTTGTAGGAAAACATAATTTAGGCCTATAGTACTCTAGGCTTTCAAACTGCGATAGAAAGTAATACAGTAGTTTAGCCTACAGAATATAATGTTAAAGTTTGAATTTCTAATCAGAAATGGGGGGGGGGGGTTTTAATTGTCTTCTTACTGTACTCAAGGCAAACTGACAGCCAGGACACTGAGCTCGCCTTGCCAAGTCAATAACAGTCCTTTGACCTTATGTCTGGCTGCGAAAAATACCAACATACTGTGTGTACATAGTCCGTGGCGCGCGGTGTCTGTTAAGAGGGTTTCGCAGCCACAGATAAACTCTTTGATCTCCGGAGCTCAGCATCCTGTTGTTGTTAGATTGCCTTGCTGTATCTCCACTGAGTGGTGCAATTGTTGTCAACGGTAATTAATGTTCCCATGTAATTTATGCCAATATAACTAACAATTGTTTTCCTTATATAATTCATATCCATTGTATTTACAAATATCATGTGTCGGTCTGTTGGTTGGACCGGACTCACTAATTACAGGTAGGCCTATGAGTCTAATAAAAAATGAGTTGCAAAATATAACCATGGACCTATAAATTAGATAATGTATAGGTTCATTATATAACACTGTCCATATTAGGAGCATGAACATAGGTCCATATTAGGAGGAGGCACACATTTTTAAATGTTTACATAATTACATACACATCTGCAACATCAACCATGGAGGTATACCTCCATGCATCAACTACCTCCATGCATCAACTAAAAGATTTATATTTGTCAATGTTGTTTTTCTCAATCTTTTTTTTTGTTTGAATCCTTCTCTTTAATGTTAATGAGTGTGCTTAATTAAAAGGTCAAGAACCCTTACAATCCCTCTTCACAAATACAACAACACAAGGCGAACAGATAGGTAATACTATTCATATACAAAAATTATGCAAACTCATGACTCAACTATATCGCCATAATGTATTACTATACCTACCGGCGATTTGACAGACGTACGTTGATATTAAACATTACTTTATTGTAATATTGCACAATCCTAGAAAATCAGTGAAACATAAAGGTGCGCAGCTTCCGTAGTTCTCGGAATTCTCGGATCTGGCTGCCATGCGGAAGACACGGGTCAAACTCCCGGCCGATGCGTTTTTATTGTGGAACAATATTAAAGGTATTGCTACTTACCAGTGACTATGAAACATACACGTGTAGCATACGTGGTTCAGTCGTATGATTCTCGCCTGCCACGCGAGGGACACGGGTCCAATTCCCGGCCGATGCATTTTTATAATTGAACTATATTAAAGGTAGGCCTATATAGCCTATGACTTACCAGTAACTATGAAACATACGTATCGGTGGTTCAGTGGTGCAATAATATCTCTATGAGTGGTGTGAGCTCAGACTCCTTGATTTGGGACGGTTGATATATCAGTGTTAATCACACATAGGTTTTTATATAATATAGTGTTTTATAAAAAAAAAATTTTATTTTCCAGTTGTTTTATGCCCAATACAACAAAGCAAAAATGTTTGTCATAGTTGTATTTAATTTGTACCATGCATTCTTTTATAATTGTAATATTTTAATTTTGTTTTTGTAGATTATTAAGCTCAATCTGACTTGGAAAAAGGAAATACATTTCCGAATGATGACGATTCTACCTCATATATGCGTCGTACATTTTCTCTTACTGTCTGTATCTGCTTTTAATCTAACCATTCTCCACACTAACGATGTACACGCGCGCTTTGAACAATTTAATAAATATGGCGGGGATTGTGACACGGACGATGAAGCGTCAGGTGAATGTTTTGGCGGAGTAGCCCGTCGGGCAACTGCAGTTAACCAGATTCGAAGCGAGAGAGACAACGTAATTTTCCTGGATGCCGGCGACCAGTTTCAAGGAACAATGTGGTTTTATTATTATAAAGGAATGGCAGCATCGTACTTTATGAATCGTCTTGGATATAACGCAATGGTGAGTATTAAAGTTAATCAAAGAAAATGTATACGAACAATAGCCACAAATAGATAAAATATTAGAATGTTTGTATCATTGGGAATACTCCGTCTAAATGTTTCGATGTTTGTCCACAATTGAGTAATCTCATTAGGATATCGGTATTCCGTTACGTCTCCAAACTGGCTGGTTCTCAATAAAGGGTCTCGGTATTCCGTTACGTCTTCAAACTCTGTTCTCATCCATCTCGTTAGATCTCTCAGTATTCCGTTACGTCTTCTTCAAACTGACTCTCATTTATAGGATCTCGGTATTCCGTTACGTCTTCAAACTAGTTCTCATCCGTCTCACATTTATCTCCAGGTATCTCGTTACGTCTTCAGTTCACAATATATAATACCGATATTTTTTATTTCCAAAATAGGCTCTTGGTAACCACGAGTTTGACAACAACCCGGATGGTCTAGCGCCTTTTTTAAGAAACGTCACTTTTCCTGTGCTCAGCTCAAACATGGACGCAAGTGCTGAACCTGTGTTAGATGGTTTAACGAATAAATCAATCGTGTACAATGTGGGCCAAGAAAAAATTGGCATCATAGGATACACATTTTCAGATACAGAAATTATTTCAAGTACTCGTAAGTTGGAAAGAATGACGTATCTTAAGCTCTGTCTACACTATCAAACTAATTTGACAAAAAAAGTGATGTGCCCAAATATGGTAGTAATATTACATCATCGTGTCTATATATCACATTTTTTGTCACACTAACGTTTAGACAGAGCATTAGAACGTATACCGTATGGTGCGTATTCGTCTGGTGGATCGGCCTTGTATTCTTAGTAACCGTACTTTGCATTTAATGATTATGCTTTGTTTCATTGGTACAGGGGAGGTGGTTTTTGGAGATGAAATCGAGGCTATTCAGGTAGAAGTTGAAAAATTGAAAGCCACGCAGGTGGACAAAATAATTGCCTTAGGGCACTCTGGAATAACTATGGATCAGAAGATAGCGAGGGAAGTAGTCGGCTTAGACATTGTCATTGGAGGACATACGGACACATTTCTATACACAGGTAGGTTGGGGTTACATAGTAAAGCTGCTATAGTGGGAACGAAACTTTAGGTACATAATATAGAAAGTTACGTTAGGAAAATTACTGATCTTTAGTAGATAGGACGAAAACAATTAATATGAACCTTACATCCTTCTTTGATTGTTCCTACACTTAAAAAATACACAATACAGGAAAGCTGCACCTTGATATTAATGAATTGATAATTAAGAACATTCTACAACAGTTTTTAGCATCAGTACAACCACGTCTAAGTATTCCTACTTGAAAATTGTGTTAGCTTAGGGCCAACTCAGTCAGCGTCTCCCGACGACCTAAAAATCACGCCCGACGCTATCTCAAGACGACTCGTCTTGTCGGGATTCAACTCACAGCACACTGCACCGACGAGAAGACGTTTCGTCGGGTCTCGTTGTACGATGCTGTCTGAGTAAAAAATTAGAACAAAATCGCGACATTTATAATACACCTCAGTTGACACTTTGTTTTCTGTAGGAACACCACTACCGTCAACAGAGGAGCCGTATGGTCCATATCCAATAGTCGTACACCCAGATTCCGACCCTAGTCGTAACGTATTGGTTGTGCAAGATTATACATTTGGAAAATATCTCGGCGATCTGCAGGTCGTCTTTGACGAAAATGGAGAAGTCACCGCATGGCAAGGAAACCCAATTTTAATGGACAGTTCAATTGATCAAGGTAAGGAATACTATTGTAAAATACTGGTTATTCCGTATGTTGTTAGTCCACCATTGACAACATTGTAGCAGCTATTCTATTCGTTTATAGTAGTGTTGGAGCGTATCTCTTTCGTCTTTGGTTTATATTGTGTGTAACAGCAGCAGTAATGGAAGTGGTGCTCTCTGGGTAAACTTCCAAGAAGGGGCCCAGCGCATGAGCGGTCCAGTGCAACTACCCATGCATTAATTGGCCACTTTGGAGTGCTAAACCAGGGACCCTTTCCTCCTACGTTACGCTGACTGAGATGTCACTGTCTCTCTTGAAAAATAAATCTTGCATTCATGAATCTGTTTGGCTTTTAGACCCTGACATACTATCTGATGTTAATATATGGGGAGAACCTGTTGGAAACATCTCTCGACAATACGTAGGCCGAACAAATGTTAAATTGGACGGAGACCGACAACAGTGTCGACAACAAGAATGCAACATGGGTAACCTAATAACAGATGCGTTCATTCAGATGAACGTCCGAGAACCAGATGAGCTGAAATGGAGTACTGTCAGCTTGGCTGTATGGAATGGTGGAGGAATCAGACAATCAATATCTGTTGGTGAGTGTGTGTACACGGGGCACCACTCGGGACACTACTAATTATGTCTGTGTCATATAAAAATATATATAATATGTCATGTATTAATTGACGGCACCCCGTATTTGGTTTAGGTTTCCTGTACTCTCTTTTTGTATTCAGACTTCATTATCCAGTTAAAGCGAAAGAAGAGAGAAGACGCAACTTCCTGTGTGCCCTTCTTGATAAAAACATCGATATTTCATTTATTGCGCCAATTAAGTGTTGAATTCATTAATGTATTCAAATTGTGACGATTCCAACCAAATGTGTCTGTTTTGACGGAATCAGCAAGTCATGAGTCAAAAGCATTGTAGGCGCGGCCTACGTCTCTGGATTTAAATATGGTTTTGTTCTTATTTATTATAGGCGATATAAGGCTAGGCGATATCAGTACTGTGTTACCCTTTGGTAATACAGTAGATATTGTAGAATTAAAAGGTCAACATTTAAAGGAAGCGTTTGAATTTGCTGTTCAAAAATATGGTGAAGGTGACATAGGGGGCGAGTTTCTACAAGTGTCAGGTACGATAGAGTACGTTTTTCATTTTGCACATACATGCCAATCTATGTCTAACCATTACTGGGGTTCCTCCTACTGTGTTCACAATAGCAATTTCTTTACGAATGTTTAATAACTGACTTCAACAAGTTTTCATTCAAGACATTTAACCTTTTAAGGATTAACCAAGTTTTAGCAACAAGATATAATTATACGTTTAACGTTTGTTCATCTTTACGTCTACAATTAAACTCGAAGAGTTTTTAATGTAAATGGCTCTGGTGAATTTGTTATTTTCTGATTTCCGGATCAACTTATTTGTTCTTATTATTTAACAATATCAATTAAAGGTGTTAAATAAAATATACAATTACGTCATCATCAACAACCAATGGCGTCACCAGGCTGCTTGTCAACAACAAGCAGTCAGATGATAAAGATCTCTGAAACGTTCGAATCAAGTACTCCGTTTCCCACATTATATAGTTATATAAAAAACAATTATCATTTACAATTATTATAATTTCTTAGGTATTCGTGTTTCATACGATCTTCGTAAAGAAGCCGGAAGTCGTGTTGTCGATTTAGAAGTTCGCTGTTCCAATTGTACGATACCGCATTATGTTCCCATTGATTTGGAAACCGTGTATCCTGTAATTATGAATAGCTTTATGGCAGACGGTGGCGATGGCTATGAGATCATCAAAACAAATAAAATTAGTCAAGTATCAGGTACGGTATGCAAATAACAAACTATAACTTTAAGTAATAGACGTTGGCATTTAAAACGAGACTCTGTACCAACAACGTGTGTTCCTGAGTATCTACTTAGGTTGATCATATATTCCTAGGTAGGGTCTTCCTCAGTCTTCTTTTAAAGGATGGCACAGAAGGTACGCAGACAACATTAGTTTGAAGAGCGCCGAAGAAGAAATAATTGCGCGTTCCAACATCGGTAGGCCTACTGCTGCATTTTACGTTTTGGAATTTCTTGAAAAGACCTCAGCACAGACAGTAACAAATTAGTTTGAAAAAGTAGCCTACTCGAGAATTGAAAACACTCGAAAAACTTCTGAGTATTTCTCGCGGCACTGTTCGCGGTAAGTCCACTTCTACACATCCTATCAGAGGGAAAGATGAGATCCCTTCAACAATTCATTCTACCGTTTCCATCCTCCTTTGTGTTTATTCACTGCTGATTGATTTTACATCTTATTTCTACACAGGAAATCTTGAAACTGCAATGTTAGCTGAATATATAAATCTCTATTCTCCAATTACAACTGGTCTGGACAACCGTATTACGTTTATTACCAGTGACAACGATCCATGTAAAGGGAACACGGCATCTTTGTCCTCTTCAGCGCTTTATACAATTTTATTATTTTTGTTATTATCAATGTTAATTCACTAAATAGATTAGTAGAATAGAATAATCAATTCACAATGAATTGTAAAAATAATTCCAGATCATTTCGAGGGGTGTGGATGTGGATCTCAGGTGTTAGGGTGGGGTTGAATTCTCTACCTAAATCTTCAGGGCTAATCAATATTTAGTTTATACCAAAAATTGTCACTGGGCACAGAAACTTATAACGACGTTATGTATATTAAGAACTCCATTGAGGGAAAATGTGGTAAACTGTAGAGGTTCTTCACTTATCTTTTTCAGAACTCCGAATATGAAGCCTACTTAATATAAATAAATAATGATAAATAATTTATTTTAAAAATGCGTCATGTAGGCTACGTACGATTAACTGCTGTTGCGTAATATATGATACGACCAATAACAGGCAGGTAGGCGTTATCATAAAATATATAAAATAATGAAGAAAACTAACGTATTATTGAGAAAAAAAATCCGTATAATATCGTGCTGCTACATTAAGACCAGGTAATCATTAAATATTTGATAAGGTAGGGAATGTCACTAAAAATACTTGACCAACAATACTGTGTCACTAGCTGTCATGATGATTTAATTTAATATAATTAGCTACGTATGCTTTAGTATGTTAAGGGAAGAGTGACAGTCTTCCCTGGTATACGGTTTGTGTGTTTAGTGTGTGGCAGCTTCGTGTTAACATTGTGTATAACTAAACCTAAAAACATAGAATAAACCGAATGTCCTGTTCTTCTACGTTAATCATACACACAGTCTTTATTACCTCTGTGGGGTAAGGAATTTTACAATTTGAAACAACTTGAACATCATTAAAAAATAAGTTAAGTACAAGATAGGCCTAGTGGTTTTTTTAAAGCATCATATGATTGTGTGTTCTCTGTAAAAAATACTGATGAAATATCAGGTAGGCCGACAGTACGGATTGACAAAAACGAATGACGAGAGAAGACACTTATTGAGCATGTCTATGTTGTGACTATGTTTAGCCAATGCTATTAATTGCCTTGGTTTTACCAACAACAAAAAATCAATAACCAATTTATTGCGATAATCGTTTATCTTCAATTGCATTTTCGCGCCGCGGCTCTAGCCAGCTATGTCCCAGGAGGACACATTCATTAATAAGCTGTTTCATAGCGGTAGCTTTAGTATCTAAGGCTGACAGTTTTGTGAATTTGGAAACTCGACTATAATTTATAGGTAGCTGCTGGACCCAAAAAACGTCTGGGAGAAGAGAGTCTATATGAAAGCCTTTGCTGATAATACAGTATTATTGAGATGTAGACGGAAATCTGTAAAATCTTGTTTAATAAATAATAACTTCGTTTTTGCTGTCAACCAGGCCGGTATTATAATAAGTCACTGTCAAATAATCATTCGATAATGGTCAAAACTTTATTTTGGCTCTGTCAACATGAAGGGAAGTATTTACAATGACTTTCTTTTTTATGACTGTCAATCTAGGCCAATGTTATAATAATACGCCGTCAGATATTAAATCATTGAAACAGTCCTGGTAAATTTTTTTTTGGTTATCAGATGCCGTGGGGGGGGGGGGGGTAGGTCCAATCAATTATTGTCAGAAGGTGAACAATCAGTCTAGGTAGCAGCAGCAGATTATTAGGAACGCCTGCTCCATTAATTAATCCAGAAAAAGGTTTGTACATTATCTATTTGTTTATTAGCCTTCTCCTAGCACAATTATATTTTCTTTAAAAAAAGGTTTTATAAGTTGTTTCAACATTTATGATAGTAATGTTACAGTTCTGTGTCTGGACGCAAGTTCATAGACCTACTAGTTATATTATTCATATTAACTGATACTTACTCTTCATTTACCGTAAAGTTCAGTTTTAATGAAATATATAATATAAATTGGCTTCGTAACAATTAATTAGTGTTGAAAAGGTTAGTTTTTTGGTGATAGGTGAAAATGGCATGTAACTTCGTAATCAATTTTTTTTTTTGTATAAAGGCCCAATTACACTATGACGATAACGACGGACGATAATATATAAGCATGCATTTCTTTTACATAAACCAAAAGAAATTAGAAAGGTTTTCGTTCTAGACCTATAGGATAATCATTTATGCTGTCTTTGATAAAAATAATGTTTTTCAAATTCCAATCAAATGACGTCATGATAAATAAAAACAATAAAATCGCTGTATTGTCACGATATTATTGGTCTTACTAATCATGACGTCATTTGATTGGACGTGTGAAAATATAATTTTCATCAAAGGAATTGTTTATATTTCTTTTGGTTTATGTATTAAAAATGCACATTTGTCTATTTATCGTCGATCGTTATTGTCCTAGTGTATGGGCCTTATGCTGTAAATGTTCAATTAATTGATCATTCCGATTTTATTAGTTGGACTCTTGCACAGTTGCTGTCTAATTGTTGTTGTGTAATATCATTTCGAACCATATTAAAATCATAAAGAGATTCATATTCCTTAACATGTGGCTGTGCATGGAAGTCTGGTCTACACAAACTCGGGCCCGGGCCTGAAAGTGTTGGTGAATTCATAATTATACTTAATATTATATTTATATATATATATATAATTATATTATTATACAATTGAAAGCAAAACCCGTTGAATCTCAAATCATTAGGACTAGAAATTTGGCTTATCAATCAAATAAATACTTTCGTTCAAAATGAAACTCCAACCTCTCTAATCAAAAGATTGAACTCGAAAACGGGGCGTTTTTTTGAATTGGGTATGTTGAAACATTTCAATATTCATTTAAAAAAGTACATTAATTACGGTATTGATCAGTGGCTATAGAGGCGTAAAAACCCTCGGTCAATATCATGTAAAACGCACTGTGGAAGGGTCATTATTAAGACTGCAAAATTGGGCTTATCAACAAATAAATACTTTCGTTCAAAATGTAAAATCAAGGCTGAAAAATTGGGCTTATCAACAACAAAATATTTTATTATTAGACGCGATAACATCAAGGATAATCAGTATAATTATTAATATAGCCACTGTTAATAGTTTTATTCTACATGCTAAAGTAAATAAAAATCCACTAGAAAACAAGCAAGTCTGAATGTTATGCTTATTAGCCATTCTATGTTTGTTACTGTAGGCCTATGATTGTTTGCAATGTCCACGTATTATTTCCGTGGGCATATCCATAGTGTATCACTCACAAAAAAGACGTGTGAGGTTCTTTCTTTAGATTTTGAAGAATGATTTGTGTTACAGGTTCACACAAGAGTCAAATGCTCAAGATATCAGCTAACGCCATGGGACCCTTGGCTTATCAATGAATAATAAATACAGTACTACTTTCGTTCAATTGAAATCGGAATCTGACCGTTTCATTAAATTGGGTGTGATTAGGCCTAAACATATAATAATTTATTAAAAAGGTACAATAAAAACAAATGCATCAGAGGCGTAAAGAACCCACGGTCAATATCATGTAAAATGTATATGGTATAAGCACTGTGGAAGGGGTCATTATTATTAAACTGGAAAATTCGGCTTATCAACAAATAAATACTTTCATTTAAAATGTAAAATAAGAATGCAAAATTGGGCTTATCAACAAATAAATACTTTCGTTCAAAATGTAAAATAAGACTGCACAATTGGGCTTATCAACAAATAAAATACTTTTTTTTCAAAATGTAAAATTAAGACTGGAAAATTGGGCTTATAAACAAATAAATACTTTTTTTCAAAATGTAAAATTAAGACTGGAAAATTGGGCTTATAAACAAATAAATACTTCCGTTCAAAATGTAAGAAAACATTTTTTAAATATAATCCTTAAGCTCTGTCTATACTATCAAACTAAATATGATGTGCCCATATTATATAGACATGACGATGTCATATCACTACGATATTCGGGCATATCACTACCATATTTGGGCACATCACACTTTTTTTGTTAAACTAGTTGGGACAGTGTAGACAGAGAACTATGCGATCGAAACATAAGTCGGAATTGGACTGACGCGATTGATTTAATTGGGTATTTTTATTAATGTAATGATTCATTAAAAACTATAATACCGATACGCGTTTGGTATTGATCAATGGTGCAAAAAACCCTGAGAAATAATGTTATAACGCGATTTGGTGATAGCTTAGCAATAATACAACCCATATACTATTATTATAAATACCTATTACAAATCCATTCATATAACTTTTCATCGCGAACCGAAAATGTATAAATGTTATTCTACAGACAGTAATTATATATTCAAAAGCCATATTATTATTATTATCAATACCTAAATGCGATAGTAATAACCACATACATTATTCCCAATACAAGTTTGTGCGTTTAATTCTAGAAAGAAACGACTGTGCTGACAGGCCAATGACATAAATCACAATTAGTAAAGTCCCAATTGTTCACTTGCGTTTTGATTGGCCGACCTATTATATTAGATTAATGAAGACTGTTCTTACAACTGTCCAGTCAAAAAGTTACGCGGCGTTTTTTGTAAGAAATATTTCTTGTTTATAATACCCCTAGTGCGTTCCCATAGCATGTGTTGGTAGTGCACCCTCAACGACGCACATGTTTTTGTGATCGCAGAAACTTTACCGAATTCTGATCTGCAAAACTATTTGTAAATATCTCAATTTGACAATAATTTATTACTAATATTGACTAATTAAATATGATATACTGGCTTACCAGTTCAGTTACGAACGTTCATAGGCATATATATATTATAAACCTATCTAAAACTAGGCCTAAACTATTAGGCCAAGCAAGGCTCTACCTACTAGTATAGGGCCTAGTAGGCTGGGCGGTAGGCTAGGCTACCGCCAGCAGTAGTCTGTAGAGGAGGCTAGAGCCTAGGCCCTCCTAGCCTGCAGACACCTAGGCCTAGCTAATCTTAGCTAGAATAGGCCAAGCAGGATTTTTCTAGAACCTTAATATATTAATTTATTATCATTAATTAAATATGACTAGAGGGTGAGCTCGCTTCGCTCGCTCCCCCTCTAGGAAGTGTAGACGATGGTTCTCGGAATGATAATGTTCTCCTTATACACATTTTCTGTCGGTTACCATTATTGAAAATGCTTGACATTCGTAAAACTTAACTACTTTGTTTCACAGTGTTTTAGATGATTAATAACATTTTAAAGTATAGTTTTTATTGTTTGGTAGGGCCCTTTGGGGAGGCGGAGGTCATTTGAGGGAGGTGCTTATTCTAGGGATATATGTTAAATTTTTTAGTTCTAATAATATGGTAACATTTATAATCAAATGAAATCCTCTCATAGATATGAAAAGTGGTAAAAAAGAATAACAAATGCTTGGTAAATTGCAGATAACAGTGCGGTGAATTCTACTACAAATAGTATTTAATTGTGTTATTATAAATATGTGGATGGACGTTTATTAGATAGTTGAGTTGTGGGGGGGGGGGGGTTATTATTCAAAGTGATGTTTTATTGGAGAGGCGTTTATTCAAATGAATACCATCCTAATAATTATTAATACATTATTTAATTTAATCATCTTTTGAAACTAACTGCCGTGACAGAGTGGGCCCAAGAAAGAAGACATTACGGCTTGCAACATGGGCAGACATCTCGGTCCTAACGGGACACAGGAAAATAGCCTACAGTTATTCCTGCAAGCTTACTCAATAAAACTCAGCTATCGGGATTTCACTCGAAAAATGTCTTATCAAATCTCCCTATGTAATTTTATAATACTATTCCCCACAATATATTCTGATTCTTTATGGCGTATATTTAATTTGATCTTTATTAATTTGCAGTATAATTCCTATTATTTAACTACTGTACCTTCACACACGTGTGGTATGTTTTAAAATAAACAAAAAACTGAAATGGCTATGATTAATGGCCAATTTTTTTTTCGTCTTCCAAAGGGACACTGTATTGATTGATGCAAAGTGCCTGTTTCCAGTCACCTTTAGGGTCAAATCTATTATTTTAACTGCTCCCTTGTGTATAAAAGAGAGAAAATATTTGAAACTAAGGTGAACTTATCTTAAACCCGGAAATTACTTTGACCGGGAAGAATTGAAATTGAGAGGAAAATCCAATGTTGAAATCATAAATGTTGTTAAAAAACTCTTTATAATATCTTCCTAAGATATAAATATGGAACAATAGCGTCGGCGTGCACACTAATGTTATCAAATCTACGTTTCGCGGTACATCTCGGATAGATAAGGTAGGTATCCAAGGCGGAGATTTGTAGAGAAGTTTTTGCATTGTGCTCGCCTATGTCAGAATTAACCATAATTTATATATAGATACTCCAGGCTACTAGGCATAGATAGCCTAGGCCCTATCTATTATTACTAATACTAATAGTATTATTAGTAACGCCGTGGCTAAAGATACGGTACCGTATTCTAACTTCTGTTTACTAAAGGTACGGTAAAATTGCATTACGTCATAATCAGCCAATGGAGTGGTGGGACGTGTGTGACGTCATCGTATAAGGACTGTTTTTCATATCGCGTCTGTTGTATATGTAGAGAATTCCTATCGGCGGCGCCAGGCTGCGTAAATGTGTGTGCGCTGTAGATGAGGGTTTTATTTTTATTCCAAATGGCCTATTTAGGCCTATATTTTTTATTAAACTTTGTTTACAATGGTGACCATAAACAATAAAGGGGCCCTCAAATACTATGATTTAGACAGTAGCCCCAGGGCTGACGAGTCACAGAAATCAGCGCACACATGCAGCTGGCTCCAGCCTGGCATCGCTTTCCCTACACAAACAAACTCATGAGGTTATAGTACGTAGTAAGTAGGCCTAGGCCTCTGTTGAAACGGTTTTCTGTATTCTAGAATTAAAATCAATGTTTTGGCTTTTCAATAATAATAACAGACGTAGGCTACATTTAGTTTTTTTCACACACGACGGCGATAATAGCGATGAATGAAGCATAAAGAAAATGCGGTTGATCACTGTTTTCGCGATATGAAAAAAATCCACAAAGTCCTTATACGATGACGTCACACACGTACCAGCACCCCATTGGCTGGTTATGACGTAATGCAATTCTACCGTACCTTTAGTAAACAGAAGTTAGAATACGGTACCGTATCTTCAGCCACGGCGTATTAGTAATAGTTGTACAAATTATAAACGCCGTGGTTAGGATTCCGGCACCGGAATTCAACTGCCACCGTTAGGGAATCCGACACACTATTGCGCATGGCCAGAGCGAAGTAATTATAGCTTACACTTAGTGCCACAGACCGCGCACCACACCACCGAGAGTCGAACGTTGTTATATGGATTTACTGTAGTCGTTGCACGAGCGAGAGAGAGAGCGATGGATGAAACTTGGCCTAGGCCATACATGAATTAAATAATTAAAATACGACTACGCCACGCGTTAAAATAATTATTATGATATTGATAAGAATCAGTATCTATCTAAGAATCGTAATGCTGTAATTTTATTAGACAGAGGAAGTATAGTTCGGAACGGGAGAAAAACACAGGCCTACCCAGTAGCATAACGCTTGCGTATTTCAAGAAATGTACGAAAGTGAATATATAGGGTAGCGTTGCGACCCCGACTTCCCGAAACAGTTCTGTTTTTTCACATCATATCTGCGCGGCGGCCGTCAACAAATCAACTTGTATACCAGTGCATGTTATTACAGTATAATGCGTTTATGAAATCTTTTATTTTGTACTTGAAAATCATAAAACTAGTCATATGTAATTATATGAAGTTTATATATGAATGGGCAAGGATAGTTCGCCATGGCGCAGCTATTAATAGATCCATCGCTGTTAGCAAAGATAGTGTAGTACAGTATCTTTAGTGTATATGAGGGTATAGAGTCGCCGATTACTTCGCTCTGGGCATGCGCAATAGCGTGTCGGATTCCCTAACGCTGGGCAGTTGAGTTCCGGTGCCGGAATCCTAACCACGGCGAATTATAAATACAGATCGATATCCAACATTGACCACATGTATGTGTACAGTAGTTGTTGAATAATAATAGTATTTGAATGATGAAGCGTGGTGTAATTTAGTAGTAATACAAGACTATTTCAATTATCTTTTATCATTGCAGTAGATTAGACTAGAATCTTGTGAAAAGAATGAAGAAGAAAAAGTATCGTGTACCTGTTACAAATGACGGTCAACAATATAAACGGTAGGCATAGTTTATAACAGTCAATACGGAAAATATTTTGCTTTGATTAAAAATAAAAGTAGGCTGACTTTGAATGACATCTCAAGACTGAATGAACAAATGATAAGATCATCGGCAACATCTACATTCAAATTATTTAACCATTTCATAATAATTTATTGATTTTCTAGGAAGAACATAAAGAAAGACTGCAAGCTGATTTCACAATTTCATGTCCTTAATAAAGAACTTGAGAAACTAAAGACAGATACAGACAAACAAATAAATAAGAAACAGAAGATGAAGGTGATCACAAAACAGTTGCAAGAGGTACAGTAATTCTGAAGGATTGACAGAACCCTATCAGTTTCAGCAGGGAGTTGTGATCCTGGTTTCAGCACTTGCAATGCATGGAACTGGCATGACTAGACAGGCACTTTCAGTACCTTTTAGATGTAATGCTAGCCAATATTCACTCTAAAGCAGAATATTGTTATATATTGTAATGAAATTGGGCGATTCCTCACTGACATTTCAGATGTGCCAACTGCCTTTTCTCAGACCAATTCATATCAATGTATTCAACAAGTAGACACACAACTGTAATTATACAATTCAAATTTGTGTACTATTATGTTTTATTACTTCAAAAGGTCGGCGGTATAGATACATACCAAGCTACTTCAAGATTAGGTGAATTTAAGAATGGAAGTACAAACTCTGCCAAGTGGGTAGTGAGACAGTTGAAAGAACACAATATAAGGTTATCGACCCCAACAGTAAGTCATAACAATCATATAAAAATGATTGTTATTTGGAAACTCAGCCTTAAAGCTCTTTTTTGAAACTTATTTGAGATTCCACACATAAACAAAGACTTAACCAGATGTTTTTCTTGATCTTTTATTTATTTTATGTGGAACAGTAGAAATGAAAAAATAAGGACAATGATGTGAAATATTTCCAGGTTCTCCTTTTTAAGTAGGCCTAACTTAAACCTGTTTTTTTATTTATAGAAATTAAGATTACTAGATGTTGGTGCATTGCAGTTAAACTACACAAAATTTAAATGGATTGAAAGTACTGCGATTGATTTGAATCCCAGTCAACCGGGAATACTCAAAGCTGACTTTTTTGATCTAAAAGTAAGTACATCTATCCAACTATGATATATAAATACATACAAGATGTTATTGTTGTCTGCATACAAAGTGTAGTGTATTCCATTGAAATCACAGAAAGCATTGTGCATGTGAATATTCAAAAAGGGCACTTACAATTTGGAAAGTCTCCTTGCATTGGATGCCAGCCCAGTAGTAGGCCCTACAGCCCTATCAATGTCGGACATCACAACTATGGCTGACAAAACTAGCAATATGTATATTTTAAGCAGACACCAAAACTAGCACCCTTGGACACCCCAATTTTTAGCTATCCAATAACATCTTTTCATTGTATTTCACTGCAGGTCAAGTCAAGTAAGGTATATGATGTTCTTGTTCTTAGTCTTGTTTTAAACTTTGTTGGTATGCCTCATAGACGTGGAGAGATGCTTAAAAAATGTGCACAAGTTTGTAAACAAATGGGATATTTGATTGTAAGTACCAGTGGCAGATCCAGGATTTTGAAATAGTGGCCTGAAAATGGTGAAATGAAGAACCTGAGTATGGTAACTTAACGTTTGAGGGAGAGGATTGAGAGCTATACCCATCACTGCAATGTTTGCAAACTTTAATATTGTGTATAACCATTACTCATGGCTCGTGAGCACATTAAAGAGCGCAGTACACTCTTCAAAAAGATTTGAGATCTTCTCGGATGTACTGTCCAATTCACCACCAGAAGGACCATACTGGAAACAAATCTAAGGACTTAGTGGGGTTATCTTAGGCATGGAACACCAAATAAATAGATTTTCAATGGCTTGTATAATTGTTACATAAAATGTTAAATTCTAAAATATCTTCACACTTTATTTCAGATTGTGCTACCACTTGCCTGTGTGACCAACTCACGCTATTTGACACATGACCATCTTATCGCAATACTAGATAGCATAGGATTCACGCTTATAACTTCTCACAATAGTCGCAAGCTCAGCTACAAGATGTTTCAGTTAACCAAAGAATCAACAAAAACATCGTTCAAAAAACAGATTTTGAACAATGGAACCAAATGCAATAATTTCTCTATTGTTGTTAGGTAGCACATAATTATAAATTAAGTTCAGAGTTTGTATTTGTACAAATAAAACAATAAAGACAATAAATTTAAATAGAAACTGTTTCTGCCTAACAAATGTCTATTAAATACCCCTTTCACACCAAAACTCCGGAGACACCCCAGGGTTTGTGACTATTCGAAACGTCGAGAAACTCCGGAGATACCCCATTCACACAACCTAGCAACACTAAAATTAAATTATAAATACCGCCCTCTATTTTATTTGTTTACATAGTGACGATCATTAGAATCAATGTAATTGATATTTTTAATTAACATATTATTTTAAAAAGTCTCAGAAGTAATGTTTTATTAATACTATTTTTGAGTCAAAGGATGACTGCGCCCCAAAAACTCCGGAAATTGATTTTGGTACTTTTCACACCAAAACACCGGTGTGTTCCCGCAGTTCAACCCTGCTGTTTTGAACTCTGGAGTTTTTTGATTTTACCTTTTACCAAAACACTGGGGTGTCAACTCCAGAGTTTTGCTTTTGGTGTGAAAGGGGTATTAAGCTCTGTCTACACTATCAAACTAATTTGACAAAAACAAGTGTGATGTGCCCAAATATAGTGTTGATATGCCCAAGTATGGTAGTGATATGACATCATCATGTCCATATATGGGCACATCACATTTTTTGTCACATAAAGTTTGATAGTGTAGACAGAGCTTTAGATAGGTTAACGTCCAATCTGACTAAAATTATGTACTGTGAATGATCATTGGGATGTACTGTACTTTATGGCCCTCATACTGCTGTAAAAAAGTATGTGGGGTTATTATGACAATAGAAATAGAGATAGAGGTGTCACGATAAATATGGTCCGGGGCCAAAATCGGTCCGGCCGGACCAGTTTTGGCTCTAAAATTGTGGCCAAAAGCAGTCCGCCACTGCCAAAATCGGTCCGGGCTTTTCTTCTGTCGATTTTAATTGAATTACTAGGCCTATGATGCTGTTTTAAATTGTTTATGGCTATAAAAATATCCCATGATATATATTAGTAAGTTATCTTGTCGGATAAATACTATAAATAAATGTATTTTATCTAAAAACATGACTTAGGTGTTCACTCATATTACGGCCTGCCACACACTCACATGAACGGGTATGAGACGCTGATATTGCCAGCTAGATTTGATTTATGATTGAGGCCTTTTTCCTTCCTCGGCCTAATCAATATTGGATAATTTTTTTCTAATAATTGTATTGAATTGATATATTGATTGATTAACCATAAATAATTAATAAATTAAATTGTTTTTAACATCATGGGGAAACGAAGATGTTAAAAAAGAACAAAATGGATTAAAAACAGGCAGAGATACATATTGTATACAAAAAGCCTAACAATTAGTACTTATTATTGATGAGTTACTACTAATAATGATAATAAAAAAAACAGGCTTAATTTATAATATTAAAATAACAAATAAAACCCCATAGTTTTCAATATAATGACTAATCATGGCCTTTTTTTTTTAATGATATATACATTATGACTCATATTGCGCACCATATATTTGTAAGACCGGACCATATTTGGCGGCCAAAAACAGTCCTACTGCCCGGACCGATTTTATCCAGGCCGGACCAGTTTTGGCGGCCAAAATTGGTCCGGCCGGACAGGTTTTGGCAGCCATAAATGGTCCCCCGGACTGATTTTGGCAGCCAAAACTGGTCCGCCGGACCGATTTTGGCCCGGACTGATTTTGGCGTGACAGAGCCACCTTTTAAGCTGATACTTTACTTTTACAGAAATGATGGCATCTGTCCATGTATTATGGACCATGCATGCTCAGAACTTTTCTGTTCAAATTTTGCACAGCGCATCTTGGAACTTTAACTTGTGCAGTATGGAAAAAAGAACTTGAACCAAATCACACTAGATAGTGTGTTGTAGTTGTAAGTAGTTTACTCTACTGTAGCTTCCCTAGCCTACCTCCATATACAGTAGCCTGTTGTCAGCCTGCATCACACTCTGGTAGCTGCTAGCTTTGCACGCTTACTGGCTGGAGCGGGTAGCCTACTACTAGGGCTAGATCAACAACTAAGTTTATGTTATTTAAATTATTATGTAAACTACATTTTTATATTGATATTTATTTCTTACCTCTAATGATTTAGAATTGTTGCCTTTCCTTGCAAATCGTCAATCTTAAAACGGTCAAAACTGAATTTCTAGGTCAAACAGGATCTGATTTTGGTAGCTGCTGCTGACACACGTGGCATCATGACGGTTCAAAAATCAAAAGTTAAAAACAAATCTCACGTACGACACAGAGTGAAAGTCCAGTCATAAATTATTACATTATGATTATGATGGTTAAATATTTACACTAAATAAATATAACACAGTATGATTTGATTTGAATTTATTAAGAAAATCATTATAGAAAATATATACATACAAGGTGATAAAAGTACTGTACATCTAAAAAAATGATAAACAATAAAATAGTAAGTCACGCCTAATGTCCCTATACAAAAATTGGATTGGAAAAAAATAGAATAATGGCAGACAATGGTTTTTAATTAATATTAACAAACTATTTGGTCTTTTTATAATAAATCTGTTTTTCTACCGAAATGAAAAAAACTGTATTAAAACTGCCAAATGGCCCATTAAAAGTCTTAATCTTCATTTTTCATGTTGTTAAGGGTCCACTGAAAGAACACATCTGTTGTACTCACTTAGGCAAGATTTAGATTTATTTAACTAATAAAGATAACAAACTTTCCTAATGTAATACTCTGAGTAAAAATGGAATTCAATTATATGAGAGTAAAAAGATAAAACAATTACGGTTTATTTGTACAAATTTGGGCTTGAGAAATTAAAAAATAATAATAATGATAATGTTTTAGCGTCATAAGGGCCTCTATTTTAGAATACAAAAATTGTGGGCCGAGTTATGTGGTTTGATTTTGCCAAAAATGTGCAGCTAAAGTTTTGAATATAATAAAACATATAATAATATAATGCATTTGCGATAAAATGTTAAATCATAATGTGTATACTGTGACACGTGTCATGTGCGTTACAAAGAGAAACCTTTTTTTTAGGTTGGCCAATAGATCAGCGCAATTTTTATCCTCCAAAAAAACAAATTATGATGACCTAGAGGTCAATATTCCTAAAAAATTCTTCAGGCTCAATTTTAGTTGAAAATATTCCAGTATTTATGAAAATTTAATGTAATTTTTTAAGACATGTATGTCATTTTCTTAAATTTATAGGATACCACTAAGCATACTCCTAAATGACAACAAATCAAAAACATCTTTACCAAAGAGCACCACAGCAACTAGGACAGTGATAATAACCACAGCTATGGCTATTATTTGTAAAACTTTAGGAATCGGTAAAACAAATCCTAAACACAACCACCAAACAAAAAAATCATAGAAAATCAAGGTAGAAAATACACCTGCTAGTATTTCAAATGAATGTTTTGAAGGAAAAAAAATCCATCCTATGAAAAGCGGGACCAGAGCCACTATTAATCCTGATATGAAAAATGCGATTTCTGAAACACAAAAAAAAAAAATTGATCATGAGCATCACATAACTGGATTTGTTTCATATATTTTAGTGTATGAAAATTTAAACTAAGTACAATATAAAAAAATGCCTTTAAAAAAACCTTGTTTGCCAGTGGTTAAAATTATCTATTAACATTATAATCACTAAATGCCAAAAATGTTTATGGCAACTTTATTAACCAACATTCAAACAAATAAAACAATAACATCACACACTATATGAATTGGAGCTACTGAATGAACAAATTTAGAACTTAAATAATAATTAATAAACATTTTTTTTTTAAACCATCAATGATAATATACCATGTTTCATTTACCATGATTTGATGTAATGGCACCCTTAATGTAATCAAATTTCCACACTATAAAAACAGCAATCAGAGCAACTATTATTACAGAAATGATTACTGACCACAATAGAATTCCTGTAAAAAAAAAGAAAAAAACCGTAACTTTGATTTATTCTGAATAACTTTTTCAAATACTGCGATTTTTAGAAAGGATAAACATTTCATGTGTACACCCAGCAAAAACATTAATTTCATTTACCTTGTAATGCAAGATATGATATCGAAGCAGCAATCACAGCAACTAAAATGATTGCTGCTGTCCTTGATATTCCTGAAATTGAAAAAACAAAAACAAAAACATTATAATCTGTAAATTGTAGCATTGTTTTTTGTTCAACAACATAGTCTATACAGTTGTTGTTAAAAATACAACTCCCTGGTCTAGATACAGTATTCTGAATAAAGAATATTTTCATGAGTTGAAAGATTGACTGTAGAATAATAAAAATATTCTAGAATACTACCTACTGTTCTAAAATAAATTTTATTCAATGAACATGATCCTGCAAATAATAATTATGGGTTCATCAATAAAGATACTGTAGGCCTATATCATCAATGTTATCTTCATTATATATTTTGTCTTCCTTATACAAAATGCTCGTACCTTTATTCTCCTGAGCCTGTTGAAGTTTTGCGTCTTCTGACTTATCATCCACTTTCTGTTCATCTTTTTTCTCATGTTTTCTCTGTTTTAGCTTTCTTTTTGATTTTTCTGTGGAACGAGAATCCTCGTAAAGTTCAGGAACTTCACCTAAAAAAAAAAAAAAAGTTTTGATTTTTCATTAATTTTAGTTCTGTTTCCAATGTTAATAAAACAAAAAAACATTTTTTTTAATTATATTATTTATTGTTATTGTAAATTTCAAATCAAATGCAAGTTTATTTCCACAAATCAATATAATTAATGGAAAATATTTCCTTTTTATCATAAGTATAACTTAAGTAAAATGACTGTCAAAGAGGATATTATGTAAAAAACAAAATAAATTGTACATTTTATGAATTCAGAAAGTATATCTAAAATATTTACCCATACTCTGTATTTTTTGTAGTTCATCCTGTGATTTCTTTCCAAGATATTTTGCAAATTTCTTAATTTTATCTGGTTCATCTGCTAAAACTGTGTCACTTTCCAGTTCAAATATGGCATCCCACAAATTTTTGTATTCATATTGTCTCAATCCATAGTTATCGACAACATTTGTTAACGCAGTTGGTTTAGCTATTTCCACAGCCTTAAAAAGGTGTCTCCTATATGGCGACAATTTATTTTCCTTTGCATTGTGAATATAGTTACGATTAGCTTTTATATACTCTTCTACAAGTGCTTGGGCATCCACTGGACCTGTTAGCATTGTAATTTCTAAAAGAAGGCTGACATCATTAGGTGAGATAACACCTTTGCCTCTAATGACATCAAGTGCATTGAATAAAGTATTTCCATTGGAATGTTTATTGGTAAGGGTTCCTAGTGGTAAATAATCAAAGAGACAAAACTTCAGTTTCTTGTATTCTTTACCATCATACTTCTGACCAAGTTCAAATTTCAAATCGTCAAACTTGCTTCTTTGGTCTGCCATTGTGTGTATGTGTTTGTCTGAAAATAACTGTGAATGTTAAGTTAATTAATTCATTTAATAATTCAATACCATGATGGGTGTCTTTAGTCTGGAAAGAGTTTAGTTTGAGTACCAATTTATTATCAGCATTATTATCATCAAATACAAGGCAATTCTCTCAGGATATAAACCAAATAAAGGGCATCGTTTAATAAGTTCTGTATGTAGAATTTCTAAATAAAGGAAAACTTGATTTTTTTAAACATACATGAACAATATCATGGTCTACCAGTTTTGAGTGAGACAATTAGACAACCCTATATTGTAGGCCTACTATTCTGAATATACCATACCTACCATTAGCAGGTATAGACATTTTTACTACTAGTACTAAATGTACTATAATGATTTACTTATTACATTGTACATTATAATACAGCATAATCTCCTATAAAATACTGTAAACAGTGTGCTCTGGCTAATGGGGTATATCCAGAGAATGTTCTAGATTACAACATTTCTCTATGTATTAATTATACCATAAATAGAGGAAATAGTTTAGTTAAAACAACTTCCTATATGTCGGTAACTTATTCCAACAACTACTACTTAATAGGTTAACATACTTGCTATTAAATTGTCTCCTGGGTTATTCTGTCTCACAAAATGTACGTGTCTTCACCAAATTCATCAAAGCGCAACAGCAAGAATGAATATTAATGTACTAAACAACACCTTAAAGCAACTGAATTTCACGATTGTGTTGCAATACACCTGCACGCGTCATCACATGATATGCTACCACCAATCAATGACTGCAACGTAGGCCTACTATACTACTATTGGGTTTATTGTTATGCCAATTACACCTTTTATATTGAACAGGAAATGTCAGTGTTTAAATGTATACCTTTAACCAAAAATGCTAGCTACATGGGAAAAAAGGAATACTTGTTTATAATTACATATTTATGGAAGGAAAACATTTTATTTTGAATTTATGAACTATTAAGATTATAACTTGCATAAAACATTGATTTTCGAGACATGATTTTCATATACTGCAACAAGTGTAATTGCATACCAATGATTTAATGTATTGTACTGTGTAATTGAGTTTATATTGCCAATAACCTAGGCCCTTTTGAGTTGAACAGGAATGTTGCATGTTATAATAAGTAATATTATAAGTTTTATTCGTCCAACATGGGAAATTAGTAGTATATATTTTTATTCATCCCTCATAGATAATTAACAAAAAGGAGATGGATTACATCATCGTACAATAAAAAGTACAAATTACAACATCAAATATATACGGCCATACTGCGTTGAAACACCGGTTCTCGTCAGATCACCGAAGTTAAGCAACGTTGGGCCCGGTTGCGTTCTGGATGGGAGACCGTCTAGAAATAGCAGCTGGTGCTGTATATACTGGAGAGTGATGGTGTAATAATAATATCGGACTAGCATGTGATAGGCATGTGTTTGAGCCGATCTGTACCATACTAATTGCATGCTTAGGCAAGATGCTTTACTCTCATTGCCTCGTCCTTCGGATGAGATGTAAAGCCGTTGGTCCCGTGTACTTAACAGTGCACGTTAAAGAACTTGGTACACTATTCGAAAAGAGTAGGGGATCGTCTCCCGGTGTGCTGATCTGGTAGGCGCTGCACTGCTGGCTGCCGTGGGTCCGTGGAGGGCCTAATCCGAATTTCCTCAGTTTCCAGTAAAATTTGAGGACCAGTAATAATACATTTAACATTTACATTTAACATTTTTAACATTTAACATAAAACTCTTAAATCTTGAATCATAAAATGTTAATTGTAATAAAAATGTAATTTTAATTTTATTTATTTAATAGTCTGATGGCAGCAGGCACAAATGAATTAGACAGCCATGAGGCAACACTTCAAATTCCTTATAAAGAGCATGGTTAAAATTTTCTAAAGCTTGGTTCCCACTAGAACGCAAGGACGTAAACGCAACGCAAGCGTTTTAACCAATGACAAGCGAAGTTATAGACAGTTTGCAATCACAAGCGAATAAGTCATCGCTTGTGATTGGTCAATTTACTTGCGTTGCGTTACGTCCTTGCGTTGCGTCGCTGGCTAGTGGGAACCACGCTTCAATCACAAAAGGAATATAGGATAAAACCTGTTACTTTGGAAGTTAACAATTTTTTTGTAAGGAATTTGTATGCTTGACCCTGAGATAGAAACGACAGAACACTCTCCATAAAAGAGTTATAAAATATAAAAGAGTTATAAAATATTTTAACAATAGTTTTATCAACATAAAGTTTTCTCAGTAGGTAGAGTCTCTGATGTCCCTTTTTTGCTAAGTATCATTTCCGTATTTAATTTCCAGCTGAGGTTGTCCTACAAAAAAATTATTGCATCATACATAAAATTTTCAGGCATAAAATTACATTCATAAACAATACAATATACAAGATTAAAAAACATAAAACTTAATATCTTCTCACTTTCTTGTTATGGTGGATGATACCAGGGGATAAAAGAGTTAGCAAAGAGATTTGTTTTAATAATAATAATAATAATAATAACATTTATAAAGCGCAAGAGACAAAGGTTTCAAAGCGCTGTGTTTTCCAAGATCTGTGCAAGTAGTAGCGTGTGATTATGCTTCTCTGAAGAGATGAGTTTTGAGTTTAGTTTTAAATGTGATAACAGATTTTGATGAGCGTATTTCGAGGGGTAGAGTGTTCCAGAGTTTTGGGGCTGCGACAGCGAAAGCACGATCACCGTAAAACCGAGTTCTGGAACGGGGTCCAGGTTTTAAAAGAAGTCTGCTGGATGAACGAAGCGAAGAGTTGGTTGACGGAGTAATGATGTCACATATGTAGGCTGGAGCACATCCGTTGATGGCCTTATATGTCAGCAACAGGATTTTACCTTTTAGAAACCTCATCCTTTCTTGGTTAATAATCAAATGATATAATTGCATGTTTATGTAGAAAAATAGTTCATGTTGAATTTAACTTTGTAGGAATGAATGCAGCATATGCACAACATAGATATCTCTTTACATTTCACACAAACTACACTCAACTCTTCCAATACCGGACTCTCTGAAAACCTGAAACTCTCCCAATACCAGTTGAAACAGTCCAATACTAGATAGCATAGGATTCACGCTTATAACTTCTCACAATAGTTGCAGGCTCAGCTACAAGATGTTTCAGCTAACCAAAGAATCAACAAAACATCGTTCAAAAAACAGATTTTAAACAACGGAACCAAATGCAATAATTTCTCTATTGTTGTTAGGTAGCAGAACTATTGGTTTAGTCCAGCAAGTCTGAATTTTTACAAATAAAATACCGAAAATAATTCGGAATCAAATTTCATTAACCCATGCACAGTATAAATGTGGGTCGATACAGTATATTTATTTATCAATTGCAATATACAGTATTTTTTTCTTTTGCAAATATTGTACTGATTTTGAGCCAGTAACATAATGATATGCTCTATCACTTTGGTGTTTTCTCTCAGTAGTGTAATCATAATGCAATCTGAGTGTGCTAACAATTAATTATCATTCTTAGGGTGGTTTGCAACCCGTCAGTGTCTCCCGCTATTTCCTTCAAATCTCATGTCTAATTTGCTTGTCTGTACCTTGGTGGTATGTATGGAATACAGAAGTTAAATACTGAAAGGAAATAATAAGTATTTTACTACAGTACTAGCTGGCTACTACCTACTAACTATTCTATTATAATTAGGTCTATAGTACCTCAGTTAAAATATAATTCCTCCATACACTACAGAAACAGGTACATATGTATTCATTCATTTATTCATTTTAATTGTTCCACATAAAATAAGTAAAAGATATGACAAAGAAAAATTATTATTATTAATGTTAGTTTTAGATAGGACTAGGCCTGCTGATTACCCAGGAGGCCGTACCCAGACTATACCTGTATATTATTTATAAAAATAATCATATCCATACTAAATAACTATATTAAAACAAATTGAAGCACAGTCGTCAGTCCTAGTTCAGTCTAGTGTTGCTAAGCCTGCTACTGCCAGCTAGACTACAGTAGATAAACTGATAAAATACTTTTATTGCAACTTTTGGGTTGAATTATACAAAAATATATACTTATACTTAAATGAAAATATATCCTATCCATCAACAATAACAATCAAAATACACAAACCATCGAAGAACAGACAAAACAGAAGACAGGGGGAGAAACGACTGTGCAGTGATATTTATGCCTACCACTTGTGAAAGAGACCAAAGTTTACAATGAAATTTTTTGATCGTTCCGTTTTTACTTTTGGAATGCAAAATTCTTTAACTTGTCTTAAATTGTATCTAGATTTAGGCGCTTTTGGCAGAAGGTGATGTAGTCTATGGGAAGGGTTTTTAAGTTTCTGATAGTAATCCTTGCACAGTCTAGTTCGACGTTCACATAGCACAGGCACATTACATTGATCCATTGCTTTGTTGTAACTGAGCTTTGGGAACATGATTCTAAGTGCCCTACGTTGGATACTTTCCAGTTGGTCAGACTGCAATTTAGTCCCAGTCTACTGCTTACTCCAGTACCATAAATGACAGTCAAGGCTCGGCCCAGCTGCTGTATCAGTGGCTGCTAGTTTACTAGGCCTAATAAATCCCTGCTCGCCTAGGTCAGTAGTAGTAGTAGTAGAGCTAGGATAAACTGGTCTCCTTACGTTTAATATTTATTTCTTTTTATTTACCTATAATTTACAATTTTATTATTGTAATTGTTACTACCAAAGATAGTGTATATATACACACACGCCTCCTCTCTATAGTTTAACAGGTAGAGATACGCACATGGTGCAAAGTTTTAAAATAAAACAAGGCCATATAGATGGCTGCAGTCGCTTGCTCAAGTTAGTGTTTACCGACCTACCGACCGACCGTCCGTCCAACCGACCAGCATAGTGAGTTGTAGAGTCATGTTGCACGCGACTAAAAATATAAATTACATGGATAAAAGGGTACTCAATTCCTGTTTTTCTTTATACTTATATTTTATTTTATTAATACATTGTACACATTAAAACACAGTGTATACAGTAAATGTTTTTTGTTGTAAATTAATTTAAAATTTAAATCAAATATGCATGACCAACCAATCATTACCGTAATACCAAGAGCTTTCCCACAATGCAATAATTTTGTTCATCACAGCAGTTCAGATCATATTGGCTATCTGATTTGAATGAGAATTATCGGATTCTTAGATATCTGTAACAATTTTACACTCCATGGTTAAATGCTGTTCCACAGAACATTAGTTAATTATTGGTTCATTTATATTGGTTAATTTTTGTCTGCAGAGAGCAGGGCCAAAATTACAAGTGAGAACATTTTAGATTTTAAATAGTGTATTTAATAGTACTTCAACAGCAACATTTTATATTTCATGATAATCAAGATTATTTTACCTACACAGGTACATTTCAATACAAATTTGTTTAAATATATAATTTGTATTAAAGATATATTGTCCCCCTAAAATTTTTTTTTAATTGTTTGTTGAATATGCAATTTTAATGTCACATAAGAGTTATTCACTTTGACTAAAAAGTGGATTGAGAAAAAATATGTAATTTAAAGCAAAAAATTGTCTGTCGGATTTAAATTTACTGCTTTTTTTGTCTTTTTATAAGTGAAATAACAAATTCTATATTCTTTCGTTTTTTTTTCTACAGAAGTGAATAACTTTAATAAAACTGCAAAATTGCCTATTCAAATTCTGATTTTAGTAATCTTCATTTTTCATGTTTTTCTTTACAAAAATACTATGTACATAAAATATTATTAGGTCTACAATCAATTGTACCCATTGGTTTTAGAATATGTCAAACATTATAATTTGCAATCAATAAAAAGTACCTATTACTATTCTCTATAAGTTTTTATATGGCGCCCTAAAAAGAACAGAGCGCCTAACAATAAGTACAATACTACCATAATTAATTAAAAAGAAAAGTTTTAAATTGGCGTTTAAATAGAGGTGCCAAATTCGTTCCTCATAAATCGCCAGCTTTCCGATTAGATCGTGGACCGAAAAGTTGGGTGGGATCATTAGAGGAGCAAAGATGACACCTGTAATTGTACATGAAAGCTGATCACGATTAAACTAATTAAATCAAAAAAGGTACAAAGGAACAATTAACACAGTAAATATTTTAAGCTAAACTTTTTGAATGTTCCTGTATTGTTTTTCTTGTGTAAATTGCCTCCTTTTTTATATATAATTATCATTGGTTTTATACTTTTATACAAATTTTAATATTGAGAAAATGTAAATATCTTTGTAATACAGCTAAGGCTGCGATAATGATATTGAAATAAATGAAATGAAAAAAGAAAAATACATTTATAAAAAAAAAACAATAATTTTGTACAAAATTCTTTTTTTATATGAAGCCAATGGAGAGGTTATATATACTAATAAAAAGATAATGTAAAGTTAATGAGATCCTTGAAATAAACAATATTTATATTTCATGATTTTCAAAATTATAAAAGCAATTGCCATATAGTAGCCTATACCATTTTGTTTTTTAATTCTCTATTTATAACTTTTTTTGTAAAATGCTTGATGACAAAGTAACCTTCCCAAACATTTTTACAGAATTTGTTAACTGTTAAGAGATGAGTAATTGGCTGGTCAGTTTACTACTAGGAATGAATGCCTCATTTGAGGTTTGCCATGTGAATGATTATTACTTGACATGTTAAATTGCACTTGATAGCATCAGAAAACATGAATTTGCAGAATTTAAAAAACAACTTGTTGCCAATGGCCTTAAAAAAGTTTTTCAAGATTTGAAAAATTGGAAACTAAGACAAAATTGCAGTTTATCCTTGGAAACGACTATGTTTGTTGTGAATTGACGGATAAATTATGTAAGAGCCTTGTGAAAAAATCTGATCTCTTAAATTGTGTGTAAACTTATTACTGATTATTACTATATATTATTTGTATTAATTTAAATTTATAATGTTATTAATGTTATGTTGATTAAAGAAAAATGGGGATTTGTAGAGGCTAGATTTGGGGTGGGGAAGGAGTAGGTTTGTAAATATCAAAGGTACTGTTTCATTCATATTAAATTTGTATTATTATTGTTGTAAATTGTATAGTTAGCATTGTAATGTGGTTTTAGTAAATTTTGATTGTAGAACACACCTTCATATCGAAGTGTGCCACTGTTACAAAAGTAAATAAATACATTATTATTATTAGTGTCATGAGAATGATTAACATGAATACAGGTGAAGAGTATAATGAATGATTTGCATACAGTGAATCCAGGATCTTGGTAATGCGATGCATAAAACACAATTCTAGCCCAAAATTGACTTTAATATGTTAAAAAGAACATTAAAGGGTGTTACATATTTGAGGGCATCTTTACCATAAATCGTGAATGCAAATAAAATAATAACTATAAACACACAACCAACCTTTCCCAACTTAGATACTGGATTAACAAATTGGAAAAACATTGAACCAACGAATATAAGAAGTGAAATGCAACCTCCTTTTTGGATTCCAGATACATCATCATAATAATTAATTAATACAAGTAACATGATGATGATGAAAGGTAGGAAGACAATGCATTTACCATAATTTGATTGTTTAGCCTCCTGAAGGAAACCAAATGTCAATGCTATGAAATGGGCAATCAAAGCCACTAGAGATCCAGAAATTAATAACCATGAGATTCCTGAAATAGAAAAAACAAAGGAAATATTTTAGTATTTGGTTCTTGTAAGTTGTAGCAGCACATATTGTTATTTGTTTGACAATATAGCCATAACCAAATCTTATGTCAGATTTTTCAAATATTGTATTGTTTATTTGTGGAAAGTTTAATCTTAGGAAGCATTACTATAGTATTTACTTGCTGGTAAAATAAACAATACATTCTAATAAAGTACTGAATTAATATTAAATTAGCAAAACAACATGATACTGTATGTATTATGGGGTCTTATTTAATTCACCATAATACTAAAATGATAGGTGGGTCTATGTTTCATTTACCATAGTGTAATGTTTGCGCAGCTTGAAAGTAATGGTATGACCATGCTACAAGGACAATCAGTGCCACAAATAACGACCACAGGAATTCTGAAATAGGAAAAAAAACATTAAATAGTATGTTTTCTCTCAAAAACATGAACCAATAAAGATGTATGAAAACTTTGAAAAATCCAATTTGTAATTCGCTTTTGCAAAAAAATAATTTTGCTTATATATAAGACAAAATCAAAAACCCATTGACAATGTGTTTCCGGTTGACTAATTAAAAAATTAAAATTTACGGACTTACCAGGTACAGTAAATAAATATATTTATTTAATTCAATTTTTCTGTCAAACTATTATATGATATTAAAATGGCCTATTCACAAAAAAATATTTTTTTCAAGGGCCAATATATCTGTTGTATATCCAGCTGTTACCAATATTGTTAATCCTTCAGAAACAAACATAACAAAATTAATGTATTTTTACAAGCCTCTGGATCCTTTTCCCCACCCAGCCCATTAAAAATGATATTGTGCTTTGAATGCATGGCCCCTCTGTTGGGCAAATATGATTTACATTTAGTTGTTTTACCTTTTTTTCCCCATTTTACCATATCTTTTTTCCCTCTTGTTGATGCATTCGTTTGTTTGATGTCAGTAGCATTATCAGAATCAACTTCTGTTGCTGCAGGCTGAAGATCATCAAAAACATCATCTTAAAAAAACAAATGACATTTTTATAATCTCTATTAGTTTTGTTTGTTATTTTTAATATGAAATGAGAAAGAAAAAAACACTTGTTGCCAGTGCCATAAATTGTTTTCATTAATTGAAATTTAATTTAAAATTAAATTAAGGTTTAATTTCAACAAATAAATAAAAATAATTGAATGGTTATCTATGTACTGTATATACTCTTTCTTCACTTCATTCAGTGTAAACTCTTCCATTAAAAATATTAAATACCTGGGTTAACATTTGCAGACACAGGCGTTTCATTGCCAACTTGTCCATCAGTTTGTGCATCAACAGAGCTGAAGTTAAAATCATTTTGTAGAAAAGAAAATTAAATGTATAACTGTAAAAAAACAGGATGCTAGTTAAAAATTAAGCTGGGTGGCCTCCATATAATTATAAAAAATCATTATCTCATTCTATTTAAATACATATATTTTTTATCACGACATATATCAGACTAGGCATAGGTTGTTTAATTGGTAATATTTTTATATGTACCTTAAAAAAAGTGTATTAATGAATTTGCAGTAAAAGTGCATTGTTTATCCTGCTCCAAAATACAATGTTATAATTAGTTAAATTATTTATTTACCTTGAACTTGAAAGCTGGCTGGTTCTTCTTTCAGGAAGATTTTGATTGTTTTGCACTAAAATAAAAACACCATTTAAAAAAAACATCAGAAAAACTTTCTAGGCAAATTTTAAGCATGATTTGTATGCTTTCTGTGAAAATAAAATCCTAAATGTTTAGAGATTCACTTCTCTGTGCCATAAATTATTTGCATTCATTGATTTTACAAATGTTATCGCATTTAAAATTAAATAAGGTTTTACACAAATCAAAATAAAAATTGAACATATATTTATATTCTTTTATAAAAAAAAAGTAAAAATGACAGTAGAAAAGAAGACAAAATTGATAATCTGGATCCATTCAATTCTGAACTGATGTGCTCCAGTGTAAGAAAATGAGAGATACCGCATACTTATTGCACATTCTTTCTTTACTTCATTCAGTGTACACTTTCTTCCATTCATTTCATTTCATTTACATTTATTTGAAACAGTCCAAAAAAAAAACAAGCATACATTTACATTTGAGGGCGTTTTGGACCATGTGGATATTTAGGATTTTGCTCTCTCAAGGGCTCCAAAATTATCCGGTTTTAATTATTTTATAAACAGAATTTGTGGTTAAGTGTCATTTATATCTTATTTATGTTGGGATTCTGTAAAATTAGCACCTGGTTTGGTTTGAATCTGATGTTAACACGTTATCCAAAAGCTAGGCCTAGGCCACAAACCGGAAGCTACTAGCCAGGCAGTGTTCACTCTAGTGACTAGCTGAGTGAGGTGAGCAAGAGTACACGTGGGAATAGGCTATACAACAAACAAGGATGCCTAGACCTAAGACCGTTAAAGGAAAAGGGAAAGAGGATGAGGTGTTAATAGTTGGAGATGAAGACTCGGCAGATGATGTTCCAACAGATGCAGTTTTGAAACAACTATCTGATATAAAAGACCAAGTCAAGTTTATACCCAGTCTCTTCCATGGAATTCTTTAACAAACTAATTGAAGAAAACTGTGTTAAGATGAAAAGCATTGAGCAAGAAAATAAACAACTGAAAGAAGATAACGAAGATCTTACGAGAAGAGTGGAGAAATTAGAGAAAGAGCAGGATGAACAGAATCAGTATAGCAGACGAGAGAATATTGAAATAAGAGGTATATCACAAATTGCAAATGAAAATACTGAAGATATTGCACTGAAAGTTCTAAAGGAAATCGACAGTAGTATAAAAAAAGAGGACATCGAGGCGTCACATAGGATTGGTAATCGAGATAGAACAGACAGACCAATAATTGTCAAATTTTGCAGCAGAAAGAAGCGTGATCAAGTATATAATGACAGGAAAAAGATTAGGAATACAACTACTGATATGCTTGGATACACAGGTAAAAACCACATATATGTTAATGAAAACTTAACTCAAAAGAAACGTAGTCTTATGGGAAAAATAAACGATATAAGGAAGACAAAGAACTATAAATATTTGTGGACATACAATGGGCGCATCTATGTACGCAAACAACAGGGTTCAATGTTGATTGTTATTAATAGTGAAGATGATATTGGTAAAATTGTATAATAATGCTAATAGTTTTTCTGTACTTAAATATATATTTATATGGTTTTAATGGCTAACCAAAATCTAGATTATCAATTACATAATAGCTGTAAGACATATTCGTCATCTGAATTTTGTAATTTTTTTGATAATAAATCTCAATCAGTGTTTTCAGTATCTCACATTAATATTAGATCGCTTAACAAGAACTTTGAAGAATTTAAATTATTTTATGAGGAATTGGTTCAAAGTAAATTTAAAATTATAGCCTTGTCGGAAGTGTGGCAAGTTACAAACAAGGATTTGTTTAAAATGAATAATTACTCGTTGGAAACTAAATGTCGTATTAATCAAAGAGGAGGTGGAGTAGGAGCGTACATACATGATTCAATTAATTATACGGCTATTGATTATAATGTACATCATTCTGAGTCTTTATGGCTAGAAATAGATGTTGGTCAAAATAAATCCCTCATAGTTGGAGTTTTATATAGGCAACCAAATACAAACGTTGAGGAATTTATTGAAAGCCTAGAATTGTCACTTGCAAATATTAAACAACAAGGTACTGAATGCATATTAATTGGGGATTTTAATATTAATGCAAGTAATTTAAATGCTGCAGATGCTTTAAGTCTAAAAAATAGCTTGTCTTGCTTAAACTTTATACAACTTATTAATGTATATACACGAATAACCAGTAGTTCAAGAACAACAATTGATCATGTATATACAAATATCCATTCTAGATTTTTAACTTCAGGAACCATAGAATTAGATATATCAGACCATTTGGCTACTTTTTGTATGTTAGAGAACTTTAATGACTACTTCCAACAGACTGATCAAATCAAATTTAGAAAATTTTCCAAGTTTAATATCCAACACTTCCAACATGATCTTATGAATGTAAATTGGTCTGAAGTATTTGATAGTCAAGAGGTAAATTCTGCTTACACAGAGTTTAAAAGGTTATTTCTAGAAGTTTGTAATAAACATGCACCATTAGTTTTAAAAACTGTTAACCCAAGAAAGAAACTAAAGAAACCATGGATTAATTCTAGTATAAAAAAATCAATTAAGCATAAACATAGGTTATTTTCAAAGGTAATAAAAAGTAATTACAATGTAGATATGTTAGCAAAGTATAAACGATATCGAAATTGTCTTACAAACACCTTAAGAACAGCAAAACAGAAATATTACTCAGATCAATTTGAAGAAAAGTGTGGTAATACAAATAAAATATGGGAAATTATTAATGATATTTTAGGAAGAGGTAAGAAGAAAATGAAATTACCTAATAAATTAGAAATTAAATCATGTGATGGCAATGTTAATATAGAAACTAATCAAACAGCAATAATTAATGGTTTTAACGATTATTTTGTTTCAATTGGAAAAAATCTTGCAGAAGAATGTATTGATAACACAAATGTAAATCATAATATATATTTATCAACTGTACCCCAGAATTCATTATTTTTCAATTATGTTGTTGATGAAGAAGTAAATGATATCTTAAAGGGTTTAGATAAGAATAAAGCTGTAGGCTTGGACCAAATTAATCCTAAATTAATTATATATGCAGCAGATTATATATCTAGACCTTTTACGTACAGTATATAATTAATTTGTCACTATCTACAGGGATCTTCCCTGATGACTTAAAAAAAGCAAAGGTATTTCCATTATTTAAAAAGGGTCTGCCATCAGATCCAGGGAATTACAGACCAATATCTGTATTGCCACAATTTAGTAAAGTATTTGAGAAAATTATAAATAAGCAACTTTTATGTTATTTAAGTAAATTTGATTTATTATATCATCAACAGTATGGATTTAGAGAAGGGTACAGCACAAAACTTGCTATTATTGAGTTAGTACAAAATTTGTCTGAGAAATTAGATAAGGGAAACATAGTTGTTGGAATATTTTTAGATCTAAAGAAAGCATTCGATACAGTCAATCATCAAATACTACTGGATAAGTTAAGTGCATATGGGATAAGAGGGTTGCCATTAGCTTTATTTAAAAATTATTTATATAATGGGAAGCAATGTATCAGTGTAAATGGAATAGAGTCTAATGAGAATTCAATAACTTGTGGAGTACCACAAGGGTCGGTCTTAGGACCTACATTGTTTCTTATTTATGTAAATGATATTGTAAACTCTTCTGACTTTTTTGATACACGATTATTTGCAGATGATACTAGTTTATTTTGTTCTTTTAATCCTCATGAAATTGTTGACCCAACAAATGTAAATGAGCAGTTGAAACATATAGTAGATTGGTGTGATGTTAATAAGTTGACAATTAATTCTAAAAAGACAAATTATATTATATTTCGTAATCAGCATACAATAATTGAAGTAAAGGGGGATATATACATAAAGGAATCAAAATTAGATGAAGTTGAAGCTACAACTTACATTGGGGTAGATATAGATAATAGACTTACATGGAAAGTGCATTCTAATAAGGTTAATAAAATCATTAGTTCTAAGGCTGGTTTATTGTACAAACTTAAATATGTTGTACCCCAATCAATTTTGGTGCTTTTATATAATTGTTTTATTTTGCCTCATATTTCATTTGCATTAGAAGCTTGGGGTAACACTTATAAAACTCATTTAAAACCAGTATATTTAACACAAAAACGTATTATACGCACATTGACTTATTCTGATAGACTAGCACCAACATCATTATTATTCAAAGAACTTAAAATTTTAAATATTTATCAGCAGCATCAGTATTTAATTACTTTATTTGTTCATGATAGTTTACATGGTAAATTTCCAGATACAACTCCTAAATATTTTTTGTATATTAATTTTCGTTATTCATCAAGGTCTCAGACTAGAGAAAAGTTGTATGTACCAAAATATAGAACAAACATAGGACAACATTCCATCAAGTATTCTGGTGCAAAGCTCTGGAATGAAATCCCGGATGATTTAAGGTTTCTAACAAAAAGCAAATTCAAAAAAGAAATGAAAACATACTATTTGTTTGTATAATGATATTTATTTATTTTATAAGAGAATTAATTATATTGTATATATTTGAGAGAAAGTGTATTTAAAAAAAAAAAAATGTTTATGTATATTAATTTTATTTTAGACAAGTAGCCCTAATTTATTTATATAACTATTTATACTTCAATGTTTAGGGGCTGAACTTGATTAGTTTTAACTATTTTTTAGCCCTTCCCTTGATATAATTATTTTTATTTGTATATTATTACAATGTTTATAATTTATATTTATGGGTAAATAAAGAAAGAAAGAAAGAAAGAACAATAAGTTATATGGTAACAATACATAGGAGTTGTTTCAGGGATCAGAAATAGAAGTAAAAGAACGTGTCTTATACCAACCCCTAAACAGAAAAAAGACAAAGAAACAACTGCATGACATATAATTTGCTAATGTTAGATATATAAATAATAATCATTAAAATGTTAAATACCTGGGTTAACATTTGCAGACATAGATGTTTCGTTGCCAACTTGTCCATCAGTTTGTGCATCAACAGGGCTGAAGTTTAAAAAAATGTGTGAGAAAAACAATTAGAAAAATCTATCATCACAAGAAATATCAGACTAAGTTGTTTTACTGGATAAATATTCATATATTTTAAATTGTTACATTTAAAAAATTATATTTTAATGAATTTGTTTTTTAAAAGCAGTAAAACTGCATTGTTCATCCTGCTTCAAAATACAATTAGTTAAAGTCTTATTCCCTATGTTTTTTAGATCTAATGTAAAGTCACAAACTACATTTAATGTAAAAATAAAGACCGCCCATGAGAGGACAGTCAACGATTGACCCCATTCAACGCATTAAGTAGTGCATTGTTTCTCTCTTTCTATCATAATTTAGTGCATTGTTTTTACAACACGTCAACATATTGTAGGGAATGCGACTAATATGGGATTATTTATTTACCTTAAACTTGAATGTTGGCTTTCTGGAAGATTTGGATTCTTTTTTACTGAAAATAAATTTCAAAAAAATGATAATTTTCTACGCAAATATTAAAGATGTATTGTCCCTTTGTCAAATTCCAAAAAAATAAAAATAAAAAGATTTCGAAAAAAGGTGGGTGATTTTGAAGTATCATAATAGTTAATAACTTTCACCAAAAATTAGTCAAAAAAAAAATCATTTAACTGAAATACAGACGTTTTTTGGTTCAAAAAATAACTTTGACTTCCAGTCAAAGTTTTCGATCAAAACATATCTTATAACGCAATGCGCTTATTTGGCTACTCTGTATGCATAATCATAAAACTTCCTCGCGATCTGTGTGAAAACATCTTCTCAACCATGACGAGTTGTAAACAATCCTAATTAGCATCATGCATAATGTATACTTATGGTTTGAAATCTTTGTTTACTTTCGCTCGTGACTATTTTCCAGACGAAATGTAATCAAATTAATTTAGCTGTTAATTACATAAAATTGTTGTTTTTGGCTCGAATTTTCAACTTAAAGTGAATAACTTTAATATTACTTTGATATGGCCAATTAAAATTAGTATATTTTGACCTTCATTTTTTTGTGTTTCAAGGGACAATACATCAATACATAAAATTTGTATGCTTTCTTTGAAAATAACTTATCCTTTTTGTAGAAGGAGTTTTATGATTAAATAAGATTATGAACTACCAATACAAATGTTTAGTGATTATGTCAATCAATGAAAACCAGAGCTTTTTTAACGAAGAAATTATAAGAATCACAACATAAAAGCTTACAATAAGCATCAAGACAATTCTTGGCCATTATTAACTCAGAAATTCCCAGATTTTCTTGAAACTTTTTTAAATTAACTTTATCATTGCTGAGGATATCTTTATCCAAGAGGTACTGCAGACTTTTATACACACTTCCCTTCACATTTTGCTCTTTAATTCCAGCTCCTCTCTCTTCATGGCTGTACAAATAAATAAAATTGTCCCATTCTTTAGAAATGGGAATGGTGCTCCGAACATTGATGAGCATTCTTGTAAAAGGGGAAATCAATTGAGAATGTTGTTTGCCAATTTGTTCTTGTTTGCCAATTTGTTTTAAGAAACCATTTTTCAAATCTAATCTTCCCATTGACTGTAGTGCGTCACAGATAATAGAAAATTCATCTGGGAGAATGCACTGGTTTTCCAAAAGACAAAATATTTCATTTGTAGTCTTGCTGAAACAGTTATTCTTCAAAACAGATGATGAAATAAATCTCAAAGTGTCAAGCTCTTCTTCTTTTACAATGTTGTTTGATAAGTACACAAGAGCATTGCTGAAAACAGGATTGACCATCTTCACTGAAACCTATAAAGAAAATTGTAAGATGTCAAGTTTTAGTGTAGAGATTGAATCAAGTATTTTAAAGTAATGTTTTGTAATGTAAAAAAAAAAAAAACATCTAAAATACCCAGGTCTTTAATAATGGACAAGATGGAGCCATAAAATCAGAGAAAGTTATACATCTAAGACACATTTTTTGGATAAGTAAAATAGGATATAGATGCGACTTATACGCACTACCCCAGACTTTTTGAATTGATTGAATAAATGATTTATAATGCATAAGTAATATATTACGGGGTACAATATGGCGTAAACTAAACAGATTTCTTTTTATCCTATTTTTAATAAAGCTTATATGGCTATTCCATGTGATATGTTTAAGTCTAATTTAACACCTACAAACTGAATTTCATGGATTTGATCGGTAGGCAGCATAATTGAAGATTTTTTGACATAAAATAAATGAAACAATATTTGTAGATTTTATAAACAAAATGTGCAGCAAACTACCAACATCCAACTACCAACTTCCGACCGTCTGTGGGATAGAAGTTTTAAGAGGGGCCGTATTTTGTTGTAGTTGTAGGTACATATTATATGAATAAAAAAAGATTTGTGTTACTTCTTTTTATAAGTATAAACGAATACATGTTAAATATTACGAATACAGTACTGTTTGTTTTATTAAATGACCTTTTGTCGTCTTTATTAAATGAACTACTGTTATCGATAAATTACATTTTTTATTTATAACTTTTTGTAACTTTCTGTATCTATAAATCCATTAAAATTATTCAATATCCACCTTCTGTGGAATAGGGAAGGATACCTAATAAATTAGAAATAAAGAGTAAAATAGTATATAATATACTATATTAACTATAGGAACCTGCAATTAATTCTGCAGCGTGCAGGGTCATTTGCCATGCGGCCATTTGCCACCCTGCCTGTTGCCATCGAGCATGTTGCCACCCGGTCTGTTGCCACCATGCCTGTTGCCATCCGACTTGTTTCCACCAGGTCTGTTGCCACCCTACCATTTGCCACCTGGCCTGTTGCCACATAGGTTCTTTCCACCTGCTTTTCATTTGACAGAAAAATTATGAGGGGGAGCTGGCGAGATTGCGACAAAGGCGCATAGCGTCTCTGGGCTAATATAAGTTTATAATTTTCCAAGCCCTCAGTACAATTACTTGTGACTAGGGGAAAATTCATTAAACTGTCTGGAATCCACCGGTCTATAACCAACGATGGTGAGTTAAATTACCACTTGACGGTATTGACGGTATTTATCTAAATTTATATTGATTTCATTAAACAAGGTGGGCTTACATGAGATTTTACTAAATAACAACTATCGGAAAATAACCCCCAAACCTCTATACTATAGAAAAGCAATTTATTAGCTAAATGATTGTTTCCGAAAAAACATTTTGTTCTTGAATTGAGACGACATTTAATTGTAAGCTTAATTAAGAAGTGCAAATGTTTATTCAATTTATAATAAAATCAATGACTCCTCTCAGATCAGGTGGCAACAGGCCGGGTGGCAACAGGTCGGGTGGCAAAACAGGCCTAAAGTGGAAAAAGCCCATGTGTAAAAAGGCCGGGTGAAGAAATGGTAATTGGCCGGGTCATTATAAATTATTTTAACTATTAATTTCTTCTTAAATTAATTTTTTTTTCAGAAACAACATTTTTTACAATGATTTTCAAAGAGCACACATTCACAAACTTCTTGTAACCGCAAAATTAAAAACAAACATCATATACATTGTTAGGCCTAAAAAACATTCATATACCTAACAAATATTGACTAGAACCAATTATAACCGCAAAAGCATATCAGTGACGCTCCATATCGAATACCGATTCGGATTTTATCGGAACTATCGATTTTACCATATCGCGAACACAAGACTATTTATCCGGGAGCCCATAAAGATTTGTTTAGCATTGCGAGTACAAAAGGTCTGAGGCATAGAATATGTCAAGTGGGGTCCAAGGACCATCAAACGGCCGTTCTTAAGTTTCCACCCCTGTATCAACTCTAGGGAGGGCATTCAAAATACCCCAAAATTTAAATTAATTAGCATAATCGAGTACATAAATGAAACCACTGCTAAAATGTTTATTTTTAGAGTCTAATTGAAGATCCATCATTCCTAAGTGTCAACTACCTAGTCCGCTTAAGAAAGCCACTAATTAGCCTTTTAATTAGCAATAGCATGTTCGAGTACATCGACAATACAATAAGTATGTTTACCCAACCGAGAAAACGTAAAGTGCCAACTCCTGTACCATGACCCCTTAAGAAAGGGTCATAGGTCAATGTATGTCCCACCTGAACTTTAATTAGCATAGTGAGTACCTGGGCTCCGGCCCATTGCCACCTGGCCTTTTGCCACCTGGCCTTTTGCCACCCGGCTTATAGCCGGCCTTTCGCCACCCGGTCTTTCGACACCTGCCTATTTCCACCCGGCCAATTACCACCCAGTCCATTTTGGCACCCGGCCTTTTGCCACCCAACCTTTTGCCTCCTGATCTGAGAGTGTCATTTGCCCTTCTTAATTAGGCCTGCAATTAAATTAAAATGAACGCCGTTGTCTCAATTCAAGATAAAAATGTGTAAATCATTTTAACTAATAAATTTCTTTTCTATGGTATAGACCCAGAAGTTTTCAGATAATTGTTAAAGTAGCCCACCTTGTTTACCACTTAATTTGTATTTATCTAAATAAATGTATACAATTTCGTTACCACCATTGGTCACAGGTGGGTCCCAGAAGGTTTAATGAATTGGCTCCCTAGTCACAAATAATTGTACTGAGAGCGGGGAAAAGTATAGACCTATATATTCGTCCAGACGCCACACGCCTTTGTCGCGCCACTCCAGTTTGCAGCAGGCCGGGTGGCAACTAAAGATCCATCACCTGTAGGCCTACCTATTCCGCATAGAAAGCCACTAATAATAATAATTTAAATATTAATGGACGAAGACGGAATCCCAAAAAGATGAAGATCTTGTGGCAGGATTGAATGGTGTTATTGGTAGCAAAAAGACGACATAAAAAAAAATAATACAAAAAAAAAAAAAAATAAATAAATACTAAAAAAATAAATAAAAAAATACACCTTGCTGGTAAAAGAATTAATGTCCGTGATCATTTGAGTATAAGACAGTGGATGGGCAGAATGAAAGGTTACGGATGCTTGTTGGGTTGGCCGAGACAATATTACGATAGCTCGAAAAAGGAAGGATGAGTTAAGGATAATGGGTTTTGAGAATACTAGCGGGGAGGATGCCAAGACACACTTTGTTCTAATTTTCTTAGAGAGTTTCCATGATGAGAGGCTGTTATTAATGATAACCCAATGACATTTAATAGATTTAACTGATTGTATTTCATGGTTTTCAATAATGTTTTAAGTATGGACACATCATTATTATAACTCCAAATAAGATGTTATGATTGGGTTGAGGGAGAGTTTGTTAGGAGTAAAGTAGTGGGACAAGGAGATAACATTATTACAGCAGTATAATTAGTATTAAAGGTGTCAAAAGAGTTTTTATGTTTTCATACAGTGGTATGCATCAGCGTAACAAAAAATTAATTTTACACCAGAGATGTAAAGAGTGAAAAGGGGCATCAGGTACTGATATTGCAGTCATCCTGCTATATTAGTGTGGTTAGATGTTGGAAGAAAAACCGTAGATTGATCAGCACCACCAATGTACGAGTTACTTTGACATCAGTTGTGTGTCGCGCTACCAGGATTCCATGCCTTTACGGGTGTAACTATCCCAGTTCATTTCTTCGTAAAGGAAAGGCCAGATCTGCGTTTGACATGTTGAAAAAAGACAAATAGGCTCAAAAAGCTTTTGAGGAGCTAACTAAAGAAAAAGTACAAAGTCAAAATAATCAGAAGATTCATAAAATATTGCTATCATGTAAGGAGCCAAGAAGTAAAACACCAAGTTGCCCTAAACAAACATACTGTAGATAGAAGATCTTTGAACAATTTTACAGATTAAAATCATCATCAAACAATCCATTGGAAAAACTGAAAACAAAAAATATCAGTTCCATTCCACTGTGTGAGGCAGAATCGAACTGTTTTTGTTACACAAATGTGTGAAAATGCTGATGAAACACCCATGTATCAAACGGTAGGGATCTGGAAAGTGGATATGACATGAAGGAACCCAGATGCCAGACCAGGAGAAAATGTGATGAATGATAACGACAACGCAGATTCTCTTCCGATTAGTTTGCCGCTGTGATTTGTAGTATTAAACTTTTACTACAATTCATAATTTTAAACTATTTAGACATAATTCTCATACTGTATTGCCATTTCATTTGCCAGGATTGATACGTACTGGAATTTAATTTTTTTAAATTTTATGTTTACTTAAATCTTAACAGAATACTACTAATTTTAATAAACGTTTTCAAAATGCAATGGTCTCTATCTATGTCCTTTAAAAGCATAACTTTTTATGCTATAGCCAATCCTGTGCCTGAGTGAAGTTTATAGCATACAATCATGCTAATTAATATTCTAATTAGCAGCTTTCTTTAGTGAAATTAGTTGACAGAAGTTTCCATTTAAGGAATATAAATCTGTGTTAGAAACTGAAAATAAATATTTTATAATTTTCTTCAAAAGTTTAGGGCTACTAAGTACAGTATGCATGCATAATCAAGTTTTTTTGCAACAGAAATAGACCTTTGACCCTTTCTTTAGGGGTCGTGGTACAGGATTTGGCACTTAAGAATTACGTTTTCTTGGTTGGGTAAACCATGGAGAAATCAGTTAGGAATTTCTCCATGGGTAAACATACTTATTGTATTGCCGAAGGTTATATATTGATATACTCGATTATGCTAATTAAAATGTTAATTAGCGATAATTAGTGGCTTTCTTAAGCGGACTTGGTACATGAGTTGACTTAAGAATGATAGATCTTCAATAAACTTAAATAGACGGAATCAAATACACGATAAAAATAAACATTTTAACATGGTTCCATTTATGTACTCGATTATGCTAATTAAATCAAATGTTTGGGTATTTTAAGCGCCCCTCCCTTGAGTTGGTACAGAGGCGTGAACTTAAGAAAGGTCGTTTGACGGTCCCTGGACCCTACCTGACATATTCTATGCCTCAGACCTTTGTACTCGCAATGCTAAACAAATCTTCATGGGCTCCCGGACGCGCCTCCCGGACTATATCGGGCCCTGCGCTAAGACGATCGCTGGGCTCGGAAAATTCCAAAATGCTTATGGGGTTAAAAAGGCACACACCGCCTAAACTACCCACCATCGGCATCAAAACTAAACTAAACTATAGCTAGGCTATATATAGGCTTAATCTAATTTCTATTGAGACGTGACATATATAGATTTAGATATAATATACCAGCTTTTTACTTTCAAAATCTCCCCGGAATTAACGTTGAGAGAGACTAACTCACCAGAGAAGGTTCGAGATGTCCGATGGTACAAATACAGTACAGTATAAATAAATGCGGGTTTTCCCCTTTTCTAAAGAGGGTCAAAGGTGAAAAAAACTGTTGCGCAAAATTTGCGCAACTTGAAACCAAGTACTGTACATAAATAATTAAATTTTGAATTCAAAATCATTTTTTGAATAATTATTGTTAAAAAATGTATTGATGACTTTCCGGATCCGAATTTCCTCCTGGGCCAACGATGATGGCGAGAGTTTTCCCAATATTCCCGATGCAATTTCCTCCCGGCCCGATATACCTAGACGATATTCGTGCTACGAAATAGAATTTTTTTTTTCACCGCTTCAAATCCATCGAAAAAACACGATTTTTAACGTTGATTTTTAGGCAATACCTATTTTCGATACCGCCCTCTACAGTTTGAATTTTTTTCCAAAATATTTTAGCGCCCTCTATAGTTTTTATATGATTTCTTAAAATATCTCGATGTTTCATTTTTCTAAGTTGGGAGGTCTAGGCAGTAAAATTGCGCTGAAAATCATGATTTTTTTGTGCAAGGATAGTACTGTATAGTATAAACTGCACATAATGCACTAAACAAAAGCAGCAGTATAACACATTAGCACACTAAATTAATAAATGCCGCTATAAAACCCCTATAAAACACCCCTATTTTGGGTGTTTCGAAACTAGAGACCCGAGACTAGAGACCAGAGACCCGAGACCCTATACGAAAAGGGAGACCCCACTATACGAAAAGGGAGACCCCAAATATACGAAAAGGGAGACCCCAAATATACGAAAAGGGAGACCCCAAATATACGAAAAGGGAGACCCAAATATACGAAAAGGGAGACCCAAATATACGAAAAGGGAGACCCAAATATACGAAAAGGGAGACCCAAATATACGAAAAGGGAGACCCAAAATACGAAAAGGGAGACCCCAAATATACGAAAAAGGAGATCCAAATATACGAAAAGGGAGACCCAAATATACGAAAAGGGAGACCCAAATGTTCGATAACTTAAATACGTCAATTTAATGTTTTTTTTAACTTTCTGGTTATCTGCTCGTGGCGTTATTGTCAGAAGGGTTTCTGCCATTTTGGTGTATCGCTTTTCACAAAAACTTACAAACAAAATATTACCATGATGCTGTTTACAGTTGCGCAACATTTCATGAATTTTGCGTATTTTATCAGAATGAGAATTTTGAATTTATGAGAATAGGTTGCGAGCTTACTTATAGTTTGAGCATATGAGGTTTTTTTTATGTATTGAATAGGCCTATCGTTTTTTAATATATTCATTTCTTTTTTTAGAGCGCAATCAAGTTTAAACTTTGTTATGTCCGACAGCCAATTCAGGCCCGTAGCCAGGGTGGATTTTTTATGGTTCGGGTGAAAGTATTTATTCTCTCGTTACTAATCATTATATCATTACCATTAAAATTATAATTTTACATTGTTTCATTATCCACATAAGTGTACATTGATTCATAATGAATTGATTGATTGTATTGATTGAAAACATATTTTCACAAATCATATTAAAGAAGAAACTTGATGTAAAAAAACATTGAGTAATAGCCTGGATTTATTTATATATGTTCAAATTCAAATATTCTTTATTCATCCTCTATCATGAAAATATACAACAACAATATATGAGAACATAAAAAGATGAAAAGGAAACACATAAAAACTCAAAAGAGCTTGATTAGTTGTGTCCCCCTATGTCCCTAACTAGCCTAAAAAACTAAAACATAAATAATAAAAAAGCTAAATCCTGCAACAAGTATAATTTTTAAAATTATTTGTAAAATGATAATAAATGTTCTTTAAACAATGATTTAAATATATATATTGATTTGGTACTTTGTAGTTCGTAATTCAAGTCATTCCACAATTTGGGTCCCACACATGACACAGTAAAACTAGTAGAAGTACGATTACGTTTTCTGAGTCTCATTTTGTCTTTAGATCTTGTATTATAATTATGGTAAGAACCATTTTTAATAAAGAGCGAGGAAAAACGCACGTCCTGATTAGTAGTAACATTATACATGAAAAGCCCAATTTGGTACTTATTGATATCCGCAATTTTAAGAAGTTTAAATTTATAGAAACATTCAGTCATTGAATCATTAAACTTTGACCATGTTATAGCTCGTAATGCCCTTTTCTGGAGTTTAAATAACTCATCTAAATAACTTGGAAATGTGCTACACCATATTATGTTGCAATAATTTAATACTGGTTCAATGAGTGATTTGTATATTGTCCAGAGAGCATAGGTTGGTAAAAAATGTCTTACTTTATATAGTATGCCTACATATCGAGATATTTTCCTAGCTGTAACATTGATGTGGTTCTTATATGTGAGAAATTCATCAATATGTACTCCAAGGAATTTAGTCGATTTAACTCTATCTATTCTTTTATTGTTGACATAAATATTTACATTCTCTAAATTACTTGGATTTCGCTGATTGCGGAAAATTATGTAATTAGTTTTTTTAACGTTGATTGATAGTTTATTGCACATGAACCAATCCGAAACATTTTTTAGTTCACCATTAACTAGTTCTATGAGCGTATCCAAGTTTTCGTGAGATGCAGATATGTTTGTGTCGTCAGCAAATAAAACAAAAGATAACGAGTTTGAGCAATTAAATACATCGTTAATGTACAAAATAAAAAGTAGAGGCCCCAGAATTGAACCCTGTGGTACACCGCAATTTATATCCATCAAACACGAACTTGTGTTATCAATAGACGTAAATTGTTTCCTTCCACTAATATAGTTTCTAAACCATTTAAGGGCCGTGCCTCTTATGCCATAGTGTTTTTAAGAAGTATATCATGGTTGATGGTGTCAAACGCTTTTGACAAATCAATAAATATTCCGATGGTATTTTTTTTCTTATCAAGCGCATCGGTTATTCGTTCAACCAGATCTATAACGGCCATAAAAGTAGAACTGTTTTTTCTGAAACCATATTGTGCATTATTAAGGATGTTAAACTTTGTGATATAATTATTTACTCTAATTTGAACAATTTTTTCAAGAATTTTTGAAGCGGTAGGCAGAATAGAGATCGGCCTATAATTACTGACGTCACTTTTATTGCCAGATTTAAAAATTGGAACTACTCTAGCTACTTTCATACTATCAGGGACCATGCCTGTCTCAAGAGAGAGGTTAAAGATATGTACAAGAGGAGATGCCACAGCAGCAATAATATGTTTTAGAATGCGATTACTTAAGTTATCAACACCTTCTGAATTTGAATTTTTGATTTGACTAACTATTTCAATGACCTCTTCTTCATTCGTAGGATTGAAAAATATGGATTGGGATTGACTCTCTTTCATATATTGTTTAAAGTCAGAATTGTTTACATTCGGTATTTTGTTTGCTAATTCATTTCCAATGTTGGAGAAGAAGTCATTAAAAGCGTCAGACATACCTTTTGGATCACATACCAAAGTTTTATTACTATGGTTAATTACCTCATTTGGCTTAACACTCGATTTTTTTCTATTTAGAACTTCATTTAAAACTTTCCATGTTTGCTTTGAATCGTGTCGAGCTGCATCCAGTTTTTTGGAATAATATTGTTTTTTTCCGAATTCTAATTAAATGAGTTAATTTATTTTTGTACTTTTTATATATATTTTTTAATAATTGTGTTGGGTTTTTAAGGTATTTTTTATAAAGTTTATTTTTCTTTTTTATTGAAATCAAAATTCCTGTTGTGATCCATGGTTTTTTCTTTGTATTACCATTTGGCTTATTACTTTTTGTAGGTATGTTATTATCTATGAGATTGGATAGTTTTTTAATAAATAGGTTATATGATGTATTGGTATCTGTGCATAAATATAGTTCACCCCAATCCTCATTAGAAATAGCAATAAGCAAGTTATTTAATGTTGTATCATTAATTATTTTTTGTTTTGTAATTGGAGCTTGTGTGTTAGTATTTAATGACAAGTGTGTTGTCATGAAAATGGGTAGATGATCGGTAATGTCAGTGACTATTACTCCACAATGCGAAATGTTATCATCATTTGTAATAATATTATCTAAAATTGTAGCAGAAGACGATGTTATTCTGGTGGGTAAGTTGATTAATGGATTAAAAGATGTTGAGTAAATAATGTTTGTGAATTCCTGTGTTGTTTTTTGAATGTCATATTTTAATAAGTCTTGATTAAAATCTCCTAAGATATAGCAGTTTTTGTTTTCGCGATTAAGTTTATGTAAGATTTCTTCCAGATCAGAGTTAAATGAGTTGACGTTTGAATTTGGTGGTCGATACAACATACCTACAATAGTATTTTTGCCGTTTGTGTTTATTATTTCTAGAAAAAGTGAATCAATGGAGTTATCATTAAATACAAAATCATCACGTGTTACGGTGTTGATTTGTTCTTTTAAATATAGACAAACTCCACCACCGACTCTACCTTCTCTATTACAAGTGTACATATTGTATCCATTGATACAGTGAAGCTTTTAACGCTGTGTAAATAAGCCTGCAAACTCTCCTCCTACCCATCCTAGTAAAATAAAATCACTCGCGCCGCTTCCTTATAGTAAGGGCAACAAGGGCCTTGTATATAATTACTAGCCCAGATACTAGCCAGGGCGGGAGTACGTTGTTGCATTGATGAAAGTTTAGAGAATCGACTGTCAATAGGAAATAATGATATATATTTCAATCTTTTGTGTTCCCATCTATTTTTATAAAATGTAAATATTAATTAATGCGAAAGAAGTAAAAATAGAATGTAACATTCTCGGCTGTATATTAAATAATACAGATGTTTATAACATCTGCTCTGTGTAATGTGTCATATTGGATAATGATTGAAATTGTTCGGGTCGCCTTCATAGGGTCAACTATATTGTGTTTTGAGAATATCCCCTTCCCAGCATGCCAAGCGAGCTGCCTGCCTGCGAGTTCGGCGGAAAACAACTGTTGTGAACGTTCGAAAGGCGACCCTCGGCCGACCTAAAACACTGACTGTGAACAAAACTTTGGTTTTGAGTTTTTACAGTTAAGGCGGCTCTGGGCCGACGTAATAACTGTATATTTTAGGTTTCCATTTTCGTATATTTGGGTCTCCCTTTTCGTATATTTGGGTCTCCCTTTTCGTATATTTGGGTCTCCCTTTTCGTATATTTGGGTCTCTGTTTTCGTATATTTGGGTCTCCCTTTTCGTATATTTGGGTCTCCCTTTTCGTATATTTGGGGTCTCCCTTTTCGTACATTTTGGGTCTCCCTTTTCGTATAGTGCGGTCTCCCTTTTCGTATTGGGTCTCGGGTCTCTGGTCTCGGGTCTCTAGTTTCGAACCCCCCCCCCCCCCTATTTTCCATCTTTTTATAATAGTCTAGTCCATAAAAGTACAGGTGGCCAAAAACCGGCACCTCGTAGCTGCGCAATAAAGAAATGCGCAATAAAGAAATGAACAAATCATTCAACTGCATGCGTTTTTGAATACGAAAAGTAAGTATCAAGGTTGATGCACTGTGAAATAAAAACGAATGAATGAAAATATACTGTAAATAATATTTTATTTTCGATTTAAGTGAACGGTCATCACACTTTACATTTTGTTGTGCTTATACATCCTTGTTTCGTTGTGCGCGTCTCCAGTGTGGCACTATCTGGATATATATATACTGTATACTTAACTATTATATGTGTACATGCCATGTACGAATATAATACATAAATATAATAATATATGTATATATGCACATTAATATAATTCTCTTATTTATGAGGTACATTGTTAAAAAAATACATATCTTTTGAACAGTATACATAAGACTAAGATTATTTTGATGTTAAAAAGTAACCACATTTACATTCATATATATTTTTAAAAATACAATTAATTAAAATATGTCGATGGCAATAAAATGACGATAAAAATTGATTTAAAAAAAACGTACTTATGAAAAAGTGATTATTGTTGTTCTATTCTGTTCGTGTCCGTGTCTGGGTAGAGAGGCTATAAACTCAGGGGAAGAGTATAAAGAATCTTCCCTTTTCACCAAGAAAAAAATGGATGAGATGAAAACGAAGAATGCAAAAGCTTGAAAAAAAGGGTGTTAAGAATGGATAGGATGGAATGATATATATAATGAAAACCGTTTTAAAAATTAATTTAGCAATAGTAACTCTGCCAGTGGTGGAACGGTTATGAGCAGTCACCCCAGAACATGAGCAGCCCCAATGCAACTACCCTTAAGAGTGCTAAACCTGCATTACACCACTGAACACATAACATCTACATAAAATATTTAATGAACTACATTAATAAATACAGCTTACTTACTTACTGAGTATATGAGCATATAATAATTATACAGTGTTATAGGAGTATAATATAATATAATATTAATCTATATATAAAATATAGTAATTTTTCTTTAAGTAGCATTAAAATTATACAAAAACATACTATTTTTTTTGGTCCCTGTTCCATCAAGTTCAAGGTTTTTCTTTATTTTGAAAGATCAATGATAAAAATCATGGACTGGCTTAAACTGGCTCGGAGTTTACAATCAATTACATCTGTAAATGGCAAGGGCATATGCTGGTTTACTTCAGCATGGAGTGGTTTTAAGTTTATAGAAATTGCTGGGGTGGAGAATGAGAATTTGAACCTGTACATGGAAATTTAAACCTGTACTTTTCTGGAAATTGCACATGTTCACTAAAAAATCCCAGTACTGCACTATATTCAATAGGATAAAAATACAATTAGTACAGATAATATAACCTGTACTATTGGGACAGAGTGGAGTTGTGGCTTGGTGGTTATGATGCTTGGCTACCATTCCAAGGGTCCTGGGTTCAAGTCCAGTCACATGTCAGGATTTTTTCTAAGGACCAAATTACAACTCCACTCCCAAAGACCTGTAATAAGACTTTGTTTATGTAGAGCATCTTGTGTATATATTTGTCTTATGAACCTCTGAGGGTCCCTAATGATCAGCATTAGCTGGATGGATCACCCTCATTAAATAAATTTACTTGCCCAGAATGGCAAAATTTTATAAATGAAAAACCTTGGCTCCAATGGTTGGCCGAGGTGGAATCACATTTTGAGAATATAGAACCTATTTCCCTGGAAATTGCACTATTCAACCATTTTACTGGTAATGTATGTATTTATTCAGAGGATTCAAAACAGTGCTGATCCACTGCGGGCAATGCCTCAGTGGGAGGGTACACATGCCCACTACGCCCTTGAAAGGGGTGAATTCCTCTATGCTTAAATACACATACCTCAAAACTACTTACTTTAAAAAAAAATAACTACTTAAATTTATATATTATAAAATTAGTAAAAACATCTAATAAAAAAACTACTCTATGTACAGTGTACTGATAAAATGCTTAAATGCAATTAATTATTTATTTATACAATACCTATTAATACTATGATCATGTCACTGAATTTTGTTTTATACAGTACATCATAGGTTTTGGCCAATACCCCAAATTTGAAGCACAGTACTGTATAAACAATGATTGATGTTTTGGTAAATTTGAGGTACTGTAATTTTTGTCTACCTGTCAAGAAGACTAAAACAATTCTTTTTTATACTATTATTAATTAAAACAATTAGTTAAATCCTTACAAATGTTATAAGCTATTGTACAAAACTGTATAAAATTTAGCTCATCATTATTAATCCACTTCAAACCACCATAAAAAATTAAAATAAGAAGAAACACACATGATGTTGTACATTGGCCTGAGAATGTAAACAGTTTACACACATTAATATCAAAATAATGGTATATTCCATACAATACTATTGAAAGGATGACCAGAATCACAGGAATTAGTACAGAAAGAAAAAACCAATTATCTGCAACAAAAAAAAACAAACAAATTTTAACAACCTAATAACCATTTGTTTCTAGGAAACTGCAGTAGGAAGGTTCTAAACCAATTTTACTGAATAAAAAAGTGTTTGGTTCATAAGATACAGTAGTGTAACAAGTTAACAGTTTTACCAATAATTTATTTATTATTTACCTCCGCCAAGGAGGTATATGTAATCGGTAGCGTGTGTTTGTTTGTTTGTTACTTGGCAAAAAGAATTTTGCCAAGTATAGTATTCACTTTGTTTGTTTGTGTGTATGTATGTTTGTATGTATGTTTGTTTGTTTGTTTTCAAGTTATCGTTCTGAATTTTTGGGTGTAGATAGGTTTATACTTTCAGACCATGCCTATTGAAAATCAACAACATTGGTTTATTAATAACTTCACAAATAACAAAAATGATATTATTTTCAGACCGGCTAGTGTTACAAGATAGGAGACAATTTTCAAAAGCCGGTGAGCAGTTTTAAAGTAACACGTAAACTGAAATTACATTTTCTCGAGAACTACAGTACTTGTCCAAAAAACCTCATTTTTGGACAAGAGGCAAGGGTTATAATTTGTGATTTGTAATTTTAAAACAAAAGTTGATTCAATGTACCGGCTTTTTCATACGAGTACCGTATATTTCGGTGTATAAGTCGCACTTTTGACACGCAAATTTGACCTCTAAATTAAGGGTGCGTCTTATACACCGAACATAAATGCCTCACCACACAGATTGTACATAGGCCTATGCTATCGTCACCTCGTTTGCTACTGCTAGGCTAGGCCTAGCTACAGTAACGAACTAACGTAACGGCAACCTGCTTCTGCCTAGTTTTCAAGGCATTTTAGCATGATGTTATACTAAATATGATGAAAAGATTTGTTCATTATGGCGCTCCCATAAAATTTCATTTGTAAACGTTTACGTACGATTAGAATAGTATTTATTTATACAGTAGTTATACGCACGATCGCCGTACCCCCAGCGCAAGCCCTTTCTTGGTGGCCACATGGTGTATTTATAGTTATACGCATGACCGCCGTACCCCTAGCCTAGCGCAAACCCTTCTTGGCGGCCACATGGTGTACGGTATTCGACTAGTATATTCTCCAGTTGATTATAGCATGGACCTAGCGTATACACTTCTCGGATACATAGATACTAATCGAATACGATTGTCCGTGAAAACGTGCGCCCTCTCGAAATGATCGAGCGAGGCTAGCCCACACACGTACGTGTTACACACACGGTCATCATGCACTCGATGTTGCGGCGAAACTCATGAATAACAAGTTAGAAAGAACTTGTTGAGGCTGGGCGCGGCCGAGCCTAGGTATGAAAAAACCTAAATAAAGGACGCCGTTGTAGATATAACAAAATATATTATTACAATAATATTGATTACAATTTAAAAAAACATTGTTTTGATGAAAAATAAGGTGCGTCTTATACATCGACGATATAAAAAATACCGATATTTTACTCTCAGTTAGGGGGTGCGTCTTATACACAGGTGCGACTTATACACCGAAATATACGGTAGTTTTAAAAAACCTGTTTCTTTTTAAATTCACCCGTTTGTTTTTGGCGTTGCTGTTCTATTGTTATTCAAATTTAACTATTGATAGTTGATAATTAGTTTTGTTAATACCAGTGTGTGTCCTTCCTTATTTCATTCTGTACATAGGTATATACTTACAGAACAAGCCTATTGATTTTCAGGTAAATTGATATATCTTTCGTACGATATATTAAATAGCACGCATTCTGTCTTCTTTTAACATGGACATATTCTTTAATATGGACCAAAACATTAGTCGACTGGTCAAGCGGTTAAGCTTACTACATGGGTTAAGGCAGAGGCGCCGCAAATCGGCACAGCTTCAAGGCACTCCTCGGTCATTATTCTGGTCAATCTTGATTTCAGAAAGGTCATTGTTGCAATGCCGAAATTGTTTGTATCAAAAAATTATTTAAACAAATTATTAACCCCAGCAGGATTTTAACAATATAAAGCTAATGCCTAAAGCAAAAAAAATGTATCTTTTAACATGCTCCGAGTCAGTGGATATATTTTGCCAAGTACTTCACTCAGTTTCTGAGTGCTTTCATTTGTTTGTTTGTTTGTTTGTTAGCAGGATTACTCAAAAAGTAATTACAAGATCTTTACCAAAATGAATATACGGATAGATATGTGGTCAAGGACCATTCTATTAAATTTTGGGACCATTTAGGACCATGGTCCCAATTCTGGACCACTTTTTCGTTTTTTTTTTTATGCGAGTAGTTTAAAAAACCTATTTCTTTTCAAATTCACTCGTTTGATTTTCACGTTGCTGTTCTATTGTTAGTCAACTGAAGCTATTGTTAATTGAAAGGCTTGTTACATAACCATTACACCAAACTCGCATACACATGCTTGTAGTGAAATTAGCCTAAATCACAAACAGCATTAAGACACAGACAAATATATATATATATATATTTCTTTTTCACCGGAGAAATCTTATGTAGGAGAATTTTACAGTAGGCGGAGGTATGCACTCTCGGAGTGTCTTTCTAGTTTATTTATATAAACAGTTACAGTACCTTCATTTTCCTGATCCTGAGACATTTGTTTACGTTTTGACTTCTTTTTTTGTTTTTTCTCCCATTTGGAGTTCTGATGTCTCTTTGGTCTAGATTTGATAAGCTTTTTCTTTTCAGTACGCCTATTGTTACAATCAGAAGCCCTTTCTTCTGATGATGCTGATGCGGAATGAGGATCCTCATTGAGGTCAGAGTCTTCAGTTTAAAAGAGAAAACAAGATTCTGATCTTTAGTTTTGTTTTTTAAAAGTTACATGAAATGGTAAAGACAAAATCTTTCGCTTCATAAACCTCATCTTTATTTATTTATATAAACAGTTACAGTACCTTCATTTTCCTGATCCTGAGAAATTTGCTTACGTTTTGACTTCTTTTTTTGTTTTTTCTCCCATTTGGAGTTCTGATGTCTCTTTGGTCCAGATTTGTTAGGCTTTTTCTTTTCAGTACGCCTATTGTTACAATCAGAAGCCCTTTCTTCTGATGATGCTGATGCGGAATGAGGATCCTCATTGAGGTCAGAGTCTTCAGTTTAAAAGAGAAAACAAGATTCTGATCTTTAGGTTTGTTTTTTAAAAGTTACATAAAATGGTAAAAACAAAATCTTTCGCTTCATCAACCTCATCTTTGAAGAAAAACACTATACCAGAATTAAAAATAAAGCCAATTCCTCAATAAAATTTCCATCAGATTCTACAAACAAGGCTGAAGTTGAAAGTATTAATTTACTAATATTATTATTTGTTACTTATAAAGCGCATTTACAAAGATCAAAGCACAGATTCACCATTCATAAGATTAAAGTGCTGAACAGAATTCATTTGTCTGTGATGAGATCAAAAAGAATTCTGTCTTCCCATCATTCAATCTATCAACCATCCAGGTTTTTTTTTATTTGAAGGACTAGTTTGTGCCGCATGTCGGTCACCAGGCACTTTAGGATTGCAGCTCATTACAGCTGTATTGTAGTTGTAATTACTGTACATTATATGACAATAATGTATAACGTCTTACACAAAAACTTTTAAATTTGATGATGGATCTGATGATGATCAGAAAATCCTGCTGATGATGCTGTTGGATAAGGAAGTCAGAATCTTCAGTTCAAAAGAGAAAAAAAGTGTAATCTTTGATCATTTTTTTGGTGTTGATTGTATTACTTATAAAATGATAATGGGAAAAACACTTCTCTGATTATATAAACTTTTCAAATCATTGATCAACTTCATGTCTTAAGGGAAAACTAATAATTACCTGAATTAAGATTTGACAAAGAATCAGACAATTCTTCACCGTCAACATTTTCATCAGATTGTACAGCAGCAAGGCTGAAGTTAAAAGTATTCAGAAGAGAAAATTATATGACAATAATATATAACAATGGAAGGTGGTAGCTACGATACTGCAATAAAATATAAGTAAATATTAAACTAGGAGAAAGGTCATTAAAAATAACAGAACCTGTTTGAACATTGGCCTGAAAACTTTCGTCACCAAATAAATGTAAACATTTATTATTGTTTTATAAAACAAAACAAACTATACAAAAAGTTGGGTAATTAGACACATTTACTGTATGATGATTCAATATTTCAAACTTTATTTGTTCATCTTCCTGAAAATGAACAAATAAAGTTTGAAATATTGAATGATAAACCAAACCAAATATTAATCATTGTCGAAGATACCATAGATAAGCAAGCTTAATTACCTTGAATGATGTGTCAGGCCTGGATGTGTGCTTCTTGAGAAATTGTCATTTACTGAAAAAAGTATAAGGTTAATACACTGTGATCACAGAACACAGAAATACAACAGTCTCTGATCATTTGATAGGAACTTTATGAAACAGGAAGCCACAGGACGGTGCTCATGAATAATTTATGCATGAGCTTTAACAAAGTGGGCGGAGCTTACGAGTGAAATTCTGTCGTCTTAACTTTTTGACGATACTTTGATAAAGTTGCCATTTACCCGTTTACGGAGAATGACTAGAAATAATACATTTCTAGTCCCAGTTATGGAGTAAGTATCCATAGTTTCACAACACCAAATATATATTTGATTTTTATTTGGTTTAAAAGCGGCCACCCTTGGGACCACAAGTGGCCGCTTACAGGAGGTTCTTGCTAATAGAGGGCTAAAATCATGTATTATGGCTACAAACGATATTTTTCAGCATTCTTAACGCAACAGGGCTCTACATTCTCCATTTTAAAATTGTTTATGATCAGGTGGTTTAGTATTATTTATGATTTTCAGACAAATTTTTAAAGCTTTATGCATAAAAATGATTGGTCAAAATCTGTGTAGTAAAAACACAGGAATGTTCTTCACAGTACAAATGACAAAATCATTACATAGTCACAACCATTTTCTTTTTCTATTTGCATAGTCTGAATCCTGTCATTTATTGTCACAAACCCTGAAAACAAAACAACAGCAGGCCTATTAAAAACGTCAGGTGTAGGCCTACTAGTATTTATCTTTATTTTCATTTATTAGTCGTGTGGACGCGACTCTATAGTTCACTATGTCGGTCGGTCGGTCTGTCTGTCGGTCCGGTATCACTATGCGTTTTATCGCTTTTCTGTACTTTTGAATTGTTTTGATGTACAGAAAAGTTTTAAAGTACATTACTTTTTGAAAGTTCATTTTTTCTGAGAGCACGCGACTTATGGCTGTTGTGTTGGCCTTGTTTTTTAACAAGTTTGGTAAATTTGGTAACAATAAAAACATGATTATGAAATAAGTGTCACAGGGCGTTTTATGTACCATCCTTGGTAATGATTTTGTACTGTTGTTATTTTATGTATGTGATTGATACGGTTACCAAATAAAATCAATCAGTTCATGGTTTGAAAAAATTACTAATTAACTGTTGTTTAGCAACACATTGGCTAATACTGTACGTCGCAGACATTAGCGACTGCTGTGAATAATTTTGGACACATCCATCCGCTTATGGGGAATGGCCGCATAAGAGATACCAAACGCACTAATTAGAATAGGAAGAACAGGCTTTTCAAAGTGTGGCCATTAATGTATAAGAGGTTTGGCATTAACAAACAACAAATACTCTACTTACAGTATTTCTCAACATACGTCTTGGCTTTATTCAAGTTCACAGTTTCCAGATATTCACAACATTTTTTTAGGTTTTTTTTGTCATTTTTCAAGACATTGCTATCCAAGAGGCATTGTAGGGTGCAGTATATACTTTTATTATGATTGATTTGAGGACATTTCTTTTTGTACATAAACAAAAAAGTTTCCCATCTATCTTTAAAAGGATCAATGTTTTTACAAACATTTATAAGCATTATTGTGAACGAGGAAACTAATTGAGATTTTTGTTTTGGCTTCTGTTTGCCTATTTTTTTTAAGAAAGCTTTTTGTAAGTCATTACGCCCCATGTATTGCAATGCGTCATATAGAATAGCAAAGTCTGTTTCAGAAAGAAACTGTTGATGTTGTAAACTCTGAAAAACGTTTATTGCTTTCGCTTTGAATTGGTTAACCAAAACAGAAGATCCAATAAATCGCAAACAGTCAAGCTCATCCTCTTCACAGATTTGTGTTGACAACCACACTAGACCGTGGTCAAAAATGGAACTAGCCATTTTTACTAAAATCTAGAAGAATTATAGATTAGTATTGTTTATAGCCACTAAAAAAAATCGGCAACATGATAAAAAAAGAATTAAAAAATACACAATTTATATATACTTTATAATATTATTTTGCCTGACGCATAATTAATAAGGGTCATTCTTCAGTAAGTGTCTAATTTCAGGTTTATAACAAAATCAATTGTAAAACTTGCATTTTTAAAATTTTAAAAGTTTATTCAGATAAATAAACATGTATTACATGGCAAGCGTATGTTTGGCGCAATCTTTATTATATATTTCGTATTTTATTCGTATTTATAAATACATGGTTCAATGTTGTTGTTGTCATATCCGTCACATTTATGGAATATACAAAGATAGAAAAAATAACGGGTTAGGAATTATTTTTAATGATGAATTTTCAGTCTCTATCACACTAAAGTATCGCCGGGACACGATTTTAGACACATACTTTACTGAAGATCACACTGCTAGCATACTGTACATACAATTATTAATTAAATCACTTCCTACAATAAATTTGGTAGCAATATGTAAGATTAGGCTTTAAAACAGAAGAATACCTAATAGGAAGAAACACCGATAGTAAATGGGAAGAATGCAAATACCTCGGTAGTAACTTGGACACAGAAAAAGACATTAAAAGAAGAAAATCACTAGCAGCTATGGTATAACAAGCTGAAGTCGTCGCTAGAACACAAAACGATGTCTATAGACGTGAAATGCCATTTGTTTGATGCATACATAGCAAGTATTTTCTTATATAACAGTGAACTCTGGGTACTAAACAAAAAATTACAAGAGAGTATAGATATGATTTCGATCCAAGTCGGCCCTATACCGTCTCGGCCAAAGTCAAGTCGGCCCCAAGTCAAGTCGGCCCCAGGTCAACTTGGCCTCACGTCAACTCGGCCAAAAAATAATCGGTCAACTCGGCCCCGTTAAAGTATGGAACGCAAAAAGTGCAAATGAAGGGGATTGATAAAATAATATTTATTCACATTTTTGATTGATTAATAAGCATTCATACTATTATTAATGATTATAATGAACATTTGGATAATAAATAGGAACACATTGTTGGCCCAATAATGATGATGCACGTACGTGGGCGCGTATGTTCGTTTGTGCGTCAAAATTCAATAAACATGTCCGATATGCGAGGACATTTATTAGGTGTAATAAGATTGTTTGGTTGAATCATTGATGTATAAAATAATGTTAACTCCATTGTTGAATCACGCGTAGATTTCTTCAGTGTATGCATTTGATTAGGCGACAACATCTGAGACCAATTCGTAGCTGCGCCTCCCTACCTGCGCCTTTGGCAGCTATTTCGATATACAACTGCTACGTGTTTTCGCTGGGGATTCCCCTTTTTTTAAAACGCAAATCATGGACAAAAACGATATGTACGATCATTTTTTCTATGGCCAAATGGTGGAACGTAGGCCTACGTTTTCGATTTACTAAAATGTGATAGGCCTACCTGCACGAGTTTTTGTAACACACAGGTACTTCTATTCATATCGGCAATGAGATCATTTTTTTATATTATATTTTTTATTTCTTCATTTTTTTTAAAGCGTGGATAGTAATAATCATAATAATATTAAGCACTTTTTGCGTTCCATACTTTATTGTGGCCGAGTTGACCGATTAGTTTTTGGCCAAGTTGACTTGAGGCCGAGTTGACTTGAGGCCGAGTTGACTTGGGGCCGACTTGACGTTGGGCCGACTTGACTTTGGCCGAAACGGTTTGGGGCCGAATTGACCTGCACCCATAGATATATATCACAGGAAAATGTTGCGAAAGATGATAAATATTAAATTAACAGATAGAGTGTGTAACATGAAAATATCCCTTACAAAAAGTTCTATAGAATTCTATAGAGTTCTATAGAACATTTTATAGAGCTCTATGGTATTCTATAGAAGTACAAAATTTCTATAGAAACATATTTCAATTTCTATAGAATTTATTTAGTGTCTATAGAATGTTTCTTTTTTTCTATAGAACCTATAATTTTATAGAATTTCTATAGGATTTATTTATGAATTTATATATGTGATTAATACATTGTCTCACCATTATTGAAAGATCATGGAATAAATTGGATTGATAATTACGTTTTTATTTTGCCAATAACAATAATACCGTACTTTTTTTTTCATCCCTTAAAAAAAATTATATGATAAGCAATTTTGCATGTAAAAGAATAGGATGTTTCTTTACCAGTTTATATGAGATAACAAAACAAGAAGAATGGAGTAAAAGAATTAAACGAAGGAGACTAAAATGGTATGGACACATAATTAGATTACCGGATGATACCCCAATCAAACAAACAATGAAGGAAACTAACAGGAAAGTAAAACGACCCGTAGGAAGACCAAGAAATAACTGGATGAATCAAATAAAGAAAGACTTATGCACTTGTCAATTGCATGACCCACTATACGACCCCCGGGAGAGGTGCGTCATTTGTCAGATGTGCGTCATACTTTTGAATACCATGACGCACCCGTGCGTCAAAAAGGTGACTTACCTTTAGGTGACCATGACGCACCCATTTTGACGCACTGTGGCCATGTTGTTTATGATATGGTGGGTGGTAAAGTGACGGACATTGACAAACCTTGTTCATTGATGTGACGTACCATCTAGGTTTTTTGACGCACCCCTGCGTCAGTAATTATTTGTAAATGACGCACCCATGACGCACCTCTCCCGGGGGTCGTATAGTGGGTCATACAATTGACAAGTGCATTACAAGGACATGTAGACACTAACACAATAACCATAGAGATATTATTATATCTCTATGCAATAACAAACCACCCTGCCGTAAACAGACAAAAATGGAAACAAATTGTGGAAAGCGTAATGTCGGAAGACAGAAAACGTTAAAAGAAGGAAGGAAAGGCTTTCTTCAAATTTTTAAATAAAACTTATTTTTCTATTATTATTATACCTAGGCTAGGCCAATAGCTAGCTAGCTATCTAACCGGGCCTATACTAGGCCTGCCGCCTACTACTACTCTAGGTAGGTACTAAGGAAAGGACTGTACTAAATTTCGCCTAGCCTAACCTCCCTCAGGGCAGGGCCCATCTAGGCCTAGCTAGGCTGTAGGCCTAGTTAAGTTAGGGATACTAAAATATAAATTAATTGGAGGAGTTTTTAAAAATCTTACCAGTAATAAATGATGGTCTTTATTTAGACTTTGGTTTGAAAATAATCAATCAAGGGAAAATTGTACGACTGCTATATTGCAACTAATTTACGATACACACAAGCCACGTACACGTTTGTTCTTTGGTGGCAGCAGCAGAAGCAGCAGCGAATCAGGGATTTCCCCCGTTTTGGGGTACGGTCGATGATGGCCAGCAGGGCCATGCCATGGTGACGCTGGAAAGACACAGGAAGAGTGTCTGACCAAAAAAATGGACCAAAACACACTGGAAGAAGTAAATTAAAACAAATGAATGACCGGAAATACCAATGTAAAGGCTGTGTAGGCCTAGGCAGGCTAGTAGAGTAGTCCTAGATTATAAAACTTCTAGAAGTAGCAACATGCTGCTGGCAGCAAGTTAGCGCGCGAGTAGTTGAATTTTGAAAATAGAGGGCGCAATATAGGCGACAATCACAGAGCCATAATAATTATTTCGGAACTTCACTTTTGTAGCAGTGGCACACTTCACATTTTGAAGGTGCATCCAACAAAAATATATAAAAAATGAAAAGCACAAAATAGACAAAAACATAGGTAATCTTACTTAAACTACATACGGTAACATGTAATAAAACCCATTCATTTCCCTCCTTCCCCTTCTCCCAATATAACAAGTAGGCCTACAACATATAATTTAAATAAAACCAATCACTAATAATGACACCCCCCCCCCCCCAACCCCCACCTTACGTACAACAACCATGACGGAAATATAATTACATATTAACGTTATTTTCTCCATAACTACAATAGAAAACATATAATAACCATACCAAATTAGCGTATCCAGATATTCACCCCCTGGACTTTTAACCCCCCGGAAAACTACCCCCCGGACAACCACCACCTGGACCACTACCCCCTTAGGACAACTACCCCTTTAGGACAACTACCCCTTTAGGACAACTACCCCCGGACAAATACCTCCTTAGGACAACAACCCCCTTAGGACAACAACCCCTTAGGACAACTACCCCCCGGACAACTACCCCCCGGACAACTACCCCCGGACAATTACCCCCTAGGAACAATTACCCCCCGGACAATTATCTCCCGGACAATTACCCCCCCCCCCCCCGGGTAATTACCCCGCGGACAACTACCTCTGACACAATACTCCCCGTAGGACAACTACTTCCTGGACAATACTCCGAGGGCAAATAATCTTTTAGGACAACTACCTCCGTAGGACAACTAACCCATGGACAACTACCCCCGGACAATTACCCCCTAGGAACAATTACCCCCCCCCCCCCTCCCCGGGTAATTACCCCGCGGACAACCACCTCTGACACAATACTCCCCGTAGGACAACTACCTCCTGGACCTGGACAATACTCCGAGGGAAAATAATCTTTTAGGACAACTAACCCCTGGGCAACTACCACCCAGAAAACTATCCCTTTAGAACAATTATCCCTTTAGAACAACTATCCCCCGGACGGACAACTACCACCCAGACCATTCAACAACCTGACTCTGCAACAGTGTATAATAGGAATTAATAACTATATTTTAATTCGTTACTTTGACGAATTACTATTCATTATTGTAAACAAAAGTAAAAGATTGAACATAAATATAGCCTGGTTTAAACTGAAGATTGTCACACATGATCATAGGATAGTCGAACGTATTATATAGTACTCCCTGTATTTACTGTAAAGACTGGGTTCGCTAATAATAATAATAATTTTTGCATCAGGACAATGCTTCGATAACCACTGGTCTTAAAAGAATTAATTTTTGTCTCAAATTTGTCATATATGTATTTTTGTACACTTGAAGAATAATATCACTTTTGATATTTGACCTCAATGTTCACTCACCGAATAAACGGCGATCTTTAAATAAATTCCCCTCAAATAAACGGTGATCATGTCACTCCCATGAAATATCATATGGAATAATCGGCGTCTATTTCCATTAGATTATACCCCCTCCCATTGAATAAACAACTTTCTTCCAATAAATGTCCACCTAAAAACCACCTAAACAATAAACAGCCCAGGCCGTTTTGTCAATAAATACGGTACTTTAAATCTAGCACATCTAGGGTCTAGCGTGCTGTTAAACAGAATAATCGGTTAAAAACGGGTGTTTCGAAACTAGAGACCAGAGACCAGAGACCCGAGACCCAAACGTACGAAAAGGGAGACCCCACTATACGAAAAGGGAGACCCCACTATAGGAAAAGGGAGACCCTAATATACGAAAAGGGAGACCCTAATATACGAAAAGGGAGACCCAAATATACGAAAAGGGAGACCCAAATATACAAAATGGGAGACCCAAATATACGAAAACGGAGACCCACTATAAAAAAAGGGAGACCCCACTATACGAAAAGAGAGACCACACTATACGAAAAGGGAAACCCTAATATACGAAAAGGGAGACCCAAATATAGGTCTCCCTTTTTGTATTGGGTCTCGTGTCAGGTCTCTGGTCTCGGGTCTCTAGTTTCGAAACACCCGTTAAAAACAGATGATTTCATTTTTACAGAAACCGGTCCTATATATTTTTCTACTTTTGGATTGGGGGTGGGGGGGGGGGGGGGGGTAGTTGACCGGGGGTAGTTACCCGGGGGGTAGTTATCCTAAGGGGGTAGTTGTCCGGGGGGTAGTTGTCCGGGGGTTGTTATCCTAACGGGGTAGTTGTCCTAAGGGGGTAGTTGTCCGGGGGTAGTTGTCCTAAGGGGGTAGTTGTCCGGGTGGTAAACATCTGGGGGATAACTGTCTAGGGGGTAGGTGTCCTAGAACCCTAATTAGATATAGAACCAGTATTGTTTATGCACTTAGACCATAACTGTTAATATGCATACTATTGTATTTACAGTAACTGTTTATACAAATATAACTAGGCAAAAGTATATAATAAATATATATATATTGAAACGATAAAGATGAGGAAATCTGTGAGAATGAGAAAAATCTGTTATAGAGTCGCTATCCAATCGAGTTTGAACAATACCATGAAGTGGTCTAATGGTTAGGACAACTGCATATCAAGCAGACGGTCCGAGTTCGAGTCTCGGTTGGGGTGACTTTTTCTCATTCTAACAGATTTCCTCATCTTTATCGTTTCAAATTAATTAATTAAATTTCAGTATATCACCGGGCTGTTTAGAATTAATGTTCTTTGCCCGATGTGTTTATATATATGGCTCTGGACAATCACACAGACGACATTCAGTTCACGGATTTTAGAAAGTCACGTGGTAAACTACCGGCCATCTTTGTGTCCAATATTCCTATGTAGAGCATGCCGTTGAATCTTGTTATAATCTAATAGACCACCTGCCAACTTGTTCATTGGCCAATTTCCGAGACATTAAATTAAGTGTTGGCAGGACGTATACCATTCAAAAGGCTTATTATTATTTTGGTAAAATAATAACGAAATTATAAAGTTACAGTGAAGATTTTAAACAACAAAACAAGATGTACAAATATTGCATTAATAACTATAGAGAATCGCTATGCAATATTTTGGACTACACAAAAATCAATCAATAACTCTTTCAATATGGCTGGACAATCCCAGGCAGCCATTAGGTTAGGGCCTATTTCTTGCTCTGGAATCTCAACAGTTTCTTGGCAAGGGCAGAATGGAGCAATTTATCAAGTAGGAGTTTATAGAAAAAAAAGGCACCATTAATATCAGTTCTGGTCGTCACACAAAATAAAAAGCTGATGTAATCAACTATAATCAAGGTTGAGGTTCCTTTTTTGCCCTCGCAGATTTTGATTTTTAAACGTTGCACATAAGAAAAAAGTTACGAATCTTTGATGTAAGCCATAAACTTTTACACTTTTACATCTTCAGCTCGACCCATATAAAATCTCATTCTATGTACTGTCACATCAATCTATTCCACAACATTGAGCAATTGTCAGTTATAAACACTTATATCCCTTTGAAATTTTCCAGCAATTCAACAAACAAATTGATATCCTTAATTGTTATCACTAAAAGGCAAATACCACCCAAAAGTATTGTCAGGAAACAAATAAAAAATACTAGTGTTTAAACTTTGTAAACACAGGCAAAAATTTATAGGGGAAAAAAAAGAATTTTTATTTTTATTATCTTCTTTAGGTTTTTTTTTTAATTTTATATTTTTATCGAAATCTTAAATTTTTATATACTGTAAAAGAATTTTATTGTAAATAGTGTTTTTCATAATTACCAAATCTATATATTTTTATATTGTATGAATGAGTTACTGACTCATTGGTTCATAGGTCGCTTTTGTTTTTCCTGACCTGATTATTTGTTGTTTTTTTTTGGTCAAATAAATAAATGAAAAATGAAATGAAATGGAGATTTACTCTACTCTAGATTTACTTTAATAATAACAAAATACAGGTACATATTTTCTGCAAATAAAAGTTTTAATACATGAGGCTTATAACCTGCTTTTCTATCTAATGTCACAATAATTGTTCTTTTCCTCTAAATTTCGAAATAAACAGTGATTTGATATATATAACAGTACATTTTAAAATTGCCTCTTTTTTTTATACAGTTTAGATTTTTATAAAAACACATTTTCTGCATCTTTTCATGTTTTTAATTAATTTGATATTCCATTTTTTGTACACAAAATGATTAATGCCAAAAAAAAAAGACACAAAAGTCAAATAAATTGTATGGAAATCATTGTCTGTGTTGATTAATATAAATGTATACATATTCCACAGTGTACTTATTACTTTTCATGGAAGTTAATGAGTTGAGATATGAATTTAAAATTTGGCCTATTAGATGTTGGATTACATCATGGGGCCAGGATTAGGTTCTGTGCACAAATTTCACATCATTTTGTAAAAATGACCTAACTCATCCTAGTAGCGAGTTCAAATCTAAATATAATTATTATTATCAATTAGTGTCTAAATTCACAAACCTCTAATTACCACAGAATGTATCGAGATATTTGGCCAACAAATCATTAGGATTGTTTACCTTGGAAAAATATAAGCTTACATAATATATAATACATAGAGCCCTAAGACTGTGGAACACTAGATTTATATAAACATGTTATATACTTGGTACATGATTGAATATTATTACAGATATATATTCTGATTCCAATACAGCATATTGGGATCAAATTTGAAATCACGGATTAACCACGGTGTTCCCACGAACAGCGTTCTTTATATTATTGACTACCGTTAAACAAAGAGATGCAGGTTAGTCATTTTATCTTTTACAGTTTTAAAACTAGCTGGAAGTCCCTATTTAATTTACACAATTATGATGGACATCTCCTTTTTAATGTGGCCATTTCTTGAAATACCGTCATTGTATTGCCTGTGCTTGATTTTAATTCTTTCCAAAAATTCTGCTTTTAGTTATTTATATTTTATCACCATAAACCATTGACACACTTTCAAAGAGCAACCTACTGTAGTAGTTTGTTTTTATCCACAATCAAATTTACAAATATATATACATTATAAAAACATGAATTACTAAATCACTTGAAATAAGGTCAATATTAAAGCATCACTGGAGTCCGGTGGTGTTTTTACTATAGATGGGTATGCAGTTGTCGTACACAACTCCACAGACGTGGTGTAGTGGGTTCACAATGCCACTGCCTAGTTGACATTCAAAGTGTATAATATGCCAGCTGTACGTGTGTACATGTTCATTTATTCTGTGGTTCAGTCGTAGAATCCCAAAAACATGTCAACTGAAGCTTTTTTTCAGTTTCAATCAAATTGAAATGTTGACATGTTGTCTCTCTGAAAAAAAATATAAACAAATGTTAAATAGGCCATTTTAAAGCTCAGGTACATGGCATGAATTGCAAATATAATATTTGGTAAAATGTACATAAATGAAATAACAGAAATTATGACAGAAAAAAACATAATTTCTCTTAAAATGAAGGTCAAATAAAGAAATTAGCAAACTTGTTCTATAAAAACCAGTCAATATTTTTTAATTTATTAAACTACAAAATGGTTTATTCAAATTTTAATTTGATTCATCTTTATTTTTCATGTTTTGGGGTTACAATACATCTTTAACGAAATTTGAAAGGAATGCTTCCAAGCTGTATAATCAGATAACTTTTATCTCTACGAACTTCATACTGTACCATTATTGTTCAAAACATGTCTTTCATAGCTTCTCTACAATATCTGTTCTTCCAACTTTCTTCAAGACTTCCCTTACTGTTTGCCACTGGTTCACATCATCATTCTGCTTGTCTCTCCATTGAATCAGAGAATGCATAGTTGCATCTACAATTGCCATTGGATATTTTTCTTTATTCTGTAACAATTTCTGTCTAGGAATTTCAAGTCTGATGCAAAATTCCATCCAATTTTCATCCATCATCTCAGAAATTGTTAAAAGATGTAAGTCTGTTAAGCATCCTGTGAAATAAATGAAGTTTACTCTAACAATTTAAAAGTGGACTAGATGTTTTTTCTATATGCCTACTTCAAATGGCATTTGATTGGAATTTGGTTTTTTTTTATTTTAAAATTATGATTGGTTTGCGATCGTACCTTAAATTATTTACCAACATTAATAGTGTAATCTATATTTATATTCATTTTTATTGATGGTTAAAATAAATGTTACAAATTGAAATTTATATTCATTCTCTAAATAATTGTGATAATGTAGTACAAGAAAGTTGACACAGTAAAATTGTATTATTATACAAATAATGAATGTTTATGAGTTGGATGGTGAGAAAATTTTACAAGTTGAAAGATTGACTTCTCTACTTTTAATGAGGCCGAGTTGAAAATATAAGAGCAGTCGATTTGTCATCGAATGAAATATTTTCTCCATTCAACGAATACAAAACATTCATTATTTGTTTTATAACAAACTTAATTTAACCATCATAAATCATTGACAAATGCTAGAGGAGAAGCTAGGTCCTTAAAAAAGCAAGTACTCAACTTTGGACACAGAGCAGAACAGTTACAGACGGTTGATTTTCGGACACGATCAGCCAACGTCACATGGCAAAAATTCTTAAAATGTTTACAAAAAGCTGAACGTGCATTAGAGCGGGTTAATTATCACCATTAGATATTACTTTTCTGTAAGGTAGGCTAATTCCAAATGACATGTAATGCGTACTTAACCAATCAAATTGCAAGAATACAAGGTGTGTTATAATTCAAAATGTATAGATACTATAGCAAGTACCATGTATGCTTATAGAACAGTATTATCTAACCATTTTTTGATTGGTCTTGAAATACTGCGACTTCTTCAAAACTCTTATTCTCTAAGTAGGCATGTCTTCTGCACAGGTCGCAAGCTAAACTATTAAGTTCTTGTTGTCTTAAAGCCTTGATTATTGTAGGAATTTGGTTTGCACATCTATCTCTCCAAGAAACCAGGGAATCCATCATGCTGTCTTTGATGTTTCTATTTGTGTCTGTGATTTTATCGATATCTATCCATTTAATGCCAAGTCGCACTGCTAGCCTTCTCCATTCCGAGCCTAAATGATTGCAGATAAATACAAGGTCTCTGTCTTCAAAGCATTCTGCCAAAGTCAGAAGAAAAGATAAATGAAAACAAATAATGTAGTTGATTGGATTTGTTTCAATAAAAAGTGCCAGTTGTGAAAAGTTTGATTACAACATCAGCAGGATAAAAGTTTTTAGTGGACTTTAACGCCCGTATTCTTAAACCGGACTTTAGTCGTAGTTCGAGCTAAAACTAAAAAAATGACGTCATTTTAATTCATAAACCGAACTTCAACTAAATCACCGACTAAATCAGGCCAACCTCGACTAAATCGAGACGGATTTTGATCGATTTTTTTAGTCCTGGAGGGGGCAGGCTAAATGGTCGACTAAATGGTTTTTAAACGATGTTTATAAAAAACATAACAGTCATTGAGTTGTTATATTGGCCAGATATTGAAGAATGAAATATCTATATTTATATTAGCTTAATTGTTATAATAATGAAAATCATCTTTATTTACAACTGTATACAAATTACATTATTTTCTTCGCGCAAGTCCGACTTGAGCTACGTCACGCCATAGCGACAATGGGAGATGCGGCAATTCACCACGCGATGGAATGTTTAGGGGGCCTAGCGCTTTCTTGTCACCCTATGAAGTGCGTGGTTCGTGGCGATCATACTTTGTTGGGGGCCTAGAAAATATAAAAGTTACCGTACCGCCATGGTTCCTAAATATATTTTGAAGATTTTATTTTTTGTTAATCAAATATACTTCACTGTTAAATTAATACTGATATTGTTCTAATAATTAACGATTAAAATTATTTTTCATGCATAGTCCTGATGCGTAAAAAGTGTTGTAAGAAATGGAAAGTGATATCAATGCGCAAAATTTCGTCTGCTCCTCAAATACTCTCTTGTCATTGGCCAATGTATAGCCTTTGTTACCCAGACGTGTGCAACTCGACTAAAAGCTCTACTTCATTAAGTCGAACTGCAAACTTCGACTACTTCGTTTTTTAATCGAATTTGAAGTAATAGCTCGAACTACGACTTTTTCAAGTCGAACTTCGAACTACGACTAAAGTCCGGTTTAAGAATACGGGCGATAATCCTGGGAAGCATGGTTATAATTTTGAATGATATTTACAAACCATAATCTTATGTAAATTGAAATATTATATGGATGCCTGGAATCATAACATTTTATAACGATAATACATACCTGCTTTTGTTTCACCAAATAGCCAATCAGCAAGGTTTGTTAATCCATGTTCTGTTAGAGCCTTGTGCAATACTGCAAGTTGATTTTGTTTACTACTTGTAGTTTTTCCCCTCCAATGATGCATCATTTTGTCAGAAGCCTCAAACTCTTTTGTCTCTGTATAACTAAATCCTAAACAAACACCAAATTGTTTCCAGTTGTCGTTTATTTCCTCGCATACTCTTTGAATTGTCAAGTCATCTACACACCCTATGAATTGTAAATAAGAGATCATGTTGTACAATGGTGACTATAAATCGGTTTAAAGTTAGGCACATTTTGAACAAAACTTGAATGCTGCTATATTATGAAAAAAGAGAATCATGATGACTTTGTCTCACTTTTTTTGTTTGTTTTATATTACAATATGTATTTGTATTTTTCCCCAACTTCCTAAACAAAATTGCTTGTTTGAATGGTCTTATATTTGAAGTAAAATATATTTTTGATATACCATATAAACACACACACACACCCCATACAATGCTTTCATTTTCTTATCTAGATTTCATGTAAACCCTTTTATCCAAAACTGATACATTATTTTGTTGTCAACTATTATGTGAGTTTTAAACTACAGTATTATCATGCATTGTGAAACTTATATTGTCAGTTTCTGTGACGTCCCCAATCAAGGGTAAAGACATGCAATGCATTTACCTTGCGGTACTGCACTATCACCTTGCGGTACTACACTATCAGCAAACAATCTACAGTAATGAGTCACATCCATTGCATTGCCTCCACAAGGCAATACAGCTTGGTCAAACTTGCTAATAATATGCAGATGAGCATTTTCAATGTTTGGACTACATGCACAAGGGATGTACATCTTAGCTTTAAGACCTTGTGTGTTACTCTGACTGAACACTTTTAATTCAGTTTGAAGGAAGCTTAGCACCTAGAAAACATTATAGAATAAATAGACGCAGAATAGGCAAGTTATTTAAAAAACATATGACTATCAATATAATACAATGAAGGCATTACAAAAAATATTATAACAATATTATTAAAAATATTATAGGTATCCTAAAGCTATGTTAGTGATTTTTAAATATAAATATTTTTGAGAAAGATAACTTTCTTGTTGTATCATAAAGGGAATTTGTAGAAATGTATTGACCTACTTTCTTACAGACAGAAGGTTCTGGTTTATCTTCTGCAGACTCCACATTGAGGATTTTTGTTCTGACTATTGTTGTCTACAATAAGAAACAAACAAAATTACAATTAAATGATGATGTGAGCATTTATAAAAGGCGAAAGGCCGAGCTGCGCTGAATTTTCTTGCCATTGGTTGGTGGATCAGTTCAATTTTACCCTCCAAAAAAAGACATTTTTAAATTCAAGAACTATGAAAACAACGTTGAATTCCAGATTAACAAACAAAAGAATAACATACAATCTAATAATATTTACATCATTTACCGAACCAGAAGTACATTATTTTCGGGGACTTCCCCTTGATGTTTCCATTAAACGCAAAATACAATTGTTTTGCCGATTCCTAGCACGCTATGGGAGTGTCATTTCCGGCCAACTAGAGGTACCATTTATCATAAATTTTACATGCGAGAGTAATATTTCCGGCCATCTAGGAGTGCTAGTGAAATAAATTTGCTTCGTCAAAAGCCCCACGAGGGGGAGGTGGCAAAATACTTTGTCTCTGAACCAGAATGGAGGCAGAAATATCAATGGATCGATGTAAACAAATACATTGCAACATACATAATAAATTATTTGTATTCATTATTCTTTGCAGGTACATAAATGTACATTGTAATGTACAGAAAAATCAAATTGAATGTATATTTATAGTTAGAAACATAATAACATAAGTACTGAATCCTTTTGTTTCTATTTTTTACTAATGCCAATTAATTTATGTTCTAGGCTTTTGCTGCTACCTATTAAATGAAAAAAAATGTACCTGTAACATACGGCGCTGTCTAATGGTAGCCACATACAGAATGACTTGATGATGTCCATCAATATTCAACTGTACATGCTCAAAAGATAGTTGAGGTTCATAATTATCGATTTGGAATTTCTCAACAAATTTAGTTGCAGCACGTTGAAACAGATCATCTGGAAGGTAGCTACCGAAATCATGAAAAAGAGAAACGGCACGCTCTCTGTCATATTTAGGTGGTGCTGAGGCTTCAGGTTTCAAGCGTGAAAGAACATAGAAAATTCTTCCCTTGTCCTATTAAAAAAAAACAAGTGAAAAAAGGGAATTTTGTCAATTTTCAGTCAATTTTTTATATAAAATAAAAATTTAGATGGTTTGTCAAAAGAAGTGATTGAAACTAAGTGTCACATAGATGTTTATAGGAAATCTGAACTTTCCAATCATAAAACTTTTTTTTATCAAGTAAAGGGATAAAGAAAACTACAAAAGAGATTTTTTAAATGTGTCTGTAACCTTATTTAAAACTATTTAAAAAAAAACAATTTTAAACTTTTTATGATTTTCTTGTCTTCATACCTTTGTATGCTTTTTTTCACACAGTAAACCAAACTTTTCCATGAGGGACACAAAGAAGTTAAATGTTTTATCATCTGATGAATCACAGAACTCCTCCTTCTCCCATAGATGCCTCAACAGATGTTCCTCTAAAATACCAGTGTTCAGCTTTATCCAAGCATCTCTCAAAGCTGTTGTCTATATTTAAAATTTATAACAAATTGAGTTTGACAATGACAACGTCTTTTACTTTCTTTGAACAATAACAATTTAAAATTAAATTTACTGATTTAAACAAAGAAAAATGTGAAAATTCAAGAAGCAAATTCTTATAAAAGAACCCCATTTAAATATCAATTTCATTAATATGAAAATCAGTTCTTAATAAAAATTGCAAAAGGTTTTTCAACAAAATACAACACTAATTCTATGCAAATAAATTTTAAATTTTCATTCAATTTTTCATCAGTTGACTTTTAATTTGTCATAGACATTAATGGGAATTGTTAATTACAGTATACTAATTTGATTTACTGTGTCACTCATTTTAATGAAGATACTTGGTACATATAATACAGAGCACCAGATAGTAAAACAAAGATTTTCTGGGGTTAAAATGCAAAAACTAATACTACTTTCAAATCGCACAAATATGCAAATGTTTAACCATTTACTTACTATACAACATATATTTGCTAACCTGAAGCTTTGGATCTTCAACAGTGATGACTGTTTTAAACATGTCAACTAAACGCATCAAATTTAAGACTATTATATCCTTTAGAGCCTCATCATCTGGATAATAGAGAATCTCACCAATGTCATGTAAATACTGGAGCAGAACATCTTGGTTATGTATTACTTCTAAGCTGACAACTAAATCAAATATCTGATGGACAAAAAAGTTTTATTACAACATTTATTTAAAAAAAATAAATCTGAAAATGAGTTTTTTACTCATTTTTCACTTAATTACATGTGTTTTTCTTCCGATCTGTATATTTAATGTTTATCTATTGAATAATTAGTAGTTCTCGTCGTGCTTAAATTTGCAATATACTGAATGACAGTACTGAGAATATAATTAAGTATGCAATTGAGGTCATATTCATTTTAAGAAAGCAGGTTTCATATTATTTACATATTTTGATTTAAATTAGTTTTTAAACATGTTTATACCTGCTTAGTTAGATAGAGGTAGATAGATGTGTTTCTTCTTTAACTTTTGAATTTCCTGCTGGATTTGCAGCCATTTTATTGGTAAAATTTGAATCATTTTCCTTGATAAATCAAGTATTTCTTTTATGATGTCACAACCATTGCTCCTTGAAAATGGTAAACTGTTTTCAATGGTAAAGATAGTTGAGCGCACAAGAGCAGCAAATGGTTTGCCTGCCAGGGCCTGCCAGATTTGATTCTTTATTTGTGCAACCTGAAATAAAGATTCATCTGCTGTACATCTGTACACTACTGTACACCTAAAATATGCACTGACAATAACTTGTAAAATGTTAGTAAGTGGCCAGCAGTTAAGACAGTGGAATCCTAATAACGTAGCCATAACATCGGCAAGGGTTTGAGGCTCACTTGCTCCATAGTTCTGGTGGTAGAACAAGTCTTCTTGGATAAGGACTATAAACCATAGGTCCAGTGTACACATCTAGCGCATGTGCACTTTAAAGGACCTACTGTAGTACACCTTTTGAGACGAGTAGTGGGTTACTCAGGTCTACTAGTACATCACAGCCACTGATCATAACTCGCAAACCTGGGAGACCAGTCTTGACTGAAGAGGGCGCCCAGTATAAAAAACTGATAACAAGACATTACATCAAAATAATATAATGGAAGTGGAGCACCAAGGTTAATTATTTATATCACAGTGCATTTTACATTGTTTATATACTATACTATACCCTTTTTTTCTTTTCTGCTTCGGTTCCTTTAAGGCTATTAAAATGTGTACCAATCAGAAATATAGGAGGAGAAGGCTGACCATCATTTGTCTTTGCGTCAGGTCTACTGTTTGTGTATGCAGACTGAATCCAATGAAGAATGAACTCAAGATTTGTCATTCGATGATCATACACCTCACCCTAAATGCAACATTTCATAGAAACCTTTTTAAAAATATTTTTATCTTTCAATTCTTTTATTAAGAGAATTGACAAATTACCTTCTGCTTTGGTTTTCTAAATATGTAATATACAATAAGGGTCATTCCATCTCAGTTCACCCAAAAAAAATGGAATTTTAAACCCTACCTCTTCCAATTTTGATGAAATTTGGTATATGGGTGATTCATAGCAATTAAAGCCAAAATTTCAAATTTTAACTTTATCGGACCAACGGTTTTCGAGATATCGCAATTTCAATTTTCGGTTTTTACGCAAAAAAGGGAGCGGCCGCCACGTTTCAAAGAGCTGTATCTCGGGAACTATAGGTTCGATTTTAAAAACAAAGGTATTTTTGTAAAGGGGAGACCATAAGGAACCTAAATATACTAATTGTGTGTGTTTTATGTTAATTTTAAGTTGAATAAAACTTTGACATATATTTTGACCTTGAAATTGACCCCGTGGAACACGCCCGATTTGTTGGTGACTATCACGAAAAATGTAGCCCTACTTGTCAACTACAACATATAACAAAATTGGAGGGGTTTTTTTGTTTGTTTCCATGAAATTACAATTTGAAGTTGACATACCTCTTCCTTTTAGTGTATTTTTGGTGTTGTTATATACTTATACACAGTGTGAACACTAACTGTTAAGGTGTCTTATTGTTACGCTTTCTCATCAGGCCCACTTAAACAGTAGATATACTTTGATATGAGAAATACTGGGTAACTCACATACTTTTCAAATCAATTTTGACACATAGTTTAGTGTCCTTACTATGTTATTATGCATATTAATGCATAATAAGTGATTGCAGAGAACATACATCAGTTACTGATGCCTTTTTAAAGGTTGTCATCCCCTATTTAAAATCAAAACTACCAACCATGAAAAAAGTTCATTATTTCACAGATGGATGTGGCGGCCAATACAAAAACAAATATAACTTTATTAACCTTTGCCACCACCAGGAAGATTTTGGTTTAGACGCCGAGGGGAATTTTTTCGCTACATCACATGGCAAGAGTGCATGTGATGGCATAGGTGGAACAGTTAAGAGGCTTGTCACTAAGAGAAGCTTACAGCGTTTGACTGAATGTCATATTCTCACATCTCTCAGTATGTTCGACTACTGTGTAATTTTTTATTTTTATTTATGTCTTTAGGCAATGTGGCCAAGGATTACCAATAGTGAATTAATCACTGTCCTATCAGATAGGTGGTAATCCCCCTGATACAGGGGCTATTGTGTGAACCAGTTCACCGGGATAACCCCCTACTCTTTTTCGAATAATGAACTGGGTTCTTTAAAGTACACACAGGTTATAACTGTGTACACTGGACCTACGGTTTATAGTCCTTATCTGAGAAGACTTGTTCCACCACCAGAACTAGGAGCGAGTCGGCCTCGAACCCTTGCCGATGTTGTTGTTGGCTCTTTAGGTACGGTAAACGACGCCCCTGCCTTAACCGCTCGGCCATATGACTCGCTCATATGGACATTCCAGGCATCAACTTTTTTCATGTGGGAATAGATGAGGTATCTACTGTGGAAAAAGAAATAAAGCCGAGATTCAACCTCGCCCAGACCATCAAGGGTACATTACAATATCATCGCTTTGTTCACGTTTATCTGGCACAGATGCAGGTCTACAAACTTAGTACCCAGATAAACCCTCCGGATGTGGTAGTGATTCAAGAATCTTTCAGTGATGAAAATGAAATTGTTGCTGATACACAACCCACCATTATTAGACTTCAGAATTTGTGTGCTGTAGTTATGATGGTGTCCCATTTGGTTGTGGATGTCTCAGAAGAGTTTGGGGATTATCAAATTAAATTTATGCATCCTCATGGGCCAGCGAAAATCTTTTATTGGCCGTCCAAAGAAGACTGTTGTTGGATTCCTGAATCAAATGTACATTGTATTATAGCCTCTCCGTTTATAAAATCCTCTTCGACTAGGAATTACAGTAATTTCCCAAAATGAACGCCACAACATTTCTAAATACTGTTTGAATTGGCCAGATGACAAGGAGTAAAGGCCAGACATAGACAATTGTAACATTATAATAATATTTAGTTTGTAAATAAAATTATTTTTGGAATACATCAAATTGACATTGAAGTAATGCATGGACAGACACCAAAATACACTAAAATAACATAGTAAGGACACTAAACTATGTGTCAAAATTGATTTGAAAAGTATGTGAGTTACCCAGTATTTCTCATATCAAAATATATCTACTGTAGTGTTTAAGTGGGCCTGATGAGAAAGCGTAACAATAAGACACCTTAACAGTTAGTGTTCACACTGTGTATAAGTATATAACAACACCAAAAAATACACTAAAAGGAAGAGGTATGTCAACTTCAAATTGTAATTTCATGGAAACAAAGAAAAAAACCCCTCCAATTTTTTTATATGTTGTAGTTGACACGTAGGGCTACATTTTTCGTGATAGTCACCAACAAATCGGGCGTGTTCCACGGTGTCAATTTCAAGGTCAAAATATATTTCAAAGTTTTATTAAACTTAAAATTAACATAAAACACACACAATTAGTATATTTAGATTCCTTATGGTCTCCCCTTTACAAAAATACCTTTGCTTTTAAAATTGAACCTATAGTTCCCGAGATACAGCTCTTTGAAACGTGGCGGACGCGCCCTTTTTTGCGTAAAAACCGAAAATTGAAATTGCGATATCTCGAAAACCGTTGGTCCGATAAAGTTAAAATTTGAAATTTTGACTTTAATTGCTATGAATCACCCATATACCAAATTTCATCAAAATTGGAAGAGGTAGGGTTTAACTCATTGGGTGATCTGAGATGGAATGACCCATAAACTAGTTTATAAAGAAACTTAACTGTGAGATAAAAATATAAATTTAAATTCTTACAGTTGTTGGATTCAAAACCTTTGCTGGGGCATCAAGATCATCACACAGGTTGAATACTACACAGACAACAGCAAAAGATACCATGAAGATCTGAGATACATGACAATTAAAATAATGAAATTAATAGCTGAATAATATAATAAATAACACACATGTATATGAGTTCTGCCCATTGAATATCTTGTGATCTCAATGGTTAAATCAAAATAAGTTGTTCTATGTTTATTCTATTTCTATTTTTTGGGATACCAAAATTAACTCTGCTTGAGCCTTCTGTTGTACTCATGATTTAATAGTACAAATAGAGTAAGTTATGTTCAAATCAAATGCCTGTGATTCTTCCTATTATTTTCAAGATTCTTTTAGCACATTTTCATGGCACATGGTGTGAATATGATGTTGTTTTAAGGCTGATAAATTTTTGTTTTTTAAAACCAAAGGAAATTAAACAATTTTTCGTTCCAAAACTATAGGATAGTATTTTTTTAAATCCAATAAAAAATCCAATCAATAAGAACAATAAAATCGATAATCATCACGGTAATATTGCTCTAGTCTCTCTTATTGATCATGTCATTTGATTGGACGTGTGAAAATATTATTTTCATCAAAGGTGGCATAGATGGTTATCCTATAGTTCTAGGATGAAAACTTTTTAGATTTCCTTTGTTTTATGTAGGAAAATGCATTATTTTTTTTATCGTCAATCATTATCATCCTAGTGCAAATGGGCCTTGAGTCTACCATATTTATTTTTAAACAAATTAGTGAGGAGAAATATACTTATATGTATCATTTTTGTTTTCCAACTATTTATTCAACAACTAATTTTATTCTCATCAAATACCAATGAATTTTTACACTTTCCCACAATCTTTTGGCACAATCAAGCTATTTGTTGTTGTTTGAAATTTGTATTGTTTAGATAAGTTCTGCATCAAAATGTTCATATCTCGTTGATTTGTTTTTTATGGTATACTAATAAAGTGTATAGCCCTTTTATTTTCCAATTTTCCAAAAATATTCAATAACAGAAGGTTTTTAAATTTTAAATTTGTTGATAAATTGTGTGACTTGATGTCATCAGTTGGTAAAGCAAAACAAGAACAATTTGTTGCCCATCAGCTGACTTGTTCATTTTGAGTCCACTAATCCAAATAGTTGTGTTCATATATTTAGTTTTTTGTTCTTATACTATTTTAGGCCTCAGTCTTTGTATATCTTTATATCTATATATTGTACTGGAAACCTCTACCCCACAAAAACAAAGTAAAATTTATTTAAGCAAACTTGATTAATTTACCCGCTGCATCACATGATAGATTGGTTGGCCTCCAAAGTCCCAGATATTCATAACAAATTCTTTGCTTGTCACCTTTGAGTCACCTTCCTTTTGAAACACAATCTCTCTTTCTCTTTTTTTAAGTTTTTCCTCCACAGTTTTTTGGATGTTTTTAGGCATTTCTGTCTTTTTTTCTGATGAAATTAGTAAAAAATGTTGATTGTTAATTCTAATTCTAAAATGCATTTAATTTTTAGATTGAAGGTTGCCCGAAAAAGGTCATGGTCACTTGCAATATCAATCAGTGCTTGAAAATGTACTTGTTTGTGCCTGTGTCTCCTCTCCAAGCTCCTGACTGCAGCCGAAAGCCACTCATATAGTGTAAGTGGCTTCACTCAGAAAGAAATCTGATGGAATGCAAAGTAACCATCAAAACAAAAAATGCCCTTCTAACAATATTGTTTCCCCCACTTAAATTTATTAAATCTGTGTGGTTACGTTCATAATGTATTATAACATTTTGACCTGTTCACCAGCATTTGTTTTTTTTCTATTCATTTTTAAAACCTATTTTTCATTCTTCAAAGCAACCTGCTTAATTAATGTGTGTGAATTAATATATTAGAATTTATAAATTATAATAAATATCGGATTTAAAGGATCTCTCTATTGCCCAGATAAATTAACTGCATGTGCATAGCACGTATAACGCATGTAAGCATGTTAACAATTTTTACAATTTTCAAAATTCATTTTCAACAAAAATTAGAGTATGTTTTAGGCAATTTTAAACATTTCAAATATTGCTACGAATGCAAGTATTTTTACACGATTACTGTTTTACAACCTTTTCGTTGACAATTTTATCCTATTTTATTCACTTTTCAACTTGAAATAGCATTATACGAGCATGTTAAAAGTGACAGGCCATGCACATGTAAGGCAAACAGAATGTTAAGAAATATGCTTAATTTTAAAATAAGACGTGTTTGATCGATGACAAAACATGCTGTGCAGGGAAGTGTAACCAACAGAAATAATAATTTATTTTACCCATTCAGTAATGTAGGCCATAATGTATGCATCTAGTAAAAATTATTGCGGTATGTAATAATCTTATATCTGCACATAGCAAATGCACGGAGGGATCTTTCTTTAGGTTTTATTGAAGTGTAGGTGGCTCGATGTGAAGTGATACTGGTTATAGTATTTGTGGTACCAAGATTGAATTCAATCAAGGGGAAAATATAATTGTCACTAAATGAGAGAAAATCCTATTTTAGTGTGATTTTCGTTTTTCTTTGCATTGTTATTTTTTGGATATGAAATTTTGCTATTCTGAAATCAAATAATCAATCAATATATTATTCTGACAAAATCAATGCATATAACCATGGATAAAATAGCAAAAGGATATGTAGCAGTGCCGTTTAGAATAGGCTAGCACATTAGAAAATCTCTTTATGTCACCGTCGATATATTCTTGTTATTTGATCCATGATATAAACCTATAATACGTCACAGAGGCAAATTAAATCTATTTTATTCCAGAATTATTTCTGAAAATGTTATAGTTACTCTCTTCAACTGTGTTCATAGGACTGTACCATTAACTTTATAGTCTACATGAATTGTAGGATGCTAAATACTTACCTTGTTTTGTACGTTTTGACGTGTCTTTATGCTTCCCTTTTTTTTTTCGCTTGGATCCCCGATTTGACTTTTCTGGTACGTCTACTTTATATTCCTTTTGGGGTTCACTCTCTAACAGTGGTTTTATAGATGTTTCTCCTTCAGAATTGTCAGAATCAAAAGCTGCTTTTATTGATGCTTCGCTCAGTCTCTTCCTCTCTAAAATTGTCACCATTTCGTCTGCGATAGCATTCTCATAAAGGCCATAAGCTTCAATTATAAAAGAAAAATAGTGTCTTAATGTTCCATACAGAAGTATGTTTTGTTGCATACAAAAGAAAAGCACTCTTTATTATTCATTACTCAACTTCATGATACAGGGGCAGACTTGGAGTGGGAGGGGATTTGGGGCTCCATCATCGTTATCGTTATTTATTTTTAACTTTAACCATGTGAAAATTCAATGCAACTCAACGCAACTTGTCATAACGTTACATCGACAGGAAAACAGCCTTTATATTAAATATAGTCTATAAAATGCACTATATTCATATAACTATATGACAAGAATCGACCGGTCAAAACGACTCAGATAATATCTCCGGGCATCTAGAAAAAAAGACGTATATTTTCCCATATCTGTCCCCTCTTTATCAAAATCCTAAATCCGCCCCTGTGATAGCCTAGTAAAGTAGTGACAATGCCGTGATATTATACAGAAATTGCCTGCTTAGATCTTTCATTTGAGATCTTTCAAAGCAATTATTTCATAAATACAGTCCAGAGAGATATTTTTCTCAAGGAGGATCTAAACTGTTATAATACAACTGTTAAAAAGGAAATATCGGTTATATAGCCAAAATGTTTCTATAGCCTATGACTTTGGAAAATCGGCCTAGAGTGTTATAATGCAGTTAAAAATCATCAGGTCTTGATTCAACAATATTCTTAGAGAATTTTAAAGCAACTTTACATTGTCAAAAGGATGCAATGCAAGGACGTGACCAAACCAAACTGTTGCTTGCTTTGTGTACGTTGTTTTTTTAGTCCAATTAGGAATCAATCTTTACAGGAGGTAAACTATACTAAAAAAAGTATAAAAATTGCACACAAAAAAAGTCCACTATGAGAGTCACTAATTGCAATGATTAGATAGGAAGAACAACAAGGCATTTGACTACTGCACACTTACAAGTATCTTGTGATTTTTCTTCCAACATTGTTTCATCAGCAGCATCTTGAGTGCACACAAGCTTTGTTGTTGCTATGGCATCAGTTATTTCTTGCTTAGCATTAAAACTATCCAAAACAAAAATGTTTACATGAAAGTATTATAATTTAAACTACTGTATACAATGCTTTCATGTTTTTAAATTAACTGTACAGTAGGAGAGAAACGATAAAAATTATAGATTATTTACACAGCAATATAAAACTGTTTATGCTAGTTAACAGACCTCCAACTCCAATTTCATCTTTCTATCACTTAATTATCAGTATCCTGAAATACTTCAAAATTAAGCTTACAGTATGTCTTTGTAAATAAACTTAATTTGAGAGATGCTTACTCTTTCCGTAACAGAGAATTGATAGTAGAAGTTTTTCCAACTCTTTCAAGGCCTACAAAAATAGTTCTTCCTTGCTTAACTTCAGTTTCCCCTTCCTTCAGAGCTTCATTAAATGCTTTTAATGCTTCTGGTCCTCGTGAAAGTATTTCTGCTGGAGTGGATTCTTGGAAATCAAAATAGAAACAATTAGCACACATTTAGCAATAAAGTATAATTACATCTTTACTATAATTTTGTCAGTGATGTCGACTGCTACACTCTCTTACATTAAATAATTCAACCATCAGACTTAAGATTGACGCATTGCAAACAAATTTAAAATCAGAATGTCATAGAAACAGAGAAGTTTACAGACTTTTAAATTTTATAACCAAATAAATCGCAAAGGGCAGAGGTCAACATTCTATAAATACTCTAAAACAAAAAACTAGAATACATATAAACCTTTCAAAACTACTTTCCAAATGGATGTTTTTGAAGAAGATTGCACTGTACCTTTATAATTGTTGACCGCATAATAATTAGAGACTTTACGCACAACCAGCGAAGCGCTAGATGACGACAATTTAAAATAAAGCCCTGCCTACTTTTAGACTACGCATGTCACCATCTCCCATCCACAAAACCGTGCTTTAGTGGGATGGCTATTCACCGATCGCTAGGAATGAAGGAATCACATTTCACACTCTGGCGAACACAGACACTCTATTATGAATATTATTACCACTTCCCAAGTTTATATAAACCCATATGGCATTTTTTTCAAATATTACTTTCTAAGATCTTTGGTTCTACGGAAAAGTGATAACAAATAGTATTAATGAACATTCAGCTTTTGTAAACAGCCGATAGGCCGGCTAGAAGATAAAAATGCAATAATTAAGTCCTACTGTATAGCGTGTGCAGCCTGTAATTTCTAGTGCCACCTACAGACGTATTTGACATTCAATACGGCAGAATTATCTCAAATACATTTTCGGAGACTTATTTAAATTAACCAATTTGTCTGATTTTGGAATGGAGAGAATCAACGTACATTCATTAATTATTTGTATTAACACCTAAAGTAGATCCTTGTCATTTGATATGGTCACATGATATTCAATTAATACTGATAATGGAGGATTTGATCTTGTTCAGAAAAATGTGCAATCCACGGTTTTCCATGCAATAGTAATGTTTTCCATTAGGACGCAGCATACGTCGGGACGTACTGTGTACAATTTTTCATGTTAAATGCTATTTGGATATTATACAATTATTGGTTTCATGCAATTTATTTAGTAAAAAACTGCCAAATAGACAGTTCACATCAACTGCCGGGCACTTTGTTGAGGAATTTTTATGAAGGATAGTTTAATAATATTTCAATATTTGACTTGTTTCTGGTAGAAAAAAAAAATATTAAATAATTTTAACTGTTAAAACTGTTAAAAACATTGTCGCCTATTATTAACATGTATTTTATAGTAATTGACATCATAAACACATACTTACCGTACTGACGCGGGTATAAGCCCACCCCCCTTGAACATGAAATCACGTCAAGTTTGGGGGGTGGGCTTATACCCGAGGATCCAAAAATGCAGAATGTCAAAAACAGCACATGGACACTGTGTATTTCCACCATGCGAGCGAGCGCCCTCACGAGGGGTTGCGATGTGTAATACGATGTTGCCTCTAAATACACAGGGTGTAGAGTGTCGGAAAATTAAGCTTATAGTTCGTGTAATTTATCGTAGAATATCTTATTTTAAACATCAATTGAACAAGAATTTATCAAGCAGAAAAGCAAGTGTACAATGTTCGTTAAATAGAAATGTACCAATGAAATTTAATAAGCTTGTTTATGGCAGCCGATACCAAATAGTGGTTTTCCGTTTTGGCGACTTGTAGCGTCATGTGAAGCGATCTTCGACCGCGATGGAGTGTAAACAAAACAGGACCGCTAGGCCTCATATGGCCTAGCGTATATTAGCCTAGCTTGGTTATGATCAAAGGTATGTGTATTCGGTGTATGGACTTCGCCAAATACAAAATAATGTATTACGGCACACACTGTAGATCTTCGAATTAATTGGTGGGCTTTTACCTGAGTGCTTCATTTTTCATGAAAATTAGTCAAAAGTCGGGGTGGGCTTATACCCGAGTATGGGCTTATACTCGCGTCAGTACGGTAATTAATGGGTGTATATTAGTATGCGGCAATGGCAAAGAACAAGCAATTCTGGGTAATGCATGGTTGATTTTTCTTGTTGCTGTTGAGCCTTTCTTTGTGAACTAATTTAGCATGGTGGTAAAATAATTTGTTTCTAAAAGTAAATGTACAATAATTTGTTATTAAATATTTTCTATGAAATGTTATATAATTGCAAAATATATTATTATAATTTTATTTAATGTACTGTATAATATCTACTGTATGTAAATTTAGTCTCAGGTATACATCCGCTCAAGTGAGGGCACCTATACTATGTTAAAAGTGCTACAAATGCAATGCAAACACCACGGATTGCTCATTATTCTGGTATTATTCTTTTTTCAGATTTATTGTTTATCCGCACTTGGCGGATAACCCCTTGTTATTGTCACGATCTTTTTTTTTCTTTCTATATTCTTCTTTCTTTCCCAGAATTTTGTGTCACGTGTATCTCATATTCTTATCAACATTACATCGTATAACTTTGTCAGAAGATTGGCCTCTAACTGTAGAAGTGCAGGACATTTCGTTTTTTGACTTTAGAGTCGCGCAGCATAAGTTACGCGCAATTTTATGAATTTCAATGATTGATCATAGATTAAAAACCAAAAGTCATTTTGTATTGACACTTGGATTAAAATGGCATGTTTCACACAAAGTTAAAATTTCAAAATGCGAAAAATCATTCCACGCGTTTCATGTCATTTTAAGCATGTTAAAAATTCCCACGCATGCGCAATTTTTTACGCACGTAGCGCTAAAAAACACTTTTTTAGCTTGATTTATGTTTTTTCAGCCTTTTCTAGTAATTTTACCAACTTTCAAACAATTTCGACTTAAAATCACGTCATACGAGCGCGTAGAATTGGACAATTTGCGCGCATTTATTCCTTTCTAAACTACATGATGAAGTTTATTTTTTATTACATATTCTGGAAGTAGATAAGTTGTTGATATCGGATCATGCATCAACATGGCTAACTGGACATTGTGACTTCATCGTATGGCCACTCAAATATAAAATATAGGATTTTTGTCTCTTTCGACATAGCTCATCACATTTAATAGAGCGCATCTCCACTTATCCGTATTCCATTTTCCCCCATTTTTTTATATTGTCTAGGTCAATCAATTATCTTTCGCATGATTTAAAATTTTTTAAATTATGATGACATCATCATGTGCAAAAGCGTCAATAACTTTGGTCACTTATTTTCACCTATTCTGCACTGTATGTAGTACGTAAACAGTATAAGTGTATACTTTATACACTTAGATGCGACACAAAATAGAGAGCGCACTAACATTTTTTCACTGGCATAATCGTTTTTCTGTGCACAATATTCTAACGTATGACATGCACGTGGCGTTTGCGCTGCGGATAACCTAACTCGTCTGTAGTGACGAGTTCAAATCTAGTTTAAATGGTGGTTGCTCATTTGCATTATACATACAGTTATTTTCTAATTTTTTCCGTATTATAAAACAGCTAATTTGATCAAATCTACACTAATTATGTGCTATAAACTACTCTACCAATTTTCATTACATCTGTACCATTGTGATACAAATAATAATATTAGTTCTTTTATACTATATAACCTACCTTTATATTTGTGAAGACTATTTAGCAAATCAATATAATGATTCATTATTTCTTGGCTAGAATATTCATCACGTTTACTCGAAGATGGTTGACCTTCATCAACATCAATCCTTTTCCTTCTTTTAAGTGTTACGGGTATTTGGACATCTTTAATACAAACAAATAAAATGGTTGTTGAGATAAACAATATTGTTTGCACTCTTTACAATAGACTATTTGCTAGAGCAAATTTAGTACAGTAACAATTATACACACATTTGTTACATCTTGTATAGAGTGATATCCATTTAAGTGTAGCATTAAAGCAAAAATTTTAAATTATTATAACATATATTTAATTGTTATAATAATGTTACTTAATTACTTCAGGTTACTAAAACTAACAATGGGGGAAAAATATTGCTTCATATTTTGTTTGTTTTGTTTATATATTTAGGCAAATTGCCAAGGATAACCATAAGCGAATTTATTCACTATCCTTAAGTTCTTAAAGGTGGCAATCCTGTTCACAAGACAAACATATACACAAGATGCTCTACATAAACAAAGTCTTATTACACGTCTTTAGGTGTGGAGTTGTAATTTGTCATTAGAAAAAATCGTGACATGACAGGACTTGTACCTACAGTAGTACCCTTGGATTGGCCAAGCAACATAACCACCAATCTTAGCATTTCATAAGAATTTTCAATTAATATATAATAAGTTAAATAACTTACAGATAAATGACTTATTTTTCCAAAACTGACATTTTAATCGGTTAATAACTACATGCTAAAATGTCCATCCGTAACATAAAAAATGTAAATAAGTTTTTGCATGATCCTGTAAACATTATAATATTTCCAAAAAACATTTACTGTAACTAAACTGTATCTCATTGGGTTTGATAGATAAAATGTATGGAAATTGCTCTCCAAGCAAGCAACATCGACATACCTTTGACAAGACTTCTCACAGCTCTATGTAGTCCAAGACCTTTTAAGGCATTAACAAATTCATCCATTATTTCCTCTTCTTCACAAATAATTTGTCTGTACTGTAAATCCATGATAAGACTCCATGCGTTTTGATAGTTGTTGGGTGGATCATTGTACATATTATCAATTTTTTTCACATCCTCTTGTGTCAGTGAATTTCCAAAATCCAGAATCTTTAGTTGATGATGGCTGAATTTTGTAATAATGATATCTTTAACATTAGGAAAATAAGGAATGTAAAATATAAGTTGGTCTACAATACCAAACTGTTTAGTGGCCTTTATGGTATCATACAGAATGGTGAGATCTGTTGGACTCAGCTCTCCAGAATCAATTAAATGATTCATCAAGTCCATTGTTGTAGAGGCATTATCTAAGTCAACTTCTGCAATGTGACCATTATACAACACTTTCAGTTTCCTGGTGAGTCTTCGGTCATCATACCAAGTTGAAAAACATAATAAAGTCTGATTAAAAGATTTGCGAGATATTCCTAGAAAAAAGTAAGAAAACACATTAGAAACACTTTTCAAAATAATGTTTGACAATTTATCAGAATCTCTATTCTTATTACTACTGTACCATACTGTAGCTATCAAGTTGCTAGGGATGAGGAGTACATTAAGCAAATTAGGAGCAAATAGGTACCACATTATAATTATACTGTAATAGGAAAAGACACCATCTTTTGTTGTCTGAATGAGGTACAGTGAGTACCATATGATTACGTTATTCTAATCTGTAAGAATGGATATGATTTTAAAATTCAGGATTTGAAAATTGACTAGCACTTTTAATAAGGATCTACTGTACCTGATGCAGCCATCTTATCAAACAATACTTAGTTTCTATCGTCTTTATTTTACTTCTGAAGAAATATAACAAATAACAATGTTGGTTAGCACTATTTGGAAATGTCATTCCCTATCAGATTAGCTTATTTTTTAGTCTAGGACAGTATGTTAGAGTAGTATACTTAATTACAGTATAATTTTAGATTACAAATTTTGACATGCATTTAAAACAAATATGATACAGTTATGACCATGCCTCAATTGAATATACAGTAATAACAAACTTACTGCAGTACTTTAGAAATAAAACGCATTCATCACATCGCATTAAATTGATTTTAAAAATGAAAGTACTGTAGACAAAAACAAATAAATTAAATCTTATTCACTTTTTGTACATTTTGCTAAAACCTAATTCAGAACAATCCAGTGGCGTAAGGCAGAGGCCTGAGGCCCCTGGTTTAGGAACTCTAAGTGTGCCTCCAACACTTGAGGCATTGGGCGTTTTTCGACACATTTTAATGCCTGTAAATTCCGGGGCCCCTGGGTTTAGCCAGTGAGTGCTCATAACCGTTACGCCATTGGAACTGTAAGAGATACAGTACAGTATGCGCTATACAGTAGGTAACATTCAATCCATTGAGTCAAACGGCCAAGCGGTTAAGGCAGGGGCGCCGTTTAACGTACTTAAAAAGCCAACAACATCGGCAAGGGTCTATTAATAATTTGTTATATAATGTGAGTGGCCGAGCGGTTAAGACAGTGGAACCGTAATCACGTAGCCATAACATCGGCAGGGGTTCGAGGCTCACTCACTCCATGGTTCTGGTGGTAGAACGAGTCTTCTCGGATAAGTTCTATAAACCGTAGGTCCAGTGTACACAACTTGCTCGTGTGCACTTTAAAGAACCTAGTACATCTTTCGAGACGAGTAGGGGGTTACCCTGGTATATTAGTACATCACAGCCACTGATCACCAACTGGGCCCTCTGGGAGATCAGTCTTTGACTGAAGAGGTCACCCAGTATAAAGATAAAACAAACAAACTAACATAATGAACTGTTAAAATTTCTTGGTTTTTATTTGACTTTTAATTTCAACTAAGTTTGTGACTTAGGAAACACTTATTAAAGTAAGTTATACTAGTTAAATATCAAATTGTATGGGCAGCCATTGGGTCAATCTAAAACAATTTTTAAGTAAATAATTTTTATACCCCAGCCCGCAACTTCAACTCTTGCATTAACCAACATGTTGTAAAAGAAATTTAATTTAATAATTAGAATGAATTTTCTGTACAATTTAAATCAAGTAATTAAAATATAATTGTATTTATACACCTTTCACATCGCTTAGCAAAACTTAACAAAAAAGAAGTTTACAAATTACACATTTTGTCACTTATGGTGTGAATAAAAACAATTCGAACAAACTCCAGAGTTCAAAACATCAGAGTTGAACAACTGAATGCAATTCGTTCTACAAACTTCAGAAAAGCACCGAGGATAAAAAGTATCGACTCTAAATGATGGTGTTGTTCCGAGTCACAAGGTAATCCTCAGCTGAAAATTTATTTTTTTAATTGTATTAAAATTATTTTTAATACAATTTTTATTGAATGTTTTTAATTGTAATTTTTTTCTATGTATGATGTAATTGTGAATGTTTTGTTTGTTTTCCCATATTTTCTGTCGAGGAAAACAATTTTTCCATGTACACATTTTATATATGGAATAAATAAAGATTTTATTTGACAAATTTCGAGCCAGAGTGTTGACGAAATAAATAATTGAATTAAACTCTGGTATTGCAGAACAACATCATCATTCACACTAAATGTGAATAGGGTCTCTCTGGAGTCGATGTAAAGTCTAATACTAACAGCGTCTCTCTGGAATTTAATGTGAAAAAAGTTCAACATAAACCATAAACAAAATCCAAGATAACAATAATGAACCAGAAGTATATAATAATAATCGTCATTACAGCCAAAAGATACTTAAAAAACACTGCAGTGATAATAATCTGACCCATCCCTGCTTTATACTAAAAGGCCTGTAAACAAGGAGTTTGGTAACAGAGTGGTTAGGACATACTGTCATACAGAGAGACCATGAGGGTTCAATTCCCGAAAACTCCCAGTCTACTTAGCTGTAAATGAGTACCTGGTTGAAAATACTAGGGAGGATAGGCATAGGAACTGGCCACCCTACCACATAATGCCTAGGCTTAGTGACATGAGCTCCTAACACTAGCTCTACCCTACATTCAGAAATTAATACAGGACTTACCTTTACCTCCTTACGTATAATATAACTAAAAATGCTGATAACAACATGTATTCCGGGTTCAAACTCAAGAATAATATAATAAACAAACAAATGCTGTAAGCGTCAGCGTCACCACATGATATGTTACAGCCAATCAATAGGCCTACTGCTACTGCATATTCCTCAATATAATTTTTTTGTTTATTGTTATGCCAATTACCTAAATGAATGCCATGGTTGAAATTTATACTGTTCACTGCACACAGGCAAAAATTATATTCACAAGGTCATACAGTAGGAAATAGATTATATAAATACCCACCACCTAGATTGATTTGTTAAATTTCTGTTGATGAATTAGGGTCGTTTTTTTTGGCTTATGTATGCCATAACATTTTACTTTATATAAATAACACTAAACTTAGTATTAGTATTACCATGAAGTTTATGAATATGATATAAAATATAAAAACATGTAGGATAGGCCTAAGACTTACAAATTGAAATAGAAAGAGTTTTTTTTTTGGTGGCGTAACTTCACCACTACTTTTATTCATATTTATTATTAACTTTAAAACAAATTAAGGATGACTATATGTTACTGTAGTTTGGACCACTATTTTTTGAAAAGCTTTGACTTGTTGCAGTTTATAGAAGGGAATGGCGACTTCTTTTTCTTCCATCCGACCCTAGCTAGGCTACCTACCTAGCCTAGGATTTCTAAAAAAAACCTCTATTAATAGGTAGATCCCAAGGCTGGGTGGGGTCTTAGCTAGGCTAGTTTTACAGTAGCTATCGTAGCTAGGCCTAGGAGGAGTGTTGACAAAGTGCGAGGCAGCGAGGCAAGCGAGGCATGCCAAATATTTGTGCGAGGCATCATTTTATCATTTCCAAAAGTGCGAGGCATGCGAGGCATATAGTTTACAATTTCAAAAAGGTGCGAGGCATATCTTAACGTGCTATTATGCTATATTATAGGCCTAATAATCAATCGATACAAGCGTATCTAAATAGATTCGTGTATACACTCATCATGTTGTTTATTTTTATGTAACGATTGTTTTTTCATTCAAGTCATATCGTGTCAAATTTTACTTTTACAAAAGTGCCCAAACTACGGTTCAAAAATCTGAACGACAGTCTTCAACTTTCGATAAACAATAATTGTTATAGCGACACACTCATTAAATGACTGCAATGTTTGTTGGCATTTCGAGCGTGTTCACTCACATGTCTGTCGAACATAGCAGAGTGAAAATAATATTTTGTCACACCCCTGCGCCTAGATCCGGTAGACCCGAGAGATGGAAAATCCCTCTTTACTATTTAGCAGGTAGCGGAATGATTCAGCCCTCAGCTCAGAGGATTGTGGTGCATTCCCCTCCTATAGCACGTGGTTTCAGCAGCAACGCACACTACAGACTTCTCTCTGAGCGGCGTGCCAAAGACATTTTTGACATTCCATTCTCTAGGAACAACATGTGTACCTCTCTCGCAAATAAGGTGAACAGCGATTGCCAGGACAAGTTCAATAACTGGCGGTGAATAAAAGGTAACTGATATGCCGATCCAATAACATGCCGCAAAGAAAAAAATTGCGACAGAAATCTGGAGCGCGTGTGAAAAAAGGCTTACGTCCGACAATTGTAATACTAGGCCTAAAATTAAACTTTAGCTAATATGCTTAGCCCTAACCTAGATAAGAGGCCTATGTAGAAAATAATTTAATAAATTTTGATATAATAATAATTGGTGTAATATTTAATAATGATACACTATTCCTGTTTTAGTAAGCTAGGTATATTACGAACGATTTTATTTATTGTTGTCCATGTACGTACTAATAAACCTGGCGCTAGTTTCCTTCGCTTGTATTTTTACTCCAAATTTGATAACTAACTTTATCGTGTGAATACCACACCTTAGAAGTATACCTCATGAGTACTTTAATGAAAGAATCACATAAAAAGTAACAAATAAATCCTTAAATTAATTATTTTACAGGCGTGTTTCTCGCACACTGTTCGCGAATTTCACTTATTCAATGTTCAATATTTTTGTTTCTATGGAGCGCCAAAAGAGCAACGATAATAGAGGACTAAAACTCAGTGGAATGCGTCAATTTCTCAATGCATTTATTGGTGAAAAACACGTTTTATTTCAATATATTTGTTAATTTGTCAATAAAAATGTTGTAATATGTTACTGCTGATACTGTTCTGTTTTCAAAGAATAATAATCGATCCTAAATCAACATCACTACCTAGTCTAGACCTAGGACATCCTACTAAGGATATTATGATGAATTTTTCTATTTTATTCTTTAAAAGGTTAACGAAACCGTGTATATTATCAACAGTAACATTTTTCCTTACTGACAGTGACAAAATCTATTGAAATTGTACTTGATTTTCACCAAATAATGCGTTAAATATAAATGGATTCCACAGAGTTTTTAGCCCTCTAATTAATTTTGCTCTTTTGGCGTTCCATAGAAACCAAAATATTGAACATTGAGTGTGCGAAATGCGAGAAAAACAACGTCTGTAAAATCACCAATTTAATGGATTTATTGTTACTTTATGTGATTTTTCTTCATTAAAGTAGGCCTACTAATTCTAAGCTGTGGTATTCAGGATAAAGTTGGTTAAAATACAAGGCAGGTGCAAAAGGAAACTAGCCTAGCGGGCCTAGGCCTAGGCTACTTCAATTTCGGTGATTTCCTGCCTTGCAATTTTGAGAAATGATAAAATGATGCCTCGCATTTTTTGATGATGGTAAAACGATGCCTCGCATAAATTTCTGACTTGCCTCGCATGCCTTCCCTGCCTCGCGTGCCTCGCACTTTGTTACTACCCGCCTAGGAGGGGCCTACTGTCGCCTATATAGTTAGGCTAAATGGCTGTATTATTTAACGCCGTGGTTAGGATTCCGGCACCGGAACCCAACTGCCCAGCGTTAGGGAATCCGACACGCTATTGCGCATGCCCAGAGCGAGGTAATCGGCGACTCTATACTATACCAATTCTTTGACTATACAGCGATGGATCATTTCATAGTTGCGCCACACGGCGAACTAGCCTAGATGCCTACTAATGCGGGATCCACTAATCTAGGCTAGGGCTACCAGTTAGGCGTGACCAGTGGGCCTATTTATTTTGTAATTAAAAAGTGGTTGTTCATTCATATATAAACTTCATATCATTATGAATTATATAATTACATGACTAGTTTTATGATTTTTCATAACGCATTTAATATACTGTACATAACATGCAATCACAAGTTGATTTGTTGACGGCAGCCACCGCCATGTGAAAAAACTGTTCGGAAATTCGGGGTCGCAACGTTAAAAACAGCATTACGATTCTTAGATAGATACCGATTCTTATTAATATCATTATAATTATTTTAACGCGTGGCGTAGTCGTATTTTAATTATTAATTCATGTATGGCATAGGCCAAGTTTCATCCATCTCTCGCTCGCGCAACGACTCGACTATCTAGGCTACAGTAAATCCCTATAACACTCCGACTCTCGGTGGTGTGGTGTGTGGCACTATTAGTGCAAGCTATAATTCACTTCCCAGAGTTCTGGGCATGCGCAATATCGTGTCGGATTCCCTAACGGTGGGCAGTTGAGTTCCGGTGCCGGAATCCTAACCACGGCGATTATTTAAAGGAGGCCCTAGCCTACTAGGAAGGTTACCTCAACTCAGTCTCACTCAGCTGAGCCTCAGTGTCCAGTAACTGCCAGGGCCTAGAAGCAGAGCCTAGACCTAGTTCCCATCATAACAATTATTTATAATTACTAATTTAAACTAACATTAATTAATTGGCAAATATTTTACAGTACTCACTCACAAGTCTTGAATGCGAACTGTACTGGTAGTACAAATTGTGGGACCACAGGAGCTACTAACTAGGCCTACCGCCCCATATATCATCCACGCACGTTTTGAGTCGAGTCAAAGAATATATATCACAAGAATGAGTATTCCGCGATTTTTGCATGAGAAACTTGTAACAGAGAGCTCCAGTGAATGATGCCCGCCCTCATAAGGGCGGATGTATACATACTAAATAAGACTTGATTTAATAGACATGATACATGTCGCATTAAATAGAATTATGATGATAGTTTTTGCAATTGTAAACTATTTTATAATACATATTTATTAACAAACTAGTGTTTATTCACTTTTACAGACAATTATTTACTAACATGCTAAGTTAGTTCACAAAAAAGGCCTAACACAGCAACACCAAAAATCAACGAATATTACTCAGCACGGCATATTCTTTACCATTGCCGTGTACTACTGTACGCCCGGTAAATTAAGTATTGTTTTTATGATATAAATTAGTATAAAACACATGTTATTAATAGGAGAAAATGTTAAATGTCATTAACATTTATTTGTTTTACCAGAAACAAGTTAAATATAGGAATATTATTAAACTATCCTTCGTGAAAACGCGTAAACACCAACACGCCCGGTCACGCTATCGTAGCGCCCGGTTGATAAAGCAAACTGTTTATACGGCAGTTTTTACTAAATAAATTGCATAAAACGAACAATTAAATATCCAAATAGTATTTAACATGATGTTGGCATGTAGTTGATAACATTTTTATCATCGGAAAATACTCCGGTGGTCCAGCCTTTGATTAGTGAAACCTTCACAAAAAGTTGTATACATCCCAGATACATCCACACTTATGGCGGCGCCCTACCACATGGACAATATTACTGTTACAGGGAAAATCGCGGATTACTCATTCTTGTGATATATATTCTTTGGTCGAGTACACAAAATTGTTTCTCGGAAAAAAACACATGCAATAAAAAAGTACGATAAAGATTTTTGATTGGTCAAAATCGGTATAGAAGGGAGGGGCAGCGGCGGCGTATTTATACCACTCTCCATATTTTATATAGATTTAACATATACAACAAATTCAAATTCGAACCCGAAACCATTACATTTGAAAAAAAAAAAATGTTGGTGGCTGGGTCATATGTATCTGGAATAGGCCTATAGCATGTACGAGTACTTGGTTTTGTAAATAATAAATACAGACCATTTTCCTATACTATTCTTTAGTTTTATTAATCACATAATACAATTTTAAGACAGACGAACCTGACCAGCAGGCCGCGTTTAGGAAACTTTAAATTTGCATCAACCAGAAGAAGAATGAAGCAGATCAGATGATTAATTTGTTACTGGAAACTGAATCCTAGAAATTCATCGCACTACACAGATCTCCACATGAAAAAGAGAATTATTGTGATGGGTGGTTAGAATTTGCATTTAAAATTCATATATTCCTGGAGACCTGCATTGCGATGGCTGTTATGCTTTAAAAATATAACCATTGACCTTATTTTTAAAAAGTAAGAATGTTTCTAATACTCAGTTATACTGTATAACATTTTAAAACTGGCCTGCAATTTTATGGCAAATTGATATGTAGTTTAAGTAGACAGTGTAAATAGTATCATAATGAAATATACAATCATACCTCCCTAAATCACAGAAAATTATTACATTTTTTTTAAAAAGAACCGTCAAGTAATATTTCATAATAATGTTCAATCTACATTCATAATACATTTGCTATAAAAATTAACACCATTTAAAAAACACAATTAATGGCGCCACAGCTTAGTGCTTAGTATGCTTCCAAAGCCCATAGTGCGGGGTTCAAATCATAGCTTTTGCCACATATCAGTGTTTTTTTCAAGGCCAATTTTTATTAGTCTTTTTTTTAAATCAAGTTAAATATTTGGAATCAATATTCAAGCTAGCATACATTGTATCTATTACAGTTACACATAATACAGTATACAACAATCCAAATGAATTAACTTTCATTAGACAGAATTTCACAATAATAATTCTAATATTGATATGTAAAGGTTACAGCAAAATCAATCTTTTGAAAATAATATTTTTGCAATTGTAAAAGTAGGAATGTTCAGGGTAAATAAGGCACTGCATTTTTAAATATGTTTGTAGTGACTTTAACAACATGATAGTTTCCATTTAAAATTATCTTAAAAGATGCAGGGTTGAGCATAGCTCACAATGTGACTATTTGACCTACAAAAGTCTAAAGACACTTGAAATTATTCTATTTGATTTTGGTCTCAAATTATAAAGGTATCCCTTAATAATTTAATCTCTTAAACAATTTTGAAAACCATGACAATGTTATACTTGGCACTTTCTAAGCACAATGTAAAAGGCAAAAACATAAAATGGTTTAAAGCAAGAGAAAAGATAATTCAAATCAAGCGAAAAGATAATTCAAATCAAGCTTTTGTTGCTGATGATGTGCGTCTTGTTTACTGGCCATGTTTATACTGACCACGCACACTATATGGCAACATCATATAGCCTACCATAATGCTGATTGGAGAATGCCATCCATTACAGTATACAGTATACTGACCACTGTGCTCATGGCTTACTGTACAGTATGTTGATGTGTTAATTTGTTAGGCTTGGCTACCACTCCAAGGGCCCTGGGTTCAAGACCCGTCAGGATTTTTTCTAAGAACAAATTTACAACTCCACTCCCAAAGACTTGTAATAAGACTTTGTTTATGTAGAGCATCTTGTGTATATGTTTGTCTTGTGAACCTCTGAGGGTCCCTAATGATCAGCAATTGCTGGATGGATCACCCTCATTAAATATGGTCAAAAAAAATAAATTAAACTGTATTATAATACATCTGATTGTATTCATACAATTATATTGGTTAAATACACATCACATGACATTTGGAATTAGCTCTATCTCATGGAAAAGTGATATCTAATGGTAATAATGAACGGCTTTATTGCACGTCCAGCTTTATTTAAAATAGAGCAGTCAATTTTTCAACTAGTAAAATATTCTCACCATCCAACTCATGAACATTCATTATTTATATACAGTCGACTCTCCCAATACCGGACTCTCTGAAAACCAGAAACTCTCACTATACCACACTTTTCTTGAGGACCAAGGTCCCAAATTCTTTTTGACAATTAAAAACACATTCCGAATACCGTAATTTCAGGAAAACCAGACATTTTGGCCAGCCCAAAGTTGTTTGGTTTTGGGAGAGTTGACTGTACTATATTATATACTAATTAGGAACAGAACCATTGACCAATCATTCTTATATAGTGATTTCTGGTATCTAATGTTATCAATATTCCACTTAGTAGTGCATTGAAGCATGAGGTCCAATAGAATCTAATGTTACCAATATTCTACTTCTATGTACATTGAAGGTCCAGTACAAATCAATAGCTCTTTAATGCGAGTGCTTAACCCTAGCCAGGTACAAAGCCAACAGTTGCTTCGGCGTCTTCTTCAATGCTACTATAATATTCAAACGTGAGCTTTGTTGTTGCTTACTTGATGACTCTAGCTCACCTACAAGATATAAAGGTCATCATTACTTCATATACACTATGATTGCCATCAAGATGGGAGCTAATGGATCTTAAGAATTTCTGGTTTTGGTAGAGTTTCTTGTTTTTAAAAACTGAGGTTTTAGTAGTTGCATTACGACAAAATCTCTATTCTGCTATAGCATGTATCAAGCATGTGCACGTCTATTAAAGGTTTATCGCAAATAGCTTGATTTCGCGAAGAACACCATTTCATAGTGTATAATAATGGGAAGAGCAAATGTCACGACGCGTACATACAAACAAAGACTCATGTACGTTGTAACGTTTGCTCCCCAACCCTTCCCATCATGCGTCGCTCACGTTATTTGTGATAAACCTTATTGCATTGTAATAATAATAATAAAAATAGTGTCACTTAATGCAAATATAAAATGTCTCAATAAGTATAAGGATTATCACAAATACCTTAATTTCGCAAAGAACGCCATTGTACAGTGCATAATGGAAAGGGATTAGGAACAAATGTCACAACATGTACAAACAACAAATCACATACATACCCGTCTAGACTTGCCCCAAGTCTGTATTTATTGTCTTTTTTTTTTATTTATTTGTTTTTATTTCGACCGCGATTTTTGTCTGAAAATACAGACTTGTGAAACACGTATAGAAATCGATTTGCAAACCGCAAACATCCAATAAGAATGACGTAGGTTATCATACCGTATTTGGCTATATGGGGCGGGCGGTATGTAAATATGGATTTCGAATCAACCAATGATCATTTTGTTTCAAAATAAAAAAGATCGAGTACGTACGTACAGTATGCTGAATCATAGAGATATTCTCTATGGCTGAATGTACGATGAGACTGAACAACTGTTGAAATATAAAATCGTGTTGCCAAGTTGTTTTGTTTATTAATTGTTTAGTCCTGGCCTAGGCCTCCTTCGTAGGGCTACTCAACTCGTACGTATGACCTTCCAAATAAAACGCCAATAAGGTAGGCCTACATACCACCACCGACCGGCACACAACAGGCTACACCACCACATAGAACAGGACAGGGTCTGGGTGGGAATTAAATCTAATTTTTTTCGCATAATAAATGATCCATTCAATGTTTGATTTGGCGGAGAAGCTAGCCTATCATATTAAGACGAGTTTTCATTTTCTTGGGAAAAATCTCATCAAATGTTTACCAGACTACTAGGCATATAAAATCATTTTTAGCCTTCGGAAACTTTCATCAATGTACCCAAGTACACATTGTCTAAACGTAACATAGCGCATGCGCATCGTCTTAGACGTTGAGTCTTTGAAATTCTGAAATATGAATATTAAAACGATGTACGAGTGAGCAGCCAATGGCATGCGGCTGAAACTAGTCAACTGGATAATTTATGCACCAAGAATTCTTGGTGTCAAACCACGTGACTTATGCGTGTTTCCCCAGACGGAGTATCCAAACTCAAGTAATACACGTATGAAACGCCATATGTGCAAAAATATTTATATTTTTACAAAACTCCGTCTGGAGCCCAGACTAATACCCGTCGTGACAATTAGTTCCCACACCTTTCCCATCATGCATTGTGCACACTATTTGCGATAAACCTTATTGCATTGTAATAATGATAGTGGCAAATATATAATATCTTGGTTACCTTGATGAATGGATGTTCTAAAAGTTTGTTAGCAGTCCACCTGTCCTCAGGGTTATGCTGAAGGCAGTGAGATAGGAAATCTTTAGCCTCATCACTAGCTGTGTCGGGAATCTTTGGTATAGCGCCGTCTCCTACCTTGTACACAATGTTGTATTCATGTTTGTACTCGTGCCAAGGGCGCTGGAAAATTGAAGATAGAAAATACAGGATGAGAGTAAAACTGCTCAAACAAGTTGTTTATTAAGATAGAAAATAACATAATCAGACAACATACAGTAAATATTTCCAATTCTAGTGGGATTAACAACTATTACAGTTAACTCTCCCAATACCAGAAACCTTTGGGCTGGCCTAATTTGTCTGGTTATCGGGAAAGTCTATTCGGTATTCGGAACGTGTTTTTAATGATAAAGATGAATTTGGAACTCTTTGGACCTAAAGAAAAGTCTGGTTTTGGGAGAGCGTCCGGTATTCAGGGAGTCCTGTATTGGGAGAATTGATTGTATAAGACAGATTATCAAGAAATAAGAAATAGAAAGCACAACATTTTATACACAATTGCATAGAAGTCAAAACAAGCCTTACCTTTCCAGTGAGCATTTCTATACCTACACATCCTATACTCCAGATGTCTGAAGCACGACCATAGCCCTCTTTCTTCTCACTCTGTTTGATCACCTACAGTAATTAAATAAATTAATCAATTACAATCATTGCGGTGAGGTGATATTTTTTAGCAAACATACATGAGAGTCTACATGGCCACATCTGCAGCGTAGTTAGGATTGAGAATTTTACAGAATATGGCTACCTAAGCTGCTGAATATTATCGTAAGTGGTACCATTGATGGTTAACATGTTTGCTTAGAAATCACACGATCCTGGGTTGAAATCTGTACTGTACATATTCCATGCTCTCTTTATTCTAGTATGGGTAAAAGCTATGTACACATTGAGTCCAGATTTCGGTGTGGTGGCTTGTAGTGTTTAGGAATAGAACCATTCACACTAACTTAGCCCAGAGTGTTCTCCAGCAATCTGACCAAATCTGTGTTTAGTGTGCGTGTTTACATGATAAACTGATAGTTGATTAACACTTACTTCTGGTGCCATATATGCTGGAGTTCCAAGGTATTCTGATACCTCACCAGGCAGTGTATGGCGTGTGCTCAACTTAATTGCACTACCAAAGTCACCCAACTTAAGGTGACCATCGGACGAAAGAAATATATTTGCACCTATCAAGAATAAAAATTTGAATATTAATTATTTAAGGTATTACTTCCTCAAATAAGTGCCAGGCACAGACTGTGTATCTTTCAAAAAATAAATTATAGTGCATGTGTGTGTTCATGTGAATAAACATCAGTCTACTCTTAACAATCTCAGGATTTTATTTGAGCAGAATTGTATCAAATCATACTCCCAGAAAACTAAGAATGTTCTTATTGTCACAAATCTCTTTTACTTTTTAAAATTAGGTACATTCTGGGAGATCAAGATATTGGGCTTGTACAAGTATATTCTTAAATTGAAAGAATCTTATTAAATGTCTTGCCTTTTATATCTCTATGAATAATGCCACGCTCGTGTAGCACACTAACAGCAGTCACAATCTCATACATATAGTGCCTGATCATGTCTTCTGGTAGACACTCTTCTGCAGCATCACCTAATGTACCGTCATCGCAGTATTCCATGAAAATCAACAATTCCTCCTAGAAAATATATTATAAGTTATATCAATATTATTAAACTCTGTCTACATTATCAAACCTTATGTGACAAAAAAATGTGATGTGCCCATAAATGGACATGTTGTCAAATCACTACTGTATTTGGGCATATCACCACCATATTTGTGATCACACATTTTTGTCAAACTAGTTTGATAGTCTAGACAAAACGTTAGTTTCCTTTCCAAGTATTCAAATTTTGCTTCCCAATCCATGAAATACACCAAGCCATTTTACCAAATATAATTACAGGATTTGTAGACTCATCTCAAACTTAAGCTATGTCCGCACGGGTCTACCATTTTGTGGAAACAGAACAGGTATGACTGTATCTCTATGATGTAATCTTATGCATACCAGGATACTCACCCTGTGAATCTCAACACCATAATATTTCACAAGATTTGGATGTATAATGCTTTCAAATATCTTAATCTCATCTGCAAGGTCCCTTAATGCACTGTGATCATCAAAACGCTGTAGTCGGATCTTAAAAGAAAAATAAAATGTTAAATGTATTTTTCTGATCCGCAAGCTTAACTGAAAACTGAGGAAATTTGGATTAGGCCCTACACGGCAGCCAGCAGCCAGCACTGGGAGACAATTCCCTACTCTTTTTTAATAGTGTACCGAGTTCTTTAACGTGCACTGTTAAGTACACGGGACCAACAGCTTTACATCTAATGAGAGTAAAGCATCTTGCCCAAAGCGTGGTTCCCACTAGCGACGCAACGCAAGAACGTAAGGCAACGCAAGTGAATTGACTGCTAACTGTCTATAACTTCGGTTGCCATTGGTTAAAACGCTTGCGTTGCGTTTACGTCCTTGCGTTACGTTCTAGTGGGAACCAAGCTTTAGGATGCAATGGACGATACAAATAACCTTGAACCCATGCCTATCAAATGCTATTCCGATATTATCATTAAACTCATCACATTATCACTCTCTGGTTAATATACAGCACCCGGTCTCCCATCCAGAATGCAACCGGGCCCAACGTTGCTTAACTCAGTTAGGACCAAAACCAACAGCAGACTGGAAATATGCACTAAGGTGTTAATGGTTATGATGAATGAATGGTCTAGGGTAATCTGAATGTCCTATTTACCTCCTTGACAGCAAGTGTTTCACCAGTATCCATATTGATGCATGCATAGACAGTTGTTCCTTGTTGTCCCTCACCTTGAAAAAGAACAATGAATTAACATTAACAAGATACTAGCGATCTATCTGTCTGCCATATCAATTTATTTTTATGGTGCATTAAGCTCTGTCTACACTATCAAATTAGTTTTACAAAAAAAATGTGATGTGCCCAAATATGGTAGTGATATGACATAATTGTGTCCATATATGGGCACATCACATTTTTTTGTCATATAAAATTTGATTTTTCATTTCAAAAAGACATTTATTTTCCTCCATAGCAATACAATACAAAATAGATTATGTAGACAGAGCTTTACACAATATAAGATTGAACTTTGACCAATAAGCTTTAATCATTACCTATTTTGAATCCTCTCTGCCACCTAAATTTGACCTTACGACAGTTGAACACCATGTTGTTATTGCTTGAATGGTTACTGACATGACCTATGACCCCATCTTCTTGTAGCTTTTTCATGCGTGCTTCTTCCAGCACCGATACAGACTTGCGCATTTGTACAATACGTTTGCTAGGAACCTTATCGCTGAATTGAATTGGACTTGGTCGTTTATCCACTGGTTTGAAATTTAATTCTGTTTTTAAAGAGATAGAAGATGATAAGTAAGATAAGTAGGCCTATGGAGGAAGAATAATATAATAAGGGAACAACATCACCAAACTACTAAAATACGTTTGCCATAAATCTATCTAAATAATATTTGTGTTTCTTATTTGTTGCTCTTCATCAAATACAAAAATGCAACTATAAATATATACATATAAACAGGATGAGAGCAAGAGTATAACCATAAGCTCTACAGCTTGTTTCCATAGGGGTCCCAATAATATCAGTGCCATATATATATGACCAAGATAATAGTCCCAGGGGTGCAGGCTACAACAACATTGTGGAAAAATTAAGGATTGGAATTATAGTATTGCATTAAGAATGGATTCTTGTGTTAGCCTACATTTGAAAATTTGAGCAAGGGATTATTGGCTATAGAGTATAGAGTATAGTTATTTACCAAGTCTATCTTCTGTGGGGCTACAGACAGGCCTGAATACGTCACTAGTGCTGCGGTGAAAGTCACTTGGCACTGGTGAACCTGGTGTAGAATGAATGCTAAGCCGTGCAGACTTGCTCATTGCAAGACTCTCCGGGGTTGGACTTGCTGGCCGATGAGTAGGGGCTATAACAACAACAAAACATGTTATTTTCAACTCTATTTGGTGACAATATCATATTCAAGAATATTTTCAAACAATCTTTGAATTTTTAAAATGAAAACAATTTGAAACGTTTTCCATCATTACGCTTTTCACGATTATTTTTCTGTTTTAGGCAGGATGGTTTGTTATTGTGCTAACGTCTGCATTTTGTCTTTTTAATTCTTTTTTTATTAAATAAAAAATAGAGTGCTATAAATAAAAACTCGGCTTACCTGGGCTAGCAGGGCAAGAGGTAGCTGGTGGTGATCCAATTACATACTGAATACACTTATACATAAGAGTCTTTATTTCCTAGTAAACAATAATAAAAAAAGTTCGTTTACTCTAAAGGTCTGTCTAATCAAACTTCATGTGACAAAAAAGTGTGATGTGCCCATATATGGACATGATGATGTCATATCACTACCATATTTGGGTATTATCACACTTCAACCTAATTGATAGTGTGGACAGAACTTTACAAATGCATGGACTAAATGTGAAGCATGTTTTATCTTTCCTTCTTTGACCAACGAATGAAATCAATGTTGTGTACACAGCTTTCGTCAACAAGCAAATGGCAAAATATTAAATAATTTATTTAGGCTTGCAAATTAAAATCCAACTTCAGTACCCAGTAATAATGATGCCTAAATAATAATGCATACCTCCTAATTGAATCTGATGTACCTACCTGAAATTCACCATCCTCTAGATGAGCTATGTTCTTTGGATCACAGGCAATGATAAGAAAATCTAAGCCATGCTGAGCCCATCTACACAGAAAGAAATCACAAAATAATGTTACAGTTATTGTTGTAACCATGGACCTATCTAATTTATAGGTCCATGTTGTAACTACAGTACCATCAGACAACATGTGCATTAATACACAAGTACTGTAATTTGTAAAAGTACTGTAAAATCAACGTTAATGTACAAAAATAAGTGTTGAAAAGTTCACGAAGAGACATAGTAGAAATATGAGATGCTGAGAAACATACCAAAAATTAAGATACAGAGAGACACACCAACAACATGGAACACAGAATTTTACAAATAGTTGTAGTAGTGCTAGAGTAATTGTATTCTGGGAGCAGGAAGGAGCGTTGGTATTGCTTCCTGCCTGAATGTTTTACCTTCCTGTTTAGGGCAAGGTGTGAGAACTTTCTTTGAATTGTGTTCATAAATAAAGAGAATTAGATAAATTGTAGCTATTTTTTTTTCAGGTGTGCTTTTCTGTACTGATTTTGAATAAGAAATTTAATTAATTAAATTTTGCAACTTCATAAGCTCTGTCAACACTATCAAACTTTATGTGACAAAAAAAGTGTGATGTTCCCAAATATGGTAGTGATATGCCCAAATATGGTAGTGATATGACATCATCATGTCCATATATAGGCACATCACATATTTTTGTTGCGGAATAAAGTTTGATAGTGTAGACATGTTTTTTATTATATATATGTTGTTTTGATTTTATCAATCCATTCAAAAGATGATCATAACATCATCATCATCATAACAGGAAACCTGAATGTCAGCCAATAATAAGTTTCTAAAATTAGTTTGAAGTTCCTTGTTTATAACCTTTATCCCATCCTTATTTTACCTGATGATGATTTATTTCAATACAACAAATTAATACAACTAGATGGTACGCTCGCTTCGCTCGCGTACCATCTAGGTCGTGCCCACAGATGGTTCTCGAATACATAATAATTTCAGCGTTAAAGAACTGGCGATTTCAAATGTACAACAATAATACATGTCGTTTACAGGAACGAATAAATAGACACTGTGATTTATGTACTCAACTAACATTAGCACCCTGGAAATATACATCCGAAAGAGAAACTTGTCACAAAATGAGACACATTGTTTAAGTCAAATTTAAACAAACTTAATTTGTGTTTTGTATGTAACATTAGGGTTGAGGGATGGGGAAGAGGATGGGTGCAAAGAAGAACAATTTTTAAATATATTCTTTATCCATTTAGTAACGAAATATTAATTGTTTTCATGTTTTACAAATAATATACCACTATACACAGTAAAACATTGCGATTTAATACTTGTTGAAACTATCACCGTCGATTGAAATAGTATAGTACATGTAACGATACATCACTACGACGTGTATGTTTATATAATTTAAAACAATTTGTGAAAACCACCTCTATTCGGGGCAAAATCATAAATTCGATTTAATGGTCAATAAATATTAAATTATCTAACTCAACTTAATTAGTAGGCATAATGGTTTTCAATTGTTTCTTAGAGCCAATTCATACTTAAGTTGGTTCCTACCCTACCCTCCAAAGTTGTTCTGCGTTTAGTTAGGGCATGTGATGTACCGTAAAGGCCCATCCTCTACTGGTTTTACAACGCTACTCATGCCAGCGAGGGAAGGGTGGTGATGTGGGTGGTTTAACTGCAATAATAAAGATGTGTACATAATATACGGCGAGTGAAAGCGCTAGCTCATTATCTGTTAAAAAAAATGTATATCCAACCTCTGCAGCACAGATTGAAATGGTTGGGTTGGTTGAAAAAAAAATGGATCGAATTTCTGTTATGAGTATACAGTACTTGCCTTTACGACGCCTGAGGGAATAGACACTTGTGGAACAGAGATTGGAATGTTCCATTCATCGCAAATCAATACATTTATTTGTATAAACGTATATTAAATCTATCAAATTAGTATTTTTTTTTTTTAATCGGCCTGTCTTCAACATTATGATGCTGTACTCGAGCTGTTCAACCGGTTTTCAGCCATTAAAAACAATTATCGTAGGAGGAGATAGAAAAATGCGAAGCATCCTCGTATTATCGTCTGCGGGTATTTTTCAAGACGGACATCCATTAGACAGTGTATACCGCGATCGAAAAACACCCCTATTTGGGGCAAATCGTTGAACCTAAATTCGTTTTAATCGTCAATAACTAATTATCAAACTCAATTTAATTAGTAAACAGGGTTACATCTGGCGGTTAAAATCAGTACCGAAAGTACGAACCAACTTTATATACCATCGAGTAAACATTCTAGAAATAACGCGTGATTCACCGAATTTTGCCCTTACGTAAATTTATATATAGATACCTAGGTTTTCTTCCTTTGCCTTTTTCACATTTATCTACAACAAATTTCATCCAAGTTGTAGCAAACGTGAGAGATGATTTGCCTAGCCGTTGACGCAATTCACCGGACAGAAGTCGTGCCACTTCTTTATGATACTACAAATTTAAAAATAAAATCATAATAACATTTTTTTGAGAAATGAAAGTAAAGGGAATGGTTTTACTCAACATTTTATTTTGTTGTATCTAAAGCTCTGTCTACACTATCAAACTAGTTTGACAAAAAAAGTGTGATGTGCCAAAATATGGTAGTGATATGACATCATCATGCCCATATATCACATTTTTTCGTGTAGTGTAGACAGATCTTAATGTTTTATTTTACTGCTTGCTTAATGCAAGCAGTAAACAGCAGGACACTGAGCTTGCCTTACCAAGATATGAACTCGTAAAAGTCCTTTGATCTTATGTCTGGCTGTGACAAATACCAACATTACTGTATTATACAGATTCCTCGCACTACTCTGTGTCTGTTAAGGGGTGTGAAACTGAGCGTGTCACAGCCACAGATAAACTCTTTGATCTTCAGAGTTCAGCATCCTGTTGTTAGATTGCCTTGCTTAATGTAACATAATCTCTTTAATCTATTCTCAGTAATAATTTATAATTACCTCAAATCCAACGGCAAAGCATCTATGCATAGTTTCTTTGAAATACTTGCAGAGTCTAGACGTGTCGTTAGGGTCAATATCATGGATGCGGTCAATGTCAAGATTCTCACGTATCTTATAAATACATGCAGTTAACGTTTCACCATGCTTCAAGGCATTTGTCTGTCAAAATAGATAATATTTGTATTAAAGTACTTTTACAAAATTACATAGAAATTACTATTCAGGTATTATAATTTGAAAATGTCTATTAAGCTCTATCTACACTATCAAACTTTATGTGACAAAAAATGTGATGTGCCTATAAATGGACAGGATGATGTCATATCACTACCATTTTTGGGCATATCACCAACATATTTGGGCACATCACACTTTATTTATCAAACTAGTTTGAAAGTGCAGACAGAGCTTTAGAGATAATGTGATTATGAAGCGGACTGTAATACTTAAGTAGGATTTTCACCTTAAGTTCTGACAAGGCATCTGATATTGTGTTATGACTTGAGGTAGTTTCAATGACTAGAGCAACATCACTACCCACAGCTTTCTCAAAAGCTTTGCGTTGGCTTGACAGTTGAGACGAATGGTTAACAACCAGTAAAAGATTTTCAACCTAAATTTTAGAAAACACAAATATAAGAAAAAAGTCATTCATTCATTTAAACCATTGAACATTCTTGGTCTTGTCCATAGACTAGTTTTTAAAATGCAAAATAAGCACTTTACAAAGTGTAAATGATCTTGTTAGGTGTACTATGATCTTCAAATCTCTTCACTAAATGGGAGAACATTTTAGTGTGATTTTCCATTTTGTATTGTTTGTTGTATATATGGAATTTTTATTCTGAAATAAAGTGATCAATCAATCAATTCAATCTAAAAGTCACAAAAAATGTATAGACACTGAATCTGTACAGAAATCCAAATTACCTGTATATCGACCAGTGCTATAGTTCTCTCAACATTTAGGGGAACATCCACACAATCTCCACGCCAAATGTCAACTTCTTCAGATTTGACCAATAACAGATAGCCTTCCTCGCTGGATGGACTTGACTGGATGAAGTCGTCACGACCGCAGAGGTCGCTCAGTAGCTGACGAATCTGTTGGATATTCTCTTTGATATGTTCCGGCACAAACAACATGTGACCAGGACTGTCTAGTTTAATCTATCAAGAAAATACCAATATGGTTATTTTTTTAAATAATAAAGTCATATTAAATATTTTATTGTAAATTTTATTTGGCATAAAAGAGTTTTAAACTCTGTCTACACTATCAAACTAGTTTGACAAAAAAAGATGTAATGTGCCATATATTGTTTGTTTCTTGTTATTTATTTATACTGGGCGACCTCTTAAGTCAAAAGACTGGTCTTCCAAAGGGTCCAGTTATGATCAGTGGCTATGATGTACTAGTACACCGGTGTATGGACAGGATGATGTCATATCACTACCATATTTGAGCATATCACTACCATATTTGGACAAATCACGCTTTATTTGTCAAACTAGTTTAAAAGTGTAGACAGAGCTTTACTTATACATACTATATTTCTATTAACATGGTGACTTTATTATTTCAGGAATAATATATTTTTAGAAAAATCAAATTATAATAATATAATAATAATACTTACCCTAACATGTTTTGAATTCTCTAAATCTTGAAGCAGTCTGCCCGTTGAAACTGATAAATGAAACTCAGCTGCAATTTCCAAATCCTGCAAAGAGGTCAACAAAACAAATCATGATGCTCCGTTTACACTATCACATTTTATGTGACAAAAAAATGTGATGCACCCAATATATGGACATGATAATGTCATATCACTACCATATTTGGGCATATCACTACCATATTTGGGCATATCATTATCATATTTGGGCACATCACACTTTAAAATAAAGTTACCTATAATCTTTCTCTGCAAGCTGATGACATACAGATTACAAAATTCTAAAATTAAACAGTCATTTATTCAGTACATGACTACAAAAATCATAATAATAAATAAGTCTTACTTTTCGCAACATTTTAGCAAAACTCAGCGCTCTTGAGGTTCTCTCCCTTGCTTCATAAAATAGCTGTTTTATTCTTCTACAATAATCTCTTGTGCTCTTTCTGAGAAGGTAAAAACAAAGATCAAGAAGGGTGTTTATGTACTCAACTTTAGGCGAAAATACACTAAAGCAACTAAAATAAATCCATTTTACGTTCAAACTATAAATTATTCAGTTATTCTTTATAATGGGTAGCTTCTTCAGTCAAAGAGTGCCAGTGTAGTACTATGTTGAGTTTGTGAAAGTGGCTGTGTGTGAACTAGTATACCGGGGTAACCGCCTACTCATTTTAAATGACGTACTAGGTTCATTAAAGTGCACATGAACCAGATGTGTACACTGGACTTACAAATACATAGTTAACATAGATGTAGCCATGTCGCTATGTATACAGTATTTGTACTCCTTAAAGCTTGTGATATGACTTATATAAAGTCATTAAATTGCAACTTACATAATATTTTTAAGATCCAATGTGCTGTCTTGAAGTCCAGAGCATATTTCATCAGTGTCGCCCTCAAGGTATTCACTTGTAGAAGCCAGAAGACTCTTTGCCATAATGCTATATAATAACAAATGTTGACTAGTTCACTTATTGCTATTGTTAAGCTCTGTCTACACTATCAAATTAGTTTGATGTGCTCAAATAAAGTGTGATATACCCAAATATGGTAGTGATATGACAACATCATCTCTATATATGGGCACATCATATTTCGTTGTAACATTAAGATTTATAGTGTTGTCATAGCTTTAAGCTCAGTGTACACTATCAAATTAGTTTGACAAAAAAAGTGTGATGTGCCCAAATATGGTAGTGATATGACATCAGCATTATGGGCACATCACATTTTGTCACATAAAGTTTGATAGTGTTAGGCATGGCTTTTAAATAAAGTCTTCTTTTGAGTAGAAAAAAGTTCTCAATATACAGTCTTTGTTCAGTCATGCATTGCTAATGAGTTACTTATAATTTATATTGATTTTAAACTCTAAAAAGATCTAAAAATCTATTACAAGTTAAGTACAACTTCTTACCAAAATCTTTTCCCAGCCTCGGATTCTCCACTTCTGATATGAGGGCAGAATTCTTTTGAGAAAGCCCACTCCTCTTCTAAAATGTTCTTCAAACTCGCTGAAGCACGAGGTGATCGTTGAAGCATAGACATCCATATATGGAGATATTCAAAATACACCTATAACAAAGAGGTTATATAATTTACTAGAGAGTGAACTCCAATGTCATCTTATGGTCAAAAAGTGATTCACCATGAGGAGTGTCCACATGATACGGTTGCTGAGAATTGTTCTTATCACTTAGCTGCTGATAACTGTGTAATACTGTATTACAATCATCATCTTATCATCAGAATTGCCCTTGCATCTAAATCACAAAAGGCCAGTAGCTAAACATTAATTCATTTTAAAGACGAAAATATGCAAAGATGAAAATATTAAAAGATGAAAATTTGTAAGATTTAATTTATTTAGCTAGATACCCACATCACTGAGAACACCTGTGAGTTGAAATTTTTTTATGAAATTTATATATTTATACTGGGTAACCTCTTCAGTCAAAGACTGGTCTCCCAGAGGGCCCAGTTGGTGATCAGTGGCTGTGATGTACTAATACACCGGGGTAACCCCCTACTCGTCTCGAAAGATGTACTAGGTTCTTTAAAGTGCACACGAGTTAGATGTGTACACTGGATCTACGGTTTATAGTCCTTATCCGAGAAGACTCGTTCTACCACCAGAACCATGGAGTGAGTGAGCCTCGAACGCCTGCCGATGTTATGGCTACGTAATTACGGTTCCACTGTCTTAACCGCTCGGCCACTCACTCACTCTTACGGTTCCACTGTCTTAACCGCTCGGCCACTCACTCACTCAGTTATGTACTGGCTGGTCTATGCACCTTAAATTGCTGGTAAACGGAAGCAGTGAGGTGGGTTCGATTGGTCTTGTTTTTAATTTGGTTTTTTGTCAAAATTATCAGTTGTATTTAGGTTAAGGTTAATATGTTTCATGATTTTCACAAGCGCCTTGAGCACTTTAGTGGATATGTGCGCTGTATAAATCTTATTATTATTATTATTATAAAATATACAAAGATATCCAAAGTACCTCAAGCATATTCTTTAAGTTTTCTTCATACTCTTCAATGTCTGTGTCAGCATCCAGACTGCCACAGGCAACGGCTTGCACCATTCTATGGTAGTAACCTTTGACCCAGACCGCCCATCGAATCACCTCTTTACACTCGTGTATTAGCTGAGAAACAAGAACCACACAATCACAATCATACACATAGCATGGAACTATCTACCTACCTATAGCTACATGTTTATAGCCAGTGCTAACAGAATTGACTGCCCGATATCCCGCGGCAATTCCTAATATACTTATATATCGTCTATGTTGTAGGAAAGGTGACCCCTGAATTTTCTCAGGTGTGCTTTTGGAAGTTATCCATTCTACTAGATGAAGCATAGCTGCTTGGTTGACGGTTTCTTTGAATGCCAGATAAAAATTGTCAATTCAATTCAACTTTATTTCAGACAAACTGTCCATATGAAACATATAAATACAAAAACAAAATAATACAAAGCATTATGTGACAACCGTCATGGAGAGAGGACTAATAATTATTTGTTGACATATAGTGCCTCTTAAAATACATGTGGATTATGTTTTGGGATTTATTGGATGTAGACTGTAGACATTATTATATTATTGATTACATTATAAACATTATATTTATCCATATGGGTAGATCACATTTTTTGTCACATAAAATTTGATAGCGTAGATAGAGCTTAAGACACAAAATACAATATTTACCTGATTTATACTGTGGATAGAAGGTTCTGCAACTGCAGCTGGTTTTTGTGCAAGGCGGAACTGTAAGCTTTCATGCATGACATCCAACAGAACACGAAGCAGAAACAGATAAGCATTCCTAACGAACAAAACATCGGAGAAAATGTGAATATAGTCAAAGGAGAATGGGTTCATTGTCTATTTATGAGGGAGGAAGGGTGTTTTATGTCAAAGTACAGGTGGCTGATGAGTAATTATAAGTTAATACAGTGTAGTTGTCATTATAAGAAGTACAGGTGGATGATGGGTAATGACTTGATACAGTGTAGTTGTCATTATAACATTGGAAATACCCATATATCATTTAAACCACCTTGATACCACTCTAGACTCACTTCTGAATGTGTTCATCAATAAACTATACCTGAATGATGGTAGATTCATTTCTTGAAATTCTTGGCTGTGACAGCCATGTTTAATAAAGCAAGAAGTCTTTGGATCATTGAGACTAGCTGAGCAGGTATCCAGACAAGGGTGGCTAGGATATTCCTCAACCTGCAAGGAAGTTAAATATAAATTTAACCATCATTAAAAAGTATACTCAGCCTCAGACAGAACTTCCTGTATTACATTATAATCTTTGGGACCCAAAAAAAGAGTAATACTGATAGTAGTATTCCCTGATATAGGAGTTGAGAGTCCCCTCAAAAGAGGTCCCCTGAATAGGAGTTGAGAGTCCCCTCAAAAGAGGTCCCCTGAATAGGGGTTAAAAAGAGTCCCCTCAATAGAGGTCTCTCCTAAATAGGGGTTTCCCCTTGTTCATTTCATTTGAAAGAGTTCCCTGAATAGGGGTTGGCTGTAGTATTAAAACATATTTCCTCTTGTTTGTTTCATGTTAAACTGTTTCCTTAATAGGGGTGTTTAAAAAAAGGGAGTTCTACTGTAAGATTGGTTAAGATCAATGTGGATAGTCTACAGTAGTGCTGTATATTGTTAAGTAGTTGCTACTGCATTCATATGGAAATACAGCATACAGACAGATGTAGACTCCCACTTCTAGCCCATGATCAACTTTGTATTTCTCGTTCAACTTACCTTTGAGGAATCAGTGACGATATCGAATTGTGATGGTTTTTCAAGCGCCATTTTTGCTCGTGTTAAAGTTGGACCTATGATGGACTGCAGCGCAATCATTGTTTTTTCCAAACCGTTATGCTTCAGACCGCTGTCCACGTAAGGTCTATACATATACGCTGTACCCTCCTCATCAAAACTAAAATGACATGAACTGAAAATGCGCGTAATTGGTGATTTTTCCGACTTAGGGGTATTGACCGGGGTGCTGCTAGGTGTGTCATCAGAGAGGGCAACTGGTGTGTTTTCGGGTGTGTCATCAGTAGATGACAGAACATCATCTTCTATCTCCAGATCTTGATGATCGGCAGAGTCTTCTCGAACACTCGCCAGACTCCGACGACTTTTTTTCGCATACGGTTTAACGATATCCGAATTGCCGTTAATTGAGTATTGTGCGTTGTATGCCATCCCAGGCCAGTTACCCGTGCCATAAACATCAAGATGATGGCCTAGCAATTTCAATTTATGTGAAATATCGACAGTAATGTTAATCCATAAATTCAAAGTGTTAATCTGTCGGGTAAACGATGGGTTGGTAAAGTCTGATATACCGCCCTCTAGAGCTCTCGAAGATATGAACAATTTTTGTACATTCTCAAAATCTCGCAATAGAGGATGGATTTGTCGGTGAGCTAATTGCATCATTTTCATCATTGCTGTTACTTCAAAGCCGAACGCAAGCGAACATCTTCGTAACATGGGAGCCGAATCCGAGGTATCTGAAAATATGCTCCCTTCTCTGCCTCTGTCAATATTGGAATCTGAAAGACTATGTGGAATGTGAGACATGTCATCGTCTTCGTCTCCAAGAGCAGAATCATCGTTGCCATCAGAACTAAATAAACGACGAGTCGTCTGCAGTGATTTGCTCCGCTGTATCCCGGATATTATTGGCTCGAATCTAAATTTCAATATTCTATCGACAACTTCCTTTGCTTTTAAACGAGCTTGGTATAATAATACATCTTGTTGTTCCATGTCTACACAGTTATGCCACGCTTGCAGTTCCAACCATAACAACTCCGACAGCTCAGCCTGCCAGAACTCCAGTTGTTGACTGTTCTGTCTCTGCACACTCAGCTTACTGCTGATATCTGTACTTTTTTCCTTTTTCGAATTACTTGCTCCCATTTTGATAAGTAACGAAAACGTTTTATGGAAGGTAAGGCGGTCTTCTGAACATTCACTTATTTGACTTCCAGTTGATGTTGGTCGTTTCTTCGAGGCATTATTCGGTGAAAGAGGAAGACTAACTTGTTGGTATGTTAAACTCTTGAAACGATTACTTGAGTAACTTGACAACGTTTTCATCGGTTCCTGTACAATACAACTTTTATTATCTCTGATTGAGATCTTCTCCTCCCGTTGTTGGTCTCGTTCCTTCATCATATTTATCTTCTTTCTATTGTACATCTCCTTCGCATCGCCTCCGCAACCCTCCTGCGAGTTTTTACGTGTTACAGGTGGGAAATCACATTCATTAAAAGAATTATTCTGTCCTTTGAACTTGTTCGGTTTTGAATACCCGCCATAAATGACTTTTGCTTTTTCTTTTCTGCCAGCACGTTTCAGTTCTCGTTGATTGAGAGGCGGAGTTGTTCCATAAGTGTAATTACGAGCGATCTCTATGTCTAGAGAATGGAATGGTCCGTCATCATCGTAACTGTTGGATGCATCTCTTTCTATATCCAAAACTTCAAACTCATCATCATGGTCTTGTAATCTGCAAGAACAAAATATGTACACACTGCAGAAAGGCACAAGAACCTGCTCTAAAAGGGGTGGGGTTGCAGTGACATTGCATCAAGCCTAAATAGGATTGTACCCCACTCTTAAACTCAGATCTGCATCACTTGATTAATTAGGTTGATTAGGTCCCTCATCTTGTTTATTAAAAATATGAAATGAGCTTTTAAATAATATGTAAAATACTGTATTAAGATTATAAAGGACTAGGTAAGGTACAGCAGCTACTCTACCCCCAAACTTGACAATTATGCCTCCTACTGTAACTTGAAAGCATTAATCTGATCAACCATAGTAGGCTAATATCCTGTCCTTAGACCTGTATGTAGCCTATCCTATGCGTCCGTTTGTCTGTTCCGATTGATTGTGATGTAGGCTAGACTGGCCTCTAGCCTACCTATTTACTAAATAATCATATTGGCATAAATCCAAGCACGGCAACCTCAATTAAGTCATTCTTCGAGTGGTTTATTAATAAATAATAATAATTGTGCCAAATAAAATCAATTTCCAACCTCTTATCATCATCAAAATAACTTTTTTCCTTGACCCTAGCCATTTCACGTCAAAACATTGTTGTTCTTCCGAAAAAGGAAAAAAATAAATAATCGTATACAGCATAGAGGGCGGTACTAATGTTTTTTAAATTATCACACACACACTCAGTACAGAACACAGGTGGTCGGTCGTCAAAGTTGTCAATTATAAAAATTAAATATTGATAAATCAGCTATCAAAAATGGAAACTCAGTCCTCGCCTTTATCATAAAAATACACAAAGTGTTTTGTTTACATATAGCAAATAAATAAAATATCCAAAACAGAAATTTAGTTCTTTTTTTAATTATTTTTAGAGCATTAGGCTATTATAGAAAAACTATACATAGGCCTAATCATATTATCCAGAGTAACATACTTTTCTAGGATGTAGTTATTTCTAGTGACGTCTTTGAAGAATAGATTTTATACTTCAGTTACTTAAATTATGCGTTTACCATTATTTCATATTAATTTGAGTTGTTGTTTGCATTCCGATTTTTCCCAACTGACGGTTCTTTTGAGGAACTACAGACTACAATTCAGACTTTTCTTTGGCTTTTATGAAACCATTATCTTTTATGATTTGAGCAAAAGCCTTGGCTGATGCACGTGCTGTTCTAGGTCTATCCGGATCGTTAAAGTCCACATGGAAGAGACCAAATCGCTCGTTGTACCCTTCGGCCCATTCAAAGTTGTCCATCAAAGTCCAGGCGATATAACCTTTTAAATTCACCCCATCAATCTGTTGAGCTAAAAAAAAACCACATAAAATGATTATGGTGCTATAAGGTGATGGTGACGTCAATGAAGACACTTCATTGCCGAAGATGACCATTGACACGACGACAGTGATATTTTACCTTTTAATATCTCATTGATGTACGCTCTATAATACGTAACTCTGTCCGTATCCTCCAATCTCACTGGCCCGTCATTCTCCGACATTCCATTTTCCGTAATGTATACTGGTATATCACCATACGTCTTCTTGATCCATTTAAGAGTCCTACGCAACCCCCATGGAACCGGTCTCAACCACCAAGAACCAGTTCTGTCCCAAGAATCGTCTTCGCTGGCTTTGTAGTCAAGGTCGGACATGATGTTGGGGATCAAAGAGGCATCTACCTTATTTTCGATGTAACTGGTCGAGTAATGGTTCAAGCCAAAGAAATCCGCCGAACCTTTCAACATCTGTTTCTCTTCCTCTGTAAATTCTGGGAATCTAGATGATGTTAGGCCGACTGCTCGGCTCTTTGCGGCAATTAGTTCCTTTGCAACTTCAGGATAATCCCCCGTTAGGAAGACCGGATGAGCAAACCAGCCAAGTTCACCAGTTAATGCACGTTGGGCAGCTGCACGGTCAGCATCAGTGTCCGTTTTAGGCTCGTACCAACGCGCGTGAAGAGTAATACCAACAACTCCATTTTGCGATGCTCTGTATTTTTTATCGTACAGATGATAAGCGCTTGCATGTGCTTTTAGGACAATGTGACCGGCTCGGTAAGCACCCCAGCCCAGGTGGGTCTTTCCAGGTGCGTGGTAACCGATCTCGTAGCCAAAAACAGTGAACACGGTTGGTTCATTGAAGGTAATCCACTTCGTAACCTTTCCTCCGTATTCATTAAAGCAAAAATCTGCGTACGCTACGAATAACGCATGCATAAGTTCGTTTTCCCAGCCGCCGATATCCATCAACACCTGTGGCATATCCCAGTGGTAGAGCGTCACCATTGGTTGGATGTTAGCAGCAAGAAGAGCATCGATCAGGTCATGGTAATACTGTACGCCAGCTGGATTGATCTCATCTGGTGTTCCTTTTGGCATGATGCGAGACCAGGACAGTGAGAACCTGTAATGATTGACACCCAATTCTTTAAGATTTTTTACGTCTTCTGCGATCTTGTGGTAACTATCACATGTCACATCGGCTGTCTGGTTCAAATGCGTCTTTCCAGGTGTATGGGCGAAAGTATCCCAAACACTTGGCCCCTTGCCGTCTTCGTTCCACGCCCCTTCGATCTGGTACGATGCCGTGGCAACTCCCCAAGCAAAGTCTTCCTGGAACTTTCCGTAGTGGAATGCATCTCGTTCGGGATCTGTGAACTGTTTGTAAAGAAACTCGTCTTCTGCCAACGTCTCAACGCACAAGGTGACGAAGAGTATAGCAAACATCAACTGCCCCTGCATATCGGACCCTATTCAGTCTGTAAACTATAACAAAAAAATACACAAAGTAACATTAATTGTTATATAATCTGAGCACGACGAAACAGAAAGAATGAAGCCGGTATTATTAAATTCGATTTACACGTGGTAATTCGTAAGGCATGTACAGGATTTTATTTCGAAGATCTCCTTGCACAGCCGGCCACAAAAAAGTACATGCTAATTTTTCTGTTGCATAGTTCTGATTTGGAAACTGTGTGAGGATCTAATGTACGTATATAAAACGGCAACTAGTGCTAAAAGTCTTGTCTTAAAACAACAATATAAATGTTAATTTTACCTCTTTTGAGATCGCCCAGTACACCTACTGAAAAACCCCCGGTAGGAAAGAATCCAATAATCTATGCAAAAATTGAACAAATACGCCGCGTGAATACAGTTCAATATCGGGTTATCTGCAAATGTAAAGTTTAGTCTGACCATGGAGGAAACTGAACCCTTGTAATGTACATATCAGATTAATATTATCAGGCCTTTTGTTAGATAACTAGTCAGTTGTGCCCAATTCCGGTGGATAGGGTGCGGTCGGCCTGGGACACTGGTAGCTTTTTCGGCGAGTGTACACTTCCCAGTCGAGTCGCGTGCAAACGCAACTCTACATCCCACTATGTCGTCGGTTGGTCGGTCGGTAAACACTAAACTCAAATTTGCGCACGCAACTGCAGCCATGTATATGACCTTTTTAACTTCCAATTATCTATTTAGTTCTGCACATTTTGTATATAGAATGCATGTTGTGCTCTTTTATTTGTGATGCGCGACGGCACTTATTAAAATTCTTTGGAATGTTGTTTTTGTTATTTTATTACACGGCCTTAAATACGTTCGTATTGTGGAATAAGGCAAATAAACCTGTACATGTCCAACATGTCAAATTGTGAAACACAAAAACACTGTATACAAAATTACATAAACTGCTTTATCTTTTAATCGTAAAATTTAAACATGCCACAAAAGAAAATTAATGCATAATGAAAATATAAAATAATATAAATTATAATTTCTTTGAATATTCTGTACAGAAATATATATTACACATGGGATTCATAAAATGCCCATTTGATTCTATTATATAACGTATCTATTAGGTATTACGGTGGCCAAATGAATACATACAAATCAACAGTCAAAAGGTGTATTGTAATGATTTCTATTTATTGGTGGTGTAACGACATGATTTTTTAAATTTGATTTAATTTAGGAACATCCAATGCTGGGTAGTTGTATTGGGTTGCTCATGCTCTGGAGCCCTGAGTTTAGCATTCCTAAGGGGCCCTCCAACGCTGGGTAGTGGTATTGGACTGCTCATTCTCTGGAGCCCCTGGGTTTAGCACTCCTAAGGGGCCCTCCAACGCTGGGTAGTTGTATTGGACTGCTCATTCTCTGGAGCCTCTGGGTTAAGAACTCCTAAGGGGCCCTCCAACGCTGGGTAGTTGACTGCTCATACTCTGAGGCGTCTGGGTTTTGCCAGTGAGCACTCATAGCTGTTACGCCACTGGTGACATCTTGGCAACTAACTCATGTTCACTCTCCATTTAAAAATTAATCTTCTTTTACCCCTTCTTTCAGACACCCCTATTCAGGGGACAGTACATCCTTATTCAGGGAACACTCCTATTTAGGAGACACACCTATTCAGGAGACACTCCTATTCAGGAGACACTCCTATTCAGGAGACACACCTATTCAGGAGACACACCTATTCAGGAGACACTCCTATGCAGGAGACACTCCTATTCAGGAGATACTCCTATTCAGGAGATACTCCTATTCAGGAGATACTCCTATTCAGGAGACACTCCTATTCAGGAGACACTCCTATTCAGGAGACACACCTATTCAGGAGACACTCCTATTCAGGAGACACTCCTATTCAGGAGACACTCCTATTCAGGAGACACACCTATTCAGGAGACACACCTATTCAGGAGACACTCCTATTCAGGAGATACTCCTATTCAGGAGACACTCCTATTCAGGAGATACTCCTATTCAGGAGACACTCCTATTCAGGAGACACTCCTATTCAGGAGACACACCTATTCAGGAGACACTCCTATTCAGGAGACACACCTATTCAGGAGACACTCCTATTCAGGAGACACACCTATTCAGGAGACACTCCTATTCAGGAGACACACCTATTCAGGAGACACTCCTATTCAGGAGACACTCCTATTCAGGAGACACTCCTATTCAGGAGACACTTTTCTGTGAAATGAACAAGGGGAAATATATGTTTAACACTACAGCCAACACCTATTCAGGGTGCACTTATATTAAAGGGACACTTTCCGGTGAAACGAACGGGCAAAATACCCTATTCATGGGACTCCCCTATTAAGGCGACATTTGGATCCCAAATGTTTCCCCTTAAAAGGAATTCTACTGTATATAAAATTGTATAAATATTTTTATACGATACGTCCACAACTAAAAAATAGCAAAATGCCAATAGGCTACGATATAAAGTTGCAATAAAACACGGACCATAATAAATAAACTATAAACTAAAATATAAATAAAATCATTAAAATTTACATTTTTGTATATGCAACAAAATCATTATCTATGAGAATTTTAGCATCCAAAATTTGACATAGAAACACGACAATATCGAAACAATATTGATAACTACTAAAATTAAATTTCTTTTTGTTAATATATTCCAGTCAAATTGTATTTCCTTCCATAAGCCTTACCTAATAATATTTGTCATTTTTTTCTTGCAGATCTTTATCAGTCATAGAGACTTAAGCCGATTTTCCATTAGGTGAATTTGTTCAAGCGAATTCAATGCTTCGCAGAAAAAAAAATCTTCCACTCAAGAGCAAATAGCTGCGATTTTCATGTTCATAGCATGTCTTTTTTCGATTCGCATGAGTGCTCATGAATGCATCATAGCTCATTTCCCGAGTTCTGATTGGTTGCCAAATTCGTCGCTTTGCAAAAAGTAGAAACAATTCGAACTACCAATTTTGCTGAAGCAAAAAACTCAAGGAACTAAATATTTGTCGCAGAGATGGATTTGGAAGATGGAAACATGAATACGCATGTGTATAAGCTGACGCTTTTGATTCGCATGAACAAATTTTCATAGTGGAAAATAGGATGTAAGTCTGGACCAAGAAATGCTCTGTCACGGTGCTGCTTATTCTCTTATTGTAATTAAGCTATCTCTGTTACACTTGCATAATATTTTGAGTATATTTCATAGATTGTTGGTATTTAAAATTGTCTGTAAATTGTTAACTGGTGGGTTCATTTTATCATAGGTTTAATTGTACAGTACTTGCTCTAAGCTAGGCCACCTCTCTTCACTAAGTGATTGCATGGCTCAACAACTGATTCTTGTCTATTCCCAAAGATCCTCAGTTCGGCCAAACTTGAATATCATTGAACTAAAAAAAAATGTTTAAAAAATGTATTAAATTTCTATGCATTCGGTGTCTGGGGACTTTTCTCGTTACACTTATATTTTTCCATTTTAATGTATATAAGTTAATAGAGCGGTAATGTAGAATATTGTTTTCTACTGATTCCATTTCATTTTATATACAGAAGGCTCCGGGTTCGAATCTTGGCAGGTTGAGTCGACTTTTTCTCATTCTCACAAATTTTCTCATATTTATCGTTTCAAATTAATGAATTAGATTTCAGTAAAAATGGTGAGAATGACCCCAAACGTGATTCCAACGCGGAACCTTCTGCTTGATATGCAGATGTCCTAACCATTAGACCACTGGGGCTTTGATTGAAATGGAACTTTGGTAGTAAAGTATATGATTTAGACTATTAATAATAAAGTGTTTACTTACGCAATAAATATAAAAAAATTCTGCAAAAAGATGGCAACTCCAGGATACACAGCTTCAAAATTATCTACAATTAATTAATAATTAAGATGATAATTAATTACTTATATGTTTCTAATATAGGACACCCTTGGGCTGGGCTAGTAGGTCTGGGATAGGAACTTTTTGAACCCTTCCCCATTCTCCTCCCCCCCCCCCCCACTAAAAAAAAAAGTATTTTTTGGGAAAATTAGAAAATTACTAGAGAAAACTGTGAATCTTATATATTAAATATTTTAATAAATGTGCATGATGGTCATTGGTGTATAACAAAGTAATTAGTTGGTTGCATAACAGTTTATTAAGAAAATAACAGAAGACAAAATAAGCCACACCCATGAAATGAAGCAGCAAAGCAAAGAATCTGTAGTTATTGATACTTATTATGTAAAGAGATGCTACTTAACTAATGTAAATGAAAGTTTTAGTAATAATTTAGACCAACAAGTTAGTGATAATGGCAAATTTAAGTAGCAACAGCAAATGCACAAAAATAGTGTTGAAAAAAGCAATTTTAATGTGATGTGCACATATGGACCTGGTGATGTGATATCACTACCATATTTAGGCATATCACACTTTTGTCGAACTAGTTTGATAGTGTGAACAGAGCTTTGAAGCAGCATGGAAATTTGTAATTCCTCAAAATGTATGTCACACAGAATTCTGAAATGGTGCTTCGGAAAAAAATTGTGGGCTGTTAACTTTTGATGTACAATATATGTTATGAGAAAATGGATGGAATAGAATGAGATCTTGTAACTATGGGTGTTGTAGGTAAAGAAAGTGTAACGAAATGAAGCATATATTGAAGTGGCTCTATTTAAACATGTTTTAAACCAAACAGAATGCTTAGTTAAATGGGAACCTTTTTCCTCACCCACAAGTATGACTTATTGCACTCAATTTGTGCTATTAGCCAGGGTAATACTTCACACTCATGTGACTGTAAGCACAACTGATGTTGAAGAATGCCAGAGCAACCAACAACCAACAAAATAGTGGAGTTAAAAGTAGGTCACAGGTGGGACAGGCAACATATGCTAAACTTATAATGGATGGATGCATGATAAGTACTAAGCATTGTATGTAGTAATGTTAAAATTGTATCTGTTTTGTTTTTACCCTCCTGTTACTGACATTTAAGGCAGTTTGCCTATTTTATCAAATGCCTCACTATCGTTTTTTTAACTCGAAATTTCTTTTTGCTGTTGGTTGGGTTTGGAAATAAAATAATAGAAACAAATTAAAAAAATAGATGCATGATTAGTACTAAACAATGTATTGTACATTAATGTTAGAATGGAGGATGCATGATTACCATATATCAAGCAACAACATTTACATTTCTTACCCTCTAACGTTGTTGTCATTATTGAAGTAGTAGGACTTACAGTTGAGTTGTTTATAGGGCTACTAGGGGATACATCATGTTTATCTATAAACACCAAACAGTTAAATACAACATAATATTAGATGATAACTCAAAAATAAATAACACAACACCTTAGGGTTTAAAATAACATACAGTAGAACTCCTATAAGCTTGGTTCCCACTAGAGACGTGACGCAAAGACATTGACTCAATACATGCGAGTTGACCAATGACAAGTGACAGTTAATAATCCATCGCTTTTGGTCATTGTTCAAAATCGGTTGCGTTGCGTTTACTGTATATCCTTTCATTGCGTCGTAGTGGGAATCAAGCTTATATGGGACACCTACAAGGATACTATTAAAAAAATAACTCCTATTAAGGGGGACATCTTTGCAAGTGTTCACTTAATAGGGGTGTCCCTAGAGTATGGATTGACCCCTAAGTAGGGGTAAGCCGTAAAAAAAATATTTCCCCCTTTTTTTTGTTTCTTAGGAAACATGAATTGGGCATCTCCTGAATGGTGGGTGTGTCCTGAATGGTGGGTGTGTCCTGAATTGTGGGTGTCTCCTGAATTGAGGGGTGTCTCCTGAATTGGGGTGTGTCTCCTGAATTGGGGTGTGTCTCCTGAATTGTGGGTGTCCCAGAGGAGAGGTTCTACTACAAACACGTTTCATAGGAAATATATCTTCAAATAACTAAATATAAAATATAAATAAAATTAAACTGAAATAACTTTGAATAATACATGAAAAATGACAGAAGAAGCCTTAAAAATGATTTGTTTGCAGTCAATCTCTGGCCAAATTTTCTTTTTTTCATGAACAAAATAACTAAGATATTTTATTACAATTGTAGTCAAATTCGTATCGGTATATGTAACTTGAAAAAAGTGATGAACAAACTATAGGTATTGTATTGAGCTTTGGAGAGCATTATCATTTTCCATTTGACAGCAAACAAACAGATTTTGAAGGCCATTATTTTATATCCTTTCATGCTAATATATTATGAAGCAAACATTGGGAATTGAATAAAAGGATAATTGGAGGGAATTGGATGGAGATGGAGAATTTTATAACCAATAGATCAGTATATGATCTGTATATTAGATAAAGAACTCGCAGCAAAGAACAAGTAATCAGAAAACTATAGTGAAATCTTCATGACTTACTTGTGACGTATCCGCCAAAGAGTATCCAGCAGGAGCCAATCAGGGATCCAAATGCGAGCATGAACCCAATGAAGAGCCAAATCCTCGCACCTATTTGGTAACAAAAAACACCCCAAATTCATTTGGATGTGAGAGCCATGAGGAGAAAGGGTTTAGATATTTATTAATGGAGCTTGATCTGTGTATTGAAAAACCCACTGTATGTGAGTATATAGAATGAATACAAGCTCTGTATTATTAAGCATTTTGTATAGTTAAAAGGTCCATCCTGCCCATAACAGAGGAGAATGGCAAAAGATAGTGGAAAGTGTCATGACAACAGGCATAACTGATGATGATGATGATGAATTAAAAGATGTTACAAAGAGCTCAAAATTTGTTAAATCTCTGTCTACACTATCAAAAAAGTGTGATTTGCACAAATATGGTAGTGATATCATGTCCATATATGGGCATGTCACATTTTTTTGTCACATAAAGTTTGATAGTGTAGACAGAGTTTAACAAATCAAACTTAGTGCCAATGTTTTTTTTTCACCATGCCGGTTTTACTTCTGTATTTAGCAGACTGACCTGTTTGACCTAAACATCCCGAATTGTAGTTATCACCTCTAATCTGACCACTTGACACCGCATTTATCCTGTAAAAACAAATAAATAAACAATATTATTTTATTAATTACTTTATAATATTGTTGATTTTTGCTAAAAGATACAGCGTTTATCTATACTATTCATGTTAGTTTTAATACCCTCTATCACTCTGGTTGCTTACCATACAAAACGTTGGCATCCCGATGAGTGTAAACTCCCGAGATTTAGGCCTACTGAGGCGATGTAAAAGGGGGATAGGTTCTACACAGCTTCAACATTAGATTAACTTACATAAAAAATGCCACCGTAGAAAATATGCCAACTACGTGGTAGGCATGCTTCATCTGGCTGTTATCTGGATACAGAACAGCAGCATCGATGATGATCCACCAACCGTGAAAAAACTATGAGACAAAGAAAACAAATTACTTTTATTTTCTGATGGCAACTCAAGGCCGTAGCAAGAGGTTAAAAACAGACAAGGCAAAGATGCTTTAAATATAACTATTAATATCAATATGACGTTCTCTGCTGGGGAATTGGGGTGGGTGGTTAAAATTGAACATTTCAGACTTGGCTCGTCTGTCTCATGTTGGCTACGGTTCTGCAACCAGTTGCTGCAACTGTAATATCAGGGATCAAGGATGTTAAAAAGGGGGTGTTTAGGAGATAGAAAGAAAGAGACACCCTCAAATTAACATATTCTATTTATTATATTCTTGTTTGATGACCGACTTACAAATATTCCAGCCAACACTGATGCAATAGCATTTCTCTTGTCCCCAATGCGACAGCATTCTGGCAGGTGGCATTGCACATTATCCAAACAACCCGACATGATTCACGACACGATTCACGACACTTGTTTACGATGATAAATTTCTAAAAATCTAAAAAGATACAAGATTAAGAATCTAAAAACAGTAAAAAAACATACCTAGGTTTAATTTAAATTCACTTACAAATAAAAGTCTTATTTATTTAGGTTCACCTAGTTAGAATAATAATAAATATTCATATTATATTTTTCAAGGATCATGCATGGAGGTATAAAAACAGCAATTATTGTTATCACTTAGCCTAGCACTGGGGGAACAACCAACCACAGCAAATTACTTCTGCAGCAGCAGAAATATGCGGGTGGTAAAGCCCAACGGGGAACAGACGATCGGGACCACGGACGATTGGGCCCAAGACGATCGGGCCCAGAAAATGTGGTCCCGATCGTCATACCAGTTGGGCCCGATCGTTCAGTGTTTTTAGAACCACGTTGGGCCCAATCGTCTTACCAGTTGGTCCCGATAGTCTTTTGTGTTATATAAAATAATGTGCCACATTTCATCATTTTTCATTCCTAGTGCTTACTTAGTGCCAACGTGCTTTTCTTGCGTAATTAAGATTTTAATTAAAAAGGTTATAAATTAGATTTTTTCTGATTTATCATAATTTTCCCCTATTAACACAACTGGTTTTAAGAATTTCTTACCAATACTCTCGATTTATGAATAAATGTGATTGATTTTGATTGTTATTATTGTGTCTGTATTCGCATATTTATTTTTTTTAATTTTCCGAGAATGTTTTTGGCCCGATTGTCTTGTTTGTTGGGCCCGATCGTCTTTCACCGTCTCACGATTTGGGCCCGATCGTCTTGAAGTGGGCCCGATCGTCTGGGCCCGATCGTCCGTGGTCCCGATCGTCTGGGCCCGATCGTCCGTGGTCCCGATCGTCTGATAACCAGCCCAACGAAGATGGATTATTAGGCCTAATTATAGGCTAGGTAGTCTACATAATATTATAATTTATGACGTTATCCTGTAATGTATATCTAGTTATGCATATTTTCTATTATCAACGAATGTTGGTGTACAACATTAGATACTTTTTAACCAAATGAAAAGGGGAAACATACCCTTTTAAACAACAAAATCATGTAGGCCTCAGCTAGCTCTCTCCATCTACAAATAATGAGAAATCCAAATAATTACTCACTCCATTAAAAAAAACATGTTAGCGCCCTCAACATAGGTCTATGTACGTACTATAATGTTCTGTCCCTAAAAACATTGTGCTCCAAAGGCTTTCAAACAAACAAGGTGATGGATGGAATATGTTATGTATTTTCTCCATTTGATTAGTATTATAAATCGAAAGATTATGTTGCTAATATCATCACCATTGCAAACCAATTATTGTGATGGTTGCAAAACCTCAGAGCATTGGAACTCTTCATTTGTGTATAATCCTCTATTTGTGAATTTCTTTATACATTATAGTAGAAAACGTAGTCACATTCAGGTATATTTAGTCACATTTATTTTATTCCGCCTTATTGACTATATACATTATTGAAACATTTCTTTAAAAACTTTTACGTATAAAGACAAAAAAAAATACCATCATTTTTTAACGGAAGAATAATTCATTACTAGGAAATTATGTGACAGTATATTAAATACAGAAATTTGCTTTCATAATTTAGTAAGCCTAGTCTAGACTATCATCATAGTTTGACATAAAAGTGTGATGTGCCCTAATATGTTAGTGATATGACATCATCGTGTCCATATATGGGCACATACATTTTTTTTCACATAAAGTTTGATAGTGTAGATAGAGCTTATAGCAAATGGTTACAACACAATTATTTGTTCTTTTCAGAAATTTAAATTATATACACAAACACTTTGAAAAATTAATGTTAAAATTATAATTATATTAAATAGTTTTTAATTTCAAGAAGAAAGCAAAATATAAACAAATCTAGTAAAAGAAAAAACCAAGTGAAATTTTGAAAAAATGAATAAATCTATAAATATATCAAAGTATAAAATACTTGAAAATGATAGAAAGTACCAAGTTCTTATTATTTATTTACATTATACTGTACACATTAATAGTTTATTTTAGGTTTAAATATAGTTAAGAGTAAAATTCAAATGTAATACATTTGTTTATGAAGGGCAAACATCCGTTGTTGTATTAAACAGTAGAATCTCCCATTTGTGACACTTTTATTGAGACGACATACTTGTCCGAGAAATAAAGGCGATATATAATTTGACACTAGTCAGGGGATACCCACAGACGAGAAGAACGGTAATTGGAAAACCGTAGAGCTTGTCCCAAATAGAATTATATCTATCATGAGCAGAAACCCCCTGTCTGTGTTTTGTATAAGAAATAACAGATTCTAAATTTGCATTACAGTTACTGTCCGTCTGTGCAAATTGGCCTGTAAGGGGACAATCTGTTGGGCCTGTAAGGGGACAATCTGTTGGGCCTAGAAGGTATTCCTATTACTAATAACACTGTAGTACCTTATATTCAACAGTATTATAGAATTCATTTTAAGCTTACATATAATATCATAAATCAGTTCTCAGAGTTTTAAACAGCTTCTGGGTTGTTTGACAAAGAGCGTATTTATACTAAAAAATGCAGGGGATCGGTTTTCATGCACGGCTCATCATTTACAAATCACAATATTAATAAACTGTGAATGTTGTGTGTTTTATTCATGTTGTATGACTGCGTGGTAGGCGTGTCTCAACAGAGCGTAGGGAAAACAGGATTCAAGCAAGTCTTGCGTTAAGTACGGCGATTCTTGCACAATCTAAAAAGGAAAAAAAAAATTTTATGATGATACAACAATTTAATATTTTAACAAATCTGTATTGCAACAAGACAATCTCATACATGAGTGGGGGTCATAGGGGTCCTGACCCCCTAATTTTTAGAGAAAAAAATGTGAACACATCATCCCCTTCACAAAAAATCGTAATTTTATCAACTTAAAAATTGAAACAAATGATGTATCAATACAAATTGCTGCACAATACTCTATTATTTGTTGACACTCCCCCTCCTTGATTTCAGCGCTGGCTGCGCCCCTGACTATAATAATAATGTAATCTTGTATAATATCTAAAATAATGATCTGTACCTGATCCAGAAGTAGGTAGACAGACTCTCGACCTTTCATTGACACTTTGTCCGTCTCTTGGCTAAGACGAAGTAAGCTTGATGATGCCAACTACAACAAGGATATTAAAAATCATTATTTTATTCATAAGTAATGGTAGAGAGGGGAATTCTTAACTCCTAACATAATTATTTGTAAAGTAGTGGTAGGGAATCTCCAGATCCTCATAATTCACATGCATGTTGAAATATGTCTTTATGATCAGATACAACATTCTAAGTTAAGCTCAAAAATTGCCCAAATATGGTAGTGATATGCCCAAATACGGTACTGATATGACATCATCATGACCATATTTGTTGTCACATAAAGTTTGATAGTGTAAACAGAGCTTTAACCAATGGTTTTGAACAGGGAAAGCGCTAACATATAATATTAATAGTCTTTCAAAAGTGGGGATCCTAGCACTCTCTTCCCTCAGTTACATAAACAGAACAGTATCTACACTCACAGCAAGAAATTCTTGAAGTCTCTCTTCTGTGTCATTCTTATTGTGTATAACAAACAGTGATGCTGCGATAGTGTTAATAGCCTTAGCTAGACAATGGCTGTTGTTGGGGTGGGCATCCAGAACAGAGTTGTACACTGTCTGTTCACTCTTTGCTAGCGTTCGTAAGCTCAACGCTATGAACACGATCAGGAGACACGAATAATTGTAATCTTGATCAGGGTCAACTGAAATAAAAATTGTACATTGTAAAAAATAAAATCCATTCTTAAATTTACAGGTATTAGTTCAACATACACAGAAATATCGGAAGTTATGATGTCTGAAGCTATACTAAGAATTGGGGTCAGTTATGCAATCTATCACAACACAAATTTATTAGGAATGCTAAGAGTTTGTATTTACGTTCTATTGGTTTTATAGTAAAATATAGTGTGGTGTAATTGAAAGATTCTTATTCTTAAAGATGTATTGTCCCCCTGAAAAAATAATTCTTAAAAAAATTTTGTTGAATATTCCATTTTAATGCAACATAATAGTTATCCACTTTGACCAAAAATTGGATTGAAAAAATATGTATTTACCTGAAAAAATGTAATTGAAGGCAAAAAATTGTCAAATTGGCTGCCAGCCAATGCATTTTTGGTTGAATTTAACCATTTATTTTGTCATTTTACTAGTGAAAACATAATTTTTTTTTGTTTTTTTTTTCTTTTTTTTCATAGTGTACACAGAGCTTAACTACAAATTTGTTGATGTAAATAATGTCGATTTAATATGTGGATAATCAATAAAAATATAAACCAACTTACTGCTTTTCTCAGATTGCAAAGCACGTACAAGTGCTGGGTCTACATTCACAGAAAGGCCAACGCTGGAGGCCAACTCGTTAACGATCATGGAGCTACCATCCGGCACATGTTCACGGAAGTCGATGACCGAGTTGTTTAGGAACGGTACTCGTATACCCAGCACCTAAATTGTTAATAACCATTAGGTAAATAATTTGTAATTTATTGCAGTAAAAATAATGTAAGATAAAGGAATTTGGACAGTATTTAACAGGTTTAATTTATACAAATTACACTTACATCAGCTAAAGCCTCTTGAGTGAGACATTTAAAGGCCAAAATGACACCAATAATGTTCAGTCGAGTCATCAAGTTATCAACATCTAAAAGCAAGACAACAAAAATGATTAACTAAAATTATTTAAAGCTAGCTCTGTCAATAAAGCTCAGTTAAAGTAAATTAGTATAGCTTTGTCAAGGGACTATTGCAAATATTATTTCTTCAAAGAAATGTTGTTTTTGAAAATATTTTCAGAGAGAGATTTTTTTTAGCAATATGTCTCGTATATTACTATTAAGGGTGGTATAATAGTAGAAAACATTGTTTTAAATCACCTACAGTATAGCAAGTTACAGTTAAGTTTAATCATGTATATCAACTTACATTTAAGTTGCTGGAAGAGTTCTGTCATTTTCTCTGGCTGGTCAAAACTTGTTCTGAGTTGTTGGAGAACATCATGATTTTCTACGACCAATTTCTATCAGAAAAAGAAACAAAATAATTATCAACAATAATAAGTATGGACCTTTTCAGAAGATAATTGTTCTCATTAGAAGTTAAATGAAGATGGTGGAAACTTTATTGCATTGACCTTACCTTGAGCTCACCAATCTGACTTGCGATATGCCACATCAAACTCTCACGCAGAAACTTCATTCCGTAAGCACCAAGCAATTCTGCCAAAGCCCGTAACTCTGAAACATAATCATCATTATAACCATCAATATCTTATATCGTTTGCATGACAAAATTCACTCCAGAGGACGATCAAAATATATTGATCAAAATGTCGCAAACTAAACTACTGTATGTGGTGTAACGCAAACTTTATATTAACATTTGATTTTGCCATGCAAATCTTAACAATAAACTATTGTAAATATGTGGTGTGATCATATTGATTTCGCCATCTTCCCATCATAGATCCTGTCTGTTACAGATTAGTTATAAACAAATTAAAGTAGAAGAATTGTATATTAAGGGCACCTGTGATATCAGTGTACTCCTCAGCATTGAATGGAAGCTGTGGGTCTGGAGCCAGGCTGACGAAGGCCTTTTGGTAGGGAGAGTAGCAGATCTGGCCAGCAGTCACACGGCGCAGCAATGTCTCTAAATACCTGTTAGGAAAAAAGCGAAACACAATAACACAAGCGAAAGGAGTAATAAACCAAGATTGATAAAACTGTAAGAACAGACATAGACATAGGAATAGACATGTAGGGACATAGAGACATAGGGCACATACAGACATAGGCACATAGAGACATAGTAGGCACATAGAGGCATTAGGCACATAGAGGCATTAGACACTTAATGACATACAGGTATATACATAGATACGTTTCTATGAATATGTCAGTACTCAAGGTTCGTACTCTGCATTGAAGCTGATTGGTGACTGGTTAGCATAATAAAAGTCTTCCACTATTTCATTTTTTAATATACCTTACCATTTCTGTTTATTATTTTGTATTGTATTGCTATGGAGGAAAATAAATGTCTTTTGAATTGAATTTAATTTAATTGAATAGATAAAACTACAGTATTTAAATAAATTAACATTGTTACATGGTTTTATTCCAAATTCTAGTCATGGTAGCTAACAAGACAACAATTGGTTTTGGAGCAAGTTTCTGACAGCCATCACCGACGGCAATGAGTACAAACTTACCAGTTTGTGTAGTTGAGTGTTATTGTCTTTTCACCATGTGCATCTTGTTGTTGTGTCTGCTGCAGTAACACACTGTTGAACACTCGAGTTATATCAATATGAACTAAAAAAAATGTATAAATACACCATTATTTTATTATTAATATTCAATTCCTTTATTGGATCAAGTAAACAGTGATGAAGTTGACATAAATATTTAAAAAAACTTTATCAAAGAAAAAAAAAGAAAAAAAAACATAGTATAACACAAATCAAACAAGTTACTAAAATATATCATAGTCCACAAATCAGTCTTTCAATGGCCATCATAGTACGTCCAGGAACATAAACCAAAAGGGGTTCACAATTTGCTTATCATAACTCAGTTTCTGATCATTCAACAATCATTGAAAACTCCGTGGAAAGTAATGAAGTTTTTTGTGTGTTGTGTCCTGACTTTGGGGAGGGTGAACATGTCATTTGTCTCGCATTCAAAAATCAACATATCAACAATTACAGGATGAAAACACATGCTTTATAAACCAAGTCTCAGTGTGAGGTAGGCATAGAGCCATCTGATTGGCCATACTCAGTTGTCCATTGTCTATAGTAAGTTGTATAATACCTCTATAGAGATAGTGTAATATATTTTACCTTGGTTCTCAATGCTCTGTAGTACACCCATGTATGTTTTAACACTAAGCAGTAACTCAGACGGCTTGGCTATTTCTTTAGTGTCTGGATTGTACATCATCATTCCCACAAGGGCTCTGTGAATCAGAAATTAAAACAAATTGTATTGATTTACTGATAACGTATGAATGTAACATAATAAGATTATTGGTACGTCAAAAAAGGAAGGATTTTAACATTTAACTGTTAATTATCTACATTTGCTGAATGCCTGATGACGAACCCTGCAAAGAGTACGCTTTGTATGTTCCTCAACATGGGAAAAGAAAATGAGGAAGGCAGAGAACCAACTTTCTGAGATACATCCAACAGCTTTTAGGGGATGAAGGAGGCATGATTACAACTGATAAGCTGTCAGTGTTAGCCAAGGACCGTTGTGGCTGGAGAAAGCTTGTAGTCGCCTGCTCCGCAGCCGACTGATGATGATCTACATTTGCTAATTATTCCTCTTTTGATTTGAATCACTAAAATATGATATTTAACTTAATTCTGCTTAAGCCGTCTACACTGTAGGGAGTGAGTGGCCGAGCGGTTAAGACAGTGGAACCGTAATTACGTAGCCATAACATCGGCAGCGGTTCGAGGCTCACTCACTCCGTGGTTCTGGTGGTAGAACGAGTCTTCTCGGATAAGGACTATAAACCGTAGGTCCAGTGTACACATCTAGCTCGTGTGCACTTTAAAGAACCTAGTGCATCTTTCGAGACGAGTAGGGGGTTACCCAGTATAAATATATATTCAATCAATTCAATCAAACTATAAAAAATGACAAAAAAATGTGACATCATATCACTACTATACTTAGGCACATCACCATCATATTTGGGCACACACCTTTTTTGTCACATAAAGTTGATAGTGTAGACAGAGCTTTAGATGTGAGATGAGTACAAAATTAAAAGAATTGTCAATTACTTTGAGAAGCGAGACTCAAGATGCTGAATGAGATATTCTCTTGGAGAGAACACATGATCCCAGACAGTGATGGACGATGAATAATTAATGGCGAAGCAAAGCTCTGTCAGCTGAGTGTGAAGTTCATCAATTCTATAATAACAAAAAACAAACTGTTAACTTCATATGGTATTGTACAATTGGTACGTTTTTTTTACCTTTATCTTATAAAGTGAAGTAATGAAGTTTAAAAAATAATAACTGCAGTCTTATATAGCACCTAATACAATGTTTTACACACAAATATGATACATAAAATATCCTAAAGCTCTGTCTACAATATCAAACTAGTTTGACAAAAAAAGTGTACAAAAATATAGTATTGATATGCCAAAAGTAAGGTAGTGATATGACATCATCATGTGACTGTCCATATATGGGCATATCACATTTTGTTTGTCACATAAACTTTGATAGTGTAAACAGAGCTTTAACAGAGCGATAACCAAAAAAGGAAAAAGAATCAGAGGAACAATTTTCACCGCTCTGTTCTCCGGAACAGAATTCATAGAGTAAATCAAGTTTGAATTGTTGGTCTTACTCTGTGACGTCTTCTCTGGTCTTTCGGAAGCTTTCTAGTCCAGGTTTCCGAGGCGATTGTACGTTCTTTAACTTCTTGTTTAATTCTTTAATTGCATTCTTCTTTTGGAGGTCAATAACCAGAACAATTGCTGCATTTTTCGGGAGAAGCTACATTCAAGAAAATCACAAATAATAAGAAAATATAATGTATAACACACACACACTATGTTGGTGGAATATAATTTCTCCATGGGACAACTATTTGAAAAATGACATGAACTATCGCTGAACCTCGAGTAAGATGGTTATGAGAAAAAAGACAGTGAAAATTAAAGCAACTCTTAGAGTGGCTAGAATAACTGTATTTTTATTTCCCAAGAAACAAAAGGTATTAATTACCTGATCGCTGAGAGTGCATTGCTCTGAACAGATCTTGGTAACAACATTCTTCACCGACTTGGCCATTTCATCTAAGAACAAATTTGTCACAGATACACTTCTCTCACCAATATGATAACGCTGTTAAAAAAAACCATCATTATTCAACTCCAAATTTGTTTCAAAACCCTTCTGCCTGATTGGTGCTTACATGCAACATACCATTTGGTAAAAAATACCCAAGAAATATTTAATTATTTTAACTTTATTTTTCAATGTTGAATGTGGTTATCTATCCAAAAATGTTCAGATTGACTAAATCATTAATTCCATAATGTGTATAAGGTCTTCAATGTTTGGTATGTGTTACCCTACACTGTATTATGCTGTAGTACGGTATCATTAACCATTTGCAGTTGTTGCTATTTAGTATTAATGAAGACAATAGGGTAATTCATGTTTGGGGTGCGCAGTACATCATGGACTGTTCCATTCCATTATGAGGGCTGAATTTACCTTTCCTAAGAACACAAACCATTTCTACACATGTTAACCCTGTGTTTCATGCTCTCTTAACAAATCATTATCTAAATTTTGTTTCTAGTACATCAGAAATTTAAAATCTCATGCACATGACAAAACAATCAGAAAAAAAACAATGCAATGAACAAATAAAAACAAAAACAACCACACAAAAAGAGACGTTTATATTTTTATATGAAAATATTACTGTTTGTTTCTAAAATGTATTATAACTATGTTGGTGCAATCATGATATTTATTGTCTGCTTGAATGATCAAGTAATGACCTTTGACCCATTGTTAACAGCCTTCATTGACCTTTCTGACATTCTTTCAATAATGAAAATTTTATAAAGACTCAAGCTATGTCTTTTTTTTGGTGACAACATTCAATTTCTAAAAAATTAAAATACATCGTTATGACTAATGATCTTAAATAAATAATATAATTCACAAAAAATAAAAAATGATACAAAGCTACTGAACTCAAATTTAACAACTAGAAATTAAAAAATTGCAACCAAACACTGTGAACAACTTTAGGGTGGGCAACCAACAATCCAAATGGTGGATTCTTTTTTTTTTTCTTACCAAATCCATGAAATAGGTTTTGTTTTCACGGAAGTCCCATGGCATTTTCTGAAACAATTATTTAGATTACCGTATCATAACTGAATAAACTGCGCATCAAAACATAAAAATAAATAGCGGGAAAAAATCTATAAAATTTATACGCCAGACAGATAACTTTACCAAGCCTAACTGGGGTAAAAGTCAACCTTAAATTAGAATAACGTTGGATTTGAGACAAATTAAAAAAAATTTAAACTTAAATAAACAATGGAAACCGTATAATTAAAAAAATTACAAATAATGTACATTACAAAGAAAAGTACAGTAATCATTGATAACATGAAAAATAGTTCCTACCACATGACTAATATTATAGATGACAATTTGACTTATTTTGGAAACAGACAGATTTATTACTGATAATATAACCTTTTCCATTTTTAGATAACGATAACGAATACTGCCTTGATATAAAAAGAAATCAAACTTACCTCTTCAGGGCAAAGGTCGTGAGTACAATCAATGAAGTGTGAGCATATGAGAGGGTATGCAATGGTGTAGCGTATCTGGGAGAAATCCTTAAGGCCTTGTTCAAATGACTTCTCAAAGAATCGGCCAAAGTGACTGAAAAAAATAAGTCTTTGATTTTAACTGTAATTATATAACAAACTTTATAAGAAAATTCATTGAAAAATAAAAACAGTAAAACTCTGTCTACACTATAGTGTAATGTGTCCAAATATGGTAGTGATATGCCCAATTATGGTAGTGATATGCCCAAATATGGTAGTGATATATGATGTCATCATGTCCATATGGGCACATCACATTTTTTGTCACATTAAGTTTGATATTGTAGCCAGAGCTTTCTTCTTTGCCTTGAATGCAAAATATGATAAACTGAACTCACCAGAAGACGCTGAGATCAGAAGTCTCCAGAAGAAGTTCATCCAGATGATCCACCATCATGGTATGAAAGACAATGGAATTCATTGTTCTACCAAGATCCTGGTTGTCAGTCAACATCAGCGTTGCCTTACTGACGCTGGTGTAGGCTTGCAGACGGAACCAATCCAGTCGGAATCCACGGAAATCAAAGATTTCTCCCTCTTCAACTACGAGATACAAAAGATCATGCTAAATTAAGATGAGCAATTTACACGCTTTTGATTTGCGACTACCTTGCTAGGTCAGGTCAATCGATGTATCATTGGTCGTCACCTAGACTTACTATAGAGACCATCTAAACAATGACAAGTTGGGGAAGGAGGAAACACATCACAATACAGTACTTTGGCATACTCACACTGAATTAACATGACATACTTTGGTCGTCGGTCGTCACAAATTGATCCCACTAGAGAGGCAATGCAAGGACGTAACACAATGCAGGTGATTTGACCAATCACAATCGATGGATTATTCAAACGGTCGCTTGTCATTGGTCACTCGCCTTGCCTCTCTAATGAGAACCAAGTCTAATAATGGGTATGTTTAAGTAACTTGATGCTCAACACAATCTGTAACACTTAATTATTACGGTGTTTAATGTGTACAGATTGATGCTAGCAATGTAAAGTGGGCGAGTACTTACTCTGTTTCACACTAAGACTTTCCATTGTGTTGACAAATGATGTTAAGATAACAGACTCATCTTCAGGACATACAGTTAGACTCTAAAAAATACAAAAACAATTTAATATATAATTATAAGATGAGGGTGTATCAATTTGATCTGTGGGGACTAGTGCTGTTCTGCCGTAACGTGCCGAGAGTGTTAAAGAGTCGCTATCCATTTGAGTTTAAACAATACCATGAAAACTCCAGTGGTCTAATGGTTAAGACATCTGCATATCAAGAAGAAGGTTCTGGGTTCGAATCTCGGTTGGGGTTATTTTTTCTCATTCTCACAGATTTCCTGATCTTTATCGTTTCAAATTAATTAATTAAATTTCAATATATCACTGGGAGGTTTAGAATTTATTCTGTGCCTGTGCTGTTTATATATATATATATAAACACAAAATGCACATACAAAAAAGATTTGTAACAAGACAACACAAAAAAAAAAAATGCAATAATTTTACCTTGACAATGTTGTTCAGCACAATGGCGTCATACCCTCTCAAGTACTGAAGATAATAACGTTGAAATACCTGGTTGTATTTTTTAACAAGACCTGAAATATAAATAAACAAATGTTTTTTTTATTCTGAAATTATTAAAATCGCTAGTCCAAAGTTGGGCAAGTTGACAGTTAAGAATTTGTGATTTTTATTTTTTTCTGTAACATTATTTGCCATAATCTGTTGATACTTACTGCGTAATTCCTCCACTAGGAATAAAAGCTCCGGAAGATTTTCATCTACTAGATCGTCAGTGTTAATCTTGACCTTTGACCTAGGTGGTCTGTATTCAGAGTGTCTGACAAGCCACAATATTTCATCCTTTGTGAATGACAAGGCCATAAAGACATACAATGCCTAAGGACAAAAATGTAATATTTGTAATTTTAATTATTTCAGAATTTTCTGGCCGATTTTAGATTGGTTGTTCTTATATATATAATCTACCGGTATGGTATACTGAATATTTTTACCTTAGGACCAAGGAGTCCAGGCTGGTCACTAAGAATGGTCACCAACTCTCTTAACGCCATCCTCAAGTATTTGCGTCGTTCGCGATGCACTTCCGGCCTGAAATTGAAAGGTAGAAAAGAACATAAAGTATATATGTACCAAGATGTACTGTAATTTTAAAAAAGCTGGTTTGAACAACTAGAAATGACATACATTTCAGATGGTACATGTGAATTTTTTTGTTTATTTTTGTGCTAGTGTTTGTATAAAGAAACTTACGCATTCTGCAAAGCATGTATACTGCATTCTTTGACTTCGGCCGCTTTCTTGTTATACCTGAAAAAACCCATAGTAATGGCATTATATCCATGCTGTAAATATCAAGTATCAAGCATCATAATACCCATATATAGTAATGGCATCTCCAAATTTGGACTTCCATATATAGTAAAGGTAAGATGATGTATTAAAATCATTGAAGCGTGGTTCTCACTATAGCATGCAACTGACACAACGTAAGAAAATGCCCTTCCAATAATTTTGTTTGCTGCCGCCTGCGTGAAATCTAACCTGCTTGTTGCGCGTCAATGTTACTTGCAGGTAGACTTTGACCTGGTTCACCCCGGATACTGTTTTCCAGTGTCCTTTTGACTTGCGTTGCATCAAACGATGTTTCCCACTTGTGATTACGCAATACATCACTTTGCCTCGAGACATCACTGCGTTACATTCTAGTGGGAACCACGCTTGAGATGCTATTCTCCGAGAATAAAAATGATGATGTACTTACCCCTTGATAGAATCAAAGAAGACTTCAATGTATTTGTGAAATGTAAGGATTTCGTCACGAAACAAGGTGATACAATAACCACCTTGCAGAGCTGGCTTCCACAGATGGACAGCTCTAGGTTGATTCAGTAAGTTAGGGCACACCATAAAACCCACTATAATAATAAAGACAAGACAATTTCAATTCTACATGATAGCATAGAATTCTGGGCTTCTTTATGTTTCTCAAACATAAGTGCATTCTAATTTTCACAAAAAACACTGTAATATTATTTCACAATGATGTATGTTATGAAAATAAATTGAATTGAATTCTATAAATGGTAATTTGTACAGTACGGTTTGATCATTTGTGTGAGTTTATTTATGGAATTAAATGAGGCAATTCAATGAAACATGGAAACCCTAACCCTAACACTAACCCCAACCCCTAACCCTAACCCTAACCCCTAACCATTTTATGCCAGCTATACACTTACACACACCAATCTTGATTACTGTATATTTTGTATTTTAAATGATGTATTTTATCTGTATTTTAAAAGATGTGTTTTACCTGTATTTTATCACAACTTTTTAACTCATTTTTGTATTTTTATGTGAATTTTTAACTTCTAATGAAAATAATTTCAAACTATGTACTATATTTTACAGTGTTTGACCATGAATAAATGAATTGTGAATTTGTATATTTTGAAATGTATAGAAATCAACTTACAAATAATCCAACGCTCCATTGCATCTAAGGAAAAGTATTCACAACGCATCTATTAAAACAACCATTATATTATAATTAGGTACAAATATAGTTCATATATTTTGAATAATATTATACGATTGATATCATCATTACATAAGACAGTCCTGTAAAATATGTTTAAGTGCCAATTACTTTCCATTTGTCTGGAGAAAGTTCTGAAACTATCCACAGATCAACAGTTAAAAATCATACATATTCATGACTTTATATCATAATGCCCATAGTATTGTATCTCCATATTTGGTTATAGATGTAAAAATGCCCACATATAGTAATTGTATCTCCATATTTGGTCATAACATATGTCATAATGCCCACATATAGTAATTGTATCTCCATATTTAATGCCCATATATAGTAATTGTATCTCCATATTTGGTTATTAAGGTATGTCATAATGCCCATATATAGTAATTGTATCTCCATATTTGGTTATTAAGGTATGTCATAATGCCCATATAGTAATTGTATCTCCATATTTGGTTATTAAGGTATGTCATAATGCCCACATATAGTAATTGTATCTCCATATTTTGGTTATTAAGGTATGTCATAATGCCCATATATAGTAATTGTATCTCCATATCTGTTTATAACTCATTCTGGTCATAATGCCCATGTATATAGTAAAGTCGAATGATAATTTCATAACATGAAAAATATCATAATGCCTAATCTATTTAAAAAACAAAAATGTTGCAGGATGTAAATTATTATTCTAATAATTATTATTTTAAAGTTTAAAATATATTCATAATATTTAAAGTGTCAAATCAATATACAATAGAACTCCTTTTTTAGACCCCCCCCCCCCTATTTAGGAGACCTCCTTTTAAGGGGACACCCTTTAAGGGGACCACTTTGTAGGGTCCTGAAGGTAGGAGTTCTACTGTTTATCAAAAATACTCTCAACATGCTTCCTTGCTTATGAGTTTATGGCAAACATTTCTGTTAATGAATAAAAATAAAAACATGCAATTTTGAATTAAGTAATCAGGCAAAATGCAGGTCATTCAACTTTTGGATATGCAAATCAGTCTACCTGTAATAAAATACCCACAATGCAACTATGCCAAATATAGGGGTTTCTGCTTTATGCAAATCAGTCCACTTGTAATAAAATACTACCCATAATGCAACTATGCCAAATATAGGATTTTCAGCTTTTTATGCAAATCAGTCCACATGTATATCATATTACCCATAATATAACCATGCCAATGCAGGTCATTCAGCTTTATGCAAATTTATGTAAATCAGCCCACCTGTCTATTATAATAACCATAGAAATCTATGGACGTTGTACTATTTCTATTGGCCACAAGACGCGGTTCTTCCTGATGCAAAGAAAATGTCAGTTTAAGAACTACAGTACTTCAAATAATATAGTAAAACAAACAGTCAATGAATAGCACACAATACTGTAATGCTTGCTGCAGTAACTGCAGCAGAGTAAATCTTACAAAGATCATTCCCCCTAAGGACTTCTATTCTTTAGCAGCACTGTATAGCTCAACTTAATTACTAGGCAAAGAGAGTAAAGCATCTTGCCTAAAGCTCTGTCTACACTATCAAACTAGTTTGACAAAAAAAGTGTGATGTTCCCAAATATGGTAGTGATATGACATCATCATTTCCATATATGGGCACATCACTTTAATTTTACTTACTGTATCACTTTGAGCTGGGTTAAGCATTACTGCAGGTTTTGTGATGATACTCAGCATTTCTTGCGCCCTCCATTGCTCAGCACCAAGATTCCGTCGTGGGTAGATTTTTTCCAGAGAGAACAGTGCAGAACTCAGGCACTATTGAAAGAAAAGAAAAAAAGTGAAGAAATTATACTTTGTAAGTAAACAAATTGAAGCAATGTAATTTACTGTAAATAGTTTTGCTTTTTATTGTTTATATTTTATTTATTTTTATTTTATTCAATCGAAGCCAACAGCGATAATTACCGCCAAAAAACAGGTTTGATACAAACAAAGCCAGGATTGTTTAAAGCACCTTGATTGGTCCTAACATTGATCAAGGGCTTCGCTCGTCCAGTGCCCACCTTCACCAGAGGAAAGGCAGATACTAGATGTAGGGGCTGTCATAAGAGTCAGCAATGCTGATTTCAAATGCCTAACGGGACCCCAGCTCCATATACAGCACCCGATATTCCCAGATGGTCTCCCATCCAAGCTCTAACCAGGCCCAACGACGCTTAACTTCGGTGATCTGACGAGAACCGGTGTTTCAACATGGTAAAGCCTTATATATTATATATATATACTTGCACTGATGAAGGGCTAGTGTTGCCCGAATGCTCTGCTAACTTTTCTGGCTGTTTTACTTATCGTTTTGATTTAGCTGTTCTCTCTTTTTTTTTGTATCTCCATTGAGATCCAGCCACTGATGATACCCACAGTATTGTCATTTTCATTGCATATTTTGTTTGTACAGTACCTCCATTGTGATCCAGCCACTGATACCCACAGCATTGTCATTTTTTCAGTAATTTGCCTTTAGATTTATATATATATCAAATATGTTTATTGTAATGTAGTTTCAATTGTTGTTCTGTAATTTTTAATGCAAGCAATGGAATTTACAGAAATGGATGAGAATAAAATTTGATGAATCTTGAATATCTCTATGTTATTGATGTGTTCAGACAATAACACTGACATTAGATAAATTTTATTGTTATTCAATATTATTATAATTTTACTATAATAACAAGTATTTGGCTGTAACTACAACACAAACAAAACAGAGGTAATAACTAATATGCATAATGGCAATTACATTCTTACTCCTGAGGAAAATCGACGTATATTATATAACGTCGAGAAACTCAACAGTTCTGTTCAGAACTATATATACGTGGTGTACCACAAACTTTATATCAACAATTACGATGTAGATATAAAAATACAAATTTGTATGCTGTATAACCACCATACAGTATCATTAAATACAGTAGAAGGAAAAACAAATGATTATAACCTTTGTGTGAGGCGTGAATTCTTCCAACAACTTCCTTGTTGGTTGTTCAAAATCAACAATTAGTTTACCAAGCCGGTGGAAATTAGGTTCCCTATAAATAAAATATTTTTAGAACGTCATTCAAAAATAAAAGAGAAAAGGAAGTAATCTCTAAAGCTCTGTCTACACTATCAAACTTTATGCAACTAAACCATTTGATGTGGCCATATCACTGCCATATTTGGTCATACCAGTGGCATATTTGGGCACATCACATATTTTGTCAAACTAGTTTGATGCTGTAATGTAGACGGAGCTTAAAATTAACATAAAAAATCAACACGTTACGCTACAATAATGTTAAAACTCTGGATAAAAAAAAACAAATAAAAAACCACAGTGTGGTTAGAGAGATCACTTTCTAAACTGTCATGGATGCAGGGGTGAGCTCCATGTGGTGGCAGCTCTACATGAAAGGGACCTTAAAGCTCTGTCATTCTCTTACTTTCTTAAGCTCTGTCTACACTATCAAACTAGTTTGACAACAAAAGTGATGTGCCCAAATATGGTAGTAATATGACATCATTGAGTCCATATTATGGGCACACCACATTTTTTTTGTTGCATAAAGTTTTTGATAATGTAGACAGAGCTAAAGTATGTAACATCTAGTGCACTAAACTTTAAGATGGTTACATATAAAGGAGTAATATATTAAATACATTAGCAAAATCTTATCTTACACTTTGTGATTGGAGAGATGATAAGCCTGGTTGTAAAGACCCAACATGGCCTTACGATCTTCTACTCTTGCTAGCATTATCATTAAGGAGATGTAGATGCAGACCAGGTCTAGGTAGCACTTGGTTAAATCAAAATTAGTTGTCTGCAAAATTGAATTGAGTGAAGACACAATAAGTATATTAGCAAAAGGACAAATGATCATGATACTATCGGTGGGATAATAAAAGTGGTAGAATTTCTTTTAAAAAGATTTGCAAAGACTGTGCTACTGTAAATTAGTAGGCATAGCGCATATAACTAAATCAAGTAGCTAACAGTGTAAATCTGTGTGTTTGGAAGGTATGTATGCCAGCTAATTATTAAATTTTCAATATTTTTTTGGGAGTGTAATAAATTTGTAAACTTACAATATCAAACCGGACGTTACAAGCATCAATAATCACCATTAATTCGGCTACATGATCCTATAAAAAAGAAGATATCAATGTATATTGGTTTGCATTGGATTTGGTTTGATGCAAATTTGTACCCATTTTTTTACATGTTTGGTGGGATCATAGAGATGGTGGGATTGGTTCAATCAGCCCAAAGGAAGATGCGTAACTATCAAGGTTTTTACTCGACATTGATAGACTGTAACTAAATCCAAATAGAACACCTACCTTATAGTCCAGAATATCTCTAAATGTTAAGTAATATATGGAGAGAACTTTCATGATGTCTCCTTTCCTATGATCTACAGCATTTAACTGACCCTGTTAAGTAAAAAAAAAAAATTAATACATAACCATGGTTACTGTAGGTTTTGCAGTGATATATTTTATTATAATTAAATAATATTAAAATTATATTTTTTGATGGGTTTTTTATGGAAAATTAAAATAAAGTACTGTACATGATCATTGTTCATATCCGTCTGTGGAAACTTATGAACAATCTTTTTCACACATGCTTCTAACGCCTTCTCGGACAAGAATGGAGGTTTTGATTTTGGATCTTGACATGCCTGAAAAAAAATATGGTTCCTTGATTAATTAAAGATATTTTCCATGCATGGCTGATCTAGGCATCATCAGATACACGTCATAGCGCTACTGCACTAAAAATAATATTTGCATAATTATTTCTCAATTTAAAAAGCTGACTTGTCACTTGTGTGCAATTTAGAAATTGTGCAAATTCATTGTTTGAATCCGGGACAATTCGGCACTGAGACGATTCTGTTTAATGTGAAATTGCAGAAATATCTTTGAATAAACAAATTCTGCAACCGTCGTAATTATTTTTTGAGCAAAATCACAAGTAAAAACTTTATTCAAACAAATTGTTGTATATAATTACATTAATAAGGCTTTTATGCCTGGCTACCAACAATTGAAAATATTGTAAGTGCCTAGCCTTATTCTTTAATAATAGACAGCAGCTGTGTATGCTACAATACAGTACATGCAGGATCAGTTGCTCACTCAACTCTAAATCTGCAACCTATTCAACTGACAGGCCTAAAAATAAACAAAGTGGAGGCCATAATTATGAATTCAGATGTTACCTTTTTAATGTTATAAAGGCGAGCAACCATTCCAATGCCACGCTCATTTAAGATTGTTAATTTCTCAGCCAGCTTTTGTTGGCTCTGATTTAGCTGTCGAGACATGTTTTTGGGTACGTTTTCAAGCTAATTTCAACACTCAAATCAACTCCATCAACGCCCCGTCGTGAACCCGGAAACAGCCTCGGTCGCGGCTCGCGGCTCTTTTTATCGTAGGTACGTTTTGTGTTGCGGAAGCCTAGCCTAGGCGTGGTGGTTCTGGATAAACGAGGCTACTACTTTTTGGATTCGTCCATTATTTGTAAAATTTCTCAATTAATTTTATTTGAAAGAGTAACACATTTCTTTTGTTTAAAAAAAAATAATTTAGTAAAATCATTATTTTGTATTTATGTAAATATTTTTGGTCATAAGTGATGCGAATATAAATCAAAATAGAAAGTGCAATCATGTTTTTTAAACAATTTATGACATATTTACAAACTGAAAAGATTCAAAATACTGAATATTAAAGATGTATTGTCCCTTTGTCAAATTCAAAAAAAATAAAAATAAAAAGATTTCGAAAAAAAGTGGGTCATTTTGAAGTATCATAATAGTTATTAACTTTCACCAAAAATTAGTCGGAAAAAAAATCATTTAACTGAAATACAGACGTTTTTTGGTTCAAAAAATAACTTTGACTTCCAGTCAAAGTTTTGATCAAAACATATCTTATAATGCAATGCGCTTATTTGGCTACTCTGTATGCATAATCATAAAACTTCCTCGCGATCTGTGTGAAAACACCTTCTCAACCGTGACAAGTTGTAAACAATCCTAATTAGCATCATGCATAATGTATACTCATGGTTTAAAATCTTTGTTTACTTTTAATCGCGACTAAGTCAATAACTTTAATATTACTTTGATATGGCCAATAAAAATTTAGTATATTTTGACTTTTTTTGTGTTTCAAGGGACAATACATCTTTAAAAGTAAAAACAAATATTTCTCTTTCTTTCAAACCTGTTAAATTTATTCAATTTCTTTTGCTTTTATGTATATTATGATAAATAGCTTGAAATAATTATAAAATAAAAGTACTAATGTACATCTACACAGACTGAAGGCACTAGTAGAATATAAAATAATACAGTTAAATAAATGAAACAAATAAAAACAAGAGACATGATTTGTTAAAGTACATAAGTGGAGCTAACAAAAGCGAACACATTGTGAGTTGCTCATGAATAAGAAACTTTTTGTTTAAATTTGATACAGCAGTATTTTAATAACCAACATTATGAATTACCACACCATCCTTATTTGCATAAGTAGAGCTATATATACAGTATATCCATAAATGTTATTTTTTTAAAAACTTAATTTGCTTACTTCTTTATTATTATTGAAACTTAATTATTTATATACTGCATAATTACAATTTGTTGACATTTTTATTCGCAGCCATCGAGTGAAACATGTGACAAGTTAGTACATAATTGGCCTTAAGTTCAAACTTTATATTTTTTAGAGAATGTTTCTAAGAAACACAGTTAGTTCTTAAAGAGGGAAATTAAAACAAAATAAGTTAAAATGAACAAAATATTTGTTATGTACAGTAAGTGTTTAGATATACAAAAAAAAAAAATAATTAAGATAAAAACACTGTTGTAGCTATATTAAATATAGTACTTTGTAATAGACTATAATGTGTCTACAACTTAATGCAATCAACGTCTTAAAATGAAAAACTTTCTTAAATTCTTATATCATTATTTTCTTATAAATAATCAACAATCCACATGACACTATTTTTATAAACACCTAAAACTTACTAGTTTTCAATATCAGTGATGAGGTATAGTCCCGGGTATAGTCAATAACTTTTACGCTAATTTTCCAACTGTGTGGTGGAAGGTATGTTATCCGAGAGACACTTCTATACCTAGTGACTTACTAGCAATAGAAGTGTGAGTGAAGTATAGCTTACTGTGAATATACTCATGAAAAAACAGGTATCACTCACAGGCAATGAGCCCCTGGTTTAGCACTCCTAAAGCCTTGTCTGTAGCACTATCAAACTTTATGTGACAACAAAATTTGATGGGTACATCACATTTGACCATATCACTACCAAATTTGGGCACATCACACTTTTTTTTATCAAACTAGTTTGATAGTGTAGACAAAGCTTTAAGAACCCTATAACACTGGTTAGTTGCAGTGGACGGCTCATGCTCGGGGGCGCTGGGTTTAGTCAATGAGTGCTCATAGCAGTTACGCTACTGACGGGTATAATGCTAGCACACGGCAAGCTTTACATGACATTTTTTTGGGACAATTTCATTACATGCTTCAGTCTATAAAAGCTACAGCAATTAGCATTGTAAGAAATTACTTACTACAAATAATTCATATAAAGATAATAGTAATGGCAGTGTTCTATGTTTTTAACAGGGACATATAAAGTCAAATGTAGCACCAACATTTCGGAGATGATCTTGTTTTAATGTGAAAACCATGTTTTAATCTATTTAGAAAAAGCATTAAGTCTTAATAAAAATAGGTGACCTGACAATATACGCTCAATAAAAAAAAATCACTATTCCCTTTTCTTTAGAGGCAAAAAGTTATTACTAAGTTTACAATGAGTAAAATAAAGAAGTCAAATATATTTCTACTGATAAACTATATTAAAGATATTTTGTCCCCTGAAAATTAGATGAATTAAAGACATTCTTAAGCTCTGTCTACACTATCAAACTTGATTTGACAAAAAGATGTAATTTGTCTATATATGGACATGATGTCATATCACTACCATATTCGAGCACATCACAATTTTTGTCAAACTAGTTTGATAGTGTGGACAAAGCTTAAGGTAAAATGTCAAAATTATTCTACTGCAGTTAACTACATATAACTGTAATAACAAATGGATTTAGATTTTTTCAATATAAAAGTTTATGAGGCAGTCACTGCAATAAAAATTGTGTATGATTACCCAAAAAAAGTTTGCTGATTTCATAAACAGCTTTAAAGAGTAAACAAAATACAGTTATACTGCAGTATAATAATTTTTACATTGTTCCCAACAAGAATTTATAAATAAATTTATCATATTTGTATTTATTTTGCAATAACATAAGCAAGTAAATTAGTTTACTTTTAAAATACATAGAAATTTTTCTTAGTTTAACTAAATGCAGTTAATTAAGGCTAATGAATCAAAAGAGCATAAGAGATAGAATTCATAAGATCATTAATCATAGTATCAGATTGCAAATTTAACAAAATATTATGATTATCAGGACTGTAAAAAATTTTTGTTTTAAAATTCTATATTCAGGTTGGCAGGTGTAAATATGAATACCTTATTAGGAACTGTGTTTTAGTGAACAGTCTTAAAATCACCCCTAATGGGCCTTTCACACCTGCTCCGGCACGGTCCCGTGACGACAAATCCAATCGAACGTCAATGTTTCGTTTTTACGCGGCTACGCGCACATCGATTGGTGCTTGGCCGCGTGAAGCGTCGTGAAAATGAAACATTGGCGTTTGATTCGCCGGACCGGAACAGGTGTGAAAGGCCCCTAAAACTTGTTGATACATGACACCAACATTTTACAGTCCAGATATCACAATTAATTTTTTGTTTATGATTCTTTGGTCTTCGTTTCAGGGGACATTTTTCTTTACCTGATTTTACCCATTCGATAAAGTTGCTTAAACTATCAAATATTTTTATATATAATATTTACAAGGACAATAAAACAGCTGCACGAAATGTTCATTCTTGTGAAAATGTGCTACCCTGTCTCATTGTCGCTCTAAAGTTGTAGTACCATAAGAACTATGTTTTTGGATAGAGCTCCGTAAAATGCTTCTTTGGCTCTCTAACACGGAACGATTTGCGTACTTTAACTTTAGAGTCCCTGCATCTGGTACAAATAAAAATATCGGGAACACTCGTTTTGCGGATTTTAGCGCATGATAAGTGAATCCATGTGAGGCATTCGGAACATTCAATCATGGGGCGTCCGGCAAATGGTTTACTGCAGTAACACGTTACTAGTTCCCAATCTTCATCTGCAAGAAAAAACATAAAATGTATGCAATATATGAATAAACAACATCGCTAAAAAGGGCATGATTAAATATGATAACACACCTGACACACATTTGATTTGGTTAATTAAATCACGTGCCATTCAATATTAGTTTTACTAAAGTGATATTTAATGGTGATCTTTAATGGTACTTATGTAGCATTGATTCAAAATGAAAGCAATGTATTAATTAAATAAAGTTTACTTTAAAACAGTAGAGGTGTCAAATAAGGACTATTTTGTATTTGTTGAATAGGGAGACTATTCACTCTGTCATGAAATATCCCTCCCTAATCAACTCATATAAACATTCATTATCTGTATACTACTGTATTGCATCTAGATTCTGAACTAAGATTTTTCTCTTACTGAGTTTCTTTGAACCTTGGCTCTGCATTCTCTTAGTTGGTAAGCAAGGTACACTAATCTCTGATCCACTTGCAATGCTGTTCCCTTCACTATCTTGAGGACTACGACTTCGCTTGTAGTTTCTAGATTTCTGCGAAGAGAAAAAGTATCACTGTTTCATTTAAAGATATATTGTCCCCCTGAAAAAATATTTGTTTTCAATTTTTGTTGTTGAAAATGCCATTTTGATGTTCCATATATGACTACGCTTGTAGTTTCTAGATTTCTGCGAAGAGAAAAAGTATCACTGTTTCATTTAAAGATATATTGTCCCCCTGAAAAAATATTTTTTTCAATTTTTGTTGTTGTTGAAAATGCCATTTTGATGTTCCATAATAGTTATTCACTTTTACCAAAAATTAGATAAACTAAAAAAGTTATTTACCTATAAAAACTGTAATTTAAAGCAAAAATTAGTCACATTTACTGGAAGTCAATGGGTTTTTGGTTGAACTTAACCTTTTCGTTTATTCAATAAATTCAACTCTGTACATATTACAAAATTGTATATTTTTTATTCTAGGTTTTATATACTCATATTTGCTAATTTACCTCTCTCTTTTGAAGTGAAGCCTCATAGTCTAACACCCATGTACAAAACGTGTTGAAATCTGTCATTGTCCGACGTTTCTTTGTTTTATTATGCTGAAAATCAAATAAATGTTAAAATGTTAAAAATTATTTTACTAAGAAAAGCTTAGAACATAGTCTACAAGATGTAAATATACAGTGAGATCACAACCATAACTACAGGCAATTATCCCAATACCAGGAAACCAGAAACTCTCTCTAACATAACTGGATCGATGGATACCCTATTTGGTGATGCAAAATATAATTATAAAGCTTATAATTAATATTTGTTTAAAGGTTTATAAAAATGATATATTATACTAACCTCAAAATAATTAATGTCTTCTACTTCTTCTTTTATTGGAGATGGACGTTTCAAAACGGGCGATGAAACTAAGAATCAAAATAAATGAATTAGTATATAAATTGATTGTTGGTTGATAAATAGAATTTATGGTATTAAAAGGATGATCACACTCAATTAACAAATAAAGACAATTATACAATCAGCTGAATTACATGATTAAATAAAAAAAATCTATGGGGAAACTGTATCTTAATTGCAGTACTGGACAAACACAGTCAAGATATTTACCCTTAAATTAAAAGTATAGTCTATATTACAATTTAAGTATCGCATATCAAATCAAGTTTAGTAAGAGTATTTCTGGTATTCACTGTAACCCATAACATCAACTAACATAGAGTTGTAATTTAATCCCTTCAGTATAGGAAAACACGATAATCGCTAATGTCAATTTGCCGAGAAGCGGCAGTTGTTGTTCTCTCCAACGCCCAAATGTTACCAGTGTCCACTGCGTAAATGGGTCCGAGAGGCCTAGACACCCACGGCTCGCATCAAATTGTTGTCAAAATATGTTCCAAGTTTGCGTTAGAAATAGCAGACATAATACCAACTTCCAAGCATGCTATGCTACATTAAAACAATCAGTTTTCAATGCTGAACTTATAAACAATAAATATTAGTGATAATAACACATATTTTGACACTAAATCTACATATTTTGAAAGGTGATTGCTGATTTTGTCCTTCTAGCCAGCTGGTTGCCTAAAGTGTTGCAGTAAGAAAAGAGGTGGGTTAGAAAACGACTGCAAACTATTTATTTACAAAGAGAAGACATTTTCTTTTACCTGATAACATATCGGCATATATTCATGTGCACTCTGTTAGTCTTGAATCTAGGAAAATGACTTAATTAAAGACAAATTCTGCTTCTTTTCAACACTGTTCCTGTATTTTTTCACCTTTCTCGACACTTTCGGTAACCGCTTTCTTGACATACAAGGTCAATCTCATTTGCATAGGTCAACAGTCCTGACGTCACGCGTCACAGACGGGCAGAAAATGCAACTACCCCCTCTATAATTTTCTCTAATTGAATTTGAACAAATTCTCCATCATTGTAGTAACTACTAGTATACTAAGTAGTATGCTTAATGGGATTAAGAGAATTGTTTTTCACAGCGCTTTCAGACCTTTTTTTCCATTTTTAAAATTCATAATCCTTAAATCCAATTTGTTTAATGACCAACTAATGCAATATGAACATACACGCAGTACCCCACACCAAATCTTTTATTGGTCTTTTCCAGATACAAAACTAAAACCATATCAAGTAATATGTAGTAATTGTCCATACTTCCCTGATGGAAGGTGATTGGCTGTTATTAATTGTTAAATAAACAGGACATCTGTAGGCATACAGAATTGTAGTTTACTAGCATACTGGCTATATGCAATACAGTGATGTAGCCATGAGAAATAAAGTGGTGCGGTTTTCGCGAGAAATGGAACAATCTCTAAGCCACTGAGTTGTCAAAGATCTCTGTGAAAAAATAGTCAGGTTGAAACCTTACCAACTGTACTAGTGGCTATGGTCTTTATAGCTACATAAAAATACATTCTATGACAAAAAGAAATAAAAAACTGACTTAAAATCCAATTTCTTTTATTATTAAATATAATATGCTTTAATGAGAACAGAATTATCCATATACAAAAAACTCGTAAAATGTCATACATGTGATTAACCACTCCTAGTTTTTTTGGATTAAAAACATCATATTTAAAAACATTATTAAATGACATGATTAGATCTATAATAATTAATTAGTGTGATGAATTGTTATTATATTTTCAATGAGTATTAAATTTAGCAGTAATAAATAAATTCTTCCATACAACTAAACTAGTTTAAAAATACACATAAAACATTATAAATGACACAAACATGAAGGAAAAACATGAATATTAATTTACATTAAGTTGCTCATAAATGTTCACCAATTTTATGAAGAACAAATGTTTAAAGCTCTGTCTACACTATCAAACTAGTGTGATGTTCCCAAATATGGTAGTGACATGCCCAAATATGGTAGTTATATGATGTCATCATGTCCACATATGGTCACATCACATTTTGTTGTCACATAAAGTTTGATAGTGTAGTCAGAGCTTTACACATATGATGTTTTAAAAAAGTTAAAAAACAGATCATGGCCGCCTAATCAGCAGGTCAGGTAATGTTTACACATTTTTCTATATTAATATCTTGTATTTTTTCCCTCATTTTTCAATTGTTTCAATCATAAAAATCACTATAAAATATTGTTTGGCTGTGTAAATGCTACCACCTGCTATCCACTACCATCCAAACATATACTCCATCGTTTTCGTAAGTACATTATTTGATTTCTTTGGCGTATTGCTGTCAGGCACAACCTATAAACATAAAAAAAAATGACACTTAATTCATTGACTTCATTCCTGCATTGTTACATATATTTAATTTACTGCATGTATATTCAACAAAAAAACATTACATACCTCAATTTCACTGTTAACTGTTTTATATGCAGAGGTTAAAGGTCGAATGGGTTTTTTAACTGGCGTTGTTGAATTGCGATTATACGTCGTAGATGAGGGCGTACAAGGAGTTAAGTGACCCGTAACATTCGCTTGACTATTGCTTCCTTCCATCACACTCTGTAAAAAAAAAAAAACATTTTGATATAATTATTCTAATTTTGAATTTTTATTTTTTGTTTGTTTTGTCCATTTGTTTGATGTGACAAGTTTTTTCTTCTTGTAAAATCCACTATTAATGGTATTTTTTGGTTGAATTATTTTGTTATTGTTATTTTCTATGCATTATTAATAGAAATAAATGTTTATGAAATGAATGTAATTTACCTTGTTTATACAGGGCGTGACACCAACCATGATACTATTGCCAAAGATCTTTCCGTTTTTACTCAACGCTTTCCTTGCTTGAATTTTAGATGTGTACTGAATGTGAAGCCAGTTTCCATTGCTTGCCACCTAAGAATAAAAAAAAATAAAATTAACACAGATAATAATATAAAAAAAGATTTGGATGAGAATAAAAAGACCTATAATAAAAATAAGAATATGGTGTTCTTTCTTTTATATGTATTATGCTTCAAGAATCTTCCTATTTTCTTTTAATTTTTTGAATTTACTTCAATAAAATGTGGTAAACAAGGGTGGGTCCATCCAGTCGAAGCTGAACAACAAAAATAAAACATGACAAGATATAAACATGTAACAATAAAATCAAAATAAAATAAACAAACAAATTTAGAATAAAAAATAAAATGAATTAAATAAAATGAATTTATCTTTGTTAAAAACAATATATTTATTTGTTATATTATCATTTGTAATTTCATCGAACAAAGAAAAGATGTTGTCATCGTCATAGTTGTGGACAGTCACATCTATTTCTTTACACAGTTATATACAAAATTAAATTATTTGATGTGGAGTCAGAATACTTACCACATGTTTGACAATATTGCCATATTGCGAGAACTGCTGAATAATAAATGATACGGCAGCAGAGGGTACTCTACAAAATAAACATATTTACATAGAAATAAATAGTTTTGAAAAGTTTTTAAACACAATATGAAGATATATCATGCATAATACCACCAAACTTGCGAGTTAGGATGACTATAACGAGGCATTTAATAAAAAGGCAAATTGCCTTAAAATGTAAATGTGACATGTTTCGAGAAACTATTCTCATCATCAGAACAGTAAACAACGCCTAGAGTGCTTATATACCAATAGGACATGTGTATGTAAATAAGTAAGTAATTAGCATAATAAGATATGAACACAAAAAACGAGAAGAAACTCAATTTTATATTATTGCTTATTGTTATTTATTAAGATTCAAGATTCAAATTTTATTCTCATCCATTTCTGGAAATTCCATTGCTTGCATTAAAAATTACAGAACAACAATTACAATACAATACAATAAACATATTCAAATTAATTAATTAAATTTCAGTATATCACCGGGCGGTTTAGAATTAATGTTCATTGCCTGATGTGTATATATATAAATATATATATATAAACACAATAGGCAAAGAACATTAATTCTAAACCGCCCGGTATATATATAAATATATATATATATATATAAACAATAAAAAGCATGAACTATTTACAGTATGCTAACATTTTTGTGTTTTTTTAAACTAGCTTGACAAATGAATGAATGAATGACTGATGTAAGAGAGCTGTGCTGTTGACTGTGAAAATCTGGCAGGGCTTTTAAAAATTCTTTCTTTCAATGTATTTAATATTGACTTACCCGAACACAGTTACCCATGTATCATTCAGTTGATCTCCTAAAGATATTGATTCTCTACAACAACAAAAATAAATTATAACAAAATTTCATCAAGATTTACTATTGCATAGACTGTGTGTGGTCTACTTGACTTTGTAGTAGACTTCTTACAAAAAAACATGGTCATTGCGTACTACTCACCCTTGTGTATAAAATGGATCAATTTGAGCTGGTGATGCTGGGGTGGGTGTTTGATGGCTGAAGAAACTGCCAGTTCCTGGGGATTGCACCTGACTTGGCGTACCTATCAAGAAAGTGTATATTTGAATACCCTGAGACTAGGGATATTCTTTGCTATAAAATCATGAAATACTATTTATAGATTAATATAAGAATCATGGACCTATGCATGCTTACCAACTGAGCTATATAATGGAGTTCTTGAAAAAGATGCGGATAAAGGCGGTGGGATATGGCCCTTGGAATCCATCTAGAAGAAAATATTGTACAAAATGATAAATTGCACAATTTGATACAACACTCTTTATACTTCCAATTTAAATACCAGTTTATAATTACATGTGTTATGTAAATTAATTTTGCAAATTTTACAATATTTTGAATAAAATGTTTACCTGTCGTCTGTCAGGTGATGCGGCATAGGATGTGTGGACTGCTGGACTTCCTCTCATCGCATTGACGTTGTCAAAGAGACCGGCCACTGGTGGCGCTCCAGATTTATCTTTAGGGGTATGGGTAATTGAACCCCTGGAAAAAGAGCAATTAATAATTATAATAGATTAGTGTGATATACCCAAATATGGTAGTGATATGCACAAATATGGTAGTGATATACCCAAATATGGTAGTGATATGCACAAATATGGTAGTGATATGCACAAATATGGTAGTGATATACCCAAATATGGTAGTGATATGCTTACATATTACATATGACTGATAGCATTTTATTATTTTTGTTGAAACGTTTCAATCAGAGGTTTAATTTCTGAGGGATTATTAAAGGCAAGCTCCTTAATCACTTCTTAGCATTTCTTAATCATTTTTTACCTTGTAATGTTTCTGCTTTCTGATCTATCAAATCTTGGTGTACTGTCCCTTGGTCCAAGTGTTGATGGCGTGAGAGCTTTTGATGGACTAGTTGACCACAGCCGATTAGCCGATGGCTGAAAAAAAATGAACAGTTTAATAAGTTTAATACATTTTACTGATGATGTAGATGTTTTTGGTCAGAAAACTTGCTTTATTAACAGTGGGTACAAAATGTTTAAGTACAAAATGTTGAGTTGAATTTTACATACTACGTCAGTATATACTTGCATGATGGTAATGAGTCGATTAACAACCTAAATAGCTTTTATGACCCTTCCTTTGTTTCTATGCATCACAACTATTAGTCAAGACTAACTGTGGGTACGTTCGTTGTGCCACACAATACTTACAGATGCTGTGGGTGTGGGATCTCCCATTAGGAATCCTGGGAGGTAGGCGGTATTGGAATGTTGACTACCACTTGAAATTGGAGAACCAAGAGTCATTGGTTCTATTCCAGGATGACTGCTGCTATGGTAACCACCTAAAAACAGATCAATAAATATTTATGCAATATTTTACCATGATATAATTATTATATAGATTCAAAATGATTGAAATCTGTCACGTTTTATGTTGGTTACGATAAAACTTCTTCTGCTATTTTAAATTGGGTTAAGATCTTATTAATACTTGGACAAGTGCTGGCAATGGCGAATTAAGATGATGATGATGGCGAGTTCAGCTGGCCTAACACATGTACTCAATAAAAAGAGAGTAAAATGTACAGTAGCAGCACTCCATGGACCATGGACTTTTTTGCCATGGTCCATGACATACTCACGTTGATTTTATTTTTTTAATCTATTCTTTAATTTATTTCAATTTCAAAGGCCTATACTTTTTACTTTTCATTAGGCCTAGTCTCATTTATGCTCTATCTTTAGAATAAGATTGAAAGTCGTATAGATATGGTAGGACTAGGCTAGGCCTAGCCTATATCACAAAACAGAAAACATGCACACGAGCCTACTCCAAACATTGCTGTGGTCGTCTCAGTGTCAACCACCACGTTCATCATACATAATGAGATGGGCTAGCCTAGGCCTAGCCTTTCAATCAAGATATAGACTATCCTTGAGTTATACTTAACCAAACATCGGTAGTTTATAAGCTAATATTATAACGGAACTTGAGATGTCTTACTTTGAGCATCCATTATTATTATAAACAAAAAATATATCTTTATGAAACTAACAAATATTAAAAATGTGCGCTCGCATGCACTTTTTTGATGGTTGAAAAATTGAAATCCCTAGCCTCTCATGTACAGCCACGTAGTTTCAACTTCATTAAAATAATAAGACTAATAAACTTGCGTAGTTTTTCCAATCGATGAGGGCTCACAACCAAAATTTGCAACCGGCCATCAGGGAAGAAATGCCCATCACACCGGGAAGTACAAAATTGCATTTTCAGTTGTAGTTGTTGTTATACTTTAATTAGAAATCTATTATATCTAGGCCTAGTAAGTATTATATATAAACATACAAATTCATACATGTTTCAGAAACACTGCGTGATAATATATTCCACAAAAGAAAAGGGATAAACTGTCTATACCTAGCTAGGGCCTAGCTAGGCTAGCTAGGCCTAGGCCCAGATCACTTCCTGTAGGAAGTAGACCCAGGCCCAAACTATGTAATTTAAATATAATAGGCCTAGGAGGTGGTAGACTAGAGTCTATACAGTACTATAATATTGTGGTGTGTTACGGGACGAGGAAAGTGATATACACTGTAAGCGAGCCCTAGTCCTAGCATAATTTATCTTGGTGTAGACTGCTAGCTAGGCATATGGTTTGATATATGATGAGGTTGTAATCAAATGTTTATACATGATTTGCGCAATTTGAAATTCTGCATTTATTTTTTAATACTGAAGAAAAATATTAACGCTGTTTCAAATTGTAATAACAATAATTACTTAAAAAATTAGTCAAAAACTAAGTGAAATACTCGGCAAAACGCAGAGAAGGCCACAGAAGAGGGCGTGCTATTTTAAAATATGATTGGCATCCCATTTGAAAGATACAGATGAGATGAGATGAGCCAAACTAAAGATTTCCTGAAAATCAAAAGGCATGGTGTGTTGGTATACCTATAATGCTAAATAAAATGATTGACTATAATTTAAAAAATTGTAGAAATTATCCTAATATATACAAACATACAAATGAAGTACTATAAAAATGTTTTTGCAAGCATTTTTTCAAGTAATAATTTACAGGTAATTTCACATTCCCGACACAGGTATGCTAGATTTTATGCTTCTCTTAGAATAAGTGCATGTGTCATAAATGGCAATACCTTTATGTTGTCATTAGCCATGTAATATCTCCCTTATGACTTATAAACCATAAACTGTGGCATGTATCCATATCTTTAATTAGAACTTTCCCATTTAGATGTGTTTTATTTCGGTTCGTAGTCCTATTTATGAAATGTCACGAATTAAAGGAATGTATTATATAATCTTACTTCCTCTTGCAAAATTGCTCTAAGTGCACATTTCTTAATGTTGCAACTATCGTCTGATTGGTTAGATTTTCCGCAAGTCTGTAGTTGTCTAGTTTATGTTATTCCATCAGTCTGATTTTCTCAGGTAGTATACGTATGAAACACAGTATGTGCCAAAATATTTATCTTTTTACTATAAAGTCAAAACTCTGTCTAGAACCTACACTAATTATCAGTTTTTACTTTAATCATCTGCTGTTGCCCATGTTTGTGTTTTTGTTTTGATGATCAAAAACTGTTAAAATATTGTCTAAACTAACATAGTTTTTTTTTGGTAATATCATATCTCACCTCTTTCAACAATGTCTGATTTATTAAGAAAAAAAATTTTGATATAAATTATAGTCTAGTTAGTTTTTCACGCTGCTGCTCTAGCCCGCTACGTCCCATTAGGACTACTCAATCAGAAGCTAAAGCAAGCAGCAGTTATAGTTCTAAGGACAGACAGTTTTGTGAAAATGGAAACTCCACTATGATTTATTGATTCACAGTAGACCCAAAAAACGGCTGGGAAAGAGTCTATTAGGACATGTCATGCTAAAATTACAAATCCCTATATTCACTGTCAGTGTCAGATATTCATTGAATTATTATCGAAACAGTCAATTAAAGTTTGTGTTTGTAATAGGATACTTCACAATTGAAATATCTAGGGTGATGAAGTGACCCCCAGATTTGACCTTAGCAATAAAATTAACTAAAGTGACAGAAATTGAGTATTCACTTCTGTAACAAAAATATAATATTTATTCACATATAAAAAAAGAAAAGAAACCCAAAAACCATTGTCTGACAGACAATTTAAGTATTTGTTGCTTTAAGTTACATTTTTTTCAGGCAAAATAACTATTATGTGACAATAAAATGACACATTAAAAAACATTTGAAATAAAAAATATTTTTCAATAAGCTAGCAGCGTTTTTTGTAAGAAATATTTCTTGTTTTATGTTACTTTACCTTAGTCATCACAGACATACAGTATTTAATTTACACTACTGTACTAGTGTGTGTTTAATTTGAATTTTAACATTTTATAAATCATGCATCTAAGTAAAGTTGTAACTTAATTAGTATAATTAATCATATTTTAATTTCTTTTTCTTGACAGGTATTCGCAATATGTGACGTTAGCTTGTGAGATTTTTTATTGGTGAGTTGCAAAATCCTGTTTTAAATCCGTTCATTACACTTGAATAGCACATGAAAGCCTCTGTACGGCAAGTGTGACCATTAGCTGTGGTTTTTTTAAGCTATTAATTTTTTATAATAGCATTTGCAGTAAAAAGTGAACTAGAGTGCTTGGAGCCGACGTGTCAAGAAGAAGTGGATTAGTGTCTTTCTCACTCTATCCTCGTGTTTAATTATTACTACTATTTGGACACTCGTTGAAAGATTTTCGTTGCCGCGTTCGACATTTTTCTTTTTTCGTATATATTACTATGCTCAGATTCAAAAATTGATGCTAAGTTGTATTTACTTAATTCGAAATTGCAAACTAAAATATTTTTTAAACGCGGACATTTAGAGAATTTGGGATAATAACAATGGCATTAAATTGTATTCATAAGAGAAGTTGGTATAGCACATGTAAGTATCGTTTGTACTATATTTGTCTTTTGAATTGTTCAGCTGGTAGCAGCCCTTCCATAGAATTACCAAAAAGTAGGCCTACAGAGAGATGTAAATTATTGATTATTGTCTCCCTGTAGGCTTGTGAAAATGAGTGGTCTTGTAAATGATGCCCTCTAGTTTAAACATGAAGACATAAATTGGGTTAGAGCACAGGGAAACTGGACTAGATGTCTTATTTATAGATAGATGGGGTATTTAATGGAAAGATAGTCAAATTTGACATTTTATTTTTTTGTTAGCTTGTATTGGTAGTAGTAGTAATGTGAGCAAATTTACATTAAAAATAATATTAGTAAATTAAATTGCATTACATAAGATTCTAAGAATATAGATTTTTTATTTATAATATTTCATATTCTTTATCGTTTCAAAAATTAATTAAATAATTTTCAGTGTATCACCGGGCAGTTTGGAATTTATTTTTATGCCTGTTGTGTTTATATATAAAAGTATCTCTCGAGATCCTGCTTAGTGAATAAATATACTGAATTATAAATGAGGGCGTATCAATTTGATCTCTGGTGCGCGTGCGTACAACTGAGGACTAGTTGTGTTCCAACCGTACCACGCCGAGAATGTTAAAGGGTCGTTATCCGATCGAGTTAAAGAACAATACCATGAAAGCCCCAGTGGTCTAATGGTTAGGGCAACTGCATATCAAGCAGACGGTCCGAGTTCGAGTCTCGGTTGGGGCGACTTTTTCTCATTCTCCCAGATTTCCTCATCTTTATCGTTTCAAAATTTAATTAAATAATTTTCAGTGTATCACCGGGCGGTTTGGAATTTATTTCTATGCCTGTTGTGTTTATATATTCTAATTATAATATATATTTCTTTGTTTTATGTGCTAAATCAGTAAATAATCTCACATTATGGTTTTTATAAAAGAAAAATATGATTTGTAATAAACAAATAAAAGAAAAACCACTGCAAAAATCATTGTTTCTGACCTTCTATCTATACTGTACTTAATACACTTGAACACAATATAATCCTATTAGTTAAACAATGTTTACAAATCTGTTAAACAAACTGACTCAAGTGTCCACATTCTTATGTGACCTTGTAGTTTTGTTTAAAAATTATACCAAAGTAGTAGTACTATTAGTACTATTAGTACATAGAACGCTTATAGGCAAACCTTGCCATGAACTTGACACTGGCACCCAGCTCAACTATTCCAGTAAACTTACAAACAAATTTATTTTCCAAATTCGTCCACAAATAAACAGAAGTTTAAAAGGAATCAACAACGTGATGAATTTTCAACGTAGTTTCTCGGCTCGGATGAGCAGAGCTAGAGACAGGGAAGGTAGGGTTTTGTTGTAGCTATTATTAGCTCTCTTTAATTAACACATTACATATTGTACAGTAATATTTTTGCATCATTTTGTTGTTAACATTGATGGTTTTAATTATTTGGTATTCATTAACTGTTTGGAAATCATAATTAATCTAAAGCTCTGTTTACACTATCAAACTTTATGTGACAAACAAGCACGAATGTGCGATACTCGGGGTACAGCATTTAAAGAAACTTTAATGACATCATAAGACGGGATGTGACGTCACATACACATCAATAACCTCGGTATCAAATACGGCTATACGGTACCATCTTTGAGACGTCATATGGCTGCATCCGGTTTGAAATTTAAAAATTCTATAGCTTTGAGGACATGTTCCTGTAGTATATTCATGCCAAATCCCAGCTCAATACTACAACGAATAAGGGAGGAGTAGTACTTTATAAATCCCACTTTTTACTCAATAGTGTCGGATGGAGGAGAAGATGAGAGAGTCCTAGACACGGGTACCCCAAGTAAAAAATGTGTTGTGCTCATATATGGACATGATGATGTCGTATCACTACCATATTTAAGCATATCACTACCACATTTGGGCACATCATACTTTTTTGTCAAACTAGTTTGATAGTGTAGACAGAGCTTGATACAAACAAATTAATTTTCAAACATTTAGTCTTTTCTATTCGGAAATAAATAAAGTGTAAACATTTATTTTGGCACATCAAGCCATTTTCAAGATGTGCAGTTTGACAGAATGAGGTCGTTCAATAAACTTGAGATAATTTAAAAAGCTCTCCATTTACAGACATGTTAAAAAAGTCAAACATCTCAAAACACATGAAAGTCACGAAGAAAGTGTTTTTGTAGAAGCTAGGTATTTTCTTTATTTAAAAAAATAAATAATTGAATTTGGTGTATTAGTGTATTTCACACCAGTCAGTGAAAGCCCAGGCAGAATCATCCTGATATAGTAAGTAACATCTCCCTGTTCCTGTTTGAAATCCATTATTTAATGGCTTTCCTTCCAGTGTAAGTAAACTCGGCCTAGCTAACTTTTAAATAATCATCCTCGTATTTTTCAAATCTTTTTATTAACAACTTTTCCCCCACTCGTAAAAACAACAACAAAACAAAACTCAACAGAATCTTTTGAACCCTGGCAGTCACATCTTTTCTTTTGTCAAAGTATTCTTTAATCAATTTGACAGACATTTTAAGCTCTGTCTACACTATCAAACTTTATGTGACAACAAAATATGATGTGCCCATAAATGGACATGATGATTTGGGCATATCACTATCATATTTGGGCATATCACTATCATATTTGGGCATATCACTATCATATTTGGGTATATCACTATCATATTTGGGCACATCAAACTTTTTTTTTTTCAAACTAGTTTGATAGTGTAGACAGAGCTTTATAAAAGAAATCTACAGCAGGTAATTAAACTACATCTCCCTTACACAATATCTTAATAATGTTAGAAGTCAGATCTCATAGAATAAGGAAACATCACAGAGAAAGTTTGTATGAGAATCTAGTACAGTTTGATGTTAATTAGTTATGTCACTTGAAGCTCCATGTGTTGTATGTTGTCCTCCATTGTTCCTGGAGCAATTGGATGATACCCATCTTGCCTGACATACGTACGTGTCGCTAAATATTAGTTTTTGGGAGTAATTGGTAGTAGAAGAACTAGATTTAAAAGTGAGTATGGTTTGGGGAGTGAATAGATTTGTTTAGTAGAATTCCATTTATTGACGAAATGTCATATCATGTAATGTATCATTTCTGCAGCAATGTTTCTCATATTCAAAGTTTTGCTTTTTAGAAAAATGTTGTTTTTTTGTATCTAACCACTAATTTTCACTGTATAGTGTCACATGGTATACACTGTGTATGACTGAGTATATAATCCCATACTCAAGTATAATCCCACCTCCTAATTTAGGCAAATTATGGACACAAAATTCCCATCAATATAATCCAAGTATAATCCCACCCGATAATGTTCTCTAAATTGTCTGTGACTATATACTTATAGTGATGTAGCCACGAGAAATAAAATGGTCCGGTTTTCACAAGAAAAAGGGAACAATCTCTGTTCAAGCCACTGGGTTGTCAAAAGCCTCTGTGAAAAAGTAGTCGGGTTCAAACCTTACCAAACGTACTGGTGGCTACAGCCCTGACTTTGTCATGATAGTATCACCCATCTTGAATGAATGCATTTTATTCCTTAATTACAACTATAATAGCCATCAGATAGACAATTAATGTATAGATGAAGAGCATTCTTAAAACAAATAAGCACACACACCTTTCCTCCAGGTGTGCCTTAAGGGCCAGCTGTCCACCTGTCTATCATCAACATCTTCTTGATGGCTAAGGCAGGTGTAACAATTTGTCATTAATACTGCAATAGTGCTTCTGCACCTCACACGTTTGTTTATTTACTTGTTTTTTGTTTCAGTGAATTTGAAATAGTGTTTTATTGGCGCCAGAATGTTCCTAAGGTCCGAAATTTTGCCCCAAATTTAAAACCCTTTAAAATGCATTACGAATACCAATCTTTCCAGAAATGATGTTTTGGTGTGTAGATTTGGAAAAGTACCAATCATTCACATAACATTTATTCATCATGTAAAAATTAGTGTTCATGTTTATAACAATTTTATGTTGAGTATTTTTAAAATTAAAAGTTGGTTTAAACAAAACGAATATGTTTTAATTCATACAGCAATGATGTGTAGATTTGAAAAGTACCCATCATTTACATAACATTCATCATGTAAAAATTAGTGTTCATCAGGGAACATTTTCGCCAGTGTAGCATAGCAAAAAGCTAAACAAAACAACCTTATTGCTACACATTTTGAAAATTGTGTAGCAAAAAATACAATGTTTTTCGACTTAAAAATCAGTTTGATTAGCAATATTGCTAAACAAAATTTTTAAATGAAATTTTTCCCTGTTCATTATGCATTTTATGTTGAGTATTTCTAAAATTGGTAATTCATTTATGGTTGAAATTTACATTGTTTTTAACACCATTAATATTTTTTTTTTAACGGACAGCATTTAGTACTTTCTATATTAAAACCCTCAGCACGCTATCTGTGCAAACTGTTTACCTTGCAACATGATAGATACCTAGAAACAACCTATGAGTTTCTGAAATTAGAAGCTTAACTGCCATACCAGGGGTCTATACCTTGCAGCGGATGTGCTCATCATGCCTATAATCACGAATGTAGGCCTAGCCACAGCCGACTAAATCCTCTTTCTAATAAAGTTTATTTAATATCGTTTAATAATGAAGTTTTATACTTTTAACAACAGATACGTTCTTATGTATTTATATGTTCATATACTAACCAATTAATCATTGTGTATTTAAATTGTTAATTGCCCTTTTAATTTTTTTGGGACCCTATTGATATAATGAACTCTTCCATATGTAAGATGGTTTGTCATATCATTTAATATCTGTCATATCATGGAAGGATTAACGTCGGTCATCATGTTTTGTTTATAATCTAGCCACAATGAGTCGTTTATCCACCGCTTCCATTAGTAACCTCGCTATGTTTTATTTAGGGCGGCTACAAGACTTTTCGGGAACGTTAAGGCGCCGTAGTAGCACCCATCGCCAGTCACTGAACCGGAGTAATTCATTTGCGGGTTTTCGAAGTGATCCATTGATTAACCCGCTATTGGTAAGTCTCTCAAAACTTTTTAAAAATAAATTGGCTTATAAATTATATATTTCCCGGCATATTTTCATTCAAATATTTTTTTGTGTCATGTAATTATGGGCTTTATGGTGTGAAATCCAATGTAAACCTCCCCAATTGTCTGGCTCATGACCCCCAACCAAGGCTTTGCCCTTTAACCTTTGTACCCCCTTCAGTCTTTTTACAGTAACGTGTGGGCAACCCTCTTCAATTTATCTTTATTATTGGCTAGTATTTCTAACCCTTTACTAGCCATGCATTTTTGCTAGTCCAAAATTAACAATAACAATTTCTATACCCACTATATAAAGCATGGCAGTTCACTAGCCCAAGTCTCAACAGAGCCTCGGAGTGGCTTGCCCGTGATTTTTACTGAACAGAATTAAGTTCTTTGATAAAGTTATTAATAGACCAAAAATGTAAAAATAAACTGTTTATTTTTGTATCATAATCAATTTGACAGCAGTATTAAAATGTTTCTAAAAATACCAGTGACCATCTGATGCAAATTTTTCAGCCAAGGAGCCAGACAGAAACTTGTGGTTTTTCTTTGAAATATTTGTCCACATGCCAAGCCATAGGAAGGTGTATTATCAAAACAAACAGAATGTTTGATGTTTCACCAAACTTATCAAAGCTCTGTCTACCCTATCAAACATGATGTGCCCATATATGGACATGATGATGTCATATCACTACCATTTTAGGGCATATGACTACCATATTTGGTTTTTCTCAAACAAGTTTGATAGTGTAGACTACATAAATGTGTTGTGCTACCCTCTATTTTTAACAAATAATTAAAAGATTGAATTACCTTTTGAATAATAATTCAAATGTACATTAAGGATAATGTGCCGTTTAACATCATAGCCAATTTTTAGTAGCCCAGTGACATATTTCACCCATGAAGAAATCGGGCTACAAACTAGTTTTACCGAGCTATCTAATAAGCAATTTCAGTTAAAACTCAGCTGCAAGATAATAAATAAGTCGCAATGAATAATTTAACCACATTTTCTCAGTCACATCCTCAGCTGTATAAGATATACAATTATAACATCTGTTCTTACTATCAATTTTAATTTAATGATCCCTTTTTATTGACCAATTAAGAAAATATGAAAATTATAAATCCATAAAAAATATTCATCCAAAAAATTATTAAATTTAAGTTCGACTTTTTAGTACAAACAACTCAACAATCTTCTGTGTGTAAAATCTTGTGTTTATCATTTGTTTCTTGTTTAATTTTTCTATCTTTCCTTTTTTTTATGTCTATTTTATATCCTACCTATGAGTAAGTGACCAGCATTTACATAATCTATGGTATTATACTGTAAGATACATTTATTTCGCCAAATTTAAAATACAGTACAAAGAAAGATATAAAAACAGTACAAAAGTAAATCAATGAGGCACCTAAATGTTATAAATAAAAATAACCGTCGAGAGGCTCTCCACATCGAAATACATAAATATTAATAATAAATGAATTACACACATAAAAAACATGAATTCCTGTAATGTAATATATTAAAAGATAAAACATTAAAATTCTGTGACCCTCGCCAGCTTCTTAGTATTCACTTTCAAGTTGTTGTCACACACCAGTGAATTGTAAGAAGTTGCTTTTTCAGTATCCTAGTGCGTAGTTCCGTGAGTTTGATGGCACCATTGCTTGTAAACACACTATGTAGCCTAACACACCTGTCTGTCGGATATTAGCAGAAGCAGCCAAACTACAGTCGACAAGGTCTCAAATGACGTGCCTTCTCCGCGGGACATCAAGAAAACAAATCAGTTTAACTTCAGTACAGGTTATTCTGTCTCATCTTTGGCTGTTTCAATTGGCATTTTGGTTACCTTTGTGCTTACTGTTATGTACTTTTTTTCCATTCGAATGTAAAGTTTAATGAACTTATTATGTTGCGAAATACTGTATTAACTCAGTAGTTCAATGTTTAAATCTCTAACAAATGTCATTTCGTTTATTGCATCATACTTCAGTGGTAGAATTTACATAAAAAACCAACTTATTCCATAGAATATGAACCATGATGACTGTGGAACAAGTATAAAAACATTTAAAAGTACAGTAATGTGTTGATAGTGATAATAGGATGTCCCTGGGTTGGCCAAGAATTTGTTAAAAAACTAAAGTAGAAAGATGAAAAATTAGCATATTAACTTTAGGCTTAAAAAAATTAACTATTATTATTTAAAAAAACAATTTTGTTTGGTTTAATATCTGATTATTTAAATAAAGGAATTCTTCAATTGTCATTCAATTGATAGAACAGATTGCATGCTGAATGGAGCTACTTTTTTGCAGGGGTCTTTCAATTAAATATTACTTTGATAGTGTAGTGTATCCTCTTGTGTTTTAATCAGGCTACGAGATATTCAAGTTTTTAATCTAGATAGGTAAGCTACCTATTGTCTATTAAATAAATTGATTTTGTTAAGCCTATTCGGTTACTATTGTGCTATCAATGTAAGAATAGGTTGACATGGTTGAGTGAAAACTAACAAATACTTTTAGACTGTGCTCCTTGGCATTGTACAGTATGTAATCTGTCTTTGGTTTGTCTCCTCTCTGTGAGGTCTGGGTACAGTATAAAATGGCAGTTTATGTTTAAATTATGTTCCCTTGGAGTTGAGATATAATTAGTCTTTTCACAGTCTTTACAATTGGAGCATATTCAATTGGTTCTTGTGCATCAGTGTGTCAACATCTTGATAACATTTTGTCGGTGAAAACATGGTCTTATTACAAGAGGAAATATTGTCAATATTCATTACTATCAGTGTTTATTCTCATGAAAACCTTGTGTAAATAGTTGCTATGCGAGTTCCTTGGAATTGTTCATACATCTATAGGTTTGTGTTTGCTATTTATTAATAGATGGTAATAAAAGGATTGAATTTCTGTTTACAAGTGGTTAGAGTTAAATAATGTGGACTTACTATTGAGTGTTTAAGCAAGAAGATCTAAATGTCTCTACTATCAAAACTTTGGCGATCCAGTGGTGATGTTTCATCGCAAAGAAATATTAAGTCTCCAGATGAAATACTTAAAGTGGATTATATTGAAAGAAAAGATGTAGCGGAAAATAGATTTAGGCATGAGGTCAGTAGAGGAAAAAGTGCTGCAAATGGCATGTGTGATATTGGAAGTAGACCAAAGTCAAGAAATGGTCAGGTACATTTTAAACAACAGAAAGATTCTATGTTATATATAACCCAGAAACATGATAAGGTTAAGTCAGCAATTTCTGCAAGAAAGCACGAACAAGATGCAACAAAGGAATTGCCATATAGTAGAGAAAATCTTAAATTGAAACAGCCTAGAACTACTCAGCAGAGGAGAACATCACATTCTGGAGATATTTCTTCTCAAAATCAAAGTTCATCAAAAAACTATGTTGCTGCAATATCTTCCAGGACGAGTATTCCAAAACAAAAGAATACAACTAGGCAAATGTCTGTTTCTGTAAACAGTAGAATGACTACATCGGAAAAACAACCTTCATCAAGACACGTTGATAATAGTCATCATATTCAGAAACAGATTACATCTAGAAAACAATTAAATTTCTCTAACAATCATAGTAGGCCTACATCGAAACAATCAACATCTTCTCACCACATTCCTATTAGAAGTTCAGCATCTCAAAGAACTGTTTCAGCAGAAAAAGTCCATGTTTCAAAAAGCTCTAGTAATATTAATCGAAAAGGAAGTGTTGCAACAACAAACCAAGTTCATATTTCTAAGCAGTCTTTAACTAATACTTCGCATAAACCTTTTCCATCAAAAACTCAAGATCATCGTAGAGTTGATGCTTCTCGAAAAATTGTTTCACCAAGAAATAGCTTCCACATTTCTAAAAAGTCTACAGTTGATTCTTCTAAAAAACAGATTTCTTCAAAAGACAATGTTTTGAAGAATCGTAGTGTCCAAAAACAGACTTCATCACTGCAAGTGCATTTTGTGAAGAATCATAGAGATCATCCTCGAAAGCAGATGTCACCAGGAGGCCATGTTTTTAAAAATGAAATGTCAGCAACGCAAAGTCTTTCCACTGGAAATATTCCATCTTCACAAAAATTGTCACAGCCATTGGAGCTACCATCAAAATATAATGAAACACAAAACGTTGTTTCCTTTAAAGAAGCAGTTTCAAAATCTCAAAAGTCAAATGTAAAATCAATCAGTCCTGACAGACTCTATTCCAACTTAAAAAGACGTGTGACTTCTGAGAATTTGACAAATCCTTCAAGTAAAGCTGAATTAAATATTTCATCTTCCTCTACTCAGGACAATGTGCCATCTAAAAAACCAACTGTCACTGTCGGTCAAGATTTTCCTAACAAGAAAGCATCCTCTAATTTATCCTATTCTACTCAGGACAATTTGTCGTCTAAAAAGCCAACTATAACTGTCGGTCAAGACTTTCCCAACAAGAAAGCACCCTCTAATTTAAAACATTTAACATATCCTCCAAAGACGCTGTATAGTAAACAAAATCACCAATCTCAAGGAACCAGTACCAGAAGATGTCAGTCTTTACCAGAAGATTTAAACAAACACATCAACTGTGAAATATGGCGTTGGCCAAACAAATCCTTAAATTGGATATTACAGAGTGACTCCTTTACTGAACCATCTTTAAATGGCAGTCTAGATGTCAGTCCACCAGAAACAACAAGTGGAAATATTTCAGTAAGTACTGAAGAGGGCGAAGTTGTATCTAGTCCTTCTGCCGATACATCCTTAGCTAGTCATACTATGAGATCAGTGAGAAGTCCTGCTCCAAACACTTGGATCTACCCTACTATCGTAAACTCAAGTAGAGGCGTTAGTCCAGATATCACAAATTCCAGTTATCTTTCTGACCAGCCATCAAATCAAGAATATAGAAAATCTAAAGAGTTAGATAAATTTTCTAATGCGTTTAAAACAAAGGATATAGATCATGTTGAGAATGCTAAAGATAGTTTAGATGGACAACTCAGATCAAACAATTTTGTTAAAGAACAAAAACAGAAATTTGGCAGGAAAACCTCGCAAGAGAAATTGGAACCGAATCAGTCATCTGCGATAAACAAAATGCAGAAATCAAGTGTTCAGTGGAGCCATTTCAAAAATGTACTGAAAAGATCAAAAACTGAAGAAAACAGTAAAGTAATGGATTATTATGATGATATAGATATAGGCGGATCTGATGTGAGAGAAGCTGAATTCAAAGATATTGTTAAAGGTGAAGAATCTATGAATATGTGTGAGCAAAAGCATTCAAAGGTAAGCAAAGGGTTTGCTGACAGTGTTAAAAGTTGGGTCTTAATCATAGAGCGAGTAAACATATAAATCTGCTTATTGCAATGCAAGTGATTTTTTTTTTCATACAAATCCAACAGTGAGTACAAACTCGCCAATTACACAGGATGAATAAACTATTTCATAATTTATCGTGTTTATAAACTAAGTTTTGAGGCTTTTAGGGAGTGGAGTTGAAATATGAGTTACAGCCCTGGCACTAGGATTGAACCCCAGACCTTGGGATTGGAAGGCAAGCATGTTAACCACCAAGCTATAGCTCAATTTCAAATATTGTTAGAAGAAAGAAATGTGGGGTGGATGGAGGGACGTGGTGATTTAAGATATTTATATTAGCCTACAGTACCTACATATATTTTGACTTCATGAATATTTAATTAATTTTATAAAATATAAATTTGTTCAAATACAAATCAATTGACAATAATAATTGATAACAATAATACCACTCAAATAGAGAAATTATAATTAAGTTATAGACTTAAAACTGCAAATATAATTTACAATAAATTTTATTTGAATTATTTAATACTTAAATACAATTATCACTTTATAAACAAAATGCAAATTAATTTATAATACACATGCATATACACATGTATTTCGTACGACAGTGAATATCTAGTAGGCTCAATCATCACTCTTTAAAATGTGATGGTTAGTCGATAACCAGTGACAGCCTGTCTATTGAAATGTAAGCTTTATGACTTCCTGTACTGTGAGCACATGTTGCAGATCCTACCCCTATCCCCTAAAGGCTGTTGTTGCCATATGAACGGTGTATGCAACAGACAGCCACTATGAAATAGTACTCAATATAGGAAGTAATAGAAATAGTATCTCAGCATAATGTGTTACATTTGTGTATATTTATCTGGTGAAGAATCTACTGTGTAGATCATATGACTTTATATAGAGACTTGGTGGTTTGTGGATTTCTCTAGATGTTCACTTGTTGTGCTGAATGTTCTGATAGATCTGATCGGTTTTGTTTGTGGATATTTATTAAGTCTATTCGTGATTGTTCAGTCATCAATCATCAATAAATGACAATGGTAAGATTAATGTTCTGTCTTTAATATTATTAATATCATCGGTATTATTACAATACATATGTTCACTGATGTCAAACCACCCAGGTTCAACATTTTACATTTCGTTTGGTGTTGGATTGTTTAAACTCATAGATTTCCTGTTATATTTTTTTTACCACACAAATTCATATTTGTTTTCAATTAATTAGATGTTTTAATTTATTTCTTCAGATTCAGATTTATTTGGTCCTTGCAGAAATTCATGAAAGTTATTCAAAGTTTGAATAACTGTCATGAATTTCTGCAAGGACCAAATAAATCTGAATCTGAAGAAAAATGTTTGTCTAGAAATGTTCCAGTCATTTAACAATTGATAACAGGTTATTCAATTCAATTCAATAAACTGTCCATATGAAACATATACATACAACAATAAAGAAAAATAAAGAAAAGACGTACAAAGCATTATCTGACATTGAAAACCGTAATATAGAGAGAGGACCAAGAATTATTTGTCTCCACTCTCTCCACTTAAAATACATTTTTTCTGTACTTTAACTTGAAAAATAACCCGAAAACGGAAGCTTTATCAAGTCTCTGCATTAAAATTTGTTCACCGAAGCTCTGTTATGGTCATAGACCATGGTATCAGGTAATACATTTTTTAGTAGAGTGGTTTTGTGGCTAATATGGAAAATAAGCTGCAAAACGTGACTTATGTCATTCTATACTGTGGTTAGCTCTGTCTGAAAGGAATAGCAAAGCACAGCTTTTTAATAACGAGCACTAACAAGGAGTCATATCAATCCCGATATCATTAAACAAAGTATATTCCATCTACATGCTTTTGCCTGTATACTTTAGTGTTATAACGCCCTCTATAGTTTCTTATGGATAATCTGTAGTTTTAAGGACAAGGGCATAGTATTTATTTAAATGTTTCTAAATATAAATTTAACAAAAAAACTTTGATATACTGTAGTAAATTAGCTTGATCCAAACTGCGCATTTTCTCACTCAAACTCGAAATATTTTGGCCATATTTGTCAAAGAAATCACTATTCTATTTGCATTGCACCTAACAAATATCCCAACAAAAGCTCTGTCTACACTATCAAACTTTATGTGACAGAAAAATGTGATGTGCCCATATATGTACATGATGATGTCATATTACTACCATATTTGGGCATATCACTACCATATTTGTGCACATCTCACTTTTTTTTTTCAAACTAGTTTGATAATGTAGAGAGAAACAATGTCCTTTCTTACATAAGAAAACATCCTAAAGTTTATTACTTTAGATCATTATTATTTAAAAGAAGGTCATGCGTTGTCAAGCCGTATTAAAAACAAGTTTTATCACTGCTATAAAGTTTCCTTCCTTTAGAAGACCATGGCGCACGACATAAAACCTTCAAGGGCAATTTTAAAATCAATGAAAATGGAAAACTTTAATTTGATTAGAATTTAATTTTCAAAGTGAATACTTTGATTTTCACACTTCATCAAATTTTTATAAATATATATGTGTAAATCCAAAGGCAAATTACTGAAAAAAATAAATAGTAAAAGTAAACAAGGGGTTAAAATTTGAGATATAAGGTTGACTTAATTGAAATCCAGGATCTACCCCGGGCGATCGAATTTGAAGCAAGGTTCGAATCTCATTTGTGTGGGCTTTTTCTTATTTTTTTCACAGATTTCTTCATCTTTACCGCATAAAAGATTATTCAATTTCTAGTATTTCACTGGACGGTAACTCTTTTTTCCTAGTATACAGTACAAATTGAAATGTCATTGTCATTAAATATCACAATAGCTGTCTTTGTATAATTTTTATTATTATTAAATAATGTTAGTAATTCTTCTCGGAATGTCTAATTCTGTACTTAAGTAGTAGTACTATTTTCTTTATTAAACCATCTGGTTGCCATTGACCCACAACCTTATAAATGATGTCATAATAACATCACAACTACACAACTGCTCTTGTTACATTTAAATTGAGGAAGCAATATTCCATATTCATATTTTAACATTGGATGACGTAATAGATACAAGAACTTATTAATTATATATTTTACCTATTTCATAATAGAATAGTCCAGTTTGTGACCTGTTTGTTAATGAGAAGACTGTTAGGTTTCTAGTTATAGGTCTTTGTATTCTGTTTATTAGGGATGCCCAGCATAATCTTGTATGACTCATCATAAGTCACTGAAACTAGCCAAGGTCATGCCAGAGGCCATAATAATTTACACAGGCCCTTGGTAGTGGTATAGTACATTCATAAAGCATTGTTTTGGTAGGAGGAATACAGTCTACAGAAAAAAAGCAAACAATATATTCTTGACTGCAAAACTACAGTTCCTTTGTTTGATTCAAAACGTGAGTCAATTGTAACACGTTTTACTTGGATGGTGTAAGTATACAAATAAGGTTTTATTTTTCATCCTTAAAAGGAGATGATATCTATACAAAGAGATTCAATTCCCAAGAAACATCTTAAATTGTGTTAAATTCATAAATTTTCTTAACCCCGATAGAGTCCTTAAATACAGATGTATAATTTTCGTTCCAGTATTAAATGGTTTGAATCTCTCCCAAAGGAAGGGAATTTAATTTAATTAATTGTAGATAGGTGTTGAGTAGGATTGTTTATGCCTTCAGGAAAAAAAGTAGGAAAGGTCGATAGGAAGTTGTGTGTTTTCCTTTGACTCTGTGGTGAGGAGCCGTACAACAAACAGCCATTGTTTAGGGGTGTGTTTTTAAACATATTGTTGTAATTACTCAGCAGCCCAGAGGAGCATGCTTGTTTTTTCATGTGGTAGTTCATTTTCAATCAAAGCCTAGAGGACTAAACAATATTATTGCTGGTAGTATTCAGGAGTTTTTTTCAGTTTTTGTATGTAATTTTTGTTTTAAATTTTTGTTTGCTATTTTGTCTTTATAGAAGGAATACTAAAAAATAATTAACTGTTTGTTTTATTTTTATTTTAGTTCATTTGTAAGCAATTGTTTTAATTGGTACTTACTACTTATTGTTTTCCTGTTAGTGTTTATTTATAACAAATTTTTATTATTTAAAAAAAGTTTGATTTAAACATATTTAGATTTATAATTCAAATATGTTCTGTGAGATTGATATTTTAGGAAAAGTGTGTGTTAAACAATGTTTATTTTAAAACCATAGCAACACAGGAAAAACAAATTTAAAGATGCTAGATTAATCAAGTATAGAAGAATTTCCAACAAGCTAAATGATATTAGAAAGTGATATTGTTAGTGTTTGTTTAGTTTATTTAGTCCATTGTTTATTTTCAATGTCATCTTTCGATAGCATTTTTTCTTTCATTCCTTATAGAAACGCAGTACAGTATGTTTCATTAGTTTTTATCAAATCTGGAGGAGCTGAATTTAAACCAATTGTTCTTATATTAATCACCAAAATTATATATTTATTGCACAAATCTCAACAAACCGTATATCATACTACAGTATTTTTGATTATTAACTACTAAGTATGGAGACAGTAATACCGGTTCTTGATGACAATTTGTTGACGCCCAACGGCGGGGGTGCGTTGAAATATCAACACCTCCGTAACTGGAACAAACGAAAAAGTCGCGAACAGCGTGAATTGGACGCTTTACGTAGGCGTTCGTTCGATCCACAACATCTAGAAGTTCCAAATCTTCTTCACAAGACGGATAGTTTAAACAGTATAAATTCTGCGTCATCCGTCGAGAGTTTGCTTTCTGATTTTAAAGATGATTCTATTAAGCGATGCGCGATTGATGTGTTGTCGGTTGATCCAGATCCAGTTGATTTACAGTTTCGTTCTTCGTCGCCGGTGCCGCAGCAGATGACCAAGGTATGCAGAATTCATTACGCATGCGTTATCATTCTTTTAGTTTCATTTCATTCCAGTTTCCATTTTAGTCGTTCAGAATTTTCATTTATGATGATAAAAATATTAATGTCTTTTTTAATGAATTATTTTTCTTTTTCCTGTGTCTTGAATTTAAAGTTTATATCACGTGAAGCATATTTTCAATTATGTTTCTGGATTGTTTTCCATATTTTGCTAGAAAATTTTTTTTATTTTTTTTGTATTTTACCTAACACACTTTTTTTTTCATTATTTCTTTCATTGTAGATTGTTTGAATTCAAATATTAAATTTTTATTTTTTTTAAAATTGCTTTAACTTCAAATATTGGTCATAAACATTTTCAAATTTTACTTGTTTATTTTTAACTAACAATATTTAATTCATTAATATTTTTACCAGTTAATAATTAATATCAATAATTAACTAATGTGATTGCTATTTGGTAAACTTGTGTAGGAAGAACCATATTATTCCTGTTAGCTTGTTTGTTCCTTAGAAATATTAATAATTTGGTCTACCTTGAAAATACCAAACCCAAACAATATTAAAACCTTTTCAGGGACATCGCAACAAACGTCACAAAATGTCTACCCACCTCCAATCATTTATTTATTAAAGGATGTTTGAAAACTTGGTTAATTTCGTACTATTTGAGAAGAAGAAAAGAAGTTACAATTATTATTTTCTATCAATTATTAAATTTTTTAAGCTTCAGTAGCAATTGATTCGGTCTTGTTGACTTACTGAGAGTTAGAGTTGCAGTTTTTTACATACATTTAGATACAAGTATGTACTGTATGGTTAGTACAGTACATTCATTTCTATTGTGTTAAAAGAATGTTGTCTTCAATAGGGATTGCAAAGACAGAGCCTCATGTTGAATAAAATAGAGAATCATCTAGTATAATATTTGTATTTAAAAAGTAAAAATAAATTGGTTGAAATATCTTTTTTTCTCTCAAATTTTTCTCTCAAGTGCTGTACACGACTTACCTGTAATAATAGTTTTAAAAAAATTATCTGTTTTTATTCGCATCCAACAGCAAGTAACTCACCCATTACATTACAGGATGGATAAACTATTTTAAAATTTATAATTTTGGATGCATTGTACTACTGTATGTTGATATTTTCTGCCAAGAAGTATTTTTATGTCGACCTTCTTTTTAATTCATTTCTCATTCTATTTCTGTCTATTTTATATACCAGCATCTTTGTTTAATGTGTAATAGTTCTTATCCTAGTTTTATATTTTTAGAATCAGTTGTACATTATATTTTACAACTTCAAATAAATCAACATTTTATTTCTCTTCACTGACAAGATGTTTGAAATACAACAATTCAATTTAGAGATTAAGGTTTTCTGTAATTTAAAGAAAAAACTTAAGCAATCCCGCCATAAGATTTTTATATTTTTGGAATTCTGCTTTTGTCCACTTGTTTGTTTCATTCATTCATTCATTTTTCATTCATTCATTTTATTTCACAATCTGTATTATATTTATTTCGTCTTTACTGTTCGTTGGATGGAAAAAAATGTCTTGAATTTATTTTGACACCACATACAAGTAAATTACAGTAAAATATGTGACTTCATTTGAGACTCGAATATAAAACGTTCCTATTATCATTTGACCTTACAGTATTAATTAAAGTATATCAATTTTCATTGATGCGTACTACCAAAGTTTTGTAACATTATTTCAAAAGGTTTTCCTTTAATAAACAAGTATGGTTTAATTAATCCTTGGAAAGATTCAATCGGTTGTTAATAAAAATAAAATATAATGGTTTATATCTCAACCATATTTACTGTTGCAACCTACGGTTGAGATATAAATTATTATTATTAACTGTTATATTATTTTTTGGTTTTTTTAATGAATAAATTATGTAACTTGAGACTAATTAACAGAAATGAACATCATTAATATTCAAAAATCTGTTACAATTCATTAGTTATTTTGACACGATTTAACCTTTTTCTGCTGTACTGTAGATTAATAATCCTCAGAATAGCACATGTGTGGGCTTGGCTTTATCATTCCATTGATTTACAGTCAAATCGGCAGAATCCTAAAGCAAAAAACCTTCGCATTAACACAGTATCATTGACAATACGGCCTATTGAATATGTATTACTATACAACAGATGTCAGCGCAGGACACCAAATATACAGATTGATTTTGGTGCTTATTGCTTATATACAGTACTAACTTATATTCTGTGGATCTAAACTTTTAGGATTTTAAAGACAATTTACATCGTGTGTGTAAAGCGATTGTTTTTCAATATTATCACATTGTTGAAGAAAAGGTTTAGCTTGTTGTTTGGGATGTTCCTTGGATTTATATAATGCTGTTTTTCGGGCTTTAATGTTAACATTTCTATGTACCTATAGTTCATTTTGTTTACCAATCCGTGTTCTAATATCGTAATTAGATTTTAAAACAAATATCTCAGCAAAGTAATATCTGGATGTTCGTGCCTAGCTTTAGTAATTATAAGTCAACATTGCCAAAGTCTGTGTGTTTTTGACTTTAACACATTATTCACCATTTTAAAAGCTTTGCGTGTATAATTTTTGATATTCTCCTGATGATCCTCGTCATTAGATCGCTGACAGTTTAAATCTTCGTTCTCATTATGGAATTTGTCATTTAGCAGTTAATCGTTATCTTCCGACTAATATGTCACAGTAGAGTTGGCGAACACTGCGGCGTCAAGTCGTTTGTCTCCGATAGTTTATGTGCATATTAACTTATTTCTTTCTATGGATGCCCATACACATGTTGTATAATGCGTGGGGTGTCGGTTCCACCTAGACGCCGTGTAGTAGGCTACCAACAGGTAAGGCACGGATTCTTAACTTTGTATTATGTATTATACTGTACATGATGTGAAATCAGTTTGGTTTAGGTTTAAACTTTTCATTGATTAGGAATTTTATCTTTCCATATGGATTCTGAACAGTTCACATGCTGCTTTAAACAGATTTGTTGTTGTTGTACACATGATCTTCTATAGAATGTAGTGTTATTAGGCAACCTATAATAAAACATAGGTCCATGTATAAACCATGTTTTCATATTTCATATGTTCAAAATCTTACCCCCTGACCCACCCCTAACTACTGACCAAGTAGGTTTTGACATTGAACACAAGCATTAACAAAAACTTACTGTTTAATAACATGAAAAAAGTATAATAAATAATTTATCAAAATCTAAGATTAAGAAAGAGAATTAGTTTTATTTTCAAGAGCTAAATTAAATTAGCTCTTCTTGTCATGAACAATTTTATGACACTTTCAATTTCATAAGTTGGCCTTTTTGATACGATATTCTGGAATCTATTATAAACCAAGATTATCTTTAATCTATTGTAGCTTCCTACATATTGAGCTAAGGTCACATAAAAGTTTAGTGAACGAAATATACCTTATTAAAAACCTTAAAATACGCATTTTGTTTTAGTTTTTAATAGATTTAGTATTCTAATCTTGTCAAGCATTTTTTTTGTTATGATATTTTGTTTTCATGAAAAAATTATGTTTCATATTAAATAGTTATTCACTTTTTCTGCAGAAGGGATTAGCTTGATTTTATTAATCGTCATTTTTCATGTTTTTGGGGAAATACATCTTTAAAAAATTAAATAAAGTAAAATTGTTGCATTTAAATTTCTTGAAAACCCCAGGTACTATATTCTTTTGTTAAACTATTTTTCTAACAATTTTTTTAAATCCAATTGTTAAAAAATAGTATCGGTATTGAATAAATGACAAGCAACTTGTGAATATAAAAGAAATTGTTTCTTTGATATTTACTGACGCAGAACATTGGTTCAATTTAAGATTGTATTGCTACCTGAATGAGTATTGAACCCATTGATTTGTTTGACAAATCTATTTCTGCTGTCAAGTCAGGAGTAATTAGCCATGTTAAATATGTTTTGATGTTTTGTTCAATAATTGCAGTGTTATTTATTACAGTAGGACTTGTTTTTAGTCGGCCGACAATGACTTAAGTAATATTAAGTATATTATAAATATTTTAAATGTATATATTGAAAATGTGTGTGTTTTTCAAGGAAAGGAAGAAATCAAACACAATAATCAAACAAATTTGGAAAATGCAAACAATTTATGCTTTAGTGTGTTATATTTACCTTATTTGTCATTGATTTACAATAATACTGTATAATTTACTATAATTGATAATTATGAAATGAAATTATTGGAAAGATTAAATAACAAAATATCAATTTTAATTTCCGTTTTTAGCTGAACTAGCCTTTTTTAGCCTGTCTATGATATTTTATTATCTAAAACTCTGTTTACACTATCAAACTTTATGTAACAAAAAATGTGATGTGCCCATATATGGACATGATGATGTCATAGCACTACCATATTTAGACATATCACCACCATATTTGGGCACATCACATTTTTTTGTCAAACTAGTTTGATAGTGTAGACAGAGCTTAAAGGCTTCCTGTATAATTACTTCTTGAGTTTTTTTTATGTTAACCATCTTTTAATTAGATTCTATTAAGACTACATTTAATTAATTCATGGTTACTGTACATGCAGCTCACAGGAAAATGTTAATTAGGAGTGATATTTTGCAGGAAAATCTTGAATTCTGAGCCTGATTATTTTAATGATATGTGATTGTATAAAAGTACAGTAAAACTCATTCATGTTAGATTCAGATTCAGATTCAGATAATATTTATTTAGATAATGAATGAATATATACAAAATAGAAAAAAGATATTAAAGTGAACATAGATAAAGCAGTAATTGGTAGTCATTATTATCATGGATCCCTTCTAGAAGTTAAAAACTTGTCTCGTAGGGACCCACAACAAAACACATTACTAAAAAAATAAAAAGAACCTAGAATATATAATTATATAATTTAGGATAAAAAATTACAGTATAATGGGGTTCAATTGTTTTTGGAAGGAAATGTCACATATCTGGTGTACTATTCATTTTTAGAAAAATTATACTTGTATTTTGTAAAAAAAAAAAAAATATATAGCAGTTTAAACTTAACAAGTGGTAAAAATAGTAAATAGTATAATGAGGTCATTGAACTCTATCAAAACAACATATCTTATAGGATATTTCCATAAATAATAGAATTAGGAACCAGCACATGTGATATGTTCAAGTGAATGGAAAATCTATTGAACGCACTACTAGTACTAAGTTAATGTATGAATGGTGGTCTATATATTAGTACAAAGACTTCATTAGGGACAATAATAGCCAGTAAGAATATATTGATATTGTGCAATGATGCGGAACAATCGGGAGGGATATAGCAATAATAGTCAACCAGGTAATCACATGCTAGGAAGACTGTATTGTTAGGGTGTTAGTAGCTATAATAGTGCAATATTAAGTTGTTACTTGCCTCATTCGGAATTATAGGAATTAACAAACTGGATATTACTCAGATTATTCTGTTTGATGTGTGGTAAGTGTTTGCCCGAAGCATGTAGTCAATATTTGCATCTTTTCTCAGGTGTTTGGCAACCAAAAACATTTGTTGTCGTCATGTCTATGAACTATTTTATCCATAGTACAGTCAACTGTCTCGAAATCCATCTCTCTGAGAACTTGAGACTGAAACATTTTCGCATTTGTTTTTATGATGTTTTTTTTTTTTTAATCTACATATAGTCTGTATTATACAAAAATCACAATAGATTTAGGATGACTATGACCCATGTAAATCCTTACAAAGAATCAGTTTCCATACTTCCAATTAATTGTCGTAGACCTTTATGGTATCTTTACTTGCTGTCTAAAGTTGTTTTAATTCTTAAAATGGTTTTATACATATGTACTGCGCCTATGAGCAATCATTGATTAGGCGTTGTAAATGCTTTTTTATTATTTTAATGTTTATAATACATCTTGAAAATTGTGACTTTCTGAATATAACCAGACAATTCAGACTGAGAGTGCCCTTTGCCCTTTTAGAAGCATTGACTTTATTGTGAACTATAATATCTCTATGATCTGGTATACCGTAACCATGTTGGAATTTCTAACCAAATAAACCTGTGATATTATTGTTGAACAAGATTAAATCTATTGGTTTAATTGTTCATTATCATGAATATCTGTAAATTAATATATTTACACAAAGTATGAGATATTAATATAAAATGTAAATATAAGTAGTGATGCTTATTTCAAGCTATTTTCTTAATTAGGCTACATGACCAACATACTGTATAATTTATAGGTACAGTATCAGTCTCCTTTCAAATGTCAATTTTACCATCTTTCAATTCAAATGGAAAATAAAATGTACTGTATTACTTAGGTAGTTCAGCTAGGTTTTTATTTTCAATGCACACATATGGTATATATGCACACATATGGTATATATGCACACATATGGTATATATGCACACATATGGTATATATGCACACATATGGTATATATGCACACATATGGTATATTTGGTGGGTGATGGAAATTGTATTGTAAGATCATGTGCTGTACACAGACCAAAGACCAGTTTTTAAACAATTAGCTATTGTTTTTATTTCACACAAAATCACACTATTATTGTTATTTTACATATACCCTATTATTTCCAGATGGGTCTACAAAAGCTGTGATACTGTAGGTCTATTGTACAACAGTAATTAATGTTACTGAATATGATTATTTGACAAAATTAATATATTTTCATAGTTTCAGCGTAATCAAAGTTTTAATATTTCATAAGTGTAATGTTAATGTTGGTTGTGGCCACAGAAATAACCTTTGCATTGACGTCATAATATTACTGTATCCACAGAGAATAGTCAGTTACTGTACTGTAGATAGATCAAATTGAGACTATTACTGCGTTGCGAAATTTCTCCATGGAACCTGATTTAGGGTTAAAAACAGTTTTTAAGATCAGTTCTTTTTTGTGATATTTCTGCTGGCAAGGAAATAGGAATTCTTCAAATATACTATTCCATATTCTGTTCAATAGAAACAAGCTGTTTGGTTTTGATTGGACCCGCATCTTCCTGTTGTAGTGTATTTGTAGTGCAGTCAGAGTCTCAAAGTAGAGTTTAACCATTTTTGTAATTACCCATCAACAGGCTGTTTAAAACACTGTAGACTACTTCACATTTCTTCTTCAAATCTGTGAACGTGATGTAATACAACTAATTGACGGATATTACATGTCCAACATGTTTATTTTATTTCATTTCCTTATCATTGTGTAGTTATGTATTGTATTATTTGAATAATAAACTTTGTCAGATATTAACAATAGATCATAACTGGTGGAAGCAATCAATACGCACTTCCAGATATGTTTGTTTTGTTTGTAAAACTGAAACTATTTTTCTTTTCTTAGCATTGATTTGAAAATCATATTTTTGTAAGACAATTTATATTCTATATTTGGTCAAAATATTGTACAGAAAGGAACGGATAATAAATATTAATCGGTATAAAAATGGTTGGAGCAGGATGGTTAACTTGCTTGCCTTCCAATCCCAAGGTCCTGGGTTCAATCCTGACTTAGTGTGTCAGGGTTTTAAATTAACGTTTTCTGCTCCACTTCCTAACCTCAAATGAGACTAAAGCTCTGTCTTTATGTGCCCATATATGGACATGATGATGTGATATCACTACCATATTTGAGTATATCACTTCCTTATTTGGGCACTTCACACTTTTTTTCTCAAACTAGTTTGATAGTGTAGACAGAGCTTTAGTTATAGGATATCCATCAATCCTGGAATTAGGCAAGTTTCTCACTATTACATGCGTATGACACGGAAAAAAGGAAAAAAATTGAGACTCGTAATACGACTATATCTATCAAATTCATAATTCAGAGGTACTATACAGTAAAGTCAGTGACCCAGACTGTAATTACAATGCCTATACTCCGAAATAATATCTTTCAAACTTTATAATAGCTTTTTAACTTAACCAGTCACATAGAATAATCGTCTTGACCCTAATAATATATTTTAAGATTTCAATGACCATAAAATATGACTAATATCAAAAATATGTTTTAACACTTTCATCTAAAAAAAGTGCCGAAAACATCATCATACTAGAAATCTTGAAATTCAATACCAGATGAAACTTGGGTCAATAACTTGATGGTCGTTGACCTACTGCGATTGTGTGTTTAATGGGTGTTCAAATGCTGATGAAACTGAAAGATAAAACAAAGGCTTGTGGTAATCAAAATAACATGGTCAGCTTTAATTATTTGGCAAATATAATACCCTTAAATTTGAATTTTAATATTTATTTTTTACATAATTGTGTTAATAAGAAAGCATCATTCTTAATTTTATTTTATTTTATTGGTATAGCTGTTTTTATTATGAAATTGTATCTTTGTCTGTATAAAGGTTGAGTGAACTTTTACAGTACAACTTTAAAATTTAATGAGGAGGCATGTCCGTACCCTAAAGCTATACTATAGTAACAATGTGAATGTGTTTTTTTTAATTGCTTGGGAGTATGACCTACTGTACTTCAAAATTGTTATCCCAACATTGGGTGTCTAGAAATCTCAGATATATCTGAGATCCGAGTTTTCTAAATATTCTAAACATTCTATAGTATCAAATATCCCCTCTGAGAAGTTTACCCTTTCCCCCTCCCAGTTGTATTCATTTCCCTTTCCAGTAATTCAGGCATCCCATCACAGGAATTCACCCTTTCCTTCCTGGAGTTCCCTTCCTGGAGTTCCCTTCCTGGAGTTCCCTTCCTGGATTTCCCTTCCTGGATTTCCCTTCCTGGAGTTCCCTTCCTGGAGTTCCCTTCCTGGAGTTCCCTCCCTGGAGTTCCCTTCCTGGAGTTCCCTTGAGTACAGTAATTTTGAGTATAGTTACTGTACATGTTTTAAAAGTTTGTATACTCTACAAAATAACTGAAAATTAGAATTAACCTGTTCTTGAATTAACCAACTACTTTCTCCTTTAAAGAACTTTCAATACTATGGTTGAATGGAAAGAATACAAAAAATTATTAATTTAATTTTGTGTAAATTACAATAGTTATTAAACGACGGAAGAAACTCTATTGAAAGATATGTGGCGTACTACATACAAAAGTGGTTTTAATGGTTAAAACCTTGACCAACAATAATGTATTGACAGATTATATTTCCTTACTGAGTACGCTGTAGACACTAAAAAAAACTTTGCATTATGAACCGTCAGGATACCTTAATTTGCGTTGGTGGCACCACTTACAACAGTCGTCCTTAGCTAATACTCTGTTGACTGGCTTGCTATAGATAAGGCAAGCTCGCTGTTAGTTGTGGCAAGACTTCTGTGGATCCTTTTGTAACTGCAGAACAATTTACGGTATAAATGTTAGTTTTCGAAACAGACGTGACTCCATAAATAAGGCAGGCTTGGTGGCGTGTGATACAGTATTCATAGTGGCAAGTTGTATTGTGGAATCATTTCAGTACAGTATATATTGTTTGTACAGTAGCATGTACAGTATTTTTACAGTATTACTGTAGATTGTTTGTACAGTAGCATGTACAATATTTTACAGTATTACTGTAGATTGTTTGTACAGTAGCATGTACAGTATTTTTACAGTATTACTGTAGATTGTTTGTACAGTAGCATGTACAGTATTTTTACAGTATTACTGTAGATTATTTGTACAGTAGCATATACAGTATTTTTTACAGTATTACTGTAATTTTTTTGTACAGTAGCATGTACAGTATTTTTACAGTATTACTGTAGATTGTTTGTACAGTAGCATGTACAGTATTTTTACACTACTCGTGCTGAATTATTTAATTTTAAGCAAGCTACAGTAGTAATTTTTAAAGGTTTTACACAAATACTGTAAATATTAGAATTAACCTGATTCTTAAATTATAATTATAAGTGGACTTGAGTTTAGAAGAGGTCCCTGGATATAATCAACTTGAGGTTAGTACCCCTTATTATATCCTGGATCATTTTCGCCCTGGTTGGAAGCAGATAACACACAAAGTGTAAGTGTGTTATTAGGCGAGAAAAATAGTCATCGATACAGTAGTTTAAAGAATGAAAGTTGTACAGTACATACAATGATCATCCATATCCTTCCTTAATATTATACCTATAGTACTGTAGTCTATAGTAGGTTCTAAAGAAGAAAAACATTTTGGCACACATGGCGTGTCATACCTACTGTATACATAGTTTAAAATATTATAATGCCGGCTACTACTAAAAAGATTATAACTTTTGGCAAGTTAAGCTCAACCTCCTGTGAAAACCATAAATATATTCATCAGTGGAAAATGTCTTCAATATATTGTCATTTGCGTACTGTATAAAAATACACAGAAATTATGTTTGCTCTGAGATACAAAAACAGATAAATGAAAAATAAGAAATCATAACTTTGTAATATTTTTAAAGTTTAATTATTGTATTTTATTAGATATGAAAAGTAACTTTCTTAATATATTAACGTTTTAAAACAGAAAATATTATTAGAGCGTGCCTCGGGATGTTTTTGAGACCTGGATCTTCCTGATTAAATTTATCATTTCTGAAGATATTTTTTTTTTCTCGGATACATTTTTTTCTCGGACTAATTTTCAGTAATGAAAGAAAATCTTTTCCTGTCACTCATTGAGAATTTAACATTTTTTTCTTTTATTTTATAAAGAAGTAAAAGTAGAATTTAACATTATCTTAGTTTAACAGGAACTGATAGGAACTTAATTTTAGAATTTTGAAAATATTTTAAAACTTTATATCTGCAAAAAGATGTGTGAACAAATGTTTTAATGTACTGACCTACGCCCGTATTCTTAAACCGGACTTTAGTCGTAGTTCGAAGTTCGACTTGAAAAAGTCGTAGTTCGAGCTATTACTTCAAATTCGATTCAAAAACGAATTAGTCGAAGTTTGCAGTTCGACTTAATGAAGTCGAGCTTTTAGTCGAGTTGCACACGTCTGGGTAACAAAGGCTATACATTGGCCAATGACAAGAGAGTATTTGAGGAGCAGACGAAATTTTGCGCATTGATATCACTTTCCATTTTCTTACAACACTTTTTACACATCGGGACTATATACATGAAAAATAATTTTAATCGTTAATTATTAGAACAAGATCAGTATTAATTTAACAGTGAAGTATATTTGATTAACAACAAACAAAATCTTCAAAATATATTTAGGAACCATGGCGGTACGGTAACTTTTATATTTTCTAGGACCCCAACAAAGTATGATCGTGACGAACCACGCACTTCATAGCGTGACAAGAAAGCGCTAGGCCCCCTAAACATTCCATCGCGTGGTGAATTGCCGCATCTGTCATTGTCGCTATGGCGTGACGTAGCTCAAGTCGGACTTGCGCGAAGAAAATAATGTAATTTGTATACAGTTGTAAATAAAGATGATTTTCATTATTATAATTTACACCAATGTATATTTAATTAAGCTAATATAAATATAGATATTTCATTCTTCAATATCTGGCCAATATAACAACTCAATGACTGTTACGTTTTTTATAAACATCGTTTAAAACCATTTAGTCGACCATTTAGTCTGCCCCCTCCAGGACTAAAAAAATCGATCAAAATCCGTCTCGATTTAGTCGAGGTTGGCCTGATTTAGTCGGTGATTTAGTTGAAGTTCGGTTTATGAATTAAAATGACGTCATTTTTTTAGTTTTAGCTCGAACTACGACTAAAGTCCGGTTTAAGAATACGGGCGTTAATCTCTCCCCAAACTGAAACTCCTGAAAAAATAGAAAATCTCTCAAAACAGGATAACTATTTGACTACCGTACATAGAAAGTAAAAAAAATGTAAAGAAAAGTTGAAACTATTTCCTTACTTTCTGGACCGCCACGGACACTGTTGGCTAGGCCAGGACACAAGTCCCTACAGTACAGGAGTGCATATTTCAATAAAGTAGTATAAGTACTTTAATACCTTCCTTACACTATTATCTTACTTTACCTTCCTATTATCAACGTTAAAAACGTTACTACTGTATAAGCATCAACTTTCTATTATCAAAGTTAATATGATATATTTCTGTTCATTTCATATCTTACAGTATATTAATTATCTGACAGTGTAAATCTTAATACCTTGAATTGGCGCCAGATTTCTTTTCTAAAACCATGTGCTAAAAAGAAAGTTCAAATTTCGTTTTTAGCATCTAAGACTTTTGACATTTCCTTTGTAGATCGTTCTTTGAATACCTGCAGATTGCAGATGAAACTTTTAGTAATTATTTCAACATGCGTTATCGATAGATTTGACATTTATAGAATGGATATTATTATCCATAAATGGACTTTTCATGTGTTAAAGTCTGTGGAGGACTGATAATGATTTTGTTCCAACAGACGACTATATTAACTTTTGCATTTGTTTTAAATTCATTTTCTTATTAACCTCACAGTGGTGCTAATTAAGTGACAATCGCCTTTAAGGATTTATTTACTTTTCTTTACTGAATTGTTCTTTGTTGAATGTATCCATGTATAATTGTGGATGTTTTGAGTTGTTTTTTCGTTGCTTTGATCGCAAGCTACAGGTAAATCACTCTTTCATAGATATTGTTTAAATGTTAAGTTAGACGGAATGTTAACTTTTTATTAAAACGTTTACTTTACTGTAAGTTATAACTATAGAGCTGTCTGAAAGACTTGATTTTAAACCGTTTTATGCCCACTATTTGGGGCAAGGTAAATAAAGTTAGATTTATTTTAATTACATGTAATACAGTTTGTGTTTACATTAAGCAAGAAAAATGTAATTATTATATAAATTATACTGTACTGTACAATGAATTTTCTCCAGTTTTTAGGACAATAGTTGTTGTGTTTTAATAAACCACACTGTGCACACAATTTAATGATACAGTAACTATGTTTAAACATATTTCGATCAATCAATGTATTTGGACTATTGAATATATTCATATATTCATATTCATTTATTATCCAGAAAAAATAAAACAAAACAAAAAAATACAAAAAGCATTTAAATAACATAGAACAACAACAAGCAGAGAAAAAGCGCAGAACACTATCCTGGCGGATTGTCAAAAAGCAAAAAATATCGCTATAAAAGACTCTCCTGATAGTGCTGGTGGCAAAATAACATTAACAAGGATAAACATAAATATATAATTCTATACTGTAGTTAATCATCAAATTGGGTGTTCTATACAGACACCCAGAGGCAGTGCATTATTCAAACTTGAGACCAACAGTAAAAGCATGGCTCATAAAAATATTTGACCCACTCCTTCATTTACTGTAGACCAAAAAAATATTTTCTTTCGTAGCCTCTCCCCACCCCCCTCTCGTTGGTCCCCAAGGTCATAGTGCTTGCTTAACACTCTCTCTCTTTCCTCCTTTTTTGGGAAAAGCACCTCTCTGTAAACAAAGCTAAAGGCTTGATACGGACGCCAGCCTACTACTAAATAAATCTCTATGTATACATGCATGAAAATGAAAGTTCAAACTGCGCTATTAATGGTATCTGTTGTGCTGATAGATATAATGTTATCATACCGTCTTGCTTTCACTTATAAACTACATCACATGATAATGTTGGTCGTTGCTGTATAGCATCATCAGTGTGAAAGGAAAAGGTCACAATCTATTTGGATAGGCAGTTAATAACTTTGTCACAAAATCATTAATTAAAAGTGAATTACGTTTTTACTAGGAACATTATAATTGTACTACTGTATGACGGTACTACCAAAGTAATATAGTTTATTTACTGTATATGCCTGAAAGTGAAAGGTAATTAATGTTGTTGTTGTCTGTGAAATGACGCATTTATTGATGCTATTACTACATACCATAATCATTAATCTTATTTTAAAAGAGTCGTTTTATATTTTTTTATGGACACTTTCTTCTGCCAAAACAATGTCTCTTTTGTAATGTTAAAAAAAAACGGACTACACAGTGGGTGGGCGACTACTGTAGTACCGCACTGTGTATATTGTCTAGAAAAATAAATACTGTGCTTATTTAGTAACAGAACACTGTTTTTATGAAGTTTGTTTTTCCTTATTTGAACATTTCATTCTCATCCAAGTTTCTTAATTTAGTTTGGCAAGTCTACTAATAAACAACATTGATTTCATCATTTTTTTTTTAATGAAATGTCTTAATTTTACTGCTTCTATTTAAAAAAAACTGATATATCAATTTAATTAGAGTTTTGTTTTTCTGTCTGTAGAACATCGGTAGCTTTGCTAGCCCTCCGGTGCAGCGACGGCTCAAACACAAGAAGCCGATGAGAATGAACCAGCTGGGCCGGAACATTCACAAAATCATGCCCAGAATACCCAGGCCTCAGCGAACACAGCTTATCCTAGACAGCCTAAAAACTGGACTCAAGTGAGTTTAATTTCAGATCAGATTTTTTCATATTATTTTATGCTTGATGTTTGTAACATACTTTTCTCTTCAGGCTATGTAATAGACCCCATTTACACTTACGTTTGGGTCCAGGGCCGGTCCTGGGCCGGTTGCAAATATTTACCTTTTAGGCCGGCCCCAGAGCGTTTACACTAGCGACGCAGATTACTGGTCGTAAATAATTTTATCGGAAGTACCATTGCATGCTGGGATACGAAGTACAGTTTGTTTACATTTTTCTCTCTCGATCGTCAATTCAACTCTCCGCGCGAACCGACCGTTTTATATTTATACTGTATTGTTGTTTTTTGTCCCATTAAAAACAAAATGAACCCCACTGTTTTATATATATTATGGCTATATTTTATGTATATGCGAAACAAGCGGAGGAATACTTTATTGAAAGAAGATGTCTGAAAATAAATTTAACTATATAATGAAGAAAACAAATTGTCGCCCGAAAAGGAGGAAGGTACGGTATGTACTGAGAATGTCGGATCGTCATAACAACAACCTCATAAAAAGGTCAAACGTTGTTCACGGTTCACTGCGCAAGCCGGCCCAAACGTAAAAGCCGCTCCTGAACCTACCTGGAGAGGTGGCCCAGATCTGCGTCCGGCCCAGGGCCGGCCTAACTTTTTGGAGTATTTACACTTATCAATTGCCGACCCAGGGCCGACCCAGGGCCGGCCTAAATCGTAAGTGTAAATGGGGTCTAGTAACCATTTTTTGGAAGAAACTTTCCCTTCCCCCCCCCCCTTCTCCCCTTATTGATCAGTCAAGTCAGTGTGATCCCTATTTACTTTTGGTTCATCAAATTAATTATTTTATTAATTAAATGAACATATCTAGTAATCAAATAACTGTTTTCCCATCATAATTTATATACAAAGTTTTGATAAACATTATACATTGTACATTCCTATCCTAACAAACTATTCTAAACTTTCTATTATTTAAAAAAAAGTCGAAGAAAGTCAGGTCTGGGGTCCATCCTATAGTCGCCACAGATTGACTTCTTCATCAGTACTTTTATGAATGGATGATTAGTTGGGAACATAAACGTTAGTTGATCGCTATTTTGATCGTACGATCATTCAGAAAAACACATCGCAACATTAAATTTGTAATATATACAGAAGTGTCACTGCAGATTCTTTAATAATGTGAATATTGAAATAAGTTGAATATTAAAATGAATGACTTGTTATCTTCTTGTAAAATTAATAAATAATAATGTAATACAGGATTAATAAATATGAATTATAATTGAATTAGTTTGACAAGGAGAGGAAATTAAAATTGGATTTAAAAGTGCAATATCATCGTTATCTAAGAAGTCCAGATAAATAGATTACAAATCTGCTTTCAGATTATAATTACAGAGTATGGTCATGTGAGTGTACCTGAAAATTATGCAGTGACATCATTGAAATGTTGCTGTTTGCAATTTTCATTTTGGCTCCTTTGACCTACTTAACAAATTCGATCTCATTTATGAAATGTCGACGATATTACTGTAATAAACCATCAACTCTCTCAAAATGATCAATTATCAGAATTTTCATATTGGTCCCGAATTCCTTACAATTCAGAATACATTGTGAAAAAGAATAATTTGAGAAACCCAGATTTTACCTGTAGCCCAGAGTGTCCAGTGAAAAAGAAAAGAAAGAGTGGAAAATCATAGATTTTGACACTTTCATGGTGTAGGGTTTTGCTAAACTGTGCAAAACCCCAAAAAACTGCGCAAACCTCCTTCAAACCAATTAATATTGATTAGATCACAACTAAAAACAATAAAAGGAGACAATTTATGAGAAAAAAAAATTGAAATTGCTGTAGTGTAAGTTTGCCTTTTTTTATGTGAAAAACTTCATTCAACATTTTTTTGGGGAAAAAATTGCTGTAGGATTTAATGGTGCTATAGAAACTAAAAGCATTTTATAATAGTGATATGATTTACAGAATAAAACTTGGTTCAAAGAAAAATGATGCACAAGATACCTGTAGGAAAGGAATATTGTACATGGATAATTGTCATATACTGTATTGATAGAGAAACTGTCAGAAAAGCATTGTAAGAAGGAGACAAAGAGTTGTTAAAGGTTCTAGGTTTATGGAAGAAATAGACATTTACAGTAAAGCTGATAGGAGACAGACCAGAAAATGAAACGTTGATTTATTCATGAACGTGGTATATCTATTGCATATACATGTCGCTTTACATATGACGGCCGCTTTACAATTATTATTCTCATCGTATTTCAAACCTACGACCTCGCTCTAATACTCAAGAGCTACTGGTATCTACGCACGTAATCTGTACGTTCTTTGTTGCCAACAAGAAATACAAAACCAGTTAGCACGGTAGGGCGGTTGGCCGAGCAACGGGATATCAGTAATACATAACAGCTCTTGTAACATGCTTGTCAATATTATCAGAAGGGTCCATTTCAACATAAAGGTAGTTTTTGCATGTCACATCTGTGTACCCTTTTGTTTTGTATGTAAATCTACCAGTTAAAATTCAACAGTCATACTACTGTATGTATTGTACTATTTATAATTTAATGATCATAATTTAGTCACCACACCCATGTTTGGCATTAAAATTACAGTCTATAAAATATAATAGTTAAATAGTCTGTTGCTAAAGTTTTATAGTGTAGTGGGTCATACTGTAAAGGCTTATCCAGTATTCAAGTAAACCTTCCTTTGGGACACCCCTCTTCTGGGGACACTCCTATTAAGAGGGTACTTTTCTTGTGAAACGAATGAGGAAAATATATGTTTTACCACTAAGGCCCATTCACTATTCAGGGGACACTCCTATGCAGATACTTTCTTGCGTCCCTCAATTAAGCCCCTGTCACTGTGGACAGACGTACAGGCACCGTTTGGTGACAGCACTCAACAACGAGGAAACCCTTAGGGGAGTAGAAAGTTTTGGTATGTGTTGTCCACGTTTCTGCGCAATTCAGCCTAGGTTATTCCCCCATTTACATTCTATTGTGTTTCAATTACAGTATATTTTTACCTCCGCCAAGGAGGTTATGTTTTCACCCCTGTATGTTTGTGTGTGTGTGTGTTTGTGTGTGTGTCTGTGAACAGCCTGGAGGCCACAGTTTTTATCCGATTCTAACCAAATTTGGACACAATGATCTATGCCCAAAAAGCTTGGACGAGTTCGAATTTGAGGGGGAAAGGTCATAGGTCAAGGTCACAACTAACAAAAAACTATTTTACTGCCTAGAGACCACAGTTTTGATCTGATTGTCACCAAACTTAGCCACAATGATCAATGACACATCATATAATTGTGGTTAAATTTTGAAGGGTCAGGGTCAAAGATCAAGGTCCACAAAAAACAAAAACAAAAAGAAATAAGAAAATAATAAAAAAAAAAAAAATCCTCAGTGGGACTTGAACCAGCGATCTCAACTGTGAGAGGCTGGATACATAACCATTACACCACACTGTCATCCACAACTTTGTAGTGTGCAGTTTTTAACATATTTACACTTAGAACTAATAAAAAAAAATGTAAACAAAAAAATATTCAGGGGGAATTTTATGTAGGGGAATTTTACAGTAGGCGGAGGTTTGTACTCTCGGAGTACCCTCTAGTTGTTTATGTGTTCCTATTGTTGTATTTTTGTTTATGTGTTCCTATTGTTGTAGGATAGCATCAGATGCATATACTAGAGACCTTCCTATGCTATTTGTTGTAACATTTCACACTACAATATTGACGTTTGCACCTAGTTAAATGTACTTGCAACCAAGCATAAATTGACTGCACGATTCAAACGCTCTTGATCTAATCGTTCGGAACAGTGGCGTACTGTCGGTGTTTTAAATCAATCAAGTTGTTTGAGCACCAGTAATTAACCTAATTATAATGTTAATTAACTGATAATAGGTTTACTTTATAAATTGGAATACCACACATGTACAGTTACTAATGTACTCCAGCTGATGTGAACATTACTTTTAATTTTGATAAATTAATACAGTAGTTTTTAATTAGTAATTTAATATTAGTTTAGTTTGACCTTATTAGTGCCTTCTGGCTATCTTATATTTGATAATATAAGTATATAAAGTATAAAAAGCACTCGAATACCTCTACAAAAACACAAAATATAATTTATAGACCTCTAATTAGAGACCATAAGAAACAAAACTCTGAACCTGCTAGTAGTAAGGTAAACATAAACATGTATTCTCCCCCAAAAACCTGAAAAATGAAGATTAATTAAATTAGACTTGCTTTTAAAAAAAAGACAAAATAAATGGTTAAATTCAATTCAACCAAAAATCCATTGAATTTTTTTTATTAAAATTACATTTTTTTCAGGTAAATCATATTTTTGTCGATCTAATTTTTTGGCAAAGTGGATATGTGACATTAAAATGGCATATTCTACACACAAAAAAAATTCTTTTAATTGTCTGTAAAAGAAATTATATTGAGAGTAAAAATATCATCATACCAAACAGAGGTCTTATTATAAGTTTACTTGACTCTTATACTATAGTCTGTGACATGTTTTTGTTTAAATTATAGTATTACACAACAGTACTATTTCACAAACAAGATAATAAAATAGTTAGCTTGAATAACATCATAAGAAAATAGTACAAATCAAGTCAACAACTCCTTTCAGAAGTATTGAATAGATTTGTTTAATAGGTTATTTTATTATCATTTAGCAGCGAGACTATATCAGCAGACGTCTTGAAGATTAATGTGAGACCTGGATTTATTATATTGTTGAACGTGGTCACCTGCTGTTGCTTGCTGTAAAATATACTAGACTTGCTTAAATAACATTGTAATTTAATGCTATCCGATTTTCATTTTTATTACCCATTTATCAAGACATAAGCAATAATGAGAAATTTGTAGTAATTGAGTTGCTTTACTGATGTTAAGAAACTTATTTGTTTACAGTTATTGTCTTAAGTGGTTATTACTTTTTTAAATGTTGTAAACTTGTAAACACATTTTAGAAGTTCCCAAATAAGTTGATCAGCACACAATTCAATAGTTAAAGACAATTTTGAATATTTATCTGCTAAATATTTATTAGTTTTAAAACAGAAATATAGTAGGATATTAATGGGACACCTGAGATATCCCTCAAAGCGTCCCCTTATAGGGATGACTCCTTTCATAGTTGTAGTTAAATAAAACATGGCCCCTTGTATTATTTTAAAACTGTCTCCTTTAATATGAATCTTCCCAAGGAGGCATTACTTTTACTGTATATAATATAATATGTATTTGTTATTATATTCAGGCAAAAAAAAGATAATGTCCCATCACTTATAGTATGGCACGGGAAAAGTGAGGCATAGGCAAAGATGACATTACAATATTATTTGTAATATTTGTACTATTGTTTTTTGTATCATAGTTCATGCATTTTCTCAGATAGCACAATCCAACACATGAGTCCATGTGATTGGTTGATATTAGATCCTTCTATGATGTCATAGCAATTATTCATCCCTGTACAAAGGTACAGAAAGTGCTAATAACGCCTCATTAATTGACTGTTTGTCAACAACTTGTGTTTGCTAGCATATACCATGGAGTAAAGATTACTCCATGCATATATAGTGTAGATAACTAATCTGATGATGTTACAAATTCATGAATGTGTATCATATACAGTAGAATTGATTTTTATGGTACTTTACTGTACAGTATATTCATTTTTTATGCTACAGTAATATATGAAACACATTTATTTTTTAAAATTGTTGATTGTTTTATTTAAAATGAACTAACAGAAATATCCACCTCCATAAAGAGTTATTTGTGGTGACAATCTATTTAATACGACATGCATTTGTGCTCATTTTCCATTGAATAAAATAAAAAATACTTTAATTAATTTTTAATGGCAAAATCAACATTTTTTTATTGAATTTCAGGAGAAACAAACATTACCGTATTATTATTGAAGGTACAATATTAAAATTGTTATATTTACATTCTGGTATAAAATGAACTTAATATCAAAAGGTATAAAAAAACAAACAACAAAGACATATTTATATATCGAGAATATAAAATTATCTAAAATATAGAACGTACTGTCACACAAAGTTATGAAAAATAAATGACACATCATTCCTCATTTTTACCATGCCCAGTGTGTCCAAGACAAAATAAAAGCAACCAACAAACAAACAAAAGGTCACTGCTACTTTTTAGGGTCATCATCCTTGTATCCGTGAAACGTGTGAATAAATCAGTCACAAAATTAAAATCATCGTACTCATCTCCAATAGTACTATGCTGTACTGAATACACAAGCAGATAATGGACATATCACCAGCTGTGGAATTGCCTTACAGTTAACGCCCAATATGCATACAAATCATGATAATTAGATGCTGTAACGTAATTAACACTACAGTGGGAAAATTTATCGTTACTGAATAATTGGAAAAGGATCTAGTTTTATGTTTCCTTCTCAAAATGTTTAGGGTGCCTACATTTACAAGTGATAAAATTATTCAGGATTTTAGACCCAATCCTTTTAAAAGTGGGTTTGGATAGGTTCTTTTGCCAATTTTCATTTTAATACAGTCCTTTGGAACATTTTCCTGAGAAACGAATACAGTATAATTACCTTTTTGTATGTTTCCTATTGTACTTTTCTGTGTTTTAACATATATTTATATCTAAATGTTTTTAAGGCATCCTATAATTGGGTGATTTTTCGCTCTTGGATGTACAGTAGTTGAAATAAAATAAATAAAATTTAAACACTAAAACCAACCCTATTAAGGGGACACTTTTTTTGGGGCCTAAAATTTTCCCCTTGATATTAGCATTCTACTATACAGTTTACAAATTATTTTTAACTAACAATTTCCTACAAGGCAATGTGTTTAGAGTTGCAAGAATTATTTGATTGCTCTCGCCAGATACATAAGATTAAGTTTCAGTGAACGCCCAATATTCATACAGATCAATATAATGAGATGCACAATGTAATTAGCAGAAAATTGTTGTTCATTTGATGATTCTAGTTTCACAAGCTCAATTTTGTTGTGCTAGAAAGAGACTTTATTACTGAAATAATTGGCAAACACATTATCTGTACAAAATAATAAATCTCTTTTGATAATTCTTTTTAATTATTTTAAGTGCAATTATTAATGGTGCTTTTAACATTAGAATGAGTCACAAGCAGATTATTAATGTTTAAGTTAAAAACAACATAATAGGGATAGAATTATTATGACTACGCCTATTATGTTGTTTTAAAATGTTGTAGCAGTGACGTACAGTACTGCCTAAGCTGATGTGATTTATGAGGTAGTCATATTGTTGAGTGTCTGTCAATGATGAATATATCATGATTATGATGAATGAAGGATAGCAACAGCCTTATTAATAATGAAAAAAAAAATATTTATGAGGCTGATGATTGGTTATGATGATATTGATTGGTATAATCCTATACTTGGTCATAAGCCCACATGTGTAAATACATGTTAGGTATAAGCCCACCCCTTCAAGCATGCCACAAAGCTTTGTCTACACTATGAAACTTTATGTGACAAAAAAATCAGATGTGCCCATATATGGACATGATGATTTCATATCATTACCATTATGTGGGCATATCACTACCATATTTGGTTAAATCATACTTTTTTTTGTCAAACTAGTTTGATAGTGTAGACAGAGCTTTACACAAGATGTTATATGAAGTCAGGATATCAATGTTAAAATGATACATGTTGATATTGTGATGATATTATTGGAATGTTGTCAGCAAAATTGCTGATTCTTTTAGGTTATCTATTTATTTTTTCTTCTTCAGGGAAAGTATTACAAATAGTCAACAAAAGTTAGAGACAATCAAGGTGCGACAGCTAGATACAAAATCAACAGTAAGCTCTAGACAGGTAAGAATAATCCTATTGTTACTTAAGCTCTGTCTACACTATCATACTTTATGTGACAAAAACATGTGATGTGCCCATAATGGACATGATGATGTCATATTACTACCATATTTGAGCATATCACTACCCTATTTGGGCACATCATCCTTTTTTTGTCAAACTAGTTTGATAGTGCAGACCGTAGACCTTAAGATGGGGTGATAAATCTGGGCTTATGGCAATGTACCCATCACATCACTAGAACCAAAGTAAATATAATACCAACATTTTATTTTTGCCATGATGAATAATACTGTTGCTGTCTTAATTATGAATCCATAAGTCAGTATTGTACGGTAGTTACCTTTTAATAAAATAAACATGTGTATTTAAATATAACACCTTTCTTTATGTTTTCGAAATCTAACTGTTGTTTAATTCATGTTTAACCTTTATTTGTAGTTAGTGTATAGTATGGGTTAAATGTTTCTTAATGTGGTTTACAAATTCAAAACAATTTTTGTCTTTTTTTTATAGGGTTTTCACTACAACCTTGACAAGGTAAGAATCATTATAATATAAATTTTACAATCAATATGTGCAATATGTATTTCCTTATATTAATAAATTCTGACTTAGTAGTAGTTTTTATGTGTTTTCCTGTCTTCTATTTTAAATAAATAAATGCCACTCAATCTAAAAAGGAATGAAACTGCATGTGTATGTATGACCAGTAACAAAAATAAACTGTACAACAGGGAATGTAGTAATTTCAGTATTAGAGGGACAAACTCTGTAGGCATGGAATGATTCCCCGATTATAGTTTACCAAACGGTGTTGTACCAAAAGGTTTACCATTAATAGGAGTATAAACAATACGCCTATTACTATACTTTATACATACTGTATTTGTCGCTATAAATTGAAATAGATGTTTTACTATGAGCATGGACCTATAAATTAGAACTACTATAGCTCCATGCATGTACCTCTGAGTAGGGGTTTTACTATATTTTCTAATTTTCATTCTGTTTTCTACTTCCTTACAGCAAGTTAAAAACAATGAAAGATACATAAGGTATGTATATTATTTTAATATTTAATTTAGTAACCGTGAAAGAAAACACATTTTGCTTAAATAGTAGAATACTTTTTTTTTAATTGTTGATATTTCTGTGTAAAACAGGTATTATATTTATTATTAATATTATTATTATTTTTTCCCTAGGAAATTGCAATTTCATTTAGCAAAAGTTGAAGAGCTCCAAGAGCACTATGAAAAGGAGCTTAAAGTGCGAGAAGGTACTAATACAGTCATTAAAATATTGTTGTCAAAAGTAGCCAACATTAAATGAATCATTATTTTCTACAATCCATCGTTAATGATTGAAACAACTATGGAAGTATTTTTATAAAGGAAGTTTCTTATTGATATTATTAGGTGCAGTAAATATGGTGAGGGCGTATTCTGATCATGCACGTAAAAAGAAAGAACCTGTTAACGAAGCAAAGAGTGGCGTCAAAGACTGTACACAGGTAATACAGGAGCATACAGGTGTCTTAGTAAAACGTATCATTAAAGCTATGTTTACACTATCAAACTAGTGACAACAAAATGTGGTGTTCCCATATATGGACACGATGATGTCATATCACTACAATATTTGGGCATATCACTACCATATTTGGGCACATTTTCAAACTAGTTTGATATTGTTGACAAAGCTTAAGGATTTGTTATAACCTACGCACCTAAAAATCTACCAAAATGGTCTTAAGAGATTAAATAAAGAAGCATGTCCCTGTTCACAATTAACTGACTAAAGGCCAACTCAGATAGCGTCGTAGACGAGGCCTGACAAGAAAATTAAACATGTTTAAAGTTCTCCCAAAGACCTAAGAACTACGCCCTGACGCTTTCTCAAGATGTCTCTTCGGGATTCAATTCATACAGCACCGACAAGCCAAGACGTTTTGTCAGGCCTCGTCGTATGACGCTGTCTGAGTTGATCTTAAGTCCTAATACTAGGATGATGATTATTTATTTTATTCTATTCATTGTTACGTCCCTAGGTGTCAGTTAAAGCTTGTCACTGTCAGTGAAAATGGTAATTTGTTAATATATATTCAAATTCGGGTCCTTATTCTTTAGGCTCTTTGCTACATGGAGGCTGAATTGGAGGCTAATCTTGGAATGTTTCTAATCAAAATAGAGGGCATCGCAGGTTTTGCCAGAGTCTGCAGAGGAGATATATTTGAGGTATGATAAAAGGACAAACAATTTATAATGGTCTATTTTAAGTGTTTTTATTGGAGGACAAAAAGTGGTTTGGAAATGGAAATAGTTTATCAACTCCACTGTTGCTGTTATTGAATTAGAAATTCAAATTAAGCTTCAATGCTATTGCCAAAATAACATCTAATACTATTTCCTTTCTAGATTACGTTCAAGTATGGACAGCAAAAGTGGAAATCAAGATGCAAAGTAGAAAAAGACTTAAGCCAAAGCTGGGAACATGATGAGATAGTATTGTTTCCATTAATAGGAGAATTCCTTACTGTAAAGGTAAAAAAATTAAAAAAACAAACCACCAGTAATACTGTTGAATAAATTAGAAACGGGCAGATATTTAAAATTTCATAATCAAAAAAATAAATTCTCATAAATAATCACTATTTCATATAATTGTTTCTTACCTTAGTAATTCTTAACTTAGTAAAGTAAAGAGGCATGAGTAAAACTCGTAAGGGGCCCCTTCTCTCATAAAAAATTTGTGTTTATCAAGGGTGTTTTTAAATGAATTAATACTTTTGTTTTGAAAGATTGTTTTAAAAATGTGTGTAATAATGCATTTGCAAACGTTTTTAACAGGTAACTGAAATTCGAGGAATCGGCAGAGCCAACATGGTGATAGGAAATTTAGAGTTTGACACATCAGACTTCTACCAATCGGAACCACAGGTAAGCTATCAGTATGAACAGGACCACAATGCAATGCAGGTTTTTCTTTACCTGATGGTGTAATCCTGGATAAAGATGTTGTTAAATAAATGTTGTTAAATAAATGTTGTTAAATAAATGTTGTTAAATAAATGAAAAAACTGGAATAAAAACAATGTATTTTATGGGGAACAACAATTAGTTCATTGTTGCAAAACTGAATTGCAATTTTATTTATATTTTTGTAATTAAATTTGTCTATATTTGTTTCAGAATCTGACGATTAACGTAAATGAAAATGGTACCATTAAAATGAATATGACCGTGTCATGGTGGTAAGATTTTGTGTTTGTTTTGATGACAATTAAGAACACACTATTGTATATAGTCAGAACTAAACAAATAATACAATTGAACCTCTATTCAGAGGACACCCCTATTTAAAAGAAACCTTTGTTAAGAAGACACTTCAATAAATATATACAAAGGAGAAATATATGTTTTGATACTTCTATTCTTGGAACCAATTGGTGGCTCCTGACAGCCTCTTCATATAGTTCTACTGTAGGTTGAAGATCCTCACAATTATTCCATATAATTTTAAGCAATTCCATTAAACCAGGACCCGTATAGCATTTTTAATAAGTTTTTCTAATATTTTTAAAGCCCATTCCAAACTCAAGATGAGGAACAAGTACGCAGTCCCAAAGGAGGAACGTTTGGACGAAGAGAACGAGCCTACACAGAGTCATCTGGTAGTCATCCTGTAGAAAATGTATGTCTTTGATAATCTTAAGTTCTGTCTACACTATCAAACTAGTTTGACAAAAGAAAAGTGTGATGTGCCCAAATATGGTAGTAATATGCCCAAATATGGTAGCGATATGACATCATCATGTCCATATATGGGTACATCTTTTTGATAGTGTAGTGTTTTACCCATCTACACAAAAATATGCGGCGTGTCATGAGATAAGCAAACTGTTAAGCACAATCTTAAAGCTTGGTTCGCACTAGGACGTAACGCTATGATGTAAATGCGCAGCAAAAGTGATTTGACCAATCACAGGCGATAGATTATTTAAATTTTCACTTATCATTGGTTGACTCGCCTTCCGTTAGCGGTCACGTCCTTGCATTGTGTTCATGTGGGAAGCTTTAAGTTCCAGCTCACCTGGACATGAAAAGTCTATTGACTATGCCTAGAGCATGCGTAAATAGATTCTTGTTAGTTTTAGTTTACGGCATCGGAATCATAGAATACTGCCACCAATGCATATATGCACATATATTTAATTTGCTTATTTAAATTAATTTACAGAAGCGTTCACATAGTATGGAAGAAAAAGTTATGAGTCAAACGACTAACCGCCCCAAATCACGTCATTTTGATATGCACACGGCACCAATCTTAACCTTAGAAGAAGCACTGCATAATGTCTATAGACTTTTGGAGATCTTAAATGGACAGTATGCAGAGCTAAAATGCCTAGACATGCAGGTTAACAATTTGGATAGGATGCTGAAGGTATGTTCAAAGGTCATGTCAGGAAGTATCTTTGACAGTGATCGCTGTATCTTTCTATTCCTCTGGAATTCTACCATTCCATTTACCATGCCATCTTTTTTTCCTGCTGCTAAATTTTATGAATGTATTTTGTATGTATAAAATTGAATTGAATAAAATATACCAGTGATATGTGTATTCTCTATTCTTTCCTTTTCAAAATTGCCTCCTATTAGTTCTGAGGTAGTTTAGTCCACATTAAAACTATTGTTACACTGATAACATGTGTTTTTATCAATAAATTGTTATTAATTCAACTTATGTTTTCTATGACAGAGGAAAACAGAAGACATAAAGATTGAAACTGAGGCTAATGTGTCAATCAAGAACGCCCTCGATAGTTTCGACTTTCTGGACGATATCGAGGAAGCGTTGAGTGACACTGATCAAATAGACAGTAGCAGTTATGAGTGAGTCATCCTTTTATTTTCATTCATAAATATTTCGATTTAGAACCTTACGCATATTGTTGATTGTCGTCTGGAACTAAAATCGGCAAATATGTTTCAAGAAATCAAGCAAAGAAGTATATTTCAATGTCTATGTATGCACATAACAAATTAACATGATGTAACTAGGTTCTTCACAAATCAAATACTCCCTGCAATTTTCATAATTGAAGAACAATGTACAGTATATCATGTCAAATATTATAATTCTTCTTTCCAGAAATATTAGTATTGATGAAGAGGCACCACCTTCTCCTGTGGAGATAAAAACACTTGACGAATTCACAAAACTAGCTATCAGTAAAAATAACATTAATGAGACAGATGCTAGCTTATTAAACAAACAAAGCATTACCGACTCACAAGAAAATAAGCAAAATAATAATAGGAACAGTATTCATAACCATGTCGATGCAACGGGACGGGATGACGTATCCGACAAAACAAACAAATTATCCGCATGGAGCGGGCAAAGAGAGAGCCGCTTTATTGAATTTATGGAAAAACGTGACAGTTGGTTGTTTGACGGTAACTTCCGAGCCAGTCGGCTATTTGAAATGTCCGAACAGCGTGGAGAGTGTCGGTTGATTGACATGTGTGATGATGTGCTTGGTAAGTCAAGTACGAGCTTGGCACATTTGACCACCGGAGATGAAGGCGTTGATCAAGCACTTGTGCAACATCTTCAGTTTATCGAATACCTACTAACAGTAAGTTTTTTGTAAACATATCTTTAAAATCGTTCTATCTAATTGTACAATCTAATTCTTGTACTACTGATCTGGTCTTAGGATTTATGAAGAGGCCAATGCAAAATGTTAATATAATGACGCCTGAAAAGTTACATATCCTAGATTGGAATCTGTAGTCTTAATTTTCTTTGTTGGTTGTTGTTGATGTTATTTATGTTTTGTCCATTGTTCTGTGTACCTCTTGTCTCAGGCAGCCCCGTCTCAAGTATTTTTCTTTAATCCTGTCTTAATTTCACCTATATTTATTATATATGTGCTTTTCCCTTTTTTTATTCTATTATCGTTCACATAAAATAAATGTTGTATTGAATTTAAATTAAATTTGCTCATAGATGTTAATTTATTTTGAATATTATTTTGATAGCATCTTGGTGCGTTTGGTCCTTTGAAAGTGAAGGAAACGATAGCTTTAGAGAAGTTACAGAAGCAAGCTAGTATTTTATCACAACTCAACTTGTTAGTTGAAAATAAAATCAAGGTTACTACACCTGAAGCAGGTAAGGGATCATGTCCAAATTATTCTGCTGCAGTTACTGCAGTAACTTCAACTTTTACTGGAGGCAGTCCATGCAATAAGCTGTGTATGATTACCAAAAAAGGCTTGCTAAATAATTGCCATAAAAAGGTTTAAGAGTAAATAGTTACTGCATTAACTGCAGTAGAATGATTTTGATATATAGTATATACAGTATTTTGTAGTTTAATGCATACATTAGAACACTGTATAGATAAATATACAATTCGTAAATTAATTCGTAATTAAATCGTAATTAAATGGCATTATTTTAAATGTAGTTTAAGCTAAAACTTGATTTAGAACCTTTGCTTCATATTGGATATGGTTATTAATATCCATTCAAAAGGCAAATTCTATTCCTACATATTTATAGTTAAAATGTTACACACCATTTTACCCATTCTTTGCTTTGGATGTAGTAACAAGTTTTGTTTTCCTTTATAGTGTATCCTGAATTGAAATCAAATGCTGAACTTGTTCATTTCTGGGAGTGTTGTTCAGAGAAAGAAATACTTTATGTAAATACAGACTCGTTCTTGCTACATCTTGATGTTAAGTTTGGTGCTAAACTACGAACAAATCATCCAGACATTGCTGACAGAGGTGAGATAGTTTGTTTAATCCACTCTGAAGAGAAACTAGAAGGGCCTCAGAGAGCGAAAACCTCTACCTAGGCATATGAAAATATGTTTCCCATACATGAAACCTCCTTTACAATCTTTTTAAAATAAGGCAATAACTTTTTGATTAATCCTGCTATAGGCATATGAAAATTGAATCATGTGTTCTAGCTATGAAACCTTCTTAAAATCTTATGAAAATCGGGCAATAACTTTTTGAGTATTCCTGCTATAGGCATATGAAAATTGAATCATGTGTTCTAGCTATGAAACCTTCTTAAAATCTTATGAAAATCAGGCAATAACTTTTTGAGTATCCTGCTAACATAGAAAGAAACAAACACACCCGATTGACCTCATGACCTCTCGCCATTCTGGCGTTAGTAAAAAGTGTCTTGTACAACGAATAGAAATATTTAATTTGTTGTTATTTAATTAATAATAATTGTTTTTTCCCAGTGTTTCAAAATCTTACACAACAGATAATTGAGAGGCCTGTCAATCTACTCAACCCCAAAACAGTCATAACACTGTTCCAATACGTCACATTTTTCCTGGAAGACGACAGAAAAAACCCAGAGAAATACGTAGCAGATATTACAAATGAATGTATGCATATTTATTTTCACTCTATTCATATATTTATTCATCATTTATATATAAATTATATACATTCAGTCCTTCATTTATTAATTATGTTTTTACTATCAAGTTGAATAAAAACAAATTATCAAAGAAGAAGAATAGTATCGTCTATTCTCCTGACTCCCATTTGATTTGAATTTTTTGGAAAATCATTCTAAAAAATACATATAATAGTATAAAAAATACAAAAGTGATATCATTAACTACTGAAATTACAGAGAAAAACATTTATAGAAGATTTTCAAGGATAGCCCAAACAGCTTATTTCTATTGTGTTTATGCATGGAGAATTTCTCCATGGTTTATGGAATGAAATAAATAAATAAATAAAAATAAATACGTATAAGAAACTTATTGTATCTACTATTACAGATGAGCTGACTGCCAACCTACATCCTGCCAATCCAGATCTTCCCAAGGTTCTCAAGAAGCTTCCAAGAGGTATTCTGCTTCCCTCTGGAAACCTCCAAGCTCTTGGAATACTCCTGTTGGAAAGCAGCTCCACATTCCAAACTGGTGTTAGAATGTACCTAGAATCTATTAATCAGAATGATGAAATTAGGCAAAAAGTAAGTGATAACCTGGCAACTTGTGTTAGAATGTACCTAGAATCTATTAATCAGAATGATGAAATTAGGCAAAAAGTAAGTGATAACCTGGCAACTTGTGTTAGAATGTACCTAGAATCTATTAATTGGAATGATGAAATTAGGCAAAAAGTAAGTGAAAACCTGGCAACTTGTGTTAGAATGTACCTAGAATCTATTAATCCGAATGATGAAATTATTATGCAAAAGTAAGTGATAACACAGAATGTAGTCGAAAATAGTCAATAATCCTTACTTGAATAAATTATGGCTTCATATATACCAGTTTATATTAATAATCTGTTATTATTTATATTATTTTAGGTAATTAATATATATCTTGAGTGTCTGGAAGAGAGAGACCAATCTATGAGGCAAGCTGGTTGTGCTGCCCTCGCTGCTATGAAGGTACGTAAACAAACTGTAATCTTTATAACCTGTGCTCTACCTTTCTGAACTGTACTAAGTTATTGTGCTACTTGTTTAGCAAACTAAAAAGTATTAATTAAAAATGGTATAACTCACGATTTTCTTTGGAAATATTCTCTTTGCAGGATGGATGTCTTGTAAAATTAAATAAAAATGCCTGCTTGTTATTCCTATAATATTATGAATAGTCTGTAGTAAGTGTTTGATTTTTAGCAGGCAATGTCTTACTGTTTCTTGTTTTCTTCCAGGCATCAGAGGCCCTTGACCAGCTTGTGTATTTACTAAGATGTGATGTTGATGATGTGAAGACAACGGCCAAGGAGGCATTGGAAGCATTTGGTAAATTATTTATTAGTCAATTTCATTTTTTCTTGTCATTCTTAAAGCTACCAAAATACTTGAATTGTTTATTACCTCCATAATGGCGGTTCCCACTAGAGACACAACACAATGACAAAAAGCAACGTAAGGAATTTGACCAATCACAAGCGATGGATTATTTGAACTGTCACTTGTTATTGGTCAACTCGCTTGCGTTGCGTCCTAGTGAGGAACCAATTTAACATTTAGCTTGAAGGAGAAGGACTTAATCTTTTGTCCATTTTCCCTCTAGTAACAAAGAATTGATATTTTCAGTGAGAATAATTTATATATTTATCATATATTTCAGGAGATGAAGGCCACGAAGCATTTGAACGTGTGTCGTTTCCGTACTTCGGAAGCAGCGTTGCGCATTATCCCGTAGATGTTCCACTAATGACAACCGAACTGTAGAGCGCCATCTCTACAATCAACGTGCATTTTGTTTCTGTTGTAATTTATTGTGTACATAATTTGTTGATAGTTGTAAAAGAAATAGTATTTACAATAATATAATGTTTACATGTTGCCATATATTGTTTTCATATGTGTTTATTTTTATAAAAACCAAAAGAACTTATTCAATGACCTCTCAGCCTAGTTTATTCAGTGATGTTTCGTCATAGTTTTAACTTATTTATTTGACTTCAAAATGATATGCTATGATTATGATATTGATAACAAATAAGATAAAGTGTGCTTGTGGATTTTAGGTTATTCCAACCGATCTGCAATAAGAACACATTAGACAGGGTTTATTTGAAGTATTTGGGGAATTTTCATTGATTTTTTCTTCCCAAGTGCACAAATTTGGCCAATTACCTCACATGCATGACTTCATTTCCATAAATTCATAATTTAAATATTATAATAATGATATTCCCAATCAGAATTATGAAAACTAAAAATACAATCAATGAAAAAAAATGTATTTTATCTTTATTTAAAAGAGAGGAATTTTATTTTGCGTTATCTTGTTGAAACTGAAATAATGCATAAATATTATTAGAAATTATACTAAATAACAATATGATACACAATACATTTGTTTTATTAAGACGAAGATGTTTATTGACTAAATTATGTTTACCAATATAGAAATTGAATACTATTAATTAATAAACATGCAAGTACAATTGTAATGGGTCTTTTTGTATAAAATGTATGGTTTTCACATTCAACAACCGTTTGTTTAAATATTGAATCAACTTATGCTATGCTTCCATTTTACACACCTAATCCTGTCTACACCGACGCAAACTATGATCCGCGACCGGAAACATTTTTGGAGGACTGTGGCTTGAGAAATTGAAAAATTGTTTTAGCCTAGTTATAGCGCCTTTATTTTAGCCATACGCAGCTTATGACAAACAGCGAAGTGTCGAGATTATTAATGATGTTTGTTTGTTACATGGTTTGTACCACTAAACTCCACTAATATATAAAGTTTCTGGAGTAGGAGCATTTGTACTGGTGAATGCAATGTGGTGTAAAATCCTGTGAACTGACGACTCGAAACGGTGTCATGTACGTTATAAAGGGAAACCTCGGGCTGCGCTGAATTTTTTTCTTGATTGGATGGTGGATCCGCGTAATTTTTATCCTATAAAAATGTAAATTCAATTTCCAGGGATCTAGAGGTACATCTAAAATGTTCTGACGTCAGCTCTAGCTATGGTGGGGCTGAAGTGGCAGACTATTTTTATATTAGTCTCATTTAACGTCGGGCAAACTGGTTGATTGGGTTTTCGGATCGGAGCGTTGGTCTACACTATCAAACTTTATGTGACAAAAAAGAGTGATGTGCCCAAATAGGGTACCGTAGTAGTACATAACATCATCGTGTCCATATAGTGGCACATCAATTTTTGTTGTCACATAAAGTTTAATAGTGTAGGTGGAGCTTAAGTTTATCTTTTCCATTTGATTGGTTAGCTTCGTATCACTTATTTTCTCCTATTTCAACAATTTAACGTATTATTACATTCTCAGCTTGTTTAAATTGTTGTTCAATTTGCTATTATAGGTATGAATATTGCGCAACAGGTCAATCTTTCAACTCAAAAAAACTGTACTCATAACAAATATATCTATGCAATCGGCTCTGTAAACAAAACAAGTGATTTATTTGCGGTACAAATAAAAAAGATATTTAAACATTAGCAGGAAAGGGCGATTATAATTCAAATATTATATAAATTATGACCCTTCATCAAATCGACCCTTCACATGCATATAGTATGAGTACTATAAAATGAATGATTTTGGAAGCAACAAGCGGCGTCACATTGTAGAGTTTTTACTTCATCTTATACAACGTTATATGAATTTTTAATATAAGTTGTTGGTTACTGGAGGATATATTCACGAATATTGCGACAGTCGATGACCCGAATTTGAATGTTACATATTGAGTAGTATTAATTCTATCTTATTTGATATTTCGAATTGGTTCAATCAATTAACAAACATTATCTTATTTGAACAAACCTATAATATATTTTAGCAAGAAACACAGATCACAAGTAGTGTGTAATTTACCATTTACATTCCCTGAATTAAAACTGAGACAAAGAGTACTAAGAGATACGAGATTTACATCAAGGAAGAAAGAAAGAATGAATGGCCACGGAATTAACCAACTCACGTTATAGTGGGGAACCTAATGTAATTCCGTGAGATTTTAATGCATTTATTCAATCAACGGAAGAAATAATACAACAAATAAGGGGTCAACATTATTTAGGCATATAGGCCTACGGTACGCATACGGTACACTTAGACACATATTATTTACAATCAGACACTTCGAGACCTTGCTAAAAACAAATTCACATAGAAAAACCTTTGAGATATATAATGAGAGATCTCAATAATGACATAATGATAAGAAACTACAGGTATTTACAATTTCACATTAATATTCTGTATATAATAATAATTAAAATACCCTTTCTGTGACTTTAGACAAACATACAATATGTTTAATCTCTACTAAAAGGAAAAAAATGCAAATAAGTTGTGTTACTTTGTTAATAATAAAGAACATATTGAGTATATCTTCATCAAAGGTTCAGAGAAAAACCAAAGTAACCAAATTAGTTATGATACTGTATACAAGTAGTTAGTAGGCCTAGTTCAACAAAATCAGTCTTTTTGTACATGAATGTAATGAATAAATGCTTTGACTTTAATTACGGGAAAAAATCATTTTTTACTTTTTTCACTTTGCATTTGCAATACACACTTTTTCAATTCACGGATTTCGGAATCTGAATGCTCTTTACGTCTGGATGATTCGTTTGTCATTTCTCCTAACTTTCTTACAAGATCCCCGATTCTAAATGTGGCCACCTGTAATTTTTCATCCTTTTGAATAATTTCTATGTCTCTAGTTTGGGTTTCTGAATGCTCCCCAAGTCTAGACGATTCCGTTTTCACTTCTTGCAAACCACTTTCAAGATCCAGTATTCTTTCAGTGGCTACTTGTAAGTTATTGTCGCTTTTTTCTTTCATTCTTTCAAGTTTTTCTATTTCTGTAATTTTGTCTTTTGAAAGCTGTCTAAGCTTGAACGTTTCCACATTCATTTTGTGCAGAGTTTTTTCAAGATTTTGAATTTTGTCAGTGGCCATTCGTAATTCACTGCTGATGTTCGTATTCATACTTTGAAGATTTTTTATTTCTTTGGTCTGGTTGTTTGAATACGATCTTAGTTCTGATGATTTCACGTCCGATTCTTGTAGCCTTCCTTCAAGATGTTGTATTCTGTCAGTGGCTCTTCGTAATTTACTACCGATTTCTTCATTTATACTTTGAATATTTGCTACCTTTGTAGATTGTTTGTTTGAAAGCTCTCTGACCCTGGTTGTTTCTTCATCCATTCTCTCCATACTTCTGTTAAGCTCTTGTAGTCTGTAAGTGGCTATTTGTAAGTCATTTTCTCTTCTTCTTTCAATAGTTTGTATTTTTTCATTGGCATTTTTTATTTGAAGGTCACGTTGTTTTAGTTTACGTTTTACCTTTTCATAGGCCTCTGTGAAACTCATCACCATTTCATGGTTCCTATGTTGTGGCTGATTCGAACAATCGAAGCAAATGTAATCCATGCATGTTTCACACCACTTGCTCAAGACCTTGGTATGACCAGGTTTTCTGCAGACTGGAATTTGAACAATAACAAATCCTTGTTTTTCAGCAATGTCCAGGCATTTAGTAGCGTTTGCTGTCACATCAAATTGTTGGAGTTGTCGCATACCCTTTTTTGAAATTTCGTTTTCTTGTTTACAAACAATGCATTTGATAGTTATAATGTCTGGAAGGATGAATCTCTCCTGTATGCCTTTTTCCCGATCCAGACATTTAAAGCAACACCAATGTCCACATTCAAGACGTTTAGCATCGTATACCATACTTTGATCACACGTTGAACATGTTGTAAGGGCTCTTCGAAAAGCCTCCGAGTCGTACTCATTGTTTGTTGCCATTTTGACTTAAGAATAAACTGTCATTACTTGACAAAACATTACTGCAGATGTTACCTACAGTATTCATCAGCTATTCAGTAGCAATAAGCTGGTTTCGTGCGCTAATTTATATACGTGTGTTCATGTGCCATGTAACCAATCAGGAATGCTCGATTTTGCATAATCACGAAGACCACTGACGAAACGGGGTGGTCCGTAATCTGAATGCAGGATTGTTTTGATTTGTCAAAATTATTGATATGTGATTACGGGTGTTGAAATCCAAATATTACGGCAATTTGTTATTGGCTATTGTTATAGGTCATAATGCATATAAGCAGATTTCATATCGGTATACTGTCATGTAGTGGCCTGTTTTATACCTCCTTGGTTTATTCCAGAGAAGAGTGAAATTACACTCTTCTCTGATGCTACATACTAATCGCCACACGAAGTAGACCTACAAACAAAATTACGATGGCAGATGACAGAATGCAACGTTTGAAAGACCAAATTACATGTAGCATATGTTATAACATATTGGAACATCCTAAACATCTTTTTTGTCGTCATACATTTTGTTTAGAATGCTTACGCCAACACTGTCGCATCCAAAATTGGCGTGTGAACATTGAATGCGCTTTGTGTAGAGACACAACGCCGATTCCACTAAATGGACTAGAAGCACTTCCAACACCGTGTTGGATCGTTGTTTCCAAAGAGTTATTTGAACAAGCTAACAGCGCAGTTACAATACCTTTATTATTCTGTAAAAAACCTGACCATACTAATGCTGTTTTGGACAAGTGGTGTGAAACATGCGAGGAATTATTATGCCTCAATTGTTCCAACCAAATATCACATGAAGGTCATGTGGTAAGAAGTCAGGTGAGTACAACAGAGGCATTAGAGAAATACCATGAATGTAAAAGAAACAAGAAGAAAAGTGGAATAGACTTACTGATAGAGGATGTTAAAAAGGTAGAATGTAAACTTAACCAAATGGAGTCGAAGAATTATAATCTCGAGACAAATTTATTGGCCCGAGTTACAACAATAAACAATCTTGACGGCAATGTGAGACAATACAACAACAGGTTACAAAACACAATTCAACGATTAAACAATCTTGATAGTATGATAGAGCGAGTAGATACAACCTTATCCAGAGTTGAAAAAGACTTAGGTACCCGAGCTACAGAAACCAAATTGATTGCAAGAACGGATGAAAAAAGGAACAGTGAATTACGTAACGCCACTCAAAAATGTCATGGTCTAGAAGGTAAAACGAAAGAAATGAATACAGAATTATCCTTGGTTAAAATAGACTTAGATGTCAAAGCTCCTCAAAAGATAAAAAATCTTGCAAGAAGTGAGGAAAAAAGCCGCATTAAATTACAAAACGCAAATCAACAACTAGATACTCTTAAAAGTACGAAGGAACAAATAACTGCGGATTTATCGATCGTTGGAAGAGCTTTAACGGACCGAGCTCCAGAAATAGAAATTATCAAAACTAACGAACAACGCCACACTGCCATACAAAAGGCTACTGAAAAAGTATTAAGTCTTGAAGCTAAGACAAAAGAACTGGGATGGGCGACATCCCGCACAAAAAGAGATTTAGACACTCAAATTCGTGAATTAAAAGAGAGTTTATCGGACATACAAAGGAAAAAAAAGGCGTTATCATTCGTTCGAAAGAAGCCGTCAAAACGATAAATACAAAACATCGAAGTAAATTTCTATAATAATGTTCAAGAATGGTCTTTTTTTTTCTTGTTGACCAAAGAAAATGTTTTCATAACATTAACTTCAATATGTCAACATAAAAAATATAACAATATAAGGTACAATAAGAACATAACGAAGTGACAATTTATTCTATACCATCATCACTTAAATTTATTTCTTTTGACTAATGTAATATTCTTATGTATGTTTATATATATTTTTTTCAAAACCATTTTAAAATATTAATAATACAGTAGTACAATTATTATTTAACAATCACATGATAATAACATTTTTGCCTTTGCTACCTTTTACTGATGATTGTTTTTTAACGGCAATCCTTTCCAAAAATTTTTTTTTAAAAATAAATATATATTCTTGTTCTCATTCATTTCAATATACGGTGAAACATAGGCCTAAATACTATAACTAATACTAATCTTATTCTATGACTACAAGTAGGCCTACATAACGTAATTGATAATTCATTTAATATCATCACTTAAATTAGTATCGTATGTATGCATTTTTAAAGATTTATTGTAAGTTTTTCATGTTTACATTTATATTATTAGTTAATCTTCAACAATCCTTTTGCTGATATAATTTTTGATTCAATCCTTACCTATATTTAAGCTCAGAATACAACATACAATATCGGTAAGGTGGGGTTTAAGTTGGTTTTTCATGATTTTTACCATGTTTTATAAATAAAGAATTGTCTTAATTTAATGAGACTGTGTCATAAATTTTAAATTTGCTTAAGCTTTCAACGTTTGACTTTTTGTAGTATAGCCTTAAGTAATAATATCGTATGGGACATATTATTTATTGTCTGCCTCATAGCAATCAACATGTCATAGTGTATATGTCGCCAAATAGGTGGAAACAAACAGTATAGGCCTTTAAAAAATAATAAACCATATTTTGGAGTGTGTAAAATAATAAAGACAACAAAATACGAACAAGTTTCTAATATTTTATTATTTGACTCCTTTTAAATAACTATAGGTGCTTATGTTATAAATTGTTAACATTAGATAAAAATATAAAAAAAATCCTCTGGTGGGGGTATTGCAGTGTTTATTCACGTGATCATTTAATGCAAGCTTTTTTTTATGTCGATGATATATAAAACAAAATAAGGATATAATATTAAATCATCACCAACCTTTTTGAAAAAAAAAATACAAAAAATATTTATCCATTAATATTGATTAGATAGTTAATAAGTTTACTCTGAATGGAATTTATATCTTACTTTTTCTATTCTATTGATATTCTAATAAAATCTATTTGACTTTTCTGTTTTTTTTTAGAAAGCAATTTTACGTTACCATGTACAATGTAGGCCCTTAATGTCTTTTGGAAACTCAGACTTAAAGCTCTTTTTGGCTTAGTTGAGATTCCACAAATAAAAAAAGACAGGTTTTTTCTTTATCATTTTCTTTTCTTACTGTATGTGGAACAATAAAAAATGAATGAACAAATACTCAACTTTATTATAATGGTATATGTGCAGCGGTTCGGCAAACACGTGACACCTTGTGCAATATACAGTTGCCCCTTTACCTTTTGAACCTATTTTCCCAAAATTTTACCATAGTCAATATTGAAGTTCAAAACAAATTGCCACGATGTCGGCAAACATGCACTTGTTTCATAAGAATTTATAATTCTGTATTGCAATGTGCAGTGTTTACTCACGTGATCCTAGTAAAACAACAATTAAACTATATACAATCGGATAAACTATCTAGAACAACAAATAAAGATATAAAAATGAACCTATAAATTAGAAATAAATATTTATCATTGGTTATAAAGTGTGTAGGCTACACTAGATTGATTGTCAATATGATTTTGAGTGCACCATAAATACCATAGTCTATCATTGGATAAGTTCAAAGAGGATTTGCTATCTTACAGTGTAATTGTTATTTTCTTCTGTATCATTGTTTTCTATGATTACAGAATATTCCACTTGGAGATCATTCGAGTTGTGTTTACAATTATTTAGTAAGCAAGATACTGTTTAGTAATTAAATATTTTAACATTATTTTCTCCTAAGTTTGCAATTGTCAGTCTTTTTGGTCTATTAGCGATTATTGTAATGCCGCATGGAAATTTAATTTCATCAAATTCCATCATCTTTATTATCTATTCGTTTGACAAAAACACCATTTTTTATCAAATAATTGTAGTTTATGAGCACTGGATACAATTATATTTTCATCCGTGTCCATTACTATACACAAAGGACTTTCCCATCTTCTTCGCCCGGATCAATAAGTGTTTCTAAATACGTACCATTTGCATCAAACAGTTGTATTCTATTATTACCAGACTCAGTAATCATTAAATTACCTTCCCTTATTAGGGTGACATATTGTGGAATATACAGTTGTCCTTCTTCACTACCTTTTGAACCTATCTTACCCAAAAGGTTACCATCGTCAATATCGAAATTAAAAACACTGTGTGCCTCTGCTACGTATAAGAATATCATTGTTAACCGTTAAACATTTAGGGAGGACTTTCAATATTTGTTTCCCAAATTGAGAGATTTCTTCAAATTTATTATTACACATTACGACACTCTTTGTGAGTGTATCACTGTATAGAACACATCCATCATCTATTCTATGCATTCTATTGATCTTAGCATTCTTGTATATCGCCGACATGTTTATCTAACATTGCTATTAAGTACATAGGCCTATAGCTATAGGTCTACACTTTAAAGAGAGGAATAAAGTACAGTAGTATCAAGATGCTGATTGTGCGACCTACGTATATTTGGGGAGCCAGAAGGGGTTTACCTGCACCCTCTACCAAACTATGCCAACAATGTTTTTTTGCTTCCTTATATCAATACAAATCAATTTTTTGTAATAACATGTCTTGTGACTCCCTAGACGGTGAAAAAAGATGGGGGATATACGGTGGATAATTTTTGCTTTTGCATGAAAATAAATATCTGAAGTTGAATAAAAATATCAGAAATGTAATATTCAAGTTATATTACCTATATTTAGTCATCTGATAACATTTTTTACCACACCGTTTATTTTTCATAGCTTTTAAAAAATGCCTCTCTATTTACAAAATGTGTGTACAAAAGAATAGAGATTTTACTGTGTAATTTGAACTATCCCCCCACTGATAAGAAAGTGCTTATTTTCAACAAGCTCGTGTAACACAAATAAAATCCCAAAAAATTATGAAACATAGGGGAAACTATAGATCGATAATTATTGGAATGTATGATCAATAGAAATGTTTTGCCCGCACCTGGCCTTTAAGCTTTCAACGTTTGACTTTTTGTAGTATAGCCTTAAGTATAATATCGTATCGACATATTATTTATTGTCTGCCTACATAACAATCAACATGTCATGGTGTATATGTCGCCAAATAGGTGGAAACAATACGGTACCGTATAGGCCTTTAAAAAATAATAAACCTTATTTTGGAGTGTGTAAAATAATAAAGACAACAAAATACGAACAAGTTTCTAATATTTTATTATTTGACTCCTTTTAAATAACTATAGGTGCTTATGTTATAAATTGTTAACATTAGATAAAAATATAAAAAAAATCCTCTGGTGGGGTATTGCAGTGTTTATTCACGTGATCATTTAATGCAAGCTTTTTTTTATGTCGATGATATATAAAACAAAATAAGGATATAATATTAAATCATCACCAACCTTTTTGAAAAAAAAAAATACAAAAAATATTTATCCATTAATATTGATTAGATAGTTAATAAGTTTACTCTGAATGGAATTTATATCTTACTTTTTCTATTCTATTGATATTCTAATAAAATCTATTTGACTTTTCTGTTTTTTTTTTTAGAAAGCAATTTTACGTTACCATGTACAATGTAGGCCCTTAATGTCTTTTGGAAACTCAGACTTAAAGCTCTTTTTGGCTTAGTTGAGATTCTACAAATAAACAAAGACAGGTTTTTTCTTGATCATTTTCTTTTCTTACTTTATGTGGAACAATAAAAAATGAATGAACAAATACTCAACTTTATTATAATGGTATATGTGCAGCGGTTCGGCAAACACGTGACACCTTGTGCAATATACAGTTGCCCCTTTACCTTTTGAACCTATTTTCCCAAAATTTTACCATAGTCAATATTGAAATTCAAAACAAATTGCCACGATGTCGGCAAACATGCACTTGTTTCATAAGAATTTATAATTCTGTATTGCAATGTGCAGTGTTTACTCACGTGATCCTAATAAAACAACAATTAAACTATATACAATCGGATAAACTATCTAGAACAACAAATAAAGATATAAAAATGGACCTATCAATTAGAAATAAATATTTATCATTGGTTATAAAGTGTGTAGGCTACACTAGATTGATTGTCAATATGATTTTGAGTGCACCATAAATACCATAGTCTATCATTGGATAAGTTCAAAGGGGATTTGCTATCTTACAGTGTAATTGTTATTTTCTTCTGTATCATTGTTTTCTATGATTACAGAATATTCCACTTGGAGATCATTTGAGTTGTGTTTACAATTATTTAGTAAGCAAGATACTGTTTAGTAATTAAATATTTTAACATTATTTTCTCCTAAGTTTGCAATTGTCAGTCGTCTTGGTCTATTAGCGATTATTGTAATGCCGCATGGAAATTTAATTTCATCAAATTCCATCATCTTTATTATCTATTCGTTTGACAAAAACACCATTTTTTATCAAATAATTGTAGTTTATGAGCACTGGATACAATTATATTTTCATCCGTGTCCATTACTATACACAAAGGACTTTCCCATCTTCTTCGCCCGGATCAATATGTGTTTCTAAATACGTACCATTTGCATCAAACAGTTGTATTCTATTATTACCAGACTCAGTAATCATTAAATTACCTTCCCTTATTAGGGTGACATATTGTGGAATATACAGTTGTCCTTCTTCACTACCCTTTGAACCTATCTTACCCAGAAGGTTACCATCGTCAATATCGAAATTAAAAACACTGTGTGCCTCTGCTACGTATAAGAATATCATTGTTTACCGTTAAACATTTAGGGAGGACTTTCAATATTTGTTTGCCAAATTGAGATATTTCTTCAAATTTATTATTACACATTACGACACTTTTTTTGAGTGTATCACTGTATAGAACACATCCATCATCTATTCTATGCATTCTATTGATCTTAGCATTCTTGTATATCACCGACATGTTTATCTAACATTGCTATTAAGTACATAGGCCTAGCTATAGGTCTACACTTTAAAGAGAGGAATAAAGTACAGTAGTATCAAGATGCTGATTGTGCGACCTACGTATAGTTGGGGAGCCAGAAGGGTTTTACCTGCACCCTCTAGCAAACTATGCCAACAATGTTTTTTTGCTTCCTTATATCAATACAAATCAATTTTTTGTAATAACATGTCTGGTGACTCCCTAGACGGTGAAAAAAGATGTGGGATATACGGTGGATAATTTTTGCTTTTGCATGAAAATAAATATCTGAAGTTGAATAAAAATATCAGAAATGTAATATTCAAGTTATATTACCTATATTTAGTCATCTGATAACATTTTTTACCACACCGTTTATTTTTCATAGCTTTTAAAAAATGCCTCTCTATTTACAAAATGTGTGTACAAAAGAATAGAGATTTTACTGTGTAATTTGAACTATCCCCCCACTGATAAGAAAGTGCTTATTTTCAACAAGCTCGTGTAACACAAATAAAATCCCAAAAAATTATGAAACATAGGGGAAACTATAGATCGATAATTATTGGAATGTATGATCAATAGAAATGTTTTGCCCGCACCTGGCCTTTAAGCTTTCAACGTTTGACTTTTTGTAGTATAGCCTTAAGTAATAAATTGTCTGCCTACATAACAATCAACATGTCATGGTGTACATGTTGCCAAATAGGTGGAAACAATACGGTACCGTATAGGCCTTTAAAAAATAATAAACCATATTTTGGAGTGTGTAAAATAATAAAGACAACAATATACGAACAAGTTTCTAATATTTTATTATTTGACTCCTTTTAAATAACTATAGGTGCTTATGTTATAAATTTTTAACATTAGATAAAAATGTTTAAAAAAATCCTCTGGTTGGGTATTGCAGTGTTTATTCACGTGATCATTTAATGCAAGCTTTTTTTTATGTCGATGATATATAAAACAAAATAAGGATATAATATTAAATCATCACTAACCTTTTTGAAAAAAAAAAATACAAAAAATATTTATCCATTAATATTTATTAGATAGTTAATAAGTTTACTCTGAATGGAATTTATATATTACTTTTTCTATTCTATTGATATTCTAATAAAATCTATTTGACTTTTCTGGTTTTTTTTTAGAAAGCAATTTTACGTTACCATGTACAATGTAGGCCCTTAATGTCTTTTGGAAACTCAGACTTTAAGCTCTTTTTGGCTTAGTTGAGATTCCACAAATAAACAAAGACAGGTTTTTTCTTGATCATTTTCTTTTCTTACTTTATGTGGAACAATAAAAAATGAATGAACAAATACTCAACTTTATTATAATGGTATATGTGCAGCGGTTCGGCAAACACGTGACACCTTGTGCAATATACAGTTGCCCCTTTACCTTTTGAACCTATTTTCCCAAAATTTTACCATAGTCAATATTGAAATTCAAAACAAATTGCCACGATGTCGGCAAACATGCACTTGTTTCATAAGAATTTATAATTCTGTATTGCAATGTGCAGTGTTTACTCACGTGATCCTAATAAAACAACAATTAAACTATATACAATCGGATAAACTATCTAGAACAACAAATAAAGATATAAAAATGGACCTATCAATTAGAAATAAATATTTATCATTGGTTATAAAGTGTGTAGGCTACACTAGATTGATTGTCAATATGATTTTGAGTGCACCATAAATACCATAGTCTATCATTGGATAAGTTCAAAGGGGATTTGCTATCTTACAGTGTAATTGTTATTTTCTTCTGTATCATTGTTTTCTATGATTACAGAATATTCCACTTGGAGATCATTCGAGTTGTGTTTACAATTATTTAGTAAGCAAGATACTGTTTAGTAATTAAATATTTTAACATTATTTTCTCCTAAGTTTGCAATTGTCAGTCGTCTTGGTCTATTAGCGATTATTGTAATGCCGCATGGAAATTTAATTTCATCAAATTTCATCATCTTTATTATCTATTCGTTTGACAAAAACACCATTTTTTATCAAATAATTGTAGTTTATGAGCACTGGATACAATTATATTTTCATCCGTGTCCATTACTATACACAAAGGACTTTCCCATCTTCTTCGCCCGGATCAATATGTGTTTCTAAATACGTACCATTTGCATCAAACAGTTGTATTCTATTATTACCAGACTCAGTAATCATTAAATTACCTTCCCTTATTAGGGTGACATATTGTGGAATATACAGTTGTCCTTCTTCACTACCTTTTGAACCTATCTTACCCAGGAAGGTTACCATCGTCAATATCGAAATTAAAAACACTTAGGGAGGACTTTCAATATTTGTTTGCCAAATTGAGATATTTCTTCAAATTTATTATTACACATTACGACACTCTTTTTGAGTGTATCACTGTATAGAACACATCCATCATCTATTCTATGCATTCTATTGATCTTAGCATTCTTGTATATCACCGACATGTTTATCTAACATTGCTATTAAGTACATAGGCCTAGCTATAGGTCTACACTTTAAAGAGAGGAATAAAGTACAGTAGTATCAAGATGCTGATTGTGCGACCTACGTATAGTTGGGGAGCCACAAGGGGTTTACCTGCACCCTCTAGCAAACTATGCCAACAATGTTTTTTTGCTTCCTTATATCAATACAAATCAATTTTTTGCTGTTGGCCGAAAAAAATTGGGATGCTCGGTCAGTACAAGGGCCAAAAGGTCAATATGGTCAAAGTTAAGACTTTGCGTAACTTGGTAACTACTGGGTGTATTGGAATATTTTTTTGTATCAAACTACTCAGAAGACCCATATTTCTATTCAATCTAATGGCAAACTTTTGCCAAAAGTGGACAGAAACCCCTTTTCTGACCACTGGTCAATAAATTGGACATATAAATATCTCAGCAACCAGTGGTCAGAAAGTGATAATTGTGGTCTCAAATTACTCGCAAAGTATATGTTTATATTTGTTCTAATGTAATAAAAATCATAAAACTGTCAATAAACCCTTAATTTTGACCTTTGACATATAGCCGGCACAAATATTTTTGGCTTGGAGCACACTTTTCATATCTCAGAAATTTGTGGGTAGATATGGTCATAGTTGGTGTCAAAACACTCAAAATATACATATTTCTATCACTTTAATGGACAACTTTTGCCAAAAAATGACAGTGAAACTTTATTTTTGACCATTGGTCAAGAAAATAGCCAAATCAATATCTCAGCAACCACTAGTCAGAAAGTTATAATTTTAGTCTCAAATTTCTCGCAATATATATAATTATATTTGCTCTAATACAACAGAAATACACAAAATGTTTAAAAACACCTTATTTTGACATTTAACCTATAGCGGGTACAAACATTTTTTCGTGGAGCACACTTCCTATTCAAATCATAAACATTCATTTATTTGTACACCCTACGAACACAGTTAGGTACATAATAATAATCAGTGCATATGGTCTGGAAATTACATGTACATTCTCATAGCAATGAGATATTGACCATGGACAACAAACAATAAAACAAACAATCAAACAAAAAATAAACACTCCAAGGGTCCTGGGTTCAAGTCCCGTCACATGTCAGGATTTTTTCTAAGGACAAACTCCACTCCCAAAGACTTGTAATAAGACTTTGTTTATGTAGAGCATCTTGTGTGTATGTTTGTCTTGTTTGTTTGTTTGTTTGTTTTATCTTTATACTGGGTGACCTCTTCAGTCAAAGACTGATCTCCCAGAGGGCCCAGTTGGTGATCAGTGGCTGTGATGTACTAATACACCGGGGTAACCCCCTACTCGTCTCGAAAGATGTACTAGGTTCTTTAAAGTGCACACGAGCAAGTTGTGTACACTGGACCTACGGTTTATAGTCCTTATCCGAGAAGACTCGTTCTACCACCAGAACCATGGAGTGAGTGAGCCTCGAACCCCTGCCGATGTTACGGCTACGTGATTACGGTTCCACTGTCTTAACCGCTCGGCCACTCACTCACTTGTGAGTTTCCGATGGTGGTCCTGAACACAACTTAACTTTGTAAATTCTTACGAAGTCACAAACATTATAGTTTGTGAATAAACCTAATCAAAAGCGAAATCATAATTGACGCTATTAGTTTTTAATCTAGACATTTTATCACTTTATCTGTTGACAGTACCGGCAAGTTCACAATTTATAGATCACTTGTTGCAATATCGTTATGTTCAATTATAATGAATATGCATATTATACTCGAATAAACCACATAGTACTTTTATACAAAGTAAGATTTATGAAATGAAGACTGGGGGACTATGAGTTTCCGTTTCCCAACTAAATCGGACAACTGCAAACAAATTCAGAGTAATTCTGGCCATGTTGATACTCCATTACCGTCACAACCCACAACCTCTCCCTGGCAGTTTTCAATGTATTTAAAACATTCGTACACTGATTCCGGTAATTTTGAAACGCCATTACTCCCCCACCCAAACCCTCCAACCTCCCTCCAGGGATGGCGGATAATGTTTCAAACTTTAAACATTTCGAGTGCAATGAATTACAGTCATTTTTATACCCCAGTACGGATGCGTGCAGTCTAATGGGGAAAAAACAATTGGACCAATGTACAGTAATCCTGATATGGGTTAATTGATTTAACTGTAACGTTTTCGGCACTTTCCAAAAATTACAGAAATTAATTACGAATTAATACGGTCAGTATATGCCTCGTTATTGATTCAAACTATCGGCTTATCTATAATGGGGGTTAAATTTAATTTATTGCACCTGTTTATTAGTAGTTAATACTCATACGATGATATGCTTGCAAGATGTTGAAACTAACACAGAGAAAAAATAATACAATAGTCAATAAAAGTTATCTTCATATACAGTTTAGTATCAATTTATTAATTCTAAAATTTGATTGAAAAGCATACCTTACTTTTTTTGAATAATCTTCCGATAAAATACAATTTCCTCCCGACATTTTCGTTAAACAAAAAATATCCCAACATTTCTAATTTCTTTTACTCTTGATAAATAGTTTTAAAAGAAAGGTCTACATGATGTTTGTAATTAAACATTTTTGTATTGTTTAAAAAGTGAAATAATGAGCTGGCATCGTTTTTTCCGCCTTTCAGTGTGCACCCATATTTTCCGCGCCGGAAACAACAACAATAAAACGTCTGGTGATATCGTATTTAAAAGAATACTAACAACGTAATTGTAGCTTCCAATTATTACAAACAACAGGGAAACTTCAATTTAACTAAATTATACATATTTAATTAATCGACTTTCTAATAAATATTTGTCCCAGCTCACACAATTGCAAAAAGACTGGGAAAAAAAAACAACTGTAGGCGTACATGGTTTAGCTAGATTTGATTATTAAACTCCGATAATGTTACATTAAATTTTGAAAACAAGTTTAGAATTGGGAGTTTATTACTTTATTTACTCATTTACTCTACATTATGGCCTAAAAATCCAAAGAACCTAAATTGTTTGTTCTGAAATTTACAAAATGTGATAATTTACTGAGATCTACACGTGAATTTGTAATACAATGTAGGCTACTGTTTGAGTTTTGATTGCTCCGCATCTTGCCGCACAAGCTGTCTTCACCCAATGAAATCATCGAAAGAATTATGTCTTCGTCTTCGGAATCGATTTCTCGCTGCAGAAAAAACATTTATTTTCTTTTTTCTTTTTTGAGTGTGCTCTTGTAATTCAATTTGTTCTTGCTTTCTTTCAAGAATTTCTAAATTTTTAGTTTGAGCATCAGAATCTTCTTTAAGACTGGAAGTTTTCAGGTTAATTTCTTCCATCTTACCTTCAAGATCTTCTATTTTTTGTTTTACGTTTTGTACTACACTATTGTTTTGTTCTTTTATTTGTTCAAGATCGTGTATGTCTCTAGTTTGTGTTTCAGAATTGTCTCTAAGCTGGTTTACTTTTTCCAACGTTAAATCAACATGTTGTATTCTTTCATAAGCGTTTCTAAAGTCACTCTCGGTTTGTTCATTCAATTGTTGAAGTTCTTGTACTTGTTGCTTGGCCCTTTGTAAGTCACGGTCGCTCTGTGTTTTCAATCGTTGAAGTTCTTGTACTTGTTGCTTGGCCGTTTGTAAGTCACTGTCGCTCTGTGTTTTCAATCGTTGAAGTTTTTGTACTTGTTGCCTGGCTCTTTGTTCCTTTTTTTGTCCTATTGATTCATTGGACTCTTTTAATAGTTTATTTTCTCTTTCAATTTTGCGTATTCTTTGTTTCACCTTTTCATGGGCCTCTAAGAAATCGATATTTGAACTAAAGTGGCAGTACTGATTATGATCTTCTCGCCTAGGCCTATGTGAACACCTACTGCATATGTAAACCATACATGTTTCACACCACAAGACATCGTTATGAAGAGGGTTTGTGCATGCTGGAAGTTTAACAAAAATGAATGCATTTTGCTGAGCTATATTAAAACATTCAGTTGCGGTAGCAATCAAATTAGGCTTTTGAAGTTCCTTAGCACCCTTTTTAGGAATTATACTTGAACTATGACAGACAACACACCTAATGTTAGTATCGACAGCAAAGAATGATTTACTCGCCTTTTGCATGGTTTTATGTTTCTGATCTAAACAATTACAGCAAAACGAATGACCACATTCAAGAAGTCTGGGATCTACCTTTGTTTCACGGCACATTGAACATATTGTAGAAAATCTAACCAATTCCTCCGAATCCGCGTATGTTGACATTTTGACGTGAAAATGAATTGTCGAAAGTCGAAAACAATAATCGATGCCGAAAATTGTATTCAGAGATCTTTTATCTGACCTGTTTTATTGTTGTGGCGGCCAGCCACTCACGAAATGACATGCACCGACGAACCCATTACAAATGGGGGTGTTTAAAAGACGCATATTCATCTTCAAATATCCAACATTCAAGTGGATTTACCCGATGGAAAGTTTTTTAGGGTAGGAAACCGATGGACAGTAACAGATAAGTTTTGTCTTTTGATAAATAATCACATCATTGATAATAAATAAAAGGAAGACCTTGTTTATTCTAGATGACAATCTTTGTCTACGAACTGATACCTAAACTGATGCTTACAAAATATAGGCGCGGAAATGTATCGTGGTGGAAATAACGCAGAATAATTAAACTGTACTGAAACGTGGTGAGACGTACGAAACGTGGTTGTCCGTTAATCAATTTGACTGGTTACTGTTTTTACCGAAGAAAGCAGGTCAGCTCCCTATAAAGTTATTATATAAGGGCTAAAAGTTTAAATCGTAAGTAAGTACAACATGGCAGAGCCAGACGACCCAATTACATTTTTAAAGGAGATTACTCAATGTAAAATGTGTTTGGAGCAAATGGAACAGCCTAAACGTCTTTTGTGTGGACACTCGTTTTGCTTAAAATGCATAATTCAATATGAAGAATGTAGAGAGGACCCTAATGAATTCAAAATTGAATGTGCTTTGTGTAGAAGGGAAACCCAAATTCCAATGAATGGTTTAGAAGAACTTCCACCGGATTTTTTGGTTAATAACGCTAAGGAATGCTTGATTAAAGCTATAGAATCAGGGCGAACTTTTACTAGAAACAACATGAACATTGAAAGACTGAAAGATGCTCTTAACAAGGTAGAAAATGAACAAGGCCTAAATGAAATTAAATCAATGATGGATGAGATGATGACAAATTCAGATGCCCGAGCTATACAAATTGAAGACCTTGCAAGAACGAGGGACGAACTAAAAAATGAATTACAAAACGTTACTCAACAACTACAAAATCTTGAAAGTACGCTTACACAAAGGATTACAGAAGTATCCAGTGTTGAAAGAGATTTAAAGGCTCGAGCTAAGAAAATAACAAATCTTAAAATAAGAATAAAAAAGAAAAACAGAAAGGGGATTAAAACAAAGTTTTTAGCACTAATGAATCCATTCCGAAGACGAAATCGGTTGATAGAAATTGTCTGTATATCATTAAATAATCTTCATTCGGTTCATCGACCAGAGGAGGGTGAGGAGGAGCAGCAGGATGATGAAGAGGAGCAGCAGTGTGAACAAGAGGAGCAGCAGCAGGATGAGGAGGGTGAAGCTGCAGGAGATAGAGGAAACAACGGAATACCGTTTTATTATTATCAAGGCCTAAGTTATGAAGATATAGATAGTATAAATTTCGATTGATGAATTTATGTATGATTCATCTGCAAGTAATGAAATTTCACATTGCAAAAGCTATCACCAGACTTCCTATTCTCAATTCCTATTTTCTGAATTTCGGCAGATCTTTCTCTTCGTACAGATTTTTTGTACCTATTATCTAAGCACATTTCAATCTCACATTTTTTTAAATATTATTCACATAATAAAAACTTGCTTTATAAAGCTGATACAGTTATATTGTTTTCTTTAAATTTCCACGTCAAGCTAAACAATTATTTGTGTAAACATGCCATTTTTTTAAATCTCTATGAGCTTCTCGGAATAAAAGGGGACCTCCATTTTTAAAAGTTATTTGTAAAGCCTAATTTTTAGATATCTTGTACAATTTTGACGTACAAAGGGTAAGATAAACAATTTGATCTTATTTTCATTTGACCTCTAGTACCAAAAAGTAATACTGATATTGTATTGTTTATTAATAATTGATGAATTATTTTACATTAGTCAGGAGATGAAGTCACGAGTGACAACCGAATGAATGGAATTTTGCTTGTTTTAGACATACTATGACAATTATTATATATGATACATTGGTGTACAAAGTAGATGTTTTTTAAATTCTAATGAATGTCAATATTCCAAATTGATCACGTCTAATAATATTCGTGGTACCGAGATCGCGTTTACGAATAAATATTTTGTTTTATATCCGCATTTGTTCAATTTGATTTCTTAGTGTATAAGTTATACGTATGATTTATAATGAAATTTTGAGAAAAGTGATTTATGTTTTCATTATTGTAATTATCTATATGCATAATGGTTTACGACGTACGCGGAAGGATCTCTGGTTGTGTATGGTGGCTCGATGTTCAGTGTTTGCGGCAACAAGATTTTATCTTTCTTTACTAATTATAAATTCTGACAAAATCAATGAATTACTATCTTTAAAAAATTAAATTATCCTTATTTAAATCAATGCATATAACTTATAATTCGTCATAGGGATGAATTAAATCTAGTTTCTTTTACTCACACCGTATTCCTCTCAACGTTATATTTAACATTTTGTTTTTAGGGAGTTTCATCTACCTTGTTTGTTTAGTCAGATACTCTTTATAAAGGTGGTAACTATGAACCTAATGAGTGCAAAAGCAAACCAATATATTTACTATTAGTAGGCGGAACGTTTGACAAATACATATAAAATGATTAGCAAGAAAACCAACACTCCAATCATCAAATTAGGCCTATCTTTTTTTGGTAAATTTTCGAAACAATCCATTTGTAATCATAAACTGAGTTCAAAGAGAGATATTGCTTTAAAGTTAATGTATTGATATTTGCTTTATCGTTTGCTATGTTTACACAATATTCCTATTGGACTGTTAAAGGTCATTCGATCCGAGTTTACAATTATTTTATAAGTATGATGCTAAAAAACTAAAACTTTTATTGAACAAACGCTTTTGTATCAGCGTTTATAAGGCAATTTAAACACAAAAAGAAAAGACATTTAAGTCTTAAATAAGAAGCGAATTATACAAGTAAAATGAAATAGTAAAAACAAGATAATCTTACAGATCGAACAATCTATATGACCTATATGATGTAGTTAATTTTATTATCTATTTATTATCATTATTTTTGTTGTCAATATTATTAATATTTTCAAGTTTAAAGCGAATATTATCATTATTATTATTAAAAAATATAATTGATAATTAATTTTAATATACTGTTGTTATTAAAATTAATGCAACTGTTATATGATTATTTGTTCTTATTATATTTAATTTTAATAGTTATTTGTAATTTAATTAAACGTGATACTATTTTTATATTATTTAGTCTTATTTTTCGTACTGTATTATTTATTTATATTATTTAATTTAGATTTAGGTTAGATTATATAATTTTGGAGAAAGAAAACAAAATTTAAAAAAATATATATAATATATATATTATTGAATTAGATAAATGGTAAAATAAAAGTTAGTAGATAATATGGTGGGCGGTAAACATTTATATATTATATATATAATTATATAAGTGTAGTCTTTCTATGTCTCCATGCAGCAGCTAAGTATTGTTTACAGTGATTGTCTACAATTTCACCTATTCTCTCAAATGGAAATATGATGTTGGTAGTCGATTGTACCACTTCTAAAATTCTCCCAGAATGTATCATAACCACAATACAATAAATCAATTTTTAGTTAAAATGTGTATCTCCTACATTTTTAAGGTTTGAACATTCAAGTAGAAAATGGTCTGTAGTTTAAATTACCTGATTGTTGCATAGCTTGCAAAAACCAGGCTCATTTTCTGACCATGTATTTTATCTACCTTCTAAATCAAGAGAGTTAGACCTCGCTTTAAACTTTAAACTAAAGGAGTCAAAATTCACCATATCAAGCATGCTTTAGGTTCGTGTTTATATTTCAAATATTCGGAGAGGGTTTACTTTGTTTATGCACCTTTTAACCATTCCTTAATATTTTCTAGAGAGTTGGCATGTGTAAAACTCTTAAACCATTGACTTTCCGGATTTAAATTAAACTTATTTCCTAAATCAAATTTACATAATAAATCTTTGATATGGTTAATCCACTTCCATTTCACCTTAGCTTCTACATCCATTATAGATTTACATAGGAGTTTTTGACACATTTGGTCGTCCATATTTTAAATTCTGTTAAAGTAGGACATCCCAAACTTATTTTGAATGGTGTAGAGTGTCTCCCATCCTAGGTCACCATCAACGTTTCTTGGTGCCTTCAAAGCCATTTGGTATTGTAAATTTTCTAACTTATTTAGTGAGCCTTTAAAGTTACATAACCATATTGCAGAGGCGTAATTAATTGTTGGTAGTCCTTGTTCTCCATAAAAGATGACCGTAGTATGCTATACCCTATTGAAATCATTCTGATTGTTTACAATAGAGGTAATAAGCTATAGGCTATTATCCTATTTCCCTTTTTTATTATTTGTTTTATGTACCCAAAAATCCGGGCGATTTCCGCTAAACGGCATGAAATCACCAAAAAACAGCAATTTTTTTGGTTTTTCAATGTAACTTTGTTATTAATTGACCGATTTTTATGGCTGTTTCGACATTGTAATGCCTAATTAAGTACCTACAATAACATGTTATTTTAAACATTTTTTAATATTTTAATTTAAAAAAACTTCGTCGGCATTGATTTTTAAAGTTAGACGATTTGAAAATTGCCCTGTTTTAAAGAATAGGCTTGTTCTGCCAATTTGTTGAGATTTTTACAAAAACGTTCATAACGTTTGACCTAGTTATCCAATGATATTGGCTGTTCCACCATGCAAAAGCTAATCAATCAAGCTTTCTAATGACCTAATGTAAAATGTGATTGGTTCAGATACTTTGTCGGCACAGCCCCTTTTTTGAAGCAGTGTTTTGGTTTGTCAGTGACCGGATAGTGTTAAAGGATAGGGGAAAATTTTCGAAGTCGCCAAACCTTTCCTGAGCAGTCAGAATGTAACATTAAAACTAAAATTACATTTGCTAAAAAACTACTTAACCAAAACGCTTTATTTTTCCACAAAAGTTAAGAGTTATTATCCCTTATTTGTAATATGTAACTGTATTTAAGATTAGGGTACAGGATTTTTTATATAAGTAGTTTTAAAACACTTGGTTTACAATAGGCCCAAAAAACAAAAACAAATTGTAACGATATTGTCTGAATCTGTATGAACGTAATATTATTACACCAAGATATTTATACATTTCCATTTCTGTGATATAATGATTACCAAGGCTCCATGTTCTATGTGGATTAACTCTTTGCCCTGTGACCTGAGCACATTTGATTTGTCAAAATTAAACTCTAATTTCCATTTTTGTGAATAATCACTTGTTACTTTAAGTAGTTTCACAAGTTCTGACTCATTGTCACCGATTAAAAACCACGTCATCAGCAAAGAATATTGCACCTATTTGTGTGTCATAGATTTGAACACCTAGTTTATAACTTTTGATTAGGTTATTTAGTTCGTTAATGTAAATAGAAAAAGAACTGGTGACAATGAACAGCCTTGTTTCACTCCTTCATTAATGCTAAAATGACTAAAGTCATTGAACAAAACTCATCAATCATAGTACATATTTCTTATTAAGTTAAGAAGTTTACCACGGATACCAATTCTTTTGGCAGCAGTAATTAACCCTTATCGCCAAACTGAAACAAAGGCTTTTTTAAAGTTCAAAAAGACTAGAAATGTTTTTTTTACCCTCAGCACGCCTTGTGGCGATAATGCTTTTCAAGACAAAAATGGGGTCTTCACATCTGTCTGTCCGAAAGCCCCATTGGACTTCACCAAGGATGTCATTTTCTTCTAAAATTTAAGAAATATTATATACAATAATTCGATAATAAATTTTAGAAACACGTGAATTAAGTGTGATACCTCGATAGTTGTTGAGATCACGTCGATCTCCTTTTTAAAATATTGGGATAATTATCCCTTCATTCCATTCATTCGGTGTAGTTTCAGTTTGTATAATGCTGTTTAGTAATTAAAACATTTTAACATTTAAAATTTAAAGTAGAGATTATTAAACCTAACGAACAAGGCCACACATACATACAAAACTCTACCGAAAAAATACGAAATCTTGAACCTACGACGAAAGAACTTGAATCGGCGTTATCCCGTACAAAAACAGATTTAGACATTCAAATTAGTGAATTAAAAGAGAGTTTATCGGACATATAAAGGAAAACAAAGTTATCATTCTTTCGAAAGAAGAAAAAGATAATATAGGACATCAAAGTAATTTGCTACAATAATATAAATGAGACTTAAGTGTAATAAAATACAATTAATTTTTTAACGTTTGACTTTTTTTTAGTATAGGGCCTAAAAAGTAATAATAATCGTATCGATATATTATTTATTGTCTGCCTACAATCAACATGGTGAATATCATTTCACCGAATAACATAAGTCATAACAGAAAGGCATTATCAATAATAATACAACCATATTTTGGAGTGTGTAAAATAATGAAGACAAACAAAATACAAACAAGTTTAACATTGTATCATTTGACTCACTTTAAATAACCATAGGCGCTTATGTTTATAATTAAAATATATATTAACATTATAGAAATAAAAAGCGAATTAACAACATCCTCTGGTGTTATTGCAGTGTTTATTCACGTGATCATTTAATGCAAGCGTTTTTTTTATGTCGGTGATATACAAAACAAATTAAGGATATAACATTAAAACAAAAATACAAAAATATTTAACCATTAATATTGATTAGATAGTTAATAAGTTTACTCCTATGGAATTTATATCTTACTTTGTCTATTCTATTGATATCAAATAAAATCTGTTTGGATTTTTTTCTTCTTTTTTTTTTAGAAAGCAATTCTACGTTACCATGTACAATGTAGGCCCAATGTGTTTTGGAAACTCAGCCTTAAAGACCTCATTGGCTTATTTGAGATTCCACACATAAACAAAGACTTAATCAGGTTTTTTCTTGATCTTTTTTTTCTTACTTTATGTGGAACAATAAAAAAATGAATGAACAAATACTCAACTTTATTATAACGGTATATAATGCAGCGCTTTGACAAACACGTGACACCTTGTACAGTTGCCCCTTTTGAACCTATTTTCCCAACATTTTACCATCGTCAATATTGAAATTAAAAACAAATTGCCCCGATAATAAACTTGTTTCTGTATTGCAATGTGCAGTGTTTATTCACGCGATCCTAATAAAACAGCACTCAATCTAGGCCTATATACAAATACAAATATCTAGAACAACAAATAAAGATATAAAAATTAGAAATAAATATTTATCATTGGGTTCAAGTATGTACAGTAGATTGTCAATATGATTTTGAGTGCAATTAATATTAATTGCGGCACATAAATAAACCTACACATTAGCAGAAAGAAACACTTAATCTTTTGAAAATTTTCTAAAAAATCCCCAACACCATAAATACTATAGTTTATCATTGGATAAGTTCAAAGGGGATTTGCTATCTTACAGTGTAATTGTTATTTTCTTCTGTATCATTGTTTTCTATGATTACAGAATATTCCACTTGGAGATCATTCGAGTTGTGTTTACAATTATTTAGTAAGCAAGATACTGGTTAGTAATTAAATATTTTAACATTATTTTCTCCTAAGTTTGCAATTGTCAGTCTTCTTGGTCTATTAGCGATTATTGTAATGCCGCATGGAAATTTAATTTCATCAAATTCCATCATCTTTATTATCTATTCGTTTGACAAAAACACCATTTTTTATCAAATAATTGTAGTTTATGAGCACTGGATACAATTATATTTTCATCCGTGTCCATTACTATACACAAAGGACTTTCCCATCTTCTTCGCCCGGATCAATAAGTGTTTCTAAATACGTACCATTTGCATCAAACAGTTGTATTCTATTATTACCAGACTCAGTAATCATTAAATTACCTTCCCTTATTAGGGTGACATATTGTGGAATATACAGTTGTCCTTCTTCACTACCTTTTGAACCTATCTTACCCAGAAGGTTACCATCGTCAATATCGAAATTAAAAACACTGTGTGCCTCTGCTACGTATAAGAATATCATTGTTAACCGTTAAACATTTAGGGAGGACTTTCAATATTTGTTTCCCAAATTGAGAGATTTCTTCAAATTTATTATTACACATTACGACACTCTTTGTGAGTGTATCACTGTATAGAACACATCCATCATCTATTCTATGCATTCTATTGATCTTAGCATTCTTGTATATTGCCGACATGTTTATCTAACATTGCTATTAAGTACATAGGCCTATAGCTATAGGTCTACACTTTAAAGAGAGGAATAAAGTACAGTAGTATCAAGATGCTGATTGTGCGACCTACGTATATTTGGGGAGCCAGAAGGGGTTTACCTGCACCCTCTACCAAACTATGCCAACAATGTTTTTTTGCTTCCTTATATCAATACAAATCAATTTTTTGTAATAACATGTCTTGTGACTCCCTAGACGGTGAAAAAAGATGGGGGATATACGGTGGATAATTTTTGCTTTTGCATGAAAATAAATATCTGAAGTTGAATAAAAATATCAGAAATGTAATATTCAAGTTATATTACCTATATTTAGTCATCTGATAACATTTTTTACCACACCGTTTATTTTTCATAGCTTTTAAAAAATGCCTCTCTATTTACAAAATGTGTGTACAAAAGAATAGAGATTTTACTGTGTAATTTGAACTATCCCCCCACTGATAAGAAAGTGCTTATTTTCAACAAGCTCGTGTAACACAAATAAAATCCCAAAAAATTATGAAACATAGGGGAAACTATAGATCGATAATTATTGGAATGTATGATCAATAGAAATGTTTTGCCCGCACCTGGCCTTTAAGCTTTCAACGTTTGACTTTTTGTAGTATAGCCTTAAGTATAATATCGTATCGACATATTATTTATTGTCTGCCTACATAACAATCAACATGTCATGGTGTATATGTCGCCAAATAGGTGGAAACAATACGGTACCGTATAGGCCTTTAAAAAATAATAAACCTTATTTTGGAGTGTGTAAAATAATAAAGACAACAAAATACGAACAAGTTTCTAATATTTTATTATTTGACTCCTTTTAAATAACTATAGGTGCTTATGTTATAAATTGTTAACATTAGATAAAAATATAAAAAAAATCCTCTGGTGGGGTATTGCAGTGTTTATTCACGTGATCATTTAATGCAAGCTTTTTTTTATGTCGATGATATATAAAACAAAATAAGGATATAATATTAAATCATCACCAACCTTTTTGAAAAAAAAAAATACAAAAAATATTTATCCATTAATATTGATTAGATAGTTAATAAGTTTACTCTGAATGGAATTTATATCTTACTTTTTCTATTCTATTGATATTCTAATAAAATCTATTTGACTTTTCTGTTTTTTTTTTTAGAAAGCAATTTTACGTTACCATGTACAATGTAGGCCCTTAATGTCTTTTGGAAACTCAGACTTAAAGCTCTTTTTGGCTTAGTTGAGATTCCACAAATAAACAAAGACAGGTTTTTTCTTGATCATTTTCTTTTCTTACTTTATGTGGAACAATAAAAAATGAATGAACAAATACTCAACTTTATTATAATGGTATATGTGCAGCGGTTCGGCAAACACGTGACACCTTGTGCAATATACAGTTGCCCCTTTACCTTTTGAACCTATTTTCCCAAAATTTTACCATAGTCAATATTGAAATTCAAAACAAATTGCCACGATGTCGGCAAACATGCACTTGTTTCATAAGAATTTATAATTCTGTATTGCAATGTGCAGTGTTTACTCACGTGATCCTAATAAAACAACAATTAAACTATATACAATCGGATAAACTATCTAGAACAACAAATAAAGATATAAAAATGGACCTATCAATTAGAAATAAATATTTATCATTGGTTATAAAGTGTGTAGGCTACACTAGATTGATTGTCAATATGATTTTGAGTGCACCATAAATACCATAGTCTATCATTGGATAAGTTCAAAGGGGATTTGCTATCTTACAGTGTAATTGTTATTTTCTTCTGTATCATTGTTTTCTATGATTACAGAATATTCCACTTGGAGATCATTCGAGTTGTGTTTACAATTATTTAGTAAGCAAGATACTGTTTAGTAATTAAATATTTTAACATTATTTTCTCCTAAGTTTGCAATTGTCAGTCGTCTTGGTCTATTAGCGATTATTGTAATGCCGCATGGAAATTTAATTTCATCAAATTCCATCATCTTTATTATCTATTCGTTTGACAAAAACACCATTTTTTATCAAATAATTGTAGTTTATGAGCACTGGATACAATTATATTTTCATCCGTGTCCATTACTATACACAAAGGACTTTCCCATCTTCTTCGCCCGGATCAATATGTGTTTCTAAATACATACCATTTGCATCAAACAGTTGTATTCTATTATTACCAGACTCAGTAATCATTAAATTACCTTCCCTTATTAGGGTGACATATTGTGGAATATACAGTTGTCCTTCTTCACTACCTTTTGAACCTATCTTACCCAGAAGGTTACCATCGTCAATATCGAAATTAAAAACACTTAGGGAGGACTTTCAATATTTGTTTGCCAAATTGAGATATTTCTTCAAATTTATTATTACACATTACGACACTCTTTTTGAGTGTATCACTGTATAGAACACATCCATCATCTATTCTATGCATTCTATTGATCTTAGCATTCTTGTATATCACCGACATGTTTATCTAACATTGCTATTAAGTACATAGGCCTAGCTATAGGTCTACACTTTAAAGAGAGGAATAAAGTACAGTAGTATCAAGATGCTGATTGTGCGACCTACGTATAGTTGGGGAGCCACAAGGGGTTTACCTGCACCCTCTAGCAAACTATGCCAACAATGTTTTTTTGCTTCCTTATATCAATACAAATCAATTTTTTGCTGTTGGCCGAAAAAAATTGGGATGCTCGGTCAGTACAAGGGCCAAAAGGTCAATATGGTCAAAGTTAAGACTTTGCGTAACTTGGTAACTACTGGGTGTATTGGAATATTTTTTTGTATCAAACTACTCAGAAGACCCATATTTCTATTCAATCTAATGGCAAACTTTTGCCAAAAGTGGACAGAAACCCCTTTTCTGACCACTGGTCAATAAATTGGACATATAAATATCTCAGCAACCAGTGGTCAGAAAGTGATAATTGTGGTCTCAAATTACTCGCAAAGTATATGTTTATATTTGTTCTAATGTAATAAAAATCATAAAACTGTCAATAAACCCTTAATTTTGACCTTTGACATATAGCCGGCACAAATATTTTTGGCTTGGAGCACACTTTTCATATCTCAGAAATTTGTGGGTAGATATGGTCATAGTTGGTGTCAAAACACTCAAAATATACATATTTCTATCACTTTAATGGACAACTTTTGCCAAAAAATGACTGTGAAACTTTATTTTTGACCATTGGTCAAGAAAATAGCCAAATCAATATCTCAGCAACCACTAGTCAGAAAGTTATAATTTTAGTCTCAAATTTCTCGCAATATATATAATTATATTTGCTCTAATACAACAGAAATACACAAAATGTTTAAAAACACCTTATTTTGACATTTAACCTATAGCGGGTACAAACATTTTTTCGTGGAGCACACTTCCTATTCAAATCATAAACATTCATTTATTTGTACACCCTACGAACACAGTTAGGTACATAATAATAATCAGTGCATATGGTCTGGAAATTACATGTACATTCTCATAGCAATGAGATATTGACCATGGACAACAAACAATAAAACAAACAATCAAACAAAAAATAAACACTCCAAGGGTCCTGGGTTCAAGTCCCGTCACATGTCAGGATTTTTTCTAAGGACAAACTCCACTCCCAAAGACTTGTAATAAGACTTTGTTTATGTAGAGCATCTTGTGTGTATGTTTGTCTTGTTTGTTTGTTTGTTTGTTTTATCTTTATACTGGGTGACCTCTTCAGTCAAAGACTGATCTCCCAGAGGGCCCAGTTGGTGATCAGTGGCTGTGATGTACTAATACACCGGGGTAACCCCCTACTCGTCTCGAAAAATGTACTAGGTTCTTTAAAGTGCACACGAGCAAGTTGTGTACACTGGACCTACGGTTTATAGTCCTTATCCGAGAAGACTCGTTCTACCACCAGAACCATGGAGTGAGTGAGCCTCGAACCCCTGCCGATGTTACGGCTACGTGATTACGGTTCCACTGTCTTAACCGCTCGGCCACTCACTCACTTGTGAGTTTCCGATGGTGGTCCTGAACACAACTTAACTTTGTAAATTCTTACGAAGTCACAAACATTATAGTTTGTGAATAAACCTAATCAAAAGCGAAATCATAATTGACGCTATTAGTTTTTAATCTAGACATTTTATCACTTTATCTGTTGACAGTACCGGCAAGTTCACAATTTATAGATCACTTGTTGCAATATCGTTATGTTCAATTATAATGAATATGCATATTATACTCGAATAAACCACATAGTACTTTTATACAAAGTAAGATTTATGAAATGAAGACTGGGGGACTATGAGTTTCCGTTTCCCAACTAAATCGGACAACTGCAAACAAATTCAGAGTAATTCTGGCCATGTTGATACTCCATTACCGTCACAACCCACAACCTCTCCCTGGCAGTTTTCAATGTATTTAAAACATTCGTACACTGATTCCGGTAATTTTGAAACGCCATTACTCTCCCACCCAAACCCTCCAACCTCCCTCCAGGGATGGCGGATAATGTTTCAAACTTTAAACATTTCGAGTGCAATGAATTACAGTCATTTTTATACCCCAGTACGGATGCGTGCAGTCTAATGGGGAAAAAACAATTGGACCAATGTACAGTAATCCTGATATGGGTTAATTGATTTAACTGTAACGTTTTCGGCACTTTCCAAAAATTACAGAAATTAATTACGAATTAATACGGTCAGTATATGCCTCGTTATTGATTCAAACTATCGGCTTATCTATAATGGGGGTTAAATTTAATTTATTGCACCTGTTTATTAGTAGTTAATACTCATACGATGATATGCTTGCAAGATGTTGAAACTAACACAGAGAAAAAATAATACAATAGTCAATAAAAGTTATCTTCATATACAGTTTAGTATCAATTTATTAATTCTAAAATTTGATTGAAAAGCATACCTTACTTTTTTTGAATAATCTTCCGATAAAATACAATTTCCTCCCGACATTTTCGTTAAACAAAAAATATCCCAACATTTCTAATTTCTTTTACTCTTGATAAATAGTTTTAAAAGAAAGGTCTACATGATGTTTGTAATTAAACATTTTTGTATTGTTTAAAAAGTGAAATAATGAGCTGGCATCGTTTTTTCCGCCTTTCAGTGTGCACCCATATTTTCCGCGCCGGAAACAACAACAATAAAACGTCTGGTGATATCGTATTTAAAAGAATACTAACAACGTAATTGTAGCTTCCAATTATTACAAACAACAGGGAAACTTCAATTTAACTAAATTATACATATTTAATTAATCGACTTTCTAATAAATATTTGTCCCAGCTCACACAATTGCAAAAAGACTGGGAAAAAAAAACAACTGTAGGCGTACATGGTTTAGCTAGATTTGATTATTAAACTCCGATAATGTTACATTAAATTTTGAAAACAAGTTTAGAATTGGGAGTTTATTACTTTATTTACTCATTTACTCTACATTATGGCCTAAAAATCCAAAGAACCTAAATTGTTTGTTCTGAAATTTACAAAATGTGATAATTTACTGAGATCTACACGTGAATTTGTAATACAATGTAGGCTACTGTTTGAGTTTTGATTGCTCCGCATCTTGCCGCACAAGCTGTCTTCACCCAATGAAATCATCGAAAGAATTATGTCTTCGTCTTCGGAATCGATTTCTCGCTGCAGAAAAAACATTTATTTTCTTTTTTCTTTTTTGAGTGTGCTCTTGTAATTCAATTTGTTCTTGCTTTCTTTCAAGAATTTCTAAATTTTTAGTTTGAGCATCAGAATCTTCTTTAAGACTGGAAGTTTTCAGGTTAATTTCTTCCATCTTACCTTCAAGATCTTCTATTTTTTGTTTTACGTTTTGTACTACACTATTGTTTTGTTCTTTTATTTGTTCAAGATCGTGTATGTCTCTAGTTTGTGTTTCAGAATTGTCTCTAAGCTGGTTTACTTTTTCCAACGTTAAATCAACATGTTGTATTCTTTCATAAGCGTTTCTAAAGTCACTCTCGGTTTGTTCATTCAATTGTTGAAGTTCTTGTACTTGTTGCTTGGCCCTTTGTAAGTCACGGTCGCTCTGTGTTTTCAATCGTTGAAGTTCTTGTACTTGTTGCTTGGCCGTTTGTAAGTCACTGTCGCTCTGTGTTTTCAATCGTTGAAGTTTTTGTACTTGTTGCCTGGCTCTTTGTTCCTTTTTTTGTCCTATTGATTCATTGGACTCTTTTAATAGTTTATTTTCTCTTTCAATTTTGCGTATTCTTTGTTTCACCTTTTCATGGGCCTCTAAGAAATCGATATTTGAACTAAAGTGGCAGTACTGATTATGATCTTCTCGCCTAGGCCTATGTGAACACCTACTGCATATGTAAACCATACATGTTTCACACCACAAGACATCGTTATGAAGAGGGTTTGTGCATGCTGGAAGTTTAACAAAAATGAATGCATTTTGCTGAGCTATATTAAAACATTCAGTTGCGGTAGCAATCAAATTAGGCTTTTGAAGTTCCTTAGCACCCTTTTTAGGAATTATACTTGAACTATGACAAACAACACACCTAATGTTAGTATCGACAGCAAAGAATGATTTACTCGCCTTTTGCATGGTTTTATGTTTCTGATCTAAACAATTACAGCAAAACGAATGACCACATTCAAGAAGTCTGGGATCTACCTTTGTTTCACGGCACATTGAACATATTGTAGAAAATCTAACCAATTCCTCCGAATCCGCGTATGTTGACATTTTGACGTGAAAATGAATTGTCGAAAGTCGAAAACAATAATCGATGCCGAAAATTGTATTCAGAGATCTTTTATCTGACCTGTTTTATTGTTGTGGCGGCCAGCCACTCACGAAATGACATGCACCGACGAACCCATTACAAATGGGGGTGTTTAAAAGACGCATATTCATCTTCAAATATCCAACATTCAAGTGGATTTACCCGATGGAAAGTTTTTTAGGGTAGGAAACCGATGGACAGTAACAGATAAGTTTTGTCTTTTGATAAATAATCACATCATTGATAATAATTAAAAGGAAGACCTTGTTTATTCTAGATGACAATCTTTGTCTACGAACTGATACCTAAACTGATGCTTACAAAATATAGGCGCGGAAATGTATCGTGGTGGAAATAACGCAGAATAATTAAACTGTACTGAAACGTGGTGAGACGTACGAAACGTGGTTGTCCGTTAATCAATTTGACTGGTTACTGTTTTTACCGAAGAAAGCAGGTCAGCTCCCTATAAAGTTATTATATAAGGGCTAAAAGTTTAAATCGTAAGTAAGTACAACATGGCAGAGCCAGACGACCCAATTACATTTTTAAAGGAGATTACTCAATGTAAAATGTGTTTGGAGCAAATGGAACAGCCTAAACGTCTTTTGTGTGGACACTCGTTTTGCTTAAAATGCATAATTCAATATGAAGAATGTAGAGAGGACCCTAATGAATTCAAAATTGAATGTGCTTTGTGTAGAAGGGAAACCCAAATTCCAATGAATGGTTTAGAAGAACTTCCACCGGATTTTTTGGTTAATAACGCTAAGGAATGCTTGATTAAAGCTATAGAATCAGGGCGAACTTTTACTAGAAACAACATGAACATTGAAAGACTGAAAGATGCTCTTAACAAGGTAGAAAATGAACAAGGCCTAAATGAAATTAAATCAATGATGGATGAGATGATGACAAATTCAGATGCCCGAGCTATACAAATTGAAGACCTTGCAAGAACGAGGGACGAACTAAAAAATGAATTACAAAACGTTACTCAACAACTACAAAATCTTGAAAGTACGCTTACACAAAGGATTACAGAAGTATCCAGTGTTGAAAGAGATTTAAAGGCTCGAGCTAAGAAAATAACAAATCTTAAAATAAGAATAAAAAAGAAAAACAGAAAGGGGATTAAAACGAAGTTTTTAGCACTAATGAATCCATTCCGAAGACGAAATCGGTTGATAGAAATTGTCTGTATATCATTAAATAATCTTCATTCGGTTCATCGACCAGAGGAGGGTGAGGAGGAGCAGCAGGATGATGAAGAGGAGCAGCGGTGTGAACAAGAGGAGCAGCAGCAGGATGAGGAGGGTGAAGCTGCAGGAGATAGAGGAAACAACGGAATACCGTTTTATTATTATCAAGGCCTAAGTTATGAAGATATAGATAGTATAAATTTCGATTGATGAATTTATGTATGATTCATCTGCAAGTAATGAAATTTCACATTGCAAAAGCTATCACCAGACTTCCTATTCTCAATTCCTATTTTCTGAATTTCGGCAGATCTTTCTCTTCGTACAGATTTTTTGTACCTATTATCTAAGCACATTTCAATCTCACATTTTTTTAAATATTATTCACATAATAAAAACTTGCTTTATAAAGCTGATACAGTTATATTGTTTTCTTTAAATTTCCACGTCAAGCTAAACAATTATTTGTGTAAACATGCCATTTTTTTAAATCTCTATGAGCTTCTCGGAATAAAAGGGGACCTCCATTTTTAAAAGTTATTTGTAAAGCCTAATTTTTAGATATCTTGTACAATTTTGGCGTACAAAGGGTAAGATAAACAATTTGATCTTATTTTCATTTGACCTCTAGTACCAAAAAGTAATACTGATATTGTATTGTTTATTAATAATTGATGAATTATTTTACATTAGTCAGGAGATGAAGTCACGAGTGACAACCGAATGAATGGAATTTTGCTTGTTTTAGACATACTATGACAATTATTATATATGATACATTGGTGTACAAAGTAGATGTTTTTTAAATTCTAATGAATGTCAATATTCCAAATTGATCACGTCTAATAATATTCGTGGTACCGAGATCGCGTTTACGAATAAATATTTTGTTTTATATCCGCATTTGTTCAATTTGGTTTCTTAGTGTATAAGTTATACGTATGATTTATAATGAAATTTTGAGAAAAGTGATTTATGTTTTCATTATTGTAATTATCTATATGCATAATGGTTTACGACGTACGCGGAAGGATCTCTGGTTGTGTATGGTGGCTCGATGTTCAGTGTTTGCGGCAACAAGATTTTATCTTTCTTTACTAATTATAAATTCTGACAAAATCAATGAATTACTATCTTTAAAAAATTAAATTATCCTTATTTAAATCAATGCATATAACTTATAATTCGTCATAGGGATGAATTAAATCTAGTTTCTTTTACTCACACCGTATTCCTCTCAACGTTATATTTAACATTTTGTTTTTAGGGAGTTTCATCTACCTTGTTTGTTTAGTCAGATACTCTTTATAAAGGTGGTAACTATGAACCTAATGAGTGCAAAAGCAAACCAATATATTTACTATTAGTAGGCGGAACGTTTGACAAATACATATAAAATGATTAGCAAGAAAACCAACACTCCAATCATCAAATTAGGCCTATCTTTTTTTGGTAAATTTTCGAAACAATCCATTTGTAATCATAAACTGAGTTCAAAGAGAGATATTGCTTTAAAGTTAATGTATTGATATTTGCTTTATCGTTTGCTATGTTTACACAATATTCCTATTGGACTGTTAAAGGTCATTCGATCCGAGTTTACAATTATTTTATAAGTATGATGCTAAAAAACTAAAACTTTTATTGAACAAACGCTTTTGTATCAGCGTTTATAAGGCAATTTAAACACAAAAAGAAAAGACATTTAAGTCTTAAATAAGAAGCGAATTATACAAGTAAAATGAAATAGTAAAAACAAGATAATCTTACAGATCGAACAATCTATATGACCTATATGATGTAGTTAATTTTATTATCTATTTATTATCATTATTTTTGTTGTCAGTATTATTAATATTTTCAAGTTTAAAGCGAATATTATCATTATTATTATTAAAAAATATAATTGATAATTAATTTTAATATACTGTTGTTATTAAAATTAATGCAACTGTTATATGATTATTTGTTCTTATTATATTTAATTTTAATAGTTATTTGTAATTTAATTAAACGTGATACTATTTTTATTATATTATTTAGTCTTATTTTTCGTACTGTATTATTTATTTATATTATTTAATTTAGATTTAGGTTAGATTATATAATTTTGGAGAAAGAAAACAAAATTTAAAAAAATATATATAATATATATATTATTGAATTAGATAAATGGTAAAATAAAAGTTAGTAGATAATATGGTGGGCGGTAAACATTTATATATTATATATATAATTATATAAGTGTAGTCTTTCTATGTCTCCATGCAGCAGCTAAGTATTGTTTACAGTGATTGTCTACAATTTCACCTATTCTCTCAAATGGAAATATGATGTTGGTAGTCGATTGTACCACTTCTAAAATTCTCCCAGAATGTATCATAACCACAATACAATAAATCAATTTTTAGTTAAAATGTGTATCTCCTACATTTTTAAGGTTTGAACATTCAAGTAGAAAATGGTCTGTAGTTTAAATTACCTGATTGTTGCATAGCTTGCAAAAACCAGGCTCATTTTCTGACCATGTATTTTATCTACCTTCTAAATCAAGAGAGTTAGACCTCGCTTTAAACTTTAAACTAAAGGAGTCAAAATTCACCATATCAAGCATGCTTTAGGTTCGTGTTTATATTTCAAATATTCGGAGAGGGTTTACTTTGTTTATGCACCTTTTAACCATTCCTTAATATTTTCTAGAGAGTTGGCATGTGTAAAACTCTTAAACCATTGACTTTCCGGATTTAAATTAAACTTATTTCCTAAATCAAATTTACATAATAAATCTTTGATATGGTTAATCCACTTCCATTTCACCTTAGCTTCTACATCCATTATAGATTTACATAGGAGTTTTTGACACATTTGGTCGTCCATATTTTAAATTCTGTTAAAGTAGGACATCCCAAACTTATTTTGAATGGTGTAGAGTGTCTCCCATCCTAGGTCACCATCAACGTTTCTTGGTGCCTTCAAAGCCATTTGGTATTGTAAATTTTCTAACTTATTTAGTGAGCCTTTAAAGTTACATAACCATATTGCAGAGGCGTAATTAATTGTTGGTAGTCCTTGTTCTCCATAAAAGATGACCGTAGTATGCTATACCCTATTGAAATCATTCTGATTGTTTACAATAGAGGTAATAAGCTATAGGCTATTATCCTATTTCCCTTTTTTATTATTTGTTTTATGTACCCAAAAATCCGGGCGATTTCCGCTAAACGGCATGAAATCACCAAAAAACAGCAATTTTTTTGGTTTTTCAATGTAACTTTGTTATTAATTGACCGATTTTTATGGCTGTTTCGACATTGTAATGCCTAATTAAGTACCTACAATAACATGTTATTTTAAACATTTTTTAATATTTTAATTTAAAAAAACTTCGTCGGCATTGATTTTTAAAGTTAGACGATTTGAAAATTGCCCTGTTTTAAAGAATAGGCTTGTTCTGCCAATTTGTTGAGATTTTTACAAAAACGTTCATAACGTTTGACCTAGTTATCCAATGATATTGGCTGTTCCACCATGCAAAAGCTAATCAATCAAGCTTTCTAATGACCTAATGTAAAATGTGATTGGTTCAGATACTTTGTCGGCACAGCCCCTTTTTTGAAGCAGTGTTTTGGTTTGTCAGTGACCGGATAGTGTTAAAGGATAGGGGAAAATTTTCGAAGTCGCCAAACCTTTCCTGAGCAGTCAGAATGTAACATTAAAACTAAAATTACATTTGCTAAAAAACTACTTAACCAAAACGCTTTATTTTTCCAAAAAAGTTAAGAGTTATTATCCCTTATTTGTAATATGTAACTGTATTTAAGATTAGGGTACAGGATTTTTTATATAAGTAGTTTTAAAACACTTGGTTTACAATAGGCCCAAAAAACAAAAACAAATTGTAACGATATTGTCTGAATCTGTATGAACGTAATATTATTACACCAAGATATTTATACATTTCCATTTCTGTGATATAATGATTACCAAGGCTCCATGTTCTATGTGGATTAACTCTTTGCCCTGTGACCTGAGCACATTTGATTTGTCAAAATTAAACTCTAATTTCCATTTTTGTGAATAATCACTTGTTACTTTAAGTAGTTTCACAAGTTCTGACTCATTGTCACCGATTAAAAACCACGTCATCAGCAAAGAATATTGCACCTATTTGTGTGTCATAGATTTGAACACCTAGTTTATAACTTTTGATTAGGTTATTTAGTTCGTTAATGTAAATAGAAAAAGAACTGGTGACAATGAACAGCCTTGTTTCACTCCTTCATTAATGCTAAAATGACTAAAGTCATTGAACAAAACTCATCAATCATAGTACATATTTCTTATTAAGTTAAGAAGTTTACCACGGATACCAATTCTTTTGGCAGCAGTAATTAACCCTTATCGCCAAACTGAAACAAAGGCTTTTTTAAAGTTCAAAAAGACTAGAAATGTTTTTTTTACCCTCAGCACGCCTTGTGGCGATAATGCTTTTCAAGACAAAAATGGGGTCTTCACATCTGTCTGTCCGAAAGCCCCATTGGACTTCACCAAGGATGTCATTTTCTTCTAAAATTTAAGAAATATTATATACAATAATTCGATAATAAATTTTAGAAACACGTGAATTAAGTGTGATACCTCGATAGTTGTTGAGATCACGTCGATCTCCTTTTTAAAATATTGGGATAATTATCCCTTCATTCCATTCATTCGGTGTAGTTTCAGTTTGTATAATGCTGTTTAGTAATTAAAACATTTTAACATTTAAAATTTAAAGTAGAGATTATTAAACCTAACGAACAAGGCCACACATACATACAAAACTCTACCGAAAAAATACGAAATCTTGAACCTACGACGAAAGAACTTGAATCGGCGTTATCCCGTACAAAAACAGATTTAGACATTCAAATTAGTGAATTAAAAGAGAGTTTATCGGACATATAAAGGAAAACAAAGTTATCATTCTTTCGAAAGAAGAAAAAGATAATATAGGACATCAAAGTAATTTGCTACAATAATATAAATGAGACTTAAGTGTAATAAAATACAATTAATTTTTTAACGTTTGACTTTTTTTTAGTATAGGGCCTAAAAAGTAATAATAATCGTATCGATATATTATTTATTGTCTGCCTACAATCAACATGGTGAATATCATTTCACCGAATAACATAAGTCATAACAGAAAGGCATTATCAATAATAATACAACCATATTTTGGAGTGTGTAAAATAATGAAGACAAACAAAATACAAACAAGTTTAACATTGTATCATTTGACTCACTTTAAATAACTATAGGCGCTTATGTTTATAATTAAAATATATATTAACATTATAGAAATAAAAAGCGAATTAACAACATCCTCTGGTGTTATTGCAGTGTTTATTCACGTGATCATTTAATGCAAGCGTTTTTTTTATGTCGGTGATATACAAAACAAATTAAGGATATAACATTAAAACAAAAATACAAAAATATTTAACCATTAATATTGATTAGATAGTTAATAAGTTTACTCCTATGGAATTTATATCTTACTTTGTCTATTCTATTGATATCAAATAAAATCTGTTTGGATTTTTTTCTTCTTTTTTTTTTAGAAAGCAATTCTACGTTACCATGTACAATGTAGGCCCAATGTGTTTTGGAAACTCAGCCTTAAAGACCTCATTGGCTTATTTGAGATTCCACACATAAACAAAGACTTAATCAGGTTTTTTCTTGATCTTTTTTTTCTTACTTTATGTGGAACAATAAAAAAATGAATGAACAAATACTCAACTTTATTATAACGGTATATAATGCAGCGCTTTGACAAACACGTGACACCTTGTACAGTTGCCCCTTTTGAACCTATTTTCCCAACATTTTACCATCGTCAATATTGAAATTAAAAACAAATTGCCCCGATAATAAACTTGTTTCTGTATTGCAATGTGCAGTGTTTATTCACGCGATCCTAATAAAACAGCACTCAATCTAGGCCTATATACAAATACAAATATCTAGAACAACAAATAAAGATATAAAAATTAGAAATAAATATTTATCATTGGGTTCAAGTATGTACAGTAGATTGTCAATATGATTTTGAGTGCAATTAATATTAATTGCGGCACATAAATAAACCTACACATTAGCAGAAAGAAACACTTAATCTTTTGAAAATTTTCTAAAAAATCCCCAACACCATAAATACTATAGTTTATCATTGGATAAGTTCAAAGGGGATTTGCTATCTTACAGTGTAATTGTTATTTTCTTCTGTATCATTGTTTTCTATGATTACAGAATATTCCACTTGGAGATCATTCGAGTTGTGTTTACAATTATTTAGTAAGCAAGATACTGGTTAGTAATTAAATATTTTAACATTATTTTCTCCTAAGTTTGCAATTGTCAGTCTTCTTGGTCTATTAGCGATTATTGTAATGCCGCATGGAAATTTAATTTCATCAAATTCCATCATCTTTATTATCTATTCGTTTGACAAAAACACCATTTTTTATCAAATAATTGTAGTTTATGAGCACTGGATACAATTATATTTTCATCCGTGTCCATTACTATACACAAAGGACTTTCCCATCTTCTTCGCCCGGATCAATAAGTGTTTCTAAATACGTACCATTTGCATCAAACAGTTGTATTCTATTATTACCAGACTCAGTAATCATTAAATTACCTTCCCTTATTAGGGTGACATATTGTGGAATATACAGTTGTCCTTCTTCACTACCTTTTGAACCTATCTTACCCAGAAGGTTACCATCGTCAATATCGAAATTAAAAACACTGTGTGCCTCTGCTACGTATAAGAATATCATTGTTAACCGTTAAACATTTAGGGAGGACTTTCAATATTTGTTTCCCAAATTGAGAGATTTCTTCAAATTTATTATTACACATTACGACACTCTTTGTGAGTGTATCACTGTATAGAACACATCCATCATCTATTCTATGCATTCTATTGATCTTAGCATTCTTGTATATCGCCGACATGTTTATCTAACATTGCTATTAAGTACATAGGCCTATAGCTATAGGTCTACACTTTAAAGAGAGGAATAAAGTACAGTAGTATCAAGATGCTGATTGTGCGACCTACGTATATTTGGGGAGCCAGAAGGGGTTTACCTGCACCCTCTACCAAACTATGCCAACAATGTTTTTTTGCTTCCTTATATCAATACAAATCAATTTTTTGTAATAACATGTCTTGTGACTCCCTAGACGGTGAAAAAAGATGGGGGATATACGGTGGATAATTTTTGCTTTTGCATGAAAATAAATATCTGAAGTTGAATAAAAATATCAGAAATGTAATATTCAAGTTATATTACCTATATTTAGTCATCTGATAACATTTTTTACCACACCGTTTATTTTTCATAGCTTTTAAAAAATGCCTCTCTATTTACAAAATGTGTGTACAAAAGAATAGAGATTTTACTGTGTAATTTGAACTATCCCCCCACTGATAAGAAAGTGCTTAATTTCAACAAGCTCGTGTAACACAAATAAAATCCCAAAAAATTATGAAACATAGGGGAAACTATAGATCGATAATTATTGGAATGTATGATCAATAGAAATGTTTTGCCCGCACCTGGCCTTTAAGCTTTCAACGTTTGACTTTTTGTAGTATAGCCTTAAGTAATAAATTGTCTGCCTACATAACAATCAACATGTCATGGTGTACATGTTGCCAAATAGGTGGAAACAATACGGTACCGTATAGGCCTTTAAAAAATAATAAACCATATTTTGGAGTGTGTAAAATAATAAAGACAACAATATACGAACAAGTTTCTAATATTTTATTATTTGACTCCTTTTAAATAACTATAGGTGCTTATGTTATAAATTTTTAACATTAGATAAAAATGTTAAAAAAAATCCTCTGGTTGGGTATTGCAGTGTTTATTCACGTGATCATTTAATGCAAGCTTTTTTTTATGTCGATGATATATAAAACAAAATAAGGATATAATATTAAATCATCACTAACCTTTTTGAAAAAAAAAATACAAAAAATATTTATCCATTAATATTTATTAGATAGTTAATAAGTTTACTCTGAATGGAATTTATATATTACTTTTTCTATTCTATTGATATTCTAATAAAATCTATTTGACTTTTCTGGTTTTTTTTTAGAAAGCAATTTTACGTTACCATGTACAATGTAGGCCCTTAATGTCTTTTGGAAACTCAGACTTTAAGCTCTTTTTGGCTTAGTTGAGATTCCACAAATAAACAAAGACAGGTTTTTTCTTGATCATTTTCTTTTCTTACTTTATGTGGAACAATAAAAAATGAATGAACAAATACTCAACTTTATTATAATGGTATATGTGCAGCGGTTCGGCAAACACGTGACACCTTGTGCAATATACAGTTGCCCCTTTACCTTTTGAACCTATTTTCCCAAAATTTTACCATAGTCAATATTGAAATTCAAAACAAATTGCCACGATGTCGGCAAACATGCACTTGTTTCATAAGAATTTATAATTCTGTATTGCAATGTGCAGTGTTTACTCACGTGATCCTAATAAAACAACAATTAAACTATATACAATCGGATAAACTATCTAGAACAACAAATAAAGATATAAAAATGGACCTATCAATTAGAAATAAATATTTATCATTGGTTATAAAGTGTGTAGGCTACACTAGATTGATTGTCAATATGATTTTGAGTGCACCATAAATACCATAGTCTATCATTGGATAAGTTCAAAGGGGATTTGCTATCTTACAGTGTAATTGTTATTTTCTTCTGTATCATTGTTTTCTATGATTACAGAATATTCCACTTGGAGATCATTCGAGTTGTGTTTACAATTATTTAGTAAGCAAGATACTGTTTAGTAATTAAATATTTTAACATTATTTTCTCCTAAGTTTGCAATTGTCAGTCGTCTTGGTCTATTAGCGATTATTGTAATGCCGCATGGAAATTTAATTTCATCAAATTCCATCATCTTTATTATCTATTCGTTTGACAAAAACACCATTTTTTATCAAATAATTGTAGTTTATGAGCACTGGATACAATTATATTTTCATCCGTGTCCATTACTATACACAAAGGACTTTCCCATCTTCTTCGCCCGGATCAATATGTGTTTCTAAATACATACCATTTGCATCAAACAGTTGTATTCTATTATTACCAGACTCAGTAATCATTAAATTACCTTCCCTTATTAGGGTGACATATTGTGGAATATACAGTTGTCCTTCTTCACTACCTTTTGAACCTATCTTACCCAGAAGGTTACCATCGTCAATATCGAAATTAAAAACACTTAGGGAGGACTTTCAATATTTGTTTGCCAAATTGAGATATTTCTTCAAATTTATTATTACACATTACGACACTCTTTTTGAGTGTATCACTGTATAGAACACATCCATCATCTATTCTATGCATTCTATTGATCTTAGCATTCTTGTATATCACCGACATGTTTATCTAACATTGCTATTAAGTACATAGGCCTAGCTATAGGTCTACACTTTAAAGAGAGGAATAAAGTACAGTAGTATCAAGATGCTGATTGTGCGACCTACGTATAGTTGGGGAGCCACAAGGGGTTTACCTGCACCCTCTAGCAAACTATGCCAACAATGTTTTTTTGCTTCCTTATATCAATACAAATCAATTTTTTGCTGTTGGCCGAAAAAAATTGGGATGCTCGGTCAGTACAAGGGCCAAAAGGTCAATATGGTCAAAGTTAAGACTTTGCGTAACTTGGTAACTACTGGGTGTATTGGAATATTTTTTTTTATCAAACTACTCAGAAGACCCATATTTCTATTCAATCTAATGGCAAACTTTTGCCAAAAGTGGACAGAAACCCCTTTTCTGACCACTGGTCAATAAATTGGACATATAAATATCTCAGCAACCAGTGGTCAGAAAGTGATAATTGTGGTCTCAAATTACTCGCAAAGTATATGTTTATATTTGTTCTAATGTAATAAAAATCATAAAACTGTCAATAAACCCTTAATTTTGACCTTTGACATATAGCCGGCACAAATATTTTTGGCTTGGAGCACACTTTTCATATCTCAGAAATTTGTGGGTAGATATGGTCATAGTTGGTGTCAAAACACTCAAAATATACATATTTCTATCACTTTAATGGACAACTTTTGCCAAAAAATGACAGTGAAACTTTATTTTTGACCATTGGTCAAGAAAATAGCCAAATCAATATCTCAGCAACCACTAGTCAGAAAGTTATAATTTTAGTCTCAAATTTCTCGCAATATATATAATTATATTTGCTCTAATACAACAGAAATACACAAAATGTTTAAAAACACCTTATTTTGACATTTAACCTATAGCGGGTACAAACATTTTTTCGTGGAGCACACTTCCTATTCAAATCATAAACATTCATTTATTTGTACACCCTACGAACACAGTTAGGTACATAATAATAATCAGTGCATATGGTCTGGAAATTACATGTACATTCTCATAGCAATGAGATATTGACCATGGACAACAAACAATAAAACAAACAATCAAACAAAAAATAAACACTCCAAGGGTCCTGGGTTCAAGTCCCGTCACATGTCAGGATTTTTTCTAAGGACAAACTCCACTCCCAAAGACTTGTAATAAGACTTTGTTTATGTAGAGCATCTTGTGTGTATGTTTGTCTTGTTTGTTTGTTTGTTTGTTTTATCTTTATACTGGGTGACCTCTTCAGTCAAAGACTGATCTCCCAGAGGGCCCAGTTGGTGATCAGTGGCTGTGATGTACTAATACACCGGGGTAACCCCCTACTCGTCTCGAAAGATGTACTAGGTTCTTTAAAGTGCACACGAGCAAGTTGTGTACACTGGACCTACGGTTTATAGTCCTTATCCGAGAAGACTCGTTCTACCACCAGAACCATGGAGTGAGTGAGCCTCGAACCCCTGCCGATGTTACGGCTACGTGATTACGGTTCCACTGTCTTAACCGCTCGGCCACTCACTCACTTGTGAGTTTCCGATGGTGGTCCTGAACACAACTTAACTTTGTAAATTCTTACGAAGTCACAAACATTATAGTTTGTGAATAAACCTAATCAAAAGCGAAATCATAATTGACGCTATTAGTTTTTAATCTAGACATTTTATCACTTTATCTGTTGACAGTACCGGCAAGTTCACAATTTATAGATCACTTGTTGCAATATCGTTATGTTCAATTATAATGAATATGCATATTATACTCGAATAAACCACATAGTACTTTTATACAAAGTAAGATTTATGAAATGAAGACTGGGGGACTATGAGTTTCCGTTTCCCAACTAAATCGGACAACTGCAAACAAATTCAGAGTAATTCTGGCCATGTTGATACTCCATTACCGTCACAACCCACAACCTCTCCCTGGCAGTTTTCAATGTATTTAAAACATTCGTACACTGATTCCGGTAATTTTGAAACGCCATTACTCCCCCACCCAAACCCTCCAACCTCCCTCCAGGGATGGCGGATAATGTTTCAAACTTTAAACATTTCGAGTGCAATGAATTACAGTCATTTTTATACCCCAGTACGGATGCGTGCAGTCTAATGGGGAAAAAAACAATTGGACCAATGTACAGTAATCCTGATATGGGTTAATTGATTTAACTGTAACGTTTTCGGCACTTTCCAAAAATTACAGAAATTAATTACGAATTAATACGGTCAGTATATGCCTCGTTATTGATTCAAACTATCGGCTTATCTATAATGGGGGTTAAATTTAATTTATTGCACCTGTTTATTAGTAGTTAATACTCATACGATGATATGCTTGCAAGATGTTGAAACTAACACAGAGAAAAAATAATACAATAGTCAATAAAAGTTATCTTCATATACAGTTTAGTATCAATTTATTAATTCTAAAATTTGATTGAAAAGCATACCTTACTTTTTTTGAATAATCTTCCGATAAAATACAATTTCCTCCCGACATTTTCGTTAAACAAAAAATATCCCAACATTTCTAATTTCTTTTACTCTTGATAAATAGTTTTAAAAGAAAGGTCTACATGATGTTTGTAATTAAACATTTTTGTATTGTTTAAAAAGTGAAATAATGAGCTGGCATCGTTTTTTCCGCCTTTCAGTGTGCACCCATATTTTCCGCGCCGGAAACAACAACAATAAAACGTCTGGTGATATCGTATTTAAAAGAATACTAACAACGTAATTGTAGCTTCCAATTATTACAAACAACAGGGAAACTTCAATTTAACTAAATTATACATATTTAATTAATCGACTTTCTAATAAATATTTGTCCCAGCTCACACAATTGCAAAAAGACTGGGAAAAAAAAACAACTGTAGGCGTACATGGTTTAGCTAGATTTGATTATTAAACTCCGATAATGTTACATTAAATTTTGAAAACAAGTTTAGAATTGGGAGTTTATTACTTTATTTACTCATTTACTCTACATTATGGCCTAAAAATCCAAAGAACCTAAATTGTTTGTTCTGAAATTTACAAAATGTGATAATTTACTGAGATCTACACGTGAATTTGTAATACAATGTAGGCTACTGTTTGAGTTTTGATTGCTCCGCATCTTGCCGCACAAGCTGTCTTCACCCAATGAAATCATCGAAAGAATTATGTCTTCGTCTTCGGAATCGATTTCTCGCTGCAGAAAAAACATTTATTTTCTTTTTTCTTTTTTGAGTGTGCTCTTGTAATTCAATTTGTTCTTGCTTTCTTTCAAGAATTTCTAAATTTTTAGTTTGAGCATCAGAATCTTCTTTAAGACTGGAAGTTTTCAGGTTAATTTCTTCCATCTTACCTTCAAGATCTTCTATTTTTTGTTTTACGTTTTGTACTACACTATTGTTTTGTTCTTTTATTTGTTCAAGATCGTGTATGTCTCTAGTTTGTGTTTCAGAATTGTCTCTAAGCTGGTTTACTTTTTCCAACGTTAAATCAACATGTTGTATTCTTTCATAAGCGTTTCTAAAGTCACTCTCGGTTTGTTCATTCAATTGTTGAAGTTCTTGTACTTGTTGCTTGGCCCTTTGTAAGTCACGGTCGCTCTGTGTTTTCAATCGTTGAAGTTCTTGTACTTGTTGCTTGGCCGTTTGTAAGTCACTGTCGCTCTGTGTTTTCAATCGTTGAAGTTTTTGTACTTGTTGCCTGGCTCTTTGTTCCTTTTTTTGTCCTATTGATTCATTGGACTCTTTTAATAGTTTATTTTCTCTTTCAATTTTGCGTATTCTTTGTTTCACCTTTTCATGGGCCTCTAAGAAATCGATATTTGAACTAAAGTGGCAGTACTGATTATGATCTTCTCGCCTAGGCCTATGTGAACACCTACTGCATATGTAAACCATACATGTTTCACACCACAAGACATCGTTATGAAGAGGGTTTGTGCATGCTGGAAGTTTAACAAAAATGAATGCATTTTGCTGAGCTATATTAAAACATTCAGTTGCGGTAGCAATCAAATTAGGCTTTTGAAGTTCCTTAGCACCCTTTTTAGGAATTATACTTGAACTATGACAAACAACACACCTAATGTTAGTATCGACAGCAAAGAATGATTTACTCGCCTTTTGCATGGTTTTATGTTTCTGATCTAAACAATTACAGCAAAACGAATGACCACATTCAAGAAGTCTGGGATCTACCTTTGTTTCACGGCACATTGAACATATTGTAGAAAATCTAACCAATTCCTCCGAATCCGCGTATGTTGACATTTTGACGTGAAAATGAATTGTCGAAAGTCGAAAACAATAATCGATGCCGAAAATTGTATTCAGAGATCTTTTATCTGACCTGTTTTATTGTTGTGGCGGCCAGCCACTCACGAAATGACATGCACCGACGAACCCATTACAAATGGGGGTGTTTAAAAGACGCATATTCATCTTCAAATATCCAACATTCAAGTGGATTTACCCGATGGAAAGTTTTTTAGGGTAGGAAACCGATGGACAGTAACAGATAAGTTTTGTCTTTTGATAAATAATCACATCATTGATAATAAATAAAAGGAAGACCTTGTTTATTCTAGATGACAATCTTTGTCTACGAACTGATACCTAAACTGATGCTTACAAAATATAGGCGCGGAAATGTATCGTGGTGGAAATAACGCAGAATAATTAAACTGTACTGAAACGTGGTGAGACGTACGAAACGTGGTTGTCCGTTAATCAATTTGACTGGTTACTGTTTTTACCGAAGAAAGCAGGTCAGCTCCCTATAAAGTTATTATATAAGGGCTAAAAGTTTAAATCGTAAGTAAGTACAACATGGCAGAGCCAGACGACCCAATTACATTTTTAAAGGAGATTACTCAATGTAAAATGTGTTTGGAGCAAATGGAACAGCCTAAACGTCTTTTGTGTGGACACTCGTTTTGCTTAAAATGCATAATTCAATATGAAGAATGTAGAGAGGACCCTAATGAATTCAAAATTGAATGTGCTTTGTGTAGAAGGGAAACCCAAATTCCAATGAATGGTTTAGAAGAACTTCCACCGGATTTTTTGGTTAATAACGCTAAGGAATGCTTGATTAAAGCTATAGAATCAGGGCGAACTTTTACTAGAAACAACATGAACATTGAAAGACTGAAAGATGCTCTTAACAAGGTAGAAAATGAACAAGGCCTAAATGAAATTAAATCAATGATGGATGAGATGATGACAAATTCAGATGCCCGAGCTATACAAATTGAAGACCTTGCAAGAACGAGGGACGAACTAAAAAATGAATTACAAAACGTTACTCAACAACTACAAAATCTTGAAAAAACGCTTACACAAAGGATTACAGAAGTATCCAGTGTTGAAAGAGATTTAAAGGCTCGAGCTAAGAAAATAACAAATCTTAAAATAAGAATAAAAAAGAAAAACAGAAAGGGGATTAAAACGAAGTTTTTAGCACTAATGAATCCATTCCGAAGACGAAATCGGTTGATAGAAATTGTCTGTATATCATTAAATAATCTTCATTCGGTTCATCGACCAGAGGAGGGTGAGGAGGAGCAGCAGGATGATGAAGAGGAGCAGCGGTGTGAACAAGAGGAGCAGCAGCAGGATGAGGAGGGTGAAGCTGCAGGAGATAGAGGAAACAACGGAATACCGTTTTATTATTATCAAGGCCTAAGTTATGAAGATATAGATAGTATAAATTTCGATTGATGAATTTATGTATGATTCATCTGCAAGTAATGAAATTTCACATTGCAAAAGCTATCACCAGACTTCCTATTCTCAATTCCTATTTTCTGAATTTCGGCAGATCTTTCTCTTCGTACAGATTTTTTGTACCTATTATCTAAGCACATTTCAATCTCACATTTTTTTAAATATTATTCACATAATAAAAACTTGCTTTATAAAGCTGATACAGTTATATTGTTTTCTTTAAATTTCCACGTCAAGCTAAACAATTATTTGTGTAAACATGCCATTTTTTTAAATCTCTATGAGCTTCTCGGAATAAAAGGGGACCTCCATTTTTAAAAGTTATTTGTAAAGCCTAATTTTTAGATATCTTGTACAATTTTGGCGTACAAAGGGTAAGATAAACAATTTGATCTTATTTTCATTTGACCTCTAGTACCAAAAAGTAATACTGATATTGTATTGTTTATTAATAATTGATGAATTATTTTACATTAGTCAGGAGATGAAGTCACGAGTGACAACCGAATGAATGGAATTTTGCTTGTTTTAGACATACTATGACAATTATTATATATGATACATTGGTGTACAAAGTAGATGTTTTTTAAATTCTAATGAATGTCAATATTCCAAATTGATCACGTCTAATAATATTCGTGGTACCGAGATCGCGTTTACGAATAAATATTTTGTTTTATATCCGCATTTGTTCAATTTGGTTTCTTAGTGTATAAGTTATACGTATGATTTATAATGAAATTTTGAGAAAAGTGATTTATGTTTTCATTATTGTAATTATCTATATGCATAATGGTTTACGACGTACGCGGAAGGATCTCTGGTTGTGTATGGTGGCTCGATGTTCAGTGTTTGCGGCAACAAGATTTTATCTTTCTTTACTAATTATAAATTCTGACAAAATCAATGAATTACTATCTTTAAAAAATTAAATTATCCTTATTTAAATCAATGCATATAACTTATAATTCGTCATAGGGATGAATTAAATCTAGTTTCTTTTACTCACACCGTATTCCTCTCAACGTTATATTTAACATTTTGTTTTTAGGGAGTTTCATCTACCTTGTTTGTTTAGTCAGATACTCTTTATAAAGGTGGTAACTATGAACCTAATGAGTGCAAAAGCAAACCAATATATTTACTATTAGTAGGCGGAACGTTTGACAAATACATATAAAATGATTAGCAAGAAAACCAACACTCCAATCATCAAATTAGGCCTATCTTTTTTTGGTAAATTTTCGAAACAATCCATTTGTAATCATAAACTGAGTTCAAAGAGAGATATTGCTTTAAAGTTAATGTATTGATATTTGCTTTATCGTTTGCTATGTTTACACAATATTCCTATTGGACTGTTAAAGGTCATTCGATCCGAGTTTACAATTATTTTATAAGTATGATGCTAAAAAACTAAAACTTTTATTGAACAAACGCTTTTGTATCAGCGTTTATAAGGCAATTTAAACACAAAAAGAAAAGACATTTAAGTCTTAAATAAGAAGCGAATTATACAAGTAAAATGAAATAGTAAAAACAAGATAATCTTACAGATCGAACAATCTATATGACCTATATGATGTAGTTAATTTTATTATCTATTTATTATCATTATTTTTGTTGTCAGTATTATTAATATTTTCAAGTTTAAAGCGAATATTATCATTATTATTATTAAAAAATATAATTGATAATTAATTTTAATATACTGTTGTTATTAAAATTAATGCAACTGTTATATGATTATTTGTTCTTATTATATTTAATTTTAATAGTTATTTGTAATTTAATTAAACGTGATACTATTTTTATTATATTATTTAGTCTTATTTTTCGTACTGTATTATTTATTTATATTATTTAATTTAGATTTAGGTTAGATTATATAATTTTGGAGAAAGAAAACAAAATTTAAAAAAATATATATAATATATATATTATTGAATTAGATAAATGGTAAAATAAAAGTTAGTAGATAATATGGTGGGCGGTAAACATTTATATATTATATATATAATTATATAAGTGTAGTCTTTCTATGTCTCCATGCAGCAGCTAAGTATTGTTTACAGTGATTGTCTACAATTTCACCTATTCTCTCAAATGGAAATATGATGTTGGTAGTCGATTGTACCACTTCTAAAATTCTCCCAGAATGTATCATAACCACAATACAATAAATCAATTTTTAGTTAAAATGTGTATCTCCTACATTTTTAAGGTTTGAACATTCAAGTAGAAAATGGTCTGTAGTTTAAATTACCTGATTGTTGCATAGCTTGCAAAAACCAGGCTCATTTTCTGACCATGTATTTTATCTACCTTCTAAATCAAGAGAGTTAGACCTCGCTTTAAACTTTAAACTAAAGGAGTCAAAATTCACCATATCAAGCATGCTTTAGGTTCGTGTTTATATTTCAAATATTCGGAGAGGGTTTACTTTGTTTATGCACCTTTTAACCATTCCTTAATATTTTCTAGAGAGTTGGCATGTGTAAAACTCTTAAACCATTGACTTTCCGGATTTAAATTAAACTTATTTCCTAAATCAAATTTACATAATAAATCTTTGATATGGTTAATCCACTTCCATTTCACCTTAGCTTCTACATCCATTATAGATTTACATAGGAGTTTTTGACACATTTGGTCGTCCATATTTTAAATTCTGTTAAAGTAGGACATCCCAAACTTATTTTGAATGGTGTAGAGTGTCTCCCATCCTAGGTCACCATCAACGTTTCTTGGTGCCTTCAAAGCCATTTGGTATTGTAAATTTTCTAACTTATTTAGTGAGCCTTTAAAGTTACATAACCATATTGCAGAGGCGTAATTAATTGTTGGTAGTCCTTGTTCTCCATAAAAGATGACCGTAGTATGCTATACCCTATTGAAATCATTCTGATTGTTTACAATAGAGGTAATAAGCTATAGGCTATTATCCTATTTCCCTTTTTTATTATTTGTTTTATGTACCCAAAAATCCGGGCGATTTCCGCTAAACGGCATGAAATCACCAAAAAACAGCAATTTTTTTGGTTTTTCAATGTAACTTTGTTATTAATTGACCGATTTTTATGGCTGTTTCGACATTGTAATGCCTAATTAAGTACCTACAATAACATGTTATTTTAAACATTTTTTAATATTTTAATTTAAAAAAACTTCGTCGGCATTGATTTTTAAAGTTAGACGATTTGAAAATTGCCCTGTTTTAAAGAATAGGCTTGTTCTGCCAATTTGTTGAGATTTTTACAAAAACGTTCATAACGTTTGACCTAGTTATCCAATGATATTGGCTGTTCCACCATGCAAAAGCTAATCAATCAAGCTTTCTAATGACCTAATGTAAAATGTGATTGGTTCAGATACTTTGTCGGCACAGCCCCTTTTTTGAAGCAGTGTTTTGGTTTGTCAGTGACCGGATAGTGTTAAAGGATAGGGGAAAATTTTCGAAGTCGCCAAACCTTTCCTGAGCAGTCAGAATGTAACATTAAAACTAAAATTACATTTGCTAAAAAACTACTTAACCAAAACGCTTTATTTTTCCAAAAAAGTTAAGAGTTATTATCCCTTATTTGTAATATGTAACTGTATTTAAGATTAGGGTACAGGATTTTTTATATAAGTAGTTTTAAAACACTTGGTTTACAATAGGCCCAAAAAACAAAAACAAATTGTAACGATATTGTCTGAATCTGTATGAACGTAATATTATTACACCAAGATATTTATACATTTCCATTTCTGTGATATAATGATTACCAAGGCTCCATGTTCTATGTGGATTAACTCTTTGCCCTGTGACCTGAGCACATTTGATTTGTCAAAATTAAACTCTAATTTCCATTTTTGTGAATAATCACTTGTTACTTTAAGTAGTTTCACAAGTTCTGACTCATTGTCACCGATTAAAAACCACGTCATCAGCAAAGAATATTGCACCTATTTGTGTGTCATAGATTTGAACACCTAGTTTATAACTTTTGATTAGGTTATTTAGTTCGTTAATGTAAATAGAAAAAGAACTGGTGACAATGAACAGCCTTGTTTCACTCCTTCATTAATGCTAAAATGACTAAAGTCATTGAACAAAACTCATCAATCATAGTACATATTTCTTATTAAGTTAAGAAGTTTACCACGGATACCAATTCTTTTGGCAGCAGTAATTAACCCTTATCGCCAAACTGAAACAAAGGCTTTTTTAAAGTTCAAAAAGACTAGAAATGTTTTTTTTACCCTCAGCACGCCTTGTGGCGATAATGCTTTTCAAGACAAAAATGGGGTCTTCACATCTGTCTGTCCGAAAGCCCCATTGGACTTCACCAAGGATGTCATTTTCTTCTAAAATTTAAGAAATATTATATACAATAATTCGATAATAAATTTTAGAAACACGTGAATTAAGTGTGATACCTCGATAGTTGTTGAGATCACGTCGATCTCCTTTTTAAAATATTGGGATAATTATCCCTTCATTCCATTCATTCGGTGTAGTTTCAGTTTGTATAATGCTGTTTAGTAATTAAAACATTTTAACATTTAAAATTTAAAGTAGAGATTATTAAACCTAACGAACAAGGCCACACATACATACAAAACTCTACCGAAAAAATACGAAATCTTGAACCTACGACGAAAGAACTTGAATCGGCGTTATCCCGTACAAAAACAGATTTAGACATTCAAATTAGTGAATTAAAAGAGAGTTTATCGGACATATAAAGGAAAACAAAGTTATCATTCTTTCGAAAGAAGAAAAAGATAATATAGGACATCAAAGTAATTTGCTACAATAATATAAATGAGACTTAAGTGTAATAAAATACAATTAATTTTTTAACGTTTGACTTTTTTTTAGTATAGGGCCTAAAAAGTAATAATAATCGTATCGATATATTATTTATTGTCTGCCTACAATCAACATGGTGAATATCATTTCACCGAATAACATAAGTCATAACAGAAAGGCATTATCAATAATAATACAACCATATTTTGGAGTGTGTAAAATAATGAAGACAAACAAAATACAAACAAGTTTAACATTGTATCATTTGACTCACTTTAAATAACTATAGGCGCTTATGTTTATAATTAAAATATATATTAACATTATAGAAATAAAAAGCGAATTAACAACATCCTCTGGTGTTATTGCAGTGTTTATTCACGTGATCATTTAATGCAAGCGTTTTTTTTATGTCGGTGATATACAAAACAAATTAAGGATATAACATTAAAACAAAAATACAAAAATATTTAACCATTAATATTGATTAGATAGTTAATAAGTTTACTCCTATGGAATTTATATCTTACTTTGTCTATTCTATTGATATCAAATAAAATCTGTTTGGATTTTTTTCTTCTTTTTTTTTTAGAAAGCAATTCTACGTTACCATGTACAATGTAGGCCCAATGTGTTTTGGAAACTCAGCCTTAAAGACCTCATTGGCTTATTTGAGATTCCACACATAAACAAAGACTTAATCAGGTTTTTTCTTGATCTTTTTTTTCTTACTTTATGTGGAACAATAAAAAAATGAATGAACAAATACTCAACTTTATTATAACGGTATATAATGCAGCGCTTTGACAAACACGTGACACCTTGTACAGTTGCCCCTTTTGAACCTATTTTCCCAACATTTTACCATCGTCAATATTGAAATTAAAAACAAATTGCCCCGATAATAAACTTGTTTCTGTATTGCAATGTGCAGTGTTTATTCACGCGATCCTAATAAAACAGCACTCAATCTAGGCCTATATACAAATACAAATATCTAGAACAACAAATAAAGATATAAAAATTAGAAATAAATATTTATCATTGGGTTCAAGTATGTACAGTAGATTGTCAATATGATTTTGAGTGCAATTAATATTAATTGCGGCACATAAATAAACCTACACATTAGCAGAAAGAAACACTTAATCTTTTGAAAATTTTCTAAAAAATCCCCAACACCATAAATACTATAGTTTATCATTGGATAAGTTCAAAGGGGATTTGCTATCTTACAGTGTAATTGTTATTTTCTTCTGTATCATTGTTTTCTATGATTACAGAATATTCCACTTGGAGATCATTCGAGTTGTGTTTACAATTATTTAGTAAGCAAGATACTGGTTAGTAATTAAATATTTTAACATTATTTTCTCCTAAGTTTGCAATTGTCAGTCTTCTTGGTCTATTAGCGATTATTGTAATGCCGCATGGAAATTTAATTTCATCAAATTCCATCATCTTTATTATCTATTCGTTTGACAAAAACACCATTTTTTATCAAATAATTGTAGTTTATGAGCACTGGATACAATTATATTTTCATCCGTGTCCATTACTATACACAAAGGACTTTCCCATCTTCTTCGCCCGGATCAATAAGTGTTTCTAAATACGTACCATTTGCATCAAACAGTTGTATTCTATTATTACCAGACTCAGTAATCATTAAATTACCTTCCCTTATTAGGGTGACATATTGTGGAATATACAGTTGTCCTTCTTCACTACCTTTTGAACCTATCTTACCCAGAAGGTTACCATCGTCAATATCGAAATTAAAAACACTGTGTGCCTCTGCTACGTATAAGAATATCATTGTTAACCGTTAAACATTTAGGGAGGACTTTCAATATTTGTTTCCCAAATTGAGAGATTTCTTCAAATTTATTATTACACATTACGACACTCTTTGTGAGTGTATCACTGTATAGAACACATCCATCATCTATTCTATGCATTCTATTGATCTTAGCATTCTTGTATATCGCCGACATGTTTATCTAACATTGCTATTAAGTACATAGGCCTATAGCTATAGGTCTACACTTTAAAGAGAGGAATAAAGTACAGTAGTATCAAGATGCTGATTGTGCGACCTACGTATATTTGGGGAGCCAGAAGGGGTTTACCTGCACCCTCTACCAAACTATGCCAACAATGTTTTTTTGCTTCCTTATATCAATACAAATCAATTTTTTGTAATAACATGTCTTGTGACTCCCTAGACGGTGAAAAAAGATGGGGGATATACGGTGGATAATTTTTGCTTTTGCATGAAAATAAATATCTGAAGTTGAATAAAAATATCAGAAATGTAATATTCAAGTTATATTACCTATATTTAGTCATCTGATAACATTTTTTACCACACCGTTTATTTTTCATAGCTTTTAAAAAATGCCTCTCTATTTACAAAATGTGTGTACAAAAGAATAGAGATTTTACTGTGTAATTTGAACTATCCCCCCACTGATAAGAAAGTGCTTAATTTCAACAAGCTCGTGTAACACAAATAAAATCCCAAAAAATTATGAAACATAGGGGAAACTATAGATCGATAATTATTGGAATGTATGATCAATAGAAATGTTTTGCCCGCACCTGGCCTTTAAGCTTTCAACGTTTGACTTTTTGTAGTATAGCCTTAAGTAATAAATTGTCTGCCTACATAACAATCAACATGTCATGGTGTACATGTTGCCAAATAGGTGGAAACAATACGGTACCGTATAGGCCTTTAAAAAATAATAAACCATATTTTGGAGTGTGTAAAATAATAAAGACAACAATATACGAACAAGTTTCTAATATTTTATTATTTGACTCCTTTTAAATAACTATAGGTGCTTATGTTATAAATTTTTAACATTAGATAAAAATGTTTAAAAAAATCCTCTGGTTGGGTATTGCAGTGTTTATTCACGTGATCATTTAATGCAAGCTTTTTTTTATGTCGATGATATATAAAACAAAATAAGGATATAATATTAAATCATCACTAACCTTTTTGAAAAAAAAAATACAAAAAATATTTATCCATTAATATTTATTAGATAGTTAATAAGTTTACTCTGAATGGAATTTATATATTACTTTTTCTATTCTATTGATATTCTAATAAAATCTATTTGACTTTTCTGGTTTTTTTTTAGAAAGCAATTTTACGTTACCATGTACAATGTAGGCCCTTAATGTCTTTTGGAAACTCAGACTTTAAGCTCTTTTTGGCTTAGTTGAGATTCCACAAATAAACAAAGACAGGTTTTTTCTTGATCATTTTCTTTTCTTACTTTATGTGGAACAATAAAAAATGAATGAACAAATACTCAACTTTATTATAATGGTATATGTGCAGCGGTTCGGCAAACACGTGACACCTTGTGCAATATACAGTTGCCCCTTTACCTTTTGAACCTATTTTCCCAAAATTTTACCATAGTCAATATTGAAATTCAAAACAAATTGCCACGATGTCGGCAAACATGCACTTGTTTCATAAGAATTTATAATTCTGTATTGCAATGTGCAGTGTTTACTCACGTGATCCTAATAAAACAACAATTAAACTATATACAATCGGATAAACTATCTAGAACAACAAATAAAGATATAAAAATGGACCTATCAATTAGAAATAAATATTTATCATTGGTTATAAAGTGTGTAGGCTACACTAGATTGATTGTCAATATGATTTTGAGTGCACCATAAATACCATAGTCTATCATTGGATAAGTTCAAAGGGGATTTGCTATCTTACAGTGTAATTGTTATTTTCTTCTGTATCATTGTTTTCTATGATTACAGAATATTCCACTTGGAGATCATTCGAGTTGTGTTTACAATTATTTAGTAAGCAAGATACTGTTTAGTAATTAAATATTTTAACATTATTTTCTCCTAAGTTTGCAATTGTCAGTCGTCTTGGTCTATTAGCGATTATTGTAATGCCGCATGGAAATTTAATTTCATCAAATTTCATCATCTTTATTATCTATTCGTTTGACAAAAACATCATTTTTTATCAAATAATTGTAGTTTATGAGCACTGGATACAATTGTATTTTCATCCGTGTCCATTACTATACACAAAGGACTTTCCCATCTTCTTCGCCCGGATCAATATGTGTTTCTAAATACATACCATTTGCATCAAACAGTTGTATTCTATTATTACCAGACTCAGTAATCATTAAATTACCTTCCCTTATTAGGGTGACATATTGTGGAATATACAGTTGTCCTTCTTCACTACCTTTTGAAACTATCTTACCCAGAAGGTTACCATCGTCAATATCGAAATTAAAAACACTTAGGGAGGACTTTCAATATTTGTTTGCCAAATTGAGATATTTCTTCAAATTTATTATTACACATTACGACACTCTTTTTGAGTGTATCACTGTATAGAACACATCCATCATCTATTCTATGCATTCTATTGATCTTAGCATTCTTGTATATCACCGACATGTTTATCTAACATTGCTATTAAGTACATAGGCCTAGCTATAGGTCTACACTTTAAAGAGAGGAATAAAGTACAGTAGTATCAAGATGCTGATTGTGCGACCTACGTATAGTTGGGGAGCCACAAGGGGTTTACCTGCACCCTCTAGCAAACTATGCCAACAATGTTTTTTTGCTTCCTTATATCAATACAAATCAATTTTTTGCTGTTGGCCGAAAAAAATTGGGATGCTCGGTCAGTACAAGGGCCAAAAGGTCAATATGGTCAAAGTTAAGACTTTGCGTAACTTGGTAACTACTGGGTGTATTGGAATATTTTTTTGTATCAAACTACTCAGAAGACCCATATTTCTATTCAATCTAATGGCAAACTTTTGCCAAAAGTGGACAGAAACCCCTTTTCTGACCACTGGTCAATAAATTGGACATATAAATATCTCAGCAACCAGTGGTCAGAAAGTGATAATTGTGGTCTCAAATTACTCGCAAAGTATATGTTTATATTTGTTCTAATGTAATAAAAATCATAAAACTGTCAATAAACCCTTAATTTTGACCTTTGACATATAGCCGGCACAAATATTTTTGGCTTGGAGCACACTTTTCATATCTCAGAAATTTGTGGGTAGATATGGTCATAGTTGGTGTCAAAACACTCAAAATATACATATTTCTATCACTTTAATGGACAACTTTTGCCAAAAAATGACAGTGAAACTTTATTTTTGACCATTGGTCAAGAAAATAGCCAAATCAATATCTCAGCAACCACTAGTCAGAAAGTTATAATTTTAGTCTCAAATTTCTCGCAATATATATAATTATATTTGCTCTAATACAACAGAAATACACAAAATGTTTAAAAACACCTTATTTTGACATTTAACCTATAGCGGGTACAAACATTTTTTCGTGGAGCACACTTCCTATTCAAATCATAAACATTCATTTATTTGTACACCCTACGAACACAGTTAGGTACATAATAATAATCAGTGCATATGGTCTGGAAATTACATGTACATTCTCATAGCAATGAGATATTGACCATGGACAACAAACAATAAAACAAACAATCAAACAAAAAATAAACACTCCAAGGGTCCTGGGTTCAAGTCCCGTCACATGTCAGGATTTTTTCTAAGGACAAACTCCACTCCCAAAGACTTGTAATAAGACTTTGTTTATGTAGAGCATCTTGTGTGTATGTTTGTCTTGTTTGTTTGTTTGTTTGTTTTATCTTTATACTGGGTGACCTCTTCAGTCAAAGACTGATCTCCCAGAGGGCCCAGTTGGTGATCAGTGGCTGTGATGTACTAATACACCGGGGTAACCCCCTACTCGTCTCGAAAGATGTACTAGGTTCTTTAAAGTGCACACGAGCAAGTTGTGTACACTGGACCTACGGTTTATAGTCCTTATCCGAGAAGACTCGTTCTACCACCAGAACCATGGAGTGAGTGAGCCTCGAACCCCTGCCGATGTTACGGCTACGTGATTACGGTTCCACTGTCTTAACCGCTCGGCCACTCACTCACTTGTGAGTTTCCGATGGTGGTCCTGAACACAACTTAACTTTGTAAATTCTTACGAAGTCACAAACATTATAGTTTGTGAATAAACCTAATCAAAAGCGAAATCATAATTGACGCTATTAGTTTTTAATCTAGACATTTTATCACTTTATCTGTTGACAGTACCGGCAAGTTCACAATTTATAGATCACTTGTTGCAATATCGTTATGTTCAATTATAATGAATATGCATATTATACTCGAATAAACCACATAGTACTTTTATACAAAGTAAGATTTATGAAATGAAGACTGGGGGACTATGAGTTTCCGTTTCCCAACTAAATCGGACAACTGCAAACAAATTCAGAGTAATTCTGGCCATGTTGATACTCCATTACCGTCACAACCCACAACCTCTCCCTGGCAGTTTTCAATGTATTTAAAACATTCGTACACTGATTCCGGTAATTTTGAAACGCCATTACTCCCCCACCCAAACCCTCCAACCTCCCTCCAGGGATGGCGGATAATGTTTCAAACTTTAAACATTTCGAGTGCAATGAATTACAGTCATTTTTATACCCCAGTACGGATGCGTGCAGTCTAATGGGGAAAAAACAATTGGACCAATGTACAGTAATCCTGATATGGGTTAATTGATTTAACTGTAACGTTTTCGGCACTTTCCAAAAATTACAGAAATTAATTACGAATTAATACGGTCAGTATATGCCTCGTTATTGATTCAAACTATCGGCTTATCTATAATGGGGGTTAAATTTAATTTATTGCACCTGTTTATTAGTAGTTAATACTCATACGATGATATGCTTGCAAGATGTTGAAACTAACACAGAGAAAAAATAATACAATAGTCAATAAAAGTTATCTTCATATACAGTTTAGTATCAATTTATTAATTCTAAAATTTGATTGAAAAGCATACCTTACTTTTTTTGAATAATCTTCCGATAAAATACAATTTCCTCCCGACATTTTCGTTAAACAAAAAATATCCCAACATTTCTAATTTCTTTTACTCTTGATAAATAGTTTTAAAAGAAAGGTCTACATGATGTTTGTAATTAAACATTTTTGTATTGTTTAAAAAGTGAAATAATGAGCTGGCATCGTTTTTTCCGCCTTTCAGTGTGCACCCATATTTTCCGCGCCGGAAACAACAACAATAAAACGTCTGGTGATATCGTATTTAAAAGAATACTAACAACGTAATTGTAGCTTCCAATTATTACAAACAACAGGGAAACTTCAATTTAACTAAATTATACATATTTAATTAATCGACTTTCTAATAAATATTTGTCCCAGCTCACACAATTGCAAAAAGACTGGGAAAAAAAAACAACTGTAGGCGTACATGGTTTAGCTAGATTTGATTATTAAACTCCGATAATGTTACATTAAATTTTGAAAACAAGTTTAGAATTGGGAGTTTATTACTTTATTTACTCATTTACTCTACATTATGGCCTAAAAATCCAAAGAACCTAAATTGTTTGTTCTGAAATTTACAAAATGTGATAATTTACTGAGATCTACACGTGAATTTGTAATACAATGTAGGCTACTGTTTGAGTTTTGATTGCTCCGCATCTTGCCGCACAAGCTGTCTTCACCCAATGAAATCATCGAAAGAATTATGTCTTCGTCTTCGGAATCGATTTCTCGCTGCAGAAAAAACATTTATTTTCTTTTTTCTTTTTTGAGTGTGCTCTTGTAATTCAATTTGTTCTTGCTTTCTTTCAAGAATTTCTAAATTTTTAGTTTGAGCATCAGAATCTTCTTTAAGACTGGAAGTTTTCAGGTTAATTTCTTCCATCTTACCTTCAAGATCTTCTATTTTTTGTTTTACGTTTTGTACTACACTATTGTTTTGTTCTTTTATTTGTTCAAGATCGTGTATGTCTCTAGTTTGTGTTTCAGAATTGTCTCTAAGCTGGTTTACTTTTTCCAACGTTAAATCAACATGTTGTATTCTTTCATAAGCGTTTCTAAAGTCACTCTCGGTTTGTTCATTCAATTGTTGAAGTTCTTGTACTTGTTGCTTGGCCCTTTGTAAGTCACGGTCGCTCTGTGTTTTCAATCGTTGAAGTTCTTGTACTTGTTGCTTGGCCGTTTGTAAGTCACTGTCGCTCTGTGTTTTCAATCGTTGAAGTTTTTGTACTTGTTGCCTGGCTCTTTGTTCCTTTTTTTGTCCTATTGATTCATTGGACTCTTTTAATAGTTTATTTTCTCTTTCAATTTTGCGTATTCTTTGTTTCACCTTTTCATGGGCCTCTAAGAAATCGATATTTGAACTAAAGTGGCAGTACTGATTATGATCTTCTCGCCTAGGCCTATGTGAACACCTACTGCATATGTAAACCATACATGTTTCACACCACAAGACATCGTTATGAAGAGGGTTTGTGCATGCTGGAAGTTTAACAAAAATGAATGCATTTTGCTGAGCTATATTAAAACATTCAGTTGCGGTAGCAATCAAATTAGGCTTTTGAAGTTCCTTAGCACCCTTTTTAGGAATTATACTTGAACTATGACAGACAACACACCTAATGTTAGTATCGACAGCAAAGAATGATTTACTCGCCTTTTGCATGGTTTTATGTTTCTGATCTAAACAATTACAGCAAAACGAATGACCACATTCAAGAAGTCTGGGATCTACCTTTGTTTCACGGCACATTGAACATATTGTAGAAAATCTAACCAATTCCTCCGAATCCGCGTATGTTGACATTTTGACGTGAAAATGAATTGTCGAAAGTCGAAAACAATAATCGATGCCGAAAATTGTATTCAGAGATCTTTTATCTGACCTGTTTTATTGTTGTGGCGGCCAGCCACTCACGAAATGACATGCACCGACGAACCCATTACAAATGGGGGTGTTTAAAAGACGCATATTCATCTTCAAATATCCAACATTCAAGTGGATTTACCCGATGGAAAGTTTTTTAGGGTAGGAAACCGATGGACAGTAACAGATAAGTTTTGTCTTTTGATAAATAATCACATCATTGATAATAAATAAAAGGAAGACCTTGTTTATTCTAGATGACAATCTTTGTCTACGAACTGATACCTAAACTGATGCTTACAAAATATAGGCGCGGAAATGTATCGTGGTGGAAATAACGCAGAATAATTAAACTGTACTGAAACGTGGTGAGACGTACGAAACGTGGTTGTCCGTTAATCAATTTGACTGGTTACTGTTTTTACCGAAGAAAGCAGGTCAGCTCCCTATAAAGTTATTATATAAGGGCTAAAAGTTTAAATCGTAAGTAAGTACAACATGGCAGAGCCAGACGACCCAATTACATTTTTAAAGGAGATTACTCAATGTAAAATGTGTTTGGAGCAAATGGAACAGCCTAAACGTCTTTTGTGTGGACACTCGTTTTGCTTAAAATGCATAATTCAATATGAAGAATGTAGAGAGGACCCTAATGAATTCAAAATTGAATGTGCTTTGTGTAGAAGGGAAACCCAAATTCCAATGAATGGTTTAGAAGAACTTCCACCGGATTTTTTGGTTAATAACGCTAAGGAATGCTTGATTAAAGCTATAGAATCAGGGCGAACTTTTACTAGAAACAACATGAACATTGAAAGACTGAAAGATGCTCTTAACAAGGTAGAAAATGAACAAGGCCTAAATGAAATTAAATCAATGATGGATGAGATGATGACAAATTCAGATGCCCGAGCTATACAAATTGAAGACCTTGCAAGAACGAGGGACGAACTAAAAAATGAATTACAAAACGTTACTCAACAACTACAAAATCTTGAAAGTACGCTTACACAAAGGATTACAGAAGTATCCAGTGTTGAAAGAGATTTAAAGGCTCGAGCTAAGAAAATAACAAATCTTAAAATAAGAATAAAAAAGAAAAACAGAAAGGGGATTAAAACAAAGTTTTTAGCACTAATGAATCCATTCCGAAGACGAAATCGGTTGATAGAAATTGTCTGTATATCATTAAATAATCTTCATTCGGTTCATCGACCAGAGGAGGGTGAGGAGGAGCAGCAGGATGATGAAGAGGAGCAGCAGTGTGAACAAGAGGAGCAGCAGCAGGATGAGGAGGGTGAAGCTGCAGGAGATAGAGGAAACAACGGAATACCGTTTTATTATTATCAAGGCCTAAGTTATGAAGATATAGATAGTATAAATTTCGATTGATGAATTTATGTATGATTCATCTGCAAGTAATGAAATTTCACATTGCAAAAGCTATCACCAGACTTCCTATTCTCAATTCCTATTTTCTGAATTTCGGCAGATCTTTCTCTTCGTACAGATTTTTTGTACCTATTATCTAAGCACATTTCAATCTCACATTTTTTTAAATATTATTCACATAATAAAAACTTGCTTTATAAAGCTGATACAGTTATATTGTTTTCTTTAAATTTCCACGTCAAGCTAAACAATTATTTGTGTAAACATGCCATTTTTTTAAATCTCTATGAGCTTCTCGGAATAAAAGGGGACCTCCATTTTTAAAAGTTATTTGTAAAGCCTAATTTTTAGATATCTTGTACAATTTTGACGTACAAAGGGTAAGATAAACAATTTGATCTTATTTTCATTTGACCTCTAGTACCAAAAAGTAATACTGATATTGTATTGTTTATTAATAATTGATGAATTATTTTACATTAGTCAGGAGATGAAGTCACGAGTGACAACCGAATGAATGGAATTTTGCTTGTTTTAGACTTACTATGACAATTATTATATATGATACATTGGTGTACAAAGTAGATGTTTTTTAAATTCTAATGAATGTCAATATTCCAAATTGATCACGTCTAATAATATTCGTGGTACCGAGATCGCGTTTACGAATAAATATTTTGTTTTATATCCGCATCTATATATAAATTTACGTAAGGGCAAAATTCGGTAAATCGCGCCTTACTTTTAGAATTTTTACTCGATGGTATGTAAAGTTGGTTCGTACTTTCGGTACTGATTTTAACCGCCTGATGTAACCCTGTTTACTAATTAAATTAAGTTAGATAATTAGTTATTGACGATTAAAACGAATTTAGGTTCAAAGATTTGCCCCAAATAGGGGTGTTTTCCGATCGTGGTATACACTGTCTAATGGATGTCCATCTTGAAAAATACCCGCCACAAAAATGCGAGGAGGCTTCGCATTTTTCTATCTCCTCCTACGATAATTGTTTTTAATAGCTGAAAACCGGTTGAACAGTTCGAGTACAGCATCATAATGTTGAAGACAGGCCGATTTTCTTTAAAAAATACTATTTTGATACATTTAATATACGTTTTTACAAATGTATTGATTTGTGATGAATGGAACATTCCAAATTATTTGGTTTAACCATACAGGTATAGATTTAGATTTATGGGCCTCCTTGGAGAATAAACATAAATAGTATTGCAATGCTGTACAATACTGTTAAGGTATTAACCACTTTTGATCGCAATTTGAATCGCAAATGTCTTACTGTGAGTGTTGGTACTGTTAGATGTAATATAAAAATATATACAAATAAACTTTATTACTGTGAGTGTGGGTAGGCCCTACTGTTAGATTATAAACATATAATATACAAATAAACATTCCAAATTATTTGGTTCAACCATAGAGGTATAGATTTAGATTTATGGGCCCCCTTGGAGAATAAACATAAATAGTACTGCAATGCTGTACAATACTGTTAAGGTATTAACCACTTTTGATCGCAATTTGAATCGCAAATTTCTTACTGTGAGTGTTGGTACTGTTAGATGTAATATAAAATATATACAAATAAACTTTATTACTGTGAGTGTGGGTAGGCCCTACTGTTAGATTATAAACATATAATATACAAATAAATAAACGTTATTACTGACAGTTGCTTCTCAACGTTTGTATTAATTAATAATTTAAAAATATATAAACGTCGTAGTGGTGTATCGTTACATGTACTTTACTATTTCAATCGACTATGACAGTGAGAGTTTTAACAAAGTACCGTATTAAATCGTAAATGTTTTACTGTATTTAGTGGTATATTATTTATAGGCCTATAAAACATTAAAAACAATATTTCGTTACTGAGTGGATAAGAATATATTTTAAAATGTTTCCTCTTTGTACCTATCTTCTTTCCCCATCCCTCAACCCTTAATGTTACATACAAAACACAAATTGGGTTTGTTTAAATGAGTCCGAATAAAAAAATTTGTTTCTCTCTCGGAAGTAATTCCCAGGGTGCTAATTTTGGTTGACTACATAAATCATTGTGTATATTTATTCGTTTCTGTAAACGACAATGTATTATAGTCCTGCGGTACGTACATTTGAAATCTCCATTTTTTTCTCGCTGGAAATACTGTGTATTCGAGAACCATCTGTGGGCACGACCTAGATGGTACGCGAGCGAAGCGAGCGTGCCATCTAGTTTGTTCAATTTGATTTCTTAGTGTATAAGTTATACGTATGATTTATAATGAAATTTTGAGAAAAGTGATTTATGTTTTCATTATTGTAATTATCTATATGCATAATGGTTTACGACGTACGCGGAAGGATCTCTGGTTGTGTATGGTGGCTCGATGTTCAGTGTTTGCGGCAACAAGATTTTATCTTTCTTTACTAATTATAAATTCTGACAAAATCAATGAATTACTATCTTTAAAAAATTAAATTATCCTTATTTAAATCAATGCATATAACTTATAATTCGTCATAGGGATGAATTAAATCTAGTTTCTTTTACTCACACCGTATTCCTCTCAACGTTATATTTAACATTTTGTTTTTAGGGAGTTTCATCTACCTTGTTTGTTTAGTCAGATACTCTTTATAAAGGTGGTAACTATGAACCTAATGAGTGCAAAAGCAAACCAATATATTTACTATTAGTAGGCGGAACGTTTGACAAATACATATAAAATGATTAGCAAGAAAACCAACACTCCAATCATCAAATTAGGCCTATCTTTTTTTGGTAAATTTTCGAAACAATCCATTTGTAATCATAAACTGAGTTCAAAGAGAGATATTGCTTTAAAGTTAATGTATTGATATTTGCTTTATCGTTTGCTATGTTTACACAATATTCCTATTGGACTGTTAAAGGTCATTCGATCCGAGTTTACAATTATTTTATAAGTATGATGCTAAAAAACTAAAACTTTTATTGAACAAACGCTTTTGTATCAGCGTTTATAAGGCAATTTAAACACAAAAAGAAAAGACATTTAAGTCTTAAATAAGAAGCGAATTATACAAGTAAAATGAAATAGTAAAAACAAGATAATCTTACAGATCGAACAATCTATATGACCTATATGATGTAGTTAATTTTATTATCTATTTATTATCATTATTTTTGTTGTCAATATTATTAATATTTTCAAGTTTAAAGCGAATATTATCATTATTATTATTAAAAAATATAATTGATAATTAATTTTAATATACTGTTGTTATTAAAATTAATGCAACTGTTATATGATTATTTGTTCTTATTATATTTAATTTTAATAGTTATTTGTAATTTAATTAAACGTGATACTATTTTTATATTATTTAGTCTTATTTTTCGTACTGTATTATTTATTTATATTATTTAATTTAGATTTAGGTTAGATTATATAATTTTGGAGAAAGAAAACAAAATTTAAAAAAATATATATAATATATATATTATTGAATTAGATAAATGGTAAAATAAAAGTTAGTAGATAATATGGTGGGCGGTAAACATTTATATATTATATATATAATTATATAAGTGTAGTCTTTCTATGTCTCCATGCAGCAGCTAAGTATTGTTTACAGTGATTGTCTACAATTTCACCTATTCTCTCAAATGGAAATATGATGTTGGTAGTCGATTGTACCACTTCTAAAATTCTCCCAGAATGTATCATAACCACAATACAATAAATCAATTTTTAGTTAAAATGTGTATCTCCTACATTTTTAAGGTTTGAACATTCAAGTAGAAAATGGTCTGTAGTTTAAATTACCTGATTGTTGCATAGCTTGCAAAAACCAGGCTCATTTTCTGACCATGTATTTTATCTACCTTCTAAATCAAGAGAGTTAGACCTCGCTTTAAACTTTAAACTAAAGGAGTCAAAATTCACCATATCAAGCATGCTTTAGGTTCGTGTTTATATTTCAAATATTCGGAGAGGGTTTACTTTGTTTATGCACCTTTTAACCATTCCTTAATATTTTCTAGAGAGTTGGCATGTGTAAAACTCTTAAACCATTGACTTTCCGGATTTAAATTAAACTTATTTCCTAAATCAAATTTACATAATAAATCTTTGATATGGTTAATCCACTTCCATTTCACCTTAGCTTCTACATCCATTATAGATTTACATAGGAGTTTTTGACACATTTGGTCGTCCATATTTTAAATTCTGTTAAAGTAGGACATCCCAAACTTATTTTGAATGGTGTAGAGTGTCTCCCATCCTAGGTCACCATCAACGTTTCTTGGTGCCTTCAAAGCCATTTGGTATTGTAAATTTTCTAACTTATTTAGTGAGCCTTTAAAGTTACATAACCATATTGCAGAGGCGTAATTAATTGTTGGTAGTCCTTGTTCTCCATAAAAGATGACCGTAGTATGCTATACCCTATTGAAATCATTCTGATTGTTTACAATAGAGGTAATAAGCTATAGGCTATTATCCTATTTCCCTTTTTTATTATTTGTTTTATGTACCCAAAAATCCGGGCGATTTCCGCTAAACGGCATGAAATCACCAAAAAACAGCAATTTTTTTGGTTTTTCAATGTAACTTTGTTATTAATTGACCGATTTTTATGGCTGTTTCGACATTGTAATGCCTAATTAAGTACCTACAATAACATGTTATTTTAAACATTTTTTAATATTTTAATTTAAAAAAACTTCGTCGGCATTGATTTTTAAAGTTAGACGATTTGAAAATTGCCCTGTTTTAAAGAATAGGCTTGTTCTGCCAATTTGTTGAGATTTTTACAAAAACGTTCATAACGTTTGACCTAGTTATCCAATGATATTGGCTGTTCCACCATGCAAAAGCTAATCAATCAAGCTTTCTAATGACCTAATGTAAAATGTGATTGGTTCAGATACTTTGTCGGCACAGCCCCTTTTTTGAAGCAGTGTTTTGGTTTGTCAGTGACCGGATAGTGTTAAAGGATAGGGGAAAATTTTCGAAGTCGCCAAACCTTTCCTGAGCAGTCAGAATGTAACATTAAAACTAAAATTACATTTGCTAAAAAACTACTTAACCAAAACGCTTTATTTTTCCACAAAAGTTAAGAGTTATTATCCCTTATTTGTAATATGTAACTGTATTTAAGATTAGGGTACAGGATTTTTTATATAAGTAGTTTTAAAACACTTGGTTTACAATAGGCCCAAAAAACAAAAACAAATTGTAACGATATTGTCTGAATCTGTATGAACGTAATATTATTACACCAAGATATTTATACATTTCCATTTCTGTGATATAATGATTACCAAGGCTCCATGTTCTATGTGGATTAACTCTTTGCCCTGTGACCTGAGCACATTTGATTTGTCAAAATTAAACTCTAATTTCCATTTTTGTGAATAATCACTTGTTACTTTAAGTAGTTTCACAAGTTCTGACTCATTGTCACCGATTAAAAACCACGTCATCAGCAAAGAATATTGCACCTATTTGTGTGTCATAGATTTGAACACCTAGTTTATAACTTTTGATTAGGTTATTTAGTTCGTTAATGTAAATAGAAAAAGAACTGGTGACAATGAACAGCCTTGTTTCACTCCTTCATTAATGCTAAAATGACTAAAGTCATTGAACAAAACTCATCAATCATAGTACATATTTCTTATTAAGTTAAGAAGTTTACCACGGATACCAATTCTTTTGGCAGCAGTAATTAACCCTTATCGCCAAACTGAAACAAAGGCTTTTTTAAAGTTCAAAAAGACTAGAAATGTTTTTTTTACCCTCAGCACGCCTTGTGGCGATAATGCTTTTCAAGACAAAAATGGGGTCTTCACATCTGTCTGTCCGAAAGCCCCATTGGACTTCACCAAGGATGTCATTTTCTTCTAAAATTTAAGAAATATTATATACAATAATTCGATAATAAATTTTAGAAACACGTGAATTAAGTGTGATACCTCGATAGTTGTTGAGATCACGTCGATCTCCTTTTTAAAATATTGGGATAATTATCCCTTCATTCCATTCATTCGGTGTAGTTTCAGTTTGTATAATGCTGTTTAGTAATTAAAACATTTTAACATTTAAAATTTAAAGTAGAGATTATTAAACCTAACGAACAAGGCCACACATACATACAAAACTCTACCGAAAAAATACGAAATCTTGAACCTACGACGAAAGAACTTGAATCGGCGTTATCCCGTACAAAAACAGATTTAGACATTCAAATTAGTGAATTAAAAGAGAGTTTATCGGACATATAAAGGAAAACAAAGTTATCATTCTTTCGAAAGAAGAAAAAGATAATATAGGACATCAAAGTAATTTGCTACAATAATATAAATGAGACTTAAGTGTAATAAAATACAATTAATTTTTTAACGTTTGACTTTTTTTTAGTATAGGGCCTAAAAAGTAATAATAATCGTATCGATATATTATTTATTGTCTGCCTACAATCAACATGGTGAATATCATTTCACCGAATAACATAAGTCATAACAGAAAGGCATTATCAATAATAATACAACCATATTTTGGAGTGTGTAAAATAATGAAGACAAACAAAATACAAACAAGTTTAACATTGTATCATTTGACTCACTTTAAATAACTATAGGCGCTTATGTTTATAATTAAAATATATATTAACATTATAGAAATAAAAAGCGAATTAACAACATCCTCTGGTGTTATTGCAGTGTTTATTCACGTGATCATTTAATGCAAGCGTTTTTTTTATGTCGGTGATATACAAAACAAATTAAGGATATAACATTAAAACAAAAATACAAAAATATTTAACCATTAATATTGATTAGATAGTTAATAAGTTTACTCCTATGGAATTTATATCTTACTTTGTCTATTCTATTGATATCAAATAAAATCTGTTTGGATTTTTTTCTTCTTTTTTTTTTAGAAAGCAATTCTACGTTACCATGTACAATGTAGGCCCAATGTGTTTTGGAAACTCAGCCTTAAAGACCTCATTGGCTTATTTGAGATTCCACACATAAACAAAGACTTAATCAGGTTTTTTCTTGATCTTTTTTTTCTTACTTTATGTGGAACAATAAAAAAATGAATGAACAAATACTCAACTTTATTATAACGGTATATAATGCAGCGCTTTGACAAACACGTGACACCTTGTACAGTTGCCCCTTTTGAACCTATTTTCCCAACATTTTACCATCGTCAATATTGAAATTAAAAACAAATTGCCCCGATAATAAACTTGTTTCTGTATTGCAATGTGCAGTGTTTATTCACGCGATCCTAATAAAACAGCACTCAATCTAGGCCTATATACAAATACAAATATCTAGAACAACAAATAAAGATATAAAAATTAGAAATAAATATTTATCATTGGGTTCAAGTATGTACAGTAGATTGTCAATATGATTTTGAGTGCAATTAATATTAATTGCGGCACATAAATAAACCTACACATTAGCAGAAAGAAACACTTAATCTTTTGAAAATTTTCTAAAAAATCCCCAACACCATAAATACTATAGTTTATCATTGGATAAGTTCAAAGGGGATTTGCTATCTTACAGTGTAATTGTTATTTTCTTCTGTATCATTGTTTTCTATGATTACAGAATATTCCACTTGGAGATCATTCGAGTTGTGTTTACAATTATTTAGTAAGCAAGATACTGGTTAGTAATTAAATATTTTAACATTATTTTCTCCTAAGTTTGCAATTGTCAGTCTTCTTGGTCTATTAGCGATTATTGTAATGCCGCATGGAAATTTAATTTCATCAAATTCCATCATCTTTATTATCTATTCGTTTGACAAAAACACCATTTTTTATCAAATAATTGTAGTTTATGAGCACTGGATACAATTATATTTTCATCCGTGTCCATTACTATACACAAAGGACTTTCCCATCTTCTTCGCCCGGATCAATAAGTGTTTCTAAATACGTACCATTTGCATCAAACAGTTGTATTCTATTATTACCAGACTCAGTAATCATTAAATTACCTTCCCTTATTAGGGTGACATATTGTGGAATATACAGTTGTCCTTCTTCACTACCTTTTGAACCTATCTTACCCAGAAGGTTACCATCGTCAATATCGAAATTAAAAACACTGTGTGCCTCTGCTACGTATAAGAATATCATTGTTAACCGTTAAACATTTAGGGAGGACTTTCAATATTTGTTTCCCAAATTGAGAGATTTCTTCAAATTTATTATTACACATTACGACACTCTTTGTGAGTGTATCACTGTATAGAACACATCCATCATCTATTCTATGCATTCTATTGATCTTAGCATTCTTGTATATCGCCGACATGTTTATCTAACATTGCTATTAAGTACATAGGCCTATAGCTATAGGTCTACACTTTAAAGAGAGGAATAAAGTACAGTAGTATCAAGATGCTGATTGTGCGACCTACGTATATTTGGGGAGCCAGAAGGGGTTTACCTGCACCCTCTACCAAACTATGCCAACAATGTTTTTTTGCTTCCTTATATCAATACAAATCAATTTTTTGTAATAACATGTCTTGTGACTCCCTAGACGGTGAAAAAAGATGGGGGATATACGGTGGATAATTTTTGCTTTTGCATGAAAATAAATATCTGAAGTTGAATAAAAATATCAGAAATGTAATATTCAAGTTATATTACCTATATTTAGTCATCTGATAACATTTTTTACCACACCGTTTATTTTTCATAGCTTTTAAAAAATGCCTCTCTATTTACAAAATGTGTGTACAAAAGAATAGAGATTTTACTGTGTAATTTGAACTATCCCCCCACTGATAAGAAAGTGCTTATTTTCAACAAGCTCGTGTAACACAAATAAAATCCCAAAAAATTATGAAACATAGGGGAAACTATAGATCGATAATTATTGGAATGTATGATCAATAGAAATGTTTTGCCCGCACCTGGCCTTTAAGCTTTCAACGTTTGACTTTTTGTAGTATAGCCTTAAGTAATAAATTGTCTGCCTACATAACAATCAACATGTCATGGTGTACATGTTGCCAAATAGGTGGAAACAATACGGTACCGTATAGGCCTTTAAAAAATAATAAACCATATTTTGGAGTGTGTAAAATAATAAAGACAACAATATACGAACAAGTTTCTAATATTTTATTATTTGACTCCTTTTAAATAACTATAGGTGCTTATGTTATAAATTTTTAACATTAGATAAAAATGTTTAAAAAAATCCTCTGGTTGGGTATTGCAGTGTTTATTCACGTGATCATTTAATGCAAGCTTTTTTTTATGTCGATGATATATAAAACAAAATAAGGATATAATATTAAATCATCACTAACCTTTTTGAAAAAAAAAATACAAAAAATATTTATCCATTAATATTTATTAGATAGTTAATAAGTTTACTCTGAATGGAATTTATATATTACTTTTTCTATTCTATTGATATTCTAATAAAATCTATTTGACTTTTCTGGTTTTTTTTTAGAAAGCAATTTTACGTTACCATGTACAATGTAGGCCCTTAATGTCTTTTGGAAACTCAGACTTTAAGCTCTTTTTGGCTTAGTTGAGATTCCACAAATAAACAAAGACAGGTTTTTTCTTGATCATTTTCTTTTCTTACTTTATGTGGAACAATAAAAAATGAATGAACAAATACTCAACTTTATTATAATGGTATATGTGCAGCGGTTCGGCAAACACGTGACACCTTGTGCAATATACAGTTGCCCCTTTACCTTTTGAACCTATTTTCCCAAAATTTTACCATAGTCAATATTGAAATTCAAAACAAATTGCCACGATGTCGGCAAACATGCACTTGTTTCATAAGAATTTATAATTCTGTATTGCAATGTGCAGTGTTTACTCACGTGATCCTAATAAAACAACAATTAAACTATATACAATCGGATAAACTATCTAGAACAACAAATAAAGATATAAAAATGGACCTATCAATTAGAAATAAATATTTATCATTGGTTATAAAGTGTGTAGGCTACACTAGATTGATTGTCAATATGATTTTGAGTGCACCATAAATACCATAGTCTATCATTGGATAAGTTCAAAGGGGATTTGCTATCTTACAGTGTAATTGTTATTTTCTTCTGTATCATTGTTTTCTATGATTACAGAATATTCCACTTGGAGATCATTCGAGTTGTGTTTACAATTATTTAGTAAGCAAGATACTGTTTAGTAATTAAATATTTTAACATTATTTTCTCCTAAGTTTGCAATTGTCAGTCGTCTTGGTCTATTAGCGATTATTGTAATGCCGCATGGAAATTTAATTTCATCAAATTCCATCATCTTTATTATCTATTCGTTTGACAAAAACACCATTTTTTATCAAATAATTGTAGTTTATGAGCACTGGATACAATTATATTTTCATCCGTGTCCATTACTATACACAAAGGACTTTCCCATCTTCTTCGCCCGGATCAATATGTGTTTCTAAATACATACCATTTGCATCAAACAGTTGTATTCTATTATTACCAGACTCAGTAATCATTAAATTACCTTCCCTTATTAGGGTGACATATTGTGGAATATACAGTTGTCCTTCTTCACTACCTTTTGAACCTATCTTACCCAGAAGGTTACCATCGTCAATATCGAAATTAAAAACACTTAGGGAGGACTTTCAATATTTGTTTGCCAAATTGAGATATTTCTTCAAATTTATTATTACACATTACGACACTCTTTTTGAGTGTATCACTGTATAGAACACATCCATCATCTATTCTATGCATTCTATTGATCTTAGCATTCTTGTATATCACCGACATGTTTATCTAACATTGCTATTAAGTACATAGGCCTAGCTATAGGTCTACACTTTAAAGAGAGGAATAAAGTACAGTAGTATCAAGATGCTGATTGTGCGACCTACGTATAGTTGGGGAGCCACAAGGGGTTTACCTGCACCCTCTAGCAAACTATGCCAACAATGTTTTTTTGCTTCCTTATATCAATACAAATCAATTTTTTGCTGTTGGCCGAAAAAAATTGGGATGCTCGGTCAGTACAAGGGCCAAAAGGTCAATATGGTCAAAGTTAAGACTTTGCGTAACTTGGTAACTACTGGGTGTATTGGAATATTTTTTTGTATCAAACTACTCAGAAGACCCATATTTCTATTCAATCTAATGGCAAACTTTTGCCAAAAGTGGACAGAAACCCCTTTTCTGACCACTGGTCAATAAATTGGACATATAAATATCTCAGCAACCAGTGGTCAGAAAGTGATAATTGTGGTCTCAAATTACTCGCAAAGTATATGTTTATATTTGTTCTAATGTAATAAAAATCATAAAACTGTCAATAAACCCTTAATTTTGACCTTTGACATATAGCCGGCACAAATATTTTTGGCTTGGAGCACACTTTTCATATCTCAGAAATTTGTGGGTAGATATGGTCATAGTTGGTGTCAAAACACTCAAAATATACATATTTCTATCACTTTAATGGACAACTTTTGCCAAAAAATGACAGTGAAACTTTATTTTTGACCATTGGTCAAGAAAATAGCCAAATCAATATCTCAGCAACCACTAGTCAGAAAGTTATAATTTTAGTCTCAAATTTCTCGCAATATATATAATTATATTTGCTCTAATACAACAGAAATACACAAAATGTTTAAAAACACCTTATTTTGACATTTAACCTATAGCGGGTACAAACATTTTTTCGTGGAGCACACTTCCTATTCAAATCATAAACATTCATTTATTTGTACACCCTACGAACACAGTTAGGTACATAATAATAATCAGTGCATATGGTCTGGAAATTACATGTACATTCTCATAGCAATGAGATATTGACCATGGACAACAAACAATAAAACAAACAATCAAACAAAAAATAAACACTCCAAGGGTCCTGGGTTCAAGTCCCGTCACATGTCAGGATTTTTTCTAAGGACAAACTCCACTCCCAAAGACTTGTAATAAGACTTTGTTTATGTAGAGCATCTTGTGTGTATGTTTGTCTTGTTTGTTTGTTTGTTTGTTTTATCTTTATACTGGGTGACCTCTTCAGTCAAAGACTGATCTCCCAGAGGGCCCAGTTGGTGATCAGTGGCTGTGATGTACTAATACACCGGGGTAACCCCCTACTCGTCTCGAAAGATGTACTAGGTTCTTTAAAGTGCACACGAGCAAGTTGTGTACACTGGACCTACGGTTTATAGTCCTTATCCGAGAAGACTCGTTCTACCACCAGAACCATGGAGTGAGTGAGCCTCGAACCCCTGCCGATGTTACGGCTACGTGATTACGGTTCCACTGTCTTAACCGCTCGGCCACTCACTCACTTGTGAGTTTCCGATGGTGGTCCTGAACACAACTTAACTTTGTAAATTCTTACGAAGTCACAAACATTATAGTTTGTGAATAAACCTAATCAAAAGCGAAATCATAATTGACGCTATTAGTTTTTAATCTAGACATTTTATCACTTTATCTGTTGACAGTACCGGCAAGTTCACAATTTATAGATCACTTGTTGCAATATCGTTATGTTCAATTATAATGAATATGCATATTATACTCGAATAAACCACATAGTACTTTTATACAAAGTAAGATTTATGAAATGAAGACTGGGGGACTATGAGTTTCCGTTTCCCAACTAAATCGGACAACTGCAAACAAATTCAGAGTAATTCTGGCCATGTTGATACTCCATTACCGTCACAACCCACAACCTCTCCCTGGCAGTTTTCAATGTATTTAAAACATTCGTACACTGATTCCGGTAATTTTGAAACGCCATTACTCCCCCACCCAAACCCTCCAACCTCCCTCCAGGGATGGCGGATAATGTTTCAAACTTTAAACATTTCGAGTGCAATGAATTACAGTCATTTTTATACCCCAGTACGGATGCGTGCAGTCTAATGGGGAAAAAAACAATTGGACCAATGTACAGTAATCCTGATATGGGTTAATTGATTTAACTGTAACGTTTTCGGCACTTTCCAAAAATTACAGAAATTAATTACGAATTAATACGGTCAGTATATGCCTCGTTATTGATTCAAACTATCGGCTTATCTATAATGGGGGTTAAATTTAATTTATTGCACCTGTTTATTAGTAGTTAATACTCATACGATGATATGCTTGCAAGATGTTGAAACTAACACAGAGAAAAAATAATACAATAGTCAATAAAAGTTATCTTCATATACAGTTTAGTATCAATTTATTAATTCTAAAATTTGATTGAAAAGCATACCTTACTTTTTTTGAATAATCTTCCGATAAAATACAATTTCCTCCCGACATTTTCGTTAAACAAAAAATATCCCAACATTTCTAATTTCTTTTACTCTTGATAAATAGTTTTAAAAGAAAGGTCTACATGATGTTTGTAATTAAACATTTTTGTATTGTTTAAAAAGTGAAATAATGAGCTGGCATCGTTTTTTCCGCCTTTCAGTGTGCACCCATATTTTCCGCGCCGGAAACAACAACAATAAAACGTCTGGTGATATCGTATTTAAAAGAATACTAACAACGTAATTGTAGCTTCCAATTATTACAAACAACAGGGAAACTTCAATTTAACTAAATTATACATATTTAATTAATCGACTTTCTAATAAATATTTGTCCCAGCTCACACAATTGCAAAAAGACTGGGAAAAAAAAACAACTGTAGGCGTACATGGTTTAGCTAGATTTGATTATTAAACTCCGATAATGTTACATTAAATTTTGAAAACAAGTTTAGAATTGGGAGTTTATTACTTTATTTACTCATTTACTCTACATTATGGCCTAAAAATCCAAAGAACCTAAATTGTTTGTTCTGAAATTTACAAAATGTGATAATTTACTGAGATCTACACGTGAATTTGTAATACAATGTAGGCTACTGTTTGAGTTTTGATTGCTCCGCATCTTGCCGCACAAGCTGTCTTCACCCAATGAAATCATCGAAAGAATTATGTCTTCGTCTTCGGAATCGATTTCTCGCTGCAGAAAAAACATTTATTTTCTTTTTTCTTTTTTGAGTGTGCTCTTGTAATTCAATTTGTTCTTGCTTTCTTTCAAGAATTTCTAAATTTTTAGTTTGAGCATCAGAATCTTCTTTAAGACTGGAAGTTTTCAGGTTAATTTCTTCCATCTTACCTTCAAGATCTTCTATTTTTTGTTTTACGTTTTGTACTACACTATTGTTTTGTTCTTTTATTTGTTCAAGATCGTGTATGTCTCTAGTTTGTGTTTCAGAATTGTCTCTAAGCTGGTTTACTTTTTCCAACGTTAAATCAACATGTTGTATTCTTTCATAAGCGTTTCTAAAGTCACTCTCGGTTTGTTCATTCAATTGTTGAAGTTCTTGTACTTGTTGCTTGGCCCTTTGTAAGTCACGGTCGCTCTGTGTTTTCAATCGTTGAAGTTCTTGTACTTGTTGCTTGGCCGTTTGTAAGTCACTGTCGCTCTGTGTTTTCAATCGTTGAAGTTTTTGTACTTGTTGCCTGGCTCTTTGTTCCTTTTTTTGTCCTATTGATTCATTGGACTCTTTTAATAGTTTATTTTCTCTTTCAATTTTGCGTATTCTTTGTTTCACCTTTTCATGGGCCTCTAAGAAATCGATATTTGAACTAAAGTGGCAGTACTGATTATGATCTTCTCGCCTAGGCCTATGTGAACACCTACTGCATATGTAAACCATACATGTTTCACACCACAAGACATCGTTATGAAGAGGGTTTGTGCATGCTGGAAGTTTAACAAAAATGAATGCATTTTGCTGAGCTATATTAAAACATTCAGTTGCGGTAGCAATCAAATTAGGCTTTTGAAGTTCCTTAGCACCCTTTTTAGGAATTATACTTGAACTATGACAAACAACACACCTAATGTTAGTATCGACAGCAAAGAATGATTTACTCGCCTTTTGCATGGTTTTATGTTTCTGATCTAAACAATTACAGCAAAACGAATGACCACATTCAAGAAGTCTGGGATCTACCTTTGTTTCACGGCACATTGAACATATTGTAGAAAATCTAACCAATTCCTCCGAATCCGCGTATGTTGACATTTTGACGTGAAAATGAATTGTCGAAAGTCGAAAACAATAATCGATGCCGAAAATTGTATTCAGAGATCTTTTATCTGACCTGTTTTATTGTTGTGGCGGCCAGCCACTCACGAAATGACATGCACCGACGAACCCATTACAAATGGGGGTGTTTAAAAGACGCATATTCATCTTCAAATATCCAACATTCAAGTGGATTTACCCGATGGAAAGTTTTTTAGGGTAGGAAACCGATGGACAGTAACAGATAAGTTTTGTCTTTTGATAAATAATCACATCATTGATAATAAATAAAAGGAAGACCTTGTTTATTCTAGATGACAATCTTTGTCTACGAACTGATACCTAAACTGATGCTTACAAAATATAGGCGCGGAAATGTATCGTGGTGGAAATAACGCAGAATAATTAAACTGTACTGAAACGTGGTGAGACGTACGAAACGTGGTTGTCCGTTAATCAATTTGACTGGTTACTGTTTTTACCGAAGAAAGCAGGTCAGCTCCCTATAAAGTTATTATATAAGGGCTAAAAGTTTAAATCGTAAGTAAGTACAACATGGCAGAGCCAGACGACCCAATTACATTTTTAAAGGAGATTACTCAATGTAAAATGTGTTTGGAGCAAATGGAACAGCCTAAACGTCTTTTGTGTGGACACTCGTTTTGCTTAAAATGCATAATTCAATATGAAGAATGTAGAGAGGACCCTAATGAATTCAAAATTGAATGTGCTTTGTGTAGAAGGGAAACCCAAATTCCAATGAATGGTTTAGAAGAACTTCCACCGGATTTTTTGGTTAATAACGCTAAGGAATGCTTGATTAAAGCTATAGAATCAGGGCGAACTTTTACTAGAAACAACATGAACATTGAAAGACTGAAAGATGCTCTTAACAAGGTAGAAAATGAACAAGGCCTAAATGAAATTAAATCAATGATGGATGAGATGATGACAAATTCAGATGCCCGAGCTATACAAATTGAAGACCTTGCAAGAACGAGGGACGAACTAAAAAATGAATTACAAAACGTTACTCAACAACTACAAAATCTTGAAAGTACGCTTACACAAAGGATTACAGAAGTATCCAGTGTTGAAAGAGATTTAAAGGCTCGAGCTAAGAAAATAACAAATCTTAAAATAAGAATAAAAAAGAAAAACAGAAAGGGGATTAAAACAAAGTTTTTAGCACTAATGAATCCATTCCGAAGACGAAATCGGTTGATAGAAATTGTCTGTATATCATTAAATAATCTTCATTCGGTTCATCGACCAGAGGAGGGTGAGGAGGAGCAGCAGGATGATGAAGAGGAGCAGCAGTGTGAACAAGAGGAGCAGCAGCAGGATGAGGAGGGTGAAGCTGCAGGAGATAGAGGAAACAACGGAATACCGTTTTATTATTATCAAGGCCTAAGTTATGAAGATATAGATAGTATAAATTTCGATTGATGAATTTATGTATGATTCATCTGCAAGTAATGAAATTTCACATTGCAAAAGCTATCACCAGACTTCCTATTCTCAATTCCTATTTTCTGAATTTCGGCAGATCTTTCTCTTCGTACAGATTTTTTGTACCTATTATCTAAGCACATTTCAATCTCACATTTTTTTAAATATTATTCACATAATAAAAACTTGCTTTATAAAGCTGATACAGTTATATTGTTTTCTTTAAATTTCCACGTCAAGCTAAACAATTATTTGTGTAAACATGCCATTTTTTTAAATCTCTATGAGCTTCTCGGAATAAAAGGGGACCTCCATTTTTAAAAGTTATTTGTAAAGCCTAATTTTTAGATATCTTGTACAATTTTGACGTACAAAGGGTAAGATAAACAATTTGATCTTATTTTCATTTGACCTCTAGTACCAAAAAGTAATACTGATATTGTATTGTTTATTAATAATTGATGAATTATTTTACATTAGTCAGGAGATGAAGTCACGAGTGACAACCGAATGAATGGAATTTTGCTTGTTTTAGACATACTATGACAATTATTATATATGATACATTGGTGTACAAAGTAGATGTTTTTTAAATTCTAATGAATGTCAATATTCCAAATTGATCACGTCTAATAATATTCGTGGTACCGAGATCGCGTTTACGAATAAATATTTTGTTTTATATCCGCATTTGTTCAATTTGATTTCTTAGTGTATAAGTTATACGTATGATTTATAATGAAATTTTGAGAAAAGTGATTTATGTTTTCATTATTGTAATTATCTATATGCATAATGGTTTACGACGTACGCGGAAGGATCTCTGGTTGTGTATGGTGGCTCGATGTTCAGTGTTTGCGGCAACAAGATTTTATCTTTCTTTACTAATTATAAATTCTGACAAAATCAATGAATTACTATCTTTAAAAAATTAAATTATCCTTATTTAAATCAATGCATATAACTTATAATTCGTCATAGGGATGAATTAAATCTAGTTTCTTTTACTCACACCGTATTCCTCTCAACGTTATATTTAACATTTTGTTTTTAGGGAGTTTCATCTACCTTGTTTGTTTAGTCAGATACTCTTTATAAAGGTGGTAACTATGAACCTAATGAGTGCAAAAGCAAACCAATATATTTACTATTAGTAGGCGGAACGTTTGACAAATACATATAAAATGATTAGCAAGAAAACCAACACTCCAATCATCAAATTAGGCCTATCTTTTTTTGGTAAATTTTCGAAACAATCCATTTGTAATCATAAACTGAGTTCAAAGAGAGATATTGCTTTAAAGTTAATGTATTGATATTTGCTTTATCGTTTGCTATGTTTACACAATATTCCTATTGGACTGTTAAAGGTCATTCGATCCGAGTTTACAATTATTTTATAAGTATGATGCTAAAAAACTAAAACTTTTATTGAACAAACGCTTTTGTATCAGCGTTTATAAGGCAATTTAAACACAAAAAGAAAAGACATTTAAGTCTTAAATAAGAAGCGAATTATACAAGTAAAATGAAATAGTAAAAACAAGATAATCTTACAGATCGAACAATCTATATGACCTATATGATGTAGTTAATTTTATTATCTATTTATTATCATTATTTTTGTTGTCAATATTATTAATATTTTCAAGTTTAAAGCGAATATTATCATTATTATTATTAAAAAATATAATTGATAATTAATTTTAATATACTGTTGTTATTAAAATTAATGCAACTGTTATATGATTATTTGTTCTTATTATATTTAATTTTAATAGTTATTTGTAATTTAATTAAACGTGATACTATTTTTATATTATTTAGTCTTATTTTTCGTACTGTATTATTTATTTATATTATTTAATTTAGATTTAGGTTAGATTATATAATTTTGGAGAAAGAAAACAAAATTTAAAAAAATATATATAATATATATATTATTGAATTAGATAAATGGTAAAATAAAAGTTAGTAGATAATATGGTGGGCGGTAAACATTTATATATTATATATATAATTATATAAGTGTAGTCTTTCTATGTCTCCATGCAGCAGCTAAGTATTGTTTACAGTGATTGTCTACAATTTCACCTATTCTCTCAAATGGAAATATGATGTTGGTAGTCGATTGTACCACTTCTAAAATTCTCCCAGAATGTATCATAACCACAATACAATAAATCAATTTTTAGTTAAAATGTGTATCTCCTACATTTTTAAGGTTTGAACATTCAAGTAGAAAATGGTCTGTAGTTTAAATTACCTGATTGTTGCATAGCTTGCAAAAACCAGGCTCATTTTCTGACCATGTATTTTATCTACCTTCTAAATCAAGAGAGTTAGACCTCGCTTTAAACTTTAAACTAAAGGAGTCAAAATTCACCATATCAAGCATGCTTTAGGTTCGTGTTTATATTTCAAATATTCGGAGAGGGTTTACTTTGTTTATGCACCTTTTAACCATTCCTTAATATTTTCTAGAGAGTTGGCATGTGTAAAACTCTTAAACCATTGACTTTCCGGATTTAAATTAAACTTATTTCCTAAATCAAATTTACATAATAAATCTTTGATATGGGTAATCCACTTCCATTTCACCTTAGCTTCTACATCCATTATAGATTTACATAGGAGTTTTTGACACATTTGGTCGTCCATATTTTAAATTCTGTTAAAGTAGGACATCCCAAACTTATTTTGAATGGTGTAGAGTGTCTCCCATCCTAGGTCACCATCAACGTTTCTTGGTGCCTTCAAAGCCATTTGGTATTGTAAATTTTCTAACTTATTTAGTGAGCCTTTAAAGTTACATAACCATATTGCAGAGGCGTAATTAATTGTTGGTAGTCCTTGTTCTCCATAAAAGATGACCGTAGTATGCTATACCCTATTGAAATCATTCTGATTGTTTACAATAGAGGTAATAAGCTATAGGCTATTATCCTATTTCCCTTTTTTATTATTTGTTTTATGTACCCAAAAATCCGGGCGATTTCCGCTAAACGGCATGAAATCACCAAAAAACAGCAATTTTTTTGGTTTTTCAATGTAACTTTGTTATTAATTGACCGATTTTTATGGCTGTTTCGACATTGTAATGCCTAATTAAGTACCTACAATAACATGTTATTTTAAACATTTTTTAATATTTTAATTTAAAAAAACTTCGTCGGCATTGATTTTTAAAGTTAGACGATTTGAAAATTGCCCTGTTTTAAAGAATAGGCTTGTTCTGCCAATTTGTTGAGATTTTTACAAAAACGTTCATAACGTTTGACCTAGTTATCCAATGATATTGGCTGTTCCACCATGCAAAAGCTAATCAATCAAGCTTTCTAATGACCTAATGTAAAATGTGATTGGTTCAGATACTTTTTCGGCACAGCCCCTTTTTTGAAGCAGTGTTTTGGTTTGTCAGTGACCGGATAGTGTTAAAGGATAGGGGAAAATTTTCGAAGTCGCCAAACCTTTCCTGAGCAGTCAGAATGTAACATTAAAACTAAAATTACATTTGCTAAAAAACTACTTAACCAAAACGCTTTATTTTTCCACAAAAGTTAAGAGTTATTATCCCTTATTTGTAATATGTAACTGTATTTAAGATTAGGGTACAGGATTTTTTATATAAGTAGTTTTAAAACACTTGGTTTACAATAGGCCCAAAAAACAAAAACAAATTGTAACGATATTGTCTGAATCTGTATGAACGTAATATTATTACACCAAGATATTTATACATTTCCATTTCTGTGATATAATGATTACCAAGGCTCCATGTTCTATGTGGATTAACTCTTTGCCCTGTGACCTGAGCACATTTGATTTGTCAAAATTAAACTCTAATTTCCATTTTTGTGAATAATCACTTGTTACTTTAAGTAGTTTCACAAGTTCTGACTCATTGTCACCGATTAAAAACCACGTCATCAGCAAAGAATATTGCACCTATTTGTGTGTCATAGATTTGAACACCTAGTTTATAACTTTTGATTAGGTTATTTAGTTCGTTAATGTAAATAGAAAAAGAACTGGTGACAATGAACAGCCTTGTTTCACTCCTTCATTAATGCTAAAATGACTAAAGTCATTGAACAAAACTCATCAATCATAGTACATATTTCTTATTAAGTTAAGAAGTTTACCACGGATACCAATTCTTTTGGCAGCAGTAATTAACCCTTATCGCCAAACTGAAACAAAGGCTTTTTTAAAGTTCAAAAAGACTAGAAATGTTTTTTTTTACCCTCAGCACGCCTTGTGGCGATAATGCTTTTCAAGACAAAAATGGGGTCTTCACATCTGTCTGTCCGAAAGCCCCATTGGACTTCACCAAGGATGTCATTTTCTTCTAAAATTTAAGAAATATTATATACAATAATTCGATAATAAATTTTAGAAACACGTGAATTAAGTGTGATACCTCGATAGTTGTTGAGATCACGTCGATCTCCTTTTTAAAATATTGGGATAATTATCCCTTCATTCCATTCATTCGGTGTAGTTTCAGTTTGTATAATGCTGTTTAGTAATTAAAACATTTTAACATTTAAAATTTAAAGTAGAGATTATTAAACCTAACGAACAAGGCCACACATACATACAAAACTCTACCGAAAAAATACGAAATCTTGAACCTACGACGAAAGAACTTGAATCGGCGTTATCCCGTACAAAAACAGATTTAGACATTCAAATTAGTGAATTAAAAGAGAGTTTATCGGACATATAAAGGAAAACAAAGTTATCATTCTTTCGAAAGAAGAAAAAGATAATATAGGACATCAAAGTAATTTGCTACAATAATATAAATGAGACTTAAGTGTAATAAAATACAATTAATTTTTTAACGTTTGACTTTTTTTTAGTATAGGGCCTAAAAAGTAATAATAATCGTATCGATATATTATTTATTGTCTGCCTACAATCAACATGGTGAATATCATTTCACCGAATAACATAAGTCATAACAGAAAGGCATTATCAATAATAATACAACCATATTTTGGAGTGTGTAAAATAATGAAGACAAACAAAATACAAACAAGTTTAACATTGTATCATTTGACTCACTTTAAATAACTATAGGCGCTTATGTTTATAATTAAAATATATATTAACATTATAGAAATAAAAAGCGAATTAACAACATCCTCTGGTGTTATTGCAGTGTTTATTCACGTGATCATTTAATGCAAGCGTTTTTTTTATGTCGGTGATATACAAAACAAATTAAGGATATAACATTAAAACAAAAATACAAAAATATTTAACCATTAATATTGATTAGATAGTTAATAAGTTTACTCCTATGGAATTTATATCTTACTTTGTCTATTCTATTGATATCAAATAAAATCTGTTTGGATTTTTTTCTTCTTTTTTTTTTAGAAAGCAATTCTACGTTACCATGTACAATGTAGGCCCAATGTGTTTTGGAAACTCAGCCTTAAAGACCTCATTGGCTTATTTGAGATTCCACACATAAACAAAGACTTAATCAGGTTTTTTCTTGATCTTTTTTTTCTTACTTTATGTGGAAAAAAAAAAAAAATAAATGAACAAATACTCAACTTTATTATAACGGTATATAATGCAGCGCTTTGACAAACACGTGACACCTTGTACAGTTGCCCCTTTTGAACCTATTTTCCCAACATTTTACCATCGTCAATATTGAAATTAAAAACAAATTGCCCCGATAATAAACTTGTTTCTGTATTGCAATGTGCAGTGTTTATTCACGCGATCCTAATAAAACAGCACTCAATCTAGGCCTATATACAAATACAAATATCTAGAACAACAAATAAAGATATAAAAATTAGAAATAAATATTTATCATTGGGTTCAAGTATGTACAGTAGATTGTCAATATGATTTTGAGTGCAATTAATATTAATTGCGGCACATAAATAAACCTACACATTAGCAGAAAGAAACACTTAATCTTTTGAAAATTTTCTAAAAAATCCCCAACACCATAAATACTATAGTTTATCATTGGATAAGTTCAAAGGGGATTTGCTATCTTACAGTGTAATTGTTATTTTCTTCTGTATCATTGTTTTCTATGATTACAGAATATTCCACTTGGAGATCATTCGAGTTGTGTTTACAATTATTTAGTAAGCAAGATACTGGTTAGTAATTAAATATTTTAACATTATTTTCTCCTAAGTTTGCAATTGTCAGTCTTCTTGGTCTATTAGCGATTATTGTAATGCCGCATGGAAATTTAATTTCATCAAATTCCATCATCTTTATTATCTATTCGTTTGACAAAAACACCATTTTTTATCAAATAATTGTAGTTTATGAGCACTGGATACAATTATATTTTCATCCGTGTCCATTACTATACACAAAGGACTTTCCCATCTTCTTCGCCCGGATCAATAAGTGTTTCTAAATACGTACCATTTGCATCAAACAGTTGTATTCTATTATTACCAGACTCAGTAATCATTAAATTACCTTCCCTTATTAGGGTGACATATTGTGGAATATACAGTTGTCCTTCTTCACTACCTTTTGAACCTATCTTACCCAGAAGGTTACCATCGTCAATATCGAAATTAAAAACACTGTGTGCCTCTGCTACGTATAAGAATATCATTGTTAACCGTTAAACATTTAGGGAGGACTTTCAATATTTGTTTCCCAAATTGAGAGATTTCTTCAAATTTATTATTACACATTACGACACTCTTTGTGAGTGTATCACTGTATAGAACACATCCATCATCTATTCTATGCATTCTATTGATCTTAGCATTCTTGTATATCGCCGACATGTTTATCTAACATTGCTATTAAGTACATAGGCCTATAGCTATAGGTCTACACTTTAAAGAGAGGAATAAAGTACAGTAGTATCAAGATGCTGATTGTGCGACCTACGTATATTTGGGGAGCCAGAAGGGGTTTACCTGCACCCTCTACCAAACTATGCCAACAATGTTTTTTTGCTTCCTTATATCAATACAAATCAATTTTTTGTAATAACATGTCTTGTGACTCCCTAGACGGTGAAAAAAGATGGGGGATATACGGTGGATAATTTTTGCTTTTGCATGAAAATAAATATCTGAAGTTGAATAAAAATATCAGAAATGTAATATTCAAGTTATATTACCTATATTTAGTCATCTGATAACATTTTTTACCACACCGTTTATTTTTCATAGCTTTTAAAAAATGCCTCTCTATTTACAAAATGTGTGTACAAAAGAATAGAAATTTTACTGTGTAATTTGAACTATCCCCCCACTGATAAGAAAGTGCTTATTTTCAACAAGCTCGTGTAACACAAATAAAATCCCAAAAAATTATGAAACATAGGGGAAACTATAGATCGATAATTATTGGAATGTATGATCAATAGAAATGTTTTGCCCGCACCTGGCCTTTAAGCTTTCAACGTTTGACTTTTTGTAGTATAGCCTTAAGTATAATATCGTATCGACATATTATTTATTGTCTGCCTACATAACAATCAACATGTCATGGTGTATATGTCGCCAAATAGGTGGAAACAATACGGTACCGTATAGGCCTTTAAAAAATAATAAACCTTATTTTGGAGTGTGTAAAATAATAAAGACAACAAAATACGAACAAGTTTCTAATATTTTATTATTTGACTCCTTTTAAATAACTATAGGTGCTTATGTTATAAATTGTTAACATTAGATAAAAATATAAAAAAAATCCTCTGGTGGGGTATTGCAGTGTTTATTCACGTGATCATTTAATGCAAGCTTTTTTTTATGTCGATGATATATAAAACAAAATAAGGATATAATATTAAATCATCACCAACCTTTTTGAAAAAAAAAAATACAAAAAATATTTATCCATTAATATTGATTAGATAGTTAATAAGTTTACTCTGAATGGAATTTATATCTTACTTTTTCTATTCTATTGATATTCTAATAAAATCTATTTGACTTTTCTGTTTTTTTTTTTAGAAAGCAATTTTACGTTACCATGTACAATGTAGGCCCTTAATGTCTTTTGGAAACTCAGACTTAAAGCTCTTTTTGGCTTAGTTGAGATTCTACAAATAAACAAAGACAGGTTTTTTCTTGATCATTTTCTTTTCTTACTTTATGTGGAACAATAAAAAATGAATGAACAAATACTCAACTTTATTATAATGGTATATGTGCAGCGGTTCGGCAAACACGTGACACCTTGTGCAATATACAGTTGCCCCTTTACCTTTTGAACCTATTTTCCCAAAATTTTACCATAGTCAATATTGAAATTCAAAACAAATTGCCACGATGTCGGCAAACATGCACTTGTTTCATAAGAATTTATAATTCTGTATTGCAATGTGCAGTGTTTACTCACGTGATCCTAATAAAACAACAATTAAACTATATACAATCGGATAAACTATCTAGAACAACAAATAAAGATATAAAAATGGACCTATCAATTAGAAATAAATATTTATCATTGGTTATAAAGTGTGTAGGCTACACTAGATTGATTGTCAATATGATTTTGAGTGCACCATAAATACCATAGTCTATCATTGGATAAGTTCAAAGGGGATTTGCTATCTTACAGTGTAATTGTTATTTTCTTCTGTATCATTGTTTTCTATGATTACAGAATATTCCACTTGGAGATCATTCGAGTTGTGTTTACAATTATTTAGTAAGCAAGATACTGTTTAGTAATTAAATATTTTAACATTATTTTCTCCTAAGTTTGCAATTGTCAGTCGTCTTGGTCTATTAGCGATTATTGTAATGCCGCATGGAAATTTAATTTCATCAAATTCCATCATCTTTATTATCTATTCGTTTGACAAAAACACCATTTTTTATCAAATAATTGTAGTTTATGAGCACTGGATACAATTATATTTTCATCCGTGTCCATTACTATACACAAAGGACTTTCCCATCTTCTTCGCCCGGATCAATATGTGTTTCTAAATACGTACCATTTGCATCAAACAGTTGTATTCTATTATTACCAGACTCAGTAATCATTAAATTACCTTCCCTTATTAGGGTGACATATTGTGGAATATACAGTTGTCCTTCTTCACTACCCTTTGAACCTATCTTACCCAGAAGGTTACCATCGTCAATATCGAAATTAAAAACACTGTGTGCCTCTGCTACGTATAAGAATATCATTGTTTACCGTTAAACATTTAGGGAGGACTTTCAATATTTGTTTGCCAAATTGAGATATTTCTTCAAATTTATTATTTTTCAATTCAATTCAAGGAACATTTATTCACGTCCAAAAGACAAAAGTAACATAAACAAAATGGCAAGTGATAAAACAAGAAAATGGACGAAGGCAAATCCCAAAAAGATTACAATCTTGTGACGGGATTGCCTTTACAAAATATTTAAATAAGAGAAGAAAAAAAAAAAAAATATATAAATAAAGAAAATAAATTAATTAGACAATAAAGAAATACAAAATATATATAAAACCAGTAGATAAAAGTTGGAATAAAAAATAAAAAAAAAGAACAGAAAAAACACTTTAAAGAGAGGAATAAAGTACAGTAGTATCAAGATGCTGTTGTGCGACCTACGTATAGTTGGGGAGCCATAAGGGGTTTACCTGCACCCTCTAGCAAACTATGCCAACAATGTTTTTTTGCTTCCTTATATCAATACAAATCAATTTTTTGCTGTTGGTCGAAAAAAAATTGGGATGCTCGGTCAGTACAAGGGCCAAAAGGTCAATATGGTCAAAGTTAAGACTTTGCGTAACTTGGTCTAACTACTGGGTGTATTGGAATATTTTTTGTACCAAATTACTCAGAAGACCCATATTTCTATTCAATCTAATGGCAAACTTTTGCCAAAAGTGGACAGAAACCCTTTTTCTGACCACTGATCAATAAATTGGCCATATAAATATCTCAGCAACCAGTGGTCAGAAAGTGATAATTGTGGTCTCAAATTACTCGCAAAGTATATGTTTATATTTGATCTAATGTAATAAAAATCATAAAACTGTCAATAAACCCTTAATTTTGACCTTTGACATATAGCCGGCAAAAATATTTTTGGCTTGGAGCACACTTTTCATATCTCAGAAATTTGTGGGTGGATATGGTCATAGTTGGTGTCAAAATACTCAGAATATACATATTTCTATTCCTTTTAATGGACAACTTTTGCCAAAAATGACTGTGAAACTTTATTTTTGACCATTGGTCAAGAAAATAGCCAAATCAATATCTCAGCAATCACTAGTCAGAAAGTTATAATTTTAGTCTCAAATTTCTCGCAATATATATAATCATATTTGCTCTAATACAACAGAAATACACAAAATGTTTAAAAACACCTTATTTTTGACATTTAACCTATAGCTGGTACAAACATTTTTTCGTGGAGCACACTTCCTATTCAAAAATCATAAACATTCATTTATTTGTACTCCCTACGAACACAGTTAGGTACATACTAATAATCAGTGCATATGGTCTGGAAATTACATGTACATTCTCATAGCAATGAGATATTGACCATGGACAACAAACAATAAAACAAACAATCAAACAAAAAACAAACACTCCAAAGGTCCTGGGTTCAAGTCCCGTCACATGTCAGGATTTTTTCTAAGGACAAACTCCACTCCCAAAGACTTGTAATAAGACTTTGTTTATGTAGAGCATCTTGTGTATATGTTTGTCTTGTGAGTTTCCGATGGTGGGCCTGAACACAACTTAACTTTGTAAATTCTTACGAAGTCACAAACATTATAGTTTGTGATTAAACCTAATCAAAAGCGAAATCATAATTGACGCCATTAGTTTTTAATCTAGACATTTTATCACTTTATCTGTTGACAGTACCGGCAAGTTCACAATTTATAGATCACTTGTTGCAATATCGTTAGGTTCAATTATAATGAATATGCACATTATACTCGAATAAACCACATAGTACTTTTATACAAAGTAAGATTTATGAAATGACGACTTTGGGACTATGAGTTTCCGTTTCCCAACTAAATCGGACAGGAAATTATACCAAATTATATAGTTCATAAACAAAAGAGATTAGCCGGAAATGCGATTTGCGGCCATACACGGGCCTATAGAGAAAAAAATTTCAGCTTACCTGGACAACTGTAAACAAATTCAGAGTAATTCTGGCGATGTTGATACTCCATTACCGTCACAACCCACAACCTCTCCCTGGCAGTTTTCAATGTATTTAAAACATTCGTATACTGATTCCGGTAATTTTGAAACGCCATTACTCCCCCACCCAAACCCTCCAACCTCCTTCCAGGGATGGCGGATAATGTTTTAAACTTTAAACATTTCCAGTGCAATTACAGTCATTTTGATACCCCAGTACGGATGCGTGCAGTCTAATGGGGAAAAAACAATTGGACCAATGTACAGTAATCCTGATATGGGTTAATTGATTTAACTCTAACGTTTAATGGCACTTTCCAAAAATTACAGAAATTAATTACGAATTAATACTGTCAGTATATGCCTCGTGATTAATTCAAACTATCGGCTTATCTATAATGGGGTTAAATTTAATTTATTAGTTAATACTCATACGATGACATGCTTGCAAGATGTTGAAACTAACACAGAGAAAAAGGAATATAATAGTCAATAAAAGTTATCTTCATATACAGTTGAGTATCAATTTATTAATTCTAAAATTTGATTGAAAAGCATACCTTACTTATTTTGAATAATCTTCCGATAAAATACAATTTCCTACCGACATTTTCGTTAAACAAAAAAATATCCTAACATTTCTAATTTCTTTTACTCTTATTATTTTTATTATTATTATTTATTGCCAAAAACCAGTTACAAACAAAAAAAACACAGAAACTAAGGGAGTAGGCAGGAACCTAAAAGTGAACCTAATCACTATAACAAGAGTACAGGTTCCGTACTCTCAAAGTAACAACAATGATATAAAATAAACTATATAAAAATATTTTAAAAACAAATAGACGAATCAACAACATTGATAAATAGTTTTAAAAGAAAGGTCTACATGATGTTTGTAATTATACATTTTTGTATTGTTTAAAAAGTGAAATAATGAGCTGCCATCGTTTTTTCCGCCTTTCAGTGTGCACCCATATTTTCCGCGCCGGAAACAACAACAATAAAACGTCTGCTGACATCGTATTTAAAAGAATACTAACAACGTAATTGTAGCTTCCAATTATTACAAACAACATGGAAACTTCAATTTAACTAAATTATACATATTTAATCAATCGACTTTCTAATAAATATTTGTCCCAGCTCACACAATTGCAAAAAGACTGAAAAAAAAAAAAAACAACTGTAGGCGTACATGGTTTAGCTAGATTTGATTATTAAACTCCGATAATGTTACATTAAATCTTGAAAACAAGTTTAGAATTGGGAGTTTATTACTTTATTTACTCATTTACTCAACATTATGGCCTAAAAATCCAAAGAACCTAAATTGTTTGTTCTGAAATTTACAAAATGTGATAATTTACTGAGATCTACACGTGAATTTGTAATACAATGTAGGCTACTGTTTGAGTTTTGATTGCTCCGCATCTTGCCGCACAAGCTGTCTTCACCAAACGAAATCATCGAAAGAATTATGTCTTCGTCTTCGGAATCGATTTCTCGCTCCAGAAAAAACATTTATTTTCTTTTTTCTTTTTTGAGTGTGCTCTTGTAATTCAATTTGTTCTTGCTTTCTTTCAAGAATTTCTAAATTTTTATTTTGGGCATCAGAATCTTCTTTAAGACTGGAAGTTTTCAGGTTAATTTCTTCCATCTTACTTTCAAGATCTTCTATTTTTTGTTTTACGTTTTGTACTACACTGTTGTTTTGTTCTTTTATTTGTTCAAGATCGTGTATGTCTCTAGTTTGTGTTTCAGAATTGTCTCTAAGCTGGTTTACTTGTTCCAACGTTAAATCAACATGTTGTATTCTTTCATAAGCGTTTTTAAAGTCACTCTCGGTTTGTTCATTCAATTGTTGAAGTTCTTGTACTTGTTGCCTGGCCATTTGTAAGTGACTATCGCTCTGTGTTTTCAATCGTTGAAGTTCTTGTACTTGTTGCCTGGCCATTTGTAAGTCACTGTCGCTCTGTGTTTTCAATCGTTGAAGTTCTTGTACTTGTTGCCTGGCCCTTTGTTCATTTTCTTGTCCTATTGATTCATTGGACTCTTTTAATAGTTTATTTTCTCTTTCAATTTTGCGTATTCTTTGTTTCACCTTTTCATGGGCCTCTAAGAAATCGATATTTGAACTAAAGTGGCAGTACTGATTATGATCTTCTCGCCTAGGCCTATGTGAACACCTACTGCATATGTAAACCATGCATGTTTCACACCACAAGACATCTTTATGAAGAGGGTTTCTGCATGCTGGAGGTTTAACAAAAATGAATGCATTTTGCTGAGCTATATTAAAACATTCAGTTGCGGTAGCAACCAAATTAGGCTGTTGAAGTTCCTTAGCACCCTTTTTAGGAATTATACTTGAACTGTGACAAACAACACACCTTATGTTAGTATCGACAGCAAAGAATGATTTACTCGCCTTTTGCATGGTTTTATGTTTCTGATCTAAACAATTACAGCAAAACGAATGACCACATTCAAGAAGTCTGGGATCTACCTTTGTTTCACGGCACATTGAACATATTGTAGAAAATCTAACCAATTCCTCCGAATCCGCGTATGTTGACATTTTGACGTGAAAATGAATTGTCGAAAGTCGAAAACAATAATCGATGCCGAAAATTGTATTCAGAGATCTTTTATCTGACCTGTTTTATTGTTGTGGCGGCCAGCCACTCACGAAATGACATGCACCGACGAACCCATTACAAATGGGGGTGTTTAAAAGACGCATATTCATCTTCAAATATCCAACATTCAAGTGGATTTACCCGATGGAAAGTTTTTTAGGGTAGGAAACCGATGGACAGTAACAGATAAGTTTTGTCTTTTGATAAATAATCACATCATTGATAATAAATAAAAGGAAGACCTTGTTTATTCTAGATGACAATCTTTGTCTACGAACTGATACCTAAACTGATGCTTACAAAATATAGGCGCGGAAATGTATCGTGGTGGAAATAACACAGAATAATTAAACTGTATTGAAACGTGGTGAGACGTACGAAACGTGGTTGTCCGTTAATCAATTTGACTGGTTACTGTTTTTACCGAAGAAAGCAGGTCAGCTCCCTATAAAGTTATTATATAAGGGCTAAAAGTTTAAATCGTAAGTAAGTACAACATGGCAGAGCCAGACGACCCAATTACATTTTTAAAGGAGATTACTCAATGTAAAATGTGTTTGGAGCAAATGGAACAGCCTAAACGTCTTTTGTGTGGACACTCGTTTTGCTTAAAATGCATAATTCAATATGAAGAATGTAGAGAGGACCCTAATGAATTCACAATTGAATGTGCTTTGTGTAGAAGGGAAACCCAAATTCCAATGAATGGTTTAGAAGAACTTCCACCCGATTTTTTGGTTAATAACGCTAAGGAATGCTTGATTAAAGCTATAGAAATCAGGGCGAACTTTTACTAGAAACAACATGAACATTGAAAGACTGAAAGATGCTCTTAACAAGGTAGAAAATGAACAAGGCCTAAATGAAATTAAATTAATGATGGATGAGATGATGACAAATTCAGATGCCCGAGCTATACAAATTGAAGACCTTGCAAGAACGAGGGACGAACTAAAAAATGAATTACAAAACGTTACTCAACAACTACAAAATCTTGAAAGTACGCTTACACAAAGGATTACAGAAGTATCCAGTGTTGAAAGAGATTTAAAGGCTCGAGCTAAGACAATAACAAATCTTAAAATAAGAATAAAAAAGAAAAACAGAAAGGGGATTAAAACAAAGTTTTTAGCACTAATGAATCCATTCCGAAGACGAAATCGGTTGACAGAAATTGTCTGGACATCATTCATTCATCTTCATTCTGTTCATCAACCAGAGGAGGGTGAGGAGGAGCAGCAGCAGGATGGTGAAGAGGAGCAGCAGGGTGAAGAAGAAGAGCAGCAGCAGGATGAGGAGGGTGAAGCTGCAGGAGATAGAGGAAACAACGGAATACCGTTTTATTATTATCTAGGCCTAAGTTATGAAGATATAGATAGTATAAATTTCAATTGGTGAATATATGTATGATTCATCTGCAAGTAATGAAATTTCACATTGCAAAAGCTATCACCAGACTTCCTATTCTCAATTTCTATTTTCTGAATGTCGGCAGATCTTTCTCTTACGTACAGATTTTGTGTACCTATTATCTAAGCACATTCAATCTCACATTTTTTTAAATATTATTCACATAATAAAAACTTGCTTTATAAAGCTGATACAGTTAGATTGTTTTCTTCAAATTTCCACGTCACGATAAACAATTATTTGTGTAAACATGCCATTTTTAAATCTCTTAAAGCTTCTCGGAATAAAAGGGGACCTCCATTTTTAAAATTTATTTGTAAAGCCTAATTTGTAGATATCTTGTACAATTTTGGCGTACAAAGGGTAAGGTAAGGTAAACAATTCGATCTTATTTTCATTTGACCTCTAGTACCAAAAAGTAATACTGATATTGTATTGTTTATTAATAATTGATGAATTATTTTACATTAGTCATGTATTGCAGGAGATGAAGTCACGAGTGACAACCGAATGAATGGAATTGTGCTTGTTTTAGACATACTATGACAATTATTATATATGATACATTGGTGTACAAAGTAGACATTTTTTAAATTCTAATGAATGTCAATATTCCAAATTGATCACGTCTAATAATATTCGTGGTACCGAGATCGCGTTTACGAATAAATATTTTGTTTTATATCCGCATTTGTTCAATTTGATTTTTTAGTGCATAAGTTATACGTATGATTTATAATGAAATTTTGAGAAAAGTGATTTATGTTTTCATTATTGTAATTATCTATATGCATAATTGTTTACGACGTACGCGGAAGGATCTCTGGTTGTGTATTGTGGCTCGATGTTCAGAGTTTGCGGCAACAAGATTTTATCTTTCTTTACTAATTATAAATTCTGACAAAATCAATGAATTACTATCTTTTAAAAATTAAATTATCCTTATTTAAATCAATGCATATAACTTATAATTCGTCATAGGGATGAATTAAATCTAGTTTCTTTTACTCACACCGTATTCCTCTCAACGTTATATTTAACATTTTGTTTTTAGGGAGTTTCATCTACCTTTTTTGTTTAGTCAGATACTCTTTATAAAGGTGGTAACTATGAACCTAATGAGTCCAAAAGCAAACCAATATATTTACTATTAGTAGGCGGAACGTTTGACAAATACATATAAAATGATTAGCAAGAAAACCAACACTCCAATCATCAAATTAGGCCTATCTTTTTTTGGTAAATTTTTGAAACAATCCATTTGTAATCATAAACTGAGTTCAAAGACAGATTGCTTTAAAGTTAATGTATTGATATTTGCTTTATCGTTTGCTATGTTTACACAATATTCCTATTGGACTGTTAAAGGTCATTCGATCCGAGTTTACAATTATTTTATAAGTATGATGCTAAAAACCTAAAACTTTTATTGAACAAACGCTTTTGTATCAGCGGCACACGTTTATAAGGCAATATAAACACACAAAGAAAAGACATTTAAGTCTTAAATAAGAAGCGAATTATGCAAGTAAAATGAAATAGTAAAAACAAGATAATCTTACAAATCGAACAATCTATATGACCTATATGATGGAGTTAATTTTATTATCTATTTATTATCATTATTTTTGTTGTCAGTATTATTAATATTTTCAAGTTTAAAGCGAATATTATCTTTATTGTTATTAAAAAATATAATTGATAATTAATTTTAATATACTGTTGTTATTAAAATAAATGCAACTGTTATATGATTATTTGTTCTTATTATATTTAATTTTAATAGTTATTTGTAATTTAATTAAACGTGATACTATTTTTATTATATTATTTAGACTTATTTTTCGTACTGTATTATTTATTTATATTATTTAATTTAGATTTAGGTTAGATTATATAATTTTGGAGAAAGAAAACAAAATTAAAAAAAATATATATAATATATATATTATTGAATTAGATAAATGGTAAAATAAAAGTTAGTAGATAATATGGTGGGCGGTAAACATTTATATATTATATATATAATTATATAAGTGTAGTCTTTCTATGTCTCCATGCAGCAGCTAAGTATTGTTTACAGTGATTGTCTACAATTTCACCTATTCTCTCAAATGGAAATATGATTTTGGTAGTCGATTGTACCACTTCTAAAATTCTCCCAGAATGTATCAACAACAATACAATAAATCAATTTTTAGTTAAAATGTGTATCTCTTACATTTTTAAGGTTTGAACATTCAAGTAGAAAATGGTCTGTAGTTTAAATTACCTGATTGTTGCATAGCTTGCAAAAACCAGGCTCATTTTCTGACCATGTATTTTATCTACCTTCTAAATCAAGAGAGTTAGACCTCGCTTTAAACTTTAAACTAATGGAATCAAAATTCACCATATCAAGCATGTATGTCTCTGCTTTAGGTTAGTGTTTATATTTCAAATATTCGGAGAGGGTTGACTTTGTTTATGCACCTTTTAACCATTCCTTAATATTTTCTAGAGAGTTGGCATGTGTAAAACTCTTAAACCATTGACTTTCCGGATTTAAATTAAACTTATTTCCTAAATCAAATTTACATAATAAATCTTTGATATGGTTAATCCACTTCCATTTCACCTTAGCTTCTACATCCATTATAGATTTACATAGGAGTTTTTGACACATTTGGTCGTCCATATTTTTAATTCTGTTAAAGTAGGACATCCCAAACTTATTTTGAATGGTGTAGAGTGTCTCCCATCATAGGTCACCATCAACGTTTCTTGGTGCATTCAAAGCCATTTGGTATTGTAAATTTTCTAACTTATTTAGTGAGCCTTTTAAGTTACATAACCATATTGCAGAGGCGTAATTAATTGTTGGTAGTCCTTGTTCTCCATAAAAGATTACCGTAGTATGCTATACCCTATTAAAATCATTCTGATTGTTTATAATAGAGGAAAGCTATAGGCTATTATCCTATTTCCTTTTTTTATTATTTGTTTTATATACCCAAATCCGGGCGATTTCCGCTAAACGGCATGAAATCACCAAAAAACAGCTATTTTTTGGAGGTTTTTTCAATGTAACTTTGTTATTAATTGACCGATTTTTATGGCTGTTTCGACATTGTAATGCCTAATTAAGTACCTACAATATCATGTTATTTTAAACATTTTTTAATATTTTAATTTAAAAAAACTTCGTCGGCATTGATTTTTAAAGTTAGACGATTTGAAAATTGCCCTGTTTTAAAGAATAGGCTTGTTCTGCCAATTTGTTGAGATTTTTACAAAAACGTTCATAACGTTTGACCTAGTTATCTAATGATATTGGCTGTTCCACCATGCAAAAGCTAATCAATCAAGCTTTCTAATGACCTAATGTAAAATGTGATTGGTTCAGATACTTCGTCGGCACAGCCCCTTTTTTGAAGCAGTGTTTTGGTTTGTCAGTGACCGGATAGTGTTAAAGGATAGGGGAAATTTTTCGAAGTCGCCAAACCTTTCCTGAGCAGTCAGAATGTAACATTAAAACTAAAATTACAGTTGCTAAAAAACTACTTATCCAAAATGCTTTATTTTTCAACAAAAGTTAAGAGTTATTATCCCTTATTTGTAATATGTAACTGTATTTAAGATTAGGGTACAGGATTTTTTATATAAGTAATTTTAAAACACTTGGTTTACAATAGGCCCAAAAAACAAAACAAATTGTAACGATATTGTCTGAATCTGTATGAACGTAATATTATTACACCAAGATATTTATACCTTTCTATTTCTGTTATATAATGATTACCAAGGCTCCATGTTCTATGTGGATTAACTCTTTGCCCTGTGATCTGAGCACATTTGATTTGTCAAAATTAAACTCTAATTTCCATTTTTGTGAATAATCACTTGCTACTTTAAGTAGTTTCACAAGTTCTGACTCATTGTCACCGATTAAAAACCACGTCATCAGCAAAGAATATTGCACCTATTTGTGTGTCATAGATTTGAACACCTAGTTTATGACTTTTGATTAGGTTTATTTAGTTCGTTAATGTAAATAGAAAAAGAACTGGTGACAATGAACAGCCTTGTTTCACTCCTTCATTAATGCTAAACTTATCAGATTCTAAGTCATTGAACAAAACTCATCAATCATAGTACATATTTCTTATTAAGTTAAGAAGTTTACCACGGATACCAATTCTTTTGGCAGCAGTAATTAACCCTTATCGCCAAACTGAAACAAAGGCTTGTTTAAAGTTCAAAAAGACAAGAAATGTTTTTTTTTACCCTCAGCACGCCTTGTGGCGATAATGCTTTTTAAGACAAAAATGGGGTCTTCACATCTTCTGTCTGTCCGAAAGCCCCATTGGACTTCACCAAAGATGTCATTTTCATCTAAAATTTGAGAAATATTATATACAATAATTCGATAATAAATTTTAGAAACACGTGAATTAAGTGTGATACCTCGATAATTATTGAGATCACGTCGATCTCCTTTTTAAAATATTGGGATAATTATCCCTTCATTCCATTCATTCGGTGTAGTTTCAGTTTGTATAATGCTGTTTAGTAATTAAAACATTTTAACATTTAAAATTTAAAGTAGAGATTATTAAACATAACGAACAAGGCCACACATACATACAAAACTCTACCGAAAAAATACGAAATCTTGAACCTACGACGAAAGAACTTGAATCGGCGTTATCCCGTACAAAAACAGATTTAGACATTCAAATTAGTGAATTAAAAGAGAGTTTATCGGACATATAAAGGAAAACAAAGTTATCATTCTTTCGAAAGAAGAAAAAGATAATATAGGACATCAAAGTAATTTGCTACAATAATATAAATGAGACTTAAGTGTCATAAAATACAATTAATTTTTTAACGTTTGACTTTTTTTTTAGTATAGGGCCTAAAAAGTAATAATAATCGTATCGATATATTATTTATTGTCTGCCTACAATCAACATGGTGAATATCATTTCACCGAATAACATAAGTCATAACAGAAAGGCATTATCAATAATAATACAACCATATTTTGGAGTGTGTAAAATAATGAAGACAAACAAAATACAAACAAGTTTAACATTGTATCATTTGACTCACTTTAAATAACTATAGGCGCTTATGTTTATAATTAAAATATATATTAACATTATAGAAATAAAAAGCGAATTAACAACATCCTCTGGTGTTATTGCAGTGTTTATTCACGTGATCATTTAATGCAAGCGTTTTTTTTTTATGTCGGTGATATACAAAACAAATTAAGGATATAACATTAAAACAAAAATACAAAAATATTTAATCCATTAATATTGATTAGATAGTTAATAAGTTTACTCCTATGGAATTTATATCTTACTTTGTCTATTCTATTGATATCAAATAAAATCTGTTTGGATTTTTTTCTTCTTTTTTTTTTAGAAAGCAATTCTACGTTACCATGTACAATGTAGGCCCAATGTGTTTTGGAAACTCAGCCTTAAAGACCTCATTGGCTTATTTGAGATTCCACACATAAACAAAGACTTAATCAGGTTTTTTCTTGATCTTTTTTTTCTTACTTTATGTGGAACAATAAAAAAATGAATGAACAAATACTCAACTTTATTATAACGGTATATAATGCAGCGCTTTGACAAACACGTGACACCTTGTACAGTTGCCCCTTTTGAACCTATTTTCCCAACATTTTACCATCGTCAATATTGAAATTAAAAACAAATTGCCCCGATAATAAACTTGTTTCTGTATTGCAATGTGCAGTGTTTATTCACGCGATCCTAATAAAACAGCACTCAATCTAGGCCTATATACAAATACAAATATCTAGAACAACAAATAAAGATATAAAAATTAGAAATAAATATTTATCATTGGGTTCAAGTATGTACAGTAGATTGTCAATATGATTTTGAGTGCAATTAATATTAATTGCGGCACATAAATAAACCTACACATTAGCAGAAAGAAACACTTAATCTTTTGAAAATTTTCTAAAAAATCCCCAACACCATAAATACTATAGTTTATCATTGGATAAGTTCAAAGGGGATTTGCTATCTTACAGTGTAATTGTTATTTTCTTCTGTATCATTGTTTTCTATGATTACAGAATATTCCCCTTGAAGATCATTCGAGTTGTGTTTACAATTATTTAGTAAGCAAGATACTGTTTAATAATTAAATATTTTAACATTATTTTCTCCTAAGTTTGCAATTGCCAATCTTCTTGGTCTATTAGAGATTATTGTAATGCCGCATGGGAATTTGATTCCATCATCTTTATCATCTATTCGTTTGACAAAAACACCATTTTTATCAAATAATTGTAGTTTATGAGCACTGGATAGTATTATATTTTCATCCGTGTCCATTACTATACACAAAGGACCCACGACTTTCCCATCTTTTTCGCCCGGACCAACAAGTGTTTCTAAATACGTACCATTTGCATCAAACAGTTGTATTCTATTATTACCAGACTCAGTAATCATTAAATTACCTTCCCTTATTAGGGTGACATCTTGTGGAATATACAGTTGTCCTTCTTCACTACCTTTTGAACCTATCTTACCCAGAAGGTTAAAATCGTCAATATTGAAATTAAAAACACTGTGTGCCTCGATGTCTGCGACGTACAGAACTCGTGTTTCATTGTTTACCGTTAAGCCTTTAGGACTTTTCAATATTTCTTTCCCATATTGAGAGATTTCTTCAAATTTATTATTACACATTACGACACTCTTTTTGAGTGTATCACTGTACAGAACACAACCATCATCCAGTCTATGCATTCTGTTGATCTTAGCATTCTCTGACACTTGTATATCGCCGACATGTTCACCTGATTGGTTAAACTTCAATAACTCTTTACTATAACTTGATACTAACATACAACCATCTGTATCTAATTCTACATCTGTGACATACTCGTCCTTGTCGTGTAGTTTGAGTGCTGCGATGTTATCAGTGGTTTTTATAAGTCCTACTGGTTCTACTTTGATGTTTACTGGTGATCCTTTGACAGCAGGTCCTGATCCAGCGTTAATCTCCATCTTCCAGTCACCTTCCTCGTCATCACATCGGGCTTTTATTCTAAATTTCGCATCTCCCATGTATTCAATGGCATCAGTAGCAACGTGTTTACCCGATGGAGTTGTCAGTGTAGCAGCTAATTTACATGGATCACTTTTATCCAGACTCTCTACCTTTACTATAAATGGCTGTCCCATGGTTACAGTAATATATTAATCTTCTTCATCGATGACGTCAATACTTGTAATTTTACCAAGGCCTTTCGCAATGGCATCCTGTAACTCTGGGTTCATTATAAAGTTCGGTTTAACCTTTTTCATATAGGATAAATATCTGCTACTCATTTCCTTGATGCATTGTTTAATTTCAGTGATATTCAACTTGTAATTGTCAAGTGTGTTAGTATTGTCTGGTTTGTTAATAAATCTTGTAACGGATTTCTTCAAATGTTGTATTTGCGATTGCTGGCTGGAGTTCTAGCTCTTTTACTTGGTTTCCAGTGGCTTCATTTTTTTGCTTACATACATTTTCAAGATCCAGCAATAGCTTATTGCTTTCTTCTCTAACAGTTTCAATAATAGCTTCTGTATGACTTTCAATAATCTTCTTGATGTATTTTACATGCGATTCAAACTCCCCTTTATCATTAATCATTGAATCATATGTAGCTTCTAATTCCTGTTTGATATCTTCTGCTGATACGAGGACATCATTTACTTGTTTGTTAAAATCATCTACTGCATCTATCATTGGCCTGGTAACATGGTTTGCATAACAACTTACAAAATGCTCACATTTCTTACATGCACTTTTGGTGCAAGTTACACAAAACGATTCCAAGGAGTTGTCTTGATGGTCTAGGCATCTATCTTGTACGTCTTGTTGACTGGACATCTGTAAGATCACAAATATTTTAAAAATAACTTGTATACATAGTTTTTGTTTATTCTGTGTATCTTCTCTGTTTTTTGTTATGTTTTAATTAGTCCTAGGAATTCTAATATTTCGTAGGCCTATCGTAAGAAAATTAAATCGCTTTAAGTGATTTTAATCTGGGGGAGGGGGTGAAGAGGAAGGGACAGAAAGGGGTGGGGATTATAGAAGGATGATTCACAGATTTACGATTTATACCTTGAATTTTGCGGCTTCAGCGGCAGGACACTCAATGGCAAATATCAATGTTTTTCAAGTCAATCAATGGATTTATATATTATGTAATTTTCTACTTAATAGGCCTACCTTATTTTCTTGAACGGGAAAGAAGTTCCGTGTGTATTCGTTAGCTTTAGTAGACAGTTTATACATTTGGCCTTTTATTGTTTAAGTCAGTGGCAATGAATGATGTGTTATTCGTTTCCTTCCTGTATACCCTACGCACCTGATGTTCAAAGTGAAAATAAATTTGTAAACAACTTCCCGAAGGTTTTCAAAACTAGTTAAACGTTTCACACTTCCTTAAACATTCATTCTATTTACAGAGTTAGGCCTAATGGAAAGATAATCTAAAATATATATATGGGTTTCAATTTCAGCCTAAATTTACTAACTTTTGGAATAAAAGTGATAGGATAATTTGTTAATAATAATTTCCTTTACACATATTGATACAGTAATACTTAAAAAAAAGAATACTTGTTGTGTAATATTTCGTTGCATGTGTATGGAATAATAGAGGTTTTGGAGAACAAGATGACAATCGAAATATTATTATTTTGTGACAACCGTCCTCTTTTATGGGAAAAAAACTTCACGTTATGAATGGTGGCGCTGTCTAAAAAAAAAGGTGAGAATAAATCCCTCTGTTTTGTTTTTTAGTAGAGAGTTTGATGATTGTTGTGCGCCTCTCTTTTTATCCCTAGTTTTATACGTTTCAACTTGTTAGTAGGTGAATTGTTATTTAGGATACAACTTATTAATAATAAATAGATCCTATAAACATTGTATTAAAACACTGGCAAGTAACGTGCCATGATTGCAATATTAATCTAGGCCTATTATAAAATGTACGCCACACAACACGCTGTGTTGAGCCTAGCCCTACACTACACCACAAACTACACTAGCTAGACTGCTGTCGGTCTGTGTGGTTTTAATCGGGGAGTCCAACGGGGGAGGAGAGAGAATGGCTAGCCTAGGTAGGCCTAGCTAAATAGGGCCCTTGGGTAGGCCTAACTAACTAGACCATTCTACATCTACTTATTTATTGTTTATAATAATACTGCCAAATTTATATGAAATATGTTTGTTTTTGTATATTTTTCAGAAGTAATTTTCATGTTGCTTGTGGCATGGATCGTTGCAAACATGTCAGCAAGCTACGACTGGCACAAAATCACTCAATCCTGAATCCACAGAAATGGCTTTGCGATCGTTGTGGTACAACAGAAAGTGTCTGGGTAAAAAATAGGCCTACTCGTATTCAGTACCCATATCACCAAATGATTTCTCATGGATGCATCAAGCAGCTCCCTCGAAACTTTACCCTTCAAAACCCAAATGAATCCAAACCAGAAAACCATAATAATATTCTGAATTTATAAAGCTCCTAATGTTGTGCTATTGCTATTTGTATTTTTAATATGTGTTCCAGTTATCTGTAATCTATAAATGATTTCTTAGATTAAACTTTTTTTTTGTTGCTATGGATATATTATGTCATCATGGTATTCCGAAATAAAAAGATGAATGAAAAAATATGTCTTCATTTTTAGGCTTGTTTGAGTTGTTCTCATGTAGCATGTGGAAGGTACAATGAAGAGCATGCGGTTAGACATTATGAGGAGTCTAAACATCCAGTAGCCATTGAAGTTAACGATAAATATGTATTTTGGTAAATACCCATAGAAATACAGTAAAATAGTAAAAGGGTATATAGCCAACTAGGCAATATCAAAGAGAAATGTCATAGATAATTTTGCCTAAAAATCAATTATTGATTAAATTATATTTTTATTTTTGTAGTTACATTTGTGATGATTACGTTTTGAATGACAACGTAACCGGTGACATTAAACTTTTGAGGTCCACGTTAGAAGCTATAGCAAAACAAAAGTTTGACGAGCGAACAACACGGAGTGGTAGACGGTTACGATCTCTTTCCCTGGACAGTGGGGACACTAGCAATAGACAGTAAGTATTCTATAAATATCAAAGTTAGTCTATTGCCCAACAGACTCTGAATGAAGAGTAATTTGAAGTCAAATTATTAACGTCTGGATCACAGAGACACATTTATTAAGATAAAATTAATATTATTTTCTTTTAACATTCATTGACAGATGTCACAACTCAATACTAAAAGACAAAGGTTACACTGCCCTCGTACATCGTCGACTAACCCTCTTAAGTAAGACCTTCCTGGCGTGGAAGCATGACGTCCACGGTGATAAAGAAACCGGAAAGAGAACACCAAAACCAAAGTCCAGGGTTCAGCAACAAAAAGTGTCGAGATCAAAACTCGAAGATATCGCGGAGGGAGTTGTAACACCGCAGAAAAGAAAAGCAGAGAGTAACACAAATGACTCTCCATCTGCAAAGAGGAAGTGGACAAGTTTGACTCCTGGGGTCACTGGCCTCCGTAACCTTGGGAACACGTGTTATATGAATTCTATTCTGCAGGTTTTAGGGTATGTTTTAAAAAATATTATTTAATAGTTTCATTTTCTTTACATTTGGCCAACATGTCAAACAGTATTGTTGAACTAACTGCTGAAAGCGCTTTATAATGGACGATTTGAATAAATACAACACTGGAAACTCTCTTCTAAACATTGTTGTAATAACCATATTGTTTACTCTTGTTTTGTTTCAGGTACCTTAGTTTTTTCAGGGAATCGTTTCTTGATATAGGAGATAGCTCATTAGAAAAAAATATAAAATCAGGGACAAAACTCACAAGAGAATTCTATAGACAGACAACAGTTGAAGCATTCAATGTAAGTTAGTAGTGTACTTGCTTAATATTTACATTTATGAGGTCAAAGTTTATGAGGTCAAAGTTCCTGTATTTCTTGTGTGTTCATAATAGCATAACATTTTATATATGAAGATGATAAAATGAAGAATTTTGGTTAGGGTAATTTAATGAACTATTTTGCTTCATGTAGGAAATCACAACTCCAAAATCTGGCAGAAAAGAACACAGTCAAGTAAAGTTTGGTCTTAGTGGAGGGTCAAATGAGGCCGTTGACCCGTCCAAATACAAAGATCCAAGGTCAGTGAGGAACAACATGTGAGTATTGAAAATTTACCTATTTTAATTCTGATAATTTAATTATTTTTTTAAAATTCTTACAGATAATGAATTATGTTTGTAATTTTCTTTTTGCTAGCTTTCATTACCTTCATCTTTTTTTTTTCTAGGCCACTGTATTATGAATTTCATTTATTATTTCGTGTGATGTGGTCAGGGAAATGGGCCATTGTCTCCCCACATGGTTTCCTGAGTTCAGTGTGGCGGTTAATACCAAGCTTTAAGGGATACTCTCAACAAGATGCTCAGGAATTTTTATGGTAAGGGACAATTGAAACAAGTGGCACATCATAGTATATGGGTAATGTGGTTTTGACCTTTAGTACTCCTCTTAATATATTTGATGTGTTTATATAGCACCTTACCAGACTGATCAAAGCTCTTAACAAATTGGATTCTTGTTCGGATTGAACCTAATCTGTATTTTCTCAGTTTTCTTGTCAACTGTATATTATACAAATGTTTAACAAAGAATAATACATTACACCATCATCTTAAGCTCTGTCTACACTATCAAACTAGTTTGACAAAAGTGTGATGTGCCCAAATATGGTAGTGATATGACATCATCATGTCCATATATAGGCATATCGAATTGTGTTGTCACATAAAGTTTGATAGTGTAGCTTAATACCAGCATATTTTTTATTACAGTGAAGTATTGGACAAAGTTCATTCTGAGTTGAAGTATGTTCTGAGTCCACCATTGGTGAAAATGGGCGATTCGTTATGTCCAGTTCAGGAAATCATTCCAGAGAGTTTTGAAGGACAGTTGGTTAGTCAGGTCAACTGTCGTAAATGTAATCACAAGTCAAACACCTTTGAACCCTTCTGGGATTTATCACTCGAGTTTCCAGAACGGTAAGACTTTTTTTTATTACTTGTTTTTATTACTGTAAAACCAGAAACTTTCGCGACATGAAACTAATTAGTTACATGGGCCATTTTCGCGACATAAAACTTTCGCGAATTTGAAAAATAAAGTACAAGTAAATACTGTAACAATATTGCGTATGCGCGACGTTTGTGTTATAAAGACGCTAATGCATAAGCTATTGTATACAGTAGTATGCCTACAGTACTTATTCGTGGCATGAAACTTTCGCAAATTTCAATCATTCACGAAATTCGCGAAAGTTTAATGGACACGAAAGTTTCTGGTTTTACAGTATTCTCCATTTCAGTATTTTCTGTAACTGCACTTTTTATATTTATAAGTTAGCTCACAATACTCATTTTAGGTAGCTAAGTTTATTTATTTAAAATTTTTATCAGTATGATTTGACTTTTCTATTTCTATTTTCTTGTAAATTTAAGGTTACACTTTTATCAAGATCTTTTCATCGCTTTATGTGTTTCATTTTCATCACTTTATCGACCTGGTTTTTCTTTATATTTTGATAACGATGATGAATAAAATAAATTTGATTTGATATTTGACACATAAAATTTAATCAATTAATAATAATTTGTCCAGGTATCAATTTAGTCAGTCCCGAACCAGCTTATCAGAGGAAAGTTGTCATATAACAGAAATGCTGACAAAGTTCACAGAAATTGAACAATTGGGGGCGGTATACTCTTGCGACACTTGTAACAGGAGAAGGAGAAGCAGCAAGGCAGTTATCCGTACGGAAGCTACAAAACGGTTACTGATAAGAAAACCGCCAAAGATTCTACGACTACACTTGAAGAGATTCAGGTTTGGAATAAAATTTGTGCCTAAAAATGTACTAAATTTGTTCATGTGATGTGCCCATATATAACCATTATGATGTCATATTACTAACATAATTGGGCATATCACCACCATTTTTGGTCAAACTAGTTTGATAGTGTAGACAGAGCTTAAAAGAGTCTGAGTTGACTGTTAACAGAACTCAATAAAAAGACTTATTACTTAGCACATTCACACAGCAGAATGTATCGTTTAGTTGAACTTTGACACTTAATTAAAATTTAACTTTTTTACACAGATGGTCAGGACGGAATCACAGAGAGAAAATCAACGTTCATGTTGACTTTTCACAAGATTTAAACTTGCGGCCTTTCTGTTACCTAAGTGCTGATGAAGACACAGACCTGACCACTGAAGACTTCATGTATGACCTCACAGCGGTAGTAATGCATCATGGGAGAGGGTAAGTAACTTGAAATACTGAATACTGAATACTGAAATGCTTTATTTGTCCATCATCATCATAAAATAACAACAGAAGTTCTTCTTGAAGATTGACAATATTAGTACAATAATAAAACCTTGTGTTTGAAATTCTTTTATGAAAAAGAAATATAAACATTTATGTTATTTTTTTTAACACTTTTGTTACTCTTGTGGTGGTTAAAAATCATTAGTAATTTATGCAGATTACATTTCTAAAAATGTAATGATTACGATTGGATAGCTGATTTTAAGAATTTTTTTTTTCAGATTTGGATCAGGCCATTATACATCATACTGTTATAACAGTGCAGGGGGTAAGTTATATAATAGTGATGGAACCGTTTAATTTAAATGGAATGGAAATTTTAGAACACCAGATATGAAGTTCAAACACTGCATAAAAATCATCACTTGTTTATAATATAAGTATATTTAACTTTCAATCATTTACTTCTTTAGGCTTTTGGGTAAATTGTAATGATTCACGCCTTGAACTATGCTCTGCTGATGACATCACTTCCTGTCAGGCGTACATAATGTTCTACACGAAGCGTACGTTAAACCGAAGTGTAGAAGGCAAAAGTGAAGCTCAACCTCAAAAAAGACGATCAAGAAGAATAACGTTATGATGATCGCCAAAGTGAACTTTGACCTGTAAACAGCAACTTGGACATTAAAGTACAGAGATTATGATATTACAGTAGAACTCCTTCTTTGGGACAGTTCTATAAGGGGACACTTTGTTGGGTCCCAAAGGTGTCCCCTTAATAGGGGTCTACTGTATACCTGCAATGTTTAGGCTGGATCCTGAAGACTCAAAAGGTCGGGTATAAGTTTGTTTTTAAGCACTTTTATAAAGCTCTGTCTACACTATCAAACTAGTTTGACAGAAAATTGTGTGATGTGCCCAAATATGGTAGTGATATGCCCAAATATGGTAGTGATATGACATCATCATGTCCATATATGGGCACATCATATTTTTGTTGTCACATAAAAGTTTGATAGTGTAAACAGAGCTTAACTATTATAAATGTTACAACTCTTCCAATCATTTCTGGAATGTGTGGTGTTTCTGTTGTGTTTTTAATTGTAAAAAAAAGAATATCAGACCTAAATTTTTAGAAAAATCTGGTTTTGGGAGCATTTCCAGTATTGAGAAAATAGCTGTATGTATTTAAATGAAATCAGTTAGTGTTCACACACACTATCAATACTTTCAGCCCATTTCTCCAAAAATCTTGTAACCTTTTTCAACGCTTTGATTTTTTGCTATTTTTATGATTTCTTTTCAATACAGTAGTTCGTAACAGAACACACGTAAATGTATACTATAAAGTCAGATGAAATCTCCCAGGAGACAATCATTTTCATTTTAAAACATGTTTTACTTTTTTATATTTGTGAATCAAATGAGTTTTTAATTTCGATACAGATGTCTTATGACTAAGAAATTTTATTTCCAACCATAATTCTTTTTAAAAATTAAATTCTTAACTTTTGTTTCATTTTTTATGAGTATTCTCCAGGATTTAAGTGTACATAGAGTAAATACAAAACTCAGGAAAATGTGTACATTATGTACGATAGATTTTGAAATGAACAGTGTAAATAATTTGTTTAAACAGGACACTTGTACTTAATCTCCAATTAGATAGTTACTATGATTGAATTATGGGATTCCTTAAGAATAACAAAAATTAAATTATTCAGCATTGGTATTTCTGAGTAACGCTGATGTATGACAAAAAGTGGCGAATAGCAGGGCTTAAAGGTTTAGTTAGTCTCTTTAATTATTCATTTATGTAAAGTTATGCAAATTGTATTCACTACCTGTGTTTATTCAATTAATAGCTTATATGATGGAGTAATTTAATAATTTGACACACAAAACACGTTTTCCTTCTTCATTTAGAAAGAGGGTAATACATTATTGAACAGTCTATTTTGGATTATGCCTCCTCCTGGTCAATTAATACTATTTTTCTATAGTATGATTTTTGTCAGTGTGATCAAAGTCAGTATTAGGGTATTTAGTAGGGCTATATAGTCGTCTTTTAAAAAGGGCTTCCATTCATTAGTTGCCAAGATGTATATACTGTAGTATTTGAATCCCAATAAAGATTTTGTACTGTATCCAATTCTCATGTATTTATCTTTGTTTTTGATAATGAAATCTTTTGGATTTGATTTCCTATCTGATTTTTTGAGTATTTGTATTATGACGACAAAGGCCGCCCATAATTAGGAAACTGCTGGCAAGGCAAGAGAACCGACGGAACGGAATTAACCGCCCGGTGAGAGTACTTTACACGTGGAAACGAACGACGTGTGACGGTGGAGAAGAAACGCTGCACAGGCCTAGCTTTATAATAATGTCATTTTCCCTTCTAAGTAAGTATGTAATAGTATATTAAAGTAGGAAGAATTTAATATTATATTTTTGTGTGTTTCCAATTGTTTTTATTAGATATTAATTAGATTAGAGGGTTAGGCCTAGCGTAGCTAGGCCAGCAGAAAATACCGGACCACCGCCTTGTTAGTTTATCAATTACAGGGGCGAAACGACTTTAAATGTAAATGATAATAAAACACTGCAGAAGATATTTTTAGTGTTTGGTCAAACCAAAAGATGATTTAAACGGTTTAAAATATATATATTTAAAAAAAAGTAAATATTAAAAAAAAACCCAGAGTAAACTATGTTATGCGCGATTTGAACGATTTGCGCAATTTGAAATTGCGCAAAAAAAATCCTTGCGCAATTTGAATTGAAACATGTGTTTCAAATTGCGCAAGCAACGTATTAAATTGCGCAAGTAATCTGCAAATTGCGCAAGGTTTTTCGACAGATTGTGAAATCATGCACACCCATATTTTTATAGTAATGTTATGCGCGATTTGAACGATTTGCGCAATTTGAAATTGCGCAAAAAAAATCCTTGCGCAATTTGAATTGAAACATGTGTTTCAAATTGCGCAAGCAACGTATTAAATTGCGCAAGTAATCTGCAAATTGCGCAAGGTTTTTCGACAGATTGTGAAATCATGCACACCCATATTTTTATAGTAATTTCTAAGAATGATTCAAAATTAAAGATAAATATCGCATTTCCTTATTTTAGTAGTGCAAATATTGTTATAAGTTAGCAAACCGACGAAGGAAAACGAAGCGGTGGTGTTCCACCAGGCGGGCGCGGCGCGGGCGGCCGGCTATACTAGGCCTACTCTAGCCTAGCTAGGGTCTGGACTACTGATACTGACTAGGTTACATGGCCTAGCTTAAACTAATATTAAAAACTTAATTTTTACATTTATTTTGATTTATTTCAAGTTACAGTGATAATATTATTTAATTGTAATAATAAATGTTATGTATTTATTATACACATGTTATCTTCGCATTTATTATGTTTTATTTTGAGTTATTTAGTTTCCAATAAATTATTATAATACCGATTGTCTGGTAGAATTTTGTTGCGCAATTTGAAAATTTACAGTTCGTTTTCAAATTGCGCAAAGGTGTCATATTGCGCAAGAACTATCTTGCGCAATTTACAAATTGTGCAGCGCAATTTAAAATTGCGCAAAGATTTTCTTGCGCAATTTCAAATTGCGCAAGTTGATTGCGCAATTTGAAATTGCGCAAAAAAATCCTTGCGCAATTTTAAATTGCGCAAGAATTCTTTGCGCAATTTCAAATTGCGCAAGGATTTTTTTGCGCAATTTCAAATTGCGCAAATCGTTCAAATCGCGCATAACAGTAATTTCTAATGATTCAAAATTAAAGATAAATATTGTTATAAGTTAGCATACCGTCGAAGAACCGACGAAGGAAAACGAAGCGGTGGTGTTCCACCAGGCGGGCACGGCGCGGGCGGCCGGCTATACTACTCTAGCCTAGCTAGGGTCTGGACTACTGATACTGACTAGGTTACATGGCCTAGCTTAAACTAATATTAAAAACTTAATTTTTACATTTATTTTGATTTATTTCAAGTTACAGTGATAGTATTATTTAATTGTAATAATAAATGTTATGTATTTATTATATTATACACATGTTATCTTCGCATTTATTGGTTATCCGCAACGAAGTTGCAGGATAACCTCTTGTGATTGTACGAAATCATCATCATCATCTTTTTCTTAATCTTCTTTCTTTCTGTATGATTTTTGTGTAACGCTTTTCTCTAAAACTTGCAAACATAACATTTTGTTAACTATGTTAACATTTTGACATTTATGTAACGTCGTCAAGCGAAGCTTTTCATGATGTTTACAATCGCGCAACGTGACGTACGCGCGATTTAACGATTTTCTCGTATTTAACATATGTCGAAAACCAAATAACATTTAAAAGTGAAACTTTGCAAAAGTTTAATTTATATCATGCGCTAACCTTCTGTTGAAAAAAAATTGCGTGTTTTACACAAAGTTACGCGCGCACGCGCATTTAAAATTTCAAAATGCGCAAAATTAATTTCTAATCAACTTTCTACGCGTTTCATGTCGGTTTAAGCATGTCAAAAATTCCCACGCATGCGCACAATTTTACGTGTGCGGAGCGCACGTAGCATTGAAAACGTATTTTTTTCGCGTGATTTATGATTTTCCAGCCTTTTCTAGTAATTTTACCAAATTTTAAACAATTTTGACTTAAAGATACGTCATACGAGCACGTCGAATTGGACAATTTGCGCGCGTTTTTTATGAAAACGTTAAAAAATTCGTTTAAAATATGCCTTTTTTAAAACAGTCGTAATTTCTAAACTAAACGGTCAACTTTTTGTGGATGGCATTTTCTGGAAGTAGATGAGTTGTAGATATTGGATCAGGTATTAATATGGCTAACCGGACATTGTGATGTCATCGTATGGCCACGCAAATATAAAATTTAGGATTTTGTATCTTTCGTCATAGCTCATCACATTGAATAGAGCGCATCTCCACTTATCCGTTTTCCATTTTCACCCCGATTTTGATATTGTCTAGGTCAATCAACTATCTTTCGCATGAGTTAAAAATATTTTAATTTTTTTTACGTCATCATGCTTAAAAATTTAAATCACGTGTGGCATTAATTTCATCTTTACAGTAAATTTTAATCTGTTATAGCTCGTAAGAATAAAATGTGATAATCACGATTAAAACTTTTTCTGGAAGCTATTGGACTGTAGATACGAAATTATGTAAAAATGTTGCCAATCGGATGTTGTGACGTCATCATATGGCCAGTTAAATAAAAAAGGTCGTATTTTCATCTTTTGCGTCATAATTCATTACATTTAAAAGAGCGCGCATCAATATTTCACGTATTCAAATTTCTTCTACACGCTAATACGTTGTTGCTGAGATAATTTCCTTTCGGAATTGGTACCTTCGCGTTTCATTTTAAAACCGTCAACATGTTAAAAAATTGCAATAAATAGCGGGTCCCGTAATTTCACCTATTCTACACTGTATGTGATATGGATACAGATTATACTGTGTATACTATATATGAATTTAAATAATAAAATTCAGCAATAACAACATATCATATTCTTCAGTTCAGGTCATAATGCCAACGTGAACACTTCCTTTTGTCCTCAACCTATCCCCTTAATGTTAATGTTGCACCACTTGCGCGGCGGATAACCAAACTCGTCAAAGTGACGAGTTACATGTCTAGTTATGTTTTATTTTGAGTTATTTAGTTTCCAATAAATTATTATAATACCGATTGTCTGGTAGAATTTTGTTGCGCAATTTGAAAATTTACAGTTCGTTTTCAAATTGCGCAAAGGTGTCATATTGCGCAAGAACTATCTTGCGCAATTTACAAATTGTGCAGCGCAATTTAAAATTGCGCAAAGATTTTCTTGCGCAATTTGAAATTGCGCAAATCGTTCAAATCGCGCATAACAACTATAACCTAGTTAGTAAAAAAACGTCTATATTATAGTTTATAGTTTACTCTGCTGTTAATTCTGTACAAACAGTATTTTGGAGAATTGAAATTTACATACTAAAAGGCCTAATTTTTTTTTTATGAAGAACGCATACATCCATTGGCTGTAGGGGCCTACAGATGCCATGCCTACAGCAGTGCTCCATTGGGTGTCATGAACCAAGTGCTTGCGGAGGTGATGGACAGTATCAAAGCAGCTGGAACGTACAAACCTGAACGAGTAATAACGACGAAGCAAGCTGCGCAAATCAAGGTGCAAGGAAACAACAAAGACATTCTGAATTTTTGTGCCAATAATTATTTAGGATTGTCTGTAAGTATATTATCATTTCATGTAATCAATCACATTTTGTACTTTATTCGCACTAAAACCAAACTTTTTTTTCTCTTAACTTTTTTCTCAAACTTAATTTTAAAATTGTCTTACTGTGTCTAAATTGATGGGAAATCATTATCATCATATTTAAGTGAAATACTAAGAAAAATATCTCACTTTAAGCATGATTAGTGAATATGACCACCAGTCCTAAACTCCTATGCTTTTGTAAAACTTGATACAATGATGTCAATTATAATTTTAAATTGTTTTAGAGTAATCTAGAAGTCATAGAAGCAGCCAAGGAATCATTGGATTTGTATGGAAATGGACTTAGCTCTGTGCGCTTCATTTGTGGTACACAGGTAAACTGTAGTCTTGCAGCTAATACCCCTTTCAAACAAACAAACACTCCGGGGTTTATGACCATTCAAAACATCGAGAAACTCAGGAGATACCCCTTTCACACCAACCTAGCAACACCAGGGTTTATAAAATATAATTGTAAATGTCGCCCTCTATTTTGTTTACATAGCGACGATCATTAGAATCATTTTAATTGATAATATTTTCAATTTAATAATTATTTTCAAAAGTCTCAGAAGTCATATTATTTTCTAGACCCGCTATATATTTTTTACAAATATTAAAAATATTTTGAAATAATACTAAAGCAATGAGTGATCGTGTGAAGATGACCTTTTGACCTAAAAACTCCGGAATTTGATGTTGGTACCTTTCACACCAAAATACCGGGGTGTCCCTGCCGTTGGTTCTCCGGAGAATGTTCAGCTGTTCAACTCCGCAGTTTTAAACTCCGGAGTTGCTTGATTTTACCTTCCACACCAAAACACCGGGCCGTCAACTCTGGAGTGTCTCCGGAGTTTTGCTTTTGGTGTGAAAGGGATATTAGTTATTGTAATGTTTTACTATAATGTTTTTTTTCTCAAATTTGTACACACAGTAGTGCCGATACAATTTGAATAATAACAACTGTTATTATGTATTACAGGATATTCACAAAGAATTGGAACACAAGATAGCCAAATTCCATGGACGAGACGATGCTATTCTGTACATTAGTTGTTTCGATGCTAACGCTGGAATCTTTGAGACCTTGTTGGGCCGTGAGGATGCCGTTCTGTCTGACGAACTCAATCATGCTTCCATTATTGACGGTATTAGGTTATGTAGTGCAGAAAGACATCGTTATAAACACATGAATATGCAAGGTATGATAATTGCTGTACACTTCACCGAAATGTCCATTTTTAAAAAAGATACCGTAAGATCATATTTCAGAAAATATTTATGCCATAAATGCAAACCAATCAAAAGTAGCAACAGGTTCTGGAACCTATATGGTACCAGTCAATATGTTTCACTAATATTGTTTAGTTAATCTTTAATTTCCATTATATTGTTTTCTCAGATTTAGAAGAAAAACTACAAGCAACGCAGAAATGTAGAATGCGCCTGATAGTGACAGACGGAGTGTTCAGTATGGATGGGGATGTTTCACCACTTAGGTAAATAAAATAGTAAGAAACCAGAAATTATATGTGTACATTTTTAGTCGCGTGGACGCGACTCTGTAGTTCACTATGTCGGTCGGTCTGTCGGTATCACTATGCATTTTAGCACGCGACTTATGGCTGTTGGCCTTGTTTAATACAGTAGAACACATCCTATAGAACACCCTTACTAAAGGAATACCCCTATTCAGGGGATACTTTCGGATGAAACAAATGACAAAATATGTTTTAACAATACAACCCCTATTTAAGAGATTTGACCTCTAGTAATAAGCGAACACTTTGCGTCCCAAAGGGTTGTATTGTACTAGAATTGTTCTATTATTTTCAGAGAAATATGTGATCTTGCGGACAAGTACAACTCATTAGTATTCATTGATGAATGTCACGCCACTGGTTTCTTGGGTGCCACTGGCCGAGGTACAGAGGAGTTCATAGGGGTCGAAGGTCGTTGCCATATAATTAACTCTACATTAGGAAAAGCCCTCGGAGGAGCTGCAGGTAATTGGCAATGTGTATATTGATTTAATCTACTATCATAATTTGCAGATGTCCCCTTTTTCACTTCTCCATATCCCTCCTATTTCATTTTCATTCCTTTTCCATTGCTTCATTTTTCATCAGGCGGCTACACCACAGGACCACAGTCACTGATTGATATCTTGCGTCAAAAATCACGTCCATACCTTTTCTCCAACTCGCTTCCACCACCTATCGTAGCAGCTGCATCTAAGGTAGGACTCCTTCCATCAACTACCGTCATTTCATTGTTGATTTAAAACTTAGGATTTTCTACCTAGCTAAAATAGTAAATGGAAATGTAAATGTGGGAGAATAGCCTGTGACTTGCAGCCTAATTGAGCTGAATCGCGCATAGGTGTGGACGACACATACAAGAATTTTTGTCTCCCCTTAGGGTCCCTTCATGTCTAGTGCTGCCACCTACCATCGCCCGATAATCTGTACACAACGAGATCTGGTTGCTTGCTTAACTCTAACGCAGACCATCTCTACTTATAGATATGAAACCTCAAATTGTATCAAATCTGTTGGCTACAGTTTTCTTACATATATAATCATATGAGTTCTTTTGTGATGGAAAACTGCATAGGTTATGCTCTCTAAATATTATTAATAAATATAATTTTAATACACTACTTGCTTAATAGTTGGAATTTGTACCAGAATCTAATTTGATAGTAAGCTGGCCCAACTTGGTTTTAAAAATCCAGATAAAACTGTGTATGCAATTTTTTTTTAATTCTTCAGGTTTTTGACTTGATTACACAAGACAACTCTTTGATTGCAAAGGTAACTTCCAATACCAAGAGATTCAGAGACAAGATTACTGCAGCTGGTTTTGAAGTCTGGGTAAATTCATTCTCCTGTAATTTTAATTAGATTTCACTTTTAATCTCTGTAACTTCTTTATCTTTCCCTACATTTTCCTTTAACATTTTTCATTTTTCTGTGGCAGTCTAAAGCTCTGTCTACACTATCAAACTAGTTTGACAAAAAAGTGTGATGTGCCCAAATATGGTAGTGAAATATATCTTGTCCATATATTGGCACATTTTGTTGTCACATAAAGTTTGATAGTGGAGACAGAGCTTTAACAATACATTTGATTCAAAACATTGTTAATTTGTTTATGTAAATTTTCCAGAAAAAGATTGTCTTAAAGAAATTTTTTAAATCAGTAAGTTTCGTCACACTCAGAAAAAAATGCGAGTAATTTTACTGTAGTAAAATCTTAGAAATACCATTCATTGTGGTTCCTTTAGGGCAAGGATCACCCAATATGTCCCATAATGCTCGGAGAAGCTAGTTTAGCTGGCAGGTTCGCTGAAGAAATGCTTGATAGAGACATCTATGTAATTGGATTCAGTTTCCCAGTGGTACCGAAAGGTAAGTGGAAATCATTTTATTTTGAGTTTAAAGTGTTTGTTTACTTATAAATATGTGGCTGTGATTTGGAGGAAAAAATAAGCATGCCGCCAGTAACAGACATTTGCAAATGTGTATAACATCCAGAGAACCAGAGTTGTAATTGCAATAATTTATTTGCTCCATATTTATTTTAAATTTATATTCTTTCTGGTTGTTTTGCTTTATGATTATCTCCATTGAGATACAGCCACTGATACCCAGAGCATTGTCATTTTGTATCTCCATTGAGATCCAGCCACTGATACCCACAGCATTTTCATTTTGTATCTCCATTGAGATCCAGCCACTGATACCCACAGCATTGTCATTTTGTATCTCCATTGAGATACAGCCACTGATACCCACAGCATTGTCATTTTGTATCTCCATTGAGATACAGCCACTGATACCCACAGCATTGTCATTTTGTATCTTCATTGAGATCCAGCCACTGATACCCACAGCATTGTCATTTTGTATCTCCATTGAGATACAGCCACTGATACCCACAGCATTGTCATTTTGTATCTCCATTGAGATACAGCCACTGATACCCACAGCATTGTCATTTTGTATCTCCATTGAGATACAGCCACTGATACCCACAGCATTGTCATTTTGTATCTTCATTGAGATCCAGCCACTGATACCCACAGCATTGTCATTTTGTATCGCCATTGAGATCCAGCCACTGATACCCACAGCATCGTCATTTTGTATCTCCATTGAGATACAGCCACTGATACCCACAGCATTGTCATTTTGTATCTCCATTGAGATCCAGCCACTGATACCCACAGCATTGTCATTTTGTATCTCCATTTCTTCAGTAATTTGCCTTTTTATTTACATACTGTCTTATTTTTTCTCTCCTAGGCTTAGCTCGCATCCGTGTACAAATCTCCGCAGCCCATTCCGAAGAAGAAATTGATCGTGCTGTTGATGCGTTTATAGAAGTTGGGAAAAAATTGGAAGTGATACCATAAATATTACAGATTTAACAACTATCATATCTTTTGTAAACTATGCTCAATATGATTATTGATATTATTATAAACACTTCGATTTTCATGAAATAGCACTGTACAATTATCATTATTATGGAATCATGTACTAAATTAATTTTATTTATTAATTTTAATAAATTAATTCCTATTGTTGGCACATATGATTTATATATAAATTGCTAATCAACAAACCTAGTTTGAGCAATATAAAAATAAACAATATTTAAATTTACGGTTATTGGAATTACTTCTTGACAAACCAATTATAAGGTTGTATAAAAGAATGTGTCTGTGGGTTAAAAAAACTATGAATATTATGACTATGAATGAACGGTTTTGGTACTGATAGAAGGGGCTTGTGTAAAATATAGAGTTGTCAATGTTTTACTTTAATATTGGAAACTATATATGTATTATGGTTGTAGTAGGCCTATGGTTATTTGTATATTATATGCATTGATTGACAACACAGATTCTGTACACATTGAGTGCAAAGGGCCATACATTTCTTGTAGTAGAAGCAGATATGTTAAATATAATATAGTGTAGAGAATTGCAGTTGAAGAAAAAAAATAATACCTTAGATCTTATATTTATGGTTCTCTATTACAGTATTATATATGTAAAATCAAAATACAAATTCCTGAAAAAAATAACAGCTCTGTAAGGTATCAGTCTGGGATCTTGATGGAGATAAAAATAAAATAAAATATAAAGTTAATCAAACAATGAAGTAAAACAGCCAAATTTCCCATTATTTTTCTTGCACTGAAATATAATTAATGTGTTATAGTATTTTATTTGGTTAAGGATGCCATTTCTTGCTTTAACAATTTTTCTTAATAGTATAATTTATTTCTGTTGTGTATGTTTTTAAATTTAACATTAACTTATTAGAATGGTGGTACACATTACACAGGTCAACACTACTGACCCTAAAGTTTTGTCTAATGCTTCAACAAAGTGGTACAATTATAATTTACAAAAAAATATATATTATGATGTGTGTTGTTATTGATTTATTAAAGACTTTGTTTGGGATTCACAATTTTTCACGTTGACGTCAAACAGAAAAACATAGACCTACTGCAAACTTGTCATTTCACTCTACTCAAGATAAAATCTAGCACAACTTTCCATTGCCTTTCGGGAAATCGTTTGGAACTGTTTACCTAGCTAGCTATCAATAAATAAGCGAAAAGAAAGTAACTCAATGAATCATACACAGCGCGATTTGAGAAGTATGGTAAACCTACTGCGCCCCGTAACTCAATGAATCATACACAGCGCGATTTGAGAAGTATGGTAAACCTACTGCGCCCCGTAACTCAATGAATCATACACAGCGCGATTTGAGAAGTATGGTAAACCTACTGCGCCCCGTAACTCAATGAATCATACGCAGCGCGATTTGAGAAGTACGGTGAACCTACTGCGCCCCGTAACTCAATGAATCATACGCAGCGCGATTTGAGAAGTATGGTAAACCTACTGCGCCCCGTAACTCAATGAATCATACACAGCGCGATTTGAGAAGTATGGTAAACCTACTGCGCCCCGTAACTCAATAAATCATACACAGCGCGATTTGAGAAGTATGGTAAACCTACTGCGCCCCGTAACTCAATGAATCATACACAGCGCGATTTGAGAAGTATGGTAAACCTACTGCGCCCCGTAACTCAATGAATCATACACAGCGCGATTTGAGAAGTATGGTAAACCTACTGCGCCCCGTAACTCAATGAATCATACACAGCGCGATTTGAGAAGTATGGTAAACCTACTGCGCCCCGTAACTCAATGAATCATACGCAGCGCGATTTGAGAAGTACGGTAAACCTACTGCGCCCCGTAACTCAATGAATCATACACAGCGTGATTTGAGAAGTATGGTAAACCTACTGCGCCCCGTAACTCAATGAATCATACACAGCGCGATTTGAGAAGTAGGGTAAACCTACTGCGCCCCGTAACTCAATGAATCATACACAGCGCGATTTGAGAAGTATGGTAAACCTACTGCGCCCCGTAACTCAATGAATCATACACAGCGCGATTTGAGAAGTATGGTAAACCTACTGCGCCCCGTAACTCAATGAATCATACACAGCGCGATTTGAGAAGTATGGTAAACCTACTGCGCCCCGTAACTCAATGAATCATACGCAGCGCGATTTGAGAAGTACGGTAAACCTACTGCGCCCCGTAACTCAATGAATCATACACAGCGTGATTTGAGAAGTACGGTAAACCTACTGCGCCCCGTAACTCAATGAATCATACACAGCGCGATTTGAGAAGTATGGTAAACCTACTGCGCCCCGTAACTCAATGAATCATACACAGCGCGATTTGAGAAGTATGGTAAACCTACTGCGCCCCGTAACTCAATGAATCATACACAGCGCGATTTGAGAAGTACGGTAAACCTACTGCGCCCCGTAACTCAATGAATCATACACAGCGCGATTTGAGAAGTACGGTAAACCTACTGTGCCCCGTAACTCAATGAATCATACACAGCGCGATTTGAGAAGTACGGTAAACCTACTGTGCCCCGTAACTCAATGAATCATACACAGCGCGATTTGAGAAGTACGGTAAACCTACTGCGCCCCGTAACTCAATGAATCATACACAGCGCGATTTGAGAAGTACGGTAAACCTACTGCGCCCCGTAACTCAATGAATCATACACAGCGCGATTTGAGAAGTACGGTAAACCTACTGCGCCCCGTAACTCAATGAATCATACACAGCGCGATTTGAGAAGTACGGTAAACCTACTGCGCCCCGTAACTCAATGAATCATACACAGCGCGATTTGAGAAGTACGGTAAACCTACTGCGCCCCGTAACTCAATGAATCATACACAGCGCGATTTGAGAAGTACGGTAAACCTACTGCGCCCCGTAACTCAATGAATCATACGCAGCGCGATTTGAGAAGTACGGTAAACCTACTGCGCCCCGTAACTCAATGAATCATACGCAGCGCGATTTTGAGAAGTACGGTAAACCTACTGCGCCCCGTAACTCAATGAATCATACACAGCGCGATTTGAGAAGTACGGTAAACCTACTGCGCCCCGTAACTCAATGAATCATACACAGCGCGAATTGAGAAGTACGGTAAACCTACTGCGCCCCGTAACTCAATGAATCATACGCAGCGCGATTTGAGAAGTATGGTAAACCTACTACGCCCCGTAACTCAATGAATCATACACAGCGCGATTTGAGAAGTACGGTAAACCTACTGCGCCCCGTAACTCAATGAATCATACACAGCGCGCGATTTGAGAAGTATGGTAAACCTACTGCGCCCCGTAACTCAATGAATCATACACAGCGCGCGATTTGAAAAGTAGGGTAAACCTACTGTGCCCCGTAACTCAATGAATCATACACAGCGTGATTTGAGAAGTACGGTAAACCTACTGCGCCCCGTAACTCAATGAATCATACACAGCGTGATTTGAGAAGTATGGTAAACCTACTGCGCCCCGTAACTCAATGAATCATACACAGCGCGATTTGAGAAGTACGGTAAACCTACTGCGCCCCGTAACTCAATGAATCATACACAGCGCGATTTGAGAAGTACGGTAAACCTACTGCGCCCCGTAACTCAATGAATCATACACAGCGTGATTTGAGAAGTACGGTAAACCTACTGCGCCCCGTAACTCAATGAATCATACACAGCGTGATTTGAGAAGTACGGTAAACCTACTGCGCCCCGTAACTCAATGAATCATACACAGCGTGATTTGAGAAGTATGGTAAACCTACTGCGCCCCGTAACTCAATGAATCATACACAGCGCGATTTGAGAAGTAGGGTAAACCTACTGTGCCCCGTAACTCAATGAATCATACACAGCGCGATTTGAGAAGTACGGTAAACCTACTGCGCCCCGTAACTCAATGAATCATACACAGCGCGATTTGAGAAGTATGGTAAACCTACTGCGCCCCGTAACTCAATGAATCATACACAGCGCGATTTGAGAAGTACGGTAAACCTACTGCGCCCCGTAACTCAATGAATCATATACACAGCGCGATTTGAGAAGTACGGTAAACCTACTGCGCCCCGGTACTGCGACCAATTTTGTATTTGAATAATATTAAATATTAGTTAATATGCCTAACAATTATGATATATACATCAATATATGATGTTTTACGTGCAAAATAGAATAATCATGTACTGAACTACTATACTAAAAATAAGTAATGTAGCCCAATGTCAAACTACCTAGCCCTAACATCATATTTAGAGACTACTGTATTGGCATTACCCTACTTATAGGACCTACGCTTAATTGTCACAATTATGTTTCATTGAAAAAAATAAGGTTAAAAACAGTAAAACACTATAAACGTCTGATTAAAACGGTTTTGAATCGTAATCTATGCTCCACCACGTGGCATAAACCGGCCGAAATGGTCTAATTTACATATTATTTACAATATCACCTGTCTAGGATTAGGACGGTTCCAGTTTTTACTAGGTAGTGTATGTAAGTCTTTATTTAAGTATATTTCTTACTAATAGTTATTTTGAATTTAACAATTGCAACACAGGTTTAACTGTTTAAACTGTTATTATTATTTCAACTACTAAATGATTTTATTTAATTATATAATTAATTTTAATAAACTTGATTCATTGTCCACCCCTCTGTATACTATGTGAAATAATCTCGGTTAAATAGAAGCGGTTTACGTGAAACACATTACACTCTTCCTCGTCGGCCGACACTGCTACACAGAGGATGGGATTTATTCAACTATTATTGTTCACATTGGTCAGTATAAAACATAGCATTTTTTTAGATTAGAAAAGAATACAATTGGTAGAAATACAACCAATATGGCAGCGGAATTATTTTACCCGAATTTATCAATATAGAATGCTATGTATACTTTTAAAAAAATGGGTCCTGTAGAATGGTAATTGTGGTATCCCGCATATGTAGGTATACTTTTTTCATAAGAAACTTTATTGGAAATCCTGCTCTGCTTGAAAGACCAAATTACAGGCATTTAATGATTGTTTTTTGTATTGGAATTTTACAGGCCCTTGTATACTCCCATACCAATGGTTACTCGCACACCAATGGTTACTCGCACGAGTGGGGGGCTGAATATGGTGAATGTAGTGCCCCGTGCAATGGAGGTACGTATTGACGTTATCCGTAAACCAAATTGTAATTTTGTGAGATCCTAAGGGTTATTAGTCCTATACAGTAATGTTACAGGTGGATTTTGAGTACCACGCCCATTAGCACTTCTGGAAACACTACGACATGCACTATTCGTATAATTACATCATATACTATTATTTATCCAAGGTATTGAGTTCTTGAATAGAGTTTGTTACTCGACTGGGATAGACCGGCAAAAAGTTGCGGTTACCTACTGCGAAGCACCTGGAATACCAGAGTTAGTGGCCGCAGAAACACGCCCTTGCAACGCAGAGCCATGTTCAAGTAAGTTAGTATGTCCTGGGACAGTCCAATGTGCCATGGGGAAATTTTCTTTTTCGCAAGAAATGTATATTTATCCAAATAGTAATGAAGGCAATAAACGATATTGAATTATAATGGCAAATGCCCAACTTCTATTCTTCAGTGTGTAACCGAAAATACACAAGGGAGACGGGTGTTCTGACGTCACCATATTGGCCAGAGAAGAATGCCATTCAGCAGTTCTGTCGTCTTCAAATAACCGTTGCAGCAACGAAAAGAGTTCTTATAGCCTTTGAAAAATTCATACTGGAAGGCCTGCAGCTTCATTCTAATGTTGGGTTAACAGAAGCGAAAGTGTGCACGTGTGGAAACCTTGTCGAGGTATGTTTTTCCTTTTCTGAAACAAATATTTCAAACATAAAAAACGATTTGTCTAACATGAATTGGACTGGTGTTTATGGTACGGATGATCCTAATATTGCTTTACTTTCTTTTGAAACTGAATTTAAACGACTGTATGATAAACATTTTCCAATTCAAGAGCAGTCTGCAGGAAAAAAAAAATAAAGACCTGGATGACGGATTGGAACTCTTAAATTCAATAAAGCATAAACAAAAACTGTATTCCAAATCCCCCTCCGCTATCCGAATGACAAAAACATAAATGAATATAAGCAATTCCGTAACTCCCTTAACTCTTTAATAAAATTAACTAAACGCGATTATTATGAAAAAAAAGTTTAAGCAGCAGAAAGATAATATCAAAGGAACATGGACAATTATAAATAGTCTCATAAAAACGAATGAAAGTAAGCATTTCGAAGGAAACTTAACGGAGGATCCCAACATAATTACCTCCCTCCGCCATCCATAAATTCTTTATTTCTCAATCTTGGGACTGTTTTTGAGATTATGGATATTGTTATGCGCCTCAAAAATAGTAAAGCACCTGGCATTGATGATATTAACCCGTCTATTATTAAACAACTTATCCCTTTTGTTTCTGAACCCCTCTGCTACATTTTCAATCTTTGTTTTGTAAATGGCACCTTTCCTGACACCCTTAAACTAGCTAAAGTAACTCCTATTTTTAAAACTGGTGACAAATCTGATTCCAGTAATTACCGTCCTATATCAGTGCTACCGATCTTTTCCAAAATACTTGAACGCCTTATTTATGATCGAACATATAATTATCTTCAAAAAAATAATATACTTTACAATAAACAATTTGGCTTTCGTAAGAACTATAATACATCCACCGCACTTCTTCAATTAACAAACGAAATTGTTGGGGCTTTCGAGAGGGGTGAATTTGCCATTGGTATTTTCATTGACCTCTCGATGGCCTTTGATACAATTGATCACGATATTTTATTATATAAGTTACATAATTATGGAATCCGTGGCCCTGTATATAATTTATTCGAAAGCTACCTTTCAAACCGCAAGCAATGCACTAAATTTAAACACACCCTTTCTGATTTTCTTCCTATTTGTGGAGTCCCTCAAGGTTCCCTGCTTGGGCCTCTATTATTTTTATTATACATAAATGATATCCATAATGCCTCAAATATGTTTTCTTTTCTGTTGTATGCTGATGACACAACCCTAATTTACACTGATAAAAATATAGATTCCCTTTTTAAAATATCAACCGAAAATCTACCCAAAATTTTAACATACTTTTCTGCAAACAAACTTTCTGTTAATCTAAAGAAGTGCTGTTGTATGGTGTTCTAAAATTCACAAATACCACTAAATACTAGTACTTTTAAACTAAAAATTAAAGATCAATTAATACCTATTGTTGAGAAAACTAAATTTCTTGGTGTTTATCTGGACAGTAAGCTAAATTGGAAACATCAGATTACTCAAGTCGAAAACAAAATATCCAAAAGTGCTGGTATCATATATAGATTATCATCTTTCATCCCTCAAAACATACTCCGGATTCTTTACTGTTCACTAATCCTCCCTTACCTCACTTACTTTAATATTATTTGGGGTAATACATACCCGTCCTACTTAAACAAACTGTTATTGATCCAAAAGAAAACCGTAAGATACATAGCAAATGCTCCTCCTTTATCCCATTCCAATCCTTTATTTTCTTCATTTGGTCTTCTTAAAATTCAGGATATTAACCATCTTCAACAAAGTGTTTTCCTCTATTCATGGCTAAACTCGATCCTGCCATCTCACTTTGATGATTTATTTAGTTTCAATCTTAATTTTCATAACCACAGTACTCGGAGTGCAAATCAAATACGTATTCCTTTTTTTAAAACTACTTCTTTTAAACATAGCATTAAGTTCACTGGTCCTAAACTCTGGGATAACGTACCAGTTAATATAAAAAGTGCTTTGTCTAAGAAGAGTTTTTCTTTTAAATTGAAACGGCACCTCTTATCTAGTTATGTTTAATTATCCTTTCACTCATTGTAGTTTTGATATTTAGTCTTTTCGGTACCCTAAAACTTAAAGTCTTCATTACTGTTTTTGTCCTGTTTCCGGGTCCCTTGTTGTCCTGTTTTTTTTCTTTCAGTTTCTATGGGCTGCCTTATACAAGCTTTGCTTTTTAGGAATGTTGCCCCTCTTATTTTAATAATTTTTACTGTTAATTTTTATTTTCTATGAAAGACACGAGAAATAAATGTTACTTTGATTGATTGATTGATATTATACCCGTATGAACATCAGTGATGACTAGTAAATCAACCACTGATTGTTTTGTGGAAATCATTATGAATAAGATCTCTTCATTCATTTATTCATTCATTGTATAATTGTATGTTAATCAAAATGTAAACCAACTAACCAACCAAATTTCATTTGTACCTCGTTGTTATACATATTCACTGTTCTTGCAGATATCTGACAAGATATCAGATCGTCGAATAAGTAGTTACTGTGGTACAAAGCAACCATTCTCCTGGATTTCTGAGTCTAATGTCGTCCAATTAGACTTTGTTACGGATATGAATTTAGTTTTTAACCGATTTAAAGCAACATACAGTACCATTGACACTGCTCCGAGTAAGTCATTTTACAATTGTCATTTGTAATCAATCCTAATGGTCCTGACGGAGAAACAGATTCACATTATTTGTTATAGGCAGTGCATTATATATAATGAAAGTGAATTGAAATTTTGATACATAAAATACATTCGTTTTAGCCTGTTATAAATTTATTGAAATCACTTCGGACAAAAAACTTCGACAAGGGTTTATAACATCAGCTAATTTCCCGGATAATTATGACAACAGTTTAAACTGTGAGTATGTGATCCACGCTGACCCTCTACATAGGATTGTGTTCTACTTTGACCAATTCAACTTGGAGCCTAGTACGGGTTGTACAGCTGATAAACTTGTGGTAAGCCGTATATTCTCTTGTACTGTTTATTTTCTTTTTCTTTCTTTTACTGTAGGCTAGATAACTATCTCCTTAGTAATAAGTTGCAATGATCTTCTTACTCTTTTACCAGAATTTTAGTTTACTGTAGGCTAGATAACTATCTCCTTAGTAATAAGTTGCAATGATCTTCTTACTCTTTTACCAGAATTTCAGTTTACTGTAGGCTAGATAACTATCTCCTTAGTAATAAGTTGCAATGATCTTCTTACTCTTTTACCAGAATTTCAGTTTACTGTAGGCTAGATAACTATCTCCTTAGTAATAAGTTGCAATGATCTTCTTACTCTATTACCAGAATTTTAGTTTACTGTAGGCTAGATAACTCTTTCTCCTCAGTACGTTGCAATGATCTTCTTAATCTCTATTACCAGGCTTTGTAGTCTATACAGTAGGCTAGATAACTATATCTCTCCAGTAAGGTCTTATTATAAATATGACGTTATTTTATAGATTGAAGATTTGTTTTCAAGACGCTCAGAAACCTATTGCGGCATTGTGCCACAGTTCTCATGGATGTCAGATAGCAATGAAGCAAGGATCCACTTCCTGACGGATGACTCCCAAACATACGAAGGATTCGTCATTGGATACGAGATCAAAGACAGACCACCTGCTTCTGGTAAGTTTGCCTAGATCTTTTTAGAATGGTGGTTACACATGTACTAGAATCTGAGCTGTTGGGCAGAACACTACAGTACAAACGTCATTGTTTTCAACAGAGTTCAACCTTCACATGACGGACAGTACAGGAACCTTCACGAGTCCAAACTTCCCAGAGGCATATCCAAAAAATTCTAAAGTGCAGTACTACATACAAGTGCAACCAGATAAATACATCCTGATCACTTTCCACGAGTTTTGGCTCGAGAGTGGAGACATCGTTACTACACCGTGGAGTAGTAGCCGATCACAAAGTCCACAGCCGACATTATCGTGTCCAGATAAGATCGTGGTAAGTAGAACTAAGGATGCTGAGCACCGGAGATCAAAGGTTTGAACTGTGGCTGCGACATGATCAGTTCCACGATACTTAACGGACACGGTGTGCCGCGGAAAATACTGTTGGTATTTGTCGCAACCAGACATAAGATCAAAGAACTGTTACGAGTTCCTATCTTGACCTTAGTAGAATTAGTCGAAAGTAAAAATAACAAAACTATTTACCAGTATGTATTTTTTTAGGTGAAAGATATTTACTACAGCAACTTCTTACTAGATACATATTGCGGTCACCAACAAGAATTCACGTGGATCTCACGAAGCAATGCCGTCATTGTGACGTTTACTTCGGATGCTAACGAAGAATTCAGAGGATTCACTGTTTCTTATCGCTCTCTCCAAAGGACACCACCGGCAGGTAAACTTCATTACATTGCTTACTGCCAAATAACCTTGTAATTTACTGTACGACTTCGGTCCCCACTAATGATTTTCAAAATAATGTTATCAATGTCCTTGTATTTTTAGATTGGGAGCTTATCTTTCGCAACGTTGCTGGAAATTATGAAAACACGTACAGCAGATGGATAGATCCAAGAGCTTACGGATTTTTTCCACCAGATATCAAGTCTACTTTATATAGAGAACTCTATAAAAGTGACCTAATGTTGGATTGGACTGAGCTAGGAATCAAGAGGGTAAGCCAGTTGAATACTATCGCAGTTTCCCATGACGTACTTCTGTTTAAGCCTACTTGATGACCATGTTCCTTTTTCAGAGCTAAATATTTATCTTCCATAACGCTTACTTAACTGCTGGTGAGGTTAATTGTTACCTATCTATACTTGGGTAATTTGCAGTCTGGACTTCTCTTGATTAGTGCTACTGTAGAAAGATGTTACCGATCAACCGTTTATAAATTTTTCTTTTACAGATCAAAATAAATCTATACAAGGACGGTGTGAATGTTCGGCAACTCCGATTCTACGCCGAAGAATCGAAAAGTAACACTGATTGGTTCAAGTGTGAGAACTTGATATATAGTCCTTATACAGACCTGAGAGAGTGTGATCTTACTGGTGACGACCGGAGAGTATTTCATTTGCCATTTGAAATTGAGTAAGTTGTAAACTGGTAGTGTGGTTTTCACCATTTGCCAATAGTGAATTGATAACTGCCCCCAGTAGTAACAGAAGTAGTAAGTAGTAGTAACAGGATATCTTGACCGCTAGTAGGCCTAAGTATTACATAAGCATACTTATATTTTAGGGACGGCCATGCAGCAGATTCCAACTGTTCTTTCGGTAAAATGTGGTTTGACTTGGAAGACGTATCCGCTCTGACTGGATTTTGCTACTATGAAACCACATCTGCCGGTAGACCTTACTTTGCCTACAGCACACGAGACACTGCCGGAGACACTTCCAGTGGTAAGATTTCGAAGACCTACAATTTAGACCTACTGCTGTAATTATATTAAAAAGTGTCGATTTTAACATTCAAACACTTTATTTTACAGGCGAGGGTATAGGATTTGCAGATATTTTTGCTATTTTCATCCAACGTGGTAGGTGCTTTTAAAAAATTGTTGTTACGTCATATTATATTATAATTTCTAATATTTTGGCATTTCTGTTGCGGCACTAATTTGGCTCAAATTAATTGTCCATAGATTGTCACGACTATGTGGACTTAGATACCACTGCAACAGCTACGGTCAAATCTCGTCTGGTCAGAGGTCTGTACATCAAGAATGAAGTGTGCGATATAACTGTACAATTAAAACCGGACAAACGAATCCTGATGCAGTTTACCCACTTTGTACTACAACAAGGAGACTGCAACCAAGACTACGTAGAGGTAAATTTTATTACCAAATTCGGAGCCGCTCAATGGTCGGATACGTCGGAACAATTTTAATGATATGATTAGCAGTCTCTTTCTTAACATTTTTTCTAACCATAGCAGCAACCAATTTGGGCCTTTTCTAAACTTTTTAAATTCTTTGAGCAGACAGTAAAGAAGCTACTCTTTTTCACTGTATGAATCGAATTAATTTCCATTACGTTGGTTCTGAGTTTTAATTTGATTACTATTTTCTTAATGACTAAATAACAATAATTACAGATTGAAGATGTGCTGTCGGGTGCTGCCGACAAGATCTGTGGAACACAGGATCAAATGACGTGGACATCTTCTGGTAACAGCCTTCTTGTGAGGTTCCGGACGGATTCTGCTGTCGCGTTCACTGGCTTTATAGCTACCGTTTCTAAGGAGATTAGGGACATAGAAGGTACATGCTACATAATGCTTGATTTCCAGTAGGATGCAACGTAAGCGTGTTGACCAATGACAAGCAACAGTTCGAATAATCCATCGTCCTTGTCTTGCGTGTTAAGAACCAAGCATTATGCACAAAATGTTCAAATACTTCAAGCAATATTAGTGACGGAATTTAGAGATACAAGCTCTTAATCCTTGCAAAAGTATTACTCACTCAAACTCCATGTTTGTCTTGTTTTTATTCGGGTTTTCTTGGTGTTTTAGATTGTTCTGCTGTCAACTACGATGATGAAGGAACATTGGTCAATGTCGTTAAACCGATACCAACCACAGGCTTCTTTTTAGAAGATTGCACAAATGTGATCCACGTTCATCCAAGCCAGAAAATTGTGATTACGTTCAGCGAGTTTGATTACCAATTTGATGACTGTCCCCAATTCAGAGTAAGTTTAGGCAAATCTAGAAAATAATAAAGGATAATTCTGCCATGGGCTTATTTGTACCGTATCCAGTACCAGTATGTACGTATTCAATGTCATACAACAATTGTTCGATTATGCGCAAACGAAACTGATCTTGAGTTTGGATATGACTTTGATAGTCATTGTGAAACGTTCATAGAGTTGTATTGCAAAGTGGTGATTTCTAGATTGTATTTCCTACAGATTGATGATAGGACTGATGACGCAGAAGGAATTGTCGTGTATGGAAGTCTGTACCCGTTCTCTTGGACATCTCAAAGCAACGAGCTCATTATATCTTACTGTGCTTTAACGCCATATCGAAATTACTTGGTGTACAATGCAACATATAGGTCTATTTCTACTATACAGGCAGCCGGTAAGTTGACACTGAACATGTATCTGCGCATGAAATAACTAGGCGCGCAGGAGCGCGTGACGTTTGTCAATGTCTGCACATTAGTTGCAAATACAATTAGTTGGTTAGCTATCAAAGTGTGTATAATACGACATAGATTTTTATTCCATAGCTGTAATATCATTCAAAGATGCCGAAATTCCAGGTGTTTTTAGCTGGCCACAGACTACAGCAACAAACACAGACTCCTTCCTTATCATCCGGTTACATCCAAATGATCTTCGGCGTGTCATACTAACAATCTCGGACTTTGTATTATCTGATCAGTCATGTAGCAGTTTTATGAAGGCGAGTAAATGCTTTATTATTTTATAGGCTTTCGGGTTAATCTTTCCAAGGTGGAAATTCGTATTTGATTTTCTTTTTGTTACTTTTAACAAAATATATTAGATTATTGATACAACAACGAAACGAGAGTCTATGTATTGTGCGACCGAATTTCAGCCTTTTACTTGGACATCTGACGCAAATGAGGTTAGAGACTTTTTTTGTTAAAGACTACTTTTAATTATATTCTCTGAAGATGATAGTGGTTTCCATTATTTTCTATTGTCCTTAATCTCACCCGCTTTGTATTTTGCACTGAGAGGTGTTTTGTGATTATATCTTATATAGTTGATGTGCTTATGCAAAATTAATTGTTAAAACTTGTAGGTTCTTCTACACTTCAAACATAACAGCAATGAACAACATCAAGTGAATGCCGACTATCACAGCTATCATCGCACGCGATTTGACTGTTAGTATATAATAATATTTACCAATTTATGGCAACAGTATAGGCTAAAAGAAAAAAAAAGAATTTGAATGTGACGGGGAATTTGCAAGTGATACTAAGTAGTACTACATTCGTTTCATTTTTTTTCAGATTACAGCTTTTTTACTCTTGAACACTTGTAAGTAGAGACTAGAAGCTAGTTAGGAATGGGGTTCCACCCTCGCTAATTAGCATGATATCAAGAGTACTTTTGATTTAGGCCGAATCTTAATTTCCTTTTTTTTTAAATTATTTATTGAAGTGATGAAAGCGGAAGTTTTACAAGTCCAGATTACCCGACAAAATATCCAAATAACCGCAACTATGAAGAATACTTGATCCACGCACCACCTAGCTACATTATCGTCATCACATTCAGCAAATTCAGCCTAGAGGACGAAACGGTCACCACCACGGAAATAAAATGCGAGCATGATTTTGTAGAAGTGAGTTAGATATCATATTCATAGTATTGTGCATCGAGGTAGGTCTAATCAAGGCAATCAGGACACTGAGCTCGCCTTGCCAAGATGGGAACTCGTAACAGTCCTTATCTTATGTCTGGCTGCGACAAATACAAACCGTAATGTACAGATTCTACCCAGTCTGTTAAAAGGCGTAGAACTGATCGTATCGCAGCCACAGATAAACCCTTTACGGAGTCTCGGGATCCGGTTAGATTGCCTTGGTCTAATTATGCCAAGTGACCTCATAGGCTATACCAATTGTACTCTATCGATTGTTATAGACTTGAATGGTATCTTGCGTAAACTGAGAAAATATCTCCCTCAAATGGCAAAACAAAACATTCTTGTGATTCTATTTTTCAGTTGTACGATATACAGACGGATCCTGTTGTATTCTGTGGAACTAAAAGTCCGTTTGCATGGGTGTCGACAGGAAACGAAGTTCTTGTCAAGTTTCTATCCGACTCTCACACTGTGAAAACCGGATTTTTTGCTAAGTATCACTTCCAACCCCATTTATCTGATCAAAGTAAGTTGAAAGAGGAAGACCTATTGAAGATAACATGCGCGAAATAAATATTATCCACACAATTTTCTATTATTGGGTGTCAAACTAGTATGTAATTCGTTGGTAATCATCGTCTAACTTGGAGACAAATTGTTCTTCCGTAGGCTGGATTTCCTGAAGGTTTGCCCTTTGTAGAAACAGCAATAATTACTTGAGTCACAAACTTTTCTTTCAGGTTGTGAAGGTTTGTTTACAGCAGATGTGGGTAACTTTATGTCGCCTGGCTATCCTTACCAATACGACAATAATGTCGTTTGTCAGTATCGCTTCCAGGCTGCTCCAGGCAAAAAAATCCATTTCAAATTCTTGCATCTTGATATCGAAGACCATGTTGACTGCGCGAACGACTTTATCACTGTAAGTATGGTTTGATGGTCCAAGTAATTGAAGATGTTGAGTGCCAAATTCGTTAAAATCCTTCTCATAATTACCCAGAATATCTTCAAATTTGCCATTTTCCTTTTACAGCTGATTGATGTTACATCTGGAAAAGAAAAGGCGTTCTGTGGTTTTAAGCAAAACGCACCAATTACTTGGGAATCCGATAGTAACCTTGTGTTTGGCAAGTTCTCCAGCAATGATCATTACAAGTTCTCTGGATTTTTGGCCACTTATGAAGTGAAGAATGTGGACAAATCTTCAGGTAAATGCAATCACATAAAAACATAATGTCCTTTCTGAAAAGCGTGGTTCCCACTAGCGACGCAACACAAGGACGTAACGCAACGCAAGTGAATTGACCAATCACAAGCGATGGCTTATTCGCTTGTGATTGCTAACTGTCTATAACTTCGCTTGTCATTGGTTAAAACGCTTGCGTTGCGTTTACGTCCTTGCGTTACGTTCTAGTGGGAACCAAGCTTCAACGATGATTTCTAGCGTCGGTGTATCCTAACTACGAAATGGTATTTAGGCCTAGTGATTGCGATAATGTACACGTGCCTACACAATCTGTAATTCATTCTTTTTCTTGCTGATAGAAAAGTGATTTTTTTTCAGCTTGTGTACAAAATTTTGATGGCATATCGGGTCACGTGTCTTCTCCATGGTTTCCTTCCTCGTACCCGAATGACATCACGTGCGTCTACACGATCAATGTTGCTGAGGGCTTTCTGATCAACCTATCGTTTGATTTCTTTGACATAGAAGAGAAGAATACAGATACGAATGCTTGTGATTATGACTATTTGTCGGTAAGATAATGCGCATTACTCTCTGCGCTGCGCAGACGATATTTGGCTTTCTGCTTATTTCATCTTCTTTGTGATTATTTACTAATCTAAATTAAATTAACAGATAACCAATCCTGTAAACTCTCAAGAAAACAAAATAATATGCGGCAAGAAAGATGATCTTCAAATTGGAATTTCAAACAATGTTGTTGTGTTGACGTTCCATAGTGATTTCATTAAAGTTGGGCCAGGCTTCTACATCACATATACACAAACGGATCAGACTGGTATACAACCGATAACTACAGGTAAATATATATAAATGTAAATAAACCGCACAGTGATATTGACCTACTTGTTATCAGAAAAGTTTCCGCAATATATTGTCCAAACGTTGCTGGTTTCCATTATTTTAACATTAACTATTTTAAATATTACAGGTTGTGATGAACAACTCACCAGTTTAACAGGTGAATTTACAACCCCCAATCATCCATTGAACTATCCACTGAACATGGACTGTGTTTATACGATTACCGTTGAAAAGATTTACAAGATTGTACTCCACTTTGATCCATTCAATGTGGAATTTCAAGATACGTGTAAATACGACTTTGTACAGGTATGTATCGTTTGCTATGTTTTGTTACACCTATGTAAATGATATAGGCCTATTAGTTATCGTGTTGTAACGCCACAATGCCCTTTTCAGAATTCCCTTTTAATTATTTATTTAAGTATTTATTTTGATAATACTTCCTTTTATTGATTACATTATACTTTTTAATCATAATTTATCTTTCCAGACTCGTTATATACTTTACATGAATATATGTTTACCTCATTTTTAGTCGCGTGGAAGCGACTCTATAGTTCACTAGGTCGGTCGGTCTGTCGGTCCGGTATCACTATGCGTTTTATCGCTTTCTGACCTTATCTTGATATCAGTTTAATCTAGCTAAGTCAATTTTTCACAGTATAATCCTTATGGCCAGGAATCGATGTGGTTATGTTTTCACGGTGCGCAATAAAAATTACGCGGTCTACGCACGATTTAACGAAATCACGTTTGTAATCATATCTTCACAACCATGAATCACAATTAAATAAAATTTGGTACTCATAAATTTCAGGGCATAAATCATCATATGGCAATACAATTACGTGCGTAGCGCATGTAACGCATGCGTACGCGCGCTTCAAATTTTCCAAAATTTATTTTCGATGAAATAAGAATACGTTTCAGGCAATTTTAAGCGTTTACAAAATTGCCATGAGTGCGCAGATTTTTGCGCGCGCACTGCACGTTAAAAGTTATTGCGCACTCTTTTTTCCCGATTTCTGTTTTCTTGACTTACTTTTCAACTCGAAATTACGTTATACGAGCACGTCAAAAGTGACAGGCTACAGGTTTAAAAAATATAACTGTTTTTAAACATTTCAACTTTTTTAAACATTTAAGTAATTTCGGTCAGTTGGTAGGTTGGTCGGTCGGTCGGTAAACACTAAGCACGCGACTGCAGCCATCTATATGGCCTTGTTTTTGAATATTTTTTCATTTTTTGAAATAATTTCTTTCCGTAGGTGGTTGATGAAGCCGGTGGTACCGACAAAAAATATTGTGGTAGATATTCCGATCCGTTGATTATTCATTCGACAAACAATAAATTGTTAATCAAGTTCCATTCGGATAACATGACTCCAAGTACTGGTTTCCGGGCACGTTACGAGTCGTGGCTTCTACCTACATCGGCTCCTATCATCACTGGTAAGTGATAAATTGTCCTACTCATAAAAAATACCATGCCGTTCTCAAACCTGTTAATTTATTGTAGTCACGTCGTAGCTTCACGCATTATGTGAATTCCCATTTCCTGCACACCCATACGCCAAAATTGTATTATACATTCATTCATTTTTTAATTTCGGATAGTACATCTACAAATCATACAAAAAACAATTTCACCAGAAAATTAACAATAATGCTATAAGCAACTTCCACAAAACCAATATCCTAAAATACCAATTTGGTGTAGGTTGGATTGTGAAAGTATTGTCATGAATTCTGTCCTTAAAAATATTCAGAGAAGAATGAGGGAACGTTATTGCAATTTTCTATTAAGCCTTCATCATTGTCAAAATTTGTTTTCGGAAGTACTTAAAGTTAGTTGTTGCAATGTTCATGCTTGTACCGCACTATTTGTGCGTCATGTTGGACACTGTTATCTCAAATTGTCAACAAAGAATAATAAATGATCAACTGTTTGTTTATTCCTTAGGTTGTCCGCATATTGAATTAACGCAAAAGACTGGAATTATTTCAACACCAAACTTTCCACGTAACTACGATTTAAACTTAGACTGCAGCATTCGTATCGCTCTACCAGAAAATTATGTTTGTGTCATACGTTTTGAAACGTTTGATTTAGAAGACGACGAGAAATGTAGCTATGATTACGTAAAGGTAAAATCTAGGGGTCTGAGCAGGCGTACTTATCTTCTCGCTTGTCCTCTGTTCTTATTACGGTTTTTCGCTATTTTTGTATTACATTTTCTACCATTTACAGATTAAACGTATTTTTAGGTAATAGAATAACATTCAAAGACTTGGAATTAGTGTAAACCTAGCTTGCCAATAAAGTGTGATGTTCCCAAATGTAGTAGTGATATGCCAAAATATGGTAGTGATATGACGTCATCATGTACATATATGGGAACATCACATTTTTGATAACATAAAGTTTGAGAGGGCGCGTAGAGTGCATAGAGAGCGTTACTGCCTGTTTTATGCGGATCTTTGTTAGGATTACGCCCCTCATCATTATTGATAAAATAATTTGTTTTGCTTGTTTTCAGTTGCTAAGTCTTCCAGGCGGAGAAGAGCAAACCATCTGTGGAAATCGTAATTCTTTTGATTGGACGTCGACTACTAACATCTGCCAGGTTGACTTTCACAGCGATGAATACATAACGAAAGGTGGCTTCAAAGCTACTTACGAAGGTGTTCAGATACAAAACATCATTCCAACTTGTAAGTAGGCCTAAGCCTGGCTGAACATTCAGTATATTATTCTCATTGCTTTTAGTGGTCAGTGGGTTGCAATACTATTAATCATTATTAGTGCAGCAGCATAAAGTTTTTACTTTTATTTTGTTTTGTGTTGCTTAGCATCTGAATGTGTCCAGACTCTGATGTCACAAAGTGGTTCATTCTCTTCACCAAACTATCCAAAATATTACGATCTAAATAAGGAATGCATCACCACAATCTTTGTCCCATATGGAAATGTAATAGAAATCAAGTTTACTGGTTTTGAAGTCGAATATGAGGAAAATTGTAGTTATGATTTCGTCCAAGTAAGTATATTTGTGAATAGGCGAATTAAAAAAAAAATAGGTGAATTAGCGAGAAGGAGTTCTCTTTTACCCAAAAAAATCATCGAAGAAAAGATTGTTTTAGGCCGGACTACCTAGAAGATCTAGGGGCCTAATTTGGCTGCTGGCTAACGTAGGATTGACAGTGACCTAGGCCTAATTATCATCACTTTTCTGCTGGCCTGTTAGAAAGGAAAAGGGCTCGTGGTCCGTGGTTCACTACGAGCTTTATTAGCTTCATTATCATAAATGATTGTGAAGAGGATAATTGATAAAAATGACATCATGTATGTCTGCCACAGATCTATTTTTACTTTACGAACTCGGGAAAGTTTTTTAATGATATATTATTACTTTTCTTACAGATTACTGAATTACCATCGCAAGTTAAGTCACCAAAATACTGTGGGGCATTTGACGAATTTAAGTATACTTCAAAATCGAACAAAGTTAAAGTTGCGCTTTCTAGTGATGAATATGTGTCGGCGAAAGGATATTCAGCAAGTTATAAAACCATCAGTCACTATTGAATTTCAAAAAGCAATAAATAAATTATATAATATTATTAGGCCTAATTGCTATGAATTGTCAAACGATTATATTATATAGAAAGAAGTAGGCCTATTTACAAATAGAAAAATGTCAATAAAATTATAAAAATATTGTTTGTATAAATTGTACAGTACTTCTACATTACCGATATATACAAATCCACCCATGCAAATCCACCTGAATAGTTATGCAAATGAGGCAAAATAAGTCGTGCGGCTTCGTGATTGTGCGCATGCGATACGAAATCATCAGAGCGTGTCATTTTCAACATGTGGACATTTTCATGTGTGGATGAACTTTATTAGTATTTGTGTCATTGTAGCCTAAAATACAAACAAGGAAGTACAGGTAATTGTTGTAACGGAGGAAAAAAATATAGATCAATTTATACTTGTTTCTGATAGTGTGGTAGTGTATTATAAAATAGCTTGGGCTAGGCCGCTAGGTAGGTAGTACCGGACCGGTGTTATGAAAGTTATGGTCGCAATGAAATCATGTGTTGTGGTAGGCCTGGCCTAGCCTAGTAGTACAGTAAAGTAACAGTAGTTAGTATAGTAGGCCTTCTGCTTCTACTAGGCTTGGCTTAGACCCTTTAGGATTACTATTATACCTGGCCTCTATTATCCGGTACTATTTTAGGATATGCATATACTACTGTACTGTCACTACTGACTGTAATTGTGTCATTTTTATTTGGATATTATTTTGTTCGTTTTATAAATGATACAATTGAGCAGCAATTTGTGTCAACTGTGATGTGTAACACGTTACAGTCTCACAATCAATGGCAACATTCCAATGGATTCAACTTATTTCTGGTGATAAAAATAAATATAAAATACTAAGTTTAAAAGCACTAACCATTCGCCCCCATGTCTTCTTAGGTTCATAAACGATCTTGTTGGGTATGTTTTGCGACCATCTCGGCAGGTGTGTTTATACGATCGTGTAATATGCCAAAGATCAAGAAAACAAATACTACGTTTCATGTATACTACCGAAAACAATTAAGAAGAGAACGCGAGAATAAAAAAAGGCAAGTTATTTAGTTTTTTACTCGTTTTCGGTACAGGTTTCGGCTTGGTTGTCTCGTACGATATGATGCCAAAGATCAAGAAAAAAAAATATAATGTATATGTTCCAACGAAGACTAAAAAAGATGCGCAAGTTAATTGATTGTATATAGTATTATACGATTATATTTCACTAACAATTTTAATCGGAATGCTTAACAGTGTATTGTGATGATACTAGTATACACACAGCATGGACACAGCTACTATCGCACACAGACACTTATCATAACTCATCACGAGGGCCCCTTGATTGTCAGCATATCCTGTTTAGGGTATCTAATCTAATTTCTACATTGACCACAAATTGATATTAATTACAAATTAAATTTTAATTTTAAAACCATACGCGATCATGTACAGTAACGAACATATTTATGAGAACTAAACCGACAATATACAATATACGCATGTGCTTGTAAGATTTATATTATTTTTTCTACCAGAAACAAGTTAAAGATTGAAATATTCATAGTACACGACCTGTGCTCCAGTTATACCCGACACTAAACTAAGACTCTGTCTACATTATCAAACTTTGTGTGACAAAAAAATGTGATGTGCCCATATATGGGCATGATGATGTCTTATCACTACCATATTTTGGCATATCACACCTTCGCAAACTATTTTGATAGTGTAGACAGAGCTTTAGACTACCAAATGCACTTGCACTATGTTTTTTTTAAATTATTTTTTTAGCAAGAGCACCATGTCTTTGGAAGCAATTCGATATAACAATGGAACACTGAGTATATTAAACCAGTTATTGCTTCCAACTATCAGCGAGTTTGAAGAAATTAAGAGCGTTGAAGAGGGCTGGGATGCTATAAAAAAAATGAAGGTAATGAGATCTAATTTAAGATCACAAACTATATTTAATGTAAAAATAATACTGTATAGGTCCTATTGCGATTTTTTCTTTCGACTTTTTTCGTCTTTAAATGGTTAAAAATGTGAAAAATAAGTCGATTCTAATAATTATAACGGCCCCCTATAAATCCAAAAATGCATTGCGCGCGGATTGATTCTTCTGTTTTTCTTTAATTAATTCGATCGTTCGTGAGGCCAAAACAAATGGAAGACTCCCTCAGCGAAAAAAAAAACGGATTTTCCCTAATTTGTAACGGAGTCTGGCAAAAATAGAAAGACAATTAATGCAGCAACTATACAACGTCAGGCTAGGTATATAGCTAGCGTACGAGGTTCGTAAGCCTAGCTGGGCTAGGCCTAAAGACCGTCCACGAGATGTCAGTCGCCGCGAGCTACTTAGGTAGTGCATTGTTTCTCACTTTTTATCATAATTTACCATAAAACGTACATTTAAGACAAGGAATGACCTGGTTTAATGTTTTTAAAGTAATATATATACGTGTATTATTTTTACAAAACGTCACAAATTGTAGGGAAGGTGTCTTTAATAGTCTCTTTACTCATCAAGTACTCGAGCAGTAACAGTAATAAAAATATGAGTCTATGTTATTCCTTATGACCATTTACACACAACGCTCATTCTGAAATAGTCTTTATTATTTTTTTTACATTTTTTCGCTTTTCAGGTACGTGGTGCACCAGCAATAGCAATAGTGGGATGTTTATCACTTGTGGTCGAACTTCAGAAGTGTAATCCGTTTGAAAAGGTCAAACAAATTGCTGCATTTATCATCGATAAGCTTGAATACCTGAAGACGGCAAGACCAACGGCTGTGAATATGGCCGAGGCTGCCGGCAGATTAACCAACATTGTAAATGCTCTATTGAAAGACAAAAATACTACTGCTGATTCCATGAAATTGAGGTACATCAGCATTTTATATTGCAATTAGTTTTCCCAGTATTTATTTTGAAAACAGTATAGTTTTGCTAGGAGCCATATTACAATTACAGTATATGCCTTTGAAGGAGATTTTTCAAGTCAAGTCAAGTATCATTTATTGTCTGTTTGCTCTGTTGGCGGAGCACAATTTCGCACAACATGAACTCAAAACAAAAACATTACAAAAAGTGTCTACATGATGTTTAATGACATATGTGTACATATCCTTAGTTTTATGGAATAAATTGATTTTAATTGAATGACTTTTGATAGAGCCTTTTCAATAGAGCCTCAAATTTGCTATACTAATAACTTTTGTGTGTGTAAAGCTCTGACTCCACTATCGAACATGCCCAAAAAATGTTAGTAATATGACATGTATGTGTCCATATTTGGGCACAACACATTTTTTTTAGCCTAAGGCTAACTTATTGTGGCGGATGAATATCCACAGTGTTACCCATTCCTACTAGGCTAGAATCAATCATATTCAAATCATTAAAGTTAGATAAATCCGACGTTCATCTTTTATTTAACAAATTATTTCATTAGAATTATTCAAGAAGCGGAGGATATGTTAAAGAAAGATGTCGTAGACAACAGAAATATAGGAAAGTATGGTGCGGAACATATTTGTAAGCATTTCTTAGAACCGTCATCCACAGCACGTATTTTGACGCACTGCAACACAGGATCTTTAGCTACTGCAGGTTATGGCACAGCTCTAGGTTAGTAGCTATTGTACTTAGTTGTATTTAGTGGTGTAATACAGGGGGCAAAGGCCCCCTTGGTTTAGCCCTCCCAGTAACACTAGTTAGTTAAATTGGGCTGCTCTGCTCTGGGGCCCCTGGGTTTAGTCAGTAAGCGCTTATAGCCATACGTTAGTGGATAGATCCAGTGGTGGGAAAAGGACCTTGGTTTAGCCCTCCTAGGAACACTTGGTTGTTGCATTGGGCTGCTCATGCTCTGGGGCCTTTTAAACTCTGGGCTCCCAGGATTTAGTCAGTAAGCGCTTATAGCCATTAAGTCAATGGATAGATCCAGTGGTGAGAAAAGGACCTTGGTTTAGCCCTCCTAGGAACACTTGGCCGTTGCATTGGGCTGCTCATGCTCTGGGGCCTTTAAAGCTCTGGGCCCTGTGGGTGTAGCCAGTAAGCGCTTATAGCTATTATGCCAATGGTTAGATTGCCAATGATGCATATATATTAATGTTATTAGTAATGTAAATTCTCATGTTTTTGTTTTCTTTAAGGTGTTATTCGAGCTTTAAATGAAAGTTCCCGACTAGATCATGTCTACTGCACTGAAACACGTCCATATAATCAGGGTTCAAGGCTGACATCATATGAGTTGGTCTATGAAAAGATTCCAGCTACGTTAATAACCGATAGTATGGTGTCATTTGCAATGAAACAAAAGAAAATAACTGGTATAGTATATTTATGTTGGGAACTGTAACTTATTTACAGGCACAGTTGGTGTGCCATATGTTATTGCCTTTATTAATACACTTAACTATCTCTAAAGTAAATCATTATGTTATTGCTTTTATTAATACACTCAACTCTCTCAAAAGTAAATCATTAATTTTTTTCATAGCTGTTGTTGTAGGGGCAGACCGGGTCGTTGCCAATGGCGACACGGCAAACAAGATCGGAACGTACCAACTTGCAATTGCTGCCAAGTATCACAACATTCCATTTTATGTAGCAGCTCCCAGCACATCATGTGACCTTTCTCTCACTTGTGGTGATGGAATAGTCATTGAAGAGCGCCCTCACACTGAAGTAACTTTTTTTAAAGATCAACAAATTGCAGCATTGGGTAAGCACTAGTTTGACAAAAAGTGTGATGTGCCCAAATATGGTATTGATGTCATCGTGTCCATATATGGGCACGTCGCATTTTTTTTGTCTCATAAGGTTTGATAAGTATAGTTAAGTTCTGTCAACATTATCAAACTATCAATGTACCCATATAGAGACCCAAATTTATCGAGACTGCAAAAGAGTGATGGCGCATCTTCAATGTCATTTATATTTGTTTACAGGAATCAATGCGTGGAATCCCGCTTTTGACGTCACTCCAGCAGACTTAATCACGGGCGGTATAATTACAGAAAAAGGAGTGTTTAGACCATCAGAATTAAAACAGAAACTAAAAGTGAAGTGTGAAGTCTAAAAATAAATTATCTAATAATGGTGGAGGTACTAATAAAAGGATAGTCTTCCGAGAAACTGTTTAAAAATGTACTTGTACAGTACCGCCTTCACACTTTCCGTAATTCATTATTGAACTTTTCTCAAATGGTAAAGCATTCCATATAAATTATTAAATATACAGTATTAGGGTAGTTTATGTTTGGTTTCTATTTTTGGGGTTTTATTTTAAGGAATCATGTGCCTAAGTAACTAAAGAGTGTATTAATAATTTGCGCTAAAGTAAAAAAGTTTAAAATACAGTTATTTTCTTATTATATTAACACACTATTAACAAATCAGTTGTGATCTAGTCTTATGTTTTGTTCCGAGTCGTGTTATCAGCATTTAAATTATTTGCGGAATTCAGTGGCATAACGGCTATGAGCACTCACTCGCTAAACCCAGGAGCCCCTGAGCAGAGCCCAGAGGAAACAACAGGCTTTGAAATACGTCGAAAAAGGCTGAAAACATCTAAGAGCTTCAGTGTTGTAGAGCCAATCGGGGATTCTGAAGCAGGGGCCTTAGGCTCTGTGTTACACCACTGGCGTAATTCTGGATCTACCATAGGCATCAGCTATGTTAGCTGACTGTCAAATGCCATTCCCTCTTGCTATTCAGGATTAATAGGTAAGTTCATTGTATTTTGAATTCAAATTCACAAAATATCAAAACACTGACTTGAAAATGTTCAAATTAATTTAATATTAGCACACATGATAGTACACTAAACTATTGCACACACACACACACCATAAACAAGGCAAACATAAAATTCAAACTACTAATTAATTATGGATTCTACAATTGCATCCCATGGAATCGGAGAGTAATAACGCATAACAGAGATATCCATGCATATTTCCAGCAAATCTGTGAAAAGCTGTCTACACTATCAAACTTTATGTGGAAAAGAAAATGTGCCCATATATGGACATGATGATGTTATATTACTACCATATTTGGGCACATCACACTTCTTTTGTCAAACTAGTTTGATAGTGTAGACAGGGCTTAACGCTTGTTTTCTCTTTGGTGCCACACAATGCAACCGTGAAGTTTGAAATAGTTAAAAACATCTTAAAACTTTAAAATTATTCCATAATTTACTAAATTTGGTTTGAAAATATTCAAATTCTAAATTATAAATACTACTGAAGGTGAAACAATTACACTGTTAATATATAATGGTGTAAACAAACAATACATATTGCAATGGAATGATCCAATATACAAAAAACTTTGTTCAACCTCATTGTAATGTACTGTGTATGTGTAATAAAGTAATAACAATAAATGTATAACCACACTATCTTTTTTTCCGCTGCTGTTTAGAAAAGTGCACAAAACCTGAAGACAACAAGGAGAAGAACTTGTAGCCTAAGATCATGGCCTGGAGAATAGTACCACTGCTAGAAAGGTCACCAAGCCTTCGAGAAGACCCTTTAGGCCAACATAATGACTGGAGCATAGTACCACTACTAGAAAGGTCACCAAGCCTTTGAGAAGACCCTTAGGCCAACATCATGCCTGGAGAATAGTACCACTGCTAGAAAGGTCACAAAGCCTTGGAGGAGACTCTGCAGGCCACTTGACCCTGCAGGCTACTTGGCCTGCAAATACAGCCCTGACTTATATAAATGACTAGGTAAATACAATTGAATAGAGAACACTACATCAATTTTTGGTTACTATACTATAATTTAAATGAGATAAATTTTCAGTTATCTTATGTTATGTATAAACATGCTAAAATTATGTTTATATATCACTTATTTTTTTTATCTTCTGTGCCACTATGTAATCGTGCTTTATTTAATTAATACTTCATTTTGTTGCACACAGTATTATAATAACTTATTTCATAAATAATTAAATTAAAATGTTAAAATTGAAATAATTCAAAATATTGCAATTTCGATGGCGTATCTTTAACTTACATACAGTACCTACTGTAGCTAAAATCAATTTCGTCGTTTAAAATGGTTAAATTTAAAAGTTACATTAATGTGAATATCATTTACCATAGGCCAATATAAACATAATTTTGTGCAGCATCTCCAAACAACAATTGTTATACTCGCTGCTTTTTGATTTACTTTTGTTGATGTATCGATGTACTGTATACATTTTTTGAAAAACCTAAGGAACCACACGAAATATTGCAAATATTATTCCCGTATTGTTATAATACTATAGTATTACTAATAATATTTTGTACCACATTTGGTCAGTGTTGGAGATATATATTCACAGATTAATCTTGTTGTTCCGTTGTTACGTTTTTCCTTCTTCTTACTGTCCCTTCATCATCCTCAATCGTTTCAACTGTCCCTATGTTTTCAACTTCTTCAGGTTCAGATTCACTACAACTATCTTCGTCAATTTCTTCATCTACCTCGTCCTCATGATCATATTCTTCTTCTTCTTCGCTTGATGCACAGTTGTCGCTACATTCAATTTGTGAGTCGCTTTCTTCCTCCATATCTTCATCAATATATTCATCTGCATCATCTTGTGCATTTTCAGATTTTTCTTCATTATTTTCTAAGAAATTTGAAAAACAATTATACACACATTTGATGCATAGTTAAGATTGTTTTAGGGGATCTATATTTCATAAAAGAATACATAAGAATGTCTTGGGGGGTTTTAGAGAGAGGAAGCAGATTGAGGGACAATCTATAGATACTAAAGCTTGCCTTGCCAAGATAGGAACTCATAACAGTCCTTTGATCTTATGTCTGACTGCGACAAATACCAACAGTACTGTACTATGTAGATAATTCTCTGCTGCAGCATTTGTTAAGGGGCGTGAAACTGATCATGTCGCAGCCACAGATAAACCCTTTGATCTATGGAGCTCAGTATCCTGTTGTTAGATTGCCTTGCAAAAACATAACTTGGCAGCGCTTTAAGTACTGAATCATTTTAAATGTAGTATGCTAAGTTTTGAATTTTATCATGCCATAAACAGAGTATCTAATATTCTCGACTTCCTTGAGCTAGAATAAACGGCATATCAGTAAAGGCCATTGTATTCTAATAATGGTAGGGCCCATTTATACACCACCAGGCTTATACAAGAATATACATTCTGTGAATACAGCACATGGTTTATTTCTGGATTGTTTTTAGCTTACCGAACATTTCAGAAGACATTGATATTCCCATAGTGGTCATCATTTCCATCATCTTGGCCATAGTCCTCTCTGTTTGTTCTAATCTACTTTGTAACACCGCTACTTCTGCCTCCGCTTGAAACAAAGAAATACAACATGGAGTAAAATACGATAAGTAAAACACAGTGTATAAGCATAGGCACCATGACTGCACCAGTCACAATGTGCCTATGCTTTAATACTGTGTCTTTTTTTCATTGGATTTTAGGTGATCAAGAACATTTTTCTAATTTTTTTTAATCATTCAGTAACGTATCTTCTAAGAATATTTTACAGTAATTTGATTTCACATACAACCTTACGTTAAGAAGTTATGGTTTTTTATTTAACTTGGTGTCCTGAAATCCCCAGAAAACGCTATGTTATTTCTGATACGCTTCCCTGTACAGCATTGGATGTATTCCGTTTTCAAAAAAAAAGGCCTATAATAGACACTACAAGACATAGGTTCCAGTTTAAAACTAAGGACCATTATGAATTTAAATTTGTTTGTTATTTGCTTACAATTAGACTTAGCTGCTGCTGCAGCCCTTTCTAAATTGGCACCTGTTGTTGTGGAGGTTGGTTTCACGCCATACCCATGTTTTCGTAGCTCCTCCGACAGACGTTTCTGCAAGATCTCTTCTTCCTCACGTAGTCTCCGATCCACACTGGTGGGATTGTGTGCATCTCGTTTTTGTCTTCCTGTCAGAGGATTTTTAGACGGTTTTTCTTTCAAGAAAACCTTCAAAAAAAGCAGATTGGTAGAATACATTTTATTCATTTACAATTACAATTGTAATTACATTTATAATTTATAGACTGCTAGTACCAACAAATAAAGAATTTGAAAGGGCTTTGAACCTGACAAATAAAAAAGTAACACTCATCTTAACAGTTTAAATACAACCGGTTATTGTTTTTAGATATAATTATTATTAGAATGTGTGATATAAACAAATTCAGAAACTACTATTTGATTAAAAAAAACCCACCTTATAAATGACAAACACAAAGTAAACCATAATACCAACAGCATAGACTGGTAAAATAGTGCCCATTACACCCTTGTAGCCTGGTTCCTGCACCTTACCAGGACCAAAGGTAGCACGCTCTGGCATAGAATCTGAAATTATTAAATTAAACAATGTCGATTTTAAAAATTAGCATGTGTGGTAATTTTTTGCAAAGCCAATAAAGGCCTAGGAGACTAAAATATCAATTGTAATGTGAAAACTTACTTTGTCGATGGGCACTAGCTGGGCCTTGGAATGGCGGGCGCCCTCGCATTTGAGGGGGAATATCTAGGTAAAAAAAGTTTTTGTTAATAATATTATAAATAAGATTAAAAATATACAAAAAATAGGCTATATTTTGGGATTGATGAATTTGAGAACCGAAACAAAATAAATAACTTTTTTAAGACTAGGACTGACGAAATGCATTTTGATACGGCATGCTATAAATAATTCAGCATATGCTCCTAACTCGTTAGCTAGGCCTATAAACTATCTCTCTCCTCCACCATCGACACTGCCTACCATTACCACCCCACACACCCTAAAGTCTCTAGCTAGGGCCTAGGCCTAGCCTACTAGAGCCTACTCATTAATGCTGCCCCAAAAACCTACATGGAATACTCACCTTCTAATGAATTTTGCGTGTTTTGTTTCGTATCTGGACCTCCAAACCATTGTCGAAATAATTTACTAAATAAAGATGGGTACAACACTAAATTACATCCAATTATAATAACAAAAACAAACGCAGCAGTGTGTTGTATCGCCATTTTTATTTTTTGTTTCGCGTGAAAAAAAAAATGATAAAGGGCGCCCTCATTCTTTTTCTCGTTCTTTTTCTTTGCCAAGCTTCAAGATGGCTGACCAGGTAAAATAATTTTCTAAAATAAACTTGATTATTTTGTGATTTCGTTAGTAAATACGAATATCGGTAGTAGAGTAAATTAAAACTGAATCACTATAGATATATGATTATATAAATTTAGATTATTTAATTTATAAATAAGTGGTTTAAATGAGCGCCAAAACACGGAACTAATTTACACGTGACGAGAGTCGGTGGCTGTTACTTTAGTTGGTGAATTCGGCCGCTGCCTTGTTGCGTGCGGTGGGCTGTATTGCAACATGGCATTCATTTGCCATGCCTAGCTAGGCCTAGTGTATATTAGATTAGTAGTTACTGTGTATTAATGCACATAATAGTTAGAATGACTAAAATAGCCTAATCATCTTTTATTCTTCTAGCCTAGCCTACTGTACAGGCCTAGGCAGATTTATTTTTAGTATATATATTATTGCATAAATTAACTTTTTAAAATTTGATTGATGGTTCAAATTCATTATTTTTAACAGAACGAGAAAGCTTTTCAGAAGCAACCAACCGTGTTCCAGAACCGAAAGCGTGTTTTAGGCGCAAAAGTTAAAAAACAACGTCTGGTCAGAAATGTCGGTCTGGGTTTCAAAACGCCAGTTGAGGTAAGCATCTATTTTGTTATGTAGGTTATGCAATTTCCAATTGTCTGATGTTTGCTTTCCAGATTGCTTTTATTAACTCAGAACAGGGTGCAGTAGTGTTTTCGTGCAAATGATGTTTCTCACGATGGTCTTCTTATAATTTCTAATGATGATATCATACAGATTTTTCTGATGCACAAATCTCTACCAATACTACCATTGAAAACTTTAATGATGCCCACACACAACAGCAACGTACCAATTTTCTCCAAAATGTTGTTTTGAATGCTACTCCTTTCAACAACAAAAATTAATACTGGATTTTAATTGATTAATAATTGTAAAATTGTTGTATGTAATATTCTATTGTCCATTATGGAAACCATCTTGTGTGTAAAATGCTTACAAAAAACATTGTATTAGGCACTATAATATAAAACTACAATTATTGTATGTTATATTAAACAAATGTCTTTATTACATTTTAATTAATTTATACAAATGTTTTGGTTTAGGCAAAGGAGGGAACTTACATTGATAAGAAGTGTCCGTTCACCGGTAATGTTCACATCCGAGGCCGAATCCTCAATGGATCAGTTGTCAAAATGAAGATGGACAAAACAATTGTAATCCGACGTGACTATCTTCACTACATCAAGAAATATAACCGTTTTGAAAAGAGACACAAGAACCTGTCTGTACATCTGTCTCCTTGCTTTAGGTGGGTCACAATTCATTTAGTACTGGGCTGTTTTCCTAACAATAATTTATATGAAATACATTATTTATTGTTCATGAGGATTTTTTCGAGGGAGGTGTTTATTTAAAGTGGGGCGGTGTTTATTCAAAGTGGGGTGGTGTGTTTTCGTGCAAATGATGTTTCTCACGATGGTCTTCTTATAATTTATAATGATGATATCATACAGATTTTTCTGATGCACAAATCTAAAAAATACTACCATTGAAAACCTGAATGATGCCCATACACAACAAATTTTCCCCAAAAAGTAAAAATTATTTGTAGACATATTGAAGAATTATCCTGGATTTTTTCCAAGGGAGGTGTTTATTCAAAGGGGGCGGGCGGTTTTTAATGAAAGTGGGGCAGGGTGTTTATTCAAAGTGGGGCAGGGTGTTTATTCAAAGTGGGGCAGGGTGTTTATTCAAAGTGGGGCAGGGTGTTTATTCAAAGTGGGGTCTTTAATAAATTAATAAATACGGTACAGTGATTAAAAAGTCCTTACACACTTGATTAATGTAATTGTAAAGGTATGCGTTTTGTTAACAATTTTAAATCACAGAAATTCTGAGATAAGATCAACATTGCAAACTACAAGATAGGCTGTTAACTGTGCCATTCAATGTTCTATTTCAGAGATGTGAAACTTGGTGATTTCGTAACTGTTGGCGAGTGCAGACCACTCAGCAAGACTGTAAGATTCAACGTCCTTAAGGTGAACAAAGCTCCTGGCTCCACTAAGAAACAATTCCAGAAGTTTTAAACAAATGATAGTAACTTTATTATGTACATTCATGATGGATTGAATAAAGTATCCGATTGACAAAGTTTTGCTTGAATTTTGTTTTTATTATGGTCTCTGGTAGATTGATAAATTATATTTAATAGTCTACTTACAAAAATAGTAGTACCCAACCTAATGTAAATATGTATGAGTGTAATTTACAGTGTTGTACTTTAGCAAGCATTACTAATTTCTAAATGATAATGATAATTCTGTGCAATAAATGGTGTTGCCGAACACACTTTTTGCAGGCTACTGCTATTGGGAAGGCTACTGTCGTGGGCCAAGTTACTGCTATTGGACAGGCTACTACTGTCATAAAAAAGGCCCAGGCCGCTGCTATACATTTTCAAATGTGCCAATTGATGATGCAATATTCTCTGAACATTTTTAGTTGGCATTTGCAAGTTTCATAAACACATCTTTAGGAAAATAATACGACTGCCATTGTTCTGTTTCAGTCAGATTAACAGCACCAAGTGACGTGTAGAATTTAACAGCTCTGTTGTTTTTTGGATGATTTACCCATTCCATGCCGCCACATCCATTTTGTACACCAATCTAGAAAGTAAACAAATAGCACTAAGTTAGACTTAAGTCTAGATAGTGTACCGTAAAGCCTTCAAAAAGTGGTTTACAAAAGTAATCTCGAAAAGAAGCCCACCCAAGAGTCCTAAAACAAGAAGCCCACCCAAGAGTCTTAAAAAAATAAGCCCACCCAAGAGTCCTAGAAGAAGAAGGCTAATGAGCTTTTTTTCGAGGTTTAAAGCTCTGTCTACACTATCAAACTTTATTCGGAAAAAAAGTGTGACGTGCCCAAATATGACGTCATCGTGTCCATATATGGACACATGGCATTTTGTTGACATAATGTTTGATAGTGAAGACAGAGCTAGTTACTTGTTGAACTAAAAACTGAGGCTTTATTTATCAAATCAGTTAAATGGAATTACTGAATGTACGTCCTGGATTTTAAAAAGCATCTTTCATAGACCAAAACCTATACATTCTGTTAAACATCATAGTAAAGGTAAACTTGCCTTTGACAGTTCTTGCAAAAATGATTTTCCAAACCCATGGCCTAAAATTTTTAAATGAAATCAAATATTTCAGGTGTACAATGTTTATCATTTAGAGCTTGAGATGTTGCGAGAAAGTTAAATGTCTGTACAAACTCAAATTGTATTTGACAAAAAAATGTAATGTGCCCATATATGCAACATGTTGATGTAATATCACTACCATATTTGGGCATATCACTACCCATACTTGGGCACATCACACTTTTTTTTGTCAAAGTAGTTTGATAGTGTAGAAAGAGCTTTACGCTACGCACCAATTGATTAATACTGTAATTGTAGACCTATTCCATTTTATAAAATATTTAAAAAGTGCTGTTATAGTAGTTAATACTATAATTGTCCTAAAAAACATGGCAATTTAAATATACAGTATATTTTAAGCCTTTACCTCTGTATTGCTCATCTATAAATAAATCCTCCATAAACAACCGTTTTCCATGATACGAATTAAAAACTGGAAAGTATAATGAAAATCCAACAAATTTGGAGTCTTCTTCGTCAGTTTCAGCTATCAACAAGTTTATAAACTTGTTTTCACTTTTACATTCTTTAGCAAAGTCTTCAAAAAGATTTTTGAAGAAAATAAAAAAAATATTAGCATGAGCATTTATAACAAGAATCGTCATGTAAATTTGCCGTATGAAGAGTTTAAAAATTTTATTCATCTATCTATCAAAATCAGGCTTACCTTTCTCAGATAATGTAACCATGTGTTCATTATCCAAAAACCTAGCAAGATCTTTAATTTTGTTAAAAATCAAATTGCTATCTTTTTCTGTTCCTTCTCTGAATATTATTTTCGGTGTTATGGACATTGTGGCTGAAAGAATAAAGGTTACAATTACTTTACAGAAGTTAAAACGAATATACACCGATCATTGTTATTGGTAAAAAAAATTAAATAAAGAGCTCTCCGCTTACTATTATCAAAGAATATAATATATATCACAAGAATGAGTAATCCGCGATTTTCCCTGTAACAGTAATATTGTCAATGTGGTAGGGCGCCGCCATAAGTGTGGATGTATCTGGGATGTATACAACTTTTGGTGACGGTTTCAATAATCAAAGGCTAGACCACCGGTAGTATTTTCATGATAAAAAATGTTATCAACTACATGCCAACATCATGTTAAATACTATTTGGATATTTAATTGATCGTTTTATGCAATTTATTTAGTAAAAACTGCCGTATAAACAGTTTGCTTTATCAACCGGGCGCTACGATAGCGTGACCGGGCGGCGATTTTTTTTTTCGTACATAAGTTGGGGACCCCCTCATGAAACGTCACAAAATAAACATGAATAATTCATCAGTTAAATTTTCTTGTTCCGTGTGCACCCAAGCGTATAGCAACAAGAAGTGATTACACAAGTGCGGTACGATTCTAGGCCTATCTCCGCTGTTGAAGAATAGCGGCGTTTTGTGTGGATTGTCGAAATAATCGGCCTTTAGTTTATGGTGTTTTTAATATAATTTATTACTAAAGAATTACGTGTTAAAATTATAGTTTCTATTAATACTATTAGGCCTAATTATTAGTCTCTAAACCCATGTCTATTCTTTAGTAGCTGTGTGGATGTGTGTGACGTGTGTGTGTGTTAGGTATGACCAAAGATAGTTAGTTACACTATCTTTGGTATGACACAATCCGAGTAATAAGTCAGCAAAATTAAACAATAAACATTACACAAAAATACATTTTTTATTCTCGTGGGTCAAATCTTCCCATCTCATGTGTTCATACGCGCATTTTTAAAGTTCCTTTGAGTACATTGCATATTGTTTGATAATTGATAGCAGAATTAAAAAAATACAGTACACAAATTATACACATTCTTTATTCTTGTGGGTCTAAGCTTTCTTTGGGCTATGTCCAAGAACGCTTGGGTGCACACGGAACAACAACTGCGATACGATTCTTTCTACAATAATAGGCCTAGGATTCTAGGTCAATTCACGTGATTGCCTTCGCGCACTCTATTCTTCACACACGTCACACGTCCACTATGCAAAATGTGTCGAGGCTAATCGACAGCTAGGCAAGACATTAAACTAAGTAGTAATTGGACATAGCCCAAAGACACAAGTCACACACACCCACTACTCTAGAATATACAGGGGTTTAGAGACTAGTAATTAGGCCTAATAGTATCAATAGGAACTATAATTTTAACACGTAATTCTTTAGTAATAAACTATATTAAAAACACCATAAACTAAAGGCTGATTATTTCGACAATCCACACAAAACTCCGCTATTCTATTATGAAATCAGCGGAGATAGGCCTAGAATCGTACCGCACTTGTGTAATCACTTCTTGTTGCTATACGCTTGGGTGCACACGGAACAAGAAAATTTAACTGATGAATTATTCATGTTTATTTTGTGACGTTTCATGATGGGGTCCCCAGCTTATGTACGAAAAAAAAAATCGCGACCGGGCGTGTTGGTGTTTACGCGTTTTTCACGAAGGATAGTTTAATAATATTCCTATATTTAACTTGTTTCTGGTAAAACAAATAAATGTTAATGACATTTAACATTTTCTCCTATTAATAACATGTGTTTTATACTAATTTATATCATAAAAACAATACTTAATTTACCGGGCGTAGAGTAGTACACGGCAATGGTAAAGAATATGCCGTGCTGAGTAATATTCGTTGATTTTTGGTGTTGCTGTGTTAGGCCTTTTTTGTGAACTAACTTAGCATGTTAGTAAATAATTATTTGTAAAAGTGAATAAACACTAGTTTGTTAATAAATATGTATTATAAAATAGTTTACAATTGCAAAAACTATCATCATAATTCTATTTAATGTGACATGTATCATGTCTATTAAATCAAGTCTTATTTAGTATGTATACATCCGCCCTTATGAGGGCGGGCATCACTCACTGGAGCTCTGTTATAAATTTCTCATGCAAAAATCGCGGAATACTCATTCTTGTGATATATTCTTTGCTATTATCGATTAAAAAGTTGAATCTGGGTAACAGTAGGCCTATTTAATCAAAGAACAAGTATAAAAACGAAGATCCGTCGCTATATTGGTCAACTCGCTCGCGTTACGTGTACGTCTTAACCCCCCACAACCAGTGGCGTATCACGGGTGGGGTGGGGGGGGGGGGGGGGGGTCCCTCTGATTTGATTATAAGAATAAACTATTATTCTGACAAAAATTGAACTGCAAACATAATTCTTTCGAGTGTTTGTTTATTTACATATCATATCATTCCATTCAGATCATTTTTTTTAAATTTTCATTTATACATCTATTCAACCTTGTTTTTGCAGTTTATGACTTGGCATTTGTATGTCTTCCTACGCTACGATTATATAGTTCCACATGCCATGTGCTTTTTTCTCTAAGATATATATTTATTATAAGTGCCAAATCCCAAATAATGTTTTTTTCTCGATATTATTCAAATTTGTTAAAGAAAAAGCACACATACCATAAAAAATATCCATGTATTTCATTTTTGGAACAGAATATTCCGTGATATAACTTTAGTTACCATTTTGTGATATGATGTCATCGTAAGCCAATCAACGCTGAGCTTTCCTACGATTTGCATTCTGGCTGATTTGATTTGATTGGTTGATGCATGGAGAACTGATTTCTCCATGGTTGATGCCAATCATCACCCGCTACGGAATGTTTTCTCTCGCGCGTGTACAGTACCATGAACTCACATGGTCTCTCTGATCGTTACTACACAAAGTTAGAGCAATGAATTCCGAATTCCGTTAAGTAAACAACTTTATATATTTTATAAGCATTTAATAACATGTTTTATTGATATTTCCAATGGTGATAAAATAAATTACTAAAAAACGTAATTATATGTAATTATATTTTAACCAAACATGGCACAGTTAATACTAATTGTCGATTGAGGCCGCAAATTGTTTTACTTCTTTCGTGGCTAAAAACGATCATTTTTGACGATATTAGGCCGCGCCTATAGACCCTATATTTCGAAAAACTACAAGTTAGATTTCGTAATTCTTTCTTTATTGTAATATTAATACAACTTTAATTAATTAATACACATACAAACAGATAATGTTTATTGGTTTTAATTCTGCATCGTTCCCTATAAGACAACATGACTATGAAATCCTAGAACATATATTGATCAGGTGTATATACAGGTAATGACACTAATTTTGTCGGCAAATTGGCAATTCCTGGATACGTCACTGACCCCCACGATGCGCCCTAGCTCCAAACTTTAATTAGTTACGGTACATTTAAGCAGAGACTTACCTGTTGTTGTAGAGACTGTATAAACGAACCGTGCCAGAACAGGTGTGCAAAAAGAACCTTAACAGTAGATTTCCAGTCTTAACTATCACCGATAAAACAAACTGACCTTAGTATTACTGTATTATCTTAATAATCACAAAGGTGGATATACTTATCGTATTCTCCTATTGGAAACCGGCAGCCTATCTACCAGTGTTACTATAGATGGATAGTTCCAATTCCTATCTGACGTTCACTGACTGGCAGTGGTACAAAGCAGACTGATTTAATCTCATTTGTCAACGATCGTATTCCGTATACGATAGAATGTTACAATCCAAAGTAACAATTTGACCCTTACCATAATTGACCATTCCTATGCTAAATAGCAATACATAACTGCTGTAGCGTCGTTACAAAAGAAAAGGCTTGATTGGCAATTTTTGCCGATATTTCTGGTACTTATAAATCGTAAACAGAGCGAATGCAAGCGCAACACAAGTAAGTTGAGCATTAAACTGTCAAGCTGCAGCAGAAGTACCTGCTACCTGGCTGTCCGTGTAGTTCTCATCTCTTAAGCTGTCCACACTATCAAACTTTATGTGACAACAAAAGGTGATGTACCCATATATGGATATGATGATGTCATATCACTACCATATTTAAAGATGTATTGTCCCTTTGACTAATTCCAAAAAAATTTTAAAAAAAGATTTTAAAAAAAACTGGGTCACTTTGAAGTATCATAATAGTTATTAACTTTCACTAAAAATGAGTCGGGAAAAAAACCATATAACTGAAATACAGACATTTTTTTGTTCAAAAAATAACTGTAACTTCCAGTCAAAGTTTTCGATCAAAACATATCTCATAATGCCAAAACGCGCTTGTTTGGCTCATCTGTATGCATAATCATAAAATTTCTTCCCGATCTGTGTGAAAACACCTTCTCAACCGTGACGAGTTGTAAACAATCCTAATTAGCATCATGCATAATGCATACTCGTGGTTTGAAATCTTTGTTTACTTTCGCTCGCGGTGATTTTTCAGACGAAATGTAATCAAATTAATTTACCTGTTAATTATGTAAACTTGTTGTTTTTGGCTTGACTTTTCGACTTAAAGTGAATAACTTTAATATTACTTTGATATGGCCAATTTAAATTTAGAATATTTTGACCTTCATTTTTTGTGTTTCAAGGGACAATACATCTTTAAGCATCACCACCATGTTTGGGCACTTTTTATGTCAAAATAGTTAGATAGTTTAGACAGAGCTTAATAATGGTTCTGTTTATTGATTGATTTGGTAACATTTATTTAATAAGCAATATGCCTTTAGAAAGAAGAAAGTTAACAATTTCTACATTAATAATGTAATATTAATTCAATTCAATAATGATAGTAAATGCGGAGTTTGCTCAAGATAGCAATAACGTTTTCTAAAAGGTAGACTTCTGCAAACTTGTTTTTTTGCAGTTTGCTGAAGTTTGTCAATTGCATAATCTACAGTATCTGGCCTACACTTTGGACATTTTGTCATGATCAACTTGAAGCTTGCTCGAGATCGAAATCTCGAGCAAGATTTCTAATTCTACAAACTTGTTTTGTAGTTTTCCGAAGTTTGTCAACTGCATGGTGTATCTGGCCTAGGCCTATACACTTGAAATGAACGGTTGTCATGATGAGTTTACTCGAGTGTGCAAACAAAAGTTTACATTTTGTAGGAAAGTTTATAAGAATAAAGTTTCATATTTTATAAATTCGCCATTTTTATAAACACATCCTTAGGTAGATAATAAGCATGCCATTTTTCAGTTTCTGTTTTGTCGACAGCGCCATGTGACTTGTAGAATCTAACAGCTCCGTTGTTTTCTGGATGAGTTAGCCATTCCATGCCGGCACAACCTCTTTGAACACCAATCTAGAAAGTAAAAAAATAGCACTATGATATTAGACTAGGTCACTTGATTAATATTAATAATAATAAGATTTAGACAGCGCACATATCCACTAAAGTCCTCAAGGCGCTGTGAAAACTATGAAACATATTAACCTTAAACCTAAATACTATTGATAAATTTGACAAATACCGAATAAAAAACAAAATCGAACCCACATCACTGCTTCCGTTTACCAGCAATTTAAGGTGCATAGACTAGCCAGTACACAACTCACAGGTGTTCTCAGTTTAAAATACTGGCTATTTTGAAAACTGACAAGATTATACATGTTTTCACCAATTTTAACATTTGGATCCGCCATCATAACATTCTTTATAGTCCATAACAATATTTTCTATTATATAATAATAATATTTCTCTATTTCCTCCATGATTATAACATTATTAAATTCTGTAGGCCTAATTGTTTTAACAGTATACGGAATAGAACCCCTGCGCTGGGACACCCCCACCCCTCCCATTCAGGGGAGGGGACACCTATATTGAGGGATACTTTCCCGTAAAGTTAACGAGGAGAACATGTTAACACGAGGCCACATTTATATTCGGTGGACACCCCTATTAAAGAGACAAGAGACACCTTTTTTTTTGGGTATAAAATGTGTGGGTTCTACAATTCAAGATTAAAGTATTTAATACTTGCCTTTGACAGTTCTTGCAAAAATAATTTTCCAAAGCCATGCCCTAAAATAGAAAGAAAAAAGTATAAATTCCAAGGACCGGTTTATTAAATGTATATGTTTTCTGGCCTAATTATGAGCTGAGTTGTTGGTAAACTGTACATCGATAATCCTACCTCTGTATTGCTCATCTATAAATAAATCCTCCATGTACAATCGTTTTCCATAAAATGAATTAAAAAATGGAAAATATAATGAAAATCCAACAAATTTTGAGTCTTCCTCGTCAGTTTCGGCTATCAATAAGTTTATAAACTTGTTCTTAAGTTCTTTTTCCAAATCTTGAAAATTTAAAGAATATTAGTACTTAAAAGGTAGCCATGCATATGAGGGTCCACATTGTGTTTGGGAAATGGCTCAAATGGGTTTAAATCCACCAGCAGAAACACATTCTTGCTAAACCCTATTTTTAGTTTAAAATTGGGCTAGTAGGCCTACTTTTGCCGATTTTCCACTAGGCGAATGTGGTCGCGCGAATCGAAATCGTCTTATACGCATGCGTATTCGTATTTTACACGAACCGGCTTTACATTATAAAGTGGGTTAATATTTGCAGATAGCTAGCATCAAATATTTGTTAAGTATAAGTCATGTGAGACTATACAAGCATATATACAATTAAGTGAGGTTTCATTCAATTATAACTTATAACTAATAACGTATAATAACTAGCCTACCTTTTTCAGTTAATGTAACCAAGTTTTCACTACCCGAAACCTTAGCAAGATCTTTAATTTTGTAAAAGATAAAAGTGCTGTCTTTTTCTGTTCCTTCCCTAAATTTTATTTTTGGTGTTACGGACATTTTGGCTGAAATGATACAAAGAATATTTTAGTAATTTAAGACTAACGGACGAACATGGACCATAACAGATTTCATTCTGATACCGATATACATGAACGCAACAAACAAAATCAACATAGATCCCGATAAATTGGTAGAAATACATAAAGATATTATATAATAATTATCTGTATGGGTACAATAAAGTTAGCAGAGACTTACCCACTTGTTGTCACTGTAGAATTGATAAGCAGTTGATTTTCAAATCAGATCACTGCGATACAATAATAACACACTGACCTGGCCACATAATTGATATCTGTATATACTATCTATCGCAGTCTTATCGCATATATATTGTACAGAAGGGTGGCGGTACTATATAACCATATGATTGTATTTCTGATGGCGGCCGCCTCATACTGATGCCGACCGCCAGATTGTAATTAAAGTTTCAATTCAGCAACCGGATAGTTAAAAGTGTCGGCCGCCAAATGAACCGCGCCGGTCGGCCCACAATTTGAAAAATCATATAAAATGTGGCCCGAACGGGCTTCCGTAATATTTGAACCAGTGTTACGCATTTTTTTGTCAATAAAGTAACAATATGCGGGTTTATTCAATCAATCTGTCGACGGTTACGGCCGCCGCGTGTCCGTTTTGAACAGCTTCTATTCACACGTCGGCGCCGTTTGTTAAAAAATAGTACGAGTATTGAAAGGCAAAAGACATGGAAGACGTCTTTAGCCGTCCATATACGGAACAAGTGTGTATGACGTGGGCACGCTATCACAGTACGCGCAACGCAAGTCACCTTTGTGCGCCGCCGGCCCCACGTGCAATTATTCATTCCTGCTATATACCAAGTATTGTACCTGATATATATTACATATTTCAATAAAACACAGCAAGTCTACAAAATATTATTAGCTTTATATTTATTTTCAGATAAAATATATTTTAACATATAACAATATATTTATAATATATTGTTAAAGTTACAAGTAAAAGGACTGCATTTAGAAGTACTGTAGAAGATTATTGATATAATAGATAATTGTATATCTACTCTAATTTTTATAATGTAAAATAATTATTAATACTGTATTACATGCTACTTCATACTTAAGTAATTACTTAAGAATATTTAAGAATTTGCAATTTTCATAAACACATCCTTAGGTAGATAATAAGAATGCCATTTTTCAGTTTCTGTTTTGTTGATGGCGCCAAGCGACTTATAAAATCCAACAGCTATGTCATTATCTGGAAGCGTTGTCCACTCCATACTATGGCAACCTTTTTCAACACCAATCTGCAATGAATCAATTTGGAAGTAAACAAAAAGAACGCACACAGAAAGATTAACACCCAAGATTTTCTTGCTAAAATAATCATTGTGGGCATACTGTGTCTATGGGGCCAGGATGATGGGATGGGTGGGGTAGATGAACTGGAGGTGGGGGTGATGAACGGGGGTGTGATGGTGTTTGAACTGCAGGATCTGAAGTGGGGGTGCTGGAGGTTCTCAACTAGAGGTGGGGGTGTCTAAACTGGGGGATCTGAATTGAGAGGAGGGTGCTGGAGGTTCTCTTCTTTTCTGAAGTGATTATGGCTCACAATAAATGTACAGAATTACCTTTGTTATCTCACGAAAAAAGACCTTTCCAAATCCATTACCTAAAAAAGAGAACCAAATACATTTTTGGAATAAATTTCGATTTCTAGGCTTGAATGTGAATCAGTTTGGATTGTCACCAAGTAACAGGGACAAGAGGAAAATAATGGTAATTAAATTGTCTCAACCCCAGTTTTTCAAATCACTGAAAAAACAGTGTACAAATTACAAATAATTCAAAATGTATTACTTGAGCCTTGAGCATGTTTGGAGCGATGTGCGCTCTAGAAATTTTTATTATTATACTTAAAACTACCGTATAATTGTATAATAATAAACTTCCCTAACCCAGCCTGGTCCACTAAATTTGTAAAAAACTTGATGTAAAAGAGGTTAAGTTCCCTCCCACTATTTCAAAAACATAAATCTACAAGAAACCATTAATTTTTTCTACAAATCGCAAAACATAATTGAACATAATATACTGCAGTGACTACCTCTGTATTTTTCTTCTATAAACAAATCTTCTAAATACAACCGTTTTCCAGAGTAAGAACTAAAAAATGGGAAAAATAATGCATATCCAACAAATTTTGATTCTTCTTCATCAGTTTCAGCTATAAGCAAGTTTATAAACTTGTTTTCACTTGTGAATTCTTTGGCAAAGTCTACAAATAAAAAAATGTTATTCAATTAGTGATAATGTAAATCAAGGGATATGCATTGCATGAATAGCAAAATTATTATACTATTGTAATTAAATAACCTAAATTCCTCATGTATGAGATGTTGATTTTATCTCTGGGTCCCCACCCCCTCCTTTAGCCCTCTCGCCCACCCTTATTTCCAAATCTAGGATCTGCCCACTGTCTTTTTCATCAGTTATGGGAGGCAATTAGCTATTGAGGCTGAGGCTTAGCTGTTGAGCCAGAGGCTTAGCTGTTAAAGCGGAGGCTTTAGCTGTTGAGGCGTACACTAACCGTCTTCTGTTAACGTAACCATGTCTTCGGTATCCATAAACCTAGCAAGATCTTTAATTTTGTTTAAGATGAAGCGGCTGTCTTTTTCTGTTCCTTCCCTGAATATGAGTTTTGGTTTAGACATTTTGGCTGTGAAATTAACAAAGAATATTAACATTAGTATAGGCCTATAGTAGTAGTTGGGATCCTAGTAGCATATACTGTAGGACAAAAAGAAAAGAGAATTTCTGTGAACCAAAAAAAAAATGTCAATGATGTTGATTGTGTATCTTTTGCTTTATGTTAGTAAAGAATATAATATATGAGGTTTAATAACAAAACCTCCATGTTTGACCACTATGGCCCACCCAGCCAGGCAAGGCCGAGCCCAGGTGGAAGCAGACAGCAGAGTAGGGGAGGGGGTAGGCCTGGCCTAGCCTAGATTAGCTAATTGACTAAATACTAGGGACCCCGTTTACTGGTTAGTAGTTAGTAGATTATTTACTACTTTAATAATAGCTAGGACAGGTAGTCCAGCTATATGTGTTACTGTTACTTACATTACACAGATTGCTGGCCAACCCGGTTATATTAATATACTGTATTAGTAATACACTTTACTAGCCTAGGCCTACACTGTGATATAACAATTATTAAAATCATATGAAAAACACAGACAATGCAAACTTGACCACCAGCATAAAAACTACTGAACCGAATAAAATAAACAAAAATATTTTGTCAACAACGTGACGTGTACTACCACTGCGCATGTGCACTGGGGTTTCGTGTCTGGCGGAAGAAAGAAAAAACAAGAAGTGAGAGAGAAGATGTTGTTGTTAATTTTGACAATAAATAACCATTTATGCTAAAAAATATACTAGTAACCGGCGTAAATAATTGTAGGTTTATAGCCGGAAAAGGTTGACTATTTATATTTTGTTTTAGATAACCTTCATTATAGTATTAGTGAATTATTTGATAGGTGTTGAAGGCCAACAAACACACAAACTTCATCCCAGATTTCATGCTATGCCCGGCTGCAATGACCTGGTCCTGGATGCAGCCACTGTGTGTTTTTACAGAGAGATGGCCTAAAGTTGGTGGTTTTCTTCATCAATGTGCTAGCTATCATAATTCATACGGTTTAGATTTATCATGTTCATACTGATATTCAATTATTTTTTATCAAAGAATGGCTCTTGAAATTTAATTTATAATTGTATCAAAACAATTTTTCTAATTTTTTTCAATCATACAGGGACAGCCCAATCTTTGAAAAATATTTTTCAGTAAATTTTAAACAATTCTATATATAACATGGTGTCCTGAAAACCCTAGTATGTTTTTGTTTTTACGCTCAGCTGGTCACGACTGTCTACTCTTAGATGCGTTAAGTTTGTTTGAAATAAAAGATAACCACTGTAATATAATAAGTCTCACAATTTCACTATTATTTTCTCTTTTGTTATCAATTCATTATAGTAATTCATACCTATTCCATGAGAGAATGAGGCGTTTCAACCGAAAAACAACTTTAAAAGTGGTTAAGGAGCTTGATGCCTTCCCAAAAGTACCGGAAGACTATCAGACAACGACGAGCAGTGGAGGAACAGGTAATACTGTAATAGTTGATTGGTGCACAGCTGTGTGGAGAATTGTGCAAACGAAATATTGACATTTGATTTGCTGGCGTCGGACCTTATTAACTGTGCCGGAACAGGGGTGAAAACCCCTTTAAGGGTGTCTGTCTCAAATTTGTTTAAATACAACAATTTAATATATAATTAAGAACGCTTTTTCTCTTTTTTTTATTTCAGTGTCTATTTTAACGTTCATATTAATCATTATCCTGATTGTATCAGAGATACGTTACTATAGCGATACACGAATGAAATATGAATATGACGTGGACGATGACCTATTTAGTAAACTACGGATCAATGTTGATGTTACCGTGGCAATGCCATGTATTAGTGAGTATTCATGGCAAGTTATTTATTCTTAGGATAAAAACATCCACTAATAAGTTGGCTTGGCAATATACAGAATAAGAAACTTCTGCTTTCTAAACCATGTCTCATATGAAGCTAAATTGGCAATCAGAAGAATCCTGGAATTGTGATTTGAACCAAAGACCCTGAGATTGGTAAGCAAGTGCATTAACTACCAAGCCACAGTGCCACTATTATTTGGTAAAGAATTAGTTGGGAAATGGCAAAATAATAGACAATTAAGCTCTGTTTACACTATCAAACTAGTTTGACAAAAAAGTGTGCGCAAATATGGTAGTGATATGCCCAAATATGGTAGTGATATGATATCATTATGTCCATTTATGGTCACATTCTTTTGTCACATAAAGTTTGATAGTGTAGACAAGGCTTCAAAACCAACATCGTTTTCAAATTCTTATGTTTTTACAGATGTTGGGGCAGATGTAGTTGATGTTGCTGGTGATCCAGCCATGAGTCTATATAGTTCACTTCAAGAAGAGCCAACGACCTTTGAACTCTCCGAAGAACAAGCTGATCGTTACAGGTACAGGATATTTATTGGTAAACATGATGCTTTGTCTGTGAAAATTAATATTAATATAATCTAAAAGTTTGTAGAAGATAAAACAGTCTCTCCTCTTAACTCTTCCAATACTGGACACCCTTGGGCTTGCCAAATCGGGTTTTCCAGAAAGTCTAGTATTCGGAATGTGTTTTTAATGGTAAAAATAAATGTGGGACTGTTTGGACTGATTTTCAGAGAGTCCGTTATTGGGAGAGTTGACTGTACAGGATTTGGACTTGGAATCATGAAGTTGGAAGTCGAGTACCTTCCCATCAAACCATTTAATCCACTATAACACTTGTTCATGCTTTTCAACTTTCTCTTTTTAGACAATTATCAATAATACGAGATGTAAAAAGTGATGATCACGCCATTCAAGATATTTTATACAAATCTGGATTAGATGGAACAAAACAATTGTCATCAAAACTTAAGCGTACACCAGGTCAAAAAAATGATGCTTGTCGTGTGCATGGACATGTTGTTGTGAATAAAGTAAGCTTGTGTTTTTATTGCATATTATTCAGGGGAAACGTTTATTTATGTTATTATTTTATTTATGTATAATCAAATTAATACCGGATTGTAATTGTAGTTTTTTGCGTCAGGAGTTGAGTAATTAGATGTTTTGCCCTACTCTGACGTAATTTGTACTTTATACTAAATACATTGGGAAAAATGCAAGTATTTCTCAGGTGAGACTCAGACCCACGACCGTGAACGACGATGTGATAAATAACAACACAATAAATATCGAGAAGTGATATAAAATACAGTAAAAATTGTATCAGAATGCTTGGTAATATCATGTCAATCAATTAATTCTATTAAAAATAGCAATGTGTTATAATACAAAATTGTGTAGATAATGCATGTGGCAGGGCGTTTATTTGAGGAAATAAATAAAGGGAATTTTATTTAAAATAAGGCATTTATTGCAAAATTTAAAAAACTTAAATGCATGTTTTTGTCGCTCATTCCACTGACACAGGAAAACTTATTAATCGCTTGGAATTCAGATTAATTTCTAATTTCCCATTAAATATTCGTTTTTAGGTTGCAGGTAATTTTCATGTTACCCTTGGCAAGACGATACCACACCCAAGGGGCCACGCCCATTTATCACTTGTAACTGGTAATACTGGTAAGTATAATAAATATTCATTTCATAATTCACAGTACTCGTTATTTTATTTATACATATATTTATTTATTTTAAATTTGTTTGGTTTTTCTTATGTTAATTCAAGACTTTTCTTTAGGGAGAAAGCCCTATTTCAATTCTTCATTTAAAAAAAAATCATTTGTAATGTTTTTTCATTTGTTTTAATGGATTAAAAGAAAATAAATGTAAACAAATTGTTATTGACATTGAAGACATGATTGTTATTATAAACACTTAATAAACAAAACTTGTCTTTTATTTGAACGTTGTTCTGTGTATTAAGTGCTTTCAATAGCTTCGGAAGAATACATTTTAATAATAACTTTCTATTTTTGTTTTATAGCCACTAATTTTTCTCATAGGATAGATCATTTTTCTTTTGGTGTACCAACACCTGGAATTATTAATCCACTTGATGGTGAAATGAAAACATCTAATGAAAGTAAGTTGCTTCATTATTCGATCAGGTCAAAGTTCACAACAAAACATCAATTGTTAATATATCCGGGTTTGAATCTTGATCACCTTTTTCTCATTCTCACAGAGTTCCTCATCTTTATTGTTTCAAAATAATTAATTAAATTTCAGTATATCACCGGGCGGTTTAGAATTCATGATCTGTGCATGTTGTGTTTATTATATATATATATATAAATAAAGGCAAATAACTGTGGGAAAATTTGCAAAGCTTTCGGGCAACACTAGCCCTTCATCAGGGCTATTATATATATAAATTTATTTTCAATTTTTCTTTTGTCTTTTTGTATTTTTTTCTTTTGTTTTCTGGTCTGTATGACTAGATATAAAAAGATCGACACAGTACTGTCTGCAGATTGGATATATATATATTTGTTATATATAATTTTTTGTATAATAATAGGAAATCTGTGGCATGTGGTACAAAAACTATTGTTTATATTTAAATGCATTTATCATTATTATTGTTTTCTCAGCTTTAATGTTATACCAGTATTTTATCCAAGTTGTTCCAACAAAAGTGAAGACGAGAGCAGCTAAGGCTGACACAAGTCAGTTTGCAGTTACAGAAAGGGTAAGAAAATCTGTTACTTTCATACCTACCCAGCTTTGATGAATAATGGGAAAAGTCTTAGGTGTGTATTGTAAACACATGCATTGTGGTGCACTTTATGTAATAGTTCCAACGGATTCAGTATGTCTAGACAACCATTAACCCAAGTGTGTGTGTTGCAGTGTATTGAACTATTGATTGTGAGTTCGAATCCAAAGCTTGTCGCATTGATGGCGTCCTTAAGTTCTGTCTACACTATTTATATGCCCATATATAGACATGATGATGTCATATCACTACCATATTCGAGCATATCACTACCATATTTGGGCACATCACACTTTTTTGTCAAACTAGTTTGATAGTGTAGACCGAGCTTTAGGCAAGACACTTTATTTATGTTTGCCTCTCTCCACCCAGGTGTAGAAATGGGTACCTGATAGGTCAAAACACAACTGCGCTGATTACTAGCTGCATTATGGGAGTATGTTTCCATACATGTTTGATCCAAACAAGCACTTAGAAGCTTTGTGCATTAGATGCTATATAATATTATTTATTATAATTATTATTCATTCGTACTGTCTATATTTACCCATTTCATCATATTTTATTATGTTTTTTATATGTGCAAGACAAATCTCGAGCTTGACGAAATAAAATAATTGAATAGCGACACAATATAGGGTCTAGTTTGTCACAAAACAAATGCTCCCTATTATCAGTTTTAAAATGGCTAAAAGGTTTTGCACACCTAGTTGTATATGTAACTTCTTTAATTTTGTTTGCTAGGTACGTGTAATCAATCACTCCAAGGGCAGCCATGGGGTCACTGGTATTTTTTTCAAATATGAGCTTTCATCAATTAAAGTCAAAGTTACTGAAGTTCATGAACCATATTCGCAGTTTTTAGTGCGTCTATGCGGTATTGTTGGAGGTATATTTGCCACGTCAGGTAAACTATATTTGTTCATACCTGTTTTCATTTAGTTCAAGTAGCATTTTCAATTGCAATATATTTTGTTTATTTCAGTTTCAGTGATACATTAAAAATGGATAACTGGGGAGAGACAGCTGCCATGCCAACTATCACCAAATGGTGTGTCTCTCTAATTCCAGTGGGGATGGGGATGGGATGGGATGGGATGAAATGGGATGGGATGGGATGAAATATTTCCATATTTGATTTTTTGGGGCGTCCTTGCTTCCATTCACTTTAGTTTTATACATTTTTAAATTCCATTTTTTAAAATGTATTCTTTATGTATTTTAAATGTATTGTTGAATGGATGCTAAATAAATAAATAAATAAGTAAAATAAATAAATGAAAACTAGATAGATTAGAACTCAGTCAGCCAATAAGTGTTATCATAACTTATGATTATTATATTATTAATGATAATTAATTATATATAATTAGATGCGCCTGAGAAATAAAATTGCTATTGACTTTTAATTCTCTTTTCAGGAATGTTACATTCATTTATAGGATTTATATTCAATATAGTTTGCTGCCAATTTAAATATAAAACAACGAAACTGGACGAGGTAAGTGAAGACCTGTCTATATTCTGAGAATACTACTGTGGAACCCTATATAGGAACACTCTCGGTTCACAAAAAAGTCCCCTTAATAGGGGTGTCCCCTAATAGTAACTGATCTTTCTGGTCTTAGTGTCATAGTTTTCTTTTAAAAGATACTACTGTAGAACCCTATAAAGTAACACTTTTGGTCCCAAAAAAGTCCCCTTAATAGTGGTGTCCGCAAGTAACTGATCTTTCTGGTCTTAGTGTCATATTTTTCTGTAAAAAAATGCTACTATAGAACCCTATAAAGGAACACTTTCGGTTCACAAAAAAAGTCCTCTTAATAGGGGTGTTTTCTGAATAGTAACTGATCTTTCTGGTGTTAGTGTTACTGTAGAACCCTATAAAGGAACACTTTCGGTTCACAAAAAAGTACCCTTAATAGTGGTGTCTCCTGAATAGTATCTGATCTTTCTGGTCTTTGTCTAATAAATGCTACTATTTTTTACAGACGGTTCCACGGTCTCCCGGTTCACCTTCTGTCGCTGGACATAAGTTAGTTGACGATCAAAATATAAATTTACCGTCGCAAATAAAACAACCAAAATTTAATATTGCTGCTCCACAGACATGATGATACGTTTATGGTTTACTTATTAATTAATTTATATTTTTAACTTTCAAATTCAATTTAATCAATTACCTTATATTGTGCTCTATTTTTTTCTTTTAAAACATTAATTGCATTTATTTTACAATTTACATTAAATGAAAATAGTAAATTAAGGAAAAGAAAATCAATATATTGGAAATACTAAAATAAGGTGAGATATAACAGCAAGTAAATCTTAATATAGAAACACTTTTACAAAATTAAAAACAATTTGTAATATTATAAACGGAACTGTGTTTCTATTACAGTATATCTAAATATTTTAAACTTTGTTAGCAATAAAAAATAAGTTTTAATTGTTTTTAATATATTATACATTCCATTGTTTCATTATGATATAGCTGCATATAACTAGGGTTACCGTACTGTATGTCTTAACTAAATTCACCATGTATGGCAGTAGGATTATGGAGTTTCTAATTTATACTCCATAGTAGAATCCTACAAGACAATACGGATTTAAATACCATATTTCGAAAGAACCGTATTCCTTTGCCAGTAGAAACAGGTAAAAAAACACTTTTACCTTACATTACCATAAGGCTGCAGTGGCAATTTTAGATATGGTTTATCTATTGATCCTGGTCTCGATCGTAAAATACTGGTGTTTTTGTGGAGAGGTTTTGAGCTACAATGCAATCTTTTTATGATTTCTGTTGTGATTTTTCAATAGGAACAGGCCCTAAGTGTCATATATTTCTTTAAAAAAAAAATGTTTTTTCCACCAAACAAGTTAATTATTTAAAATTTGCTTTATTCTTGGATTGTTGCTAGCTTCATTTCATTATTTATTTGGCCGTTTTAAAAAATGAAATAATTGTGGCGATAGAAGATAATGAATTTGACTCGCAGTTGACTATTACATGCACTTTTGACCGTGTCAATAATATCATCATCTTCATGAAAACTGAAAATAAATATCGTGCCTTTGTATGTCACAAACTTAATATTTAATAAATTTTTACTTATTATTCTTATCACTACTGTTGTTTGTTTTGTATTGGAATTAAAAGACTATGACACAATATGTGCATATATGACAATATTATTGCATAATAATTGAATTTAAAAAGCCGATATTTTGGCCATTTTTGTATAGTACAGGGAAATTTTCGAAAAAATGGTCGATTTTCGACCCTTTTATTTTTTGACATAAATGGTTACTATAGCATAATAAACATGCGCAGAGTCGAATAATAAGTTCTGCGCATGCCAATTGTGCTATAGTAACCACTTTTGACATAAATGGTTACAATAGCATAATAAACATGCGCAGAGTCGAATAATGCGTTCTACGCATGTCAATTGTGCTATAGTAACCAGTTTTATCGAAAAATAAAAAGGTCGAAAATTGGCCATTTAAAAAAATCCTGTACTATAGTACAGGGAAATTTTCGTAAATTGGACGATTCTCGACCCTTTTATTTTTTGATATAAATGGTTACTATGCCATAATAAACATGCGCAGAGTCGAATAATGGGTTCTCCGCATGCCAATTGTGCTATAGTAACCACTTTTGACATAAATGGTTACTATAGCATAATAAACATGCGCAGAGTCGTATAATGCGTTCTGCGCATGTCAATTGTGCTATAGTAACCAGTTTTATAGAAAAATAAAAAGGTCGAAAATTGGCCATATTTGAAAAAAATCCCTGTATTATAGTACAGGGAAATTTTCGTAAATTGGCCGATTTTCGACCCTTTTATTTTTTGATATAAATGGTTACTATGGCATAATAAACATGCGCAGAGTCGAATAATGGGTTCTGCACATGCCAATTGTGCTATAGTAACCACTTTTGACATAAATGGTTACTATAGCATAATAAACATGCGCAGAGTCGAATAATGCGTTCTGCGCATGTCAATTGTGCTATAGTAACCAGTTTCATTGAAAAATAAAAAGGTCGAAAATTGGACATTTTGGAAAAAAATCCCTGTACTATAGTACAGGGAAATTTTCAAAAAATGGCCGATTTTCGACCCTTTCAATTTTTTATATAAATGGTTACTATAGCATAATAAAATATGTGCAGAGTCGAATAATGGGTTCTGCGCATGTCAATTGTGCTATAGTAACCAGTTTCATCAAAAAATAAATTTTCGACCCTTTTCATTTTTGATGTTTTTTAACATGCGCAGAACTCATTATTCGACTCTGCGAATGTTTATTATACTATAGTAACCATTTATATCAAAAGTGGTTACTATAGCACAAAATGCAATTTTTTTTTTCTTTTATTTTTTGACATAACTGGTTACTATGACTCTATAAGAAGATTATAACGCAATATATCTGCATATATGGCAGTATTATTGCATAATAATTTAATTTTAAAAAGTCGATATTTTGGACATTTTCGAAAAATGACCAAATTTCGACCCTTTTATTTTTTGACAAAACTGGTTACTATGAGTCTATAAGAAGATGATAACACAATATATGTGCATATATGACTATAAGTTTATGGACAAAAAAAATCAACCAGTTAAGCGAACAAATATTTATATTAGCATATTTTGAAAAGTACACATTTTGCTTAATGGATTTATTACCTTACAAATACAGAAGAATATAAACATTATATAAATACTGTACTACAGCTACTGCTATAAATATTCTTATTGAAGATGGAAGTATTTCTGTATGCATATCCCTGATAAGTGCTACTATAGCACAATATAATAACTAGGCCTACATGTTTACCATCATATTTTTTTCCATCATAAATATGGTTCAAAATTAAATAAAAAAGGATTATTTACTATTGAAAATCGTTTCTATAAAATCTCAAAGTTTGTGGTATTTGTACAAAATATTGTACTGTAAAATTATTCATTGGTAGTCTTTGTATTGTAATATTCATATTCATTAAATTCAATTATTCAGCCTCTATATTAATAAAACAATGTGATGTATTTAAACTTTTATTTTTTTAAATCTATTATTTTTAGGAGTTGAATAAAATAACTGTATTTATAATCATTTGTGTTTTAGTGTGGATTATTCTTACAATTTTTAATTTTCATTTTTTTGTCCGTCTAATAAATAATTAAAATCTAAAATAGGTAACCTAAAAATATGGTGGTCTGATATACAATCTATAAAAGATTAAAATTTATAAAACATTAAAAACATTAAAGATATATTGTCTCCCTAAAAAACAATTTGTTTAAATGTTTGTTTTTTTTAATGCAATTTTAATGTCAAATATAGTTATTCACTTTGACCAAAAATTGGATAGAAAATTTACTGAAAAAACTATATAACTATATAAAGCAAAAATAGTCAAATTGGCTTGAAGTCAATGGGTTTTTGGTTGAATTTAACTGTAGTTTGTCCTTTTTTCTACAGAAGTGATTGACTTCATTAACACTATTTTTTGTTTATTAATCTTCATTTTTCACATTTTTGGGGGACAATACATCTTTAAAATTATAGTTTTGCAAATCCTAGTCACTTGAGCTTTGCTCTTAGGTTCTCAGCAACCTTGTCAAGATACTCAAATGTATTGAGGTAATCAGAACGTTGTACACTGTAAGAAAAAGAAAAAAGAATTGTGTTAATCTACTCATAAAATAAATTTAGTCGGAAGGGCAGAAAGTTGAATAATGTGTAATAAAACTAATCATAAATCTGGCATTGACAACCTAATAACTCCCCACCCCCCTAAATCGCAACCCCCAATTTGATTTAAAAAAAATGTACACTACTTAAGATGTAAGTTAATTATTTAGGTAATAACATTAAGTTAAGCACTCAATTTACAATTTTTAATGAGCCTGCTCCCTACAATATTTCAAAATACTGAATTCGTTACTGATCATGACAAGATGATTAAAAAATGTTGAAGAAAATTGACAAACTTACTGTGCAGCGCCTTTGATACATATAGCTAAGTCTTTAGTCATGAAGCCAGCCTCAATTGTCTCTATACAAGCCTCTTCAAGGCTTTGTGAGAACCTTTGTAAGGCTTCGTTCTTATCAAGTTTAGCACGGTGAGCTAGGCCTCTTGTCCATGCAAATATGGAAGCTGAAAAAACAATTTATAAATATTTGTTTACAACATTAACAGAGATCAGGGAGGACGCAGTCACAAATGATAACATGCTACTTAGTTACACCCAGGACACATCCATGGGTGGACACCAGCGAAAAGCTGACACAAGAACAAGTAGTGGCGCTAGACTGCACAGAGATACAATGAGTGATGATAAACAATCAACACGTCAATCGCTTTAACAAGGCTACCGATGCAAGTCGCTTAAATGTAGCCAAATAGTAATAATAGTCTATTTTTTATGGTTTACCAAAAGGAAACAATACAAACATACACTAGCCATATATCATATATGTTTTATAATGTTTCAGTACTTTCAATACTGGACACCTTTGGGCTGGACTAATATCTCTAGTTCTTTAGAAATTGTGGTATTCTTAATGTGTTTATAATAAGGAAAATGGACCTCGAGAAAAGTCTGATTTTGGCAAAGTTTTCGCTTTTCTTCGGGTCCTGTATTGGAAGAGATGACTCAATATCTATCGGCAAACTATACATACCAACTGAGTTAGTGGAAGTTTCTTTTCCTTGTTGATGGAATCGATAATGACGTGTAACTGTTCCGTGCGCCGCTTCAGATTCTACGGTCTTTCCATCGGGACATATTAATACGCTCGTCATCATTCCTAATGAACCATATCCTAAATTGAAAAAAAATAATAAAAACTAATATTACATACATAAACACATTAGGCATAGAACATTAATTCTATATCAATATATATATTAATATTAATGATATACTGAAATGTAATTAATTAATTTGAAATGTGAGAATGAGAAAAAGTCGATCCAATATATAGATTTAGCTTCTGGCTTTTTTTTTTGTATCTCCATTGAAATCCAGCCACTGATACACACAGCATTTTCATTTTTTTCAGTAATTTTCCTTTGGATTTATATGTATAAATGAGATAGGTCTGTTATCTATATTATAATAGCACTAACGCATGCTCTTATAGTTCGGCCATTTTCTCTATGTCACAGGTCATATCAGGTCACAGAAAGGTCATTATGAAATCCCTAAGTAGATGGTACCTGTCCATATTGGATGGGTGAATCTCAAGTAGCATATAATTTAATGTGAAATATGTGACAATATTTCTGAAATCGGATCACAAAAAAATTGAATAAAATCTACCTTGTGCTACAGAGTCTGATTGGACATCACCATCGTAATTCTTGCATGCCCACACAAAGCCTCCCTCGGACTTCATTGCATAGGCAACCATGTCATCTATGAGTCGATGTTCATACCAGATACCTTTTGCCTCATATTCACTCTTGTACGACCTTTAACAATAAGTATAAAGAAATTTATAAAAGCATATATACACCACGAAACTTTTCATTATTTTAATTTCTTTTGAATCTAACCCCTAGCTATCAGCGCAAGCTCGGTGGTCTAGAGGTACGACCGCCAGGCTAGTGATCTGGAGGTCATGGGTTCGAGTCCCACCTAAGAATTTCTTTTTCAATATTTTCTGCAAGTGCTCTCAATGTACGTCAGAGAGGGCAAAACATCTGACCAATTACTCAACTCCCTGACACAAAGCTACTCCACAGTAGTTAAACACAATTACAATTCAAATAAAAAAACTTACAAAAGACAAATAGCAAACTCTAAGCTTAAATATATAGAATACTTCTCCATCTACAATACATTCTTGTTTTATGGAGCATACATTTGCAAACACAACAAATGAAAAAGTTGCATATTATATTAGTATATTACTACTACTATTATAAAATACTATAATTACATTGACCCAACTGAGGTCATGCGATATATAATAGCATCGTATGACATATATTTATATATATAATATAATAATATAGGAATATACAGGAAGCCTGAATATCATGCGATGCTATTATATTTAAAATACTATAATTACATTGACCCAACTTAGGTCATGCGCTATATAATAGCATCGCATGATATTCAGGCTTCCTGAATTTCAGCTTTTTTATTAAATAAAATGTGTTCTTTTACTTTTCATAGATTTCTTGAAATATATCTTTAAATCGACCATCGTATTTCTTAAGAATAGTGTTCTTTGTACTGAAACAAAATAACAAAAATATTATTAATCAAGTAAAGCAAAGAATTAAAGTAATCAAAAAATCAAGGCCATACATTTATATACTAGTGACAGACACTTGTATGCAGAGAGATGAACTGGCTGTCACAATGGCAGATAGGAAATTATGGAGGAACCTATTCATATAACTTAAGTATGTGTTGGACTAAGTAAGTATAAAACATTTGTTTTAAATGATTAATGATGTAATTACCTTAAATAAAGTGGATATCCAAGATTAAGTGCATATTTAAATGAGCTATGAGCAAAGTCACATATTGATTTATCAGTGTTGTACATCCCCATAGCAACGCCACCACCATCGATGAAGTCATGAACAACGAATTTCATTGGTTCTGAACCGTCGGTGGGTGTAAAGGTCATCTCGACCTTACCGGCACTTGGCACAACAAAATCGGTTGCTTTATACTTGAAAGGAATAACGGTAAAACTGATTCATTGAATTAAATGATCTAAGATAAAATGTAGTAAATTAAATGCATGAGGCTAAATCAGTCAAGCATAACAAATGACTGGCTATTTAAACGAAAAATGTGATGTGCCCATATTACTACCATATTTGGCCACATCACACTCTTTTTTTGTCAACCCAGTTTGATAGTGTAGAAAGAGCATTACTGACCTGATCGGCATGAGCGTGTCTTCCAATCACGATTGGTTTCTTCCACGTGACAACTAAGCGAGGAATGTTTGAGCAAATAATCGCTTGACGAAACACGGTTCCTCCAAGTATATTTCGGATCGTTCCATTTGGAGACTTCCACATTTTCTTCAGATTAAATTCTATGGAATACAATTTTAAAATGTTGTCTGAAGACTCCTATGATAAACTTTTCTGTGATATAAATGAGGGGAAATATAGTGACACCCTAAAGCTCTGTCTACACTATCAAACTAGTTTGCCAAAAATTGTGATGTGCCCAAATATGGTAGTGATATGATGATATGATATGATATCATCGTGTTCATAGGCACATCACATTTGTCACATAAAGTTTAATAGTGTAGACAGAGCATTTAGTTATATCCAGCGTACATTTAGATTTTTTTTTTACGTCAGACCAAAATCAAGTTTGTGGGGTATTAGCACAGAACACTGAAACATTCATTTTATTCCACAAAAAAAATGATTGCTGATCAATCTGAATTTGGAGTAGGAAGCAGAGTTTTGTTGTTTGATAGTGTAGACAGAGCTTTATTAAGGGGACACTGTTGGGTCCAAAGCTGTCCCCTCAATAGAGGTTCTACTGTACTTACCTTCTACACGCTTTTCATCAGGGGTAATTGTAGCACACTTGATTCCTACATTGTATTTAGCAATGGCTTCAGCACACTCTACAGTTACTGTATGAAAACAAAAAATGAATACAATTTAAGTGTATACAGAATGTGTGTGTAAAACATACATGATGATATATTGTTTGCGGTACACTACGTATATAAGTTCTGAAAAGAACTCAACAGTTCTTTTCTGGTGTACCGCAAACTTTATATCAACTTTTGATTTCGCCATGCAAACCTTCAAACAATTAAATACTGGATATGTTTATAGTTTAGCAAACTCTAAACTCTTACTGTACCAAAATACCTCACAATATTACAGAGCATATCACAGGCTATACTGGGTATTTAGTTGTGTGCAAAACATTTTTTTTAAACAATAATTGAAAATAAGTTGGGAAACAACAACTTATATTTGTATATTTAAATTGCTTACAACAACAATATGATAATATAATATTTTATCATATAATTGATAATAAAAGTATGTAGTTACATAATTTATCGTATCATGATAATAGTAAACTTTAAATAAATTTAACAATTTAACCCATATTTTATTTAAGACTAGCAGAAGTGTATGATATAACAAATATTACTATATAGATAGTTAAAAATATGAATATATTTTTATTGCAATTCCGGTTTAGGTGTCTAAGAGCCAAAGTACCAGGAGAAATAAGAAGAAAATATTATTAAATGCTACTGTATCATCAAAACAACTGTGTGTATCAGCGGGTTAATTCTGTTTTTTTTAAAAACTTCTGGACTATGGGCATTGAAACTCGAAAACAACCAAGTAAATCCATTTGACTATGATTTAAGCTCAGACTGTCTACACTATCAAACTTTATGTGACAAAAAAGTGTGCCCACATGGACATGATGATGTCATATCACATATAACTACCATATTTGGGCACATCACATTTTTTTTGTCAAACTAGTTTGATAGTGTAGACAGAGATTTAGAGGGTACCTTCACAACCAATTGTAAATGTTGAGGGTATATCTGAAATCTGATTACAATGAATTGCATTGCTTAACTGACTGTATAGGTTCAGGGAATAATTTCGCCAGTATAGCATAGCAAAAAGCTATACAAAACAACCTTTTTGCTACACATTTGTACAAAAATACAATACAAAACTATGTATCTCGAATCAAAAATCAGTTTGACTGGCAATATTGCTAAACAGAATTTCGAAATGAAATTTTTCCCTGAGGTTAGAATAATATACTTCCTACCAGTGTAATAAACGAACATAAAAGATAAATGTAAACAATACCGGTACAAAAGAGCATTATACAAACCTTTGTCTGATGTAGCATCCCTGTGTTCAATTCCGAGGTCAAAGGTCTTAAGATCTAGATCTACAAACGGGAATATAAGCTTTTCTTTTATTAACTCCCAGATGATCCTATTATTGCAAAAACAAAAAAAAGGGAAAAAAGATGTGATTTTAAATCTCAATAACTCATTAAATTTATATTCTATTTGGAAGAGTTGCAGTGGCAGATCCAAGATTTTATAGTTGTAATTTTTGGTAGGGGAGGGGGAGTTGGGAGAGAAGGGTGTGTGAAGTGATGTGAATTTTCCAATGAGAATTGTAATATTACAGTTAATGCCAGTACAACTACACAGGGTGTTCTTTTTTTAAAAATTGTGTAGATTATTTTCAAATTATCTATTATAAAATAAACCATTTTTAAAGACCTACTGTAGCCTATTATTTGCTAACTCACAACTAGTTCCTGTTTTCAAATCTAGATCAAACAATAACATATTGTTCTCGAACTTGAACCTACTTAGCTCTTGAAGAAATGATTCTAGATTATGGATCCCATAGAATCGTTTTATATTCGCCGTTGCTAAAGATACGGTACCGTATCCATGCTTCTAAAAACTAAAGATACGGTAATTATAGAGGGCGCTTCCGTTTGCTAAAAGTACTGTAAAGTTGCATTCTTAAAACTCGTACCTAAATATAAAATTCGTTCCTAAATATAAAACTCGTTCCTAAATATTAAACTCCCTCCTAAATATTAAAAACCTAACCCTCTAAATAATCTCTCTCTAAAAAAAAAAAATTAAGAAAAAGACGTCAAGAAGAGTATCGAACCTCCAACCCCTTAAGCCAAAGGCACATCACATGCCCACTAGGCTACACAGCTGGCTTGCAGAAAACCAATGCAATAACCAATTTGATTAACATCCACATTACATAGCGCCCTCTATAATTACCGTACCTTTAGTTTTTAAAAGTATAGATACGGTACCGTATCTTTAGACATAACGTTTTATATTCATATTGGTTCAAAGAAAATTAAGTGTAAAATTTAAAGATAGTAGCGCAGCCCTCACTCTCAATCCCCCTCCCTTCTTATATAAATCCTGGAATCACCACTGCCTATAAAACTTACCTTGTCATTTCATCGCCCTTAGCTTCTACTACTGTTCCACCTAAAAAGAGTAAATTCCTGATATCAATATAAACAAAATGGCATCATTTTTAAACAAAATGTTTCATTCTCACACTATTGCTAATAAAAAAATATAATACAGGTATTATATTATAATTTGAATCGCATTTAAGTTTTGAGATGGAAGATTGAAATTTCCCACAAATTTAATGTAATATTATGAAATAATAGTACAATGTTAGTCATATAAATAAATTTTATAATAATAAATCCTATGGTCGAGCATAATCACACCCCACCTATTTTAATTTCACAAAACTCTCCCCACCCAGGCCCGTATGCAGCATTTATAATGGGGGAGGGGGGTGCGAGCGAAGCGAGCAACAATGGCTGGGGGCCAGGGGGTCGCCAAGGGCCCCCAGTCAGGGTCCAGGGGCCGAAGGCCCCAGCAAAATTTGCGTTATTTGACGTCCTAAAGACTGATTTAAGACTCTTTGTTGTGGCTTGAGCTAGTTGAACGATGGACACCAGAACTTAATGCTTTCATGATGTTTAAAGGCCAACTCAGACAGCGTCGTACGACGAAGTTGGCCTTCCTTCCCATGTTTAGGCGCCGTATTCTTCGATAGTGTCTGTATTTCCAGACACGTCTTTACCGCCGGTTGTCTGTATTTCCAGCAAACACTTTACCGCGTACCGCGTACATGAAGCGCTAAGCTATTGCTTGTCGTCACATGATCGACTGCACATGTTTTACATCGAGTTTGTAGTCAGTTCAGATTCCGTAATTTAATTACCGGTATTTTTTCATTTTATACTAACATATTTTTGTTTGTATACCATTGATAATGTAAATTTTGTATATATATAATGATATTGTCTTTAGTTAAACAAGACAAGAAAAAATACAAACCGAGGAAATAGTGGACCTTTTGGGACTTGGGGGGGGGGGGGTACGTCTGCACCCAACGCACCCCCCCCCCCCCCCTGGATAGGGCCTGCCACCTCATGAGTATACATAAGCATACCACCAGCATTTTATTTATTTTTTTTTATTACAATTTAAATCACTCATGCATGTAATAAGTGAGTTAAAAAACATCATCATCATGACTGTCATTTTTCAAAAAATGACCTAAATTAATTAAAATAGAAGGCTCTCCACAAGGACCTTGTCAAGGTCATTTGAAAGTCAAAGATTTACGGTCGATACCAAAACACAAGAGAGGGGTGTGAACATTAAAAAATGGCGAACATAAAACATCTGGGCTTTTAATTTATTGTTTAGCAGTTCACTACACTCTAGACCTACCTTTTAAAATCATTTTTCAAATTTGGACTAGGCCTACTCGAGGAGGCAGACAGTCTAGGCCTAGTCTACCTACATAAATAACCTGACTGGGGTCGAGGACATCATATCGAGGACCACAGCCGGGCATTTTATATCTAGCTAACTAACTAGACTAGGCCTAGGCCTAGTCTACCTAGGCCTAGGTAGGCCTAATTTTATTTTATATACTAATAAATACTTCCTAGCCTAATTACATAATTACCTTGTATTTTTGACATAGTGGTGCACGGGTTTTTAAAGTCTGAAGATAAACTAATTTTATAAACGTTCGTTTCTTATGAGGTGTAAAAAACCGACTGACAAAAAGTCGTAAGTCAATTTTGTGTACTGTGTGACGTATGTTGTGGCGGTGTGATGACGAAACAAAACGCCGGTAGTCGGTACTTAAAATAAACTCGCCACGCCTCCTTCAATCCTATCCATCCTCCTGCCTCTCTATTGACAAAATCAATTAAAATCCGGTGTGTCGCCCTCTCTATGCTGCAAGTTTCAACCAATGACATGTCAAAAAATATAATAAAATTTAATACAGTAATACTGTATAATATTCAAACAATTGCTTATTACACTTTAACTGTCCAGATATTTCTCCCACCCACAATTCCATTATGAAATATTAATCCTATATGGTTTGTAGTTGCAGAGGTGGAGAGGGGGACACATGGAGTATGCTTCTTAGACGCGCGTACCATACCATGCACCACCACGAGACTTATTTTACCGACGGAAATTTCATCTTCAATTTCTTTCATTTCATTTTTGCAATCATCACCATCCCCTTCCCACGTGCACAATCCACGTGATCTTAATGCTATTTATACTACTTTCCCATCATGTATAGGAGGCGCGGCCAACGCTCGCATTTTGAGTGTTGAACACATGGTCGCGTGCATTCATCCCCTTTCCCCCACGCACAATACATGTGATCATAATGCTATTTATAACTTTTGCATTATGTATTTTAGGCCAACGCGCGCATTTTGAATGTTGAACACATGGCCGCGTGCATTTATCCCCCTTCCCACAATCCATGTGCTCATAAATGCTATATATACCTTTCCCATCATATATTTTAGGCTAACGCGCGCATTTTGAATGTAACAACATATGGTCGAGTGGTTTACTTCCTACGTACTCTCTACTAAGTATTATGTATAGGCCTACGTGCGTGAAATCGTTTCGTTTATTCTGACGATATTTTTCAATTGACACAATAAAAAAGAAAGACACTCCACAACGTGTATTAATATCGAGAAGCAATTTAATATAATCTTCAAATCTAAAATCATTTCACAAAAAAATTAACTGAACACTGTCGCAAACCTGACACAGCAAAAAAACTGTGTAGTAATTTATACAGTTTTAACACCTTTAACGCACAAAACAACGATAACCTTTGTCTATACAATATACCTGGACAACACCTTATCTAGCAACAACATTCAAAGGTTAGGTAGTTTGTAAATAGGCATTTTATTAATAGGTAACCAGAATATATGATATAAATCTCCACATACGCTAACGTTTGTATCAACATGTTTGCACTAGCGATATTGTCAACTTCAGTATCCATTATTGGGAGGCGTTGGTACGCGATTGCATTGTATTTTTAACCTTATTTAAGTATAGCAGATACCTGTATTACCAAGCATCAGCAAATAACACGATAAATTCAACGTTTTAAGTTCATTTAGGGTTGCTAGTTTAACGCGGTCACGAGTACGTTATCTAACTCTAACCACATCACAAGACTGTATTTGAAACTGGGCCGTTTACAATAAAAACTGTATATATTAGAATCCATGAGAAAAAGATAAATGTCAAAGAATTTATGAGAATTCTTATTGTATTTTGACCAGAAAGATCATGTAACACATCATCTGTCTGTTTTGACATTGTTAAGACTAGTGTCCTTGTGCAAGAAGTGCTGGTAAAAATCATTGACTGACAATGACATGCAGTAACCTTATTTTAAAGTTAAATATCTTGAGATGTCGACATTCTAAAGAGAAATATTTTGGTTGAATGTATAAAACTCATAAAAACTTACTTTAAAATATTTGTTTGTTAAAAATTCAAATAAGATTTCAAATATATGCAGCACCAGATATAGATAATCAATTGATATTTTGGAACACAATATGGATACCAAATGTGCAAAAATAAACGTTTTGTTGCATTGTTTCTTGTGTTTAACTGTAAAACTTTATAGTTGATTTTAATGTAAGAATTGCTATATTAATTAATTAGTTAGATTGTTTATAATATAACCAGCAATACTTCCATATATTGAGGATTATGTAACATTAGTAAATACTTAAGTTTCTAATTGGGTAAAACTTTTAAAAAATCAAATGCATTATAAAGCAATTATTATTTAAAACGTATAGCTGCTATCTAGCAGCACAGCATAAATAGTACCCAAAATAGAAAATGCAGCCTCTGTAAAATGCTTAATATATATACTAATTGTACGTACCTTTAATACAAAGTATAATATAATATTGTATAGTTGATTGGATAATTGTTTAAATACAGTGTTTTAATAGATTTTCCGACACTGTACTAAAAGTTCATGTGGAACATAATGGAATCTTCCAGTTATTTTTATACTCAATATATTAACTGTATAACTTTTAATAGTGGTTGTCTTTACAATTACAATCGGTGGTTAATTCAATTAAGTACGATTGAGAGTTACCAGTAAAGTATGGTAACTATGAATAAGACCATGGGCTTATAGTTGGCTACTATTAAAAGTTATACAGTGTTTCAATATTAGCATATACATACAATCTGAATAGTATCAAATTTACTAATTAATTAATAGTGCACACTTTACATTACACACTGTTAATTTTATCAGAGCCCTTTTTAAAACTCGAATGTATAAAAATACCAGGAGTAACACACCCCGAAAATGTTTATAAAATAATAGTTTTTCTCTGTACAGTTTAGCAACAGGCTCTACTAAAAGACAATGTGAAACGAGTGATATAGGCCTACTACTACATAACAAAAGCTGTTAAAATGTTTTAAAATAGAAATAAAGATATGACTACCTTATTAAAATAATAAAAACACTTACTATGTACGACTACATATATCTAGGAAAAAATATAAACAACAAAATGGATCAAATATATACTATAAGCTGAGCTATAAAACTAATATTTAAACTAAACAACGAAGAAAACAGTTTGAAAAATATAATGAAATTGTCAAAGGCTCAATACTGTGTAACACTGTACAAGCAAACACTATAACACCTGTGTACCTCTACCAATATGAACGTTTGAGACGTTTAAATACATTTATTTTTATACTGTGTTTTTCTCATTTTGGAGATCTAGACAGTATTATGAAATGGCAAAAAAATAATACTGATGAAATACAACATTTTATCCTGGTATTTGAACCTTGACCTTGTAAATAGCGCAACTGGCGTACAGAAAAAAACTTAAACATATAACATGAATAAGTAAAGTAAAAAAAAAATGATAAAGCATTTTACAGTTATCTTTATACTTTTCATTCAAAGCATGATTTCAGAAATATTTAAGAGAAACTGAAGAATTTATCTAAAGCTCTGTTAACATTATCAAACTTTATGTGAGAAAAAATGTTATGTGCCCATATATGGACATGATGATGTCATATCACTACCATATTTGGGCATATTACAATGATAGTGTAGACAGAGCTTATGAACTTAGTGGTCTTTAATTTGGGATGGCATGCTTAAAACAGCATTTTATGTATATCATATTCACCTTTGCTTGCATGCATGTTTTGTTTTTGTTTTGCTAATATTCCTACCGTTTAAAAACTGGCATGAAAAGCATGAATGTATTTGATTCAATCATAACATGAATTACAGTTTAAATGTTAAGTATTTCGTAAAAGATCTAAAAAAAAAAAAAAAATGATACAACGCAAGTAAGTAAAAGAAAATCAAATTCAAACTAAAATGATGAGATGTATACAAAAAAACACCGGTATTCATAATTTAAATGTCTATAACAGTAACATTTAACTACATCATAATCTCAACATTGTAACATTTTTTGGTAAAATATCACCGGCAAAAGCCAAATCTCAACTTCTAAATTCAATCAACAACAATTAAAACGTCAAATATTAGATTTTTTCTTGAAAATTTAAATCAAGAAATAGTACATGGTATATAGTTGAATATATTAGTTTTAAAGCAATATTTTAAATTATCATTTTATAGATGGTTATTGGAAAATTGCCTAACCTTTCAGCTATGAAAGGAAAGAATACATAATTGTAAATCATATAATATATATATTTATATAAAACTAAAAATCTAAGACTGGATTACCAGCCATGCTGTTAGCTTTTATAGTTCATTGGAGTCTAATCTTCTTTTCATGTTATGTAATAATACAGTCAACCTTCTCATAACTGATTGGAGCATTGATTTGTGATAACATAATAATTAATATTCTGGATTTATAAAGTGCCTAATGTTGTGAAACCTCTACAGTAAAGTTAGCGGGAAAATGGCAAAATCAGCACTGTGGTCATGTTAAAGAGTTGTCAAAACAATATAGATTATCTGATAAAAATCCTAGAAAGTAGGAAGCTTTTTGCCATTTTTCCCTTGAAACATTCCCCATATGGAAACATATTCCCATAATGCAGCTAGTTATCAGGTATCCAGTTGTACACCTGGGTGGGTGGAGAGAGGCTTTAAAGATGTATTGTCCCCCTGAAAAAATAATTCTTAACAATTTTGTTGTTGAATAGTCCATTGTAATGTAACATAATAGTTATCCACTTTAATCAAAGATTGGATCGAAAAAAAATGTATTTACCTAAAAAAAGAACAATGTAATTGTCAGCAAAACACGGTCAAATTGGCTGCCAGCCAATGGATTTTTGGTTGAATTTAACCATTTAATTTGTCATTTTACAAGTGAAAATATTATTTTGTTTGTTTTTTTTTCTATGAAAGTGATAACTTTATTTAAACTACAAAATAACATATTCAAAGTCTGATTTAATTAATCTTCATTTTTCATGTTTTTGGGGGACAATACATCTTTAAATTATGCATTGTATTATTAGTGTATATACACCCAAAAAAGTTAAAATACGTATGTATGTAATAACAGATTGCAAGTTTTCGTCTGGACCTAGAAACAACCAAATTTGGTCAAACGACTTGACAAAAAAGAACCTCAACAAAAGTACTTCCACATATTAAAATGTTGTTTTGAAATCAAAAGCTCCTTATATAGCAAACACTGTGAAAGAGTAAGGCGTTGACTGTATTATTAAATGAATGATGAATACTGAGCTTAGTATACTGCAAATATAGCACAATTTGTAGTATTAGGAATATCTATATAATCTCTATGGGCCCGTTTCTGCTGCCAACCCAAAATATACCGTATAAATATACCGTATAAATATACCGTATATGAAATTCGTGCACCGTTTCCGCTGCACATACTTCGTGGGTGGGTTGTAAAAAAGTTGGCTTTCATTACCCAAAATGCATTTCGTGAGACGGAAGTATGGATTGACCTAGAGTCTCGTGTAGTGAGGTTACATGACAGCATTGCTTTCTATTTTAAATCTAATGAGCAGAAGTGGCAACGAATTTACACCGCACATACAAGCACAATCTAGAAATGTCACTATAAATAAACTCTGTTATTCAAATTGAGTTTATATTATGCTATATTATCCTATATTGCCGTTTTAATTTCCATTTTCTATTATACAGTATTTTACCATGATTTTACATCACGTTGTTGTCGTGTAAGAACATTCGATTTATGGTAATTAAAATCTCGGTATCTCTTCTGTTGCCATGCAGTCTCCCCCCCAACCTTCGCTTCCCCCCACAATTGAATTGCAAAAAAAGTGATTTGTTCGGTCCACAGTGACATTTTGATCTGTTGCTTGCTTTTACACGTGTGTTTCAACTTTCAATGCAGCAGAAAAACCAAAACAAACGCGTCGCGCTCTGTTAGTTTTTGACCTCGTGTCACGAGTCGGGTCACATTTACGGTATATTTTGAGTGCAGCAGAAATGGGGTACGAAATATACGGTATATTTTGGAATATACCGTATAATATCCACAAACGATGGGGATATTTATACGGTATATATACCGCATATATATACGGTATATTTTTTATGAGACCCATTTCTGCTGCCAAAAAATATACCGTATATAAAATATACCGTATATATACGGTATATTTTTGGCAGCAGAAACGGGGCCTATGAAAAAGGAAATCTGTGTTTAAATTTATCGCTATAATAACCACTGTCTGAGAATTGTTGTTGATAATTTTTTTTTTTACCACATGATCAGTGTTCAACTTCTACCACACAGCTGTAAGAAAATAGTTATAATTCAGTTAATATTTAAATGACATGATACAACTATTTCTCTACATATTAGATGTTGATTGCATGAGGTAGTCCGACAGTCTAAAGCTCTGTCTACACTATCAAACTAGTTTGACAAAATAAGTATGATGTGCTTAAACATGGTAGTGATATACCTAAATATTGTAGTGATATACCCAAATATGCTAGTGATATGACATCATCATGTCCATATATGAGCACATCACACTTTTTGTCACATAAAGTTTGATAGTGTAGACAGAGCTCAACATGTTCAAGAGGGGCAGGTAACACCAGACGATTCAGCAAAAACAAAAACACTTATATAGGACATAGATATATATGAAAATAACCGAAAATAAGAAAACATTTAACACAATTATGAAGAGGTAAGAATGTGATATATATGATGTGACAATAATAAGCATGTTTGATATGAAAGACAAGGATAGAGTCGAGTCTTACCTTGAATGACTCCTGGTTGGTGAGTGACAATGGTTGGTGTTGTAGTCATGGGTACATTAACAAATGTAGCAGAAGGATGTAGGGCTTCATTAGCCGCATGTGCATTGGTCACCATGGTGTAGCCAGGCCCCATGGGTGGAGGTGCTTGATAAACTGGTGGTGATGCGGGTGAACTGAGCACAGGCGTTGTGCTGGGGGACTCACCGCCTGCAATTTAAGAGCCATTCAAAGTCAAAATGTAATACCAAGTTAAAGGCCCATTTACATTAGGACGATAATGATAAAAAAGGTAAACATACATTTTTCTCACATAAAACACAAGAAATTAGAAAAGCTTTTATGCTTGAACTATATGATAACAATTTATGCTGAATAATATTGTTTAAAATCCAATCAAATGACGTCATGATCCGAAATCATTGTATTGTCACAATATTATTTCCCGTACTAATCATGACGTCATTTGATTGGATTTTAAAATATTATTTTATCAAAGTCAGCATAGATGGTTATCCTATAGTTCTAGGTTAAAAACTGTTTACATTTCATTTATTTTATATAGAAAATATTTATCTATTTATCGATATTGTCTAAATGATTATATTTAGTTTAAATTTTGCATCAGAAAAATCACAGTATTTTGCTAAAATCTGAGTTAAAAAATATACTATAAATATTCCTAGAGCTGACCAGAATTGAACTAGCCATAAAATTTCTTCAAAGGAACATAAAATTATCTTTATTTTGGAGAATTATCATACTTAAAACATTACTTCAACTCTTATCTACTCGCTTTTGACTTTGCATGGCTTAAGCAAATTTGTTTGCCAACAGGCCTACCTAAACAGAGGGTAATCACAAATATTTGAGGAGCAGTGTTATAAAGCAGTCTGGTATTTGGAAAACATGAATGAAATGCAACTGGCGGCATGACATGTACGGAAAGCATACTATGAAATGTATTCAACTATTTTGGATGAAACAAGAACGTGTTCTACATTAAAGATATATTGTCCCCCTAAAAAAAATTGTTTTTCCCTTCCAAATTTGTTGTTGAATATGCCATTTTAATTTCACATAATATTTATTAAATTGGCTGCCAGACAATGGGTTTTTGGTTGAATTTAACCATTTATTTTATTATATTTTATAAGTGAACAAATGAATTGTTTTTTTTTTATAGAAGTTAGCTTGCAAAAACACCCATAAAAACCTGCAAAATGGACTATTCAAAGTCTGATTTTATTAATCTTCATTTTTCATGTTTTTGGGAGACAATACATCTTTAAACATTAAAAAGAACTGAGACACATTTAGGTAATTTTCATAAGGTAAAATATTTAGCAATAAAGATTGAGTTGAACAATTGAGATAAAATCACCGTTTTTAATACAATTAGATCCACATAGTACTTACACAACCACCCCACCCCCACATTTTTTTAAAACATAAAATATGGCATAGTAATATTGACAATGACAATAACCATAAGCACCGTTTTGTAGAACATTTACTATTGTTTTACCTCATGAAAAAGCCTAAATATTCTAGAAACTTCAAGACGCATTCTATATCACAAACCATAATGGATTAAAACATACTTTCTGGAACTGGAACTCCTAGTTGCAAACAAGCAAATTCTGCAGCTAATTTCTTGGCAATTTCCACAGATTCACATATTTTAGTAGGTGTTATTCCCTGTGGGAAATGTGGTTGAAGAGCTGGAATTGTTACCTATGATGGGAAATAACAAAGTGCAAGATTAAATTGACATTTATTTATGTGAGAAAACACAAGGGATGGTCCACAAATATATCCTATTTCACCTTGTATAATGCATCCCATCTTTATGCGACAAATGTGATATGCCTCATATGGACATGATGATGCCATATCACTACCATATTTGAACATGACACTTTTTTTTGTCAAACTAGTTTGATAGTGTAGACAGAGCTTTAAATTATGTGCATGGGATTATATTAGGTCGAATACAGTATTGTACTGACATAGTAACTCTGTATAAACCCCACTCCTACTTTAGCTTTAATTATGCCCAAAGAATAATTTGTTTAAAATATTTACTTTAAATACAAATCTTTGGACCTCATCCTGGCCTGTTGTGGAAAGGAGGGTATATGTTGGAGAACCATAATTGCTTTTCATGCAATATTCTTCAAGTACCTATAAATAAGAAAATTGCAAGAAAAACATCAGTATATGATTAACTACAATTTCATTTATTATTGTGGTTATTAAAAAAACAAATTTAAGATTAAATTTAATGTATGTACATAGAAAATACAAAAATTTAACTATATAAAATTTATGAACAATTGCACACAAGAACATCAAATATAAAAATGTAATCTAAATGTAAAAGAATATAAAATTGAGTAAGATATATAACACAATGTACTGTAGCCATTGTATTAATATAATAATATTATATAATAGTTAGTGAATGATTAAAACAGACACATGCAAAATTAATGAAAAAAATAAAAGTAAAGATACAGAGTACAAAATTGTTATTGGTGGTTTATTTATAAAACTATGGCATGCATGATATAGCGGAGATACTCTGGCCAAGCTTTTGTTTAGTGGCGGTAGAGAAAGAAGATGTTAAATTACCATCTTCTTCGTCTACTGTCCCGAAACGAAAACCTCACTTAAGCTTTACACTATCAAACTATTTTGACGAAAAAAGTGTGATGTCCCCAAATATGGTAATGATATAACATCATCACATTTTGTTGTCACATAAAAAGTTTGATAGTGTAGACAGAGCTTTATAGGAACTATGGAACAATTTACAAAGTAGATGGAAGTTAAGTGAAGTGCTATAGGTTGTGTCCACACGTAGATAGTACCTGTAAAGTAGATTTTTCAGGCTTCAATGTTACTGGATTGGTAGGAGTCAGCTGCATGCCAGGCATAATATCAAAAACTCTTGGCTAAGTAGCATACACAATGTAAACAATGTATTAGTAGAGGTTAACTAAAAACAATGCAAAATAACTCATACACAAAGGTTAAAATAATATTAATAGATAAAGTATTTAGCCAAACTTGACATAGTAGTACTATGCTAATTATATATTTTCTCTTTTTAAAGTAAAAAAAAAAGTAAATATTTTATTCATGTTTACCATTTGATTTATTTTTGGGCAAATAAAAGAAAAAAGGAGACAAATTGTAAAGGGTAATCAATTTTATTTTAAATTATCATTAAGTAAAAGCTAGATAGCGTTAAGTTAAAAAAAGCAAGTATGGACGAACTTGTTATCACAAAGCATAAATTTCACTACTACAATTTAGTGGGAGTCATTATTAATATTACAATATAGGCCCTATGTTACTGTATAGGCCTTTTCACACAGAACTTCGGCAATATTGCGGTAAGCAAGCCGGCGTTATTGCCGGTCTAAACCCATTCACACAGAAGGTAATATTACGGTAATTTTACCGTCTTCTGTGTGAAAGGCCACAGTGGAAAGGCGCAATTTTAAAGATTACGGTCTTCATAAAATAGAGGTCGCACTTTTTGAGAAAAAAAATGGCGGGCACCTGCCGCCGGCGACAAAACATGCCATGCGCGCACATGTTTGCTGATGTTGTTTTGTGTCCGTCGTTAAGTTTTTTTTATTTACGATGCATAAAATCTATATTTTTGCCCAACACCACTCCGTGCTAATAACTGCCCGATCGTGATGGCCATTCTACAGAAACAAAATCTATTAGGCCTACAAATAGACGCGAATTTAATTATCAGAAGCTGTTATGAGCTAGCACCGGGAGCGCGCACCGCCGGAGGATGTTCCTGCTAGAACTATGCTAACTAGGGCCTAGGCTTACATACGTTACAGCAAGTTAAATAATCTTTGGACCTGTTATATTTTTATTATTATTGGCCGTATTCTTCCATTGTATTATTTACAAACTAACCTAAAAATATATATATATAATGGATATAATCTAATAATTTGGCCTAAAGTAATTGCCACAGTCTTTCTCAATCAAGGAAAATGTCCCGAATTTATCCTTGCTTCACTGCGTAAGCAGGCGTTATATCGTGGACTCTTTCACACAGATAAGGCTTACGACCGTGACGGTAATATTACCGCAATTTTACTAGGTCCAGAGGCGGTCTAACGGAAGCCGGCATTAAGGGGTTTTTACCCTTTCACACATAAGCCGGCGTTCGCGAATTACCGCAATATTACCGTCTTACAGCTCTGTATGAAAGGGGCTTATGATAGGCATACAGTTTTATAATTAGATTAGCTATTTGTAATAATAACGAAAATAAATATATATACCAAAATATTTGCTAGTTAATGTTATAATTATATTATATTGTTAAATGAAAAATGAATTAACTTTTATTAGCTTCAAAAAATATTTATTAAATTAATATTCTACGAATATTAAAATGTTTACCTCTTGTGGTTTTTTATCAAATCTGTATCCACCTCTTCCGACATAACCATAAGCTCTGGTACCACCAGCACCACGCATACCTGCTGCCCCACGACCCCTTCCTCTTGTACCGCCAGTTGCTACCTTAGGAACGTTGGTGTATGTGGCTCCCCTAGCTGCATAGCTGTGTAAAAAACGTTTACTTTAATATGTTTTATCTATAAAGAGAACACTGGTTCTTTTTTACATCAATATTTCGGACATCAAATAGACAAAATGCTCAATGAACTTATCTTCTTCTACCATGGCTCTCCACTGGGAGAGAACAGGTAGCCGATTTAGGCATGAAATAGACAGTTTTTAATATGGTTTGGATCAAACAATTTGGAATATTCACTTACTTAGTGTATTGAAGTTGTGGTTGATATGGTTGGTGTTGAGGAGGTCCTGCATTGACTGGAGCATAGGCTTGATGGGCTTCATAGTAAGGTGCAATGTTTGAATTGTATCCCTGGTTTTGATTGTAGGCACTTCGAACTGTTCCCCGTGTCATGCGTTGTTGAAAGTTGTTACGATCAACTGGTTTAGCAAGAACTACTTCAATTTGGGATCCATCAATAAATTCACCTATTATTAAATATTCACCAAATTATAAATAACTCTTTAGAAGTACAGGCTCTTCTATATTCATACTTTTTTTCAATGAGCTATCCGTGAGTATGAAAAACCGTTTACAAAATGATGCATAACCGCAACGCAATACTACAAGCTTTTATTTAAGTGGAAACAAATTAACTTGGCATAATATAATAATTAATGCAATGCTGTAGGTTAATATATATATGCAAAGTTTGATTTAAAATAAATGTAAACCAAATAGATATTTAATATACTAACCATTCATAGAGTCTAAGGTTTCTAAAGCGTCTTCTCTTGTTCTGAAGTGAACAAATGCAAAATCCCTGAGTTTCTTTACCCTTTCCACCGATCCCTCCTTGTTTCTATTGAACTCCTTTTCGAGTGTTTCTTCTGTTGTGTTTAACATTAGGTTTCTCACATATAAAATTTTAACCTAAAAAAAAGCAACAAATTTAAATAAATTAAACAGACTATAACACTAAGCATCTACGTGGCAGAATATTTTAGTTTATTTTAGCTGTTTAAAGGATTTAATACATTTTGATAGGGTGGCAAATTATATAAATTTATTTACGGGTATTATTTTGTTTAACTAATTATAAAATGTTTTGTAATAAGTATAAAGTTTAATATGAAAATATATAAAAAAAAATTAAATCATCATTAATTATCATTTGATTGACATTTTGATGTTAAATTAATTTTTGTTCCATTTATAATTAACCATATTTCGGCTAGTTTCAATACTAGTGCCACATGTACAACATGCGTTTGTACTTTGGCCCTTATTGGATAATCTGTAACATATTTAATAGTGGTATACTCTTTCCATCTGATTAGCAAATATATTTGTTTGTTCTGCTATAAAGATATCATGATAAATGGCATATTTTATCTCTCATGTTGATTATCAATTAAACCTCCCACAATAAGTGACCTCACTCGGGTCTACTAGTAAGTAAAGTGTTTGATGTTTAAAGCTAAATCTACCAACAAAATATATAATTAATAAAAAAATGTTGTACTTTAAATGTTAGTTTTCCAGATGATTAAAGATCATAATATATAATTTATTTTGTTTTCTTGAAATGAAATAAAATAAATATCAATATATCAATATTGTTCCCTGAAAAAATATTTTTTCTTTTCAAATGTTTTTGTTGAATATGCAATGATTTGATTACTTTTCATCTTTTATGTTTTTTGGGGACAATACTTTTTTCCCCTAAAATGTTCTTATTTTAAATATGACGTTTGGTAAAACTGAATATTTACTTTATATATTTAAAAATGTATTAATTACATTTGATTAATATTATAATTATTAAATTTATTTCTCAATAGAGAAATGAATTTACATTTCAGGTTAACCTATTAACATTCAAATATCTTGCTAATACTGCATTAGTCACCATAAATCCTGTCTATAAATGCTAAACACTTGTATAACAACCACTCTATGTAAATAAAGGAACGATTCAAGTTTGTTTGCAATTGGTTTAAGACCAACACTACTCCATGGTTTAGCGATGCCGAAACACATGCAGATGTAAATGACAGAGAAAAATTTCATTTTAAAATATAACATTTTATAGCATAATAATAGAAAATGTATGGCATGGTTGATTAATAATAGAAGTTCACTGTTTGTCTAAAAATGGTTTGAGCAATACATGAAAATCTATAATTTAATACAAAAAAAATAGCAGTAGTTTGAAATTTAATCAATACATAAATAAATATTTAGATTATACAAGTATAATTAACAGATTTAGATTTGTTTTCTTCTTTGAAGATATTTATATTTTTAATAAATATTATACTATTATTAATAAAGACTATAATAAAAAAAATGTGTATGTTTGATGTCGAGATTTAGATTTTTTTCCTTAGGCTTGTAAATATTTATATTTTTTTAATTAATCATATTATTCCCAAAAGAAACCTTTTCAAAATTCAAATCACATTTAGTTAACGATTAAAGTAATTCCTTTAGATTGTGTACTTGATTTCATCCACAAAAAAAAAAAAGATGATGGTTTAGCCCAGTAAAACCAGAGGTCAGACTGATTTAGTGAGTTGTAGAGTAAAGGTTGTTATTAGTACAAAATTATAGTTTACTACGTCTAACCATATTTGTAATTAATTATTAAATAACAAAATAATTACATTTGGTGAACATTGTATAATATTCTGATCAGAATATGAATTTCCAAGAAATAAAATGTTGAAACTGAAATCTAATTGGTGGTGCATAAATAGTGTGTAAAAGTTGTTCTTTCATTTGTGGTTTACAGTATCTTAGATGTGGTTAGACATAGCCGATATTTATAATTACAACAAAAGATAATTGAATAGATTGTAGTTAATCCTAATTTTAGTAAATAAACATTGTTGCTGAAACCACATGTGAAAAGTTTGAAATTAATAATGGCTGATGTTGCAATTCAACATGTTGTCATACCTGTTCTGTGTTTGCTGTGTGAAACCACATTAAGATTTTGAGTGTTTAACTACCTTTTGTTAAAGTTCAATAGACGGCAATGAATCGGTAAAGTATTAAAGATTATTTATGGTAATTCTTAATATGGGGTTACAAACAAAACAAACTAAATTGTCCTTAGGAACTATTGGTGTTTTTAAATCTTGGGGCACTATCTTTTATGAAATTGTAACTAATAATTCATTTGAAATAAGTTTTTTATTCGACCATCCCATATATTTTAATTAAGGCAAGACCATTCAAATAAGTACCATTTAAAAGCACTGCACTAACCTCATATGAAAATGAGTGTAGGTAGGCCTATTCATTGCATTTTTTTTAGTGAACACTGAAAATCATGCAACATAGCCTGCCTAAGTGAGTGAGTGGCCGAGCGGTTAAGACAGTGGAACCGTAATCACGTAGCCATAACATCGGCAGGGGTTCGAGGCTCACTCACTCCATGGTTCTGGTGGTAGAACGAGTCTTCTCGGATAAGGACTATAAACCGTAGGGCCAGTGTACACATCTAACTCGTGTGCACTTTAAAGAACCTAGTACCTCTGGGCTTTAAGGCCATCCCCTGCTTTCCATGCTTATTTTCTTGTCTAGTCTTGTATTTTTATATTTAATGTTTCTCTTTTTATTTCATTTACATTATTCTGTTTTATTTATTTGTACTGTATTTGGAAAGCAATAAATATTACTTACTTACTTACTTACCCCGGTGTATTAGTACATCACAGCCACTGATCACCAACTGGGCCCTCTGGGAGACCAGTCTTTGACTGAAGAGGTTACCCAGTATAAATATAAATTTCAATTCAATTCAATAGGGGTAGCGAAATAATACACTAGGCCTAGTACAAAATCATGAAGTATTAATAAAATGGTTACCGTTCTCATGATATCCTCATCGACATCCTGTTCTGGTTCTGCCCAATCCACCATGATTTGATGTCCCCAAAGTTGAATTCTTCCAGGTATCAGCTTTCTTCTGGCCATTGCTGCAGCTCTATGGTTCTCGTATTCTACGAAAGCAAATCCCCGATTTTTTGTCTTGTCTACAGCACTTGGATAGACGATAACATCAACGACATCTTCAGTTACTTTCTTCATTTCGGATAAGATTTCTTCACGCTTTTTATTCTTTGGTATTCCGCCAACAAATAAGCGACAGTTATCTACACTACCACAAACACCAAGATATCGACCTTTTCTAATTTCATAATTATTTAATTGCTTGATGGCTTTCTTAGCATCTTCTTTGTTTGTGAACATGACAAATGCATAACCACGGTTGTTTCCACTGAAATCCATCATCAATCGAAGTTCATAAATTCTACCAATTTTCATGAAAACTGGCACAAGTTCATCTTCAAATAAATCACGGGGGATCTTACCCACAAATACTTCGCAACCTTTTGAGGGAGTTGGAACATCTGCTCCCCAATCAGGAGGTGGTCCACCGAATTTCCTCTGACCATTTTCTTGAATTATGTTGTAGCCGGTGCTCTCCATAAGCTCAAGAAGAGCAGTTTCGTTTCTGGCACCGGCAATGCCCTCGGGGGCAGCAGCTGATTTAGAGGATTCCATCATGATCTGGTTTGATTGGTAATTCATCTGGTTGTAAGAAATCTACAAAATCATTTCGTTAAATACTAACTAATACTAACCACCTTATCTCCTTATCGATGGACTTTGAATCTCTACAATGTCTACTAGCTTATACAAACAACTAGGCCCAGTCTACCGTAGCGGCGCAGTGTTACACAATCATCGACAATCTAATCTAGCCTCTCTTGCCTAGCTAGCTAGGGTGGGTCGGGTGGTAAATCACGGGGCCGGGAAGATGAAGTGCGGGCGGCGAGAGTGTGTAGAGCTAGCTGAGAGAGAGGGGAGAGAACGGGATAAACGACGCGCCTCTCCGGTTGAAAAGTAGGATAACCACACATGCGCATAAAACTTCTTATAGCCAATCAATGTTGTCCATTTTTGTACGCGCAAGATGTAATAGTCTGCTAAAAGTTCCAGCAGAGTAATTTCATTGGTGCAAAGTCAGATTTAACTCCGCCCACACGTCCTGCGCTACAATACTTTTGATGCTGAACCGACTTTGATGTTTCTTTTGATGGATCTTTTGTACTTTGCGAAGTATTATATGGCAGCACACTAGTAGGGAGTCAAATTGCATTGGCGGGTAAGTCGATGTGCTCCCACAATCTGCGCTATACACAGTAGTTTCAAATCCCTTTAACCGACTTTGATGTTGTTAATGCTACATGTTACGTTTGTTCTTTGTTCAGGTACGTTACGTAGGGTCAATAAAACAATGGCAACAATAATACAATATTGCCGATGGCTGCAGAAGAGAAGAGAACAATATTTGTTTTTCTGACCCCCAACAAAACAGATTATCATATACATAGTTTTGCAGACCCTGACATTTGTCCTACTTTTAGCAGGCAGCCTAAAAAATGAGTGGCCTTCAAAATGGAGAATTCTCATGTCTTGCGTATTGTATTCAAATCAGTAGTTGGCTAGGCCTGGATGGGAATGTTGTACAATCACGCCAGTATACATACCGACGCCAATCAACAGGTGGTGACAAAACCATTGACCTATATTTGAAATTTGAGAGGAGGCTGTGGCTACCGACTAGTCTTCATTAGACCGAAATTAGTAAAATATTTTGGCACATATGGCGTTTCATACGTTTAGTATTTGAGTTCATATTTTCAGAAAAAAATCGAAACGCCGACTGGTGGACTAACATAAAAAAGACAATACAGTCTTATAAGTCTAGCTACTGATTTACACATTAAGCTATCTGTTAAGCTGTCCATACGTATTTGTTTTTATCGTCTATCGAAGTGAAAAAATAAGATTCCGATTTAATGACACATGAAGACCGTAAAAAAATTTCCACAAGCTAAATCATTCATCTTCTCAAGATCACACATAATTCTATACATTGTATAATACATAAGTTTTATTTCTTTGATAATTTTTATTTCTTTTTTAAAAATGTAGAATAACAAAAATGTGATTTTTTTTCATATTTTTTTTCAGAAATGGCGTTGTTGATATTTTATTTAGATTCTGTATGCCTGGTGTATGTGCCTGAATGAACTCATTCACTTCTCTGATGCACAAATATAAAAATATACAATAATACAGATACATGTACAACCTAAATAAACCAAGGCAATCTAACAACAGGACACTGAGCTCGTAACAGTCCTTTGATCTTAGGTCTGACTTCGACAAATAGCAACAGTTCTGTATCATGTTAATATTCTCTGCAACGTGCAGTGTCTGTTCTGATGGTGTCACAGCCACAGATAAATTCTTTGATCTCCAGAGCTCAGCACCCTGTTGTTAGATTACCTAGCATTCAGTTGTTGATATTTTATGCCTAGATCTGTCTGTAATAGAAATAGTGCATTGAAGCTCTCAATCAAAAGCTAGTTGGACGTTCCTTTCCTGATCTCTACGTACAATCTCACTTTGTCTGGCAATCTCATCAACTTTCCTCTGACACATTGCTGTATAAAAAAAACATCTATATTAACATTTACTTCTCTTAGCTCAGTTCTATTATTCCTACCTCATTGATAATTAAAAACTGCAAAAACTTATTCGCCTAAGGTGCTTATTCGCCTAAGGTGCTTATTCGCCTAAGGTGCTTATTCGTCTTAGGTGCTTATTTGGCTTAGATGCTAAGATGGCCGCAACACCTATTTACCCAAGAAGTTTACTTGATTTAAAAAACTTAAAGAAGACGTTTTCTAAATTTACAAACTTAATAAGTTACATTTTTTTTATTGCAATACTTATTCAGCTAAGGCGCTTATTCAAATACTCGTCTACAACACTTATTTGACCGAGGCTCTTACTCGACTACAAGATCTATTTGACTAGAACATTTATTCAACTGTGGCACTTATTTAACGTACGTTCTCACTCAACTACGACACCTATTTAACTGAAGTCCTTAATTTATAATAATTTACATTAACGATCAGGTGTTCATAGCTCACCTGTGTTATGATCAATCCACTGTAGCGAGTCCATATGTGCATTCAAAATTTTTGCAATCTGGTGAATCTGAAAAAAATAGTGCATTATTATCATCCAATCCATGACATGAAACTGTGACACATTGCAAAGTTAAAAGAACTAATAAAGGTATAGAAGAGCATATCTATGAGTCACTTACAGGATCATTAGCTTCTCCTGCAGTGTTTGATGTGTTCAGATGTTCAATAACTTCTTTCAAATCTTGCACCATTCTCTTTAATTGGCTGTCTATTGTTTCTGCCAATTGATACCTGATAAAACAATCAATATTGATATTTTTTGTCTAAGTATTCTTTATTTCGGACTATCGAAAACCGTACATACAGTATAAAATTAGATTTATCAAGTCATTTTAAGTAAAAAATAGTCAAATTGCTTGCCAGCCAAGGAGTTTTGGTTGAATTTATCCATTTATTAGTGAAAACATTATTTTTTCCAGTTTTTCTACATAACCTATTCAAATACCGATTTAATTAATCTTCATTTTTCATGTTTTTGGGGACAGTACATCTTTAAAAAAGATATTCTTTTTCTAAGATGCTACTTACGTGTGTTCGCGTTCAACATCAGCATGCTGCGTGAATAACGAGCCCTGTTGCGTTTTGATGGATTCCTCTAAAGGTGTTAACATGTCTTCAAGTTCTCTTTGTTGCGCAACAATGTAATCTAATTCATGTTCCAACCTGGATAATATAGATGTTAATTTGTTTGTATGGCAACTCTTAAGCAAAAATCAAATCATATATCATATCATGAAAGGCTAGTGTTGGCAGAAAGCTCTCTACAAACCATTCTTGTTGTTTTACTTTATCATTTTGATTGAGATTTTTGCTTTTTTGTAACTCCATTGAGATCCAGCCACTGATACCGACAGCATTGTCACTTTTTAAACAAAATAATTTGCCTTTGTATTTATATATCATATTTATTTTTAGCCATTTCAAAATAAAGTACATAAAACCATAAAAACAGCAAAGTTAATCAATGAGGAAAGTTTAGCTAAATGTTATAAACAAATATACATACATAACATTTTGAGAAAACATAGATGAAACTTCCAACTTTAACAAAAAATTTAGTATGTATTAACTATATGATACTGAAACAATACAATCTAAATATTAAATAAAAATATATAATATACTATATGAAATACCTTTGTTGATCTGTTTTGACTTTTTCCACATCATTATGTAAAACTGTTATCTGTTGGAATTGGAACAAAATGATACTAATGTATAATCATCTTATTGCTGGTAATAACATAGGGAATATTGGTTTATTGAATTATCTAAAACATCTAAAGCCCTATCTACACTATCAAACTTTATGTGACAGATGTATGGACAAGATGATGTCATATCACTACCATATTTGGGTATATTACTACCATATTTGGGCACATCACACTTTTTTGAGTTTCAAACACATATAATTGCTACTGATAGTCCACAAACATTCTTTCTTTTAAGGATTCTCTACTAAACCCTTGTCTACACTATCAAACTTCATGTGATGTGCCATATATGGACATGATGATGTCATATCACTACCATATTTGGTATCAACATCAACATAGTTGATAGTATAGACAGAGCTCAATGCAGTCCAAACAAAACAAACACATATAATTACTACTGATGGTTCACAACCATTATTCACTTCACTACCAGTATTTAGGATTCACTACTAAGATTAAAAAGATTGAGTGGAGCTGTGGCTTGGCTCCACTCAATCTTTATTGTTATGATGCTTGGTTATGATGCTTGGCTACCAATCTAAGGGTCATGGGTTCAAGACCTGTCATATGTCAGGGTTTTTTTCTCATGACAATTTACAACTCCACTCCCAAAGACTTAATAATAAGTCTTTGTTTATGTAGAGCATCTTGTGTATATGTTTGTCTAAAATAAAAGAAACACACCTTTTCGCCATTTTCTACCAGTAACCTATCCCAGGCGTTGACTTGTGTAGCTTGTTGTAGAAACACTTTTTCTTGTTCTTCTAATTCTACCGTCCATTTGTTAATGGCTTCTTCCAACTCTCTGTAATTCATTGTTGGGCCTGCAGGACTGGGAAAAGTTAAAACCTTAACATAAATATGAGGGCACCTATATATTTCTCAGTGTACATTATTACAAGGAGGTTATGTTTTCACCCCTGTATGTTTGTGTGTGTGTTTGTGTGTGTGTCTGTGAACAGCCTGGAGGCCACAGTTTTTATCCGATTCTAACCAAATTTGGACACAATGATCTATGGCCAAAAAGCTCGGACGAGTTCGAATTTGAGGGGGAAAGGTCATAGGTCAAGGTCACAACTAACAAAAAACTATTTTACTGCCTAGAGACCACAGTTTTGATCCGATTCTCACCAAACTTAGCCACAATGATCAATGACACATCATATAATTGTGGTTAAATTTTGAAGGGTCAGGGTCAAAGATCAAGGTCCACAAAAAAAAAAAAATAAATAAAAAAATAATATAAAACTAGAATTTAATTCGTCACTTTGACGAATTATAGGTGATCATTTTTATCATTTTATTGACATTAATTAATTAATTACTGAAAATAATTTGTTTTAAACATGCACGTACGTTATCATACGATCGGAAAATGATGATACATTCCATCCTATTATATGTATAGTGTTGAGTTGTGCCTATTACCGGTATATGCCATATACAATATACAGTATATACTGTATATCTATATACAGTGTAGCATAGGTGAAATTACGGGACACACATCATCTTATAATGTTTTGGTATGATGGATATATCAAAATAAACTCGAAGATGACAATTTCGAAAGATAATGAATTGAGCAAATAAATATAAGGATTGGAAGAAAATTTGACACGTAGAAGCGCAATGCGCGGTCTTTGAAATTTGTATAACTTTGACTAAAGAAATTTAAAAACTACTTTTTAACTTCAACTGGCCATATGATAACATCACAACATCCGATAGGCTTAATTTTAATATGAATTCATATCTACATTTCATCAGCTTTCATAATAAGTTATAATCTTCAAGGTCACCTTTAATTCTGAAGAGCTATAAGATATTCAAATGTATGGTGTAGCTGAAATTACACGACCTAGGTTATTCAAGTTTTTACGCGTGATGACGTCATCAAAATAAAAATGTTGACAACTCATTAGAAGAATAATTAATTGAGCAAGCACATACTAAAAGTTGTGCGAAAATCGGGCTCAAATAACGGAGATGCGCTCTATTGAATGTGATAACCCACACAAAAAGAAAAAAATTCCTAATTTTTAAATTCAAGTGGCCATTTGATGACGTCATACCATTTTGTACGTCTAATGTGTATATACATTTGTATCTACATCTTATTGGCTTCCATAATAAGTTAAAAAAATTGGGGGTCATCTGCCATTCTGAAGAGTTATATTCATTTAAAAAAGTCCTTATTTTTTACCATTTTTAGCACTTTTGTACAATTAGTGTGCGCATTTTGTCATTTTTAACGTGCCCGTATAGCGTTATTTTAAGTCGGAATGGACTCAAAATTGGTGAATGTACTAAGGATTGTGAGTAGAATGTGATTTATACATCAAATTTTATTTTTTACGCATTTTAAGAATCGTGCGCACAAAAACGCATTTTTGCGCAGTAATTTTTTGAAACGCGCAAATGGCCTAATTCATGCTCTAAATTGATCAAAACCTAATTTTGCGCGTTTTAAATTTTTAACGCGCGATTTCACGTGCATGACCTTCAAACCTTTTTATTTGCTAATATTTTTACCCTTGACCTGAAGTTTACCTGTAGTGAATTTCATTAATATGTCATAATGAATTATGGAGATATGATTGATAATGTGATTTCACAAAATGGCGTATAAATGACGTCACGGATGAGTGATCACGCTGGAAAGCTCATTAGGATTAAGTTATATTATTTGAAAGATATTCTGAAATTTTGGTAATCATTGACATTAAACTTTTTGAGATAATTGTTACACAAAATAGTGTACAGAAACAATAAAAAGAAAAAAAATAATAATAAAGATTTCATACAATAACAATAGGTGATCATTTTATTCTAAATGATCACCTAAAAAAAACCCTCAGTGGGACTTGAACCAGCGATCTCAACTATGAGAGGCTGGATACATAACCATTACACCACACTGTCATCCACAACTTTGTAGTGTGCAGTTAACATATTTACACTTAGAACTAATAAAAAAAAATGTAAAAAAAAAATATTCAGGGGGCATTTTATGTAGGGGAATTTTACAGTAGGCGGAGGTTTGTACTCTCTGAGTCCCCTCTAGTTGTCTATTTTTTTATACACAGTATTTCATTTTATTCATTTTGCATATATTTATTGTAGGGGCCCTCATGAGACAAGCTATTGCCTCTAGTGCGGGCCCAAGTTATTATTGTAAAATAACTGAATAAATGTGTATGAATTGAATTGAAATTGGTCCATTTAGGAGATGATTTGATCACATCTACAAATGTTGTTGGGAGTGTGGAAATTGAAAAAGTTTTTTAACCCATAATACAGCATTGATTGAAACTATAGAGGATGTATTACAGAAAACTTACGCAGCTGTGATTCCTGCAGCTCCAGTAGTTGATGCCGTTGTTGTTTTTCCAAGATCTACAAAAAGAAAACAAATTTATTATAAATATCTATATCATTAAATTTAGTTTATTCCTTGCCAATATACCACACTATCAGAACAAAATGCTGTACTTACTAAGGGTTGGTTTGGCTCCTCCCAAAGCACCTACAGTAAAACAAAAACAGTGTAAAGTATAGAATCAATACTTTAAAGAAAGTAATACTGTAGTAAGAGTAATCAGTTATTAAAACACATCACACCTATAACATTTATTTTTATATAGTATGCTAAAACTATTTACTACCTTTTAATCTTTTCAGTAAATGAAATTATACTTAGCAAAGAATATACAGAAATAAAATAAATATATACATGGTTACCTGTAGCTCCAGCTCCGCCAAGTGTTAGCCCTCCTGATTTCGTAGCTGGTGTTGCTAGGGTCAAGCCCCCTGCTTTGGAAGCTGCAGGTGTAGTTGAACCAAGTGTACCCGAGCCTAACCCTCCTAACCCTCCTAAACTTAAACCACTTGCTTTGGTAACTGGTGTCGAAGTACCCAGACCACCAAGAGTTAAGCCTCCTGTTTTAGCTGAAGTAGCAGCAGGTTTAGTGGCTGCAGGCATAATACCAAGACCTGTAGTCTGAGTGGCAGGCTTTGCTGCGCCTTGTCCTCCTGTAGTAAAGCCTGCAGTAGGCCCTGTTGAGACTTGTGTCAAGCCTAGATTTAGACCCTGTCCTGCTGGTTTGATGGGTGTACTGCCAGCTAATGTGAATCCTGTACTCTTTTGAGCTGTTCCAATGTTACTTTGAGGTTGACTGGCAGCTGCCCCTGATAAATAATAATTATCATATTATAAATAATTCAGTCATTGTTGCATATTTTAAATTAAGTTATATATACATCCCTTACTTTACCACCTACCATATCATGAACAACAATGTGTCAAAATGGGTGCTTCATGGTCATCTAAAGGTAGATTGCTTTTTGATGGGGTGTGTCATGGTATTCATAAGGTATGACTGACATCGGACAAATGACGCACCTCTTTTGAGGATCGTATAGTGGGTAATACAATTGACAAGAAGGGAGTGCTATAATAAATAATAATAATATCCTGGATTTATATAGCGCCTAATGTTGTGAAACCTCTAAGCGCTGAACATTATTACCCCAGTCATTTTTTTTTTTTGGGAGATCAAACACGTATGGAAACATACTCCCAATGCAGCTAGTAATCAGCGCAAAGTTGTGTTTAACCGGGTTCCCATTATACACCTGGGTGGAGAGAGGCAAACGTAGGTAAAGTATCTTGCTAAAAGGAAACCAAACAAGCCTCAAGAGGAGCACAAACATTTAAATTTAGATACAAAAAAGTAATTTAAAATTTCATTTAGCTGTCAAACAAGGGGAGCATGTTCCCCTAGTGCTATCTTCCTGTCAACTGTGTTAATAATATTTGTTTGAATACCAAATGAAAATCCAGAAGGTGCACCAGCAGCTATACCCCCAGTGATACCGGCTGTTGTTCCTCCTACAGGATTGGCTGCGGAAGACGCACCAGGAGTTCCAAAAGAGAAGCCACTAGTTGCTGGTGCAGCTGCCGTCGCTGGTTTAGGAGCTCCAAATGAGAAGCCTCCTGGTGCAGCTGCGGCCCCACCGCCAAAATTGAAACTCATGTTGTTCCTAAAAAATAGAAAGAATGCTTTCTACAAATTCATCAGATCATTTTTGCCTAGAAACAATCTATTTTTTTATGTGGTATTATCATATTATCGGAATAATGACATGATGCACAGTAGTGCAGTAAGATAGTGAGATCTTGCTGCCGTGCAGGACAAATATGTTGATGACAGAAAACAGTCAAGTTTGAAATAAAATCAACGTCTATTTTTATAGAGATTACACTTACTTACAGTAAAATGTACAGTTAATATGCTTTTGTTGGTTTCAAATAAAATAAATCTCTTTCTTTAGTTAGATAGTCAAAATAGCGATGCCAATCAACCATCGAAAACCAAAATATCCAAGACAGAGTCTGTAATCTCTTTGAATTGCGCCCTCTATTGAGCACGTGACTGACATTCAGTTGACATTTAAAATCCGTTACTTCCGTTTCTCTCCCCACGTTGTTTTCGTCACTTGAGGTTGGCATAACAATAAAATAACGAATTTGTTAGGCTTGTCATCAACACTTTAACTTATAAACATTCTAAATAACATTTAAAAAATACTATGAACACATTTTAAAGCAAAAATAATATTGTTTGAATATTGCTGTTTTTTTTGGTACAAAATAACATAATTTTTGTATGTTATTTAATTTTTTATAATACCAATTATTAGAAGTTTTTTGAAAATGGACTATGGTCTTATGGGTAATATGGATAGTTTCACTATGGATTGCACATGGTCATAACCGGGAAATAATTGAATATACGGAATGGGAACCGGGCAAAATGTGAACTTTTACTGATATTTACATGGAATATGAGCATTTACCAATTTGTATAAACATTCATTTTTTCAAGAAGAAACTTGATATTGCTTATATCCGACACAATGAAGATGGCAATTGAGTATTTATAATTATAATTATCGGTTTGTCAAATTAAAACGCCATTTTTTAAAGATTGCGCAATCAACAGAATACTGCCGACCTCATTAAATAGTCGCATGTCTTATCTGTAAATACATACTTATCAGCGAGGAAATTGTTACCACACATTCTAAAAGTATTTTCTGTAATAGAGTGTTTTTTTTATAAACTAAAATATGTTTACGATTGTGTTTGATGCAAGTATATTATATATTTTTAAAAATGCAATTGTACTTACCCCTAATAAAACAAATGGAACGATCCAATTTACACTATGTGATTGGTTGTTGTGGATTATACCATTGTCAAATAGGTAAGTAATTATACAACATTGTTATTGTTAATCAAATATATTGAATGGCATGTAATCCAGTTTTTAAAAATAATTAAACATAATTTATTGATTTATAGACTGTTTTATAAGAATTGTTAACACTATTAAAATATAATATAATATAACAAAATAACAGAGAACAAAATGATTGATATAGGTCATCAAATAAATCAAAGAATTTGATCGATGACATTGACGACATTTATTTCTAATGAGGTATTTGTTATCAGTAACTGATAATCTAAGATTGGAAAAATATTTGAATAGTTAGTTGTACATTCAGCTTTCAACAGAGATAGGAAATCTGTAAACTAATTCACATTACTTTCATATTTGGACAAGAAAGAAAGAATGTTCTTAAAGTTCCTACTTAAATCCAGTAACGTAATACAGTACTTAGTAGTAGATGTATTGTCCTCAAAAAACATGAAAAATAAAGATTAATAATTACTTATAAAATGGCAAAATAAATTGTTAAATTCAACCAAAAACCTATTGGCTGGCAGCCAATTTGACTATTTTTTGCTTTAAATTACAGTTTTTTAGGTAAATACATTTTCTTTCGATCCAATTTTTGGTCAAAGTGGATACTATTAGGTGACATTCAAATGGCATATTCAACAAAAAATGTTTTAATAATTATTTTTTTCAGGAAGACAATACATCTTTAATAATTTGTTGTTGGGCACAAAGATTGCACATGAGATTTTTTGTTTTCTGTATTATTACAAATTTTATACTCTATCCATTAAAAAAACATTATTAAGATCAACTTCAAAACCTGTGAAGATACAACAATCTGTGAAGATACAACAGTGCCAGTACATTATTCCTCAATTTTCCTTTTATTGGCCTTCTTTTCAGGAATCGCCTTTAGAGTTGATGGACTGCACGAAACCCAGTGATTTTTCACCACTGACAGCAAAATGGTTAATCTGTCTGTTGTTCTGCCACGGTAGTCACGTTGGATGCCATTCAATCTTGCGTGCATTGACTCACCACCTTGTTCGCCATGGAATCCTAATCCCACCCCCCATTTCTTGATCCATGGTATGATATGCTCGCACAATATGTGAAATTTTGGAGGCTGCGTTTCATGGAATGTGGCGAAAATCTCTTTATAGATTGATATATTTTGTTCTGTAGGTAACAAAAGCAAAGTTGTCATTTATATTCTGAATGCTTAATATTTATTTAATAATAAATATGCAATTATTTAAAATTTAACAAAGATTTCTGTACTGTACATACGCAACTGATCAATTTCAGCATTCCCGAATTGTTCTGCTGAATTGTATAATCTGTGGCAGGCTCCAAATGCATTAAATAACTTTGTGTAGGCCACAGCTACATCTTCAGCCTCCTTCAAAAGAGTTGGACAAATGGCTTGGACAGTGTGGGTTATTCCATCCATTAAATATTTAATATTTGTTGTCTGAAATGATTTAATTTATTGTTTATTCAAAATGCAATTATTAAAAAAAAACTGAAACAGCCCATGCCACATTTGTAAGTCATCAACGTCAGCTTTATACCTACCATGTACAATTTATGGATATGGTTCCCAACAAAACACTGTCCCCAGTATGCCTGCCTTGTTATGCCCATTTTGATCAAGCGTTTGTCCAACTCCTCACAAATGGGACCCGTTCTCTTCAAAAAAGTTGGAGACGGTGGCGTGGCTTCAATATGTTCATTCTACAAAATAATCATGACATAATTCACATAGTTTTCTCATTCAATTTGCTTTGTTCAATAATAACAATAAAATATTTCTTATACTTACATGAGCATTTAATTTCTCCCTTTTCTGATTAATCTGTGTAATCAGTTCAATTGCACAATCATCATTTCCATGACCAAGTAAATTAAAAGCATTAAAATAATCAGTCATTTGGCCTATCTCCTGTTCCAGATTTTCCTTTTCATTTAAATGGTAACGCAAACATTCATTATGTTCCACTAACTGAAAAATAGGGTTAAAAGGGTCATTGTAAGTAACATGGATGGAATGCTCTGTATACAGGGTACCAACAAATGAAATTATAATGTACCTTAATGTACTCTTTACGAGCAATGCTTGCATTGATGCCGTCAGCTTGTTGGGCCATCTTTTTATCGAGTGTGTGGCATGCATCCTCTAAACTTTGATAATGCTTCAACCCAAGGCCTAAGCTAATATGCAGTCCAGGTGGACAAACCTAATTGTAATGAAACATTCTTTATTTAAAACTGATGATGGTATATTTATTCAAACATTAATCATACAAGGCAGAAATTATATATATAATTTTTCTGATATAAAAAGCATCAACTTATCAACTCTTATCAAACAAACAGTTTGATCAATCTATGAGCTTTACAGTACTTACATGATCAATGTCAATGTCAAGTATTGGTGAACTTATTACGTTGTTGTGAAACTTCGCATTTTTCAACATGCTTCCATTGCTTGCAAAACTTTCCAAATCTTTCTTCATAGATTCTAGAGATCTTTTTGTTAAATCCACTTTACCCTTCGAACTCAGGCAATATAAGCAAAAGTGTCGTCCTATAAAAAATACATTTTTTTAGTATTAAACTATTTATGAGATATTGCCTAATATAATACTAGGTTCCAGTGTATTAGAATTACAGTACTTACCACTTGCTCCGGATAATCCGTAAACACGGCATTCATATTCGTAATCCCCGAAAGCAAACAATTCAATTTCTTTTCCACTGAAATAAAGGAAGAGGTATATATTATGTACAGAATTATGAAACATAAAAAATACATACTTACCACTTTGCTTCAGACAATCCATAAACACGACATTTGTATTTATAGTACTGTAGCTGAATGCAAATAATTCAATTTCTTCTCCACTGAAATAAAATAAAAATAAATCAAAACATATAGTGAAATCATAAATAGTAAATACTTTTATAAATTGTCAGAACTGTTATGATATAAACTACTTACTTCCACACCAATGTCTTGAGGTCTTCAACTTGGTTCCTAATTCTCTCCATTCCTGTTTTTAAATTGTAGGTGCAATCGCCTGCTTCCCATATCAAAATTGTAACTGTATTTTTCAAAGAATTGGGCCGGTCAACATTGCCAATTTGCAGCATAAATTTGTAAGTTCCTCCTCCTTTGTCTCCGCCTAGTTTAATCCATATTTTATTTTCTGGTATCAAACCATTGTGCCAAGTAAGCATATCAAGACTAAAAGCAATAATAAAACAATATTGTGTTCATATTTCAAATGCTTTGAAAAAAAAATCTAATGAAAAAAAGAAAGAACATTTGATAAACGTGTGTATTTATACCTTTGTAGCTCATCTAACAATTGTGTTACTTTCACTCTTAAGTTTTTCACTACAACTAATGGCACATCTGTGAGCAACAACTCATCTGTCTTGGTATCTTTCACTAACAATGGCACATACTCAGATGTCAGATTGTCGCCTATGATCTCATCAACTTGACAGCCAATACTGGCTTCGCATTCACAAACGACCCGGTACTTTGCTAACCATCTAAAAATAGAAGAAATAATAGTTTGGAACGGATGCTTATTTTAAATGAAGTAGATTGAATAATAGGTTGAAATAATAATTTGGTTTTATTTCAGAATAAATAAATGTCTAAATAATAAAATATACCTTTTTAATAATCTTGTTCTAGAGCCACTTAGTCCAAGGTGAGTTCTCATTGAGAGTATATCTCCTTGGGGCATCCTAATGGGTGTTTGAAGCATAGTCTTTAATTCTTCATTTAATTGGGAAAATTCGTGTCTGTGTTGTTCTAATTCAGCATCTTCTCCACTTATCAGTTTTCTGAATTGTTGAATCTGTGAAAGCAAAGGTATCAGTTGTTGAAATTGACGATTGATTCAGAAGTTCCCTTATAAAACATTAACAATCAACTTTTGTACCTGGTGTGTCCTCCTGTCTTTGGTTTTTTTTGATGCTGTATTTGACGACACTCTAACTGCAGGTATCTTCATATACCTAACCGTCTTCAAAACAAAAAAGAAAATATGAATAAATTTAACAGTATAGTATGTACACGGTCAATTGTAATTATGAGAAAATAAAGAAATGTATTGTACCTGCCCCTTTGATCTGAAGGTAGCTATACCATTTTCTGCTGTTTTGGCAGACAGTAGTTGGTGCCCTAAAACTTCGACATTCGCTTGCACAGGGCTTGTGGAAGGTTGTTTTGCATAAGTGTGTTCTTTTAAGACACACACATGTGTATTACACTGTCGACATTCAAACTGACACTGACATTTCTTACATTTGACAGCAACAGACATATAACATTGAATGAAAAGATCAGGTACAGCAGTGACAGACAAGTAGTGTACATTAGTTAAACAGGTAGGACAAATCATGAACTCGACATCAACAAAACAAGTATTAACACATGCTTTACAAGCAACATGATGACATGGTAACTCGACAGGACATTCACACAATACATTACAGATGCAACACATGAATGGTCTTAGAGAACCGATAATGTTGTAAGAATCGGGAATAGTTGTTAGTGTTGTGTTTATTGGTTCAAAATGCTTGGTAACTGATGAGGTATGAGCCATTTTTCTTTGACACTCTGCATTTCCACATCCCCTCTTCTTTTTCTTTGGCCTTCCACCTATGTGATAACAATTAACAATGGCTTTAAAAGTATTTGCTGTACATTAAAAATATAAACAAAATAAATTTTCTCTACCAGTATTAACTAACCTTTTCGTAGTTTATCTTCACAGATGTTACATCCTATTCGTTTATGTGGCGGCCAGTCCTTGCAGGAAATTTGTTGTTTTTGGACAACACACTTGATGTAGCAGAGATTACAGAATGACGATGGAGTTACGCTACTATCTTCATCTCTGCTAACATTAAGCTGTTCCCAATAGTCTGCCACTTTCTTTGACCGAGAGCCGGCTTTGTTTAATTTAATACCACACACTCTGCAGAGTGTACACAGTATTTGTTTGTGGTTTTCCATCAATCTGCCAAAAAAAAAAAAAATTATGATTACTCTATTCTAATGTACTTATCTGGTATACAGGTACAGGTCTGGTATGTCTATACAAAGCACATAGTAGGCCTACTTATGTTGATTAATACTATGCCTAGGCCTAAAATACTAATTATAGGCTTATTAAATAGCAGTAAAACATTCTAACATAATTATAAAAAAATAATTATTTCCCAAGTCTTACTAGGATATTTTGTCTCTATTTTAATACAAATTTAATTTAAACCATTTCATTTATTACCAAAAACTTCGTGTAAAGAAATATAAGCAGATACTTAAGTACCTAGATTAGTTTTGCGGACTTCGTCATTGACGAAATCTAGGCCTATCACTAAATAAAATGATCAAACTTTTCCAACATTATAAAGTTGAGATAAATTATAAATTTTACACGTATGTGTAAATCTTGTTTAATATATTTTAAAAATATAACTTACGTTGAGTTTGTTGATTTACTTTGTCTTAAAACAGGGAAACAAACAGGGGGTACTATTGATATTTATACGAATCGGCGACGAAATTTCAAAACAAACCAGTGAAGCGTATCGCGATACGCGCTAACTGCCAAACCTGAGGGCGCTGTCGCTGAATGCGTCCGTTAACGCGGATACGTGCTAGTAGGGAGTCAAATTGCATTGGCGGGTAAGTCGATGTGCTCCCACAATCTGCGCTATACACAGTAGTTTCAAATCCCTTTAACCGACTTTGATGTTGTTAATGCTACATGTTACGTTTGTTCTTTGTTCAGGTACGTTACGTAGGGTCAATAAAACAATGGCAACAATAATACAATATTGCCGATGGCTGCAGAAGAGAAGAGAACAATATTTGTTTTTCTGACCCCCAACAAAACAGATTATCATATACATAGTTTTGCAGACCCTGACATTTGTCCTACTTTTAGCAGGCAGCCTAAAAAATGAGTGGCCTTCAAAATGGAGAATTCTCATGTCTTGCGTATTGTATTCAAATCAGTAGTTGGCTAGGCCTGGATGGGAATGTTGTACAATCACGCCAGTATACATACCGACGCCAATCAACAGGTGGTGACAAAACCATTGACCTATATTTGAAATTTGAGAGGAGGCTGTGGCTACCGACTAGTCTTCATTAGACCGAAATTAGTAAAATATTTTGGCACATATGGCGTTTCATACGTTTAGTATTTGAGTTCATATTTTCAGAAAAAAATCGAAACGCCGACTGGTGGACTAACATAAAAAAGACAATACAGTCTTATAAGTCTAGCTACTGATTTACACATTAAGCTATCTGTTAAGCTGTCCATACGTATTTGTTTTTATCGTCTATCGAAGTGAAAAAATAAGATTCCGATTTAATGACACATGAAGACCGTAAAAAAATTTCCACAAGCTAAATCATTCATCTTCTCAAGATCACACATAATTCTATACATTGTATAATACATAAGTTTTATTTCTTTGATAATTTTTATTTCTTTTTTAAAAATGTAGAATAACAAAAATGTGATTTTTTTTCATATTTTTTTTCAGAAATGGCGTTGTTGATATTTTATTTAGATTCTGTATGCCTGGTGTATGTGCCTGAATGAACTCATTCACTTCTCTGATGCACAAATATAAAAATATACAATAATACAGATACATGTACAACCTAAATAAACCAAGGCAATCTAACAACAGGACACTGAGCTCGTAACAGTCCTTTGATCTTAGGTCTGACTTCGACAAATAGCAACAGTTCTGTATCATGTTAATATTCTCTGCAACGTGCAGTGTCTGTTCTGATGGTGTCACAGCCACAGATAAATTCTTTGATCTCCAGAGCTCAGCACCCTGTTGTTAGATTACCTAGCATTCAGTTGTTGATATTTTATGCCTAGATCTGTCTGTAATAGAAATAGTGCATTGAAGCTCTCAATCAAAAGCTAGTTGGACGTTCCTTTCCTGATCTCTACGTACAATCTCACTTTGTCTGGCAATCTCATCAACTTTCCTCTGACACATTGCTGTATAAAAAAAACATCTATATTAACATTTACTTCTCTTAGCTCAGTTCTATTATTCCTACCTCATTGATAATTAAAAACTGCAAAAACTTATTCGCCTAAGGTGCTTATTCGCCTAAGGTGCTTATTCGCCTAAGGTGCTTATTCGTCTTAGGTGCTTATTTGGCTTAGATGCTAAGATGGCCGCAACACCTATTTACCCAAGAAGTTTACTTGATTTAAAAAACTTAAAGAAGACGTTTTCTAAATTTACAAACTTAATAAGTTACATTTTTTTTATTGCAATACTTATTCAGCTAAGGCGCTTATTCAAATACTCGTCTACAACACTTATTTGACCGAGGCTCTTACTCGACTACAAGATCTATTTGACTAGAACATTTATTCAACTGTGGCACTTATTTAACGTACGTTCTCACTCAACTACGACACCTATTTAACTGAAGTCCTTAATTTATAATAATTTACATTAACGATCAGGTGTTCATAGCTCACCTGTGTTATGATCAATCCACTGTAGCGAGTCCATATGTGCATTCAAAATTTTTGCAATCTGGTGAATCTGAAAAAAATAGTGCATTATTATCATCCAATCCATGACATGAAACTGTGACACATTGCAAAGTTAAAAGAACTAATAAAGGTATAGAAGAGCATATCTATGAGTCACTTACAGGATCATTAGCTTCTCCTGCAGTGTTTGATGTGTTCAGATGTTCAATAACTTCTTTCAAATCTTGCACCATTCTCTTTAATTGGCTGTCTATTGTTTCTGCCAATTGATACCTGATAAAACAATCAATATTGATATTTTTTGTCTAAGTATTCTTTATTTCGGACTATCGAAAACCGTACATACAGTATAAAATTAGATTTATCAAGTCATTTTAAGTAAAAAATAGTCAAATTGCTTGCCAGCCAAGGAGTTTTGGTTGAATTTATCCATTTATTAGTGAAAACATTATTTTTTCCAGTTTTTCTACATAACCTATTCAAATACCGATTTAATTAATCTTCATTTTTCATGTTTTTGGGGACAGTACATCTTTAAAAAAGATATTCTTTTTCTAAGATGCTACTTACGTGTGTTCGCGTTCAACATCAGCATGCTGCGTGAATAACGAGCCCTGTTGCGTTTTGATGGATTCCTCTAAAGGTGTTAACATGTCTTCAAGTTCTCTTTGTTGCGCAACAATGTAATCTAATTCATGTTCCAACCTGGATAATATAGATGTTAATTTGTTTGTATGGCAACTCTTAAGCAAAAATCAAATCATATATCATATCATGAAAGGCTAGTGTTGGCAGAAAGCTCTCTACAAACCATTCTTGTTGTTTTACTTTATCATTTTGATTGAGATTTTTGCTTTTTTGTAACTCCATTGAGATCCAGCCACTGATACCGACAGCATTGTCACTTTTTAAACAAAATAATTTGCCTTTGTATTTATATATCATATTTATTTTTAGCCATTTCAAAATAAAGTACATAAAACCATAAAAACAGCAAAGTTAATCAATGAGGAAAGTTTAGCTAAATGTTATAAACAAATATACATACATAACATTTTGAGAAAACATAGATGAAACTTCCAACTTTAACAAAAAATTTAGTATGTATTAACTATATGATACTGAAACAATACAATCTAAATATTAAATAAAAATATATAATATACTATATGAAATACCTTTGTTGATCTGTTTTGACTTTTTCCACATCATTATGTAAAACTGTTATCTGTTGGAATTGGAACAAAATGATACTAATGTATAATCATCTTATTGCTGGTAATAACATAGGGAATATTGGTTTATTGAATTATCTAAAACATCTAAAGCCCTATCTACACTATCAAACTTTATGTGACAGATGTATGGACAAGATGATGTCATATCACTACCATATTTGGGTATATTACTACCATATTTGGGCACATCACACTTTTTTGAGTTTCAAACACATATAATTGCTACTGATAGTCCACAAACATTCTTTCTTTTAAGGATTCTCTACTAAACCCTTGTCTACACTATCAAACTTCATGTGATGTGCCATATATGGACATGATGATGTCATATCACTACCATATTTGGTATCAACATCAACATAGTTGATAGTATAGACAGAGCTCAATGCAGTCCAAACAAAACAAACACATATAATTACTACTGATGGTTCACAACCATTATTCACTTCACTACCAGTATTTAGGATTCACTACTAAGATTAAAAAGATTGAGTGGAGCTGTGGCTTGGCTCCACTCAATCTTTATTGTTATGATGCTTGGTTATGATGCTTGGCTACCAATCTAAGGGTCATGGGTTCAAGACCTGTCATATGTCAGGGTTTTTTTCTCATGACAATTTACAACTCCACTCCCAAAGACTTAATAATAAGTCTTTGTTTATGTAGAGCATCTTGTGTATATGTTTGTCTAAAATAAAAGAAACACACCTTTTCGCCATTTTCTACCAGTAACCTATCCCAGGCGTTGACTTGTGTAGCTTGTTGTAGAAACACTTTTTCTTGTTCTTCTAATTCTACCGTCCATTTGTTAATGGCTTCTTCCAACTCTCTGTAATTCATTGTTGGGCCTGCAGGACTGGGAAAAGTTAAAACCTTAACATAAATATGAGGGCACCTATATATTTCTCAGTGTACATTATTACAAGGAGGTTATGTTTTCACCCCTGTATGTTTGTGTGTGTGTTTGTGTGTGTGTCTGTGAACAGCCTGGAGGCCACAGTTTTTATCCGATTCTAACCAAATTTGGACACAATGATCTATGGCCAAAAAGCTCGGACGAGTTCGAATTTGAGGGGGAAAGGTCATAGGTCAAGGTCACAACTAACAAAAAACTATTTTACTGCCTAGAGACCACAGTTTTGATCCGATTCTCACCAAACTTAGCCACAATGATCAATGACACATCATATAATTGTGGTTAAATTTTGAAGGGTCAGGGTCAAAGATCAAGGTCCACAAAAAAAAAAAAATAAATAAAAAAATAATATAAAACTAGAATTTAATTCGTCACTTTGACGAATTATAGGTGATCATTTTTATCATTTTATTGACATTAATTAATTAATTACTGAAAATAATTTGTTTTAAACATGCACGTACGTTATCATACGATCGGAAAATGATGATACATTCCATCCTATTATATGTATAGTGTTGAGTTGTGCCTATTACCGGTATATGCCATATACAATATACAGTATATACTGTATATCTATATACAGTGTAGCATAGGTGAAATTACGGGACACACATCATCTTATAATGTTTTGGTATGATGGATATATCAAAATAAACTCGAAGATGACAATTTCGAAAGATAATGAATTGAGCAAATAAATATAAGGATTGGAAGAAAATTTGACACGTAGAAGCGCAATGCGCGGTCTTTGAAATTTGTATAACTTTGACTAAAGAAATTTAAAAACTACTTTTTAACTTCAACTGGCCATATGATAACATCACAACATCCGATAGGCTTAATTTTAATATGAATTCATATCTACATTTCATCAGCTTTCATAATAAGTTATAATCTTCAAGGTCACCTTTAATTCTGAAGAGCTATAAGATATTCAAATGTATGGTGTAGCTGAAATTACACGACCTAGGTTATTCAAGTTTTTACGCGTGATGACGTCATCAAAATAAAAATGTTGACAACTCATTAGAAGAATAATTAATTGAGCAAGCACATACTAAAAGTTGTGCGAAAATCGGGCTCAAATAACGGAGATGCGCTCTATTGAATGTGATAACCCACACAAAAAGAAAAAAATTCCTAATTTTTAAATTCAAGTGGCCATTTGATGACGTCATACCATTTTGTACGTCTAATGTGTATATACATTTGTATCTACATCTTATTGGCTTCCATAATAAGTTAAAAAAATTGGGGGTCATCTGCCATTCTGAAGAGTTATATTCATTTAAAAAAGTCCTTATTTTTTACCATTTTTAGCACTTTTGTACAATTAGTGTGCGCATTTTGTCATTTTTAACGTGCCCGTATAGCGTTATTTTAAGTCGGAATGGACTCAAAATTGGTGAATGTACTAAGGATTGTGAGTAGAATGTGATTTATACATCAAATTTTATTTTTTACGCATTTTAAGAATCGTGCGCACAAAAACGCATTTTTGCGCAGTAATTTTTTGAAACGCGCAAATGGCCTAATTCATGCTCTAAATTGATCAAAACCTAATTTTGCGCGTTTTAAATTTTTAACGCGCGATTTCACGTGCATGACCTTCAAACCTTTTTATTTGCTAATATTTTTACCCTTGACCTGAAGTTTACCTGTAGTGAATTTCATTAATATGTCATAATGAATTATGGAGATATGATTGATAATGTGATTTCACAAAATGGCGTATAAATGACGTCACGGATGAGTGATCACGCTGGAAAGCTCATTAGGATTAAGTTATATTATTTGAAAGATATTCTGAAATTTTGGTAATCATTGACATTAAACTTTTTGAGATAATTGTTACACAAAATAGTGTACAGAAACAATAAAAAGAAAAAAAATAATAATAAAGATTTCATACAATAACAATAGGTGATCATTTTATTCTAAATGATCACCTAAAAAAAACCCTCAGTGGGACTTGAACCAGCGATCTCAACTATGAGAGGCTGGATACATAACCATTACACCACACTGTCATCCACAACTTTGTAGTGTGCAGTTAACATATTTACACTTAGAACTAATAAAAAAAAATGTAAAAAAAAAATATTCAGGGGGCATTTTATGTAGGGGAATTTTACAGTAGGCGGAGGTTTGTACTCTCTGAGTCCCCTCTAGTTGTCTATTTTTTTATACACAGTATTTCATTTTATTCATTTTGCATATATTTATTGTAGGGGCCCTCATGAGACAAGCTATTGCCTCTAGTGCGGGCCCAAGTTATTATTGTAAAATAACTGAATAAATGTGTATGAATTGAATTGAAATTGGTCCATTTAGGAGATGATTTGATCACATCTACAAATGTTGTTGGGAGTGTGGAAATTGAAAAAGTTTTTTAACCCATAATACAGCATTGATTGAAACTATAGAGGATGTATTACAGAAAACTTACGCAGCTGTGATTCCTGCAGCTCCAGTAGTTGATGCCGTTGTTGTTTTTCCAAGATCTACAAAAAGAAAACAAATTTATTATAAATATCTATATCATTAAATTTAGTTTATTCCTTGCCAATATACCACACTATCAGAACAAAATGCTGTACTTACTAAGGGTTGGTTTGGCTCCTCCCAAAGCACCTACAGTAAAACAAAAACAGTGTAAAGTATAGAATCAATACTTTAAAGAAAGTAATACTGTAGTAAGAGTAATCAGTTATTAAAACACATCACACCTATAACATTTATTTTTATATAGTATGCTAAAACTATTTACTACCTTTTAATCTTTTCAGTAAATGAAATTATACTTAGCAAAGAATATACAGAAATAAAATAAATATATACATGGTTACCTGTAGCTCCAGCTCCGCCAAGTGTTAGCCCTCCTGATTTCGTAGCTGGTGTTGCTAGGGTCAAGCCCCCTGCTTTGGAAGCTGCAGGTGTAGTTGAACCAAGTGTACCCGAGCCTAACCCTCCTAACCCTCCTAAACTTAAACCACTTGCTTTGGTAACTGGTGTCGAAGTACCCAGACCACCAAGAGTTAAGCCTCCTGTTTTAGCTGAAGTAGCAGCAGGTTTAGTGGCTGCAGGCATAATACCAAGACCTGTAGTCTGAGTGGCAGGCTTTGCTGCGCCTTGTCCTCCTGTAGTAAAGCCTGCAGTAGGCCCTGTTGAGACTTGTGTCAAGCCTAGATTTAGACCCTGTCCTGCTGGTTTGATGGGTGTACTGCCAGCTAATGTGAATCCTGTACTCTTTTGAGCTGTTCCAATGTTACTTTGAGGTTGACTGGCAGCTGCCCCTGATAAATAATAATTATCATATTATAAATAATTCAGTCATTGTTGCATATTTTAAATTAAGTTATATATACATCCCTTACTTTACCACCTACCATATCATGAACAACAATGTGTCAAAATGGGTGCTTCATGGTCATCTAAAGGTAGATTGCTTTTTGATGGGGTGTGTCATGGTATTCATAAGGTATGACTGACATCGGACAAATGACGCACCTCTTTTGAGGATCGTATAGTGGGTAATACAATTGACAAGAAGGGAGTGCTATAATAAATAATAATAATATCCTGGATTTATATAGCGCCTAATGTTGTGAAACCTCTAAGCGCTGAACATTATTACCCCAGTCATTTTTTTTTTTTGGGAGATCAAACACGTATGGAAACATACTCCCAATGCAGCTAGTAATCAGCGCAAAGTTGTGTTTAACCGGGTTCCCATTATACACCTGGGTGGAGAGAGGCAAACGTAGGTAAAGTATCTTGCTAAAAGGAAACCAAACAAGCCTCAAGAGGAGCACAAACATTTAAATTTAGATACAAAAAAGTAATTTAAAATTTCATTTAGCTGTCAAACAAGGGGAGCATGTTCCCCTAGTGCTATCTTCCTGTCAACTGTGTTAATAATATTTGTTTGAATACCAAATGAAAATCCAGAAGGTGCACCAGCAGCTATACCCCCAGTGATACCGGCTGTTGTTCCTCCTACAGGATTGGCTGCGGAAGACGCACCAGGAGTTCCAAAAGAGAAGCCACTAGTTGCTGGTGCAGCTGCCGTCGCTGGTTTAGGAGCTCCAAATGAGAAGCCTCCTGGTGCAGCTGCGGCCCCACCGCCAAAATTGAAACTCATGTTGTTCCTAAAAAATAGAAAGAATGCTTTCTACAAATTCATCAGATCATTTTTGCCTAGAAACAATCTATTTTTTTATGTGGTATTATCATATTATCGGAATAATGACATGATGCACAGTAGTGCAGTAAGATAGTGAGATCTTGCTGCCGTGCAGGACAAATATGTTGATGACAGAAAACAGTCAAGTTTGAAATAAAATCAACGTCTATTTTTATAGAGATTACACTTACTTACAGTAAAATGTACAGTTAATATGCTTTTGTTGGTTTCAAATAAAATAAATCTCTTTCTTTAGTTAGATAGTCAAAATAGCGATGCCAATCAACCATCGAAAACCAAAATATCCAAAATTTTTCATAGTGAAAGTGTGTTATTACAAAATTTAATTAAAAAAAAACCTAGGCTAGGCCTAATCCATATAATTATAAACACGAATCTTTGAGTATCACCCCCTCAATGGATGGCAGGTCCTGCCGCCTTATTATTGACCATCGGCCATCCAGTTCATAAAAAGCTTAGCCTAGCTAAAATTGAAGCTTGTGGCTGTTCAATTATTAAATTAAAATAGTTCTTACTTTCAAATTGAGTAGAAATATTAATGAATTATAATACACCAGTTACTGTAGGTTTCTTGCTAAAAACCCGTAGTTTTTTAATCAAATTTTACCACGCTTTCTGAAGGTGGAAAAATACTTGCGACAGGATTATTTCAAACTCTGGTATGGAGCGCGAAAGACGCATTTAAGTTACGGTTGTTATTATCGAGGTATAATTTTGATAAAAAATGTACAGTGACAGTTTCATCAAAATGTAAAATAAACAGTTGACTAACTAAATGACAATAAATTACAACTTCACATTTATTAATTAGCGCATCATTTATTAACCAACACCACAATCTATGACAAAAGCAAGCAAAATGCTGGGATTATTAACAGGTAAAATTTCTTTAAAACAAATTTTAAGTAGTTTAATTAAATTTAACAAACATGAACAATTATTGAAATGACTTGTTAAGCTGAGCATGTTATAGCTTCATGGGCTAAGAAATAAATATCTTAAAATAGCCTATATAAATAATTGTCATTACGGGACAACACACAAATGTTTTACAATAGTATTATCTTAGAAAGGGTAAAAACGATGATGACGTTTGCATTAAAATTAAGACAATATATCTCCTTATTTGGTATAAAAATATTAATTTGGTTTTTTGCTATATTTAAAATACAATAATAATAAGTTTAATAAATAATTTGTATCAAAATTATGTCTGAATTATTTTATATCTCTTGATCCAATTTGATTTTAAAATGTATTGTCTGTCTCCAGATGAAAATATTTACTGCATTTATTGTACGTGTGCAGTATGTAAAATAAAATATATTTATTATAGAAAGGCAGGGAGTCAATAAAGAATTTTATACAATTATTCTGTTGTTAAATGGGTGTATTTGAGGACTTCACTTATTTAATAAAATGTTCAGTTTAGCAAAAACATTTTTACATTTGTATAAAATAATATACACGATAAAACTAAATATCAAAATGTCCATTGGCAATTTATATATATATAAAAGAAACTTAATTACAGTATATATGAACACCTAGTACCACAATATATATAAATGCTGAATATTATCTCCATCTACAGTACACTACCTATATCATAAGCTGAAATTATTTATAAAATTTCATTCAAAATTGGAAAAAAAAACACCTGTAAAACTGGCAACCAATTGACAAGCAGTTGATATTGTAATTACAAATGAAAGACCTTCGTAAGCCACCAAATATTATAAGCAAAATTAATACTTTAAAATACATACAAACATACATTTAACAAATTAAATTACTGATTAAACTAATTAAATAAAAACGGGTGGGCATATTATGGAATTATAAAATACTAAGAGATTTTATGATTGCATAACAGAAGTTTCTTTCCAACTACGCCAACATTCAGATATTTGGGCCCAGTTTTGATACGCTATAACAATGCTGAATGGTAAGTAAGCATGGGATCAAACACTCTGTTGATGAGGACTCATTCCCATCATGCAATCATAAATTCCCTGATCCTCATCGAAGCACCCACTAATAATCAAAATACTGTCAATACAAATAAAGTTTATAATAAAGAAAAAGCTGAAAATTTAAAATATGAAAAACTTTAAAATCAAGGTAAAGCATTACAAAAACTGTGACAAAGTTAATATATACTGCAGTAAATCTACTTTAGTTTCTGCAGTAATGTATTGTGACTTACTGTGTAGTTCTCGACCTTTAGTATATTAGATTTGCCACAAATACATATATGATGCGCACAGCCTTAACAATTTGTTTTTAAACATACTCGCTTTATACGACACTATTGATTAAAAAATTGATTATATTTAGTTTAAATAGCTGAAATATAATTTAATAGCATAAAAAACACCTAAAAAACAATAATGCTATTTTTGATATACCGTATTTGACAGAATTTAATTTCAGGGGGTCTGAAGGGGGCGGGATTATAATTGGATTGCATAAACAATGTATTTACCAGTATAGTGTCTGCACATCTTTAGATTGGATAAATGAGGTAAAGTTTAAAAATCTCAAAACTAATTCTATATAAAAAGTCCAATTGATGAAAGAATCTTGAAAATTAAATAAACAATCAGATAAAAATTTAGTCTTCTGACAAATTTTGAATTTTAATATTTAAAATTTTATTTTTCAGAATTGTTTCTTGAATTATTATATAAACTTATTGCACATACATTTATTATTGAATAACTATTAGTTGAATTATGAATCAAAATATGAATGAATATTTTGAAATGATAGATTTGTAGATATACACTAGAAAATTGAATAAGATTACTGCAAGCAACTCGACTACAATGCAACGACATCATTTGACCAATCATGACAATGGATCATATCGCTTGTGTTACGTCCAATTAACCACGCTTAATCGATCAGGAAACTACACGGGATAGCACGTACAACAATTTAGTTGAAGTACTGTTTTGCATTAGGGTGACTACATAACAAGCCACAAGATATCTCAAATTGCAACGCACATTTTATGAGCATCATTAATTAATTATTTGTGATTAATGAACGCCTTGTCAAATACAATGGCAAATTAATTGGCTATCAAGGCAATACATCTATTCATTGATACGAATCTGTTAATACACTTTTCATTCGCAGTTTTCCTTAAAACCACATTTTGGCAATTCTGAGATGTATCAATCATCTGTATTAAAACATTTATTGTATTGAATATAAAACATGTTACTTCTCCTTTAAGATAATGAAATCTAGAAGCCACAGTAACACACGATAAACAAAGCTTTTTACCACTATTAAAATCTGCAACACAACTACAGTACCAATTATAAGTCGGTAGTAACGTCACTGTAAACTCTATTACCGGTATTTTGTTCTTTGCTGACTGCACTGTACTTCTTGTTCGTGGCTTGTCGTGGCTGATGGCACTTCTTGTACAATATAACCCCGATTACTATCAATATTACCAGTACGAAAATGATTGGTAACACAATTGCTGCTGCATCTATTTGTAAAACAATAACATTCAGAATTATATATAAATAAACATGATGTCATAGGTCGTCAGTAATATCATTATTATCAGTATGAAAAGGATTGGTAACACAATAATTGCTGCTGCATCTATTTGTCAAACAATAACATTCACAATTACCGTACTGACGCGGGTATAAGCCCACCCCCCTTGAACATGAACTCACGTCAAGTTTGGGGGGTGAGCTTATACCCGAGGATCCAAAAATGCAGATCGTCAAAAAAAAACATGTACACTGTGTATTCCACCATGCGAGCGAGCGCCCTCACGTGTAAGACGTTGCCTCTAAATACACGAGGTGTAGAGTGTCGTAAAATTAAGCTTATAGTTCGTGTAATTTATCGTAGAATATCTTATTTTAAACATCAATTGAACAAGAATTTATCAAGCAGAAATGCAAGTATACAATGTTCTTAAATAGAAATGTACCAAAGAAATTTAATAAGCTTGTTTATGGCAGCCGATACCAAATAGTGGTTTTCCGTTTTGGCGACTTGTAGCGTGGTGTGTGAAGCGATCTTCGATGGAGTGTAAACAAAACAGGACCGCTAGGCCTCATATGGCCTAGCGTATATTAGCCTAGCTTGGTTATGATCAAAGGTAGGTGTATTCGGTGTATGGACGTCACCAAATACAAAATAATGTATTACGACACACTGTAGATCTTCGAATTAATGGGTGGGCTTATACCAGAGTGCCTCATTTTTCATGAAAATTAGTTAAAAGTCGGGGGTGGGCTTATACCCGAGTATGGGCTTATACCCGCGTCAGTACGGTACATATAAATAAACATTATGTCATAGGTCGTCAGTAATATCATTGTTATCAGTATGAAAAGGCTTGGTAACTCAATTGCTGCTGCATCTATTAAAAAAAAACATTCATTCATTATATATATATAATGATGAAGGGCTAGTGTTACCCGAAAGCTCTGCTAACTTTTCTGGCTGTTTACTTTATCGTTTTGATTTAGCTTTTCGCTTTTTATTTTTGTATCTCCATTGAGATCCAGCCACTGATACCCACAGCATTGTCATTTTTTTCAGTAATTTGCCTTTGGATTTATATATATATATAAATAAACATGATGTCATAGGTCATCGCAAACAGTGCATACTTACTTGTTCCACCAGATTCTTCTGGATTCTTCTTGTCTTTCACTGTTGTTTCCATATTTTTTGTCATCATCATTGTGGTTGGTTGAACTGTATATGTAGGATCTGAAAAACATTAAACTGTTTAAATAAATGCTGAACATGCTAACTGATCGGGATTTCATGTCATGTGGAATATACATTGAATAACAAGGACATTACATCAGTACATCAAGTGTTGTGTTTTTAGGAAGAATATATAAAGAATATATGAATGACAATCATTTGAACAAGCAAAAAAAACTTATCAATTACCACTAAATTGCTCCATTAGAACTGCATCAAGATTTTTGCCACTCAGTTGAACAGGGCCATCACACGTGCCTTGTACGGAGGTGTCTTCTTTAACCAGAAATGTCGTAATCCATTTCATATTCTCATCACATTGGATCAAATTACCGCTAAGATCTCTAACATTAAGAAAAACACAAAATGTTTACAAAAAGCTCAACATGCATACAGTAGGTACCTGCAATAGAACTAACTAATGCACTGTACTCGATACAAAATCAACCAATCAAATAATAGCAAAAAAATATATATAATGGTAGTATATATTTATGACTATAAATTACAAAGTATATAATATATTGTTTGAAGGTTTGCATGGGGAAATCAAATGTTGATATAACTTTGCGGTACAAACTTGAAGTTCCTGAACTTTCTGCATTCTCACTCCTGAGGACGATCAAAGCATATTGAGCGAAGCGTCGAGAAACTCAACTCAACTAATATACATGGTGTACCGCAGACTTATATCAATATATAATATAAGTAAAACCACAACACCACTAATAGTAAGCCAGCTTAGGAGGAGGCATAGAATGTAATAGAACAAGGTGGACTAATATAGTATATAATACTAATACAGTATATTTCTAGGCTTAGATTTTATTGTACAATCATCTTAGGCCAAGATGTGACTGTCATTCTGTACATTCCTCTCCAAAACGTACGATCATGCATAGAATGAGTAAACGAGCGAGTGGCCGAGTGATTAATACAGTGGAACCATAAATAATTATGTAGCCATCGGCAAAGGTTCGAGGCTCACCCGCTCCATGGTAGTCTGGTGGTAAAACGAGTCTTCTCTGATATGGACTATAAACCAAAAGTCCAGTGTACACATCTAGTTCACTTGCACTAGTACCTAGTACATCTTTCGAGATGTGTAGGGGGTTACCCCGGTGTTTTATTATTTATTTATTATGTACACACAAAACTATGGTCACAAACATCCACCGTCACACACAGCCACTCATCCTAACTGGGCCCTCTGGGACAAGAATCTTTGACTGAAAACGCTACCCAGTATAAAGAAATAATAATTATAATAACAAAGTGACGTTTAAAAAAAAAGGATCGCCAAATTTGTACCCGCTACGTTCACAATCGAATACTTACAACTGTTGAAGGTTCGGGAACGTAATTGCAGTAACATCAGACAACGTAGTGAATCTGTTATCGTTTAACAAAAGCTTCTTCATTCTGATCATGTTCGGCACAAAAGCAACAGGATTAAAAATTGACATGTCATTGTTGCCTAAATTCCTAAGAAAAGAAAAATGTAAAAATTAAAGAACTAACAATAACATACATTAAATTGTCTGCATATTCTGTAAGCTTTTTTCATATAGCTTTGGCTACACTATCAAATTTTATTTGACAAACAAAATTGATAAAAAATGTCCATATATGGACATGATGATGTCATATCACTACCATATTTGGGCATATCACTACCATATTTGGGCATATCACTACCATATTTGGGCCCATCACTATTATATTTGGGCACATTACTACCATATTTGTTTTTGTCAAACTAGTTTGATAGTATAGACAGAGCTTTAGGGAGCTTGCGATTTCCAAAAACCAACGACTAAACCATGTCTGTCATGTTAGTACATTGTGCGCATGAGGAGATATTGGGACGCATGTCCATCATTCTCCACCTCGGCATAGGTTTTCTAGGTTCAACGACCAACAAAACATTGATTGACCTGACCTAGGTTGGTCATTGAAAGGTCCCTATTGTCAAATATGGTAGTGATATGTACATATATGGCATATCATATTTTGTTGTCACATAAAGTTTGATAGTGTAGACAGAGCTTAACATTTATAAAAAAAAGTGTAATACTTACAATATTGTGAGATTCGTTAGGTTTGGGAATGCATTATCAGCTAAAATTTCCAATTTATTGTATGAAAGATTTCTGGCGAAAAAAAAAGAAAAAGACAATTAATTACTAGAACCTAAGCTTGCCAAATCAATTACAGTTACATGTTATAATGGACAGTATTTGGGTTGCAAATTAGTATAAATGATATGATAATGAATTGAATTATGTTATTCATATTTTGCATATGGGGAAGGATTGAAAAATGGTCACAATTTATCAACTTTTCAAATTCTTTTTTTTTAAAGTCGAATATGGACCCCAATGAAATTAAATACTTTTTGTGATATCCAATTAATCGAGTCTTACTGATTTTTAAGTTGTTTTGTTTGTTCTGTGTGACTCTGTTTAATAATTAAAACTAAAAAAAAACAAAAAAACATATTTTTTCATGGTGAGTGGAATTGTATTGATGTGGTAAAGTGAAAATAAAAGTAAAATTCTCTGACAAAATACATCATTTTATCAGCGTACAGTAGTTGTAAATAAACACATTACCACTTACATCTCTTCAATGCTTTCAAGACCATCAAATGATTGGTTACTCAATTGTTTTATGAGATTCCTGCTCAGATCACTAAAATAAAAGCAAAACAATTTCATGAACAGACATCTAAATTAGATTATTACGCATTACATTCTAAAATATTGATAATAACATAAATATAGGATTTTATATTCCTAGATAAATTCTAAAATATTGTTAATAAAATAAAATGTTATATTTACAGATTTTTTAGGCTTGGATGTCCTGGCAAAGCACTAGATACAACCATGGTGAAATTGTTTTTACTAAAATCACTGAAAAAAGAAATAAAGTTCCATAAAAAAATATAAATATTCATACATGTAAATTGTAATTTTTAAATTGAATGCATTTTTTAATAGTGTATTATAATTTAATAAAATGATGATTAGCACTGATGAGTATACAGTACTCAATATTTCAATCTTTTTTAAATCAATATAACATTAAAACACATCAATAACATGTACTAGGCCTCTGGATTTAGTTGATAGAACTTATATCATAAAGAGTCATAAATTCAGATGAAGATAAATTAAACTTCCAAGTTAATATAGACACCTTGTCTGCCTGGTTAAAAAATTTACATGTAAAGATATCCACTATGGCAGACATAATCCTGATTTTCAACAACATTGAACTCAAAGCAGTTGACAATGAACAGAGATTTAGGTGCAACTTTTGATCCGGATTTGAATTTTTGTTTCTCATGCTAGCAAAAGAGCTAATTATGAAATTTGGGTATGATCAAGAGGTCGTTTCGTGTTTTGAAGGGCTGTTGAAGTTATATAAAGCAATTGTAAAACCTAATCTTGAATACTGTAACTTAGTTTACTCTCCCAAATTAAAAAAGGAAGAAGTCATTCTAGAAACGTCTTACTCGCATGTTTTCAGAGTTTAAACATTTGCCGTATTAAACCAGATTAAGAGCTTTAAATTTACTATACTCTCAAACTTTCAGGATTATTAGAGGTATTGATAATGTCAACAGATTTGTTTTTTTGACTTTAATGTTGGCAGATATACCAGAGGAAATTCATTTCAGTTGAAACATCATCTATCATTATTCTATCTTGATCAAACTTGAGGCAGAGATCCTTCTCCAGGAGAACTGTAAACCAGTGGAACTCTATGTCCAACGATGTTGTAAATTCGACTATATTAAATGTTTTCAAGTCTGCTATTGAAATAATCTGGTCTGACCACCTGCACAAATTTATACTATATGTTTAATTTTAATACAATGTTTTTCATGAGGGTCCTATAAGCATGTTTGGCCTCTATACGAAGCAGACCTGAATTCAGATGTTTTTCCTCTGGGATACAAATAAGTAAGCAAGTAAATTTAACTTTAAAAGATACGGTACCGTATTCGTACTTCTAAAAACTAAAGGTACGGTAATTATAGAGGACGCTATGTAAGATAGATGGTAATCAAATAGATGGCAATGGCAATGTATGGTTTTCAGCAAGCCAGCCGAGTGGGCTTGTGATGAGGCTATGGCTACCTCTAATTACCGTACCTTTAGTTTTGAAAAGTATGGATATACGTTACCGTATCTTTAGCCACGGCGTAAAATTAAACCCTGGAAGTGCATTGGGTAAATTGTATCAGGCCCTATTATAACTCACAGATGACCAGCCTCCTTGAATGAAATTAAAGAAGGGAGAAATAATAAAATGGGAATGTCTGGTTTTTTTTAGACTGTATTTGGTTTTTTGGGTGTCCAATTCGGCGGAATTTAATGTTTTACCACTGTAAACATAGGCCTCATAGCTAGGCCAGGACAATTTCCTTATTCTGTCTTTCAATACCGATTCGACCGGTGGTTTTAGTACATACTTACATGAATTCGTAATCACCTAGCTTTCCCGGAAACCCGGTGAAACCTAATCTCGAACAATTAGCTGTAGAACTACTACAGTTGCAGGAATTTGGGCAATCTAAACAAGCATCAGATCTACATGGTTCCGAAGCACCTTCAACTGAATTTAAGAAACAGAAAACAATACAAAAAACCAGCAACATATTACTAACTGAAAACATTTTCGCCATTTTCCTCTGAGCTGGTGGGTGTTGGTGGCGCGTACTTACTGTACAGTTGGTTTCTGTTGTGACTTATTAACGCCCTCTACATATTTGACAACAACATTGGGAAAAATCAAATTACTGCTGCGTAAAAAAAAAAAATAAATCTTTCGTTGCTTTATTGTTAGAATAAATTGTAAAACTGTCTATAAATGCATGTATGTCTATTCATGTCTTTGGTGCACTTTATACTATCACAAAATACATTTATAAAGTAAATAGGGCCTGGGCACACTAGGACAAACAAGTAATTAGAAAAGCCTCAACACTTGTGATTGGTCAATTCTTTGTTTGCGTTGCGGCTTACGTTCTTACGCTGCGTCCTATGGGAACCAAGCTTTATATTATTTATTTATTTATGTCTTAGGCACATGTGACCAAGGATTACCAATAGTAAATTAATCACTGTCCCAGGTGGTGGTAATCCCCCTGATACAGGGGCTATTTTTCAACCAGTTCACCGTGGTAACTCCCTACTGAATAATGAACTGGGTTCTTTAATGTGCACACATGTTATAAATGTGTACACTGAACTTTATCCGAGAAGACTTATGTTCCACCACTAGAACTAGCAGCGAACCCTCGCCGATTTGTTGGCTTCTAGGTACGGGTAAACGCGCCCTGCCATTAACCGCTCGGCCCAATTACCCGAGTTGGGTGATTATTGTTGAGTAAGGTTGCTAAAAAAAAATGTTTTTAGAAAGTTGCCTATTCAGTAATATATTGTTGTCCAGTTTTAGTAGATTTTTCCCCAGAACAAACTGTTTCGTTCATTTTGATATTTACTATGTTTATAATAAGCACAATACGATTATAAAATAGTTTATCCATCCTGTAATTGGCGTCTTGGCGAGTTACTTTGTTGTATGCGCGCGTATGAAAATTTAAAAAATATTTCCCTGCAAGAACGCCATTTCTAATTTTAATATCTTCATACATCCCTACCTTTATTAAAAAGCCTCTGACGTGAATATAGAAGCCTAGTATTTATTGAACAGACAATGGTGGTTCTTGCAGTCGCAAAGGTTATTTTTTATTCTGTTAACATAATTTCTTTTGAAAATCAACTTAGTGGGGTCGTCTGGCACAGACACTTGAAAGCATAATATAACAAAGCGACTTACTAGTGCACACAAGTATACTTGTGTGTAATAATGCAAACGTGATTTAGTCGAAAAACAAATCATGAACTAAAATGTATTTACACCAGGGTACCGAGGAATCTCACTCTTCCTTCTGCAAAATATTTCGACTTGAACAAAAAGAGCTCGCCAAATTAAGTCTATTTAAATTTAATAGAATGTTGAAGATAGTTATACAAATTTAAACACAGTCCATAAGTTTGTGATTAACAATTATTACTGTGTTATTTCAAGACCCCTAAAACACTGAAATAAACCCGAGTAATTGGGTTTTTGGGCTATCCTGGTCAAAATCTTTTATTGCCAAATCAATTCAACTTTTTCAAACCACTTTTATATTTTTAGTGTTTTAATTATACATTTAATTGGTATTTCAATTTTTATAACTTTTTAAACGTATTTTTTACTGTAATCTTATAACTGTATTTTTTTCTCAACATTTTAACTCACGCTTTTCTGCTTTTTATAGTTTTTAAATCCATTTTAAGTGTATTTTTCTAGTTGTCTATGTTGACAATGATTTTTACCAAACAAAATGAATTATTGAAAGAATTAGCGTAACTATAACTGTACCGTTTCGTTCCCCTCCCTCTCAATAGATCTGCATAAGACTACCATGAATATTCATATCAAATAACTTCATGAACATTATGACGTATCAACATGAATTATTATCTATTGATAAGCTTGAATGAACCACAACTATTTATTACCCGTTTTGCACACGAAATGAGTTATATATATTCACGTCACTTGAAGCTAAAACGTCGAATCAACGGTTAGGTTAACTTTACACTATGGCAGCTGTGGAAACACCAGTAAGAGACCACATGGAAGATCCTAATATCAGATGGAGGAAAGGAAAGCCTAACTACGATCTGGTCAACGAAAAATACATAGAAGAGAAGACGCGTCAACATGCTCCCGGATCTCTGGAAAAGATAGTAGAAAATCTTGTCAAAACATGGGAAATGGAAAGTACTCATAAAATGGACAAAGAAGTAAGTGATAACATTTTGTTTTCTTTGTATCCAAAAAGTATCTATCAGTTCCTTCAATTTATAAGATTGGGTATTAGCCTATAGGCCTATAGACCTAACTATTATTTGGTCTGATCGCTCGCAACATCCTACCCATCGTCCGGGAGGCGTGCGTGAACATGAATCTTATCAGGAATAAAGCACCTGTATGGTGACCATTATAGTACATACTTTTTGCTCGTAAGGTCAAATCTCATCTCAGTCCCCGTTAACCCCATACAAGAACCAACAAAAACAAACTATCTGTTTGAAACATGTTTATTCTGGGCAGGTGCGGCCACACACGCCAACTACCATAACCGTACTCCTTTAGCCTACCCACTACACCTGCACAAACTCATTTGCATAACACACACGGCATACCAAACCGTGTCGTACAACTACGATGAGATATAAATTCTCTTCCAAACACGTAACGAAGAGAATTACTATTTTATACACAGACAACGGTAACCACGCTTTGTATAAAAGATCAAAAGGAATAAAATAGATTCTATATTGTTATTACCTTTACCGCTCGTCTGTGTAAATTGGCTTTCAGTTACAGATACAGGTGGTATCAGTTAAAGCAAAGAAAGAAGAAAATATAACCTTTGATTTTGTTTTACACACTGAAATCCAGTCTGATAATATATCACATTGATATATATTAATTGAAAACATCTCACCACACACAAAAAAAATGCTATTGAAAAAATATTTTTATTGCATAGGATTGGAAATCGGTTAACCACGAAAAGTACGAATTCATTGTTAATGGCGGCAAACCACTGAATGTTGAAGATAACATAAGAATGGGAAACTACAATATGCTTTTAAGCGAATGTCCCTTGTACAATGGACAAGGACAGACCAATGAAAGCTCCCATGGTGTGTTTAAAGAAGCTTTTCCAGACGGCTTTGCCTGGGAACTTATTGAAGTTATTTCTGGTGAGTAGTTTATGGTCAAATTACAAAAATGTAATGGGGCTAGGAAAATGACAGACTAAACTATTCAATCGTTGCCAGTTGGTCAGTAAAACCAGGGAAGAGAGTGAATGAAACTACATAATGTAATATTTACGCATTACACGCAAAAACACAAAACCGGTCCGGCTTCTCTATAAATTCCGAAGTATTTATCACAAAAGCACGCCTTATCAAAACCTTCGATTATAAGTCCTATGAATAATCCTCTTCATAATGTGAAAGGATTTCGGCAGGAAATTACAAAGCGCATTGTCAAAACATTTCTAACCCAAGAATACAACAAAAACATTAGGGTAAAATTGGTGGTACTAAGTTTAATGTATCCTAGGTTAATCCGTCAGAAGCAAATTGTAAATAAAATTTAAGAAAAAAAATGTTGAATCTAATATAATGTACAGAGAGTGTTTTTTCCACGTAAAAAGAAATGCCATTAATATTATATACATCGATTAACGAGTCGAGTCCGCATTTATCACAAATCAGACACTTTTATTACCGTTACTTTGTCTCTTTTTTAGGACCACCAAAAGTAACTTTTACTTGGCGACATTGGACGAAATGGTCCGGACCGTATCTAGGAAACGAACCAACGAACGAAGAAATTGAAATGACGGGATGTTGTATTGCGACTGTGGATGACGCACTCAAGATTGAGAAGCTGCAGGTATTCTACGATCCCAATCCCATGATGGCAACGATGACGAAATTCAACCCGAACTGTCCGGTCAAGATTTAGATTCATTCTGAGCTGGAGTAGCGAAATTTTCATAAAAAATGAAGATTAATAAAATCAGACTTTCAATAGTCCATTTTGCAGCTTTAATAAAGCTAAGCACTTTCATAGACAAAATGATGCTTTTACTTATAAACAGACAAAAACCAATAGGCTGGCAGCCAATTTGACTATTTTTTTGCTTACAATTTTAATTTCTTAAGGTAAATGATTTTTTTTTTAGGGGGACAATACATCTTTAAGTAGAGAAATAATAAAATAAATAATAAAAAATTAATGAAAATAATATTAGGTATATTTTGTATTTTAGCTAAAACACATCTTTCTGTTTACGGATTTATTGTGTTAACTCTATCTACACATCAAACTTTATGTGACAAAAATGGGATGTGCCCATAGGCCTATATGGACATGATGATGTCATATCACTACCATATTTGGGCACATTACTGGCATATTTGAGCACATCACTTTTTTTTCTCAAATTAGTTTCGTTGGACATTGCGCGTCTCACTTGTGTTCGCCACTCTGTACGTTTTTGAGCATGTGTGTCACGTCCGCATGTGACAAGTTTTTTTTCATTTTTGGTAGTGTAGACAGAGCTTTGAATACATTGTAAACAATTGTTTAATAATAAATTATTTGGTATCATGGTCATTAAATAGCGCTTGTGGTCTACACGATGAAAAAAGAAATCCTTTGTATAGTTACTGTACAATAGTTGGAATCCACGGATACTCCATGATTGAATAGACCATCGAGTAATTATAATAATTATTATGACCCAGATAGCAGACGAATTCGAGCAATAAGAGGGTAGCTATACATTTATATTGCTGTATAAATATAACCTTGGCAACAACATTGATAATAAACCCCACTGTTAATTTTTGTTAGCGGTAAAGCGTGGTTTCCACTAGCGACGCAACGCAAGTGAATTGACCAATCACAAGCGATGGCTTATTCGCTTGTGATTGCTAACTGTCTATAACTTCGCTTGTCATTGGTTAAAACGCTTGCGTTCCGTTTACGTCCTTGCATTACGTTCTAGTGGGAACCACGCTTAAAGCAGAAACCGCATCATAATGAACAAAGCGTTTGGTAGTTTCTATGTGCAGGCGGACGATAGATAAAGTACATAGGCCTATTAGTAGGTTCTAACAAAGCAAGCTAACAGGAGGATGCTGATCAAAGGGTTTATCTGTGGCTGCGACACGGTCAGTTCTTCTACGTCCCTAAAGCGTGGTTCCCACTAGCGACGCAACGTAACGCAGCGACGTTTTGACGCAAAGTGCTGTATTGCGTAACCACAAGTGGAAACCGACGACGACGCAACAATGCTGCAAATATCGCAGATTTGATTTCACGCAGGCGGGGGGGGGGGGGGGGAAGATGGGGGTGGGAAACACAATTATTGGAAGGGTATTTTCTTACGTTGCGTAGGTTGCGTTACGTTCCGTCGCTAGTGGGAATTAACCAAGATTTAACAGACATCGCGCGCCGCGGGGAATGTACATAGTACAGTACTGTTAGTATTTGTCTCAGCCAGACATAGAGTTCAGTGTCCTATTGCCTTATTGGTGTTAGGTTGTCGCAAATGTCATGTGAACTTTCATTTTAATCTATCACGCAATTTGACGGAGCACAACATTTCAAAGAACATTTTACAGTGAACTAATAATTGCAATGAAGATCGATAAATGTGTTTAACTTGAAATATTGCAAATCATTTTATTCATGATATTTAGGTTATCTGTACACAGGATTAACATAGCACAAAAACCTTAAGTTTAAACACATGAAATAAGTTACATATAAATTACATATTCACAATTCTATAGATAAAATGGAGGAGAAAGTAATCATACGAAAAATTATGTACATTAACTTTGTATTGATTCACAATACAATATTTGTAATAATAAATTTAATATTAATAATAAAACAATAATGGGAATTATTATATATTATAATAGCGATATTAATAAATCTTAACACTAAAACTTTATTCCCACTAGAGACGCAACGCAAGCGAGTTGACCAATGACAAGCGACAGTTCGGATAATCCATCGCTTGTGATTGGTCAAATCACACTTTATGTGCAAATAGACACGATGATATCATATCACTACCATATTTGGGGGCACATCACAACCTAGTTTTATAGTGCTTACGTCCTTGCGTTGCGTCTCCAGTGTGAATCAAGCATAATATTTATTCATAAATCTACGGTTAATACTATATGCTAAACATCTTTATAATAACATACTGTTTTTCTCATTTTAGTCGTATCACTGATATTATTATTATTTCAGTGAGAATAATCTAACTTCACAATGCTATGCTTTTTATTGCATCCTTCGTTATTTTTAAACAATTATCGGAAGCATATCAAATAGTACAAAATTTAAGGCTGTACATATATATATAACTTTTTGCAAAAGTAAATTTGATAGAAAATGGCAAATAAATATAAAGAGAAAAATTCTATGAAATAAATAAAAAATAAATTGAGTTGCAAATTGTCGTAAAACATCTAGGCCTACATCTTACAATTATATTTTTAATAATTGTATTTTTTTCGTATACTTGGTTGCTTTTTAAATCGTTCTATCAGCGCTTTTATTGTATCTTATTGTTAATTGCAGGCATTGAATGTACTCGAAAATGATAAAAATAATGTTTGTTCCATAAAAATATAAAAAAAAAGGTAAGAAATTTGTTCAATATAGAACAGTTATTTGTTGTGTGTACAAAATTATCTAAACATTTTTTGTTTAACAAATAGAAATTGAATGTCATCTCTTCACCATCATCGACGCAACTCAAAGACGTAAGCGCGACGCAAGCGAATTGATCAATGGGAAAGGACCGTTCGAATAATCCATTGCTTGTAATTGGTCACTTGCGTTACGCTTAACGGTCCTTTCGTTGCGTTTTTGTAAAAAAAAAAAAGCTTTAAAAATGACTATCAGAAAATAATTTTGGGATTATATTTCAGCCTCATAAAGAATCCCACTCCTTTTAATAAACCAGCTAGGAGTGGCACAGATAGGCAATTATAAAAACAGATTTAATCATGAAAAATCCCTGATAAATTATTGCCAAAAATAATTTGATCATGATTGAACCAGGAAGGTATAAAATAAACCTTCCTCATTGGGGGACTATCTATATCGTGAAATAAAAGACCTCATCACACAAGACTGGAGTCGAACCTCCTAAAAAAAAATTCACGAGCGGAAAATTGTTCTAGGAGCTGAATTTGAATACATACTAAACAGTGTATGAATAATAATGCCCTCAAAGCACTAGACTTGCCCCAAGTGTCTGTAGTTATTGTCTTTTTTGTGTTAGACCACCAGTTGACGTTTCGATCTTTGTCCGAAAATTTCAATGAGCTCAAGTAGTATACATATGAAACGCTATATGTGCCAAAATATTTATCTTTTCACTAATATTAAATCAAAAACTTTGTATATATATATATATCAAAGCAGATTATAATGTATGTAGCAGGATACTTAAAAGTGGGATAAATATCTGGCTTTGAAATTGGATAATAAACTTAGAAATCAATGATGCAAATCTATTTCATAGATTATCAGTGATCCATTAGGCGCTATATAAATACTGTTTATTATTATTATTAGGGTTTTTGAAAACGGTTTTAGAAAGACGTGTCTGCATTTTTTCTTGCAGTCTAGAAAATGATTGAAAAGCTCCCAGCGACAATGAATACAATTGATTGTTTGCATGCAATAAAAAAAGGAAATTTTGATTGTCTGATTAAACTTAAATGTTCACAATTGTAAGCTAAACATACTAGTGACATCATAATCATATGATACAATTCATACTACAGCCACGCCCCTATAAATATAGGTCTATGCTACAGTAGCCAATCGAAGCAAAGTATTCAAATAACACGCAACAGTGATGTATGAAACAGGAATTTTTGTTTAGTAAGATCCGACACAAAGTATGAACAAAAGGCCAAACAAATAGGAAAGCGTATATCAGCTAATACAATACACAGAATCTGGAGCAGTGGTCATGGTCAGGTAAAAAAAAATAAAATAGATTATTAGATAATAGAAAATTTGGTCATGGCATGTCATAAGTTGAATAGTTTATCAAAATATAGATTACGAAGGATTTTGAACTGTAATACAATGTAACTTGCAATAAAAATTTGATTTTATGGGGATTGGCTAAGCAGAAAAAAAATTACGGGTCAGCGGTCAAAGTACCTATAGAAAAGACAAAGGGTTGACAAGAGTGACTGAGGCTACAAAAAAAGGTTTTTTATGCATACGCAGTTTGTTTACCAGAAGATCAAAGATATCACAATGCATTAAGATAACAGATTTAACAGTTGATAAAACCATGGAGAAGAAACAAAATATAACCGAGCAATTCAACATTCTGAATTTCTTTCCTACATAAAAAATACAGTATTTGTATTCATTACCAAACAATAGAGGGCGCTAGGAAAACGTTTACAATGCTACCGTATATGACAATGTTCTCAAGAAACTATTGGCCAGAAAAAACACAAAAAGATAATATTCTTGATAATGAACAATAGAGTTTCACACACTGACAATACAGCTGCAGGCACCGTACTTTATATGTCACTAAGAAGTGAATGGTATGTTCCAACAGGTCTTGAAAGATGAATGTAAACAAAAATGAGTTTAGGTCAACTGAGACAGCATAGTACGACGAGGCTTGCATCAGGAGAAAATTAAACATGTTAAATTCTCCCCTAAAAACTATGCTCGACGCTATCTCAAAATGACTAGTCTCGTCATGATTTAACAGCACTGACAAGTCAAGACGTTTTCATCGGGCCTGGTTGTACGACGCTGTCTGAGTTGGCCTTTAGAAACCAAGACACATTATGTATTTGAAAACATCAACACGCGCCACGATCTATGTGCAACACGCGAGAGACAATGAATGTATAACACGCGACACGATTTATGTATAACACACGTGCTACTATCTATGTATAACACGCGGCAACACATACTGACAAAGCTCATGCTAATTGAAATACATGCGACAATAACACGTACAACATATGTATGTCTTCTCCACTGTACACATAGGATGTACAAATATAGCACAACCCATTCTATTGAGTACTACACCAACAATATGGGTGTGGGGGGGGGGGGGATGGGGAGATCAGTATGTTAACACATTGTAAGGTACTTTCATATATAAATGTCAATGCATGTATAAGATACAAATACCAAAATGAGTTAATAAATATGTTCCTGTAAATACATGACCATTACTTCAATATTAGTACACAAATAATATATCCTGTGCTATAAACAAATACTGAATACCACATGCCAGCACCTGATGATCAACACGTTCCATCACACGTCCCATTTTAACGGGAACGTGCACTGTGCGTGCGTAAACACGCACACAATAGCACGTGCCAGCACCTGCTTTTTCCGAGCGAAAAATTCCTGAATATATATATTTTCTTTGATCCTGAAAATCAGCTCTTCATAACTCGATCTGCACAAGATGTTACATCATAACTCTAATTGACAAGAACTCTTTTATTCCATCTCATTTGAAGTCCTCGGCAGCGCCTGAGGTATCAAGTTCTCGTATTAAAGTCCTCACAAATGCCATTTCTTTACGTGCATTCTCAAATATGACAGTTGGATCGTCAGAATCGCAGCGCAAACAGTTCGGTGCCATCACCATGGCTAAGTTGTTTTCATCCATTTTGGTTTCAGTGACTATTTCCTCTCTAACAAATTTCTGAAAATTTGAAAATAATTATTTATAAAACAATAGGCAGAGTCTGTGGTTCAGATTACCCTAAAATATAGGTAGCCTAGAAATATGTGACACATAAAGCCGATCTTCCACTAGGAGAATTTGTTTGCATGAGTGCAACGTTTTGCAGAGAAAAAAAATATCATGCTACCCTTTCCACTAAAAGAGCGAATAGCTGTGATTTTTATGTTCATCATGTGTCTGTTGAGCTTTTTGATTCACATGAGTGCTCATAAATGCGTCATACCTCATTCCCTAATCTCTGAATGGTTGCGCAATTTTTCACTTCGCAAAAAGTAAAAACAATTTGAACTACCAATTCGCTGAAGTAAAAAAAAACTCAAGAAGCTAGAATTCGTCGCAGAGATGGAGTTGAAAGATAGGAACATGAATAAGCATGCGTATAAGCTGACACTTTCGCTTTGTGTGAACAAATTCGTCTATTGAAAAATCAGCTTAATAATAATGTATTCATATTCATGTTTCCATCTCCAAAAACCCTCTCTACGCATGCGTATAACTTAAGACTTTCAATTCGCACGAACCAATTCGCCTAGTGGAAAATCAGCTATACACACTTGAATTGTAGTTTTTTTTTACCTGTCCATTATAAGTGAAAGAGTCTTACCTGTAGAAATCGTATGAAATAATTCAAGACAAGTCGATTAATTTCTGGGAGTTCACTAACGATATGCAACGCCTCTTTTGTACCTTTACATTCTATACACCTATCGTAGAGTTCAAAGGGTATGAGAGGCTCGTATAATTCACGATACCAGAGTTTTAATAATGAAGCTGGTACATTGGGGTCTTTACATGAGGGTTCCATCCACGTGTCGCACTGAACCTTGAGGGCGTTCACTTCATCAATGTCGCCTGGTATTCTAATTATGAAAGAATGAGATAAATGAGACTTTTAGAAGAGTAAGAAAACATTTTGTGGTTTGCATATTATATTAAATAAACTTCCCAAAATGGTCCCTAAAACTTCTACCATATTTTTTGAAAGGTACCATAATTCTATCCTACCTATTAAAAAAGAATTGAAGAAAATCAGCCCTTTTGGACCAGCCCAGGAGAAAGTTGACATTTTGGACTAGCCCGAAGGAGAGATGACATTTTAAGCCAATCCAATGATAAGTAATAATGATAAGTACCTGAATATGCCTTCAGTTTTTTCACCGCCTAACTTGATCACCTCATTAGACAATGTCTTCACCACCCATGGGATTTTACTGTCAGGGAATCGGTCCTTCTGTAACTCCATGACCTCGTCCAGCATACTGCCAAACATAGACGGGTGGAAAACAGACCGCTGAAAGAAGAGGAAATATTTGTATTATTTTATGGGGACATAGTGATATGACAATATCATGTCCATATATGGGCACATCACATTTTTTTGTCACATAATCTACAGTATTATTTGTAAATGCTGCCCTCTACAGTATGTTTCTTTTTAAATACAGTACTGTAACTTGTAAGCATATTGTATACAAAAATTAGATTCCGTTTCAAAATAATATTATTTTGATGCAGCTGTAAAATACAGAACATGTGATTTTAATTAGAATCAACCATGTTACTCTATAAGAGATAATGTGACTGTCCAGACATTGTCATGTGACACTACAGAAGTTGTTATGTGACTTTTTTTTATAATTATTATTAATTGTGCATTTTACCTTGGCTAATTCAATTTCTTCTGTTGTAATCTTCTTATTGCCTTTCCTTGCTCCAGCTTGTAATACTCGTTCCAGCTTTCTCATACTGTATGAAGCATATCGACTGACTTCAACCTAAAACATACAGAAATGCACAACAATTATGAAAAAAAATCATACACGCCAACATCTGAAGTTAAAAAAATAGGAAGTGGTGTTTTTTTAAGGTCAACATCACCCTGTTATCGAGAAGTAGTGCAGTGTGTGATGTCATAAACGGTATCGCTGGTGGCTCTTATAATGGGAATCCCTTTTCCATTGAGACCACAGATGGTCATAAAATGGTTTAATATCGTAAATTTGCTTGTATGTAAGCTTTTTTCTTATATTTTAATGCAGAAAACCACACATATACATCCAAATTCAGTTATCTTTGTAATCTGGGCGGTACTGTGGGAACACAATATTAAGCCCGGGAGACGAGTCTAAAATACGGGAGCCTCCCAGCCAAAACGGTAGTGTTGGCATGTTTGTCAAATATTAATCATATAAAGAGAAACTTAATTTCCCATGTCCACATCCTCTTGCAAATGGCCAAACAATTACACATTTATGTTTCTAATTAAGTATCAAAGAGGTCTGGCTAACATTATTCAATTTATCTAAACTCATTATTGATATTATTATATTAATTTTTTTAGGCATATCACCAAGGATTGCCAAATATGTAAATAACTGCTGTGGCAATCACATGTATGCTCTATATATGGACATGATGATGTCATATCACTACCACATTTGGTCATATCACTTCCGTATTTGGGCACGTCACACTTTTTTGGTCAAGCTAATTTGATAGTGTAGACAGATCTCTACATGCCGACTGGTAAGTAGCCGATTTTCCCCTCAACCATAAGACGAATTATTCCTGCGGTTTCTAAGCATGTTGTAGTTTATCGTACACCCTAAGTCATTGCCAATAAACCAACACAACTTACTTATTATACAATTGTTAACGAGTAGGCGAGATTTTAAATATGTTGACGCTTTACTAGTAATCCGACTACATATCCGATAATTAAATATTTCCATGAGAAATAATTGTTTTCAGAAATAGTTTCACATTTTTAGCTTTTTTAAGTATACATTTATCGGTACTGTAGTATGCAATTGTTTCTTTTGATGTACTAACAGTTTAGGAGAACCAACGAGGGTCAGCCAGCAAAAACATCGCCAGCCCAGAGAGGAGCACTACTAGGAGATATGGCTTATGCCTGTGTATCGTATCATGATGAGTACTACTACTGTATCTCATCTGCTACACCCCTACGATCCTCTAGGTCATGGGACAACTAAAACTATAACTAACCTTTCTTGTGTCAAAGTTTCCATCTAGATGTTTGTAGAGGTAACCTTCTAAGTACGAATAGAACCTTGTGGTTGGAGGAAATATGGACAGACAGACAGCTATAATCTCCCAGCCTTTCATTAAGCTATCACTGTGGAAGTAAGCAAATGCAAATTAGTAATGTTGTTATGTTAAATTTTCATACGCATCCAACAGCGAGTAACTCGCCAATTACAGAATGGATAAACTACTTTATAAGTCTCATTTGAGGCTTAGGGAGTGGAGTTAAAAGGAACTAGGTCAGGATTAAACCCCGGACCTTGGGATTGGAAGGCAAGCATGTTAACCACCAAGCTACGGACCCACTACATGTTCATATGTTAAACAGTGGGACCAGGCAAACCAGATATGATTACACCAAGAGTGTGGACATTTTGGGAACACATCCATCCGAGATGATCTCAATCATTTTGTTGTTGGCTGTATTCAGAATCTGAAGTTGACTTACAAGACGAATTCTTTGCTTCCTAGAAAAGACCCTCCATGGGAACATATTTTTGATAATTTGAGATTAATTTTGTTTTAAAATTCAATTCAACTTTATTTTAGACAAATTGTTCATATGACTGATATTAACAGTATTTTTAAATTTACAGTAACCACTTATTCAACACAGAAAAAAAAAACATAATTAAATCTTGTATAAGGCTTGGATTTCAAACAATTAGGATTTGAACACACGACCCTCAAATTGGTAAGCAAGCAGAGTACCACAAAGCCAGAGTGCCAAGAAATCTAGACAGAATAATTCAAAAGACTTACTCTCTACGGTTGTCTGTTGTTTGTTTACACAACTGTATGAATATTTCGTCTCGTAGCTTTGGTTTTTTCCATCCACGCGTCGTAAGTTCTAAGATGGACGTCTCGCGCGTGAACCCTTTAAGTTTCTTATCGCTCATATAACATTGAATTAGTAAACAATCAGTTAAGTTAAATAAAAGTGTATTTTGTAAAATTTCTGAAAAAAAACCCAGTAATATCTAGATTTAAACTAGATATGCGGAAGGATTGGAAGAAAGTTTGATAAGAGCAGCAACCAGCTTCTGCCTGCTATGGACATTATTTTACTGTCGTGATAACTATCAATCTTAAGATCTGTCTACACTATCAAACTTTATGTGACGACAAAATGTGATATGCCCATATATGGACATGATGATGTCATATCACTACCATATTTAAGCATATCACTACCATATTTGGGCACATCACACTTTTTTGTTAAACTAGTTTGATAGTGTAGACAGAGCTTAATTCATTCATGATTTAGTAAAAAAATCATCCTCACCATAATCCAGCTCATTTTTTAAAACATAATATCAATGAGAGGGAGGAAACTTTGTAACATAAATGTTCTATTTTAGTAGAATGATATCAAAGGATATATTTAAAAGATTCCAGTGCTTCACGTTTGACTTCCTTATCGCGTGTCATCAGCATGGGTTTCTTTATCGGTTCCTGTTGAAACAAAAGATTTAAACATTTTTTTTCTAGATGATGTAAATGTAAATCATAACGAACAAATCATACTTATTTATATAACAACTTTCAGTTTACACATTTAATGATGTAATGTTCCAATCAATTAAATGATATTTTAGATTTAATGATAATAATAATGTGAACATATTGAGAATATATTGCAAAAATTATAGACTGTAAAAATTATAGACAGTACGAATCATAGACAGTAAAAATCATAGACAGTAAAAATTATAGACAGTAAAAATTATGGACAGTAAAAATTATAGACAGTAAAAATTATAGACAGTACGAATTATAGACAGTACGAATTATAGACAGTAAAAATTATAGACAGTAAAAATTATAGACAGTAAAAATTATAGACAGTACGAATTATAGACAGTACGAATTATAGACAGTACGAATTATAGACAGTAAAAATTATAGACAGTAAAAATTATAGACAGTAAAAATTATAGACAGTAAAAATTATAGACAGTAAAAATTATAGACAGTAAAAATTATGGACAGTAAAAATTATAGACAGTAAAAATTATATACAGTACGAATTATAGACAGTAAAAATTATAGACAGTACGAATTATAGACAGTACGAATTATAGACAGTAAAAATTATGGACAGTAAAAATTAGAGACAGTAGGAATTATAGACAGTACGAATTATAGACAGTAAAAATTATGGACAGTAAAAATTATAGACAGTGAGTAAAAATTATAGACAGTAAAAATTATGGACAGTAAAAATTAGAGACAGTACGAATTATAGACAGTAAAAATTATGGACAGTAAAAATTATAGACAGTGAGTAAAAATTATAGACAGTAAAAATTATGGACAGTAAAACTTATGGACAGTAAAACTTATAGACAGTAAATATTATAGACAGTACGAATTATAGACAGTAAAAATTTAGGGTACAATAAACAAAATTTATATGATATCTATTTATAATGACATTTTCAGTTTTATTAACGATATTAAAAACGATATAAATGTAATATCAGAGTAGTCATATAAATTTGTTAACATTCAAATCAAAAAGGTGTGTCTTAAGTAATAGAGCAAAAACAAACATATGGAAATGAATGTAGTTGTTGTAGTGGAGGAAGTGAGAAGGGCTCCCCATTATAAAATTCTTCCAGTTTATTTTTAAAATTTTATGACAGTAAGCGGCCTCCCATTTAACTAACCTTAATTTACCAACAACAAAAAATTACTAAAGTTGCTTAAAATATAGAAAAAAGTTTTGTTTAAATGATAACAAAGTTTGTGAATCAACAACAGATTGAGGTAACGTGTTCTAGAGGGAAGTTACAGAGGAATAAAATGATGATTTAAAAGTCTGTTAAGCTCTGGTTCCCACACAGATGCAATGCAACAATGTAGGTAGCAATGCAAGTGACATCACATTGTGTACATCTTTGTGTTGTATCAAAGTGTGAACCAATCTTTAAGTGCTAACTGTTTTAACATCTTGTAACTGTTACTTTCTGCCATCAACCAAATCTGTTTGGAACACTCAAACACTGGGCTAATACAGTTTTTTTCTAATCTACAGTAAAAACTATATGAACACAAACTTACTTTTGTCCAAGAAAGCATGTGCGCTAATGAAACAGGTTTTCTGAAAATTCCCTTTTTGTGTTTGTTCAGATTCTCCACGGCATATTTCTCAAGTTCCGTTTCGGATGCTGTTGGTTTTTTCGTTTTATTCGCTATCACCAATGATGAACTAGTCTGCATGTTTGTAGGAATTGTTCCATGCTTTGTCTGCAAACAAAAAAAGTACAAATTTTACATATACTGTAAAAATACAACTAAAAATGAATTCTATATTTCAACTGCAAGCACTGAAAAGAGTAATATAGACATATAGAACACAAAAATGAAAATTGTTCAGACTAGGAGAAAATGTAAAAAGATGTATTTGATGGCCGTGTTACATTAGTATATGAGGTTCACTAGAGCATGAAGGAGCACCATATGCACAGATAATTGCCTCTAGTTTAGCGTATGTTGAAATGGTTAAAGATTTACAATCAGATATTGATGACTGTGTTGAGAGTCTACCATATTGAAACATCACAATTTACTAAATCTGATGAATTTGAAATTGTATAAATCATCTATATTCCTTTGAAATATCATCTTCTGGATGAGACATAAAGATGATGGTTCTATGCTCAACATGACATTGTAGTAGCACACTCATGCAAGATAGAAGGTCTGTTTTTATTTAGTATGTTCTTTATGAAAATAAACATTTTTTTTCACTCACACCATCCAACAGCAAATAAAATACAAAATGGTAAAACCATGCTTTCTAAACCAAGTCTGATTATGAGACTTAGCAGGGCTGTATTGTGGTACTGTATTGTGACAGGATTTGAACCATAGAATTGGTAACAAAGCCACAATGCCACTACTATAGGTATATACCTTCTGATAATTCAATTCTATAGGTTGTATTATGTATAACAGTACAGTATTAAAACAACAGTCAACCCTAATGGAAACACTACACAAAGTCTCCTATACAATATTTAACAACATACTATACTAACTTCTTTATATAAACATTGCTTAACATACGATTAGAAACAAATAGAAACTACCTGTGAACATTGTTTTTGTATATCATCATCAAACTTGGAACACATAGCATTAAAATGGTGTAAAGGTGATTTATAACATACAACAAAACAATGGAGGCAGACACAAGTACATAGTTCACAGTGTAGTAAGTAGTACAAGATCACCAGAGATATCATTGAGTTGTTTATCGTTATAGAGTTGAAGTTTAACCTCTAGAAATGTTGAATATTGACAAGGAGGGATCACATAGGTGGCACACTGATTTAAAGATAGGTGGTAACAATATAAACTTTTCCCTAGGTGTCTGTTAAGTTTTATATACAGTGGAAAAAAGTTTAGTCTGAATTCTACAATTTGAAACTAAATATCTAGTAGAGCCCACCCCCCCCCCCCCCTCCTCTGGGACACGCATATTCAGGGGGAAACCTCTATAAGGGGACACTCTTATTCCTATTATTTAAGGGACATTAAAATGTTGGGTCTTAAAAACAATAAAAAAAATAACACAGACTCAACAATAAGTAAATAAATGAAAATAATAAAAATACTAAAGTATAAAAAAAAAATAAACAAAAATAAAATTATCAAAGTTTAAAAAATAAATAAACAAAAATAAATAAATTTTTAAACAAACATTAGCGGCCGAGGAAAATTAATGGTTTCTGTAAAAAGTGGCCATTAATGAGATGTGTTTGCGGATTTAAAGAATGTCACTGTGACCATAAAACTACTGTAAACATCCTAAAAATTAAGTCACAACCTAAAAGATCCTAGTCAATATAATAAAATGTAATAATCATCATATATACCTTTGATTTAAATATATCCTCAGCATACGCTTTAATAGCAATACAAGTAAAGTACTCTGTACACATGATGAAAACAACTGTGTTAACTTGACGCTAACCACATTACAAATAAACGTTAAATGTGAAACTAGTTTAATATATAAATCCACATGGATCGTTGGAAAGTTCAATGTTACTATAAATAGAGTATGAAGGAATAGTCGGGAATAAAAACAGGTACTGTTGTCTAAGATAGTCATGTGGTTGGATTAAAGTGTATGTAATAACAAAACAATAAAGGAAGAGCACGTGATTTTGGTAGCAAGGTGTGTTGCTAATCCAGTCTATCATTCAACATTATCGTTTACCATTACCACTTCCTATACTCCACCCACTCATTTCGTTCCCGATCAAAAAGCCACCCCCCCCCCCCCCCACCTAACCCTCTATATAAGTACATTAGAAATGTAATGGAAATGGTAGTTCAACAATGCGTGTTCAGGCATGGCATGGTAGTACATTTAGGGCAGTCTAAAGGCCAATTTACAGACGAGTGGTAACAGTAAGCAGTAAACAAAAATATAGTGTCAATGTACCGTATTTCTTATGACTATTTAAACCAAACTCTAAACACAACCAATTAAAAATACAGATTCTAAAGGACAAGCTACGCGGTTTTCCACTTAACTCATCTGTGTGAATTGGCCTTAAGATGGTCATCTGACAATGTTTCACATAAAAGTCTGTCAATAAGGAAATCTTTGGAGGTGGGTGGAGAATCTAGTATAAATTTCTTCCATTCAGTTTCGGAATAATATATAACAAACTATACTGTATTAAACACAGCATTATTCCAAATTTTGCCCTTTGTTGTTACTTGTTCGAGTGTACTAGACTTACTACTAGGCTCAAATATATTCATTTCATATACAGTATTGTAAAATAAATTAAGGTGTGAACTGTAGGCGTACATCTAGGGCAGTCTAAATGGTAGTCATGTGGTATTAAACTAAACTATTATTGTTGAGAAAAAAAAATGATAAAGATGACTTGCTTTATTTTAAAATTCAACAACAAAAATGAGCATGTTGTATTAACTCAGTAATGGGAAAATAAAACAAATAAAAAGTTTTTGAAGGAAGTCTTTCGGTAATTTGTAATATAAATATAGGGAATAAAGTGGGATTTTCCAGGTGTTAATAGCCAAGGTGAAATAGTAAATCAGGTCAAAAGGACGCATAAGTAATCAGAATCAGAATTACCTTTTAGTACTATGCTTACTCTTTGTTTTATAGTAGAACCTCTATTTCTATTTAATATATTTGGGACTCACAAAATTGTCCCCTTAATAGGGTGTACCTATAGTGTTAAAACATATATTTCTCCCTTATTTGTATCCCAATTAATAGGGAGGTCTCTTTAATTTATATTGTTTTTACTTTTGTAAGTCTAATTTTGTTTATGTGATCCACCAGTGATAGTACTATGATACTGAAGGTGTCTTCACAATAAACCTAGAAATAAATAAAAAAAAAATAAAAACATTTGTTTTAAAGCAACTTTTAATAGTCTTTAAAGGTAATTAGTAAGAAAAGGCTTATAGTTTATTGGACACTACAAAATGTGATAAAACTCTCAAGGAATGAAGGTTATATTGGAGAGTATTTGAGATTAGATTAGATGAATAGAAGATGGAAGGTCAAGGAACATGAATTTCTAGTTTGTTACCTATACAACAACCCCCTTCCCCCTAGTATATTCAACCTTTAGATTTCCTTCTGACATCATCATTGCCATCAATGCTGTAATGTTATAGCCTACAAACCTCATTAACAACAGGATATCTCGCGATACATATATTGACTTATTATTAATAATTATACTTTTGACGCTATGATCATGTATGACTAAAATCAAAACTGCACTTTATCTATAACAAACTTGATATTGTTATCATTGATCAATTATGTAAATACGGCACTTTTTGAATGACAATTTCGAAATCTGATAAATTTCATTTTATACACTTATTTTTTAGGTTAAATGCACAACATTGAATAAACGCTCCAATTTGAATGAATAACTCCCTCAAATAAACACCCCTCCCTACCCCGATGAAACATTTTGACATGATCTGAAATTTACAAGAATTTGATACATTTTTTACTGTAGCACTTTTTGATATTGATTGTGTTGTATTTTTTTCATATCTAAGGTGTATTCATTTGATTGTATGTTAACATATTACAGTAAAAAAATAAATGCCTCCACTGAATAAATTCCCCCCTAAAAACTCTCCTAAACAATAAAATCCCTGGGGCGTTTATTCAAATAAATACGGTATCTTAAAAAAGCAAGATTTTGAGCATTAGGGTATGTTCAGACTCACGGAGTTACAGTGGAGTTATGTAAGCGGCGTTAGGAAGCTGTTACTCCGCGCCAGTGGCGTTAATAACTCTAGCGGGAGAGGGTAGATTTCATAACGCTAATCCAGTGATGCATCAGTGATTTTAACCTTAACCAATTAGCAGACAACAACTACATACCTGTACCCTATGATACGACAGCGAAATAGATATGTCAAATGTATTTTCAGGTTCAGATTTTTAAGAAAAGTAAAGTTGGCGTCAGTAATATGATATATTCATAAATTAAATCAGATAATTTTCCGTGTAACAATTACGTTTTAAATTATTTTGAATTAAAATGCAATTCTACAAGTAGTAAGACCAAATCAGTATATTTGAAGGTAAACATTATATAAATAAAAATTTAAAAAAAAACCAATGTAACGATGTAAACTTTCATGCATTGTCATGAATGTATACATATAGTTCTATCTGCTTTGACCTGATCAGAGTGTTTAAAAACGCAAGGCATTGGAATGTTGATCGTTGTGTCTGAACACCTTGGCTTTTAACGCCACAGATTACCGTACGTCTTGCGTAGATAACTCCACCGTAACTCCGCGAGTCTGAACATACCCTTAGAAAAGTTTCCAAGATGTCCAGATTGCAGACAGTTAATAATGGATGAGCAATTGGTATTAGATCAATACACAAAAATAAATATGAGAAATAAATAAATAAATCATGCAATGTTTATCAAAAGCAAAACTAAAAACTAGAAATGCACAGACTGTTTTGTTTGTTTCAATTTAACCGATGCAATAAATTTGTTACAAACTAAACCCAAAACACAATGATGTCAATAAAGCGAAAAATACAAGCACCTAATCAGGCATGTTCGGTTTGAAACAAAAATCTTTTATGTCCCGTGTAGGAGTAAATCCAGACAAAGAGTTGTTACTCAGTATTGCTTTGATAAATTGCTCTGTCAGGCTTTCGTTTCATTTTTGTTTAGATTCACACATTTCCAGATAAACAATTGAGAGAATACACAAAAAGTTTATCAACTCTGAAGAGAAACACAAAATAAGAATAAAGGTAGTCTAGGTTCTAGACTGTATTCAAACCTAATATTGGTAAAAAGATAAATATTTTGGCACATACAGTATGGCGTTTCAGAAGTATAATCTTGAGCTCTGAATTTCCTGACAAAAATCGATACGTCGACTGATGGGACTAACAGACAATACATACATAACGACTAGTCTAACAAAAAGGGTAAAACCAGTTTTCATATCTGAGACCTTAACTTATGTTATTTATTGATAATGATAATGTAGACACTCTACTATTTGGACACACTAAGTTTTCATTTTATCAAGTCAAAATTAGATAGAGCTCTCTTTAGTGTATAATAAAAGATAATCATTATATTTCTAAAGCTATCATACGGATGTGGGTGATCTTCTAAATTCAAATATACTAATGTAGGCCACCCATCAAGAACGGTAAATAAATTCCTCCATGTATATCACCTGATAGATAAAAATAATCCCACCTCCTCCTCTTTTCTCCGGTCATATGGTACAGATTACAACTTGTCTTAGCTCAAAATACTTCAAAAGAAGTCAATTGAAATATCAATCAGAAGTCTATAAATGTGCATTTTGATTTAAGATCAATAAGTTGTAAGAAATCAAAATAATTAAAATGGATATTATGGCAACATATTCAATTCTTTATTAAAACAAATTAGATTGTGAAGTATGGATAGATAGATAACGGACAAAAAAAAAACCACCAAAAAATGCATGAAACAGTAAAGGAATAATTCTTATATCACCAGTCACACCACATACATGGTGACCATTAAATGTGCAAGCTTGCCGATAACTTTACTAGGATATTTAATAAATAATATCTACAGCATGTGATTTGTATTAAGGCGATCACATGGCTATTCACACATGCAGATGACTGTCCGGTATCATTTGATAAGAACTGCGTAACGGCCATGATGTTTTAACATTATGCTTAAAAGAATCTGTCTTCGGGGGAAGTAATAGGTTTCCGAGACAAAGTAAACTATAATTAATCACAAAATTGAATTGATATAATACTTGGATTTTGTACGGAATTTTCTCAAAATCAGTGATTGAAAACATTATGAGAACTCAGAAGATATTTAGTTAACATTTTAAACATTATTAGCATGTTTGTATAGTATAGTAAAGTAGTCTAATAGTGAGGTTGAGGTTTTGTATTGTGATTTGAAGAGCAGTATAAGACCCCATTTACACTTACGTTTGGGTCCAGGGCCGGTTGCAAATATTTACCTTTTAGGCCGGCCCCAGAGCGTTTACACTAGCGACGCAGATTACTGGTCGTAAATAATTTTATCGGAAGTACCATTGCATGCTGGGATACGAAGTACAGTTTGTTTACATTTTTCTCTCTCGATCGCCAATTCAACTCTCCAAACGAACCGACCGTTTTATATTTATACTGTAAATTGTTGTTTTTTTGTCCCATTAAAAACAAAATGAACTCCACTGTTTTATATAATATGGCTGTATTTTATGTATATGCGAAACAAGCGGAGGAATACTTTATTGAAAGAAGATGTCTGAAAATAAATTTACCTATATAAATGATGAAGAAAACAAATTGTCGCCCGAAAAGGAAGAAGGTATGTATTGAATATGTCGGATCGTCATAACAACAACCTCATAAAAAGGTCAAACATTGTTCACAGTTCACTGCGTAAGCCAGCCCAAACGTAAAAGCCGCTCCTGAACCTACCTGGAAAGGTGGCCCAGATCTGCGTCCGGCCCAGGGCCGGCCTAACTTTTTGGAGTATTTACACTTATCAATTGCCGACCCAGGGCCGGCCTAAATCGTAAGTGTAAATGGGGTCTAAGATTGCTTAAAAAAAAAAATATGACGTATTAATTACTAATAGTTACTGTATTATTACCATTGTTTACGTTTTTCATGATGTGGTCTTCATAAGAGAAATATTTTTTTTTACATTTACGTCAGAGTTCGGAAAAACATCTTCCTACTTAATTTCCTGATGCAAAATCAGTTATTACATCATAATATTAAACAATTATTATCATCATTCCCATTTATGTATTTGTTTGTGCGAGTCATATGGCCGAGCGGTTAAGGCAGGGGCGCCGTTTATCGTACCTAAAGAGCCAACAACAACATCGGCAAGGGTTCGAGGCCGACTCGCTCCTAGTTCTGGTGGTGGAACAAGTCTTCTCGGATAAGGACTATAAACCGTAGGTCCAGTGTACACAGTTATAACCTGTGTGTACTTTAAAGAACCCAGTTCATTATTCGAAAAAGAGTAGGGGGTTACCCCGGTGAACTGGTTCACACAATAGCCTCTGTATCAGGGGGATTACCACCTATCTGATAGGACAGTGATTAATTCACTATTGGTAATCCTTGGCCACAGTGCCTAAAGACATAAAATAAATAAAAATAAATAAAAAGCGTCATGATTTTTTAAATTAATATATTGATGCAATTCCCGTAATAGTAATATAGTAAAACATTTTTTTCTCAATCCAGTTTTGGTAAAAGTGAATAACTATTACTGTATGTGACATTAAAATGGCATATTAAAAAAAAAATTTTTTTTTTTTTTTTTAAGAGGACAATATATCTTTAAGATTTGTGCTATACATCAGTGATTAGTATACTGAATATTCAAAGAAAAATAATGAATGATTTACATAACATAAACATATAAATTATAATTGAAATTCGTGACTAAGAAGATCTTGAATTAATTATGCATATATGAGTGACTAACAAGTTGTAACGGTTAATTATAGTTTTTTAAATTATTCTTTAATAACTCCGTTTCCTCCATCACATTATTTATCGCGGATGATTGAATTTTAATTCACATTTCCTTCTCACATGACAATACCAGAAAATATCATTTTCTATGAATTTCTTCGTAATATCAAATATAATTTCACTTTTCCTGTAACGCTTATTATTGACGTCAAGGATAAGAAGTGACACTATTTTAAACGAGAATAAATCTACAGAAAATAGGTTGTTCTATTGTTGTTAAGCTGCCCAAATCTTAAAATTATCAGACAAATGGTTGGATAAAGGTGTATACAGCCTAGGGACACATTCCATCGTGAGGAGGCGGATACAGTATGACAATGAAACTGTCAAAGATGATAATATACGATCTATTGATAACAAGACAGATTAACAATAGAAAGTGTATAGTGAAAAATCCTACACAAAAAAATAAACAACTACAAATAATATTAATAATCATACATAGTTTCACTGGAAAAAATGATTGGTAAGCATTTCTTGTAAAAACTCATCTGAACTGGCTATAGAGAGACCAAAAGTCAATACTGGAACTATACCCGGGGATATGCCTGCTTGTAAAATCAGACATAAAGTAGAGGGTGGGATTAGACCAGAAGATATACGGTAACTGTTAAAATACAACCTAACCAAATCGTTCCTTGGAATACATGCAAAACCATTGGACATGTCAATAGAATTAAATTCTGTATTTTGTTTAATGATCACAGTATTTAATATAAACAGGATCCTTCAGGCAACCTGTTACGATATAATCCACATTGATTAACAAAAATTAATTAAGAATACTACAGTCTTATTGTTTAACACAAAGCAATGTATTTTCAATTATATCCTAATTAATTCAGTTTAAACTGAATTCTATCACTTGTACATAACGGCAAGTCAAAAACATGTGAAATTTGCCATTTTCCCTATCATTTTAATACAATAGACACCTTTGGCATCTAAGAAGAAGAAGAAGAACAAGTGTCTCCTTAATATATGAATGTGCCCTGAATAAGGTTGGCTGTAAAGTAGTGTTAAAACTTATATTTTCCCTTGTACATTTAAGGACATCATTACTACCATTTTCAAATCACATTAAAATTAAACCTTATGCAATGTACACTATCAAACTAGTTTCACAAAAAATGTGATGTGCCCAAATATGGTAGTGACCTTCCCAAATATGGTAGTGATATGACATGATGTCCATTATATAGGCACATCACACTTGTTGTCACATAAAGTTTGATAATGTAGACATAGCTTGAAATGGCCTCGTTTTCACAATCAGTATTACTATTAGCCACTGGGATAAAGTTGCTTTGCTCTACATCAGGACTATTAGATTTAAAGTAAACTGTTTATGTAACACTTCCTTGGTTACTGGTAGTGTTGGTACTCATTTACAATACCAAAGGAAATGATTAAAAATAATGAGTTCACTCAAACAATTGAAATGGTCATCCATCAAGAAGCCAACTTTAGCAAGACATGTTTCTTATTTAATCTCTAATTTTCTCACGCCTAAGTATACTTTTGTGTGTTCCGAGTCTTTATCATGACCTCAATCTAGAATCTAGTTTGTAGTTTTCTCTCCGGTATTACGGTCTTAAAATTAAGGTTTATCATGACGGTTTGGTCTTTAATTATAATTAACAAAATGATTTAACAAACTTTGCAATCACTTAGTCTTAGCAAGTATAGCAAGAACCTTAACCTGACATTCTCTCTAAAGTTTTCCAGTCATGGAATTAGTAAAACCAAATAACTTATTGAATGAATATTTCCATCTTTCATCAACAGAATGACCTGCTTACAATCTTCAAGATCATGGTGGTTTAACTTTTTAAATTACCTCATTAGGGACTCTATCAAGTTCTTACAGTAACAACATACAAACTATGTATTATATTATAATGAATCAACAAATATTCACTCTAGTGCACTGAACTCATCAAAGGAGAAATAGATGGTGTTGGCATGTTTCGGGAAATCGTTACCATATTATTTGAATTTAAACTAAATTCTTCAATTTAAATTGCTAATTATTTACATTTGAGTACGGTACTTAACACAGAGAATTTTAAATATTTGTACTCAAGAGGATTGAGTCAGTATTTATATTATCTGCTGGTACGTACATTGGTGTACTACTTACCACTAGCTGTATAAAACGTTCACTTGTCAGAAAAAGTTTATTTTTCAAAGAAAAGAATTTTAAAATAAATGTTTAATACAGACAAGCATTAACATTGATTTACAACATTTATTTATTTTAAGAACATACCAACTGGTACATTAACTTGATGACCCTTTGGCAATGCTTTGTCTGGTTTTGAAAGAAATCACTTGTCAATGAAAGAAACAAGATTTGAAGAAATCATTTGTTCCAAATTCAAGAAAAAGATTATTAATATTGTTTATTTTGTTAAGTAATAATTAAATGGAAATTACATAGTTTCAATTTCATGTTTCAATTTATTATTCAAAATGTCATGAGAATTATTGATAAGGTACAGTATGTAAAGAAAAAAGTAATAAAACAAAAATTTTGTTTTATTTTAACTTTTTTCTTTACATATGGAGGGGAAAAACCAAAAGAGCAAAGCTCGTTTTATGGCTACCCTTATACATATAAAAAGAACAATGATAAAAAAAACATGAAAATGACAGGACAAAAAAATCAACAAATAAGACAAAGTAAGAAAAGGAGGAGATGAATTAGTTTCCGAACTTTTTAGGATTCAGATTTTTCTTTACTTTTTTATAAACAGCAATGAACAAAACAGAACACACCTAGAGAAACAAATTATAAATATTAAATTTTGTTAGATTTTAATGGTGAAACTTCAGGTTAAACTGTACTATTATGGTGCTAATGTAGTAACCTCTAAACTAATTTTAGAACACACATTATAATTTATCACCTCCCCTCAAAGTGCAAAACGGTAAATGTGTACCATGGGAATCTGAATTTTGCGAGAAGCAGACAGGAGAAGTATAACACACAGTAGAAATCACATCCTTAAACCACATCCTCCAGACGAAGACAGACAAAATGAAATACGCCTCAAGAAAGAGAACATCAACAATTATAAACATTGTAAAACAAAGTAAATGTTATTCATTTTATATTTTCTAAAGCTCTGTCTACACTATGAAACTAGTGTGATGTGCCCAAATATGGTAGTGATATGCACAAATATGGTAGTAATATGAGATCATCATGTCTATATATGGGCACATTCACATCATAAAGTTTGATAGTGTAGACAGAGCTTTAGAAAATGCAAAATGAATTCATAAACATTTTCATTGTTTTACAGCACTATAGCGTACAGGTAGGTTGTAGACTTTGATTTGAAATAATATTGGTAATAAGGATAACATGTAGGCATTTCATACTTCGACTAGTGAACTAACAACAATAACATATGATATTAGAACAACTAGAAAGTTGAGGCAAGTCTAAATGTTATACGACATCATCAAACAACAATCATAACTGCAGAATAACTTTTTCTTCACTAAAATAAATATATATTATTCTATGACATATTGGCAACAGATATTGGCGGATATTAATCTTTGAAACTTCACATGGTTGGTTATTAATATGGCTTAGTGGGTATTTACAATTAATAATACTGTTCCAATTTGAGGGCAAATGAAAATCCCAAAGGAATGCCAATGAAGGCCTTTAATCGGATATTAATGTTCCCTTTGGAAATTAATTTTACGTTTGCGGTTTAATAATCAAATGGATTATTATAATTGACAGAAAACATATTTTTTCAAATAATTGTTAAAATGAAAACATTGTGTCAAGGATTCTTTTACACGATGTCATTCCAATAAGGAAGCAAGATTGAGAAAGTCTAAAGCTCTGTCTACACTATCAAACTTTATGTGACAAACAATGTGATTTGCCCATATATGGACATGATGATGTCATATCACTACCATATTTAAGCATATCACTACCATATTTAAGCATATCACTACCATATTTAAGCATATCACTACCATATTTAAGCATATCACTACCACATTTGGGCACAGTAAACTTGATTTTGTCAAATACTGATAGTGTAGAAAGAGAGTGTTTCAGTTGTTGTTGCAAGTACAATATTTTATTAACTATAAAAACAAACCTTTTTCTTGTAAAAGGAATTATTGCGTAACGTTGAGCGACCATGCGCAACATCCACAAAGGATTTTACACCAAGTAAAACGACGCTGTTGTTCATGTTAACATCCTCAAATGTACTAGTCACATATTTACACTTCTTCCTATACCTCATCATCGTGTTGTGTGAGGTAGGATCAAATTGATATCGATGAAATAGTTGATATCAGACTTGATGTCAATGTAATAGTTGATATCAATTTTAAAATTGATATCAATATAATTAAATGGATGAATATCTTGATTTTCTTCAGCTGTGTGAATCCAGATTTAGTAGTGGTGGTAATTCCAAATAGAGAAATATCAGCAACAAAAAATTGATATCATTAAAAATAATTGATATCCATAGAAATATTTGATAACAATAAAGACATCTATTAGAAAATGTAACTGGCAACTGTATGTATCCAGAATTAACTATGTGAGAACTATACCAGTATTATTGTTACATCTCAACCACTCAATGATGTCATTTCACACACAAAAACCTCTGTTATGAGTGCATAGACTTTTCATAATAGACTATTCCATTATTTCAAACGGGGAAAATACCCGAATAGTGGGGATTCCATGAGTCAGTTTGACTCATTTTATAGTACACTATATTAACACATCTGAAGTACACTATTCCATTTAAATAAACCCCTAACTGGATTGTGTACAGTGTGAAGTGTTTACATTATGACTATCAAAATGTATTATATACTACTACATGTACAAGTCCACTCAATAGAGGAAGCACAGACCACAGTGAAATGAGAAAGTCACTGAGCGTGTCCACCTTATTTGGAGTCTGGTACTGCTTCAATTAACTGTGTGATTGTGAACTCATTTACAAACTTATTCTTTAAATAATTATATCAACGAGACCATAAACAAAACATGTGAACCAAAATGAACTTTTGCAGCTGTTGAGGGAAGGATGGAAAAGGTCTAGGCCTACAGTACAATGCTATTAGATGACAGGAATAAAATATAAACAAGTTAACAAACTTAAAGTACATTTATATACCTCAACACAAGATCATGGTTGTACAGGTTATTAAAATAAAAAGAATTTAAAAAAAAAAACAAACAAATCAAGCATCATTTTTTAAAGTTTTAAAACGATTACAAAAGAGCCCCTCTTTTAGGCATTATCGTTCAGGTAAGACACCTATCAAGGGGACACCTAACTGTGAAACGAACAAGGAAAAACATATTTTTCAACTCTATGGCCAACCAGGGACACTATATAAAAAGGGACGCATTGTTGGGTCCAGGATGGTGTCCTAATAAAGGTCTGTATAATGGTGGATATTTTGTGGAAAATATGAAATATCTCTATATAACATATGCACTGGTAAAGCAATTACCTCAGCTACCAACTTCAATAAAGTGTAAACAATTTTGCAATATATCCCTTGAAAGAGAAAGATAAAAAGTAGCATTTTAACTATTTCCTATATTCCTTGATATTATCAACATAACTGACTACGATACATCCTTGTAAAACAACAATAACTACTTGAACTGAACAGTTGTATTTCCGAGAGGACAACTAAGAGACAAGTCAAGCCATGTTAACAGCAACTATGAAGAAATATGAAACTCATTTAAGTTCCAATTATAAAATAAACTCAATAATTATATTCAAAGGTTTTGCAAAGTTCCAATCGAAATGAAAATATTTCAATGAATTCTATATTAGGTTACAACATGACAGGCATATTAGTGCAATAAAACTATAGGAAAGAATTCAGAAAATTGATTGATTGATTGATTTATAATTGATTGATTGATTGACTGACTCACTCACTCAAGGGTGGATGAGGTAAATGACATTGTAATGCATTGTAGCTACAATACAAAGTCATTGATGACATCAAACAATTGATGACATCATCAGTACCTAATTTAAATAATAGATAGCATATGATTAAGAACCATCAAGTTTATAGCTCATTATTGAATATTGTATGGAAATATAATTGTTTTAAAGGTCAGGTACGGGCAAAAAATTTCTATTGATCATACATTCCAATAATTATCGATCTATAGTTTCCCCTATGTTTCATAATTTTTGGGATTTTATTTGTGTTACACAAGCTTGTTGAAAATAAGCACTTTCTTATCAGTGGGGGGATAGTTCAAATTACACAGTAAAATCTCTATTCTTTTGTACACAAATTTTGTAAATAGAGAGGCATTTTAAAAAGCTATGAAAAATAAACGGTGTGGTAAAAAATGTTATCAGGTGACTAAATATAGGTAATATAACTTGAATATTACATTTCTGATATTTTTATTCAACTTCAGCTTTTTATTTTCATGCTATAGCAAAAATTATCCACTGTATATCCACCATCTTTTTTCACCGTCTAGGGAGTCACCAGACATGTTATTACATTAGGTTAACTACCTAACTACTGAAAAAAAGTCTTTCTGTTTTTTATGGAAGAATTTTCCCAATTTTTGTATTTGACCATATTAAAGGAAATTCATGTTTTTTCGTCTCGATTTCTGTTACAAATATTTGATTTATGTATAATTAACCAAATATTATATTTAAAATTCATGCCTGTACCTGAGCTTAAACAGTAGTAATTTTATTTTCTAAAAAAAAGAATGTTAAAAGTTAACTGGAAGTATATCAAATAGCAAATCTGATATTGTTACTATAAAACAACATATATTTTATAATGAACTATCACCTACAAGTTTTGGTGCTAAATGACAGGATATAAAAATCAGGGCCACAGCTACGTGACTTAAAGTGGTGCGGTTGCGATAGGGAAGAACTCTATGCTAGTGGGTCAAGAGTTTGTAGTTGTAGATTGTTCATGTGCCTACAGTCCCCATATAAACATATTTATTATGAGCATAGAGATATTATATAATATCTCTATGTTATGAGCATCCAGTAGCATTTTTTAATGATACTTGTTGGAGAATAATCTTTTAAATAATTCATTGATGTGAAAGAAAGTTAGTAATTATACTCAATAGGTGTGTCTTGTCTAAACCTGACCAACCAGGGGCGGAGCTGGTAGTGATATGTGCAAATTATAAACTACTTTTTGAAATCTATTTTTAATATTGTTTAAAAAATCTTGGATACACCCATGTACTGGTGTCTTATGCATGATTTTTTGTTTTTTTTTTAAATTTTATGTACTTTTGTGATTTTTATGTACCTTCATTTTCAAACATATATTTTATTCTATTCCATAGCATGTTATTATTATACTAAAACGGGGTCACGATTTAAAGTTCAATGAATTTACTGTGACCTCCATCCACCCATATACACTGTATTATGCTAAAACTGTTTAAATTCATTTGAAGAGTAGAAAAGAAACGAAACACACAAAGACTAAGTTTGATAAATTATCTGTTATAATAAAATACCAATTAATAGAAAGTGAAAAACCACCATCCATAAAATGGAATCTTCCGGTTTTCCCTCTTTGATTTCCACATTGTTTCAAATCAATGGTTGGTCATACATGCGTAACAATGTCAATCAATTTGTTCAACAAGATGAAATGATGCATGAAAATGCAAGTTATTTTCTTTAAAATTTAAACAAAGACAAGTTTTAACAAAATATCCAATTAATGATAATTTAGCTTTGTAAGCTGGATTTAGTTACCCTAGCTATGATACTTGGTAAACGGGGTGAAAACGCAATTAACAATTTGCACAATTAATTTTTTGTTTAAAGAAAATACAAAACAATAGAAAATATTGTTTTCACTTCAGTTTTGTTAATCACAAAATAAAGTTTAACATTCCAATAATGAATTTGGAATCCTATTTGTTTCATTTTTAGATTAAATTTTATAATGAAAATATGAATATCAATGTCCATAACAAATATCAGTTATGGCTTCATGTTGTAAATCGAGGAAACATTACAATTATTAACGTGTTCAGACTTATTAAACTTAAATTAAATTTGTAACGCTTTCGTTGTAACGGACCTGGACGAATAAATTTGATTATAATAGTGACGGGTTTTGGGTAAAAATATATGTAACTACTGTATTATATTGTAAGCAATTACATTTATCTTGTACAAAAGGTTAGTGTTGTAAGAGGTGGCTTCCATTAATCGTTTTTTTAGCAGATGAATGTGCCTGTATAGTAACATATTATTATTATTGCTATGTCATGTATCAGTCAACAGTCGTAGATCATGGATTTTGAAATAGAGGGCGAGGGGGGGGGGGGGGGGGGGGGAGGAGGGGCCAGGGGCGAAAAATGGTGAAATGAAAGGCTGAGCTTAATTTGATGTCCTATATTTTGCATACAATTTGCAAAATTTAGGAGGGACCAGGCAAACTTCACTCTCCCCGACCCCCCTTGGATATGCTCCTGGGTCAGGACAAAAAAGTCTTTAGGGAAAACATGCAATGGCCTATATTTTTAGTATGTGATTGTCAGTCACTGTCGATGACTTGTTTATAATAACAATATTTTAAAAGTGGCCTCTGGTAAATGAGGAAATACTGACGGGTAGAGGAGTTTAAAGAGTGTTTAACTTATAATCATATGACAATAAATGATGACATTTATAATAATTAATAGCTAAATGAGAGGTACTTTAAAAAACACAAGTTGCTGATTCATATACCAAAATAGATAACAACCATTCTAATAGTAATAATAATGATAGGGAAATCTTATATTGCTTTGGTTTCCATCACAAATTAGATGCTCATGGCGCAACAATGCAATGAATGTAGTAAAGTCAAATTCCGAGCTGTTGATAAATTAAGTACTCCGAAATTGAGAAAAAATACTTGGAAAAAAGAATGAATCAGAGAATGACAGAGGGCATGCTACTGTATTTTTTTAAATATTTCAAGCCAGGCCTACTAAAGATAAATAAGTGAGTAAGCTTTTGTGATGTCACCAATTACCTGAAAATGGTTTGTTTTTGGTATATACCTATTTGTGAAAATTCATGACAATAACGTGGAGTGGACTTATATGCAAACAAACGGACAAAACATAAAGCAAGCAATATTTTTGCCAAGTAAAAACTATAAAAAAAGAAATATGGCGAAATTGAAAAGAATTGAACTTGTGTGTGGGAAGAAGGCATGACAAGATATACCAGCTGCATATCATTATTGTTTGCTTCAGGGTGAGGTATCCTGAAAGAGTTGTCTCAACCACTATCAAACTTTCTGTGACTAAAAAATTGTGATGTGCCCATATATAGACATGATGGTGTCATATCACTACCATATTTGGGTATATCATTACCACCATATTTGGGCATATCACACTTTTTTGTCAAACTAGTTTGATAGTGTTGACAGAGCTTCAGACTTTTAATTTCCTTATATATTCTGCAGTTACAACCTACAGAATACTATGCACAAGAAATAGAGGCAATAGAGGTCAGCATTCATATTTTCTCCTCCTTCTGATACTGCTGATTTACATGCAAAAGTAGAAATAGAGTAAAACATGCAATGGTTGTGCTTACATTTATAAATAATTCACAAGCTATAGGCTTATTATGATTGATCTTATTGAAGAATTTTATAATGCTAAACGTTGCTAAATGACAGTAATATGTATATATAACCCTTCCAATTCGCAATACATTGTAGATAGATACAACATAAATATATTTGTAATCTATATAGGGATGTCTGTATACTCACTACTGGAAGAAACGGCATCAGAATATTCCTTGTAAAGTAAATTTTTGTCGTATTAAGCTCTGTCTAGCTATCAGACTGACAAAAGTGTGATGTGCCCAAATATGGTAGTGATGTGCCCAAATATGGTAGTGATATGACATCATCATGTCCATATATGGGCACATCACATTTTTTGTTGTCACATAAAATTTGAGTGTAGACAAAGCTTTATACAAAACATGATTCACTGGTTACTACTGTGTACAAATAATAATACTGTACTCAGGGGTGGCGCCAGGATCTTCCCGACGCGGGGGCTACATTCCCCGACGAGGGGGCTATGCGAGCGAAGCGAGCATCACTAGGCTGGGGGCCAGGGGGCCGCCAAGGGCCCCCGGTGGGGGTCCAGGGGGCGAAGCCCCCGTAAGCAACGCGTTCTAGCGTCATTTGAGGTCATTTTAATCAGATTTAGGGTAGCCATTTTTTCCATTTTTTATAATGCATAAATAAAATACTGCGTGCAAAAAAACGATGCGCGATGACTGTTTCAATCCATATTTTTCAATTTAAAAAATAAAAGTTCAGAGAAAATTTAGAAAAATAGAGTTGGAGGTCCCGGAAATTGGACTTATTATACTTCAAAACATGAAACAAAATATATAAGTCCCTATCATGGTTGTGACTGAGCTAAGAAATGTTTGAAAAATAGAGATGTTAGGTCCCGGAAAATGCACTTCTTGTACTTCGAAATATGACCAGCTTTATTGTTGGGGCTGAGCTAAGAAACTGTTTAAAACTAGAGCTGCAGGTCTTCAAAAAATTGCATTTTATACTTTGGAAACATCAGGCCTAGAGGCTTAAAAAACGCAAGCGTAGACCTTTTTCAGTCGGGGAAATAAGTTTATTCCTCCCAAATGTATGCGTGCGTACCATCTGGACTTCCGAGTGGTGAGAAATTCATGACATACAGGACATTGAAAATGTAATAACTTAGCTATAATAAGATGTTGGCTAAGCGAAAATGGCATGTTTTTTTGTTTAGTAATGGATGAAAAATTTATTTTAGGTGCCCCACGGTACAGAGAAGGTTACTTGTAAATTAAAAAAATTGGTGAACATACGGACAATTAACATAATTCGTTTTTGCTGCTGTAGTGTAGCGTACGTCGACGCAGTACACGACGTAACCGTCAGTAAACTTCGCCTGGAAAATAACTACAGTACACATTTTGGTCCCTGGATGGAACATGATATCACGCGTCTCGACCCAACGTTGAACGATTCGTACAAAGGGATACCGACAGACAAGTGCGAACCTAGCTATTGTTTAGTAGTAAGTTAGATCGCTGGCAATAATGAATGCATATAAAGTGCATAATATCACTCTGACGTACTCTCACGGTCAATGAAACGTCGCGGTTTTCTAGGCGCTGAAGCTAGCTACGAAGTGAACGCGAACGCTTTTTACTGTATATTATATTCCCCGACAAAAAGTACCCGTGTTCCCTTCGGTAACCGCCGGTAAACTTCGCCTGGAAAATAACTACATTACACATTTTGGTCCCTGGATGGAACTTGATATCACGCGTAAGCGTGTCGACCCAACGTTGAACGATTCGTACAAAGGGATACCGCCAGACAAGTGCGTACCTAGCTAATGTTTAGTAGTAAGTTAGATCGCTGGCAATAAATGAATGCATAAAAGTGCATAATAGCCCTCTGACGTACTCTCACGGTCAATGGAACGTCGTGGTTTTCTAAGGCGCTGAAGCTATATGAAGTGAACGCGAACATTTTTTACTGTATATTATATTCCCCGACAAAAAGTGGGGGGGGGCTAGGCTCCCCGACGAGGGGGCTAGAGCCCCCGTAGCCCCCCCGCTGGCGCCACCACTGACTGTACTGTAAATTTGTAGAAGAAATGCTTATGAAGTTTGATAGTGTATACAGAGCTTCATGATTCATTTGAGTGGAGTTGTGGCTTGGTGGTTATGATGCTTGGCTACCACTCCAAGGGTTCAAGTCCCGTCACATGTCAGGATTTTTTTCTAAGGACCAAATTACTCCACTCCCAAAGACTTGTAATAAGACTTTGTTTATGTAGAGCATCTTGTGTATATGTTTGTCTTGTGAACCTCTGAGGGTCCCTAATGATCAGCAATAGCTGGATGGATCACCCTCATTAAATATGGTTGTTAAAAAAAAAAAAAAAAAAAAAAAAAAAAAGAAATTGGTTACTGCTGTGTATACATAATAATAAATTTGTATGCTTATGAATTATAAATAAGTAGCACAACCATAAGAATAACATCACCAGAGAAAAGAAACCCACCTTCCACCTGTCTGTTGTTGGACTACTGCTAAGAGCTATGACCATCGACGATGGCCGTTGTTGCCCTACCGAGCGTTCCGAGTTGTCAAATGACTTGTTCCCATTCGTGTTTTCTGGTCGTCTGGTACGTCTTAGGGACGCATGGACCGTCTCGGATGTCAAGATACCAATGCCATCTTGATGATGCGTGGAAAGAGTTGGTGATGTTGCTGGAGATGCTTGGTCACTCTCGTACATGAATGCTGATGTCTCTGAGACGGCATCTGGTGAGACTGTTGGGGAAAAAAAGATGTTTTAAAAGATTATGCCTGCACAAAATGTTTGTCACATCATGGATCAAAATTGGTTTGTCCAACACAAGACAGATGCTGAACATATTACAATGAAATTATGTAAAGTACAATGAAATGTGTACTATCATTTTGGGTACCACACTTTACAACAATGACAAAATCCTATCTGGGCAATGCTTAATTATAGACTTATGAATGGAGGCTTTCATAAACTGATGGAAGAAAGGATAAGATATCAATGTACCTGGCTCTAGTGTCTCTGCGGTTGAATCAAGCTTATTATCTGAGCCTCTACTGTCTTCAATATCCACTAAACCATTTTTAACTTCGCGGCTGCCGTTTAAGAAGATTGCCGGTGAGGGCGTTCTCGATCTAGGTCGAAGTTTACTACTTCCACGCTCTGGGTATTTAAACGGCTTTTCCGAATCTCGCATATCAAGCTCTCTTAACTTTTTCAATTGTTCTTTTTCGATCTGCTTCTGTTCTTGAAATTCAACATTTTCATAAATCGGGCCTTGCTCGTGCCGACTATGTTCTATACTTTGGCTCTGACTCAGCTGCCCTTCGGAAGAGTGAATGCTTGCTGGTGAATCCATAAACGAGCTATGTGATCCTGATAATTTCCTTGAAGAAGGTAAAACGGAATCTGATAAGTTGGAACTTAAAGACAGACCAGAATGTTGTGAGGAATGAGATATTTTGGAAAGTTGACTATCGGAATGTTGGTGTCTAAATTTATTTTCTTTTTGATGATCCAAACTTTGAGTTATTGCTATGCCACTCATGGCCTCTTGTTCTAGGTAAGTGTTCATTTGTTCAACAAGTTCTTCGACAGATTCAGGCTTTTGAATATCTACTCTTTCCCGTGATATATTAACAGCCTTTTTTTTATTTTCCTTATTGTCTGCTTTTGATTGTTTTAATTCTTGACTAGCCACCCTCTGCTGTTTGGTTTCCTGAAATGGCAATGTCTGCTGGTCATGAATTAGTGGAATATTAGCAACACCTTCAGGTTGCTGACTCATATCCCCTGAATACCTTGGTGAAGATGTCTTTGGAGCCAAAGGTTGTACAGTGTCGTAGAGATGTATCTTTGGTTGTGTTGGTGGTCCAGTCTCTCTTCCTATATGTCCAGATTGACGTGGCTGTGACCCTGTTTTAACACTACTTTGATGCCTAGTGGCAAGAATACCCATACGTGGATGTGGTCTTTTCTTAGGTTGAGGCGATTGAACTGTTTTTGGACTGCTTCCCTTTGTTGGTGGCACCTTTGGACCTTCCTGCGACAGGCGGTTTAATGAAGTTTTTGATCCTCTTGGTCCTTCCTGTGACAAACGATTTAAAGATTTTTCCTGAGAAAATGAGAATGCTTGTTGAGAGGACTGAGACTGTGCTGAAAGCTGACGCTCAAATTGTTTAAAACTCGGGGAAGGAGTCGGTGCGAATACGCTTGAATCCATTGGGCTCTCTAACGAATGTTGAGATCCTAGAGATAGCCCACTTTCAGAACGAGTATGGTACGCATCTTGGGATGATATGGAGTGCTGTGAAATGTGTGAAGCTGCACTCTCCGATCGTAAATACGAATGAGGTAACGATTGTTGCGAGGAACCTACGCTATCAGAGTAAAGATGAATAGGGCTAGGAGACTCCATCGGAGACATGTAAGGTTTGTGTGATGATGACCAGCTGGATGGATACTGATGTCCGTAATCACTGTCGCGTCTTTCATGCATCAACACTGCAGGAACAACTTCTCCAGAAACACGATTTCTTTGCAAGTCCATAATTTGTTGCGACACGTTGCGCATATCTTCCGGAGATACGTAATCATTTCTTCCATCTTGAATAAGGTCGTTAGGGGGTTGAAGCACGGCATACTCAACCGGAGCTGAAGTACTGACGCTTAGTACCGCATGCTGTACTTGAGGTTCCTTAGTTTTTTTGGTGACCTCTTGTCTTTCGTGACCCACCTTGCTCGTGTCTGGTGTCGGAACATCTTTAGCAAATTTGCTTATGTCCTGCCTTAGGGATAATACTTCTTTTGATGACCTAAAATTATAATTTGTTATGAAACTGTGAAAATATGTACATTACAGGGGACCACTTTATTACAGTACAGGGACAATTTCTTAAAATAAACTACAACTAATATATGTTTTAACACTACAGCCAACACCTGCGAGGGACTTTGTTTGGTCCAAAAAAGATTTTTACTGTAAATAAAATAACCATACCTGTCTTGGTATTCAGAGCGCCGCCTTGTCCTCGGTGTCGTGGAAACGGTAACCTCTTCAACGTTCTGATTGCCGTCTTTTGCGAGTGCACGGTCTTTACGTTGCTCGCTGCGATGGTGAGTATGATGGCGATGATGATGACTGCTGCTGTGTTTATGTTTTCGCTGAAATGGTAACAGTTACATTATGTTAATGTTGAACATCTGTGATTGTCAACAACAGATGTGATTTTAAGCTGTATATGTTGAGTTCTCAGCGATTATATAATCCTTTAAACCGAAATGCTAGGTCAAGGTACACGAAAAGCAGATGAATTTAGATAAGTAAATTTTTGGTAGATTTACCAAAAAAGGAAATTAAAGATAAACATACTTTAAAAAAAGTGATTACGGTACTTATACTAACATTCTAAAAACAGCAGGGTGATAAACCCATTACTCAGAACATGTCTTATTTCTTCATTTAGACTTTTTATTGGTTATTTATTATTATTTATATCATCTACAATATATTACATTTTTATTAAAATCAACATTTTTTAAACGGCCCGCTTATCAATGAAAGCGCCTTGTTCAACAAAGAAGACTTTGTGAGAGTGTTTGTGAGGGGTTCATAGATTATGCCATTTATTATGTATAGGGGATTTGAAGTATAACTTGTATATAGTTCAGAAAGGAATATGGAAATTATCTGTACAAAGCTAGGTAGATAGAAAAAGGGATATGATTGATGTGATTGTTGTTAGTGATGTTATACTCACTGCCGTGTGACTTCGATGTTTCCTACTATCATCTTTGGCTTCTGTATTGGTCTTTAATGTCTGCAAAAGGAAACAGAGTATCCAATCAATAGAATGTGTACCTTTAACCTAACAGGCTTTAAACATGTATCGTCAGGTAATGGAATACAATCCCTTGTTCTTTTATTGTTTTGTAGAATGTTATTACATATTATCCTGATATCATGGTATGTACTGTATATTACTGACAACAAATGGTCCATGATTAGAGACTTAAAGGTGTATTGTCCCCGAAAAACATGAAAAATGAAGATTGATTAAATCTGACTTTGAATAGATTATTTTGTAGTTTTAATCAAGTTAATCACTTATGTAGAAAAAAAAATGGTAAGAAAATAATGTTTTCACTTATAAAATGACAAAATAAATGCAACCAAAAATCCATTGGCTGGCAGCCAATTTGACTATTTTTTGATTTAAATTACAGTTTTTTCAGGTAAATAAATTTTTTCGATCCAATTTTTGGTCAAAGTGGGTAACTAAATTATGGGATATTAAAATGTCACATTAAACAAAATACAATACACCTTTTAGTGAAGAATTGGTCATTAGTTAGGGAATATATCTTAAATTGTAAAGACTTAAAATACATTTGAAATGACCTTTGACCTATAGCAAACTCGATAATTCCAGCAAGGCTATGCACATATTTCTACATACCGTATTACAACCATTTGCTTTGAATATCTCTACACTACTTAAATCCCAGATTTGGATAATTTCTATATATAGCATGATTTATTGGGTATCGTTTCTTTCCATTAACTCATACACATTTATCTACATAAGAATAATCTATTGAAATATTGAAAAATGAATATCACTCGGTTTCAAATGAATTGATGATTTGATTTCATGAGAATTGTCTAATGAGCAAAATAGATTATAGGAATAGCGTACTATCAATTATCAATTGATTTACTTTTTATTAATAGTAGCATGGTTTTACATTTATTACTGGAAAACACAAAGCAATGATGTGACTTTTTAAAACAAGTACTGTACAATTATTCTAGTGTCTATTTCATTCTGAAGTAATAATTATACCCTTCAAGAAATTTATATTATTGTCATGTTTAAATGTATAATGAATGAATGATATGATGATATAAATATATATTACGTAATACAGTAGCGCCCCTCCTTTGGGAGACCCCTTTTAAGGTTAAAGGGGGAACTTGGTTGTGTCCAAATGGTGTTCCTAAAGGCCAACTCAGACAGCGTCATACGACGAGACGAGTAGTCTTGAGATAGCGTCGGAAGTTTTAGCTTGTAGCGAGAACTTTAAACATGTTTAATTTTTTCCTGACAAGCTGTCTGAGTTGGCCTTACATAGGAGTGCTACTGTAAATTGTATCATAATCCAATTATTAGGACTTGTAGTACCGTATACAGTACTGTGAAATGATAATAGGTTTTCGAACAGGTAATAAGTCACAAAATAATAGCACAAACCAACGTGTTGCATACACTCACAAACCAGTCCATGTTGTGATAGCTTTCTTAACCGCACCAATTCTTATCACATTATTGGTTTGTGATTTTACACTTGTTGGTTATGCTCTATTGCTTTGTGTTCTTTGTACAATTTCAATCGAAAAAATTTATAATAAAAAAAAAAAAAACAGATCTGCATTCTTCGTTGAATGTCCTGGACGTGCGTAAGAGAAAAGAAACATGTCTTCAATAAATAGTAAAAACCGATATTTTCTCATCATGCATTGTCTAATATTTTTTCCCACTAAGCTAAGCACCCTTGAAATGAATCCCTAGCTTGCTGTAGCATGCATCCATGATGGCATTAACCAATCTCCCAATGAGATCATCATTCATTTTACTGTCTAACTGTGCATTGCAAATACCATATTTGACCCATTTATGTAACATACCGTGAACCGATCTATATTGATTCTGATTACTTCTATTATATGCATTTTATTAATTATTTATACAAAATCTAACATTATAAAATATTAATTAAAGTACCTTCATAAAAAAATATCTTTAATCACGACATTTTGATTTAATCTCAAAATGTCATTCCTTTCAATAATTCTTAACTTCTGAGAATTGAAAAATATATATTTTTAATTCCAATAAAAATGGTTTGATTAGATTTCTTGATATTTCAGAATTTAAGAATCCAAACTCGAAAATTTTTTAATTGAAACCTGTTTAAATTACCTTTTAATTTTTGTTGTAATTTTAATGTATTTTATAAAAACTATGTTTTTTCTCATTGTGGTTGAGAAAACTAAACTGAGGTTTTTGCAATAGTACAGTATATAATTGCTTTAAAATAGTATGATATAAAATATAATAATATTAGAAAAATATATAAACAACTCTTTAAAATTTATTGTTAATGAATTTGAAAATATGTAGAACATTGAATAATATAACACCAATAAAATGTACACTCATAATAATTTAAGAATAAAAATTAACATATTTTATACAACAATAAAAATTTCAATGCCATTTTTTACAAGCGTTTCAATATGATGATTAACATGGATCACCTGATCAATCTATGGCCACATGATATGCTTAATTAATTGATCATTCATGACCTTTCATATTAAAATTAAAATTAATTTTAAAATTTGATCTATAATTATTTCATAAAGAAAATGATGCTAATTTTAGTTTATTTACAGAACTGTTGCAGTAAGATTCAATTTGTAGCACACGCTGTATAGTAAATTATGAAATACTGACAAAAAGACTGGATCTGGTGCAGTGACCTTGCGGACAGAAATCCAGGGTACACATTTTTTTAGGTGCTCTATTCATATTACTAGTTAATGCAAATTCTTCCATTCCTTAAAATGTTTTTTTTCGCTGCTCAATAACATTAACAAAGTACAAGTACCAAAAAGTGAACAGATTTATCATCAAAGCATTGTGCAAAAACTAAATATGTTAAAAGAAGTGTATACTTCAAATATTAAAAGAAATATTTAAAAAAACAAATAAATGAATAACCACAGTACAGTAATTCTCATGAAAAAATGCATTTACCTTGAATCATGGAGAAATATGATTTCATCATGTTGGAATTGAAAGAAATTATGAGCTATAATTGACTACTATATTTAAATTATTGCCATGCAGCATAGCAAAAGAATTGAATGAACAGATTTTAGGATAAAGCGATTTTGACAAAGTCAAGTTTAAAAAAAAACAAACAATGTGGTGCACCCTCGAATGAAGACTTACTTTTCTTTGGCGACGAGAGGAATTTGGCGACTTCTGAAAAGATTTCAGGATGAAAAAGAGAAAAATGTTCTTTAAAATTTCTTAAATAAATTTTATAATAAAACCCACAAAACTTAAAAAATTAAGTTTTATTTTTTCATGGGAGAAAATAATTGACCTGTGTAAAAAATAGTGAAAATTATTAAACAAATATGCATTAAAATATCTATGTTTAATGCACCCTTTCTCTTCTCAATTTGTGCACTAAAGACATCATGATGAATAGAAATGACATTTTCAAATACTAGAGACCAACAGTAATTTCATATTTTCTAATTATGCATTTGATTATTGAATTTAGTTAACAAATTCTTGAAACTAAAGACACTATATCTCGAAATCTCAGAGGAGATCTGATACAGAAGAATCGCAGTCCCACGGATTATATGGATATCAAACACAATCAAGAAATATAATAAGATAAAAAACATTGTGAATATATGTATGTATTGGCGCCAATAGTATTAGGATGGTTATTACCGATGAATATTCTGGTATTTTCCATTGCTGGCTGTTTCTGTGCGATAGATGATAAAATGACTCACCTACTAATGTTTGGACATTTTATTGGTCAAAGACCTTCACTGTTTATTGAGTGTTGTCTACACTATCAAACTAGTTCGACAAAAAAAGTGTGATGTGCCCAAATATGGTAGTGATATTCCCAATAGTAGTGATATGACATCATCATTTTATTTTTTTATTTTTATTTTATTCAGTTGTCAACCAACAGCGCATGAAACCGCCACTAACAGGTTGAATATAATGAGCACATCACATTTTTTTTGTCACATAAAATGTGATAGTGTAAACAGAGCTTTATATAGGTGGCATAGAACTAAAAGTGTTGCATGATATGGCCGCGGCTGAAGTTACAGTATATCAACCACGGGTATAATTGTAATAATAATAATTTCAAAGATTTTTAAATTACTAAATATAGAGTGTTTGATCAAATTCAAAATTGATTTCTGCATGTTGTTATGCTATGCAATTGGTGTGTACTGTCACGGAACTAATGCATATTCTTTAAGAGTAAAGGCACCTGCAGAAACACAAATAAAAACCACGTAATTACACTCGCAATTTGCCGCATCAAAGTCATCTAATGATATTAATTCCTTTCATAGATTCGTTAACAATACTAGGAAGTCGCTGAAATTAAATATGAGGAGAGATCTAGCTTTAGGTCGTGATTTGAGTCTTTGCGTAAACGGAATGATGGATGTCCAAAGTGCTGTAGCATGCATCTTCATCATATGATTATGTCTATGGTACGAGATATGGTTAAATCAATTCCATCGATTCACACTTGAAAATTATAGTATCGGTAACAACGCATGTGACCTTAACATCAAATCTGACAGACTTTGCGACTGTTTCTAAATCTTATTCTTCCGACCGAAACATATTAAATTATTATCGCACGTTAAATTATGATGGTGGGAGAATTGTACTGATTGGATTACCTATCGTGAGAGATTCAAATTCAAATGCGTACGAATTTATAGATCTTTTTAGAGAAGAGTTGACTGATAATCAATTCTTCTGTAATGTTTTATCCTTAATAGGCAACATTTTACACTATCATCGTCATATCAATGTTTAAGAACAATTATTTGGTTGTCTCTTCGTCCGTTGATCTTCGTAGTTTCTGGTTTACTTAAGGTTTTTTTCTATAATAAACAAGGACCATTTTTTAGATACATTTGCCAACACAGTTCTAAGGAAGCCTAGATAGAAAAATTAAGTAAACCAATTTTATTGATTGTTCTATATTCAAAACATTGATCATTTATCCTGTACTCTTAAATAAATGAATACAACAACCCTAAGGCCTACAGTAGCAGTACAGTATGTTGTTAAATAAACAAATATTTTCATTTCTGTTTACGTTCTGCAGTTTTTAGACCAGCTGTTCTATGAATGTAAACAAAACAACAAGAATTAATGTTATGTACTCTACATGTACAACAAAGAGAAACTAAATTATCAATATGTTGGGCAATTTATATTGTGGCATCACTGTTAAACAGACTAGCCATGACTTGAACCCAGTATGCAGGAATGTTAAAACAACCAAACTACAGCGCCACTACTGATAGAGTAGTGTGGTTTGATCTCAACATACTGACCTTGACATTTCACAGTTTTAAGAGGCCAATAAACGACATAAACCTAAGTAGATATTTTATTGATTATGTATTTGATGCAGCACAAAAAATGTTGAATTTATAAAGTATGAAGAATTATTAAAAGCATCTGCAATAGAAGCTATGTTATTCATGGCATCCTTAATGTTAAAGGTACAGACGATTCGGAACATGGCATATTGGGACTCCTTGGACAATTGGGATTCCATGTACAATTTAGTTAAGTCGAATGGCCGCGCGATTATGGCAGGGGTGCTTCCACAAACTATAGCTTTACCTTTACAATTGGCACAGGTTCAAGTCACTCCTTAACCATTGTCCTGGATAAGGACTTCAGGAGAGTTCAGTGTACTCGTGTGTACTTTAAAGAACCCAGTACATCTTTTGGAAGAGTAGGGGGTTTCCTTAGTGTACTGGTCCATTCATATTCCCCCATCGTTGTGGACAGATGAACGGGCGTCGTTTGTGGCAGCACTCGACACCCCAGGGGAGAAGAAAGTTGTGGTATGTGTCGTCCACATCTGTGTACAATTCAGCCCAGTAGGCTGCAAGTCACAGGTTATTCCCCCCATTTAAATTTACAGACTCAAGAAATAATTTGGACTTCATGGACAATTCCGACTTCATGGACAATTCCGACTCCATGGACAATTCCGACTCCATGGACAGTTTCGACTCCATGGACAGTTCCGACTCCATGGACAGTTCCGACTCCATGGACAGTTCCGACTCCATGGACAGTTCCGACTCCATGGACAGTTCCGACTCCATGGACAGTTCCGACTCCATGGACAGTTCCGACTCCATGGACAGTTCCGAATCCATGGACAATTCCGACTCCATGGACAATTCCGACTTCATGGACAGTTCCGACTCCATGGACAGTTCCGACTTCATGGACAGTTCCGACTCCATGGACAGTTCCGACTCCATGGACAGTTCCGACTTCATGGACAGTTCCGACTCCATGGACAGTTCCGACTCCATGGACAGTTCCGACTCCATGGACAGTTCCGATTCCATCGACAGTTCCGACTCCATGGACAATTCCGACTCCATGGACAATTCAATTACGTTTATTTAGGGGTTTGGCATAGGCTCTACAGTATGTGATCGATCATTCATGATACTGAGAGGTTTGTATTTAATATTGTTTCCTTTTTAGTTCACAAATTTTGTAGTACATCCCTAATATAAAGTATAAACAAATACATTTCCATATAAATTTTGACTAGACACTTCTTAATTATTTAAATGAGTCCGTCCTTTACTTGATGAACATGAGTAATCATCTTCTTAGCCTATTCAGCCTGTCTATATTATCAATTAGCAAAGTAAGATCTATGGAATGTTTATACTTATAGTCTTACTTCAAACAATAAACATACTTAATGCAAACAGCTGTACCCTATAACATGTTCTGATGTAAATTAAAATAAGTTATAGCAAATGAAATATTGCCTGGGCTAGGATTCAGGAAGGGAGAATATTATTGTAAAAAACAATTTAATATAATATTTATTTAAGGGTACAGTAATGATATTCTCTACATTATCATCTTTTGCAGACAAAACAGCACTTATATTTTTAACTTTAGGAGCGGGAGATGAGTGTGTAGACTTTCACAACAATGTAAAGCTCTGTCTACACTATCACACTTTATGTGACAAAAAAATGTAATGTGCCCAAATATGGTAGTGATATGACATCATCATGTCCATATATTGGCACATCATATTGTTTTGACACATAAAGTTTGATACTGTAGACAGAGCTTCAGCCTTATTACTGGGACATAGTTTCATTTTTAAGAATTAAACAAAGTACTGTAACAGTTACAGTAAAACTGCAGTACTGTAACATTGTACAACTACTTTGCGGTAGTACTTCCGGAATGTAACAAGGAGTTAGAACAGGGTGTGAAATAGCCTACAACTATTAACAAGATATAGATACAGTTAGCCTCAAACAAATTGAACTTATTATTCGGGTTTTCCATTGTTAACAATACAAAGCTTTTGAATACCTTCAATTGAATCAGTTGAAAAAATCTATTTCTATTGACGATAAAAAGGTTTTAAAAAGTTTCGTTGGCAGTCACCCATAAATTTCTTTTCAGTCAAGTTGACGGTTCAGTTCAGTTGTTGGTTCAGTTCAGTTGTTGTTTGTTTATCATATAATTGTTATATTTGGTTGTAATTTAAAGTTGATAGAGTTAATAACTACAAACTTTATTGTGAACTATGCCTTCTATTTAACCTAATAGTCATCATAAGGGAAGAATTTTACATGGATTATTATCAGACTGTACAACAATCAAGATACACGGAAGTTTAAATAAAAAACTCTGGTAATTGAATAGTGTTGGTTTACATACAATTTATTTTGTAAAACAAGAAATTTCTTTTAAAACCAGAATTAGATTCAGCAAGACTTATGCAATCATAAGTTATAGGTGTAATTTGAGAAAATCTTTTATTTTGCATAGAGAATGAACATTTCAAAGGAAAAGTAGTCAATTTTGTACTTGAATTATGTCAGAAAGAAAAAAAAAAGTTTAGTAGTATTATCCAAGTGTTCTTAATGGGTACTACTGTATACAAATCAACATGGTTGGTAGTCTATGAGTGCAAACCTATTGATAAACCATCATCGTTCTATTCTCCTCAAGGAGGAGATATAACTCCCCTCGCCATAAATGGTACAGTCTACAAACCATACTGTACCATTATGTGACAGCATCTTTATAAAATCATTAGACGTTTCGTTAAAAAGACAAGAACTCCCCATTGGTCATCATTATAGTTTACTCTTTCCACTAAGGTTTGCCATTTTCCTCTGTCATATGCGGAATGGTTATTATCGGTCAACATCCATCGGTCAACATACAATGCTGAGATGGATTAACAACTGCATTGCAAGTTGAAAGCTTGTAGTCTAAATGTGATCCTTTAATCACCAGACTATTATAAATAATTCGTATTTTATATTAACAAGCAATTTCACACACTGTATCTCACCTGTAGTTTGGCTAATGGGATAATATCCGAATGGGCAGGCTTACGCCATACTGTCTTCTGAGTTGTTGCATTATAATAATAGAATCGTTGCATCTTATTATCGAATAATTCCCACCATTGATTGTCGTCTGTCCGTTTCCTGTAAACAAATTTGAGGGGAAAAATTAAATTAAAATTCAATTTATTATTTTTATCCATGATAAAGTTTAATACAATTTACTTGATAGTGGAGTAAAAGGTTTTTAAGGAGTGTCATAGTTCCTAGATTCAACTAAAGTAGTCAGTGATGAACTACTGCACTTCTGTAGAATGTTTAACCAGGTTAATTTATCACCTTTAGATAATGTAAGTTGTAAGTACAGCAGTCAAAACGTTTAGTATGGTTTCTGACATAATCATCATAAAACAGGTTTTAAGTCTGTCAATTTAAGCAGATCAGAATTTGTTTTTATGTATTAAATACAAAGTGGCATTGTACCTTTAATACACACAATACTTCCTGTTCATAAAAAATCTATTACAGGTGAAATTTTAACCTATTTTATATTCTCTTCACAAACAATTTGCTCTCATGAATTCTGGCATAAGACTACGTGCACTTAATACCAAAACCAAACGGTTTAGGTGCTCGTTTGTACCTAATGCTATACACTTATATAACTCCAGAGTACAAAGGTAAAATGTAACCGCTTTTGTTTATTTTTATAGTTTTAATGCTTTTATATAAACTTTAAATCATCGTTAGTTCAATATAATAATAAATCATATAATATAATTAAATAATAATTATTTTTATCTAATTTTAACAATTTTTAGCCTCTTAACTTTTTGTGTGTGTTTTTGTAAATTGTATTTTATATTTTTGTATTTTGCCAGTTTTCAAATCACATTTCTGTTTTTTAAATGAACAATAAAGTATGACTATGACTATGACTATTTTACCACTTTAAGTATTTTTATCCTTATGATTTTAATGTACATCTTTTGTATTTGTGTATTCTTTATATTTTGCTGCGTGTGTGACTGTTTGATACTCATTAAATGTATGATATGATATTTATGATAAATGACTGACAATAAGACTTTTTAGTATTATAATCTTGAATTCAAGTTATAACAATTAGATACATCTCTCTCATACAGTACAGTGTCTGGAAAAGAAAATAGTGAGATACAGTATGTACTGTATGGGCGTTGCTGCCTACCTGCGGGGCGCGGTCACGGACGATATCACTAATTGGAGGGGAATACTAAGAAGATTTTTACTTTTTGGTATGTTCTCCCCTTGAAGGGAAAAGGGCCTATGTCGGTTTATCCAACTACTGTAAGCTAGTCATGTAGTATACTTTTTTTAAAGCTTTAATTGAGATCCTTTATATACAGATGACATGTTTGTATATTGTTTAGAACAGAAATACTGTAACACTGTAATTGTGAATTTCCCTCTAAAGAAGTAACAACTTTTTGGGTTTGTCAAAAATACATTACAGTATTAAAAAAAAAAGCGTAATGTCTCTATAATTATTAAGCAGGTAATAAACATCTCAAAGAGATACAGTGTATACATTTATCAGTACAGTAGTCATAAACATATTCACATCTCATTCACTAATTACAGATTACTTGTGCTAATGAAATGTATGTGTCAGTCTATATTCAGAAAATAGCTATGAAACAGATACGGTTTCTTGCCTCTAATGGTGAGGCCTCAAAATCAGAAAACAAGTCTACAATCCATAGCTTTGTACGCACAATTTAATCAAGTCTGGATAAAAAATATTGAGTTAAATTTGACTTTTCAGTTTATAGCAGAAAATTATGAAAGTCTAAATTTAACAGTTTCTATAAAATCATACATCACAAATCGCATGGATTTGGAAATGTTCAGCTACTGTAGCTCTACAGAATTACAGAAAACAAATTGGCTATGTTTTATATTGATATTTGTTGATTTCAACTAAATTTAGTTAAATAATTTAGTTTATAGTAGAAGATAAAATAATCAGTTACTTTACTTAAAGTCTAAAGTTTCTGTTAAAAACATGCCTTTTCTGTTAAAAACATGCATTTTTTGTTAAAATTCTTTTACTACAATAACAAGAATTATACTGTCATACCTAAACTAACAAATACACTATCAAAACTCTTAATAATTTAACCATTTAAAAAAAAACCTTTTTATAAAGTTTCAATTCATTAATATAATCGAAACATCAACAATTATCACCATTTAGACACAATTAATGTTAAATTGAAACTATTGATGGTACTTTTAATTATCTATTTAAAGTATTTCATGAACAATCAACTTTCATTTTTATAGGGATCATACAAATTTTAATTCTACTGGAATTACTGCAATAACTACTTTTTTCTGCAATTATAGCATATGATTTTAAGTTTGTTTCAACAAGTTTACTACAATGTATTGTAATGATTACCCCAACAATGAGTAAATAAAATATTGATACAGTATAGTAGAATAATGTTGACATTAAAGCCCCCTTCCCTACGTTTTTTAGATCTATTTTAAGATCACAAACTATATTTAATGTAAAAATAATAATATATGGTCCTATTGCGATAACTTTTTCGTCTTTAAATGGTTAAAAATGTGAAAAATAAGTCGATTCTAATAATTATAGCGGCCCGCTATAAATCCCAAAATGCATTGCGCACGGATTGATATTTCTGTTTATCTTCTGTAATTCACCCACTTTTCGATCGATCGTGAGGCCAAAACCAATGGAAGACTCCTAACTTTTCAGCGAAAATACCGGGTTTTCCCCAATTTGTATCAACGGAGTCTGGCAAAAATAGAAAGACAATTAATGCAGCAACTATACAACGTCAGGCTAGGTATATAGCTAGCGTACGATGTTCGTACGTTACCGATGTTTACCAACTAGGCCTACAAAACTAAGCCTAGCTAGGTGTTTCGGATTTCGAACTTTGACGTTGGTGGCGTAAAGATTTGTTTTGGTGGTAAATAGAATTGTCAGCAAGATCACGCTTATTATCTAATAGTAGATACTGTATTTATCTTATTTCCGACAGTGATACGTGGGAGTACTACGTACGTTTTATAACATTTAAGTTGTGTTAATGTTCTTGACTTTGAATATTAAAATTATTAGTTAAGCTATTTGTTAAGTGTTTCGATCGGCTAATTGGCCATAAGCCTGACTAGCCCTCGTGTAGTAGTTTGACTGTATGTATCTGCTACGCTGTATTTTGGGGTTGTTTGCACACGCAGCTGTGCTGCCTTGTGCGTGTTTTCATTGAGTTTATTTGTGTTTCAGACTTTACCGAAGAATAAAGAACGGTTAAAGTAACTACCACGAGTTTGTGTATCATTGTCCGGACTACTAGGCTAGGCCTAAAGACCGTCCACGAGAGGTCAGTCGCCGCGAGCTACTTAGGTAGTACATTGTTTCTCACTTTTTATAATAATTTACCATAAAACGTACATTTAAGACAAGGAATGACCTGGTTTAATGTTTTTAAAGTAATATATGTATTATTTTTACAAACATTGTAGGGAAGGTGTCTTTAAGCTCTGCTTACACCATCAAACTTTATGTGACAAAAAAATGTGATGTGCCCATATATGGATATGATGATGTCATATCACTACCATATTTGGGAACATCACATTTTTTTTGTCAAATTAGTTTGATAGTGTAGACAGTACATAAAAACAAATCAATCTATACTAAAATAAACATAAGATTTGTTTATGATTTAATATGAATTGAATACTACAGTAGTAATATCGCTTTTTTGCATCGATAAATGTACATTTAATTAACACTTGAAATAATAAATTCCAAAAATAGTAAAATACTAAAAACATTCAAGCTCTGTTGATTCTGTCAGAATCAGTTTGTGTTAATAATTGGGTTAAGCAGTGAAAGTCATGTCCTATGATTGTATGAGGTTGCTAACCCAGTAGGGGGCTCTTTCTGAATGGTGACCAAACTACAGCATAGGGAACATGTCTAAACCTTTGCTGCGACTTCAAAGCATCACAAATTCCTTTTGTTGAATTTTTATCCCGATACTTTATCTATATTTTAAAAAACTAAAACTTATGTGAACATGAATGTTACTTTTTATAAAGCTCTGTCTATACTATCAAACTCTATGTGACAAACAAATGTGATGTGCCATATATGGACATGACAATGTCATATGACAACCATATCAGGGCATATCACTACCATATTTAGGCACATCACATTTTTTTTGTCAAACTAGTTTGATAGTGAGAAAGAGATTTAAGCATTATTCTGTAGGATTTTTTTTCCTTTTTTTAATAGAATATATTATATATTTTTAAAATATTTAATTGTAAACCAACAGTGGTATTGGTAGTCTAATTTGCTTACATGGATAAAACGACAATAGCTCTTTCTGAAAAATTACAAAACTAACAAATTCAGTTGAGTGCCCTCTCATTATTATGGTGTCCTCCACAAACTGTGCCATCATTTCTTTTTGTAACATATCTTTTTTTATAATCTGGTTGGCTAATAGCTTGCTTTTAACCTACTAAAAAGTTAGAATCGTACTAATAATAAATAATGGTTTGTTTACAAAATACAATCAAAGCAGATCTATGAAGAACGAACATCTTTCACTTTCAATAGGCAAACAATTATTTATTTAAAATATCATGAAAATGGAAGTAAGTAAGATATTATGGTACAGAAAAACCCAACAAAATTTTCTTTTTCTAATGCTTTTTAAAATCATGAACAATTAAATAAATATTTATTTTGTCCAAGGTAGTTAAATATGTATTGTCCCCCAAAAACATTAAAAATGAAGATTAATAAAAAAGACTTGGAATAGCCTACTTCGCAGTTAAAATAGCATAATTCAACAAAACACTTTTTTTTTCTATATAACAAACGATTATTGTAACCACACAGAATATAAAATACCACTTAACTTATCAATTAATCAAGAGATTAGAACAAATATGCAACAAGCCACAAACTATTTTTAAAATCATCTAATGTTTTTGTTTAGAATTATTGAACATAACCAACAGAAAACAAAGTTGACATACTAGAATGTTGATGTTTATTTAAATTTTCATCAACTTTGCTTTTATAAACTAAGGGATAGAGTGAGATGAATTGTCAAAAAGCAATTTAGAAGCATGGTGGTAAATGAGGAGACATATGATATCCATGTTCAATCTCAAGCAGGCTGTCTTGAAGTGTAGATGATGTAGACATCCAATCATTGCAAGCCTAGTGAAGTCGAGTGCAAAAAATGCTGAACATTTAAAGTAACCATCAGCCTGACAGATTAAACATGTCATCGACCGAATTCTTAAATGACAAAACAAAGAAAAATGTTCTTTGATACTTTAATACTACAAATTGACGTTTCTAATATTTCACTTGAGTCTGGTACACAGGTAGGAAAAGGGTAGTACTGTAAGAAACGATCTCAGCGTCCTTTTTTTTACTTAATGTAAAATGATTCAATATTTTCAATGAATACTACATTTTTCCGTTGAGTATTTATTTTAATAAAAAATCATTTAAAGTTCATCAGAGTGAGTTTATACTCAATAAAAAGCTCTGTCTACACTATCATCAGACTTTATGTGATGTGCCCATATATAGACATGATGATGTCATATCACTACCAAATCTGGGCATATCACTACCATATTTGGGCACGTCACACCTTTTTTTTGTCAAACTAGTTTGATAGTGTAGACAGAGCTTTAGACTAATTTTCAAAGGACAATAGGGTTCATGGAGGAGAGAAAATCTAACGATCCGGAAAATCAATGGAACACTCAAGGAGCGACTTATAATTTACCCTTTGACCCATAATGGATGTTAAGCTTGTGTAGTTCACAAATAGACCTTAGTTTATTCATTAAATCTGCATTTAGCAGTTTACTTAGCTTAGAATGGAATGCTGAGTACTTTGTGAATTTTTGTCCTCAGAAGATTTGCTTGCAAATTAAATTTTGCACCCAGAAATTGTGCTACATTGTGAACAGAATTTTAATTGGAAGAAGACGTCGTTTTTGCAACAGATACCCCGCCCTTTAATTAGAAAGGCGTGGTTCACAGACAGTTCCATTATCCAATAGGGGTGTTGAACTGAATCATTTCTTTTTGTAAATGTGTCTTCTCTACGGTGTGTGCAATTTTACCAATGAACAATTTCAAAGTCGACATTGTACTGTTAATCAATAATGTATAATATAAAAATAATATTTTTTGTCTGCACCACAATAAAAAAAAATTAGGCCAAATATTGAAAATAGATTCTGAATTCATCTGTGTGTTTTTTTTGTGTACTATATTATTGTAATCTATCTCATTTGTTTTGACTCATCAACCCCAAGGCTACATATCATTGATAATAGTGTAATTGCTTTAAAAAAAATCTCAAAACTTTAATAATAAATCACAAGCAGGTTGTAAACCGAATCTGTGAAATCCGAGGGATTAGGGGAAGGATTAGTGGTTGAATTAGCTACAATCCTTGATTACTCCCTCACAGCATCATGCGGGAAAAATGAAATTCCTAGCAAGCTTTTAAGAATCTGAATAAATAGTTTTTGTTTACTAGATAAATATAATTAATATTGTCAAGTGAGGCTTAAAGATAAACTGTAAAATAATATAATTTTTGTATATTGACAATTTTAATTCTAGTCGGAATAATTATGGCATTGTTGAGCTGTCCAAACTTGCTGAGGTGGATTGTACCATTATTTGGACAGGGGTGTTATTCAATGAAAACATGTTCTTATCATTGAAATATTTATTTTTTGTATGAAATATTTTATTCATACTGGGTGTTCATTCAGACTGTGATGTACCAGTACATCGGGGTAACCCCCTACTTGTCCCAAAAGATGTACTCTAGGTTCTTTAAAGTGCACATGAGCTAGATGTGTACACTGGACCACTTGTTTCACTGTCTTAACCGCTCGGCCACTCACCCATTTATAATTTTAAATATTAACAGTAATATTCTATAGAACCATTAAATATTGTCTTTAAGTTCCTGTATGTAAGTATCAGGAAACAAACACAACTGAATATAAACCAACAGTTTCAATTCTTAATTTGAATTTAATATCAAGTTTCATTTATTTTTTAACAGGTGCTCCAGCAGGCAATGCAATAATAATAAAAGATTTAAAAACAAAATAGTCTTTTATTGTAATAGTGTATTGTATTGTTAATATGTACATTATGTCTTCAATTCCTAACAATGTCTATAGAATGTTTAATTTAACAGGAACCTTTAATTTCATCCGTAAAATCATTGCCGAACGTGCATTGTTGAAGTCTTCTAATATAGTAATTTACGTGCAAATCATACAACAGAGCATGACATATCTATTCGTGTAGTTCATGGCAACTATGAATCCAACACGATCGTTAATGGAAAAACACAAAGCTCCTTCTTCGCTAATACCGTAGCTCCTTCTCAAGACTCGTGAACTACAAACACTCGGGTACGCTGACGGATACCTTTGATTAAAATTCTAAACTCTCACGATCATGTTTTGTTTGAAACATGTGCGGTAAAAATGAAATATAATTATAATCCATCCATTAAATATTAATTATATTAAAATCATCGTAATCTCTAGCCATTTACAATAATCAATAATAAATAAACCAAGAAATAATTATTGTACATAAAGTTTACACACAAAATATTTTAAAATATTTCAATTAGTTTCATGGCGTTTTATAAGAAACAAAATCATTTAAAAATCAAGAATAATTGACAAAAATTTACTGTACACAGTCGATGCATTGTCTTCTTACAAAATGTTTTATTATGAATATCCTTTTAAAACCAACATTGTAAAATAAAAAATGTTTTCATTTTTTATTTTTCAAAAAACCTCAGTGCCCAAGGAATATTGTAATATTGTTTTATGAGATGATACTTGATTGACTTGATCATTCCTTATCCTACAGTAACACGTACACAAGGTCGCAATTTTACAAGAAAAATTGTCAACTACACGCTAGACGATAGATTCAGTCATGGAGGAATTAAATCTTGACATTTCCAATACAAATCTAAATAATAATCTATACAGTTGTGAAATGGTGGATTAAACACGGGGATAGTTCTGTATGATTATAAACAGCCCACAAATTTCATTTACCCCAAATTTTCTTGCTGACGATTACTGAAGCCCCTTTAAAAATGTTAATAAGAGGTACTGTATTAGACACTTTGTTGCCTATACTGCCAATGAATTTAAGAATTTTTATGTATAATTTTGCCGACCAAAATTCATACTGTAGACTATAGTAAAGTTGTGGGTGTGTGTATACAAATTTTCTTGATTATGGTACTCCTTATAGATGTTAAAAAGATACACTACTAGACTCTTTGTTGCCTATGCTGCCGATGAATTTAAGAGCATCATTTTTTTGCCGAAGTTTTTTTTCTAAAATTCATAGACTGTAGTAAAGTTTTGGGTTTGTATACCAATTTTCTTGATTATCTTAAGAGGTACAGTACTGGATGCTTTGTTGCCTGTCTGCCAATGAATTTAAGAAATGCATCATTTTGCCGACCCTTTTTTGTGAAATTCATAGACTGTAGTAAAGTATAGTACATAAAATATGTAGTGTAATATCGGATCAATGATTATTATGATTCACATATAAAAACTAATAAGCATTACCATAGTAATTAATAACCTGTATCCTTTGTACACTGTGTTATTGATCTGAGGTGGATCAGCGATGTGTATGTGTATTCCTTCTATTGTATACTCTATGCTTAATTTCATTCAAGATGTTTTTCATTCATCAGACTTAAAGTATAACCGCTGCCTCATTTATTAAACAACCTGCAAACAATTTCCAATTTTATTTCATTGTGTTCTCAATTGTTTTAATGAAGTCACTTTCACAAAATAAGATTGTTCCATCAATGAATGAAGTCACCATAAAAATACACACATTTTAAGTCCATTGTTCTAGCAATTGAATAATCAAACGCCCAGAGTTAGACAATAGCACTTGAACGAATTACAAAAACAAAACAACCAACACGGTTAATACCATATCAAACAGCTGAGAATGTGATGTTTCACAGCTATCATAAAGCCTATAGTGTGGACATTATGAATACTAAAATCCATAGTACAGTGTGTACGAATAACAAAAGAGTAATTTATTACAGAAATTGACATTTTGTGAAAGATGTACTGTTATGTTGTGCAATATTAATATTCAAATAAGATTCGTAATATTTCTTTAGTCTTGAGTGTAGACATAATTTCTACTACTGAAAAACAATGTCTTTATATTTTTCTAGATTAAAATAAAAGTATTAATTTCCTTTATTGTTAAATGTTATTAATGTGCAATATCTGCTACTGTATGCGTAAAAAAATGATCATATTACTATTAGATTGATTGATTGATTGAATTTATTTGATGCTCAACATTAAAATAACAAACAGACAAAAGACAAAATAACGAGCATCAGGAACACCCATTAGGCCGGAAAAACCAGCCCATTTCAAATGGGGTCCAAATTGCACATAACAAACAAGAGAAAATACAACATTTATAAAAAATATATATAAATCCAAAGGCAAATTACTGAAAAAAATGACAATGCTGTGGGTATCAGTGGCTGGATCTCAATGGAGATACAAAAATAAAAAGCGAAAAGCTAAATCAAAACGATAAAGTAAACAGCCAGAAAAGTTAGCAGAGCTTTCGGGCAACACTAGCCCTTCATCAGTGCAAGTGAAGGAATTTGGATAACGTCATAAAAAATATATATATATATATATACATTAAAATAAAGCCCAGTAAAACAGAAAAATTAAAAGAGAAAGCAAACAAGTAATGAGAAAAATTGCACGTTATCAAGACCATTATAGTTATCAAAATTATTATAAATATAAAATATTGCGTTCAAAATGTTTTTTAATATGAGATTTGAAGGTAATTAATTTTAAGTTTGATGGAAGAGCGTTCAAACATGAACCGTTCTCTTTTAGCGGTAGACTAACGCCTTACCAATAGACCACTGTGGGGATGTTCCCACTTGAGGCCGTGGTTCATGGACTGTACTATCTATTGAAAGGGGGAGGGGGGGGGGGGCGATTTCAATGAATTCTCTACTTTTCGATTTATATCTTGATTTTCGCGGAGAACAGGCGATTTTCGCAGAGAACAGGCTATCGTCGCTTTGGCCACGAAATATAAAAATGTATAGATTTAAGTTCCACAATTCATAATAAATAAATTCTACATGCATAGTAATGCAAATCGATAACCATTCTACTTAACAAGCTATACTACTATACTGTATAACTATAACTAGCAATTATCTAGTACAAAGTAGGTAATTATATTTCTGTTAGTGGGTGTACCATTAATTATACTACCTTTACCGGCTTAGAAAGTATAGGTTGAAACATGTTTATTACGCCATATCGTATTCTTTATTTAAAGGGTAATCATGAGGGGCACAGCTGGTGATGGAAAGCTGCTGCCTCTATTAGTACTGTATATTGAAAACAAACTTCTATACAACTCTATAGCCTACAATACAACTTATAGTAGAAGCTACAATATATTAAATGAAATTATTATGATATTATTATTATTCTTGGGAGAATAATAAAATATTTCAAGATTCAAGACATTTTATTAGTCCACTTTGAAATGGAAATTAGTTTTGCTTGGCATAATTAAGACAATAAGAACAATAAAGAAAAATACATTAAGTTGCAAAAGGTAATGTTAAAATACTTTTTACTGTGAGTTGACAACTATTTTTTGCTTTCTTCATTTTCCTAGTTTTTGTACTGAAGATCACAAAATCTATTGTCACAAATAATTTTTTAGCGATTGGGGTCAACTGTCATTTACCAGACAACTATTGTCATTTATGATTATATTATTATTATTATTATTATTATTATTATATCAAAATTTATAAAGCGTCAATTCAAAGACCGAGATACAAAATCAAAGGCGCTGGGCATGTTAGTGGTCGAAAAAATGAGTTTTGAGCAATTTTTAAAATAAGGCAACAGAAGAGCAGTGTTTAATTTGTTGACATTGTTGAGCTTTGTATATTAACTGATATAGGAGTTCCGTGTAATATCCAGGTATTGTTGAAAGACAGGAAATGAAAATATAAAGACGGATAATACAGTACAGCCTACAGTACTTGAATTTGAAAAAAAAAACCGACAAAATATTCATACTTACTTCTTATTATAACGTGGCTTTACCATTTTGGACGCAAAAAACAACAAATGTACAATCACGATAAATAGTTCAAAAGTAGACAAAAACATTGGAACAATAATAAAAACACTGACAGAATCGGTTCAAACAACGTTTATAGACACTTCTTGTATATAACACATTCTGATTGAGAAATACAGGAAAAGAGTCACACCATTTAAAACTCAACAAGCTTCAACGGTTATTTTTAAATCGTAGACAATTCAGAAAAATTTATTTTAAAAATACAAATTGACGATAAAATATTTGCAAATTGGATTTGATGGACGAATACCGCTGATTCAAATTTTGTTTCCTTCACCTGATAGATTCCATTGTTTATTAACTTCTTCAAGCAGTTGAGTTGTTCTGTATGTTTAATACGGAACAGGAAGCATATTTAAATTATGGTTAATCCAAGGTGTGGAGGCTTCAAATGAATTTATAAAGACAATATATTTGTCAGTTATACTACTAAAAGCATTGGCATGCCTATACCATCAAACTTGTTAAATTATTCATAATAACATTTAATGGCTTCCTTAAATAGTGTCACTCACTCATAATATTAGCAAATATTATGACCTATCTTTAATAACATTAAATTATATTAAGTACACATACATGAAACGAGGTATGTGACATGATGTGATGTAATACAATTAAAAGTTAAATATATTAATAACATAGTAATATAGTATACAGTAGTATAGTATTTCCTTGAATAACATTGTTTTTCAAGGAAATACTCCTATAGAAACACAACATTAAATTTGGTATTCAATATCAATCATGTACTAGTACAATAGGGGAGAAGTGATCGATCGACCTAATTTGATAAAATCTGTGGCCTTTTTTTGTAATTGAGCATTACGATTTTTAGTAGAAATTGCATGCATGAGTGCATTTTCCATGCACTTATATAGGTCTTTTTTTAGGTTTTTTTTTTTGTAGCAAGACTACATACCGTAATTATTTATGCCACTATCAGATAAAATGAAGAGAGAAAAAAATATGCTATGCTTGGACAACATACATTTGTTTAGGCCAAATAATTAATATCATCATCTTGAAGGCCTTTAATAATAATCATAATTGCTTGACAATATACCCAAAAAAATATGCCTGACTTTTGTACTAGAACGAAAGGTCTGTACAAAGTTTAATTACACAAACCAGTAGTGGTGTTAGTAGTCTATGAGTGCTAGCTTACCTGTATAAACCGACAATAGCCCGTGCTCTCCAGAGGGAGGGCTTAGATACGAAAGTGAAAAGTTCCTAGAACACCCCTGCATTATAATGGACCCGTCCGCAACCACGCCCTCATGTGGGAACGTACCAACGTACCACCGTCATCATTTTCCGCGTACTTGACTGCGGGGACGGCGGGAGGGAGTTTATACAGGTAAGCTAGCACTCATAGACTACTAACACCACTACTGGTTTGTGTAGTCTATATCGTGCCTAGCTTACCTGTATAAACCGACAATAGCCAGATTAGCACCGGACTAGAACTAGTCGGCGGTGGGAGTAAGTTAACAAAGAGCAGAGCAAGTGAGGTGTACATACCTATAACCTAGGCTTTAGCACCGCTGCTGCTACTGGCGCCATGGTTGCAGAAATGTCCCTTAAATAATGCTCAGTAAACGTAGAATGTGTCCGCCACCATGCCGCTGTCATAATGTCTGATATAGAACCGCCAGCGTACAACGCGAAGTGCTGGACGATTCATAAGCGGCCCGAGTCGCTGCCACGACCCAGTTGCAATCGTGGATTTTGCGGCCGGCCGATACGGGGGCACCGATGTGACGAATAAGTGAGATATACCCTCTCGCAACGTCTCTGTACGGTGGATGTAGAATTTGAGTGCTCTTACCGGGCACCAGGATGTGTCCTCTACTACCCCCGAGAATGCGGACATTGATGGAACGAACACAGCCGGCGAAAAATTTAACGTCTGGGACTTGGCCAGAAAGTCCTTCCTGAATAATAACCGGACTCCACCACGCTCAAATCGTATATGGCCTGGCTCTAGCGTGAGCGCATGTAGCTCGCCTCAGCGTTTACATGAGGACAACGCCACCAGAAACGCTGTCTTAAGCGAGAGATTATGTAATGAAGCCTTGCTCATTGGCTCAAATGGCGGGCGAGTGAGTGCGGATAGAATGACGTTAACGTCCCAACGTGGAACTAAGACCTTAGACGGAGGTCGCTCTCTGAACATACCGCGTAACAACTGCGTGATTACTGCGGAAGTTGAAAACCGTCGAGCCATCCTTGAATGGCGGCGTAATGGCCGCAATCGCTGACCGGTAGCCTGACACCGTGCGCACTTGCAAGCCTGATTCGTACAGGTAATGCAGAAAAGCGCAGATCTGACCCAAGGATATCGCCTTATGGTCTATGTTATCTTGTCCGCACCAGCGAAAGAAGTGTCGTAGACGGCTGTTGTAGACAGTGAGAGTCGACTCTCTTCCAGATGATATGCCCGAGTCTCTGAGCTGATCCCTGACCATGGCCAAACAGTCAGGTTCAGGGATTGTAGGTTGATCGTCGAGAACCTCGCACGATTTTGCGTCAGTAGATCCGCGCGGACCGGAAGACGCAGCGGGTGATCGTAAAGAAGACTGGCAAGAAGCGGATACCACGCTTGACGAGGCCAGAACGGTGCGATCAACAGAACTCGGCATCGGAAGCGCTGAATGTGAGTCAGAACTATTGGTATGATCGATATCGGCGGGAACGCGTACGCCCATAAACCGTCCCATGACATGGACAGGGCATCCACCGCCCACGCACGTGCATCCCGGAATCGACTGCAGAATGTCGGGAGCTGCGTGTTCTCTGACGTCGCAAACAGGTCTATCTATGTGCGGCCGTCCGAAGTGGTCGAATATTTGAGTGGCTATGCTCGGCAACAGACGCCATTCGGTCGGGCGTAAAGCGAGTCGGGACAGCGTGTCCGCGACTCATTCTGGCTGCCCGGAATATGCGATGCAGTCAGCGTTATTCTGTGCGCGATGCACCAGTGCATGAGCGTCCATGTGTGGTAGCAAAGAGTCGGAGACTCCGTGCCTCCTTGTCGGTTGATGTACGCGACCACGGTCGTGTTGTCCAAGCAGACATGGACGTGTGAATTTTTTATGTTTGGAAGTAGCGCTTTCAACGTTCGGTCTACTGCCCAAAGTTCTAAGAGATTGATGTGGGCTAACGCCTCCTCGGCACTCCAAACGCCGGAGACGTGACTCTGGTTGGAGCAACCGCCCCAACCCGCTTCGGACGCGTCCGTTTCTATTCGGGTGTCCGGAATTGATCTCTGAATTGATCTCCCCACTAACAATCGGCCGTCCGTTAGCCACCATTGGAGGTGCGTTACAATGAACGCCGACATCGGGACCACTTGTCTAATGAGTCTGAACCTGGCCGGTAGAAGGCTAACAGATGAACTACAGCGGCTGCATCCGTAGCCGACAAAACGGAACTAGAACTACAAAGCTGGCTAGGAAACCTAGCGTTCTCAGCCAGTCGTATGCTGTCGGAGCGGAAGCGGTAATCAGGCCTTGTATAGCAGCAAGGGCTTAGGTTACTCGTTTCTGTGAGGGGCACACTCTGCCCGACACGAGATCTATCTGCGCTCCGAGATACATGGGATGCTGAGTCGGCACCAGGCACGACTTTTCCCGGTTCACTATGAACCCTACGCGTTCCGTTACGAGAAGGACGCAATTGAGACTGCTCACCAGCCGGTCCTTGGACTGAGCCACGATTAACCAGTCGTCTAGATACATGAATATGCGAATGCCGTGCTTGTGAAAGAACGCACCGAGCGCTCGAACTGTGCGCGTGAACACGCGCGGAGCCGTTGATAGGCCGAACGACATCGCGACGAACTGGTGAAGACAATTGTTGATTCGAAACCGCAACCAACGTTGGTCTTCTTTTGCGATTGGTACGTGAAAGTACACATCTTTTAAATCTGTCGATGCGGCCCAGTCTCCTCGTCTTAGCCCTAACAGGATCGATGAGACTGTCTCCATCCGAAACCTGCGGGGCCGAATAAATCGTTTGTTCAGACGTCTTAGATTTATAATTGGTCGCCAGTCCCCCGAGGACTTCTTGGTTAAGAATACGGTTGATTCGTGGCCCGAGCCCGCATGATGTTCTTCGACCCTTACTACGGCTCCTCTTTGGAGCAGCGCGGCAATCCCGTCCATAAGCACTCGTTGCTTTATTGGATCTTTGGGGATTGTGGTCGGACGAGGACCTCCACACACTGGAGGGCTCGTAAATTCTATGCGGTAGCCGTAGCTAAGTGTGGAGAGAATCCAGCTGTCTACCATCAGCTACTCCCACTCTCGGACGAACCGTAGGAGACGACCTCCCACTGGTCCGGCCCCGGACGGCACGGACCTCGCCTGCACGTTACCGGCACCTGCGGTCACCACGTCGCGAACCGCGGTCCCGACGTGCTCCCCTACCCGGCTTACCGCCACGCGCGGGGCGGGAATTACGGGGTCGCGACGGCCCAGGAGTCTGCCCAACCTCAGACTGATTACGGACCGACGGCGGCGGTTGTGAGATCGATGGCACCACCGGCAGTGGGGCTGGAGGCGTTTTGCGTGATCTCGTCTCGCGACGTGCCTCTCGCTCGCGAGCCCACTTATTTTTCTTCTCGGCGAAATTACCGTAGAAGAGATCCACAGCACCGAACGACTCGCTAGTTGTGATGCGGTCAATTGACCCTCCGCACGGCGGCTGAGGTCATTGAAATTGTCACTTGTTGGTCCGCGACCAGGCCCGTAAACTGCTGAAGCAAGCAGATCACGTCCGCGTCAAGGTGCCGTGGATGGTCCGGATCCGCGAGGAATGACAGAAGGTAGCCCGACATCGAGACCGTTCGTAACGTCTCGCGTGCGCCACGGTCGACCGCGATTAGCGCCTCCTCAGTTCTGGCGGCCGAAGGAGACAGAAATCTGCCGTTGGCGTCGAGACCTTGATCCTCGCGCGCACGCTTCTTTCGCTGCATCCGGGATCGGTGGTGCCGATATATAGCGTTGAAAACTGGTCCTGCGGAAGCGGGAAGGCTGCTGCGAGATCTTGAGATGCAGCTCTACGGGTTTTAGGCTCCTTCGCTATAGCCTCTACCCTAGCGACAAGTTCGGGATCCAGCGGCGCAACTGGACAAGTCGTGACCCGCTTCAATGGAGCACGCACTCCAAAGGTAGAGTACCTCTTCGAAGCCGGCGCGGGCGTCGGCGCGTCATAGGCGTACTCTACTCAAATGTACGAAAGTACAGCAGGAACCACACGATTGACAAGAGCCTGCAAACCGTCTCCACCCTGTGCAACCTCGGAGCGATCCTCACTAGGCAGCGAGGTCATGGTCCTGTCACTGTCGTACCCACCGACATCCGGCGATGGGTGCGTCCCTCGACCTTGAAAGTACTGCGGAGGCAGAACTGGCACAGGAGGATAATTAAGCGAGGATGCCGAGGGCACAACCTCCCTCGGTAGAGCTCGCACCGCTGCTGCGATGGCCTCCAGTACGGGTGGGAACAAACCATCGTCCTGCGTACCACTCTGCGGTGGAGGCGCAGCGGCCGTTGCAAGCGCGCGGTCCTGGCTACAGGTGCGGCAGTGAATGCACAGCAAGTGGCGGTCCCACTCGACTGTCGCACGCTGGCCCCTGCATTGCCAACATTCAGACTTAGGCATATCCGGGCACAGAACGCAACCTAGCAAGATAAAGAACAATACAACCTGACGACGGCTTTGTTGTTGTTTCACGCAACAGTGCGTCCACGCCTCAGCTGAGGCAGTCCAGGTGGCAATGCAAATTGCTTTCCCTTTGTCTTCCGGTAGCGTGGCCGTTCCGGCCTAAAATCCAACGAAGTGGGTGTTGTTTTCTCCTTTTTAATCTTCCTTATATCTAAGGAAGACCCCGACTTAAAACGGATCAACGATATACGAACAATATCAACTGCTGGTACTGCAACAGGCCGTGGGAATACACTCAATATCCTGGCCAAGTCAACTAGTAATCAGCGTAATAGAACTCTTTGTATAGTATGTACAGTGTACAATCCTAACACTTGGTATCATACGACGTAACGCTCTCACGTTACGAAAGAAAATGATGACGGTGGTACGTTGGTACGTTCCCACATGAGGGCGTGGTTGCGGACGGGTCCATTATAATGCAGGGGTGTTCTAGGAACTTTTCACTTTCGTATCTAAGCCCTCCCTCTGGAGAGCACGGGCTATTGTCGGTTTATACAGGTAAGCTAGGCACGATATAGACTATTATAATTTATAAATTGACCATCGAATCAACATCACGCAGTAATGTAAATAACATACAAAGACTAACACATGAGTACATGACATGACACGACATGCTAAGCACACACTATATCAAGCTGCTAAAGCAACTTGGGACAAAATCAATCAAATTCTATCAAAATTCTATCCTCAATATTGATCTTGAATTTTTAATGCAAACTATCCATGGGAAGAATATCTATCCAGCAGGAATAAGGAATTTAGATTCCAGGGATTGCGCTAGATAGAGGTGGGTGTGGTTACCAGGCCTAGGACATTCACATTCTATACATATAATCATAGTTTCACTTTAGCTGACTACAGGATGTTGTAGAGGGTTGTAGAGGGTTGCAGCCCAACAAAATGTTGCAAGTCCACCTGGACCATTTTGCATGGAATGTTCTAATATTTTGGGGGAGGATATATCTAATCGTGGCAGGTGTGTAGTGATAATCCTAGCTTTTTCCTACCTAGTCATCTACTGTATGCTATTCAGTGAACACAACCATAACCCCTATTGAATATCATGAGTTAATCTATTAATCCAGAACATTTTTCGGTGTGAAATATTTAAGAAACCGAACTTTCTCGAAAACAAGAGTATGGATCAAGAAGGGTGGCATTGGGAGGGTTGCGTAATTTACGGTACATCAACGAGAATAAAAAGGCAGATAATTTACTAATATAGTGTAGCTACACTTTATTATGATGAGACACACGCTATGGTGGTACGAAAAGAAATGATGACGCTACTAGGTAGGTAGGATGCCGCCCTCAGGATGGTGCGGTTCACAGACGATACCATTATCCGATAGGAATTTCTTCTTTTCGTAATTATATCCTCTCATCATAGAAAGAGGGCTATTGTTGATTTATCCAGGTGAGCCGGCATAATATAGAGAATTTACTAATATAGTGCACTTAAACTTTATTACAATAAGACAAGTCCGACACACATTAGCATCTAATATAATGAATGCATTAAGTAACAGAAAAGCTATCTATAATGGCAAGCCTTAGGAGGATGTAAATAAGTATAATACACAAGTGATGATTCACTTGCAAGAATATTGATAAATTGTGCTATCAGTATAACACACATGTATAACACTATCCAATGTAATTGCAATATATCAGCTCTTTGTACATTATGTATGCTCAGGTCTAGGCGTCCTTTGAAATAACACTAACTGACCAATCATTCTCGGAAATGAAATGTGTTTAATATTGTTGACTCCAACACAATCTTGGATTTCATGTTGAAGATTTTTCCCACTAGAGGATGTTGTAGAGGGTGTAGCAAAACAATATGTTACAAGTACACCTACTCTGAACCACTTGGCATGGAATGCCCTAACAATTTGGGAAATACATTTTTAAAACCGTGGCAGCATAAAATCAACTGTTTATAATTGGCCAGTTAGCCCAATTAGGAAACAATTGAAATATTATACAAACTATTTATATATTAAAGTATATTGCAGGACAATTACTACAGACAATGATTTTGTTAATGTTTATAATAGTCAGCCATGTTGTTATACATTAAACTAATATAGAACAACCTGGTGTTTTGGGATATACAGCAGGGTGCCTTATAATGAACAGCTGTTCCCGACACATGTTCCACACTATAATAGTTAGACTGTCAAAATCATGGTTACATTGCCATGATATGAAAGTCAATGTTCTATAGAGTAAAACCATGGGAATACATTACGTATATTCAAACCTTGAGAATAAAAAGCGGGATTAAATAATAAAAAGCAAGAAACATACGCCCTCTATAGTTTACAAAAATGGACAAAGCACAAATTGTAGTTGTCAGAATAAATCCAACTTCTAATACTCTGTCTACACTATCAAACTAGTTTGACAAAAAAAAGTGCAATGTGCCCAAATATGGTAGTGATATGCCCAAATATGGTAGTGGTATGACATCATCATGTCCATATACGGCCACATCACATTAAGTTTGATAGTGTAGACAGAGCTTAAGTTCCTGTACATGCAAATCTCATGAAACACAACTGTAAGCAAAAGTTTCAATTCATAACTTGTATTAATAATAATATCAAATTTCATCATGTCCATGAGGGCACATAACATTTTTTTGTCACATAAACTTTGATAATGTAGACAGTCCAATGTTGTGTTCAAAAGGTACTTTAATTAGTTTATTTTTCTGTATACAGTACACCGATTCAATGCAGTAATAACTTACTGTTTGAAAATACTACATAATGTACAGTACAGTTACCTTTACTGTACACTCCTTACACAGCAGGCCTTCAGAAGTAGGAAGTGAAAGGTTATGAAAGGATTATTATATTATTAATATCAATGATTGATGAAGCATGCAATCTGATAAATAAATTACACAGTTTGAATTTAAACATTCTTGAAACTTAACGGTTTGATGGCTGCCAAATGCTTTACACTTTATACAGAGAACATTCTTTTGATGTGATGACAATCAACTCTATATAATAAATAGTATGGCAATATACTGTACAGTGTTCTCCCCGGCCTTTTTAATTGTCACAGGCTGGCAAATGCTATACAGAACATTCTGTTGATGTAATGAAAATCATTTTATACTCCTACTGTATACCAAAATATGGCAATGTACTGTACAGTGTTCTCCCAGACTTTCAATGTCCCTGACATTTCTTTACTGTACAAGCACAGAACATTCATTTGATGTGATGATAATCAACTTTATACCATACCATAGTATGGCTACAGTATGTGTCCCCCTGGCATTTATAATCGTCACGCTTTTGATACGATCTTGATATTGACGAGAACGCTGCAGGGGAGTCAGACTGAAAGACGGGGTTGGGAGTTAGTTAGCATCAGTCATGATGCTTGAGTCCTAAAATCATTGAATTTGTAGTCAATCCTATTTTATGAAATAAATCACTCACATAACCTCACTCAAGGTTGTACTACTACTAGGGATAGAACATTTTTGCTTCTGCCTCTCCTCCCTAGAGAGGTTACAGTGATGGGGGCTTAATCCTTTGCAATGAGGAAGATCCCTAAGAAAATTGAGCCGGACAAATTCGCAACAGATTCGACTTTCGCATCACATTTTCAGCATACCATTGAGTTATTGCTATTTTACTAGACAATTTGTGATCAATGAATTTACATTTTCAAGCTGTACCAAATTATTTTTTAGAAGATATCGACTATAAAGTAAACACATTTTAAATATTCAGTAATATATTTAAGAATAAAAGTAATCCGTACAATATGCACAATTATTCAAGACACACTGAGTACAATATTGAAAATTAGCTAAATGGAAAACGTAATTGACAGAATAGTAAATGGTACGAATGGGGCAATAAAGCAACGGTGAAAGCTATTTAGAGCGAGTGATTGATGACATAAATAGATGAAATGGATCAAAGACTAAATCTACATTGTTTTCAACCACTATAATTTCCATTATGCAAAAAGATGTACTACCAACAAATAAAGACACAGTTTTCTGTAATCTACAAATACTAGTATGTACAGTCAATAAAATATACTGTAAATATAGTGGGATATTATGGATGGGACAGCCCACATGTGGGCGTGGCTATATAAAGTTGTTGTTACTCGAAAATGGCCTATGTTGGTTTATCCAGGTAACCTACAGTATGCACGAAATAAATACATTAGTCTTTAAAAGAATGGCTAAGAATATCTTATTTCATTTTTATATAATTGTCATTGTATTATATAGTGTTTGCAAATAAAAGAGTATAACTATAATCATGTTTAAAAGTAAACAATTCACAAAATCAAACAGTGAGTGAGTTAAGCCTTGTCTACACTATCAAACTTTATGTGACAAAAAAATGTGATGTGCCCATACATGGATATGATGATGTCATATCACTACCATATTTGGGAATATCACTACCATATTTGAGCACATCACACGTTTTTCCTCAAATTAGTTTGATAAAGTAGACAGAGCTTTAGTATACTGCTGTACTACTACTATATAATACTGTAACATCCAGGAAAAAAAAAACATTGTACCAATGAACTGCATTTTAAAAATTGAGACAGCAGGATTTCAAAATTGAGGCTGAATAAAGTCTGTAAGTATGATGTGAATATCAATAGATTGTAGGCTGATATTTAGTGGAATTCTAATCAATAAATGTAATTGATATTAAAGGGTTCATTCACTTCAACAGAATGTTAATCTCCAAGTATTCAATAATTACTACTTTGCTATACGAACGAACAGGGATCATTGTAAAATTGTAGATTTTTTTCTGAAATACTAAAAGACCTAGTTTTTGTACAGTGTAGAAAGAATAGAGTGTCTGTTGAATCTTTTTTCACATCTCTAGGGGACACCTTTGGACCGAAAAAGTGTGTCCTGGGTATTGGGGTATCCTCTGAATAGGCCATAGTGTTGAAACATTAGTTTCATTTTTCGCTTAAAAAAATAAAATAGGGATGTCCGCTGATTATCTCTTTTATCATTTAGCAGTAAAATTATTAATTTTCTACAGTACTATAGTAGAAGCACCACCTTACAGTTTACACTAGATGTACTGTACTGTCAATATTGAGTTGACAGTGCATAGTGGAGAATAACATATTTTGTGAATATGACTATTACTGTAACAGTAGTACAGTATGTGTTTTGAATAAATATTTGTTTAAGTATGGAAAAATCACAATGTTGTTATGGGTATGAAGCCATCATACAGTACAATCTACCATCAAACCATAGAGATGTTATACTGTAGTGAACTCTCTATGATCAAACTAATTTGATATCAATGTAGATACAGAAAAATCCAATTGGCCGAAAAATGTGGAATTAGCAAGATAAACTACAAACAAGAGGTCATTTAAGGGATTCATTGTTCAACAGCATTGAGCAGAAAACTAAAGTATTGTATTAAATCATAGAGTTTATACCATTGACGATAACAATGCTTCAATGCCCCTAGTACACTACAAGTTCATTGTAGTGGGTATATTTGTGATAATATAATTATCAAACAAGTAATTCTTTGTTATGATCATCCATTCATGGTTTTAGATTTTACACACCCCTTGTACTGTAGGTACAGTAGTAGGTATTTCATAAATGTCTCAATATTTTTCAAGATAAAGGCATGTAGTGTGTTGCTATCCAGGAATTACTTCCTAAAGACTATGGCCTAAATAAAATACACCCCTAGATAGAATTCTTTCATGGTTTTTCATAGGTACAGTATAGTATTACTTAGTAGGTATTCTATAAAAGTCTTTAAATTGTTCAAAATAAAGGCCAGAGTATTTACATACATGAATGTAGTGTCTTGCCTAAAGGTGGGTAACCAGCTAGACTACATTGCTATCCAGGAAATTACTTCCTAAATTCTATGGCCTAAACACCACCCCTGGATAAACATACAATGAATTAGTATTTAAAATAAAAACAAACAATTTTAAAGGGCAACTTTTTTATTTTTTAATTGTTGTTTAATAAAACATTAATACTTTGCAACATTGACTTATTTTTCAACATTGGTTAAAGCAGACCAAACATCATAAAATAAACCGCATTTTTAAGGATAACACAACCCTCCTTCCTGTATCACCCACTAACGTAACAATCCACCACTAATGTATCAATATTAACCACTATACGTAACAAAAATCTACCAAGATTTGGTGGTTACATGTAATAGTGATGATTGTTATATTAGTGGGTAAAAAATCGACACCCCCGCCCCTCCTCTCCCTAACCGGTAAACCCCCTCCACCTAACTCTTACACAAACATCTCTCAGAAAAGATGTTTAGAAGACGTTCACATAAGAATCTAGTAGTAATAGTATATGACATAGCTCAACAACTTCCAACCAGGTATTACTTTTATCGATATCTGTAAAGGTTATTCAATTCCAATGAATACATTAATGTTCATTGAACATCCTAACATTAAAACATTCTCTGTAATGCAAGAAGTCTGACTCATAAATAAGTTTAGAATCTATTAGAACATTGAATAAGATTAACACCTGTTATTTTAATGTTATGACCAAATTAGGTTAATTAAATATTCATGTTATTATCTAATAAATAAATAATAGAAATATTAGAAATGCGTCTTTTTTGTTGATTTTTTTATTATTTATTTTTCTAACAATATTTGTTCAAAATGCTATTGTACATTAAAAATGTAAACATTACATTGAGGTTGACTATCAGGTAAATAAAATAAACATTTTAAATATGATTTAAAAAAAACTATTTAAACTTCAATTTACATGTTTTTCCTTTTTTATTTGGCCCTGAAAAAATAATTTTTTAAATGTTGTTTAAATTGTTGAATATGCCATTTTAAATAATGTCACATAACAATTAACAGCTACAGTATTCACTTAAATGACCAACAAATTTGATCTAAAAAAAATTATTTACCTAAAAAAACTGACTTAATTTTTTTTTTTAAATAGTTAAATTGACTGGAATCCAATGGGTTTTTGGTTGAATACTGTACTGTACCATTTATTTTGTCTTTTTATAAGTGAAAATGTAATATTTTTTTAAAGTTTTATTTTCTACGAAAGTGAAAACCTTATCAAAACTGCCTATTCAAAGTCTTTTTTAAAGGAGACGATACATCTTTAAAGGAAAAAACCATTAAAATCCACATGGCATACCCTACTATACAGTACGGTACATGTTGTAGAACAGTTATAAGGATTGAATTCACCTAAATATTCATGACCCTGACTCTAATGCACAAGAATTTCTCACATCAGGATATCAATAACAATTTACAGAGATATAAAATTTGATAAGAAGACTGAAATATAGAAGCAATAATATGTAGTCATATGTTACAGTATATAAAACACGAAACTAGAACGGTACAGTATTTAATTATGCGAATTCAAAAGAAGATATTATTTTTAAACAAAACTGTACCGAGGTATTTGCACATTTATAAAAAAACTTAAGGCTGATCAAAAAGCTTTCGTTTTCAGCACAAAACATTTTAAAATTAGGGACAGTAAATCACACAATCCAACAGCGGTGTTGTTGTTTACAGCAACAAGAAATGAAATCGCGGAGAGGGATCATTAAATATGAAAAGATAATTCATTGAGCATCACATAATAAATGCATGCATAATGTAAATGAATTTAAATTCAAACTAGAACAAAATTTAAGAATATACTGCAACAGTACTGTATGCATACTGAGAAATGATTTAGCTGATGAAATATGTCATTAACAGAATTCAACTTATATTACTTTTAAATGTAATCTACAAGTCTCAAATTACAAATCCGTCCACTTATGTTTCTGATTTGAGATTGTTGAGGAATTTTGCCATCATCATGTTTATCAATAAAAAAGCAAAAAAAATTATAACGGAAAATGAAAGTCGCAAACGCACTGATGTTAAAAAGAACGTAGATTTTAACAAGAGAGTAAGGTAAATTGTTATTCGGATGTATTTAATAGTTAGTTTACATAATCTATCAAAACCAAGCCTAGTAAGAATGCAAAAAGGTTATCTGGAGGTTTTAACAGTGGGAGGCTGGGTTGTGTTTAAGCTGAGTAGAAGGTCTGAGCAATTCACAGACGGCCTTTAAGGTTTCAACCTGATCACTTTTTCACAGAGGCCTTTGACAAGAGAGTGGATTGAACAGAGATTGTTCCTCTTCTCAAGCGAAAACCGGACCACTTTATTTCTCGTGGCTACTTCACTGAAAAGTTAAGACTAATTATGTACAGTAAGTAGGTGCAATGCAAATTAATTTTAGTCCGTACTTTCCAGTGGTACAGTAGATAAGTTCATTTCCGATTGAGTAGAGTAAAAACGAACACAAGGAGTGGTACCATTTTCTATCAGAAAAAAATGTCTTGAACCCAGATCAACCAATTGTTTATTTTTTCCCCTGCGAAAACCCCTATTAAATGGACAATTTCAATTTGTGGTTAGTCACATTAATAGGAGTACCCCTATTTAGGGGATACACACCTATTAAGGGGACAATTCTACAGTAATATAATTCTATATCACACTCTGTATCTATAGTTTCTTGAATCAAATTCAATTTGTACATAATTTCAAAATCCAATGGATAACTTTCACATTTTACAGTATGCAATGCTAAACAAATTGAAAAACCTCAACCAATTTGTTTCTATTCATTAAAATTGAACATGAGTTCCCCATAGGCAATTTTAAGTAAAGTGACGCAGATACTTAGACAAATTGCATTGCCTTGCACACTTAAAAAAAAAATCACATCATGTAATAAAACAAATTGAATTAATCGAAAGTAGTTTACAAAAATTTAGATTTTTTTTCTCTAAAAAACCCCATTGGATTTCCTCAAGACAATACAAGACAATAGTACACTGAATTAAAAATACCTAGAATCTAAAAAATACTAGAAATATAAAATGTTATTATTATTCTCAAATAACATACGGAATAAAAAAACACGGATTGACTGAGGCTGATATTAAATGTTGTCAAAAAGCAAGTAGCAACATAAAATAAGGTAAACTATTGTAATAAAATGAAGGTTTTCATTTATATATTTTTCATTAAAAAAAAATTATAATTTAGGAAACATTTTAAAAACTAATCGTTGTTCATAAGGTTAAATATAGAGCTGTTTTGGCTGTGATAAAAATCTTTAAGCCTATACTTCACACAAGACATAATTTGCCCCTGGCTGCGATTGAAAGTATAGATGCTAACCACCAGTCCATTCAAGGTTTTACTATACTCGACTAGGCCTAGACCTCCATAAAATTTTTATTCCCAATGTATTGCTATTGATTGCAAAATGATCATATAATGGATGAAAGAGATAACTTACACTTTGACATTGCTCGGAGCATCCCAGACACATTCTCCCGTCTTTAAATTTGCATACATATGTTCCTTGGTCTTGGGTTCTATGATTTCCACCCATTCTACCCTGAAATTTAACCAGAAGCAAAAGTTAAACTGCATTTAAAATTCTTTCGTTTGACAGAAAGATGGCACCGTTAAATTCTTTTTCTTTTTTTTGCTTGAAGCCTTGGAACAAGTGTGAATTTAGCTTTAGTAGTTAGCCTAGTCAAAACAAAAGAGTCAATACAGAAATGAATTAATAATAAATTTAAGCTAATCTTCTAGGCTAAGAATACTAAAACAAGGCTAGTGAACTTAGCCTATACTGCTATAGCAAGCCTTTCTGACTAGGCTACTGGCCCCATCATTATCGTACTCCATCTCCTTTCAAGATGACGTTTGATACACTGCACACACACACAGGCTAGGCATCTCGTTTTCGCACACTCAACCAAAATATTATGATATATACCACGAAACACAGCCTAAATACTTACTTTTCCTCCATTTTTGTTTTCTTTCCGACTAGTAGGAATCCAAAATGAACAATTACAAAGGGTCTGTTTTTAGGCAGGTGTCAGAGCTCCTGGTTTTAGCGTACCTTTCTTCCGGTTCTACGCCATTTTGATAACTTTTGAGAATAACAAAAACTTGAGGCGTTGGTCCGCTAGAGGGCTCACTTCCTTTTATTGTTATTTTTTTAAACAATGATTTTTAAAAACTATTACACTATTATGTACAGATGGTGCACTCTGTCAATTACGCGTACAAGAAGTATAATATCGGAAAGATTAAATTAATTTTTGCACTTTTATTATTTATTGAAGGCGTATCCTCTTACTTCGGTTTGGGTTTTTTTTGCATTGTAATCCCTTTTATCGTATTAGTTTATGTACAGCGCTTAGAGGTTTCACAAGTCATTAGGCGCTATATAAATCCAGGATATTATTATTATTATTACCAGCATATTATAATTAGGCCTACATACATAACAACGCTAAATTCATTAACATCAATAAGGAATAATAATAACACTAAAGTATTAGCATAAATAAATAGTTGCCACTTTCGGCCTTTTTATTTAGAAATAATAAAAAACGCTAATTTATAAAATTTAATGAAAATAAACACAAAAACTCGATAAAAACAGATTTGTTTGGGATGATACATTTATTGTTTTATTGCACAGTTGCACTTTATATAGCCAAAGTTTTTTCAAGTTTTCATTTATTGTGTTCCGGGACTTTGACCTATGTTACCATCAGTGGCTATGGCCACACTTTAAAATATGAAGAAACATATTGTTCATACAATTCAATTTTACAAATTTTAATCATGAAGTTTTTTAGACATGTTGCGCAGTAACAGTTGGCAGATAGGCCTACTATTGGGTACAGCCAGTAGCTTCTCGCGTGCTCTTGGTTAGACTTTGACAATGGCTTTTCCAAAGTTTGCACCAGTAAACAGCTCACAGAATGCCTTGAACATGTTGTCAAATCCTTCTGTCACGTGTTCTTTGTACGTCAGCTTTCCCTGTAGTAAAACAGCAAAAACAAAAGAAATGTAACCAATCAGAAACTGAGTGAAGTACTTGGAAAAATATTGCCACTAGAGGGCGGGTGTTGATATTTATGTCCATGTTAAAAGACAATTGTTTCTTCTTTTTTTTTAAATTATTAATGAACTGATTTTCTTGAATTTAAATAAGCATGTTCTGTAAGTATATACCTATATATTACACCACAATTACTACTTTACAATTGTAGGCGCTATCGAGCTAACAAACAAACCAAGCAAGTAGCCTAGGCCTACTATACTTGGTAATTATGACCCTTGGGCAAAGATTTCGAAAAAGACATTTTGACGAATTACCTGCGTAATATATTCTTTTAATTTTTCAAAACCTTCAGGAAATCTATCAGTCCAACGATAAACAATAAAACCTTCTATTTTCAGTTGTCTGCCAACAATGGGAGGATGCACAACTAAAAGACAACAAAATCATTGTTTATTCATTTGAAGGAATGCACGAATACACAAGGAAGAAAGAAATGAATGAAAGTCAAATTCAATTTAGGTGAAGAGTATCAACTTACTGGTGGATTGGGACTTGGAATTATATCCTGATATAGCACCACACACTGCGATTCTGCCACATTCTGCCATGTTCATGAGTACAGCATTGGTAATGGTTCCGCCAACCTAGAGAAGAAATTAGATTAGTCGAATTATTGTTTGAGCGCTCCCCTTTCTTGTGTTCAATATTCAGGAAAATCTGTCTAGGCCTAACTGTTCCCAATTGTTTCTGATTGTAAATTCAGTGTTATAATCAGAAAATACTTACATTATCAAAATACATGTGTATACCATCAGGGCACATGTCTTTGATTGTTTTCTGTGGATCAATAGTTGACTTGTAGTTGAACGCGTCATCAAAACCAATCTCCTTCAAGTATTTTATCTTCTTTTCAGACCCAGCCGATCCAACCACACGGCAACCCTGTACAATTTAATTTAAAAGTTTTTTTAGTTAAAATTTTGACTGAAACTGAAAAACTTAAAATAAATCATAGTAATATATCAAAAGAAATGAGTTAATGAACTTTTCAGACTCAAATATCTCTAACATCTTACAAATATTTTCCCAAGTTGTCCGACTACTCCACCCACTGCACCAGCCGCTCCACTAACAAACAACGTTTCACCAGCTTTGGGCTTCAAAATCTCCGTAAGTCCAAAATACGCTGTCATTCTGTAAAAAAAACACCACCTGGATTCAAAATTAGATTCCCGAATAAATACAGATACTGTGTCTTTCTTTTTTATATGATAAAAATGTTTTCTATTATATTAATAGAATATCATATACTGTAGGCGTTATATAATATTGCAACCATTAAAACCATGATTACTAATAAACCCATATTTATAGCCTTCCTATAATAATAAACTTATTGGGAGGATAGGGAATATACCCTGTCATCCCGAGTGTTCCAAGCGCCAAAGAATATGGAAGATTTTCTGGGAAATCTTTCACTCTTCTGACGTCAGTTCCATCAGAGATGAAATGAGTACACCAACCAGGTGAGCATGTAACGATGGTTCCTATTAGATAGTCTGTGTTCTTGCTCTCTATCACTCTGCCAATAAAAGAAACAAAAGCCATTTTCAATCATATTATTATAGAAAAATTAAAAATTAAATCAGAAATAATTCGTTCATTATATTAAACATCACTGGAAAGTTTTCGTTTTCATGACGTTGATGATATTTCTCAGACTCAACCTATTTATTATGTTACCGTATCAAACTTGGTAATGTTAGGCAATATAGGCCTAATTTTCAATAATGGTATAAAAACATACATTTAGCCTAAGAGAAATCATTGAAAACCTACTTGGCTACTTGTTCTCCAATCATCGTATCTCCTTTCTTTAATGTTCTTCGACTGTATGGCCTGGTGGAAACAATTATCATTGCATATTATTATAATTAAATAATTGATTATTTTTTAATATATAGGCCTAAAAACTGTTATATAAAATCAAAGTAAAATGTATCTATCAATAAGATTTTTTCATGATTTGTCAACTACATAACAGTTATTATTTAAGATTAAAAGTGGAATTTTTACCTCATATATGGATCAACCGATAAGTATAAGGCTTGTATAAGTATTTCTAAAAATGAGAAATAAAGAGTCAAAATATGTGTTGGTACATTTTATAGTACCTATAATCCATAGAGTTATTATACAACTAACTAGAGAGGTGACTATGAATGAATAAATCTATGGTATTAGTACAGCAAGTTGGCACTTCGAACCAGGATTATTGAGAAGTTAGTTTGCTTATCATAAACAATTTGCATATTATATAAATGACAAACCAGCATTAATACTGACACTATAGGCTATAACGTGCATAATGTAAAACAATAGATATAACATGTATTACGGGTACCTTTAACTGTTCATTATAATATAGGCCTAATAACCGTTTCTATTTTTAAAAAATGAAACGTTGAGGTACGTATAATGTTATATCTTCAATATACTTTCTTTCTTCTTACTTTTATTTACCGAAAAAAAGTTATAAACATTGTACACTTTAATAAAACATAATATTTCAAGGAAAGGGCAAAAAATAGTCTAATTCTCTAACTAATCAAGTTGTAAACATTGTAAACATAAATAAAACATATCAAGGCATCAAAATAGTTAGAAAGTTCAGACCATAGCATTAGGCCTAAAGAATAAATAGTTAATGAATAAATAAATAAGGGCAACTTGTTTAAACGTAACATACATAAAACCATTTTTCCTCAAATATATAATTCTCTTTTAAATTTAAACACAAAATTAATTATCTTAAACAAACAAATAATATTCTCTATTCTTTTTATAAATTTGATTTTACAACCGTAAATCATCTGGGATATTATTGACAGCTTTGCACCAGAATGTCCCACATTTTTGTATAAATACTTAGTTTTATAGTTTGAAATTTGTATAAATGTTGCTCGTACTAATTTAGGAAACATGCATCTTTCATTTGGATATAAAGTAGATTTCATGCATTTTTAAGCATCATCTATCCAGCAGACAACCTGTCACGAGTCAACATACCTCCGTCCTTTATAGGTCGCAGCTTCTCCTCTATTAGTTTAAGATCACTCTGTTTTGGCATTCCATCGAAATGCTTCTCCAAAACAAACCTTTTTTGTAGCACCATGTTGACTGCAATTTTTTTTATGAAATACTACTAAAAAATAAAAGCTATTATAGACCTACATAACATATACAACTAATGTTCTCTTTGTTCCTAAAAAACATTAGATTTAGCTAAATCACGATTTTGTAAATCTGCATTTAGACCTACAAAAATGGACAAGTCACAATAAAGAGATTTTGACCACATGTAAAGTCGGCTCACTTAGTTTTTAGATACATCCATCGGATATTAATATTATTTATTGTTTTTCTAAATGTTATATTGTTTTTCCTCCGTAGGAATTACTTAATAATAATAATGGATTATATTGCTGTCTAAAGCATGGACAAGTATACTTGAAACAAAAATGCCTACCATTTTATATTGTACAGTACTTACCCTATAGCCTACACACAGTGACAGTATACTAAATTGTCTTGCATATAATCTTTTTAATATAGAAAGAAAATGGCTTGCTGAATATTGAAACGTTAAACAATAGTAACGAAGCCCAGCTACCAGCAACAACCAACGCAAATAAATATAATGTTTAGTTCTCATTATGGAATCATAAGCATCCGTCATCTGCATAAGCAATTACGTTAGAAAATGACAAAAACGCGTTTCACAAGTTATTAATACGTCGTTTTTTATTCACATTTTTAAGAATATGTGTTAATAATAATAAATGTATTTAACCGGGGATGAATAAAATTTCACTCTTCCTTGATTTAACTCACACTATTCAGTGTGTAATATTGTGCGTGTTTAAAATTTAAAATGCAACAAACACAGATAACTATACTAAACTAATACAAAAGTAAGAACAATTTTAAATTAAACTGGCGAATTTCATACGTTAGACTTGCTCCAATTTCGAGGCTTTTGATGTTTGTCTGAAATTCAAGCTCAAGTAGTATACGTATGAAACGCCATATGTGCAAAAATATTTTAATGTTATTAATTCAAAACTCCGTCTGGAACCCAGACTATTCATAAGTGTGCACCCAGTGAATTGCATGCTCCGATGCTCTTGTCATACACGCGGTGCTTTGTGTTATGATGAGAATTCCCTCTTTAACACTTATTACACTTTTATAATAGCTTTTCCAAAGTTACTACCAGTAAACAGCTCACAGAATGCCTTGAACATGTTGTCAAATCCATTAGTCACGTGCTCTTTGTACTTTAGCTTTCCCTGAAAAATAACATGCATTATTAATAGCCTTAAGCTCTGTTTACATTATACATTATTAATAGCCTTAAGCTCTGTTTACATTATACATTATTAATAGCCTTAAGCTCTGTTTACACTATCAAACTTTATGTGAGCTTTATATTATATTATGCTCTATAGTCATTTCACTAACATTTATTTATAAAAAGTTGTCAACATCTTGAAAAAAAATGTAATGCATGATGCAACAACGAAAATTGACCACATAGCTTGGCTTATATAATAGGTTATAAAGCGCTGTGTACACTATCAAAATAGTTTGACAAAAAGTGTGATGTGCCCAAATATGGTGGTGATATGTCCAAATATGGTAGTGATATGACATCACCATGTCCATATATGGGCATATCCAATTTTTTGTCACATAGAACTTGGTAGAAAGAGCTTCCTGACAACACGACTTAAAAAATGATAAAAATATAATGGACTTCGGTTATCAAACTTTTTTTATCCGAGTAACATTTTGTTTGTGTGGATATCCCATATTGATAATAATAGTACTTACCTCGTTTATGTATTGTGAAAACTGTTTGATACCTTCTGGATACCTGGCCATCCACCTCCAGACTAGAAATCCCTCAATTTTAAGTTGCTTTGAAACAATTGGAACATGTGGTACTAAAAGTAACCAAATAAAAATGTATTTATTTTTAATCATTTTAAAAATTAGACAAAACAAAAGCTCTATATCCTTCTACACTATAAAAGTTTATGTGACAAAAAATGTGATATGCCCATTATGAACATGATGATGTCATATCACTACCATAATTGGACATGCCACCACCATATTTGGGCACATCACACTTTTTTTGTCAAAATAGTTTGATAGCTTAATAGAATCATTAAAACATTCTAATGATTTCAAATGTAGGCCTAATGTAATACGTAACGTAATCTATTTAAATACGATCTAATTACTGACGCAACGCAAGGATGTAAGGGCACTGCAAGTAATTTAACCAATCACGACGCGATGGATCATCCGAACTGTTGCTTGTGATTCACGTGCGTTGCCCTATCAGTGCGTTGCATCCAAGTGAGAAGGTAAAATAAGTGTATACAAAATGGTTATCCAACAAGCAGACTAGACAATTACCTGTTGGCTGCGTCTTGGAATTATAACCTGATATAGCGCCACACATCGCAATCCTGCCATAGTCATTCATGTTCATCATTACAGTGTTTGTCATCACTCCACCAACCTTAAAAGATCATTGTTGATTAAAATATTACAATCAGTTTTTACTCAATTTGCATCCATCAAACAATTATGGAAACGTATGTTAAAATGAAATATACCGAAAGACCGATGATCAGTTTGTTTCACTCTTCATGTTTGATTTCTCCTTAGATTATATTAATAAATGAATTCTTTTTTTTTTCAAGTCTCACCCGAGGATTATACCCGAGTTCTAAATGTATTATATTATTTGAAGGTTTGCATGGCGAAATTAAATGTTATAAAGTTTGCGGTACACCACGTTAGTTCTGAAAAGAACTCACTCCTGAGGACGATCAAAGCATATTGATCGAAACGCCGAGAAACTCAACACTCAACTCTTTTCAGAACTTATATACGTGGTGTACCGCAAATTTTATATCAACATTCTAAATGTACTTAGTATGAACAAAGAACTTATAACACAAGAATCTCCTGTTCGTCCGAAGCGCGTAACAATTTCGAAAGGCATTGTGGGATAGAATAGAGCTATGGGTGGCGCCATTGTGAGCCATGGAGTAGGGCGCCCGCATCAAATTAGAAAGTCAAAATCATAGAGGGGATCTGCTAATACTCTAGGGGGGTAGAGTAATTGACTTCCTAGTTTGGAGGGGGCGCTGCTCCATGCTGTGAAATGGCGTCGCCCAGTTTGAACTTTTAACCCTGTACTTCCGATACTGTGTTTTGAATGCAAATTATCATGAAGTACAAATTATGTCATGTTAGGGCAAACACCTGACCAAATTAATTCTTAATAAGCCTATATTCATATAATTGATAATTGCAATACTTACATTATCAAAATACATGTCAATACCCTTTGGACACAGCTCTTTGATTTTCTTGTCAAGATTATCTGTTGTTGTCTTGTAGTTGATTGCATCATCAAATCCAATTTCCTTCAAGTATTTAACTTTTTCTTCAGACCCTGCTGATCCAATGACACGACAACCCTATGAAAGGACCAACAGACAATCAGACAATATAGATAGTGATTGGTTGAATTATTCGAAAGAGTCACATTTGAGATAATTGTATTTTGTTTACCAAATGTGAAAGAAATTTACATAACACGTGATAGTTTTGGACTAAAGTAAAATGGAGTTCTTACAAGAATCTTTCCAAACTGTCCAACTACAGCGCCAACTGCGCCAGCTGCTCCACTAACGAACAACGTTTCACCGGCTTTTGGATTCAAAATCTCTTTAACGCCAAAGTACGCTGTCATCCTAAAACAACAACAAAACAAAGTAAATAAAATATGCTTCCATCGTTTAGACCTAACTTTGTTACCATCACATTGTGGACGTGACTCAATCAAAAGTAAGCGGAAAGAAAGGCGTATACTATATGCAAAAATAATCGAAATGTTTAAAATTACCAGTATTTCCATAATGTTCTAACAAATAAACAACCATCATTCGGTTATTTTGTTCTTACCCAGTCATACCAAGTGTTCCAAGTGACAACGAATATGGTAGACCTTTTGGAAGAGACGGTAACTTTCGGATTCCTTTACCATCGGAGATCGAGTGCGTACACCAACCAGGTGAGCAGACGACATTGGTTCCTACAGGAAAGTTTGGATTTTTGCTTTCTGTAACACTACAAAAGAGATCAAATAAAAGATAGAAATAAAAATATCATTAACTGACTAAGGGCAGGTGTACGATATTTTTCTTTTCTTATCATGCTTTGTTGGTGTGAAATTATATTTTCAAAAGAAATGTGCAAAACATCTAAACGAATGATTAGATATTTGTGGTCCTGGTCTACAGACTTCTACTAACATTGCAAAGAAACATAGGCCTATAAAACCGCAATATCGATAACTACCTTGCCATCTGTTCCCCCATCATGGTATCGCCTTCCTTCAATGCTCGTGCACTGTATGGCCTACAAAATCAAACATTTTGATAATATGATGTATTATTGTTTTCATGTAACATAGACTACTTTTGTAAGTTAAGGTTGACATGAGTTTGTTTAATTACCTCATATACGGGTCAACGGTCAAGTACTTCGCTTCAAGAAGTATCTCTGAAATAAATAATGATGAATAACTTAATTTTTAATTAATAATTACTGTATTACATTATACTACATTCTGGTAATTATGAAGAAAGATCAACAATTTAAACCACACTCTCCACCTCAAATCATTTCCAATCTGCTCAGTTTTTCCAAACCACCACAAGTCCCTTTTCCAGTTTAGTCTACCTATTTGATTTTTCTTGTGATTCAGAAAATAATTTTGTTGGAAAACAGTAAAGACTATTTCGCAATAAAACAGGGTTATTGTTAGGCAATTTACAAGCGGAACGTATCCTACAGTACAAATAAATAACGATTTATAAATACCTCCATTTTTTAAAGCTGGCAATTTTTCTTCAACGATTTTGAGGTCGCCTTCTTTTGGCATTCCATCGAAGTGCTTCACCAACACAAACCTTTTTTGTACGACCATTTTGAAATACTTCGATTGATTGTTAATAATATTCTAAAATAAATTATTTTTAAACAAAATAAAAACTAAATAGGTAAAAATGAGTCCTGTCCCGTGTTCATTCTGAACGTGAGGAATGAGCTGCCAGGAGCTCATTGTACAGTTACTAAGCATCAGCATTATGTGATTGGGTGACCAGTTCCTTTCCACACTGCCTTATTCTCCCTAGTATTTTCAATCAGGTTCTCATTTACAGCTGAGTGGACTGGGAGTTATCGGGGAATTGAACCCAGGTCTCTCTGTATGACAGTCAATTGTCCTAATCACTCGGATACCCAACTATGACAATGCAAAATTTTATGGAAAAGATTTGCAATAAAAGTAAACTTAATTTGGTACTTATATAAAACGATTACAATTTAAGCAAGATATCTTCCTCTTCATGCTATAAGCCTAATTTGTTTTTTAAACTAAAATATGTCCGGAAGACCGGGTACATTATTTGATACTTATGAACACAACTGTATACTTACACTGACCAGCACGACTGATGTTTAGCAACAGAATGACAGTATACGACGTACGTATTAAATAGTATAGTTTCTTATTATATTAAGCAAACATGAACTTTGTCACCCACACTGTGGAAATAACAAAGTAAACGCGCCCTGGATCAAGAATAAATTAATTCATTTACAATAGAGCGAATGAAATTGATGGACCGTGTTTTAACTCGAATATGCTAGAAGTATCAGAAATTCCGTCATGCAGGCCTATCATGTTTGTCAAATGAACTGACATATATAATCATTTTTACAGAATAAATTAACATCTTGCGCAAACCAAGGCAATTATTATTAATTTAAAAAGTATGACATTGCAAATATTAGTCCTAAAGGATTCATAATGTTCCAAGAACTCAATACAAACCTAATCGTTTAACTGGCCGGGAAGAACATCACTGTGCTATTATTTTACCAGTTTTATATGTTTTTAAATGTATATATTGATAAATAATTCTATAGTTCTTCTGGGGCCCAGGAATATCATGGTATTCTGACTTTGTTGTTTTTGTGGTCCCATGACATTTTTGATGTCGAATAAATAGATAAAATGAACTGAATGGCGGGTATGAAACACCATATTTATAAAGTCATTGTAAGATGTCAGTATATGTGAATGATATGAATGTGATCCTGGTGCGGCCTAGTTTCCCTTTCTCTAAATGTACATATCAAACGTGGATCATGAGCAAACATATACAAATTAGGTGTATGCACAATAAAGGAAGATGATGATGAAACACAACCTACAGACCAGGCATTTACATCCCCAGTTTGCTTCTCCTCCAACACAAATTTTAAAACATTCTTTTAATTTTCAAATTTCATAAGCTGCAATCAACAACTTTTAAAGAAAATAATAAAAAACAGTGCAAGGTTTCTTTGAATTTTGTTTTTCTTTATTTAATTTTTTTATATATTTTTTTTATTGCAGCTTGCTCTTGATATTGAGACAGAGACCAATGATCAGAATCGATACTTAGATGGAATGGTTGTGAAGATTCATCAATTTTAAACACAGGGCAAAAAAAACATCGGACTTGAAATTATAGCTGGATCATGAGTTGGTGATATAATCAGCTTCTTGGATATAAAGAATACAGAATTACATTCATAAATATAATACATATTTCAACGCTAATGTTTCTGGTCTCATTTCATTTCATGGTTGAATTCATTTTCCAAAACGTCGCAATATAATCATCGAAAACTGCCAAGTCATCATGCTATTTTATCTGACTAAATTAACAACTCCTTGATATAGTATTGATTGACAGTTATGCATTGTCATCTTATGTTGCTCTCTTTTTCTGCCTCCCTACGTCATAAAAATAATCATTACGTTTATGCAATCAAGTCAGGTCCTATTCCTTGCTGCTGAGACCCATCCAACAAGTAGGCCTACTCATACGAGAGATACCATTATGGTTTATTATTTCTCATTACTCCGACCTTTCTTGTAGTCGCGGCGGCAAATAACAAACTGCTATAGATAATTATGAACCAACTATATGAGTGGAATAGGGCATTTCCACGTTAGCGATTTCCAAACAAAAATAAAGAATCGAAATTTGAGGAGGCAGTAGGCCATATATGATATTAAATTTGGTTAATAATAATAATAATAATACTATCTAAAATGGCTAAAATATAAATACATTTCTAAGCAAACAATGCTTTTAGTCGCGTGCAAACGCGACTCTACAGCTCAAATGTCGGTCGGTCGGTAAACACAACTCAAATTTGAGCACGCGACTGCAGCCAGGTGTATGGCATTGTTTTTATATCATTCTCACTCCTGAATATCAAAGCATGATCGAAACGTCGAGAACAGTTATTTTAGAACACTTTTAAATACAAATAGTTTTATATCTTGGTCCGCAAATTTGAAAGTAAAATACGAGCTGGAATGTGAAAGACTAATCCTATTCAGTATTTAGAAAAATAGAAGCTATTAAAAAATATATTATGGATAGAAATGAGATTAAAAGTACATACATCTCTTTACATAGATGGCGCTAGATGTGTTCATTTTGGCCGGCCATGAGTAAAACACAAACAAACAATTCCACGTCGGCGATTTAAAAACAACAAATATGAATCGAAACGGAGGTGGTAAGATATTATTAAAATTGTTTGCTAATTATTAAAAATAAACGGATCTGATCTAGATCAAATAAATCTAGTTATTATAACATTTTAGTGAAACACTATCTATCAAAATATTTCAAAATTTTAATTAAACAGGAAGGAATTATACGCAGGCCTAACTCACTGGCACAAAACGTCGTTTTCATTGGCGACGACGAGCCCATTTCCCCGCGCGATATAACAGATCAATTTGTGACCTTTTGAGGCCTACCTTTGTATTGGATCTTAGTTTAGCATGTTTTCCTGTTTCCTCAATCTAGAAATGTCATCAACTACTGGCTTGAACTACGGCTTATATAAAAATATAAACCGTACTCCGTAGTCCAAGATTAATATTAGTTATTCCATCAATACAGGGAGAGGTGCAGCCTCTACAGAGGATATGCTGGAAGCTGAAAACAACAGACTATCTGACAATTTAGCAACAAAAGTTTCAACATTAAAATCGGTCTGTATATATCTTGTTTATTAAAGCATGCAAACATACACAAATGAGGTTTATCCATAATAAATAATGACAAACTACAGACCAGGCATTTACATCCCCAGTTTGCTTCTTCTCCTCCAAAAAAATTTTTACAAATTCTTTTAATTTTCAAATTTCATAAGCTGCAATAAACAACTTTTTAAGGAAAATAATAAAAAACAATGCAAGGTTTCTTTGAATTTTGTTTAAAATCTTTAATTAATTTTTTATATATATTTTTTATTGCAGCTTGCTCTTGATATTGAGACAGAGACCAATGATCAGAATCGATACTTAGATGGAATGGTTAGTAAAGATTTATCAATTTTAAAGACAGGGCAAAAAAACATGAGACTTTAAATTATAGCTATTGATTGTGCAACCTTCTTTCATTATGTATTTAATGGATTTCATTATTGAAACTTTAAGCTCTGTCTTAACCATCAAACTTTATGTGACAAAACATGTGATGTGCCCATATATGGACATGATGATGTCATATCACTACCATATTTAAGCATATCACTACCGTATTTCGGCACATCAAACTTTTTTTGTCAAACTAGTTTGATAGTGTAGACAGAGCTTTAGAAAAGGAGTGATGTAGAAAGAAGGAACAGAATGTTAGATGACAATACAGCACACTATACTAATAAAGTGATATTAGTTTGTTAAAATTAATCCATTTTTTATCTTTTTCTCAGGATGGTGAATTTGATTCAACCCAAGGCTTACTAGGAGGATCTGTGAGGCGATTTGATCAAATGTTAAAATCTGGCAAACACAATCGCAAACTTATGTGCTATCTTATCCTTACCTTATTATTTTTATTTATTGTGTTTTATTTTTTAATAGGACATGTGACAAGAGGATAATAATAAATATATAAAATTGTGTAAATATTAAATATTTATTTGTATTTTAGCCCTACCGTATTTGATATTATAAATCCCTTTTTAAATTTATACAGAATGGCCATAATATCAATGTTGCCCAGTTCTCAAAATAATAAATGCTTTGTATTTTAATGTTTAAGTAACAAATGTAATGTGTGTACTGGTACTATTATAAAAATGGCTGTTTATAATTATGACGCAAAGTTATTCAAATTAATTTATGCATAGCAAATATTTACTTTCAAATGTTACCACCATTTACAATTTATTTTGCTTTGACTTCCAAAAGATAATTTATTTTAGTTTTTTTTCCAATTGCATGGGCTATTATATTAGATTTTTAAATAGGATTCTCTAAGATAGCTTTTGTTTTTTTATGGTAATAAAAATACTAAATATAATAAAAAGTCATATAATTAAAGTCTTGCAATCATGTTTTTTTTAAAAGTAAATCTTTAAAACATATTTTGTTCTTGCAAATAAAACAATAGTTATTCATACTCTGTTTATACTTTTATTCTTTATTATATATAAAATAATGTCGTCATTTGCATAATTTAAATTGATCTCAGCATTTACTTAAAATTCTAAGCACTCCTCACTCACTGTAAATCAGTAATAACTGTCATAGCCAGATATCCTCTCGCCACAATACAACACTATCTATTTTTAACATTTATTCTATTACTAAATAAGTTAAATGTTCACCATTCAAAATAGCAGCACAATTCATATCTATCAGTACTATTTTTCTGTGGCTTTTTAAGCTGGAAGACTATTAATAAAATTACTATACATTTAGTTGTGAGCTGTTTAGGGCAAGGCTACTGTATTAGAACCACCTAATAAATCTCTTGTAGAACTCGCTGCGAGAGTTGTAGAAATCGCTGCAAGATTCGAACAAATATAGAACTCGCTGCGAGAGTTGTACAAATATAGAAATCGCTGCGAGAGTTGTACAAATATAGAAATCGCTGCGAGAGTTGTACAAATATAGAACTCGCTGTGAGAGTTGTTTGTACAAGTATAGAACTCGCTGCGAGAGTTGTACAAATATAGAACTCGCTGCGAGAGTTGTACAAATATAGAAATTGCTGGGAGAGTTGTACAAATATAGAAATCGCTGCGAGAGTTGTACAAATATAGAAATCGCTGCGAGAGTTGTACAAATATAGAAATCGCTGCGAGAGTTGTACAAATATAGAACTTGCTGCGAGAGTTGTACAAATATAGAACTCGCTGTGAGAGTTGTTTGTACAAGTATAGAACTTGCTGCGAGAGTTGTACAAATATAGAACTCGCTGCGAGAGTTGTACAAATATAGAAATCGCTGCGAGAGTTGTACAAATATAGAACTCGCTGTGAGAGTTGTACAAATATAGAAATTGCTGGGAGAGTTGTTTGTACAAGTATAGAAATTGCTGGGAGAGTTGTACAAATATAGAACTCGCTGCGAGAGTTGTACAAATATAGAAATCGCTGCGAGAGTTGTACAAATATAGAAATCGCTGCGAGAGTTGTACAAATATAGAACTCGCTGTGAGAGTTGTACAAATATAGAAATTGCTGGGAGAGTTGTACAAATATAGAACTCGCTGCGAGAGTTGTACAAATATAGAACTCGCTGCGAGAGTTGTACAAATATAGAATTGCTGCGAGAGTTGTACAAATATAGAAATCGCTGCGAGAGTTGTACAAATATAGAAATCGCTGCGAGAGTTGTACAAATATAGAACTTGCTGTGAGAGTTGTACAAATATAGAAATTGCTGGGAGAGTTGTACAAATATAGAACTCGCTGCGAGAGTTGTACAAATATAGAACTCGCTGCGAGAGTTGTACAAATATAGAAATTGCTGGGAGAGTTGTACAAATATAGAACTCGCTGCGAGAGTTGTACAAATATAGAAATCGCTGCGAGAGTTGTACAAATATAGAAATCGCTGCGAGAGTTGTACAAATATAGAACTCGCTGTGAGAGTTGTACAAATATAGAACTCGCTGCGAGAGTTGTACAAATATAGAACTCGCTGTGAGAGTTGTTTGTACAAGTATAGAACTCGCTGCGAGAGTTGTACAAATATAGAAATTGCTGGGAGAGTTGTACAAATATAGAACTCGCTGCGAGAGTTGTACAAATATAGAACTCGCTGCGAGAGTTGTACAAATATAGAAATTGCTGGGAGAGTTGTACAAATATAGAAATCGCTGCGAGAGTTGTACAAATATAGAACTCGCTGCGAGAGTTGTACAAATATAGAAATTGCTGGGAGAGTTGTACAAATATAGAACTCGCTGCGAGAGTTGTACAAATATAGAAATCGCTGCGAGAGTTGTACAAATATAGAAATCGCTGCGAGAGTTGTAGAAATATAGAACTCGCTGTGAGAGTTGTACAAATATAGAACTCGCTGCGAGAGTTGTACAAATATAGAAATCGCTGCGAGAGTTGTACAAATATAGAAATCGCTGCGAGAGTTGTACAAATATAGAACTCGCTGTGAGAGTTGTACAAATATAGAACTCGCTGCGAGAGTTGTACAAATATAGAAATTGCTGCGAGAGTTGTACAAGTATAGAACTTGCTGCGAGAGTTGTACAAATGTAGAACTCGCTGCGAGAGTTTTACAAATATAGAACTTGCTGCGAGAGTTGTACAAATATAGAAATCACTGCGAGAGTTGTACAAACTCCAACTCCTGCTTTTTGCAACCATAGTCATGGCCTTTTAAATCTCGCACCTTTAATTCAAATGTATTTATATTCGTTTCTCATAAGTAAAAACAGCCTATACCAATACATCTATTTTTAAAACAAACCAAATATAAGTTACAGTATTCTAATATCCTTTTTGACCAGTATGAACACAATGTACAGCTGGTTCTAAAGCTCTGTCTATACTATCAAACTTTATGGTTAGTATATGTGCCCATTTATAGACATGATGATGTCATATCACTACCATATTTGGGCACATTACACTTTTTTTGACAAAGTTTAAAGTACTCTAATTAAAAAAAATCTATTAATTACTGGTACATCTGTACCTTTCAGCCAATTAAGTACTACATTAAGTACTACATTAAGTACTACATTAAGTTTTTTTTAGGCCTATGACTGACTTATTTATAAGTGCCATCAGCACCGATTTCAGCTAACATGACAAACAATTAAAATATTAAAAAATAGATAGGACTTTAAGAATTTAAAACTAAGCACAGACAAAAAAATATGTATTATAATACTGTACATTTCATGTAATTAATTTAACTTAGTTGGGTAATTATCATATCTTTTATAATCTTTAGAAATTAAATAAAAACAAATACAATTATTTGTAAATATTTGTATAATACTGTATATACAATTTGATAAAGGTAAACAATATTTTATTTTAAAGCTCTGTCTACACTATTAAACTTATGTGACAAAAAATGCGATGTGCCCATATGGACATGATAATATCACCACCATAATATTTGGGAATATCACTACTATATTTGGGCGCATCACACTTTTTTTGTCCAACTTTGATAGTGTAGACAGAGCTTTAGAATTCCAGTCTGGTTTTGAATACATATCTAAAAACACTTTGTGTTTATTAGGTAATTATTATAATAAATATACTTAAATACATTTCTTTGAACATTTCTCCTTGAATTTAAATAGCAATACGGTTATGGTAACAGAAACAATAAATTGCGTTACATTTTAAGAGATAAAAGAACATTACCAACTAACAGAAGAGGTACCAAAAGTAAATATCATGGTTTTAAGTTCTGTAAAGACAATCTAATTTTGATACACCCATATTAAACAATGTAGGTAAAAATCTTAGCATATTACTGACAAAATGGAGAAAGAAAATTGAGATAAAACTACCCACCTCCCACTAAAATCGCCTAATCACTACAGACACTTGCACTTTTGGTTCTTGATTGTTCCACCCCTAGCATTTCTGAATCGCCCATTGTGAGGTTACATATATGTTCCAATTGACTGGTAGACAGTCAATGCCTCTTCTAACTTTGGTGGTATCTGTTTGAAGAACGCAATCTGATTTTGTAAGAAGATCTCCAGTGATCGCTTGAAGTCTTCAGTCTTCACTTTGTGGAAGTGATTCATTTCGGCTTTAAAAAAAATTGTATAAAAATAATGATATGGTGTTCTTGCTACTACTGTGGCACAGAGTTGGACTGGCACCGCATTGCTTGTATCCCTATGCAAGATACTTTACTTATGTTTGCCTCTCTCTACTCAAGAATATTGGGTATCCAGTTAGATCAAGACACAACTTTGCGCTGATTACTAGCTGCATTAAGGGAATATGTTTACCATTTACTGTATACATACCCATTAGAGCATAAGTGACAACCTGAGCTCTTCTGTGAACCTGGTCAGCATTCTGACTGGTAATCCTGCCATCTTTTACTTCTAATCGACAGTCTTCATCTTTGGAAGTTGTGTCCTGTACAACATAGATTGATATATAGTGATATGACATCATTATGTCAATATATGGGCACATTTATTTGTCACATAAAGTTTGATAGTGTAGACAGAGCTTTAGATTGCATAAACATACCTTGTGGAAACTGATCATATCAGGCAGTGACATAAGTAGGCCCTCGTAATGCTTTAAAAACTCTGCATAGGGCTTGATGTCCAGCTTAGGCTGAGCTGCAAACAGATGTCCCACTGTGGTGTACATTCGGCTGGTGTGTCGCATGGCTGCTGTCAGCTCCTGTGAGCCTGAATATTACAAAAAAACAACTTGGTTGAAGTAAATGTCTATTAAAATATCTTTAAAGCTCTGTCTACTCTTTCAAACTTTATGTGATGTGCCCATATGACATGATGATGTCATATTACTACCATATTTGAGAATATTACTACCATATTTGAGCACAACACACCTTTTTTTGTCAAACTAGTTTGATAGTGTAGACAGAGCTTAAGAACAATAAGGTTAAAGCCCCATTCCCTACGTTTTTTAGATCTAATTTAAGATCACAAACTATATTTAATATAAAAATAATACTATATGGTCCTATTGCGATAACTTTTTTCGTCTTTAAACGGTTAAAAATGTGAAAAATAAGTCGATTCTAATAATTATAGCGGCCCGCTATAAATCCCAAAATGCATTGCGCGCGGATTGATATTTTTGTTTTTCACCTGTAATTCGCCCACTTTTCGATCGATCGTGAGGCCAAAACAAATGGAAGACTCCTAACTTTTCAGCGAAAATACCGGGTTTTCCCCAATTTGTATCAACGGAGTCTGGCAAAAATAGAAAAACAATTAATGCAGCAACTATACAACGTCAGGCTAGGTATATAGGTAGCGTACGATGTTCGTACGTTACCGATGTTTACCAGCTAGGCCTACAAAACTAAGCCTAGCTAGGCTAGGCCTAAGACCGTCCACGAGAGGTCGATCGCCGCGAGCTACTTAGGTAGTGCATTGTTTCTCACTTTTTATCATAATTTACCATAAAACGTACATTTAAGACAAGGAATGACATGGATTAATGTTTTTAAAGTGATATATATGTATTATTTTCCAAAAAACGTCCAAAATTGCAGGGAAGGGGTCTTTAATTTATACATACGCTCTCCTCTATAAAATGCAAACGTCTTTGCTAATGCGTCTAAACTTTTGCCCATGTGGATGAACTGTCTCCTGAAAGCTGCAAGAAATCAAATAAGAAGCTTAAAGCTCTGTCTACACACTCTACACAAATGTGATATGCCCATATGGATATGATGATGACATATTACTACCATATTTGGGCACATCACACTTTTTTTCAACAAACTAGTTTGATAGTGTAGACAGAGCCTTATGAAGAGAAACTCTTCCAAAACCAAATTTTGTTGCAAGATTCTAAAGGATCCAAAGTTATTAATACAATTGCATGCTTAAAACCAGACTTTATGTGAAAAAAAACTCTTGACATTTTTAACTAGCCTGATGCAGAGATGATTTACTATCATTAGAAGCTAGTTGCCAGGAAAGTACAAGAGCAACATGAGCCACCATCACAAGAGAGGTGTGTATTTTCATGCAGGAAATTTCCTCCATGGTACTTTTAAGTTTAAGATTTTAAAAAATATACAGAGCCTTTTGCAGGCAAAGTTTTTGAGAAGAAATGGGTGAAAGATAAGATAAATGAACACAATATTGCCATTACTAACCAGTTTTGTATTTCTTGTTCATTTCCTGCATGGTTTGTTCTGACATCTTTATACTCTCTTCCATGTTTCTTGCAAAGTTGTTGATGTTGTCATGAAATTCTTCCCTGTAAAAAAATGAATAGGAAACCATCTACAGATAGTTTACAACTGAAGTAATAATGCTTATGTATGCGAGTGCAGTAAATGCTACATATTATGGGAGCAGTTTGATAATGTTACACCTGTTTTTCAGTATTATCTGCCATCTTATTATTTTATTTATACTTACACTGCAAATGTCTGTAGGTCATCGTGAGGGCATTTAACCATACTAAAGAAAGCAGCTCCTACAAAGTAGTCCTTCTCTGCTCTCCTCTTTCCACTTTTCCACAACTAAAAAATAAGGGTAAATTTAGTTAGTTTGAATTATGCTATGTGTAAACTTATTACTAGTAACATTTTGGTGTGTGTGAATAGTTATCAAAACAAGTTTAGAAATAAACTTTATAATGGAACACCATATGAAAACTGACTAAATGCAGCTAAAAATAACATCCTATTTTACCGCCGATAATGTTTAATGTTTAATAACATTGAAAATTAGTTCTTAAATAATCAGCGTTTTTTTTCTTACGTTTAAATCTCGACAGAAGAGAAAGTGTTTGAGAACGTCGGACACACATATTATGGGATGTTTGCAGATTCTGTCTAACCATTGTTGTAACTGGCCCATTCGTTGTTGAATGAATGCGTTCTCGTACCGACCTACTTGAAAAAAATAATTTAAAAAAAAAGTATAAAAAAACCAGTACATGGTAAATTATTGTAAAGCTCTGTACACCACAGTATTTAGTTTGACAAAAAAAGTGTGATGTGCTCAAATATGATAGTGATATGCCTAAATATCGTAGTGATATGACATCATCATGTCCGTATATGGTTACATCACATTTTTCATTACATCAAGTTTGATAGTGTACTCAACTAGTTTGCAGAACCAGTACAGCGAGTTTATACTTACTTTTTATATATAATAGAAAAATAGAAAACGTACCTACTATCTGCCGAACTGGCAACGGTGGAACACATAAAAATTTATATTTAACTGCTAGTCTTTCATACAGCCACCAAAACTGCTTATAGCGACGTCGAACATCACCCAAAACATCACCATCTGGATTCTGAAGACCAAGAAAATAAATAAAGTAAAACAAATTTTGCTTCACCATGTATAACTTACTCACTGGTGGATCTAGAAATTTGTCATTGATATGAAAATATGTATAAACACTATTAATATTAATAATAACAATAAAAAAATATAAAATAAAAGATGTATTGTCCCCCAAAAACATGAAAAATAAAGATTAATATAAAATCAGATTTTGAATAAGCCATTTTGCAGTTTTAATAGTTATTCATTTCTGTAGACAAAAATAATGATTTCACTTATAAAACGACATAAACAAAGAACCTTTTTACCCAAAAACAATTTTCTGACAGACATTTTTGATTTAAATTACATTTTTGTCAGAAAAATTTTTTTTTTCCCAATCCAGTTTTTGGTCAAAGTGAATAACTATTATGTGAAATTAAAATGGCATATTCAACAACAAAAAATATATATATTTTTTTAAGGGGACAACAATATATTTTATTTGTAAATTGCTATGGTTATAATAGTTCAACAATTCAGATTATAGGCTCCGTGCCTCACCCCTTCCTGGATATGCCATTGTTCCTTGTTTAAAAAGAAACATGTAAAAAATATAATTTACAAAAATGAACAATTGTAAGTGGTTTAAGTAATCAGACTTGTTTTTAGTTGATGTTTTTGTTGTTTTTTTATTATGTTGACACTAACAGTAAATGTGCACTAACAACACAACCATGTGCCTTTCTATCAAACAAAATCAAATACTTATAACAATACAATTTCTCTTGTGGTGTGAAAAGCCTCTAGTTATTTACCTTTCAACAACCACAGAGAATTAATTTGTTAAGTACTAGGGTTTTGAAATCCTCAGATTTCTATATAACAATTGAGGGTAATCTCTGAACCATAGCATGGCCTTATAGTTCACGCATGGAATACACAGGTGTTGGGGTTGAAAGTTTATCCTGAAAGACGTTTTCATTTATTTAGTTACCTTTTGTTAGTTGATCCCTTTCGATGTACAAAATACAAATTTAATTGATGTATAATAAATCTAAGGAAGATTTCAATCATTATGGAACCATGTCAAATTACTTTGTTTGCAGTTATTTAGCAATCATTACTTGTACATCTTTTACCTTTTGTTAGTTGATCCCTTTCGATGTACAAAATACAAATTTAATTGATGTATAATAAATCTAAGGCAGATTTCAATCATTTTGGGACCATGTCAAATTACTCTACTGCAGTCACTGCAGTAACTAAATTTCATTTACTTTGTTTGCAGTTATTAAGTAAGCATTTTTTTGGTAATTATACACACTGCTTATTGCAGTTACTGCCTCAAACCTCTAGATTGGAACAAACTAAAATCATACGTATTAACAAAAATTGTAGTTACTGCAGTAACTGCAGTAGAATAATTTTAACAGGATCCCAAATATAATTCAGTAAAAAATGTAATAACATTTGTTTTTGTACTTTATCAGGATTGAAAGTGCACGTTCTTGAAATCGGGTCTCTTTTGATAATGGGTAAATAAAATGACACTATTTGCAAACTATAGTAGGCCTGGTGCAACATGAATCCGCACATACGGATGTACAGCTATGATAAGCTTTGAAACTTCCTCTACCATTTTGAATACCTGTTAATTTTACTTGAAACAATTGGCAGACTGCCAACAAGGTTTCCTATTTTCTTTGAAGTAAAATAAAATGTTGAGATCATTTATAGAAATAGAATACTTCTTCTTCCCAAGACTCCTAGTCTAGAGCATTTATTTACACAGCACATAGGCCGAATACTGTGTACGATGTCTATGATGTGTTAATAAGAATTACCTAATGCTGATTTGACCACTATGGAACTTAAGTGGTAAAATTTAGTTTCCATATTTTGTATCCAGGCAATTATACGGATGGCATATATCCCATGGGATTGTTTTATTTTGATACCATACAAAATTTACATAGAACTAATAAAGACACTATTCATTGCCATGGTACGAGAGATAACCCTCTCAATTTATATACATACAGGAATATTTAGTATCCTGTACATAAAAACATTAGTGATGCAGTACAGTGTTCAGTGTAAATTTGTTTTTTTTACTGTTCACCACAAAACCCTTTTTCCTAGTAATGTTTAACTTACTGTCATCCCCAAAGCTTGATACCTCATTGTATACCTCATTTATATCTCATTTTATACCTCATTTACAAACGAACCCAATTACCATGATGACTTCCTTTAAGATAGCGACATTTTCAGATTGTGAACTTTTAAGATTGCAACCTTTTCAGATTGCGACATTTTCTTTTTTTATAGACTTTTTTTTCCAATTTATTTACACTATTTCATATTTTTGCAATTTTTTCTATAAGCAATGAGGAACTCTTTCAACTCCACTCCCTATAAGCCTCAAATGAGACTTAGTTTATAAGCATGATAAATTATAAAATAGTTTATCCATATTGTAATTGGCAAATTACTCGCTGTTGGATGCAAAGAAAAGATATAAAGAAATCCTTCAAAAAATAATTAGAATATTTTGAAAAAATAATAAAAGTCTTCTAACCAAGGTTGTAATTTGGTAAGTCATAAAAGTCTTGATGCCCCGAAACTTGCTGTCTTTGCGCGGACATTTCACAACACAGCTGTAAGGACGAACCGTCTGTTTCCACTGTGGACCTTCTGAGGTTTCCTAAAGAATAGAAAAGTTTTATTCAGTCCAACCATGGAGGTATAAAAATAGATAACTCCATGGTCCAATGCTCGTCGCATTGCTTGTGTACTTAGGCAAGAGACTTAGGTTGCCTCTCTCCACCCAGGTTTACAGATGGGTAGGAGCAAAACACAACTGCACTATGGGAATGTGTTTCCATTCATGTTTGATCAAAAAATAATTGGAGTAATATGTGAAGCGCTTAGAGGTTATATGGATGAAGCGCTATGTAAGAATGACATACTATTATTATCATACAGTATACAGTACATCAATCGTCAGTCTTACAATGTCACAGTAGTATAGGCTAAGTATTTGGTTGAGCAAGAGCAGTTAAATATGTTCAGGCCTATATTGCTTGCTCCTGGAAAGACTGTGCTTAAATCATTATATACTGTATACAATAATTGCAAGTGCTACTACCAGTTGTGTAACGCATGGGGCAAAGGCCCTTGGTTTAGCACTCCTAAGGAGCCCTCCAATGCTGGGTTGCATTGGGGCTGCTCATACACTGGGGTTCATTAACCTCTGGGCCTCTTGGTTTAGCCAGTGAGCGCTCATAGTCATTACGCCACCAACTACTGCATGCAATATAATACCCTTAGGGCTTGATTCATAAATTTTTTAATACATTTTTTTTTAAATAGTTAATAAATAATCCACTAAACATTGTGACCTTTACAAAATACAGTGCTGTAAATATACTGTAGCATATCTTATTATTACCAAGCTTTTGCATCAATTTGGGACACTTCTATTGAGAAAAAAACTCCTATTAAGGGGACACTTGCCTGTGAAACAAACAAGAGATAATAATATACTTTAACACTATGGCCAACTCCTACAGGGGTTACTGTAATTATTAACTTTCAATCATTAGTACTGTAGGCCTACTGTAATAGCTTCCATTCATTAGTTACATGTCACGTACTGTACTGTACCTTATGTGAATTCGGTTGATTAAATTATTAAGTGGTGCGGGTAGGTAGGATGGATGACCGTGGGAAGGGAAATTTCCCAATTTATAATACATAATTGCTAGTGGGTCAGTAACTTTTACTACTCTGGGGTCCTAGACTACTATAATATGCTCCACTGGGACTTGTTTGTATAATTCTATCATTAACATCTATGATTTCATTTTACGAGACACCAATGTGTAACCAACTACTAGCTACTAAATTATGTGCTATCATACTTTGACTGGTTCTTAGGTCACCTAATCCATAAATTGCTTTTTAAGTGCAGCACAAGTGAATCACCAGGACCACTTAATAATACTCCTGACATTTCAAACTAAATAACCCTTACAAATTAGTTTCCAACTATCAAGCCACCGCAAAATGCTTTAAAATATAAACTACAATTACAGTCATCCATGTTAAGTCCAATCCGCCATAAAAACCACAACATATTTTCTTTACACTATTTTAGTTTGTTATAAAAAAAATATTTTTTTAGAGAAAACTCCAGTTCAGCTAAATAATAAGTAAATTGAAGTTGAAATCAACAAAACAAAAAAAAAATAGAATTATGGTCATCCATATCAAGACTCTTCTACCATAAAAACCACAACATATTTTATTTATTTATTTTATTTTAATTTTATTTTTTTATATACAAAAATTCTTTTAGAGAAAACTACAGTTTCAACTAAATAAGAATAATATATTGAAGAAGTTGAAATCAGCCAAAAAAAAAATATGCAAAAACGAGATTATGAACAAGAAAGACATAGTAAAAATTAAATTTTAAAAAAAAAAACTTAAAAAATAATTTGTTATTGAATACAGTTATTATAATAGTAAAATTAATAATGTATAGTACAGTAGTACTACAGAAGAATTGCTTTTAGTTACAATACAGCAGCTACTATATTTAAAATCTATATAAAAATATATATTTTTTAATTAATCCTAAATACAGTTACTGTAACATGGATTTGAGTATATACCTTTTTATAATTTCCATTATTAAAAATTCCAAACATGAAAGGAAGGGGATTAGAATTTAAGCCAATGAATGACCTGTTTTCCTGTCACATGCCTCGTCTAAAGCTATCAATGAGATAGTAGATTAATTAAACTCACCACAACAACAGCTGAGAATGCATCACTGACTTTGTCAGATTTGTTTTCGTTGTCCATTAAGTAAGCATCACCTCCAGTTCTTGAGAACACTGAAAATTTACTTTAAAAATAGAGCGGAAGACTAGTTAACATCAGTTATTCGGATTACCGTATTTATTCAAATAAAATCCCTGGGACGTTATTGTTCACAAGGCTTGTTAGCGGGGGTTTATTCGAGGGAGGCGTTTATTCGGGGGAGGTTTTTTTAGTGTAATGTCATCTATAATCAAATAAATACCTGCTAAAATACAACACATTTAATATCGAGAAGTGATAAAATCAAAGAATATATATTTTCCCTGTTACAGTAATATTGTCCATGTGGTAGGGCGCCGCCATAAGTGTGGATGTATCTGGGATGTATACAACTTTTTGTGACGGTTTCACTAATCAAAGGCTGGACCACCGGTAGTATTTTCATGATAAAAAATGTTATCAACTACATACCAACATCATGTTAAATACTATTTGGATATTTAATTGTTCGTTTTATGCAATTTATTTAGTAAAAACTGCCATATAAACAGTTTGCTTTATCAACCGGGCGCTCGATAGCGTGACCGGGCGTGTTGGTGTTTACGCGTTTTCACGAAAGATAGTTTAATAATATTCCTATATTTAACTTGTTTCTGGTAAAACAAATAAATGTTAATGACATTTAACATTTTGTCCTATTAATAACATGTATTTTATACTAATTTATATCATAAAAACAATACTTAATTTACTGGGGCGTAGAGTAGTACACGGCAATGGTAAAGAATAGGCCGTGTGAGTAACAATTCGTTGATTTTTGGTGTTGCTGTGTTAGGCCTTTTTTGTGAACTAACTTAGCATGATAGTAAATAATTGTTTGTAAAAGTGAATGTACACTAGTTTGTTAATTAATGTATTATAAAATAGTTTACAATTTCAAAAACTATTATCATAATTCTATTTAATGTGACATGTATAATTATTAATATCTATTAAATCAAGTCTTATTTAGTATTTATACATCCGGCCTAATGAGGGCGGGCATCACTCACTGGAGCTCTCTGTTACAAATTTCTCATGCAAAAATCGCGGAATACTCATTCTTGTGATATATATTCTTTGATAAAATACAGTAAAAATTGCTGGGTACTACAAATATATATACAAATATTGTGTAAGCATGCATGTGGTGGAGCTAGACGTTTATCCGAGGGGGGTGGGAGGTCGTTCTATGGAAGGACAATATATCTCTAATGACATGATCATGTAATAGAAAGTGCCATCATTTAATTAACACTTGCATTGTGTGTTATCTAATAATAATTCCATTGACATTTGTTGGCTAGTACTTGAACCAAAAGAAAAATTCAATTATTTTTTATATAATTTAGAATATGGCTGTGATAGCAAATAGTGAACAATCAGTAATTATTTTACCAACCATCAAAAATGTATTTTGTGTAAAAGTGTTCGATAGTTTTAACCTTTTAATACTAGTACTACAATAACACATACTTGGTTAAACTTTTAATTTTTCTGACTGATCCAGATCTCATAACACTGCTTGTTCTGCGTAGTGTTCCTCGTTTCGGATTGGACAATCCAAAGTTTCCTTGGCCTCGCATTTTTACAGGAGTCTGTGTAAATAAAGTCACGATTTTAGATTCTAATCAAAACAATGTACAATCTGATACTGGTGTTTATTAGTGATCACATTTCATAGTCTTGCTGAATTTTTCAGATCATTTGCCTATTAATTAAGACATTGATTTGGGAAGCCAGTTCGGTATTCAATGAAAATATATATTTTACCTAAACTAACTAAATATAGAACATGACATGAAAATAAACATCAAAGTTACTAACAAACAAACAAAAGGTGAACAAGAATATTTATATAAAAAAAAATATTTTTCAAAATGATTACATAATATAAAACAAAACAAATTACATTATTAAAAGTAATGGTTGAAGAATAATTGTACTATCATTATTATCATTATTATTATTGTATTATTAAAAATGGTTTAAAAAAGAAAACAAATTATGGAAACCATCATAAGAAAAACAATAAGAAAAGTCAAACGAAATTGATAATGATATTGAATCTCATGTTATATATATTGAACGTATATTATGAATATTGAATAAATGACCTTTCAATAAAATAAAACTTTCAACAAAAATGCCTGGAGCATTTCAAAATCTAATTTTTCAAATTTTGTTTATAGCATTTTTAAAATAACTCAATTACAAAAATTAACAAAAAAACTCACTGGTTTCGGTTTAGATGAATTTGAATTCACATTAACATTCTGATAAATCTGACTGTCTTGATCGTCCCAATCGTCTGACCAATTATCTTCCTCGTCATCATCAACATCCTCCTCCTCTTCGGAGGAATTGTTGTTGACATCCGCATTACCGTTAGAGGATAACGCATGCTGGTAAACGTGTTGCAGGTTATCTGGAATCTCGCAGTAGTCGCGTCTGGCTAGCGTTATTGCTCCGTCAGGTCGCTCTAAAAATAAAAGAAAACACTAAATATTTAAAAAAAAAAAAAAAAAGACGAGCATTTCAACTTCTACGATAACATTTATTGATAATGAGTGTAAATTAAAAAACTATGCATATAATATTTTGATAATGTTTTTTTCCCATTAAATACAGTTAAATAGAACAGACAGTCGTTAATGAATGAGATTGTTTTCTTTTCATAGTAAACTGTATTTTATATAGTGTCTAGTATAGAACAATCCACTTTCCTCAACATATCATGGGTTTTGTTATTAGGGTGGGTAGCTTTATAATCAGTGAGTCACTGACTGTTATCTATTGTACACAGACAAAGGCAAGTTAACACCCAGAAACATATACAAATCAATAATCATTAACTAAATACCTTCCATAATAAAGTGAAACCATACTATTGTATTGTGTATAACAATAAAATGCAGTGAGACTTTATATTTTAATAATGGATATAACATGGCTACCTCCCTCCCATGTCTCTCGATAATCGCGCGGAAAATCTTGACATTTTGAGTGATCTCCAATCTCCTGAACACTAAGAAACATGTAGTGTACCATTTACTATTAAAGTTAGTAGGCCAAAAATATGTGGGCAAAAACATTGTATGTATACATAATAAAGAGAAAATATTAAAGAAAAAAATTATAATGTTCATTATCTTGGTTTCAAAGCACTGGGGATGATTGAGAGGCCATGTGAAAATATTCTGCAGTTACTGCAGTACTGTATACATTTCGTTTACTCTTTAATCTGTTTGAAACTATTCAGCAAGATTTTAGGGTAATCATACCGTTTATTGCAAACAAAACCATAATGCAGTAAAAAAAGTTGTTACTGCAGTAACTGCAGTAGAATATTCATTTATACATGATCACTTTCTTAATGTGAATTGTAAATTAACAATCTTTACCTTGTATACAGCCAAAGCCATATAAACACTCTATGACATCTTCTTTGTTAACATCACTATAAGCCAAATATGAAACAGATCTTGGCTCTAACTCACTAAGTCGTTTGAAAAAATCATCGCTTTTCTTTAAAAGTTCTCTAAACATTGCTTCGTTTCCAATATTTCTTGAAACAAGAGCCGTTTCCATCGCGGCAATTTGTTCAGATATGTAGGTAATTTCACGCTGATGTCTTTTGCGTTCTTTTTCAAATTCCGAAAATTTCCTACTTTCCACAGTTTCAAGTTCTTTAAAAACGAGGCTTTTACGTTGCATAACCTCGTTGATCATTGCATCAAAAGATTTCTCAATTTGTTTTTTAATTTCTGAGTTTTTCTTTCGTAATTGTTCACGATAGTACGTATTGTCTTTCACATGGCTCATTTTATCTCGTAAAAGATGCATATTTTCAGCTAAGCTATTTCTGAGTTCGCTGGTCTTTGAATCCACGGCGCTATCCATCTTATGAGCGTCGAGTAGCCGCATAATTGTGATGTTATGCGGGAAAGCGGTAACTCCGGAGTGAGTTAACTGATGCCAGACTCGACATTCCGGACATTCTACCACATCGTCCATCTTTTTCGCAATGTTTTTCAGACATAGTATACAGTATGTGTGTTGGCAGGGCAAGAGCTTTGGAAGTCTGTCACAACCGTTAAAAAGTTGTAGACATATTGGACATTCTAATAACTTAGTAACACTTTCTGCCATCTTTACAGAATCACATAACCTATAGTAGGCCTAGAAGGAAAATTAATTTTAAAAGATAAATACAATCCTTTAATATTGATATATAATATATATATATATAATATTGGACATTCTTTTTTATCTAACATAACACTCGCCTTACTAACCAATGAAAAACCTCTATTCTGGGGATTTAAATTAAATTATTAATGACAGCTCTGGGAAAATGTGTTATTAAATCAATTCCATAGTAGGCCTATTGGATTTCTGGCAATGCTGAAGCCAGACAAGAAAAGGTATGAGTACCTAAAAACCAGGTCATTTAAATCACATACGACAGACTACAGAGACATTTTTTGAGCCAGAGAGGGGTGTCACTGTCAGTCTTACTATCACCTGCCTTCCGCCAACCAAAATCTTTACCTGTAGGCAGGCACTTATCGCATCAAATGCAGAAACTATCTAGCTATTTTCTGACCGTTACTTTACAACAACACAACGTTTAATTACTTGTCTAAGAACCATTGTTCCGTACTTACATAAAATTACGTGAAAACACCAATTAACTACTCGACATTTGTCAAACTTTCGTCTTGCTTGCACTGCTCTTCCAACTATACATTTTTTGTTTGTTTTGTTTTCCACATTTGCAAACTGGTAGTAAGCTAAGCGCCCTCTATAGTTAGCAAGTAAGTAACCTCAATGGTAATTTGTTTGGAAACTTTGTACAAGTGTTACAAAGCAGCCCAAGATATCAGAAAAGTATGAGCATCTGTAATTTTTCGTATAATATAGTTTACTGCATTCAAATGGTTATTATTATATATGTATTCCAAAGAAATTAGTTTTTTTAAATGTTATGAATTGAATGTTATATCACGGGCATTTCACATCGAAAGTGTCAGGTCGTCGTTCGGTTTTTTTCGGAATGCAACAGAACAGGAATTTTATTTACATAAATAATTCAATATTGGGCCGGAATTAATACTTGATTAAGCAGAAACAGTGCCACCATTCTAAGGGTTAAGTGTAGGTAAATAAATAAAAACAATTTAACACAAGTTGACCAAATGTTTTGTCTGTGAGAGTTCATCTTTCATGTATCGTTCCACAGGTAAGAACCTTTTTATTTTAGCCTATACTTTATACAGTATTTACGACTATTTACAAATTGCATGATTTTAATGTTTAGTAGGCCTAGTTAGGCCTAACTAATACGCTACGAGATTAAACATCTCTAATTGATCGTTCCGCAGGTAAGAACATTTTTATTTTTGCCTATAGGCTACTTACAATATATTACCATAGATCTTTCTCCATGATATTATTACGAGTATATTTACAAGCAAAATTGCATGATTGTAATTTTTAGTAGTTTAGGCCTAACTATTAGTAATTATACGCAATAAGCTATTTCACGTAGGTAATCATCTCTCATTGATCGTTCCGCAGGGCCATTGATCACCGGTACACAAAAAAATATAGCCCATAGGCTTACCTACAGTACATCGGTCCTGTTTTGTTGTTAACGTTCACACGTCGATTGGATAGAAGAGTAAAAGCATAAAATGGCAAGCCTATCACTACCAGATAACGACCCTGTAAGAACTTTTGTTAAAAATCTTACGGAATGTCGAATGTGCTTTGGAGAAATGGAACAGCCTAAATTTCTTCAGTGTGGACATTCGTTTTGCCTGTCATGTCTACATCAGCAATATGAAGCAGCAAATGAACAGAACGAATGGAACCAAGTTGTTTCTAATACTATTCTGTGTGCTATGTGCAGAACACCAACATCAATTCCTGCTGGCCTAGGTGCACTCCCTGTCTCTTTTGTGATTGAAAATGCAAAGGAACATTTGAAATCTGCCGAAAATCTTGCTGAAGTTAAAAAATGCAGAAACGAATTATTAAAAAAAGAGAACAATGAATTAAGGGAAGAACATAACAGTATTCTGATATCATATCAAATACAGCTTGAACATGTACAATCGCAACTTGTACAAGATCAAATGAAAATAGAGAATTTGGAGGCCGAGAATGAAAGATTAAAAATAGAAAATAGCAAAACTATTTTACCAAAACAATTATGGTGGCTAAACTTAAAAAGAATGATAAACACAGGTCTAAATAATGAAATTAAAATGATGGCCATGGTAATAATTAAATCTTTTATTTTAGTCATTTTAATATACAAGTTTTTCTTTGTTTTTAAATGGGCGGTTATAATTTGTATTATTACTCTTACTAGTTTTTCTATTGATTCGTTATTCAACTTTTCTAAGACCATACACACTGAATTGTTAATGAAATTAGTAACTGTTTTCCTGCAAATCTTAAACCTGGCTTGGCATGGACGACAGGCCCGTAATCGGCAAGTTTAGGAAGTTGAACAACCATGCCGTTTCAAAAGCAGGCTCCTCCCATCGGCACAAATATATTTAGCTGATCAACGTAATGGTACTGATAATACTGAATATTAATCTTTATATCGTTTTAGCTCTGTAATATAAATTTTCTCTGTATACATATTTGTTTTATCATTTCAACACAATATCAACATATTTTCTATAATCTTTTAACCTCAGACTATGTAATATACTTAAATATTCATTGATAGATAGATAGATAGATAGACAGATATAACCTTTATCATATTGCTTATCATTGCAATAAAAGTTGGTTGCCCCCACAAAAGAGGAAAAAGTAGATTGTATAATTTGCATAATACATGTAAATTGTTTTCTTTTTAAACTGTTTTAAAATAGTTATTAAGTAATGCACTATCAATGTTGATATGGCCTATATGCTTAATGCATAATTCCCTACGATCCAAATTCGTAGCACTGAATAATCATGTATGTATCTGACGCCTATAAAACAATTGAATACAAAATATGTTTAAATTTAAAATCATGGACCTCGTGTCATTAAAGTGTTAAAATGTGAATCTGAAATGAACAAGTGTAATATATTTTGTTTTAAGGCTGTGCCGAAGTTAAGCTCATTGTTAATATAATTAATAAAATATTGTAATCAATTCGTGTGGTAGGCCTATACCGTCGATTTCCAGTTTAAATTGCTCTTTGTTGGTATACTCACTATTGTATACTACATTTATATCTAAAACAAAAAAACTCCTCCACCTTAAGCTGTTTATCCACAACGATATTTTTCTAGGGGCTTCATTGAGGCTAACCAGAGGAAAAATTATTTCTGTACAATAATTTGGGCCAGATTCAAATTAGTAAAAGATAGACACAGCCACAGCATTTCCATGACTGGCAATTCCCAAAGCTTTTGAGGTCAACTATAAAGAAAATGTTTTTTATAAATATTTTGATATAATTATTTCAATATTACCATATCAATATTTGAGCTAACGATAACTTAGAACACGATTAGTAAGCGTATTACAAATAATTACGCAGTTGCATGAATAGATAATTAAATGATTATATATTAATTAAACATTACGAAATATTGAACTTTGGACATCATTGACAGAAATCATTCAATTATTTAGATGAAATCATATAAACGTTACAATAATAATGTCCGAATCTTTTGTATCATGTAGTTATAAAAATATACGGTGGGTCATACAAATTTTATTTATAAAGGTTTTGTTATAAGGTACGGTAATGTACATAAATTTGATTAACAAAGTGTTTTAACTAAAAGTGATACATGCTCGCTGCTTTAACCAAGTTAAGGAAAATTCGTCTTCACGAATGTTACAAAGCTCGAACTTGAAAAAGATCTACAATTAAAATTGTACAATAGAAGGAAAAAGAGAAGGTAGAAAATAATAAAGTGTATTTATTTTGTTTTGTTTTAAAATGAGCGACATACTGTAATACTAAATAGTTTCATAATTTGGTGCTGAGGGCGTAGTTCACTCATTTTTATTGACTTATTTGTATGCAAATAAACCACTATCGCAAACATATGGATTGCAATTAATTGTATGGTTGTTATTTGTTTATTACTCTGAACTTGGGTGGTGTACATCAGGTAAGTTGTGCATTATTATAACGTCGATTACAGAAACAGAAAAATAGCAGAACAGAATGAAATACTGACGTAATAATAATGTCATAATGCCATGTTGAGGGAATAATGCATCACTGCATTTGTATGCAGATAAACCATGCACGTAGACCATACTTTAGATTACAACAGTACATGGTTATTTGTTTATCCTTAAGTGAACTTGGATGGTGTACATCGGGTAAATTATAACGTCGATTACAGAAACAGAAAAATGGCAAGGCAAAAAGACAACGACCCTGTAAGGACATTTGTGGAAAACCTTACTGAATGTTCTATGTGCTTTGAAGAAATGGAACAACCTAAATTTCTCCAGTGTGGACATTCTTTTTGTCTAAAATGCATACGTAAGCAATGTGAGGCAACAAACCAACGGAACCGTGTTTCTACTAATATTGTATGTGCTTTGTGTAGAAAGTCCACCACAATTCCTAGAACAGGCCTAGGGACACTTCCCTCGTCATTTGTGATCGAAGATGCAAAGGGATGCTTGAAAATTGCTGAGGATTTGGGTTTAACTAAGGTTAGGCTCCCTATCTGCGAGAAATCTAATCATCAGAAAGATTTAAACCTATGGTGTGAAACATGCATGGAACTTATTTGTATTATCTGTTGTGATCAGAAATTACATCACATGCATACCCTACATCACGTGACTTTCACTGAAGCGTTCCAGAAATACCGTGACCAAAAATATAGATATGGAAAGAAAATAGCAGAAATGGAAAAAGCTTATACTAATTTGGAGTTGGCACAATCTCAGTGTCAAAAGAAATCGGAATCGTTGGTCAGTGAGATTGACAGTTTAAAAAAGGAAAAAAAGAAAATAGTAAAACGTGAAAAGACGGAACAAAAAAAGCATAAGAACGTTATTAAAAAACATCTAACAGAAACTAGTTCATTGATTGATGAGATTAAGAGTATAGAATTAGAAAGAGATGGAATTGCGGAACGTGCAGAGAGAGATAGAGAATCAAGTAAAAAAGCGCTTAAGGAAAAACAGGACTTACAACATAGATTCGAAATTAAAATTGAATCATTAGTTGATAGGATTGAGAGTATAGAATTAGAAAAAGATGAAATTGCAGAACGTTCACAGGAGAGAGAAGCACAGATTACGTCGATTTATCAAAAAGGGATTGAAAAGGTACAATCTGACCAGCAAGAGTTGCAAGATAGATTGGAAATTGAAATTGAATTATTAGTTGATAGGAACAAGAGTATAGAACTAGAAAAAAGCAAAATTGCAGAAAGTTCACAGGAGAGAGAAGCACAGATTACGTTGATTTATCTAAAAGGGATTGAAAAGTTACAATATGAAAAGCAAGAGTTGCAACATAAATTCGAAATTGAAACTGAATCATTAGTTGATAGGACTAAAAGTATAGAACTAGAAAAAGGCAAAATTGCAAAACGTTCACAACAGAGAGAAGCACAGATTACGTCGAATTATCAAAAAGGGATTGAAAAGGTACAATCTGACAAGCAAGAGTTGCAAGATAAATTTCAAAATAGAATTAAATCATTGGTTTATGAGAATGAAAGCTTACAAACAGAGAAAAATAAAATTATAGAACGTGCTAATAGACGATATAAAATGATAACGAGAGAATTCCATGAGGAGCGACGTACCCGAGTGGTATTGTACCAGAAGGAGCGAAAAAGTTTAGAACTGGAAAACCGGGAAAGCATGGAACGTGAAAGAATATTGAAAAGAGATCAACGTGTCTTGTTATTCATCTTATCTATTATTATTGCTAGTATTGTTTATTATTGTATTGTTTAAAGGTTTGCATGGCGAATAAACACTATTAAAGTTAGTGAGATATTTTCAACGATACTTTATTTTCTTTTTTCTTAATATTATTCAAACTTACTAGTTTTGAGCCGTAAAAAATGGCAGGTTATAGTAAGTATCCATTCAAATCCGTTTTTTCAGGTCTAACCAGAAATCCGCAATACAATACTAGCATGATTACGTCATATAAAGAAAAAGTCCCTTATTTCAGTTAAATATACATACAGTTAAAAGTGATTTGATAATGTATAGGCTACGATTTATTCCTTAATCTGTTTAATGACATTAATGGATTTTCACCAGAAAATGTTAATGTCTTCTTTCCGCTCTCCACCACCACTCTACCATTTCATTTTTGAGAGAAAACTTGTGACAAAACAACGAAAGAAGCATAATTTATTTATGAATATTATGAAATAAACTTTCGACCAACCACATAAACATAATTTATAAAGTATGGACATAACAACACACTATTACATATCCAAGTTTATTCAGTGATTACGCCATTAACAACAAAACACCGTTCAGCATTTGACATATGGGACATTTTGTAAATAACTTTGTCATTAAATTAAAGCGTGTTTAATGCCTAATATTAATATGCCTGTTACGATTTTACATTTTAAAAAGCAGCTGTGCAAAATCAGTTTTCATATTATATGATATCGTGGTTTAATACGTTTACTTATTATTAATTAATTACCAAACATATTTACAGGGATTAAACAATCGCCGCTGTTGCCCATGCGTAATACAGTAATAATAATTTATTGAACGTACGCTTTTAAATCAGCGGCACACTTATAAAGGAACGTTCACTCAAACTAGTTACAAAGAAAAGAAAAATTATAAAAGTACAACATTTAACCTAGGCCTACTGTTACAAAACACCTACATACATTACAATGCTACAAGTATAAATAAGATAACTCAGTACTATTAACAACATACATGGACATGAAATATCAAATATAAGAACCAAAGTGGTAATAATAACAAATATTATATACTTACAAGTAAATAGTTCACACACGCACTAGAGTTAAACGTGTATAGAAGGGATTTAAGGTAATCCTATTTCAGAGTTAAAACTGATTTCCGATGTGACGTCATACCACACACGTATGAATATGACTTATTTAACTCCGAATAGTGAAAAAATCGGCTAAACATAGATGCTCGAAACATTAAATTCATGTTAATACGTAACTTGCTTGCTTGTCTCCTGGATATCAAGCCCAAGAAAACTAAGATAAGTAGGCCTAAGCACTGCAATTTTAATAGTGCCGAATTCAAACACCGCACTGACAAGTCTATATTATTATATTAACTACAACATTGTTTGTAGGCTATTTTTAGAAATGCCCCACGACAACATGTAGGCCTACTGCTTTAAATAATCTTATATATTAAATGAATACATTTAACGTGTTTATCAATATTACTGTGTGATATATATAAATCTAAAACAAAGTAATATACTTGACGATACATACAGTATAAAGTAGAAAACAGATTAAGGGAACACATTCGGGACTAAACTACCTTATTTCACACCTTGCACACACGGTCCGGCGAAACGAACGTCAAGGTTTCGTTTCACAATCGATATGCGCGTAGCCGCGTGAAAACGTTCGATTCGCCGGACCGGAACCGTGTCAGAAAATGTGTAAAAGACCATTTATAGAGGAGGGTGGTTCTACTGTACTAACAATAATTTACAATGTCATAAAACTGATGAGATTTCTTCAGATAATAATCAACATCTGATGATACACTCATATTTGCCACATTATACTTCGAGAAGAGAACACACCGATTGTTTTTACGATGAACAGTAAGTGCGTTGCAACAGGTTTGTTCCAAACACTTCCAAGCGCAGAACACCTTTGACGATTTGTCGCTGTTGTATATTTCAGTTCCTGTAAAACCGGTCGGCGGTTTCAGCTTCATGAATGCTGCGTTTGAATCGTACTTCCATTCTAATACAAAACATACAGTACATTGAAGACATTTAAATATATTTGTAGCCTATATAGTAATTGTAGTGTTCTCATATAATTTAATCGCGTACGGTGCGACGCGACGCGACGGTGAATTTTTGAAAAAAAAAATAAAAAAAATAAATAAATAAATTTAAAAAAACAAAAAAACTCGCCCTATGAAAAGTCAGTACTGTAGATGTATTATACATCAAATACAATATAATACCTACGATTTAGAACACACCAGATATACAACACTAATATATCCCATAGGCCTATCCGAATACAGTACTACTCTGTTTATTTATTTATTTATTTATTATTTTTTTAACTCATGGTTTTTTCTACATCTTTATTACCTTTTGTAATGTATGTATAATGTTTGAAATGGGGGTCAGCCTTAAAGTTCTTTAACTTATTTGACCTCCATCCACACTCACCATCCACACATGTTTCTGTTAATCTAATTTATAATTAATCTATGTTTTATTAGAATGCACAGCTGTATTATTTGATGTGATGGAAAATTTAATAAAACAAACAAACAAACAATGTATTGATACGATTTCTTGTGAGATAAATTGTCTAAAGGTCCGCAATCTGTTACTTCATAATGTATCGCCAAAATGTATGCCAATGGTTATGCCATTATATTGTATAATGCAGGTTTAGTAATGGTAAGATATACTAGAACTAATAACATTAACAATCCTTACTTTGAAACGGCATATCTCTTGCTGCCTTCATTTCTGATTCGTTCAGTGCTCTTTCATATACTTGTAACATTGCTAGTTTGCCAACAAAATTTCCACCTCGATTTCCAATTCGCAATTCCTTTAAGTATAGGCGTAGGCTGTTAAATGTCGTGGAATTTACACTGACGATTTCACCATCACTCCATAGCGTGATTTCCCTGCTACTACCATCAAATGTAACGGCAACAAATGTCCATTTGAATGGAGAAAGAATATGACCTTTAACTAATACGTTGGTTCCATGCATAAACTGAACTCTTGAATTACAAGAATGGCCTATTGTCTCCGTCAAGTTAAACGCAATACGAGGTAACGTGTCGTGCTGTACTGTGCTTAAAAACCAATCACTAGATGACGTATGTGGATATACGTACATAGCAAGCGTAAACGCTCTTAAGTTAACAACTCCCTCAGGTTTAAACGAGATGTCTTGAAAAACAGGGGTCATATTTTTTAATTCAAAGTCACAATGGTTTATGGTTGATGACAAATACGTGCTTATTGCATTATCAGAAAACCAATGTTTCAAACAGTCCAAATCCAGTTTGAAAATCGTACCACCCAAATCTTTAACTGCAACCGGATCTGCAAGGCAACAATAGTCAAAATGACGCTTCTTTTATATAGACCTACTACGGTATATACAATCTATGACCGAGTATAGTCCCGTTGGGGCCTTTGCACGAAATTCGGTGAAAATTAGCGGTGCGATTATGCTAAAATATAATACCAATGTCGTGTGTGTGTGTGTGTGTGAACTTAGCCTAGGAATGGACGTAGACTCGACCAGACTCGACTCATTTTTACCCTTTGAAAAAACCCCAAAATAACAAGTTTACCTCTCTTTGGTTCATATTCACTGTAGACACGGATCTGACAAAGGCTGCGTCTCTTTCTATCGTTTCTTAATATAACGTACCGACCAAATACTTTCTTAGTACATTTTAGATCTATCACCACGCTCGCTGATATTTGAGTGTTTGAAATTGGATGTTCTGTACAGTTCTGTTCAACCTCTTTTGAATCTTGAGAAGCAATGGTTACTCTACAGCCTTCCAAATTCCTTCCGTAATAGTCTAAAAAAGCCCAAACGCATATGTTATACAAAATAATGAATGTTTATGAGTGCAATGGTACAAATAATTTCATTCCGTGAAAGATTAAATTATATTTTCATGAGGGGAATTGTTTTACACTTATATCCATGTAAATAGTTATAATATTACTTAATATAAGATAAATGTCATACTTTCTCCGACTTTATTAATAATAGTCACTCTCGTTACAAGGTAGTCTTTTCCCAAATCTATTTCAACCAATTTGTCTTCAGTATCATCTAAAATAAAAGAGTATAAAAACAAAAGATCGTATAAAAAAACCTGCCAGTCTAGTCTAAAGCTTGGTTCACACTATAATCAGAGAGCAACCAATGACAAGCGACAGGTCAAATAACCATCGCTTGTGATTGGCCAAATCACTTATTGCGCTGACGTCCAATTGAGTTGCGTATCTAAATTAGATTAGTTCTTATCAACATTGAAATACAGTTTTTAAAATTAGTTCAAATAACTTTTTGCTTCATAATATAAAAAAAACCATGTTCGAAATTTGTACATTTTTTAGGTCACACAATGGTGATTTAATTAGGCCTATTTAACAAAACTTTAAAATTTATGTTAGTAGTTTTTTCTTCTTGGTAAACCATGACAATTTTGCAACGTTTCGGCAGCACCAGTAGACACGCGAATGACGTGTTGCTTGTTTGTCATCACTTTTTTATATGTGGTTTAACAAAAGGAAAAAAAAAGCCTACTAACGTATATAATTTGAAACTAAATGAATTTTTTCGATAATACTTTTAATTGTACGGATTGTCAGTATGTGAATCTTTTCATATTCTATTTATAGTAAATCATACAAATCAAACGTCGAACCTGTTACAAAACAATCCGCCATACTGTCGTTTCCGTTTGTAAGTCTACCAGGATTAACACCAGACCTAGCAGTAACCAACTTCTGGTATGACAATAAAGCTGAAACCAATTGAATTTTTGCTAAAATAATTCATTTTCGTACAAATAAGTGATTCAACCAAGAAGGTTTTTGCGTGATCTTAAAGCCAACATAAATAGAAACGTAACAAGGCTATACATTCTGCAGTCGCGTGCTCAAGTTAGTGTTTACCGACCACCCGACCGACCATTCGACCGACATAGTGAGCTGTAGAGTCGCGTTGCACGCACGCGACTAAAAAAAACTGAACAGGCCTATAATATATTTCATGTAAATAATTTTTCTTTAAATGTTCGTATTAAAGAAGCGAGAACCCCTCCGCAATCTTGTTCACATTTGAAGAATTATGTTATCAACACGTAATGCCGTTAATGCATGTGTGTAAACGAAATTATGACCTTCAGAGTAATTATTCTGATACAAATACTGAAATAAAAATAGTGATAAAATAAACTTACCAGAGTGGGCATAAAATAAGTTGGATAGGACACCACAGCAAAGAAACAAGAAACACATCATGATGATGCTGAGAGAGTTTAACCATAATGAAGGAAAAAACGTGATGGAGAGTCTTTAAAGTTATACATCTAAGCCTACATCAATATTCATACCATACTTGGCCGTGTGCGTAAATGTCTTTCATCTAAAATAGAGATAAAATTTAAATTTTAAATTGATGGATTACGGTATTATTCCAAGAAAATAGTGCATTCAAGGGTTGGTACGGTAGCTAAAGCGCCTTTCTTGAATGCCCGGGAAAAGTCTAAATATTCATATATGTGTTTTTCAATATCATTTTATTTTGATCGTGTGCTTGTATAATAATTAAAGATTAATGATTTTCCATTATTTTCAATAATATTTACATATAAAAAGGCTATAAAACCATGTTGTTGTTATTATAATAATAGAATGTGAAAACAATTTTAACTGGATAATAAACAATGGTATTGTGTATAAACGTGGGTGCGATTTACATTAATCATTGTAGAAGAAATTCTAAATATATTAAATATATACTGAATATTAATAAAATATAACTTGTTGTTTTGCAATATTGTTTTGCGAATTGTTTGTTTACACACCTAAAAATCTTAACAAAATTGTCCCTAACGAAACTTGTGGCAGGATACTTAAGAATGCTAAGAAGCAAAGTGAAATATATCAAAAGTAACTTGCAGGCTGCATAATAAAAATATTGATACATTATTTTTTCTTCTTTTTTTGATACATTATTATTATAAAAATTGTTGTAGAACTGACGCACCTATATGCAAAAGCGAATGTCGATCAAAACTACTTTTAAGTAGTTTTAAGTAGTAGGCCTAGTATTAAAATAGAAGATATACATAAGGTGCTCAACTGAATAACAAAATAGATAAATAACATTTTATAACATGATTGAATAGTCTAGTTTATCTGTTGTTGCTAATGTTGTTGGTTGCTAATGTTGTTGGTTGCTAATTTTGTTGGTTGGTGATGTTGTTGGTTGGTGATGTTGTTGGTTAGTCATGATGTTGTTGGTTAGTCATGATGTTGTTGGTTAGTCATGATGTTGTTGGTTAGTGATGTTGTTGGTTGGTGATGTTGTTGGTTGGTAATGTTGTTGGTTGGTCGGCGTTACTCTTTATTTTAGTAGTAGAAATTATGGCGTGTAATATAAGAAAAGATAAATGTTATAAAGGAATATCTTTACCTAACAATGATAATGGTGAGGAAGTTCGCATTGCGCATCTGGCAGATGACACTGTACTCTTTGTGGGAAATGAAAAAAGTATTGAGATTGGTTTAAACATTGTTAATAAGTTTGGTAAAGTGTCTGGTATGACTTTAAATTTAAAAAAAACCAACGCTATATGGATTGGCAAAAATATAAACAAAATTGAAAAACCATGCAGTCTAAATTGGGTTAATGAACCAATTAAGATTTTGGGTATTTATGTGGGATATAATGAGAACAAATGCAGTGAATTAAATTGGGATAGTAAGGTGGCAAACTTAGAAATGCTACTCAATAGATGGAAAGGAAGAAACCTAACCTTTTTTGGCAAAGTTACCATTTTAAAAAGTTTAGCTTTGTCTAAACTAACATACAATGCATGTATAATTGATGTACCAGATGATGTTATTTTTAAAATAAATAAATTGATATATAACTTTTTATGGAATGGAAAAACAGAAAAAATAAAAAGAAAAACTTTAATCGGTAAAATGATTAAAGGGGGCATAGGTATGCCTGATTTCGCATTACACATAAACTCTCTGAAAATGATATGGGCAAGAAAATTACTGTGTAGAATACACGTAAGATGGAAAATCTTACCACTATACTATTTTAACAAATTTGGAACCGAACAACTAATTTTAAGTATGTCAAATATCAATTTTCAAAATAACATGGGCTTAGATAATATACCATATTTTTATTATAATGTTCTAAAGTGTTGTGTTGAATTTAATAATATGAATAATGAAGGTACAATTAACGAATATGAAGAAGTGATAAAGCAAAACTTATGGGGTAATAATGATATTAAATATAGAAACAAACCACTATTCTTTAAGAACTGGATAGATGCAGGTTTTAATCAAATTGGAGATATAATTATTTTCAATCGTCTAATGAAACCTATAGAAATAATTAAACAATTACGTATTAAGAAAAACTGGATAGCTGAATATGTTTCTTTAACCAGAGCTATTCCAAAGGAGTGGTTAAGTATAATTAAACATAATATGCCAAATATGAACCAATATATGAATGTGAATCTGGAATACAATATCAACAATATAATTAAGATGACAACAAAAGATGTTTATTCTAACTTTGTTAATAATGTTTTTATTCCCCCGAAAAGCATACTTAAATGGAATAACATATTTAATGAAGATATCAAGTGGTGTGATGTCTGGAAAAGAAAAGTGAAAAACGAAAAAATTTAGAAATTTGCTCAATTGAATTACAAATTACTAAATAGAATTTTACCTACAAATCTAAAACTGTATAACTGGAAACTGAAAAATAATAACATATGTAACAATTGTGGAGTCATTGAAGACGAAAAACATATGTTTTATTATTGTAGACGTAATCAAATACTGTGGGAAAAAATTGACAATATATTTAAAAAGCTAGATAACAGCAGTAGCTCGTTCAAAGAACTCCTGTTAGGAAGTAAATGTCAATTAAAAAATCAATTGTATTCAATAGCTGTGTACGTCATATACATAATTAAAATTAAAACTGAACTTAAAAAACCTGTATGCCAGAATCCCTGGATTCAGTTTAAATATATTTTAAAAGATATGAATACACTAGGCATGTTGTAACTTATAAGTGGCATCCATTTTTGTATTTTAAGATGTACAGTTTTTGTATGCATATAATCAAACCACTATATGTATAAAGGTTAAAAGAGTAAAAATCTGAAAATAACGAAAAAAGTAGAAAACGGAAATTTAATGTATGAAAATGAAATGTGAACGAAATATGTATGAAAGAATGAATAAAGGTGGTGGTTAACCATAAAAAAGAAAACAAAAATGTTGTTGGTTGGTGATGCTGTTGGTTGGTAATTTTGCTGGTTGGTGAGGTTGTTGGTTAGTGATGTTGTTGGTTAGTGATGTTGTTGGTTAGTGATGTTGTTGGTTGGTGATGTTGTTGGTTGGTAATTTTGCTGGTTGGTGAGGTTGTTGGTTAGTGATGTTGGTGGTTAGTGATGTTGTTGGTTAGTGATGTTGTTGGTTGGTGATGTTGTTGGTTGGTAATGTTGTTGGTTGGTAATGTTGTTGGTTGGTAATTTTGTTGGTTGCTAATGCTGTTGGTTGGTAATGCTGTTGGTTGGTAATGTTGTTGGTTGGTAATTTTGCTGGTTGGTGTGATGTTGTTGGTTAGTGATGTTGTTGGTTAGTGATGTTGTTGGTTAGTGATGTTGTTGGTTGGTGATGTTGTTGGTTGGTAATGTTGTTGGTTGGTAATTTTGCTGGTTGGTGATGTTGTTGGTTAGTGATGTTGTTGGTTAGTGATGTTGTTGGTTAGTGATGTTGTTGGTTGGTAATGTTGTTGGTTGGTAATTTTGTTGGTTGCTAATGCTGTTGGTTGGTAATGTTGTTGGTTGGTAATGTTGTTGGTTGGTAATGTTGTTGTTAATGTTGTTGGTTGGTGATGGTGTTGGTTGGTAATTTTGTTGGTTGGTGATGTTGTTGGTAATGTTGTTGGTTGTTGATGTTGTTGGTTACTGTTCTAAAATCTGGTAATTCGTCTTTCTTTGCTGATTATAGACCCATATATAATATGCATTAACTTCAATAATTTGTAAATCTATGGAAAAATTGTCTTTAATTCCCTTAATCTCCACTTAACTAAGCTTTACCTGATGTCACCTAACCAACATGGTTTTATGTGTTACCCAGCTAATACTGTTGTTCACCACTGGAACAAATTTCTGGATCAACGACAGCCCCCAGTTTTTGATGCTATTTGATAAACTTCCCCACTACCTCCTTCTTAATAAATTGTCATCTCAATACAATATCCAAGGCCAAGTTTGGAATTGGATATGTTCGTTCCTTAAGAGTAGATTTCAATCTGTTCAGTTTGGAGGTACTGTACGTGCTCTCTGAGCCTGCCAGTTACATCTGGTGTCCTCCAAGAGAAGTGTTCTAGGCCCTTTACTGTTTAACATTTTTGTCAATGAATTGCCGCTATTGATAAAATCTCATTGTGTTCTTTTTCCTGATGATGCCCTGATTTACCAACTAATTAATTCTGCATGCGATGCAATGGCATTACAAGATGATCTTAATCACCTTAATACATGGGCTGATAATAACCAAATGATTTTTAATGCCAGCAAAACTAAAGTTATGCATGTCACTTGAAAACGGGTATTTAATGAAAATATATATTATATGAATGGTCTTGAATTAGATGCAACACGTGAGCATAAGTATCTTGGTGTTATTCTTGTAATCATAAGACTGTAATCATGTAGGCCCTAGATTACGTTGTTTCCAAAGGTAACAAACTTGCTGGTTCAAACATCCTGTTGTTTAAAATTGCCTTAATAAATCTTTAATTTTACCAATAATTGAATTTGGGCTGCCTATTTATAATCATTATACTATTATTATTTATTTTATTATTCCATACTGCATTTTTTTGGTGTATGGCGAATAAACACTATTAACTGAGATATTCTAAACGAGCGGCTTTATTTCCTTTTGCAGAGATATGTGCACCGCAACGCAAACAGATATTTTTTCAAATCAACTAGTTCTGAAGCCGTAAAATATGGCTTGTTATTGGTCAGTGCATTCACACCCGTTTTTTTCAGGTCTAACAATAAATAGCATATACGTAGCAGGTAATACAATTATACTAGGATTTATTATTACGTTATATAAAAAGTAAGGTAGGGTAGAATAAATTTGAAATATTTCTTATACTTCAGTTAAATATGCATACAATGTATAGTTAGTTGATAATGTATATAGGCTACGATTCCGTATGTCTAATGAAACAATGGCTTTTCCGCAGAACATTATTTCAGTGTCTTCTTTCAACAATAGAAGCACACTTTTTTATGAATGATTATGAACACCATATTACATATCCAAGTTTATTCTTATTTGATTGGGCTACGCCATTAACAACAAAACGCCGTTCCGTTGACATATGGAAAATTGTCATTAAATGAAAGCATGTTTAATGCCTAATTATAAAAATAGGCCTATTGCAATTATATATATTTTGAAAAGCAGCTTTGAAAATGATTAAAGTGAGTTTTATTATTGCAAAAATCATTGATATCGTGGTTCATTTCGTTTACTAATTATTAATTAATTACCAAACATATTTACAGGGATTAAACAATCGCCGCTGTTGCCCATGCGTAATACAGTAATAATAATTTATAGAACGTATACGCTTTTATATCAGCGGCACACTTATAAAGACGTGTTCACTTAAACTATTTACGAAAAAAAAGTACAATATTTAACCTACTATTACAAAACATCTACATACATTACAATACTACAAGTTAAAATTACGATAACTAAGATAACTCAGTACTATTAACAACATACATGAAAATATAAGAACCAAAGTGGTACCGGTAATAATAACAAATATATACTGTACTTACAAGTTGATAGTTCACACACGCACTATAGTTAAACGTGTATAGAAGGGATTTAACGTAATCCTATTTCAGAGTTACAACTGACGTAAGTACTCTCGTGTTATTGGTTAACTCTCTTACATCTCCGTTAACTTTAATAAAAATTAATGTACCCCTGACAGGTCTCAGACACCCGATGTGACGTCATACCACACACGTATGAATAGAAAAAAGCGGGTAAACATAGATATATGTCCGAAACATCAAATTCATGTTAATACTACGTACTTGCCTGTCTCCTGTCTATGGATATCAAGCCGAAAAACACTAAGATAAGTAGGCCTAAGCACTGCAGTTTAAATAGTGCGCCGAATCCAAACAACGCACTGAAGAAATCTATATAACTACAACATTGTTTATAGGCTATTTTTAGAACAGACCCTAAGACTATTGAACAACATCTATAATTAATACATTTAACGTTAAACATATAAATATTACTGTGCGATATGTATAAATCTAAGCCAACCCAGCAATAAGCATAAACAAAGTAATATACTTGACATACAGTATAAGGTAGACCCCGATTAAGGGGACATATACGGAACTAAACCACCTTAAAGGGTCTTTCACACCTTTCACACACGGTCCGGCAAAACGAACGTCAAGGTTTCGTTTCACAATCGATATGCGCGAGCCGCGTGAAAACGAAAGATTGATGACAGGAACCGTGCCAGAATAGGTGGGAAAGACCATTTATAAAGGAGGGGGAGGGGGTGGTTCTACTGTACTAACAATAATTTACAATGTCATAAAACTGATGAGATTTCTTCAGATAATAATCAACATCTGATGATACACTCATATTTGTCACATTAAACTTCGAGAAGAGAACACACAGATTGTTTTTACGATGAACAGTAAGTGCGTTGCAACAGGTTTGTTCCAAACACTTCCAAGCGCAGAACACCTTTGACGATTTGGCGCTATTGTATATTTCAGTTCCTGTAAAACCGGTCGGTGGTTTCAGCTTCATAAATGCTGCGTTTGAATCGTACTTCCATTCTAATACAAAACATACATTGAAGACATTTAAATAAATGTGTAGCCTAATTATAGCAATCGTAAAGTTCTCATTAATTTAATTGCGTAGGGCCGGGGGGGCGATTTTTTTTTTCGTACATAAGTTGGGGACCCCATCATGAAACGTCACAAAATAAACATGAATAATTCATCAGTTAAATTTTCTTGTTCCGTGTGCACCCAAGCGTATAGCAACAAGAAGTGATTACACAAGTGCGGTACGATTCTAGGCCTATCTCCGCTGATTTCATAATAGAGTATTATATTCTAGTAGTGGGTGTGTGTGACTTGTGTCTTTGGGCTATGTCCAATTACTACTTAGTTTAATGTCATGCCTAGCTGTCGATTAGCCTCGACACATTTTGCATAGTGGACGTGTGTGTGAAGAAGAGTGCGCGAAGGCAATATCATGAATTGACCTAGAATCCTAGGCCTATTATTGTAGAAAGAATCGTATCGCAGTTGTTGTTCCGTGTGCACCCAAGCGTTCTTGGACATAGCCCAAAGAAAGCTTAGACCCACAAGAATAAAGAATGTGTATAATTTGTGTACTGTATTTTTTTAAATTCTGCTATCAATTATCAAACAATATGCAATGTACTCAAAGGAACTTTAAAAATGCGCGTATATGAACACATGAGATGGGAAGATTTGACCCACGAGAATAAAAAATGTATTTTTGTGTAATGTTTATTGTTTAATTTTGCTGACTTATTACTCGGATTGTGTCATACCAAAGATAGTGTAACTATCTTTGGTCATACCTAACAGTAACACACACACACGTCACACACATCCACACAGCTACTACTAGAATAGACATGGGTTTAGAGACTAATAATTAGGCCTAATAGTATTAATAGAAACTATAATTTTAACACGTAATTCTTTAGTAATAAATTATATTAAAAACACCATAAACTAAAGGCCGATTATTTCGACAATCCACACAAAACGCCGCTATTCTTCAACAGCGGAGATAGGCCTAGAATCGTACCGCACTTGTGTAATCACTTCTTGTTGCTATACGCTTGGGTGCACACGGAACAAGAAAATTTAACTGATGAATTATTCATGTTTATTTTGTGACGTTTCATGATGGGGTCCCCAACTTATGTACGAAAAAAAAAATCGCGGCCGGGGGCGGGGTAAAAACCGACGCGACGGCGAATTATGCCAAAAAAAGAAAGAAAGAAATTCGGCCAGCTATATAATGTATATATATATCTAATTCGTGCAATAGAGAGGGCATGTTGCAGCCAAACATAAAATCAAAGGACTAATTACAAGTCTTTATGTTGACAAGGCGAGCTCGGTATTCCTGGGAATATATTAGAACTGATAACATTAACTATGCTTACTTTGAAACGGCATATCTCTTGCTGCCTTCATTTCTGATTCGTTCAATGCTTTCTCATATACTTGCAGCATTGCTACTTTGGCAAAAAAATATCCATCATCATTTCCAATTCGCAACGTCTCTAAAGACATGTCCATGCTGTTAAATGTCGTGGATTGTTCACTGACAATTTCACCATCACTCCATAGCGTGATTTTCCTTTCATTGCCGTCAAAGGTAACGGCAACAAATGTCCATATGAAAGGTGAAAGGACATGACCTCTTACTAATAATTTGCCTCTATCGCCGACCTTAACACCAGAATTAAAAGGACGACCTCTTTTCTCCACCAAGCTAAACCCAATACGAAACACCGTGTTGTCAATTCCTGTGCTTAAGAACCAACCACTAGAAGACGCATGTGGATATATGTACATAGCCAGCGTAAACGCTCTTAAGTTAACAACTCCCTCAGGTTTAAACGGGATGTCTTGAAAAACAGGAGTCATATCTTTAAATTCAAAGTCACAATGGTTCATGGTTGGTGAAAAATACGTGCTTATTGCATTAAAGGAAAACCAATGTTTCAAACAGTCCAAATCCAGTTCAAAAATCGTACCACCCAAATCTTCAACTGCAACCGGATCTGCAAGGCAACAATAGTCAAAATGACGCTTCTTTTATATAGGCCTACTATATACAATCTATGACCGAGTATAGTCCCACGGGGGCCTTTGCACAAAATTTGGTGAAAATTTGCAGTGGGATTATACTAGAATAAAATACCAATGCCTTGTGTGTGAATTTAGCCTAGGGATGGGCGTAGACTCGACCAGACTCGACTCATTTTTACCCTTTGAAAAAAACAAAATAACAAGTTTACGTACCTCTCTTTGGTTCATATTCACTGTAGACACGGATCTGACAAAGGCGAAGTCTACTTTTACCTTTTCTTAATAAAACGTACCGACCAAATGCTTTCTTTTTACATTTTAGATCTATCACCACGCTCGCTGATATTTGAGTACTTGAAACAGGATGTTCTGTACAGTTCTGTTCAACCTCTTTTGAATCTTGAGAAGCAATGGTTACTCTAGAGCCTTCCAAAGACATTCCGTAATAGCCTAAATAAACACAAAAATGCATATGTTATACAAAATAATGAATGTTTATGAGTGGAATGGTACAAATAATTTCATTAAGATTAAATTCTATTTTCATGAGGCGAATTGTTTTTTCACTTATATCCATGTAGGCCTAAATAGTTATAATATTACTTATAATAAACGAAAATGTCATACTATTTCCGACTTTATTAATAATAGTCACTCTCGTTACAAGGTAGTCTTTCCCCAAATCTATTTCAATCCATTCGTCTTCAGTATTAGCTAAAAAAAGCGTAAACAAAACAAAAGATCGTAGAAAAAACCTGCCAGTCTAAAGATTGAGACGCAACCGAGTTAACCAATGACAAGCGACAGGTCAAATAACCATCGCTTGTGATTGGTCAAATCACTTACGTTGCGCTTACGTCCTTGAGTTCAACATTGAAATACATTTTTTTAAAATTAATTCAAATAACTTTTTGCTTTATAATAAAAAAAAACCATGTTCGAAATGTGTACATTTTTTAGGTTACAAAATGGTGATTTTAGGCCTATTCAACAAAACCTTTAAACTTATGTTAGTTGCTTTTTTTTTTGGTAAACCATGACAAGTTTGCAACATTTCAGCAGCCAAGCATCTGTAGCCTTGAACCCGCGAATGACGTGTTGCTTATTTGTCATCACTTTTTTATATCGTTTAACAAAAAGAAGAAAAAAAATAGGCCTACTAACGTATATCATTTGAAAACAGATGATTTTTTTCGAGAACATTTTTAATTGTACGGATCAAAACAAGAATTGACAGTATGTGAATCCTTTCATATTCTATTTATACTAAATCATACAAATCAAACGTCGAACCTGTTACAAAACAATTCTCCACGCTGTCGTTCCCGTTTGTAAGTCTACCAGGATTAACACCAGACCTAGCAGTAACCAACTTCTGGTATGACAGTAAAGCTGAAACCATTGAAATTTTTTTTTTAAAACTTTGTTTAATGACTGACTGGTGAAAGATGACTCAAAACATCCGAGGCTGACATGCATGAGGCCCTCAACACTTAAAAAAAAAACGGGAACGATACAAGTACGAAAAGACGAGAAAAAGTATAACAAAAAGAGAAAAAAAGATACCAATACAAAAATATTGCTAAAATCTGCGATTCAAACAATAACACAAGTGTACTCTTTTTTTGCGCGTAATTTTGAAAGCCAACATTCATATAAAAAACAATAGGCCAATAGGCCTGATGTATTTCATGTATTTTAATAGTTTTCCTTTAAAATGTTCCTATTAAAGAAGCGAGAACCCCTCCGTAATCTACGCCGACTCAGTGTGGTTTCACGTTTGAAGAATTACGTTATCAACACGTAAAGGTCCATACACTAGGACGATAACGATCGACGACAAATAGACAATGTGAAGTTTTCATACATACAACAAAAGAAATATGAAAACTTTTCATCCTAGAACTATAGAATAACCATCTATGCTTCCTTTGATGAAAATGATATTTTCACACGTCCAATCAAATGACGTCATGATTAGCAAGAGCAATAATAATAATCGTGACAATACTACAACGATTTTATTGTATTATTGATCATGACGTCAATCAAAGACAGCATAAATGATTATCCTATAGTTTTAGAACGAAATCTTTTCTAATTTCTTTTGCTTTATGTAAAAAAAATGCATGCTTATAATATCGTCTATCGTTATCTTCCTAGTGTAAATGGGTCTTAATTCCATGACGTCATTTAATTGGACGTGTGAAAATATCATTTTCATCAAAAGAATTCTATAGTTTATAGGACCTCATTGGAAATAAGTGGGGTTTTTTCGACTTTATAGGCTATCTTAGGTTTCTTGTGCACTGTGCAATACATTGCATGTTTCTATTTGTATTTTTAAACTTTGTCTTGTAATTTTATGTTAAAACCTGAATAAAATAAAATCAAATCATATGTTTAAACAAAATTATGATCCTCAGAGTTTTTATTCTGATACAAATACTAAAATAAAAATTGTGACAAAAAAAACTTACCAGAGTGGGCATAAAAGTTGGATAGAAGACCACAGCAAAGAAACAAGAAATACATCATGATGATGCTGAGAAAGTTTAACCATAATGAAGGAGAAAACGTGATAGAGAGTCTTTAAAGTTATACATCTTGGCCTACATCAATATTCATACCATTCTTGGCCGTGTGCGTGAATGTCTTTCATCTAAAATAGAGATAAAATTTAAATTTTAAATTGATGGATTATTATTATTCCATGAAAATGAGTGCATTCACGGGTTGGTACGGTACCTAAAATGCCTATATTGAATGCCCGGGGAAAGTCTAAATATTCATATGTGTTTTTCAATACTATTTTATTTTGATCGTGCGCTTGTATATTAATTAACTTAATCATTTTCTATCATTTACAATAACATTTACATATAAAAAGGCTATAAAACCATGTTTTTATTATAATAACAGAATGTGAAAACAATTTTATCTGGATAATAAACAATGGTATTGTGTATAAACGTGGGTGCTTCAGCCGACTAACAATAAGAACAGAAACAAGAAACAAGAAAAACAAACGAGTGAATTTAAAAAGAAATAGGGTTTTTTAACTACTCGCATAAAAAAACTTGTACATTAAATCTAATTATGTTTTAAAATTACAAATCACAAAATATAAATCTTGCCTCTTGTACAAAAATGAAATGTTTTTTTTGGAAAAGTAGTTCTCGAGAAAATACAATTTTAGTTTACTTGTTACTTTAAGACTGCTCACCGGCTTTTGAAATTTCTGTCCTATCTTTTAACACTAGCAAGTCTGAAAATAATTTTTTTAAATGGTTCAAAATTAGGATCGTGGTCCGGATTGCCTCCAAAATTTAATGGAGTGGTCCTTGACCGCATATCAATCTGTATTTACATTTTGGAAAAGATCTTGTAATTACTCTTTAAGTAATCCTGCTAACAAACAAACAAACACACGCGATCGATTAAATATACCTCCTTGGCGGAGCTAAATAATTTATTGAACGTACACTTTTATATCAGCGGCACACTTAAGCGTGGTTTCCACTAGCGACGTAACGTAACGCAAACGACGCAACGTAAAGCGTGGTTCCCACTAGTGACGCAACACAAGGACGTAACGTAACGCAAGTGAATTGACCAATCACACGCGATGGCTTATTCGCTTGTGATTGCTAACTGTCTGTAACTTCGCTTGTCATTGGTTAAAACGCTTGCGTTGCGTTTACGTCCTTGCGTTACGTTCTAGTGGGAACCAAGCTTAAGAAAATGCCCTTCTAATAATTGTGTTTTCCCCCGCCTGCGTGAAATAAAATCTGCGATGTTTGCAGCACTGTTACGTCGTCGGTTCCCACTTGTGATTACGCAATACAGCACTTTGCGTCAATACGTTGTTGCGTTGCGACCTAGGAGGAACCAAGCTTTATAAAGGTACGTTCACTTATACTATACAAAGAAAAAAAACAAATTATAAAAGTACAATGTTTAACCTACTATTACAAAACACCTACATATATTACAATACTACAAGTTAACACTACAATTAATAAGAATTACTCAGTACTACTGTATTAACAACATACATGAAAACAATATCAAATATAAGAACCAAAGTGGTAATAATAACAAAAATTATATACTTACAAGTTATTAGTTCACACACGCACTAGAGTTAAACGTGTATAGAAGGGATTTAAGATAATCCTATTTCAGAGTTACAACTGACGTAAGTACTCTCGTGTGATTGGTTAACTCTTACATCGACAGGTCTCAGACACTCGATGTGACGTCATACCACACACGTATGAATATGACTTATTTAACTCCGATAGTGAAAAAGCGGGTAAACATAGATATAAATTATGTCCGAAACATCAAATTCATGTTAATACTACGTACTTGCCTGTCTCCTGTCTGTGGATATCGAGCCGAAGAACACCAAGATACCGAATTCGAACACCGAACTGACCAAGTCTATATATTAACTACAACATTGTTTGTAGGCTATTTTTAGAAAGGCCCCACGACTATTGAACAACATGTAGGACTGCTGCTTTAAATAATCTTATATAATTAATACATTTAACTTTGTTAACATGTTTATCAATATTACTGTGTGATATGTATAAATCTAAGCTAACTCAGCAATAAGCATAAACAAAGTAATATACTTGACATACAGTATAAGGTAGAACCACGATTAGAGGCCCATTCACACTAGGACGATAACGATATAGACAATAATTTACATTTTTCATACATAAAATAAAAGAAATATAAACCTTTTCATTCTAGAACTATAGAATAACCATCTATGCTTCCTTTGATGAAAATTATATTTTCACACGTCCAATCAAATGACGTCATGATTAGTAAGAGCAATAATATCGTGACAATACAACGATTTTATTGTTTTTATGTATCATGACGTCATTTGATTGGCATTTTAAAAATATTATTTTTATCAAAGACAGCATAAATGATTATCCTATAGTCCTAGAACGAAACCCTTTCTAATTTCTTTTGTTTTATGTTAAAAAAAGGTTCTAGGACACCTACCCCCTAGACAGTTACCCCCCGGATGTTTACCACCCGGACAACTACCCCCTTAGGACAACTACCCCCCGGACAACTACCCCCCGGACAACTACCCCCTTAGGACAACTACCCCCTTAGGATAACAACCCCCCGGACAACTACCCCCCGGACAACCACCCCCTTAGGACAACTACCCCCTTAGGATAACTACCCCCCGGTCAACTACCCCTCGGTCAACTACCCCCCGGTCAACTACTCCCCGGTCAACTACCCCCCCCCCCCATCCAAAAGTAGACAAATATATAGGACCGGTTTCTGTAAAAATGAAATCATCTGTTTTTAACGGGTGTTTCGAAACTAGAGACCCGAGACCAGAGACCTGACACGAGACCCAATACGAAAAGGGAGACCTATATTTGGGTCTCCCTTTTCGTATATTAGGGTCTCCCTTTTCGTATAGTGTGGTCTCTCTTTTCGTATAGTGGGGTCTCCCTTTTCTTATAGTGGGTCTCCCTTTTCTTATAGTGGGTCTCCCTTTTCGTATATTTGGGTTTCCCATTTTGTATATTTGGGTCTCCCTTTCGTATAATTGGGTCTCCCTTTTCGTATATTTAGGTCTCCCTTTTCGTATATTAGGGTCTCCCTTTTCGTATAGTGGGGTCTCCCTTTTCGTATAGTGGGGTCTCCCTTTTCGTATAGTGGGGTCTCCCTTTTCGTACGTGGGTCTCCCTTTTCGTATATTTAGGTCTCCCTTTTCGTATTGGGTCTCGGGTCTCTGGTCTCTGGTCTCGGGTCTCTAGTTTCGAAACACCCGTTTTTAACCGATTATTCTGTTTAACAGCACGCTAGACCCTAGATGTGCTAGATTTAAAGTACTGTGTACACAGTATTGTGTGTGAATTTAGCTTAGGGATTGGCGTAGACTCGACCAGACTCGACTCATTTTTACCCTTTGAAAAAACCCCAAAATAACAAGTTTACCTCTCTTTGGTTCATATTCACTGTAGACACGGATCTGACAAAGGCTGCGTCTCCTTCTACCGTTTCTTAATATAACGTACCGACCAAATACTTTCTTAGTACATTTTAGATCTATCACCACGCTCGCTGATATTTGAGTGTTTGAAATTGGATGTTCTGTACAGTTCTGTTCAACCTCTTTTGAATCTTGAGAAGCAATGGTTACTCTACAGCCTTTCAAATTCCTTCCGTAATAGTCTAAAAAAGCCCAAAACGCATATGTTATACAAAATAATGAATGTTTATGAGTGCAATGGTACAAATAATTTCATTCCGTGAAAGATTAAATTATATTTTCATGAGGCGAATTGTTTTACACTTATATCCATGTAAATAGTTAATTATATTACTTATAATATAAGAAAAATGTCATACTTTGTTCGACTTTATTAATAATAGTCACTCTCGTTACAAGGTAGTCTTTTCCCAAATCTATTTCAACCCATTCGTCTTCAGTATTATCTTAAAGGAAAGAGTATAAAAAGAAAAGATCGTAAGAAAACCTGCCAGTCTAGTCTAAAGCTTGGTTCCCACCATAAGAGACTCAACCGAGTTGACCAATGACAAGCGACAGGTCAAATAATCCATCGCTTGTGATTGGTCAATTCACTTACGTTGCGCTTACGTCCTTGAGTTGCGTATCTAATTTAGATTAGTGCTAAACATTTTTAGGTCACAAAATGGTGATTTAATTAGGCCTATTTAACAAAACTTTTTAAAAATTATGTTAGTTGTTTTTTCTTCTTGGTAAATCATGACAATTTTGCAACGTTTCAGCAGCCAAGCATCTGTAGCCTTGAACACGCGAATGACGTGTTGCTTGTTTGTCATCACTTTTTTATATGGTCTAACAAAAAGAAAAAAAATAGGCCTACTAACGTAAATAATTTGAAACTATAGAGGAATTTTATCGAGAACACTTTTAATTGTACGGATCAGAACAAGAATTGTCACTATGTGAATCCTTTCATATTCTATTTATACTAAATCTTACAAATTAAATGTCAAACCTGTTGCAAAACAATTCTCCATGTTGTCGTTCCCGTTTGTAAGTCTACCAGGATTAACACCAGACCTAGCAGTAACCAACTTCTGGTATGACAATAAAGCTGAAACCAATTGAATTTTTGCTAAAATAATTCATTTTCGTACAAATAAGTGATTCAACCAAGAAGGTTTTTGCGTGATCTTAAAGCCAACATAAATAGAAACGTAACAAGGCTATACATTCTGCAGTCGCGTGCTCAAGTTAGTGTTTACTGACCACCCGACCGACCGACCATCCGACCGACATAGTGAGCTGTAGAGTCGCGTTGCACGCACGCGACTAAAATAAACTGAACATGCCTATAATATATTTCATGTAAATAATTTTTCTTTAAATGTTCGTATTAAAGAAGCGAGAACCCCTCCGCAATCTTGTTCACATTTGAAGAATTATGTTATCAACACGTAATGCCGTTAATGCAAATTTCGACACTAATATAGGCTAGATGGGTATGTTTGCTCCGTTGTGTGTAAACGAAATTATGATCTTCAGAGTAATTATTCTGATACAAATAGTGAAATAAAAATAGTGATAAAATAAACTTACCAGAGTGGGCATAAAATAAGTTGGATAGGACACCACAGCAAAGAAACAATTGAAATATATATTTATACTGGGTAACCTCTTCAGTCAAAGACTGGTCTCCCAGAGGGCCCAGTTGGTGATCAGTGGCTGTGATGTACTAATACACCGGGGTAACCCCCTACTCGTCTCGAAAGATGTACTAGGTTCTTTAAAGTGCACACGAGCAAGTTGTGTACACTGGACCTACGGTTTATAGTCCTTATCCGAGAAGACTCGTTCTACCACCAGAACCATGGAGTGAGTGAGCCTCGAACCCCTGCCGATGTTATGGCTACGTGATTACGGTTCCACTGTCTTAACCGCTCGGCCACTCACCCACGAGAAATAACACACACAAGAAACACATCATGATGATGCTGAGAGAGTTTAACCATAATGAAGGAGAAAACGTGATGGAGAGTCTTTAAAGTTATACATCTAAGCCTACATCAATATTCATACCATTCTTGGCCGTGTGCGTAAATGTCTTTCATCTAAAATAGAGATAAAATTTAAATTTTAAATTGATGGATTACGGTATTATTCCAAGAAAATAGTGCATTCAAGGGTTGGTACGGTAGCTAAAGCGCCTTTCTTGAAGGCCCGGGAAAAGTCTAAATATTCATATATGTGTTTTTCAATATTATTTTATTTTGATCGTGCGCTTGTATAATAATTAAAGATTAAAAAGATTCCATTATTTTCAATAATATTTACATATAAAAAGGCTATAAAACCATGTTGTTGTTATTATAATAATAGAATGTGAAAACAATTTTAACTGGATAATAAACAATGGTATTGTGTATAAACGTGCGTGCAATTTACATTAATCATTGTAGAAAAAATTCTAAATATATTAAATATATACTGAATATGAATATAATATAACTTGTTGTTTTGCAATATTTACCAAATTTAAATTTATCATAGAAGAAATTCTAAATCGCCCGGTGATACTGAATAATATAATTATTATAACTTGACCAAATTTAAATCTAAAAGAAATTCTAAATCGCCTGGTGATATACTGAATATTAATATAATATAACTTGTTGTTTTGCAATATTGTTTGCTTACACACCGTAAAATATTCATAGAGCGAAACTTGAATAGCGTCAAAACTCTAAAATATTTGCAACATGCCTTCGGGTAAAAGGTTTACCTGATAGGTCTTTCTATAAACAGATCAAAAGTAACTTGCAGGTTACATAATCAAAATTTAATACTTGATTATAAAAATTGTTGTAGAACTGACGCACCTATATGCAAAAGCGAATGTCGATCAAAAGTAGATTTACTATGATTTGATTGGTCAATAGATTGACTATGGTTTGATTGGTCAATAGATTGATTATGGTTTTATTGGTCGATAGATTGACTATGATTTGATTGGTCAATAGATTGACTATGGTTTGGTTGGTCAATAGATTGACTATGGTTCAATTGGTCAATAGATTGACTATGGTTCGATTGGTCAATAAATTTGACAATGGTTTGATTGTTCAATATATTGACTATGGTTTGATCGGTCAATAGATTGACTATGGTTCGATTGGTCAATAGATTGACTATGGTTTGATTGGTCAATAGATTGACTATGGTTTGATTGGTCAATAGATTGACTATGGTTGATTGGTCAATAGATTGACTATGGTTCGATTGGTCAATAGATTGACTATGGTTTGACTGTCATAACCAGAGAAGAGTGAATTTCACTCTTCTCTGGTCATAATAAACAGTTGGAGGGTGGAAGCATTAACCTCTTTATGTGCGTAATTAATGAACACTAATCTATAAAAGCCAAAACGATGCATCATCATAAGCAGAAACACGGTGGATGCGAAGAAACTGTTTTATTTAAATGTTATGTTTTCTGCACACTCTCTGATTATTTTACATTGGCTACTCTATTCACCGTATCACAAGGTAGGCCTATATGCTAAAATCAACAGACTGACAACTAAACAATTAAGAAATACATAAATTCCTATTGGAGATCTATGATGAGGTATAATAAATGCTACCGAGAGTATTTGCGCATGTGTGCACATCAAATTGCTATGAGGCTTTATCTAGTGGAACACAATAGGTAAATTCCTACTGAGATAACATTGTGTAGTACATATCTATTCTCAATATACATATTGATTTAAGAATTCCTTCATGGATTTGAGTATACATTGTTACTATGGACGGACCCAGTGTTTTAAAAATACAAGTGCTATCAGTCGTAGCGTCGTACTTGCTAGTGTAGGCCACTGTATGTAACCCGAACATTACGATTGATTTTAGGTTTAATTGGTAACAATGGCAGAGGACCCAATAGATATGTTTTTTGAAAAACTCCGTCAGTGTCCAATATGTTTTGACTTGATGGAACAACCGAAAAAACTCTTGTGTGGACATGCATTTTGTCTAAATTGTTTGAAAGATTATGTAGGTAGCCAGGCGAGGCAACAGGGTAGACGAATCACTGACATTGTCTGTGCTATGTGTAGAGTGCCAACCAAAGTTCCAGTCAACGGTCTTGAACGATTGCCGACATATTATTGCGAGGCTGAAAATGCAAGAGACGCCTTAGATAAGGCTGGCAAGGCAGGTATTGTGCGTTCGGGTCAACCTAGATGTAATAACCACTATAAAGCATTAAATGTATGGTGTATGACGTGTAAGAAACTCATTTGCGATGTTTGTCGCAGCAGCAACAACGAACATACATGTCATAGCACACTAACTGTAAACGAAGGCACAGAAAAAGTCAATCAACTCTTTGAAGATAGTATAAAAAACAATGGTGAATACAAATCTCAAATCGATAAAATAAACCAGTACAAAAATACTCTAATGAAGCAGAAAGATGATGCGGTTAAAATGGCGAAAAGAAAAGCAGAGGAGGAATATGAGAAACGAGTGCGCGACATTGAAAGAAACGCTGAAGTGATTGAGAAACGAAGTCTTGGCCAACTGGACGACACATTAAAAAAGTTCCAGGTTGCCTACGAAAGTGGTAAAAACACAACAGAAACGTTTCAACGTAGTAGGCCTACAGGCAATGTAGAACAACAGTTAATGTACCTAGGACTTTTTAAGCCGAATGAGAAACACAACTTACAGATTCAAGCAGCCAAGATTACACCTTTTCTGAACCAACAGGCAAATCCATTTGCTAATTTATCTCAGCTCGCTTCAATTGCACAAGGTATGTGGACAGGAATTGTTTTACAAAGCTGGGAACGATGACGTAAATGATGATGACAATAATGCCGGTGATTTGAATCAGACGAGAAGATGATAATGCTGCTGGTGACCATGATGATGATGATGACCGTGATAATGATGATGCTGATGACGATGATGATGATGCTGGTGACCGTGATTGTAGAATTGGCAATGATATATAATGTGTTTCTTGTGTCATCAATACCTTAAACCGAATCTTGTTACCATCCATAGAAATGTCAACCGAAACCATTAGCGGTCCGAAGCCATCCATGATAGAAGAAATGCGTTCTTTCTGCGTCACCGCCATTCAAAACGCGTTCAAACACAGCTTACCAAAGAGACGAGCAATGTCCATAGTTAGGCACATGAATGATAGGTACGGTAACAGTTGGAATTGCTTTATTGGAAGTAAGGAAGCATCTGAATTATCACACGGGTTTGACCCGGATTACATGTTCCAACACAATGAAGAGGGTAGCTTAGTAATTATCTGTAAAACAAACTCAGTTGACGGAAAATGCTTTCCAAATGGCACCATTAGTCAACCGGGAATTGTCAGCAAGTGCGACAATGTTGATAATGTAACTAGATTGAAGGTTTTAAATGCCATTAGTGAATGTATTAGAAACGGCGTACGGACAAGAGACGATATTGCCAAATGGATGATGAAAGCATTCGATGTGAAAAGCGGTAAACAAGTAAACAAGTCGAATAAAATAGAAGCGTGGCAGTGCGTAGTTACCGGAGGACACATTGCAATGCAAACACACAGTAGTTTCACGAAACATATTTTAGTCCGCGTAGGTCAAGAACGAATTTTGTTATATACGGTTTGAAAAGATAAAGTAATTAGGTAAATCAGTTAAACCATGTAAATAAAATAAACAGATGTCAAAATTAAGCACTCATGCAATGAAAGCTAACAAAATAGATTATACGCTCGGAAACTTATGAATACTTGGCAAAATAAAGAGAGCAACAGAGGGCGTGCTATTTATTATTTTGGCCCATAGTGAAGATAAAGGTAACTCGAGATTTTGATAAGCATTTCTTATGTTCACCAATATATCAATTTTTCTGAAAATCATTAGACATGTATATACTTATTTTAACGCCTAACTAAAAATTCACGACAACTTATAAATTGCAAAGCTATCTTGCAAAAAAATAAAATAAATAAAAAACCAAACAAAACAATTAAGTACTAAATTTTATTTTGCCAAGTAACAATATCAATTAACTGTATTCTATAATTTAATATTGATCATTATGTACATTTTTTCTGTAGCCTAAGCCGACTATTGTTATTCAATTTAAGTATATTACCAATATCTACTATTCATTCATTCTAAAGTACTTGGAACACTGCATAATAAAATAATTAATAAATAAATAAAATATCTTGTAATTTTTGTACACAAAAAAATATCTTGGCAACACACAAGACGTATGTGTGACTGTTGTGTTTTGAACTAAATTAGTTTATAGGCCTACATTTTCAATGCGTTAGGCTAAATTAATGTCTATGTTGAATCAATGATTTTTGTGTTCACTATCAAACATATGCGCAGCTTTGATTTAATACACACAAACAAGCTGTGAATCGATATAATCGATTTAGTATATTAAAATTTGTATGGTACACCATTACAGAAGCGGACGATAAACAAGCGACATTACGAAAAGCGAATTGTCTATTATATCTCACCCAATAGAATACATCACGATGAAATTGACCTGTCAAATTTGACCTTTTATTCATATTTTTCTTGGAGCCTTTACATTACAATGTTGTACTGACACTTCCTCCTTTCGTGGGACGAGTTCATTCGCGTCACATGCCTACAATATCAGATAAAAAAATTGAGTTTAGTTCATCTAATTGAACACAACATGGCTGAGGTAGAAGACAACGACCCGGTTAGGACGTTTGTTGAAAACCTTATTGAATGTTCAATGTGTATGGAAGAGATGGAGACGCCTAAATTTCTTCAGTGTGGACATTCATTTTGCCTAAAATGTCTTCGTAAGCAATGTGAACCCGAATATCACGTCACGTGTTATGTTGTGTGCGCTTTGTGTCGACATTCAACTAAAATTCCAAAAACTGGTCTTGAACGACTTCCGTCGTCTTTTTTGATCGAAGATGCAAAAGGATGTTTTAAAAAAGCTAACAAATTGGGGTTAACGACTGTTAGACTTCCGTTCTGCAACGAACCTGGTCATAATCAAGTTTTAAACATATGGTGTGAAACATGCATGGAACTGATATGTGGTGTCTGTCGTGAACAATTACATCACGGCCACATCATAAGTTATTCAATGATCACTTTCTTTGAAGCATTTCATGAATATTGTAAAGATAAGTGTAGATATGAGCATAAAATAGCAGAAATGAAAAAAACCTATACAGATTTGGAATTGGTACAATCGCAAAGTCAATTGAAAACTGAATCATTGTTAAGAGAGATTGAAAGTTTGAATATAGAAAAAAGAAAACACCAAGCACCAATCAGAAAAAAGAAGCATAGAAGAAATCAATATGAACATGAAAATTGTGAGATACGGGAACGTGCATTAAGAGAGAAGAAAGAACATGAACGGATTGTAAGAACATATCAAAAGGAACTTGAACAAGTACGATCTGAAAATCGTGAGAGAAAAGAACGTAGAGTTATGAGACACAATCAAAGGCCTGTACAGGTACAATATAGGCTTACCATTATAGCGATTTCTATCGAAAGCCAAATTATTTATTTTATTTTGATATTAATTGTTTTGATAATTGTTTTGATTTATTATATCTATAGTATGATATACCTACGGTAATATAGTCTGATGATAAGGACTTAACACTTGTGCACTTTAAAGAAGCCAGTGCATCTTTCGGAAGAGTCGGCGGAGTTACCCCGGTGTAGATAGGCCTACGACTGGTCTTCAGCCCCCACCACCTGTCATTTGTGGGCGCTGCACTGTTTCGATGTTTATTTATTTTATTATTATTTGTTTTATTTTCTCTACACATAACTAAACTATATCTAACTAGGTGATATTTTCTCAGTTTGTAAAAGTTTATCTTATTATCTACGGTACAAATAATAATATAACTAATAATGAGGGCGCAATTCGGAAAAAACAACCTGCACTAAAAAAAAAGATATCTGGAAATTCCCTTTCGACAGTAAACGGAACACTCTATTGTTATTTACACTTGACAGTTAGACATTTATGTCTATAAGCCTTATTATTTATAGCCATTAATTGTTAATTTATTGGTAAAAATGGCACGCCGGTCGGAAGAGGATCCGTTATTGACGTTAAGGGAATGTCTTGAAAACATTGCTACTTGTTCAATATGTTTCGAAGTGATGGACCAACCTAAACAGCTTTCATGTGGACATGCATTTTGTTTAAAATGCCTAAAAAAGTATGTAGCGACACAAGCTAGACAGCAGGGTAAATCGGTTTCTGAAGTCGATTGTGCTACATGTCGACAGTCAACCACGATTCCAAAAAGAAGTGGTATTAAAGGACTTGCGTCCTTTTTTGTGGCTGAACGAGCAAAAGATTCTTTGGATAAGGCTGACAAAGCTAGAACTAACAATAAATCTAGATGCAATAGGCCTAAGCATAACAGACAATTAAATTCATGGTGTACAGATTGTAGTGAACTCATCTGTGACGTATGCTACAAAAGCGAGCACTTACGTCACAATATACTGACGGTCAACGAAGCGTTAGAGATCGTAAACCAACTTTTTGAAGCCTGCCTCAAAGAAAACTCGGAATACAAAACTCAAATCGATAAAATAAATAATTACAAAAATATCTTAAAGCAGCAAAAAGACAACTACGTAAAAGATGCCATAGAAAAAGAAGAGGAAGAATTTAAGAAACGAGTACGCGATATTGAAATTAAGGCTGAAGAGATTGAGAAAAGTAAACTTGGAGAACTAGAAGATACTTTAAACGATCTTGAGATTGTCTACACAAGTAGTAAAAATGTAACAGATAATTTTCAGCAAAGCAAAGGGGACGTTCCTCAGCAATTGTTATACATGTCATGTTTTAAACCAGGTGAGAAACAAGGATTCTTACAAACTGCAACAACTGCACTAAGACCATTGCTGAGTCAGCCAGATCCATTTATTCCATCTCAAGGTATGTGGAATTTTATTTGAACTTCTTATTGTAAATAGTAACATTCTGATAGTTGTAGTACTTATGGTAATTTAAACCCCAAATTATGTTTGCCTCCATAGATAATTCGTGTGGAGTAAGTAGCATAGTGTCATCTATGGAAGAAGACATGCATTCATTCTCCATCACTACTATCCAAGACGCCCTTAAATACTACCAAAAGGAAGGTCAAAGTTCATAGTTCAACATATGAATACCAAGTACGGTAAAAGTTGGAATTGTTATATTGGAAAGGAAGCTGAAATATCGCATGGATTTGAGTCTGAGTACTTTTTCCAGGCTGAAATAGGTGGAAACTTATTGATTCTTAGTAAAATGGCATCAGTGGAAGGAGAATGCTTTCCAAATGGCACCGTTAGCCGACCAGTCATCGTGAGTGACAACGTTGATATTGAAACTCGTGAGAAGGTGCTAAATGTGATGAAAACCTTTCCTGCGAATGGTGTAAACTCCAGGAATGATATCGCCAAGTGGATTACGAATTCACTAGATAATATTCCAGGTGGCCGTTTGAGAAAACAAAACCAAGAGTGGCACTGTGTTGTCACTGGTTGTGTAATCGCAATGCAAAAGGGGAACATTTCATCTAAACATATATTAATTACTTTTAGCTAAAACATTAATATAGGCCTAATTGAAAGATTTCCGAGTAAATTTATTTGGAATGTTCTGTTCATTATCGTGTCTATTAGAGTATTTTCACAAATATCTATAAGTGTATGACTATATTCCTACAAGAAATTGGCAGTGTATTATTTTATGATTTGATTCAATGTAGGCTGATACCACTTTGTGACAAAGTTTGTAGCCCAACACCCACTTAATACAGTGATGAGCTAGAAATAGGAGACCACGTAAAAAAGCACAATTACACTATAATACATTTGTATACCCGACGCATTGGATTTCGTGACATTTCACCACTCAATTCATTGTTGCGTGAACCTCGCTAATTTATTAAAAACTTGATGGTTTCCTGAAAGTCGACGATTGTAGACAACAACAAACGTTCACTTTAATTATTTCGGATGCTGAGTTGAAGTTATACACCTTGACCTTGGCTAAAGTTTTTTTGGAATTTACAATGTTGTTCACTTCCTTTCGTCATTCGCGTCACATGCCTACAATATCAGTTAGTTAATTGAGTTTAGTTCATCTTATTGAACACAACATGGCTGAGCTAGAAGACAACGACCCGGTTAGGACGTTTGTTGAAAACCTCATTGAATGTTCAATGTGTATGGAAGAGATGGAAACGCCTAAATTTCTTCAGTGTGGACATTCGTTTTGCCTAAAATGTCTACGTAAGCAATGTGAACCCAAACACCACTTCACGTGTTATGTTGTGTGCGCTTTGTGTCGACATTCAACTAAAATTCCAAAAACTGGTCTTGAACGACTTCCGTCGTCTTTTTTGATCGAAGATGCAAAAGAATGTTTTAAAAAGGCTAAAAAATTGGGGTTAACGACTGTTAGACTTCCGTTCTGCGACGAACCTGCTCATAATCAAGTTTTAAACATATGGTGTGAAACATGCATGGAACTGATATGTGGTGTCTGTCGTGGACAACATCACAAACACATAATTTCAACGAACACTTTCATTGAAGCATTTCGTGGATGTAAGTGCAGATATGAGCAGAAAATAGCAGAAATGGAAAAAGCTTATACTGAATGTCAATTAAAAAATGAATCATTGGTAAGAGAGATAGAACGTTTGAAAGAAACCAGAAAACAACAACCAGTAAGAAAAAACAAAGGCAGAGGAAGTCAAGCTGAACTTGATCAAGCACGACATGAAAATCGTGAGATACGACAGCAAGCAGCACGGGCATTTAGAGAGAAGAAAGAACTTGAACGATCATATAAAAGAAGGGAGCTTGAATATCTTGGAGTACGAGACAATGCAATCATAGGCAATCGATTTGAGCTTGTACGACAAGACATGACAATGATTAGAGGCGTCAATCGTCAAGAAGAGTGTGATCTCGGAAAGATTATTGTTTTACTTCTTATTGCATTTTTATATATCATAGCTAATTAAACTTTAGGAAACGATTATCAAATATATAGTTTTATAAATAACCAATAACAGTAAAACATTGTGATTTAATACTGTCACTGCCATATTCGATTGAAATGGTAAAGTACATGTAACGATACACCACTACGACGTTTATATTTTTTGTAATTACAGTATTAATTAATACAAACGTTGATAAGCAACTATCAGTATGTGTTTATATGTAAAACAGTTTGTGAACAAGGCCATATAGATGGCTGCAGTCGCGTGCTCATTAGTGTTTACCGACCGACCGACCAACCTACCAACTGACCGAAATTACTGAACATGTTTAAAAATGTTGAAATGTTTAAAAACATTTATATTTTTTTAATTTACACGTGCGTAGCCTGTCACTTTTGACGTGCTCGTATAACGTAATTTCGAGTTGAAAAGTAAGTCAAGAAAACAGAAATCGGGCAAAAAGAGTGTGCAATAACATTTAACGCGCAGTGCGCGCGCAAAAATCTGCGCACTCATGGCAATTTTGTAAACGCTTAAAATTGCCTGAAACGTACTCTTATTTCATCGAAAATAAATTTTGAAAATTTTAAGCGCGCGTACGCATGCGTTACATGCGCTACGCACGTAATTGTATTGCCATATGATGATTTATGCCCTGAAATTTATGAGTACAAAATTTTATTTAATTGTGATTCATGGTTGTGAAGATATGATTACAAACGTGATTTCGTTAAACCGTGCGTAGACCGCGTAATTTTTTATTGCGCCCCGCAAAAACATAACCACATCGACTCCTGGCCATAAGGAATATACTGTGAAAAATTGACTTAGCTAGATTAAACTGATATCAAGATAAGGTCAGAAAGCGATAAAACGCATAGTGATACCGGACCGACAGACCGACCGACCGACATAGTGAACTATAGAGTCGCGTCCACGCGACTAAAAACACCTCTATTTGGGGCAAATCGTAAATTCGCTTTAAACGTCAATAAATAATTATCTAACTCAACTTAATTAGTAGACCTAATTTTCAATTGTTTTTTAAAGCCAATTCATACTTAAGTTGCGGTAGCTGTGCTCATGAAAGCAACTAACTCAAATCGTTTAACCTAAATTTTAATCGTCAATAAATAATTATCTAACTCAAATTAAGTAGTAGGCCTAATGGTTTTCAATTGCTGGTACAATTTAGTACGGAATGTAATATGAACCCACTTTCTAAAGCATTGAGAAAAGGGTTACGCGCGATTTACTGAAATGTCCTTACAATACTGTACGAATAAAACTAAACGTCCTATAAAAACCTACTTCCTTACGTAAATGTATACATACGCGCTTGCAATTGCCCAGATGGCTCTTTAATACAGGTTAATACAGGAACTTTGGCGTTAATATCTGGACATTGTAAAAAATGAACACAGAGTGAATAAATACAAACATGATGTAATCTGTTGCCAAATACAATTGCCATTATGTTTAAAATGAAAAAAACTGTAGACGTTTTCTAATAACGTTGCACGAACGCAAAAATGTCGACCTTTTTTACGACTTTATAACGTCAAAATTAACGTTTTCTGAACGTCCTCAATAATGTTCATAATAACGTATTAAAAACGTATTTATAATGTCTGCAATAACGTTGATAAGAACGTGTTCGATACGTTTTTTTAATGTTATATGTAATGTTTGTGAATGACGTATTCGCAATGTTTTAACGTCCAAAATAACATTCATACGTAACGTATACCACGATCGATTTGGGGCAAATCGTTAAACCTCAATTTAATTCGTTTTAATTGTCAATAACTAATTATCTAACTCAACTTAATTAGTAAACAGGATTACATTAGGTGGTTAAAATCAGTTCCGAGCGTATAAACCAATAACCATTACCATTGAGTAAAAATTCTAGAAGTAAGGCGCAATTTACCGAATTTTGCCCTTACGTAACTTTATATGTATATAATATCTCACCCGGATACATCACGATGACATTTATTGGATTGTATTGTAAACTACATGTCTACAATATCAGATAGTTATATTGAGTTTTAAACACACCATGGCTGGGTCCTCTTTTTTTAATTATTTCTTTTTGTGTATTATTATTTTTGTTTATCTTTTGTGGCTTTACCACCTTTATTCATTCAATATTTCATAAATAATAATGATTACATATTTCTATACAATTTCTGGAACATTTTTTTACGTTATTTTCTGTTTTTTTTTTAAATCCTCTTTAGTATAATTAGTCAATACATTTAGGAAATCAGCAACAAAACAACCATCCCTATTTTTTGACAAATTACAACAAAGAGAATGATGAGGGAATTTTCAACTCATTTGGATAAAGCTTTTTTTTCTTGGTCGCTTTTTAGACATCAGTAATTTATTCAATAAACAATAGAACTGTACAAAAAATGACAATGACACCGGTTCTCATAATCGGAAGTACAATTGAGTTGAATGGGGGTCTCGAAAACCCTACACAAATTAGAAACTACACTTGGAAATTACAGAGGAAATTACAAAATGTGATAAGTTATAAACTGTACTTGAATATGAATAAGAGTAAACTGTGCATGTGCGTTATAGATATGACCGGATCTCTAAACTGGAAAGCATACCCTTCAGGTACACGATTTCTTACAACATAAAATATATATATATATATATATATATATATATATATATATATATATATATATATATATATATTTTGCATTCCATACTTTATTGTGGCCGAGTTGACCGATTAGTTTTTGGCCGAGTTGACGTGAGGCCGAGTTGACTTGTTGACTTGAGGCCGAGTTGACTTGGGGCCGAGTTGACTTGGGGCCGACTTGACGTGGGGCCGACTTGACTTTGGCCGAGACGGTTTAGGGCCGACTTGACCTGCACCCATTTTAAACATACGCAGAAAAACAAAGACGTACGTCAACACTAGAGGGCATTGACTAAATTAACGAATGCAACAGTCTATAGAGGGCAATAAAAGAGTAAACATAATTATAAATAATTAATGAATTAAATTACAACTGTATTGGTATTAACCAATAAGGGCGCGATTATTCATTATTATCGATACGTAGAATCTGCAGCAATAAAAATAAATATCTGGAAATCCCCTTTCTTCATTTGGAATATTCTATTTTCAACACAATGCAAACGTTTAGATCCGCTTACGGGATAAATAGTATTCATACATGTTATCGGACATTACGACACCCCTTTCGAGAAGAATGAAATGTACCCAATTGGCATTCACGATCAGCTACGATTGAATTCAACATTATACTGTAGCAGCCTACAATCGGATTTTAGATTCGAGTTAGGCCTATATTATTATTATTAGATATTAATGAAAATGGCAAGCCGATCGGAAGAAGATCCGTTGAGAGAATGTCTGGAAAATATTGCTACTTGTCCAATATGTTTCGAAGTGATGGTTCAACCTAAACAACTGAGGTGTGGTCATGCATTTTGTTTAAAATGCCTGAAAAGGTACGCAGCAACACAGGTTCAATCCGGTAGACACCGGAATTCAGTAAATTGCGCTACATGTCGACAGCCAACACCAATTCCAGAAAATGGCATTAAAGACCTGCCGGCGTTTTTTCTGGCTGAATCCGCAAAAGAATCTTTGGAGAAGGCTGACAAATCTATCATTACTAACAGTAAGTCTAGATGCAGTAGGCCTAAGCATAACAGGCCATTGAATATGTGGTGTACAACTTGCAGTGAACTCATCTGTGACGTATGTTGCAATAATGAGCACTTACGTCACAATATACTAACTGTCAATGAAGCTTTAGAAATAGTCAACCAACTTTTTGAAGACTGCCTCAAAGAAAACTCTGAATACAAAACTCAAATCGATAACATCGATGCTTACAAGAAGATTTTAAATGAGCAGAAAGACAACTACATTCAGGGCGCTAAAAAACGGGAAGAGGAAGAGTTTAAGAAACGACTGCGAGATATTGAAATGAAGGCTGAAGAAATTGAGAGAAAACAACTTGCCAAACTACAAGTGGATAATACACGGAAAAAACTTGAGATTGCCTACACAAGGAGTAAAAACACAACAGACGATTTCCAGCTTAGCATAGGCAATGTAGAACAACAGTTAATGTACCTAGGACGTTTGAAGCCGAGTGAGAACATTCCAACAACAACATATCTCAAACAACTGCAGCCGAATCCATTTGCAACAGAGCTCCTTTCATTAAACAAAAGTATGTTAAATTAATACATTCTTGATGATATGATATAAAGTGTTTCAATAGATGATGATGAGTTTGAATAAAGATGACTTGATGATCGAATTTGAATAAAGATGACTTGATGAGTTTAATTAAAGATGACTTGATGTTCGAGTTTGAATAAAGATGACTTGATGATCGAGGTTGAATAAAGATGACTTGATGATTGAGTTTGAATAAAGATGACTTGATGATCGAGGTTGAATAAAGATGACTTAATAATCGAGGTTGAATAAAGATGACTTGATGATCGAGTTTGAATAAAGATGAATTGATGATCGAGATTGAATAAAGATGACTTGATGATCGAGTTTGAATAAAGATGACTTGATGATCAAGGTTGAATAAAGATGACTTGATGATCGAGGTTGAATAAAGATGACTTGATGATCAAGGTTGAATAAAGATGACTTCATGATCGAATTTGAATAAAGATGACTTGATGATCGAGGTTGAATAAAGATGACTTGATGATCGAGCTTGAATAAAGATGACTTGATGAGTTTGGATAAAGATGACTTGATGAGTTTGGATAAAGATGACTTGATGATCGAGTTTGGATAAAGATGATTTGCTGATCGAGTTTGAATAAAGATGACTTGATGATGAGTTTGGATAAAGATGACTTGATGATGAGTTTGAATAAAGATAACTTGATGATGAGTTTGAATAAAGATGACTTGATGATCGAGTTTGAATAAAGATGACTTGATCGAGTTTGAATAAAGATGACTTGATGATCGAGGTTGAATAAAGATGACTTGATGATCGAGGTTGAATAAAGATGACTTGATGATCGAGGTTGAATAAAGATGGCTTGATGATCGAGTTTGAATAAAGATGACTTGATGATCGAGGTTGAATAAAGATGACTTAATAATCGAGGTTGAATAAAGATGACTTGATGATCGAGGTTGAATAAAGATGACTTGATGATCGAGTTTGAATAAAGATGACTTGCTGATCGAGATGGAATAAAGACGACTTGATGATGGATGAGTTTGGATAAAGATGACTTGATGATCGAGGTTGAATAAAGATGACTTAATAATCGAGCTTGAATAAAGATGACTTGATGATCGAGTTTGAATAAAGATGACTTTCTGATCGAGATGGAATAAAGACGACTTGATGATGAGTTTGGATAAAGATGACTTGATGATCTACTGTAGGTTGAATAAAGATGACTTGATGATCGAGTTTGAATAAAGATGACTTGCTGATCGAGATGGAATAAAGATGACTTGATGATCGAGGTTGAATAAAGATGACTTGCAGATGATCGAGATGGAATAAAGATGACTTGATGATGAGGAAATTGATGATAATGAGGTTGAATACAAAGCTGACTTAATGAAAATGTGAGATTGAATATAACTTAGACGAAGAATGATGTTCATGGTATAAGCATTTAAAACAAACCGAATTTTTTCTCCATAGAGTCAATTGTTTCAAGTAGCATAGTGTCATCTATGGAAGACGATATGCAGTCATTCTGCATCACTACTATCCAAGACGCCTTCAAAAACAACTTACCACCAATAGGAAGGTCAAAGATCATAGTTCAGCATATGAATAGCAATTACGGTAAAAGTTGGAATTGTTTTATTGGAAAGGAAGCTGAAATATCGCATGGTTTTGAGCAAGAGTACTATTTTCAGGCTGAAATAGCTGGAAACTTGTTGATTCTAAGTAAAACACCATCGACCGACGAAAAATGCTTTCCAGATGGCACTGTTAGCCGACCAGTCATAGTCAACATTAGTAATGACATTGACATGACAACGAGTGAGAAGGTACTGTCTCTGATAAAAGTATGCCTTTCGAAAGGTACAAGCACCAGGAACGAAATTGCAAAGTGGATGATAAAAGCATTAAGTACGTCTGATCTCAGAAGTCTGCAAAAAGAACCATGGCAGTGTGTAGTCTCTGGTGGAATGATAGCAATGCAAAAGGCACATGGCTCATCGAAACATATATTAATCCGTGTAGGACAAGAAAGAATTTTGTTATTTAACATCCAGCCACCAAGGCTTCCCTCGTCCGCCCGCCCTAGATAATATACAAAGCCAAATATAGAATACATATTAGGTTAACTAGTTTAATCTGTTTAAGAGTTGAAAGTAGCAATATTCTTTAACAAACAGACACTGATTATGTAAGCTATTAATTTTTAATCAAATAAACTAAAGACTACTACTTAGTATGTCAATAAACAACAGTAGTTAAAATATATGTTTCATTTTCTAATCAACTTGTTAAAAACTAAATAGGCCTATTTTATATATATAATACAATAGAGTACATGTAGTTGATATATGACTAATAAATAACATAAAAGTACTGAAACTAATTATTATAGAATATTCGGAGCAGACAGAGAGTCTGTAGAGATCGGGGATTATGCCGATTAATTAATTAATTTATTTCAACAATATTTTATGAGGGTGGTCCATCCAGCATCAGCTGATCATTAGGGACCCTGAAAACAAACAGAAAATACAAAATAAACTATAAAAACACAAAATTAACAAAGATATAAAAAATAAATATAAATATATATATAAAAATATACAGAATGCCAACAATGAAAGAAGGAAAAAAAGAAAAAAAAAATCTGAGAGAGAGAAACAGGTGTTTTTTCAAAAGAGATTTAAAGGAGGAGAAATTGTAAGAGTTACGAATGCTAAAAGGTAGAGAATTAAAGAAAGAAGGAGCATTGAAACTAAAAGAAAGTTTAAAGATTTCAAGGTAAGGACGAGGGATAAGAAGATCTCCTTTAGTAATTATGCCTATTTAGTCGGCCCAGAAGAGTCAGACCACCTCCATGATGGTCAGACTAGCTAGCTAGACCTGGCTACATACATTTTGATGCATAAGCAACCTGAAAAGAGATCCACAGAACCATCTCCATATAAAACATGATTTCACATCTGTCAATGATACTAATTAAGTAATAATAATAGTAGGCCCAGGCCCGTATGCAGCATTTATAATGGGGGGGTGCGAGCGAAGCGAGCAACAATGGCTGGGGGCCAGGGGGCCGCCAAGGGCCCCCGGTCAGGGTCCAGGGGCCGAAGGCCCTGGAAAAATTTGCGTTATTTGACGTTCTAAAGACTGATGTAAGACTGTCTGTTGTGGCTTGGGCTAGTTGAACGATGGACACCAGAACTTAACGCTTTCATGATGAGGCCAACTCAGCAGGGGTGGCGCCAGGATCTTCCCGACGCGGGGGCTACATTCCCCGATGAGGGGGCTATGCGAGCGAAGCGAGCATCACTAGGCTGAGGGCCAGGGGCCGCCAAGAGCCCCCGGTGGGGTCCAGGGGGGCGAAGCCCCCGGAAGCAACGCGTTCTAGCGTCATTTGAGGTCTTTTTAATCAGATTTAGGGTAGCCATTTTTTCCATTTTTTATAATGCATAAATAAAATACTGCGTGCAAAAAAACGATGCGCGATGACTGTTTCAATCCATATTTTTCAATTTAAAAAATAAAAGTTCAAAGAAAATTTAGAAAAATAGAGTTGGAGGTCCCGGAAATTGGACTTATTATACTTCAAAACATGAAAAAAAATATATAAGTCCCTATCATGGGTTGTGACTGAGCTAAGAAATGTTTGAAAAATAGAGATGCTAGGTCTCGGAAAATGTACTTCTTGTTCTTCGAAATATGACCAGCTTTATTGTTGGGGCTGAGCTAAGAAAATGTTTAAAACTAGAGCTGCAGGTCTTCAAAAAATTGCATTTTATACTTTGGAAACATCAGGCCTAGAGGCTTAAAAAACGCAAGCGTAGACCTTTTTCAGTCGGGGAAAAAAGTTTATTCCTCCCAGGTGTATGCATGCGTACCATCTGGACTTCCGAGTGGTGAGAAATTCATGACATACAGGATATTGAAAATGTAATAACTATAGCTATAATGTTGGCTAAGCGAAAATGGCATGTTTTTTTGTTTAGTAATAGATGAAAAATTTATTTTAGGTGCCCCACGGTACAGAAGGTTACTTGTAAATTAAAAAATTGGTGAACAAACGAACAATTAACATAATTCGTTTTTGCTGTAGTGTAGCGTACGTCGACGCAGTACACGACGTAACCGTCGGTAAACTTCGCCTGGAAAATAACACATTACACATTTTGGTCCCTGGATGAAACTTGATATCACGCGTCTCGACCCAACGTTGAACGATTCGTACAAAGGGATACCGCCAGACAAGTGCGTACCTAGCTATTGTTTAGTAGTAAGTTAGATCGCTGGCAATAATGAATGCATATAAAGTGCATATTATCACTCTGACGTACTCTCACGGTCAATGAAACGTCGCGGTTTTCTAGGCGCTGAAGCTAGCTACGAAGTGAACGCGAACGCTTTTTACTGTATATTATATTCCCCGACAAAAAGTACACGTGTTCCCTTCGGTAACCGTCGGTAAACTTCGCCTGGAAAATAACTACATTACACATTTTGGTCCCTGGATGAAACTTGATATCACGCGTCTCGACCCAACGTTGAACGATTCGTACAAAAGGATACCGCCAGACAAGTGCGTACCTAGCTAATGTTTATTAGTAAGTTAGATCGCTGGCAATAATGAATGCATAAAAGTGCATATTAGCCCTCTGACGTACTCTCACGGTCAATGGAACATCGTGGTTTTCTAGGCGCTGAAGCTATATGAAGTGAACGCGAACGTTTTTACTGTATATTATACCGCGTACCGCGTACATGAAGCGCTAAGCTATTGCTTGTCGTCACATGATCGACTGCGCATGTTTTACATCGAGTTTGTAGTCAGTTCAGATTCCGTAATTTAATTACCGGTATTTTTTCATTTTATATTAGCATATTTTTGTTTGTATACCATTGATAATGTAAATTTTGTATATATATAATGATATTGTCTTTAGTTAAACAAGACAAGAAAAAATACCAACCGAGGAAATAGTGGACCTTTTGGGACTTGGGGGGGTGCGTCTGCACCCAACGCACCCCCCCTGGATACGGGCCTGAGGCCTACTATAATAAATATGTTGAATGAATAGCAATTAGGTACTATCTAGCAGATCGTATTTGGAAAGTATTAAAAATTATTTGAAAATCAAGTCTCGGTAAAATTGTTAACGTAATTTATAAATTATTACCGGAAGTAGTATCAAGTAACTGTCGGTAATTATTTATAAATAATGACTTTTTCGACAAATTATACTTCCAGTAACCTTCAACAATACTTCCGGCGTCTATATAAAATAAAAAATGAAACTATTTTCATTATTTATAAATAATGTTAATATTTCCGAAATAAGTAATTATTTAAGATAATTACCAACATTAATACTTCCTTTACCCTTCAACAATATTTCCGGGGTTTATAATATGTATAAATAATGAAACACAGTATTTCATTACTTATAAATATAATATTTTGATACTTCTGGTTGGACCCCTTCTGGTGCCTGGGTAGGTAATTATTTATAAATAATGGCCATTAAAAATTATACTTCCGGTAAACCTTCAGTACTTCCGGCGTTTATATCCGGTCGGTCGTCCCTGGCCCTTTTCACTCCGATCCTTTCTCGTCGCTGTCCCGTGTGGGTTATTTTAAATTGCCGCGACACCACTATCATACATTTTGTGGTGGTCAATTATTGGTGGCGCTTTACTGATGGATGAAAGAGAACAACAAAAAGAAACCGAGTGTCTGTTTTTGTTTTAAATTCATGTTATATTATTATACGGTTAGTAGTAACAGGTAATATTGCCATATTGATATTAATTTTTTTTTGGAGAAGGACTAGGGCCTAGCCCTAGCCTAGTTAGCTACTACTACTAGGTAGGCCTAGGAAGGAGGCGGCCTTATTATATTAGGTTAGGCCTCGCTCGGCCTACCACCACACAAGAGGCAAACGGTTCAGAATGGATAGGCCTATATAGGCCTACCTAGTAGTAATACTACTTATTACTACTATTTACATAGCCCTGCCCTGGGCCAGGCATAAAAATAAGATTTAACTGTCAACATAAGCAGTTATTATTCTTAAATGTGTTTAAAAAGTTGAGTTGAAACATGTTCTACTTAAAAAAGAACACGCACTGGAAATTTAGAATTATCTTTTTTTATTTATGACTAGGCCTATAGCCTAGGCCCCTATGCCTATAATAAGCAACTGACCAGTTGCGGTCATTTATGTTGTCATAAAGTGCTCGCACACACTGGTTCCTCCTTCAACTCTGAACCATGTTGCGCTGCACTCCCGATATCGGTAAAACAATCAGTTCCATGCTCTTGCGCAACTAATTCATTTGAGTTGTTTAGTCGCTTTCAGTTCCTGGTCTACTACAACGTTTTCTTTCACATTCACATATTTACAGAATTTGTTTTTGTATATTGTAGTAGCCATGGCAACATTTGAGTTAGACCCACTTTTTTTAAAAGCATTGGGTTACCTTCGATCAAGTAACAAAGACTCAGTTTATCACTTAAAAGCACTTCTTGATGATGTCATTGCTGGTAATTCACCACGGAAATCTGAAGTTCCAAAGGTAAAATATTTATGTTTATGTTTTTCAGAATTATTTGTTTATGTTTTTCAGACTTATTCGTTTATGTTTTCAGACTTATTCGTTTATGTTTTTCAGACTTATTCGTTTATGTTTTTCAGACTTATTCGTTTATGTTTTCCAGACTTTATTCGTTTATGTTTTTCAGACTTATTCGTTTCTGTTTTTCAGACTTATTCGTTTATGTTTTTCAGAATTATTTGTTTATGTTTTTCAGACTTATTCGTTTATGTTTTCAGACTTATTCGTTTATGTTTTTCAGACTTATTCGTTTATGTTTTTCAGACTTATTCGTTTATGTTTTCCAGACTTTATTCGTTTATGTTTTTCAGACTTATTCGTTTCTGTTTTTCAGACTTATTCGTTTATGTTTTTCAGACTTATTCGTTTATGTTTTACAGACTTATTCGTTTATGTTTACAAAGATACAATAAAAGCAAAAAATAAAAACAAATTATTATTGCACTATTTTTTAGAGAGTGCACTATAAAATATAATGCTTGCCCACCTCAAGATGTTTGTCTTCATCTTTCCAGGCATCAGCCTTCATTCTTTGACCTATTATCATTATGTTAACTTATATGCACTGTATTTTTCCTTAAATAAATGTTATGAAATGAAAATGAAATAAAACAAATATGCCTTTACCCCATCAATAACATGAAAAATTGTTTTGAATAATTGAATAATCTTTTTTAATTTCATTAACAAGAATATTTTATTTTTGTATGTATTTCACTAGGTGTCAGATCCAGTAGTAAAGATTGAAATAGAGGAGAAAAAAGTGTTTAAGAAGTCAGATTCTTCAAAGCGAGAGGCAGAAAAAAGGTCAAATGAAAAGGTATGAAACAGCTGTTAGTGTTATGTGTTTAGGTCACTCTCAGTAAAGTCTAATTTTGGAGTGTGGTTAGTGGTTTAATTTGAAATGAAATTTAGATTTAGCTAAAGGTGCTTGTGATTAATAATAATAATATCCTGGATTAAAAAGCGCCTAATGTTTTGAAATCTGTAAGTGCTGTACATATTATTACCCTGGTCATTTTGGATCAAACACATATGGAAACATATAACCATAATGCAGCTAGTAATCAGCGCAAATTTGTGTCTTGACCTTACCAGGTACCCATTTGTACAACTGGGCGGACAGAGGCAAACGTAAGTAAAGTATCTTGCCTAAGGAGACAAAAGCAATTCGAACCCACGATCACACAATCATTAGTCAAATGTTAGCACACTGCACCACTGCGATTAAAATTTTATATTGTCAACATTTTATTTTTTAGATAAAAAAGGACATATCGGACATCTTCGAGGCACCTGAAAAGAAGAAAGCCAAACTACAAATTGACCGACCTAGAAAACCGGTCATAGAAGATGATGACGATGATGAAGAGGATGCCGAGGATGAAACCGTGGAAGAAGAGAATGATCGCAATGAAGACGTGGAAGAAGATCAGGAAATGGAGGATGCCAACATGGAAGAATCCAAGGAACTATCTGGTAGCACTGACGTTGGTGACTTTGCTTTAGAGTTGGGATTGTCATGCGGTGTTTGTAAACAAATGAACGTGTCAAAGGGCAACCAGTTAGTGGAATGCCAAGAATGTCATTCTCTTTATCATCAGGTATGTTGTCGATATTCAGTGGAAAAAGTTCACAAATATTTTTGCTCAATCGCCCAAAAATAATATCATTGATTCTTATATACCCTTTTCACATTTGCAAAAACTTATAACGAGGTTTACAGTGTGAGGACAATTTTGTGGGGTCCTCTGTGAAATCTTGAAAAAAAAACACACACTTAACTTTACTCTGGTATTTTACTGACCAATCACAGTACTGTATTTGCATAATAATTATTTACAGACCAACCGATATTCTCTCCAGAGATTAGTTCACTAATGTGTGTATGAAACCAAATCTGGAGATCAAAATATGCAGTGTGAAAAGGGTATTATTAACACTACTGCCACATTTTTTTACAATATTTTACTTTTAGTACTAATGAACCTTTATACTGATAACATTTAATGTCTTATTTCAGAAATGCCACAAACCTTTTGTAAGTGATTCAGAGATAAATGATCCGCGAGTCGTCTGGTACTGTAGTAAATGTTCAAAGAGTTTAAAGAAAATGGTAAGCATTGTATATTTTTTCACTATGCTTTTGTTTTTAGTAATCATTCTGTAAGAATGAGAAAAAGTCGCTCCAACCGAGATTCGCACCCGGAACCTTCTAATTGATATGCAGATGTCCTAATCATTAGACCACTGGGGCTTTCATGGTATTGTTCAAATCCGATTGGATAGATCCTCTTTAACACTCTCGGTGTTGTATGGCGGAACAGCACTAGTCCCTCAATTGTACGCATACGCACCAGAGATCAAATTGATACTACCTCATCTTTCAGTATTTATTCACGACGCAGATCTCAGAAGAGATATTTTTATATATGCTGTATAAACATATTTTCCATTTTTGCTTCTGCCAAGGTTGCAAAGAAATCAAGTATTAAAACCGCTGCAAGTTCAAGTTCAACTAAAGAATCTAACATCACAATCAAAAGGGAGATAAAATCCGAAGAACCTGCCAACATTTTCAAAAGAAGCGATTCAAAAGTACGGGTATTGTTTGTCTTAAATACAATGGTTAACTGAACTAAACCCCATTATAAAGCTCTGTCTACACTATCAAACTAGTTTTACAAAACAAAATGTGATGTGCCCAAATATGGTAGTGATATTCCCACATATGGTAGTGAAATGACATCACCATGTCCATTTGTTTGATAGTGTAGACAGACCGTTAGACAATGCAGTAGTGTTACTATTTTCCCCATCCTAATGTCTTGGAATTGCATGTGATTGAAACCTTTTGACTTTTTATTTTTGTTTCTACAAAGGTTTCAAAGAAATCAAATATTAAAACTGTTACAAGTTCCAGTTCAACTAAAGAATCTACCATCACGATCAAACGAGAAATAAAATCAGAAGAACCTGCCAACATTTTCAAAAGAAGCGATTCAAAGGTATGGGTATTATTTGTCTTAAATATAATGGCTACAATGCGAATGAGGCCAGAGAGTTGTAGACATAAACAGACATGTTTTAGAAAATAAATATTTACGTTATTGAAGAAAAAAAAAATCTTTTTTTCTGCAGGTCTCGTCACCGAGTGGTACAGCACCGAACCAGCCGTTTACAGGACTTGCAAGTTATGCAGCCAATCTAACAGGACGCAGCGGAAACAGTAACCGAACTAGTCAACCTGGCATCTCCGGAGGTCGTCCATCGAACAGGGAAAGGTCAAACAGTATGACAGCAGCAATATCATCAACTAAAACGTCGACGTCGGGCCAGATAAGTAAAGGCGTGAACGATGGAGCTTCGAAATCATCAAACTCAAGTAAAACAACTTCAGGTCAAAAGCAGGCTTTGAAAACTTCAAGTGTTGATCCGTATTATAAACGAATGCAGATGATGAAGAAGAAGGCATCAAAGAAATAATATTAAATGTAAACAACACAGTGTGAAAAGGGGCTAAATAATGTAACACTGCTGTACCCATGCGAGGCCTGGGTTTGGCACCAGTATTGTATCCTTGCGCGGCCTGGATTAGGCACCAATATTCTACTCATGTGAGGCCTGGGTTTGGCACCAGTATTGTATCTATGTGAGGGGATGGATGTAGCACTAGTACCCATATGAGGCCTGGATTTAGCACCAGTATTGTATCTATGTAAGCGGGCTGGATTATACTCTGAAAAAGCTTAGAGTAGAGGTAGTTATAAAGTTGTTTAAGCATCTTTGTAAATTATACACAACCAACAATAAAATACAACAAATATGAGAAAATTATCTTTGTTTCTATAACTATAATATGAATGTATCAGCAATGTATGTATGCACCTTAAAATATTGATGTAGTCATCAGCACACATTTTTTACATTTCAGACTAAAGGACTAAGTATTTTATTTATACAATTTCTTTATCATTAAATTTTTATACAGAAAAGACAAAACTATAGACAAAAAACAATAAATATGAGTTCTATTGACAATTCTTCATTAGCTGTAAAACTTGACTCAATAAAATTCAAACTTTAAATCAATGTATTATGATATTAGTATTAACTTAATTATGTGCAAAAACTGACAATGTTTTGATTTAGGCTTCCATGGTTTACACAGATTATTCAAAATTTGGAGAAAGGGCTTTTATCCCAATTAGTACAGCACTCTTAAGCTCTGTCTACACTCACACTAGTTTGACAAAAAAAGTGTGATGTGCCCAAATATGGTAGTGATATGACATCATCATATCCATATATAGGCACATCACTTTTTTTTGTCACAAAAATTTGATAGTGTAGACCAGGCTTTAAAGCCAACAATAGTAAAGACGGAGTTAAACTCCCTTATAAAGTTAAGTAGTATAAAATATTTGCAACCTCGGAATAATAGTTAAAAAAGCAAAACAATGAACCGAACTTAAATACTGGCTGTAAATCAATAAATATTCACACTACCGTACGATAAAAATACAAACACTTGGAGAGTTTTTAATAATCGCTCTTTAAGCCACTGGTAAACAAGCAAGATAAAACAAAGTTTCACTAAAGACATGTTGTACTAGTATCAGGCAGCCAGGCACAAGGTCTTTACCATAATCCACCTGACTAATATGATGCATATATTAGATGCATGCATTTCATTGGTCAAAGCATCAACAATTGACTTACTCAACCATAAACCTAGTACAGTAAACCCTGAACAGTTTTAACGCAAGTTTACTAAAAAATCTTGTATCAACATCAATAATGTGTAATTCTTGATACATCACTATTTGATTTATGCAGGTTTTCTGTTGTTAAGCTCTGTCTACACTATCAAAGTTTGTGTGCCAAACAAATGTGATGTGCCAATATATGGAAATGATGTCATATTACAGTATTACCATATTTGGGCACATCACTACCATATTTGTGTAGACTTAAGGCTAGATAGCAATCTACTGAAGCTAACACTACTAGTAATCACAGCATTATAAAGTTTTACATTTGTTTAAGAATGCTCAAGCTGCTAATAAAACTACTAATGCTTTTCAGACAAATATTAATATTGTTCTTTGCACCTTAAGAACTGATTTGGTAAGCATTGTATGCTAATTCAGTGTTAGTTGGGATGGATTTGAGATTTACACGAGTTGTTCACTCGGGAAAGAGGAATCTTCTAACCGCTGTCATCTTTGATGGCACACTTCATCTCTTTCGTTTTCAAAGGCATTCCGATGGTCTTCCTCTTCAGAATCATTGTTGTGCATCATTGATGTCTTTCTCCTTCAAGAAAAAATCATACAATTTACTTCAACCACCAGAAAACACTGAACAAATCAATAAATGGAGAAGAGTTTCACAGCCATGTTTTTTGTTTTAATTTGTTATTTATTTATACTGGGTAACCGCTTCAGTCCAGAGGGCCCAGTGGCTGTGTGTGTACTAGTACACCAGGTAACCCCATACTCGTCTTGAAAGATGTACTAGGTTCTTTAAAGTGCACATGAGCTAGATGTGTACACTGGACCTATGTTTTATAGTCCTTATCTGAGAAGACTTGTTCTACCACTAGAACCATGGAGCGAGTGAGCCTCGAACCCTTGCCGATATTATGGCTACGTAATTACGTTTCCACTGTCTTAACCACCTCGGCCACTCACTCTAGTTTATCATTCCATTCTTACCTTTTTGTTCTTCTATCATGTTCCTTTTCTCCTTTCTCATCATCTGCACTTTCTGAGCATGAACTGCTTGAAGATGACGATCCACTTGAGCTATCTGATTGGATGTTTATTGGCTTACTAACGTCGACAAGGTCGGCCATCTCTGCTAAGTGTGGACATTCTCTCTAGGAAACACAAACATGTTAAATAACTAACAACTAAAAAACTTCCAAATCCACTTTTATTAATTATAATTCTTTACCTATAAAATTCCTTATTTTTAATATCCAAGTATAGATATTCATTAATGCATTTCCTTTATTTATTTATAGGAAACATACAAAACAAAAGAGGCAAAATGTCACCAGGAAATTAACAATAGCAACTTCCACAAAACAAACCTACAATATCCTACAATATCAATTTGTATGTTGGATTGTGAAAGTACGTTAACTATGGTTTTAATCAGACTATTACAACTGTCATGAATTCTGTTTTTAAAACTATGAATGGAGATCCTCCAATATTCATAGAAATAGTATTCGTTACAAACATCATGCATATTACTGTGCGCCTCACCTTTAGCACTGTTATCCACTTTTTCGATAGCTTTGGTCTCCCTCGCACTGTCTTGTGCCACACGATGGGAAAATTTGTTGTGCTGGCAAAATTCTGTGTTATGGCTATGGTGTCGTCTAAGTTTATGACTACATGCCACCATCCGCCAGGTACAAAGACAGTCTCTCCTGGAGACTGCAGGATCTCAAGCTATCAATGCAGAAAGAAATGAGAGTTAGGCTATGTTTTTGCCGAATAAACCGCTTATTTCAAAATACAGTAGATTTAAAGTATAATTTTAAATTGACTGCATGTCTGCTAAATTGTTGTACCTAAATAACTGTAGGTGGTCGTCGACGGAAGTCATTAGCAGTACCCAAAATGCAATGGGCTCTGGCAGTCAAATCAATCGTTATTGCAGTGTAGTTGACTCAAGGTAAAAAACTGTTATTTTGTGTTGCAGCTTAGTTAAAAGTTGCACAGCAATAACCAGTTTAGTGGCATTCTAACACTGAATAAGTTGGGTGTTTTAACCATTATTTTCAGGCTGCCATTTAAACGGTTATTACAAATTTGTCCTGTTTCTGCTACCGAATATTTGGGTTAAATTATTCACACGCCAGTTAATAACAGGTTATTTTTCTGCTGAGACATCCAGTCTTAGTTTTAAATTTCATTTCCTCAACAGTTTCATGTAAAATAAAGAATATTTATGGATCTTACTGGTTGGCAATCTTGTGGCCATGATGATAGTTTTGTTCTTGGGTATATTACATTGAACCATGTAATTGCTTCGTCAATTTGTTTGCCACCCTCTTCTGGTTTAACTTTGAGTTTATCTTTTGGTGTGTGCGTTGGAAACATGCACCACCTGGAAAAAACAAATTAATGCAACATTAGATTAGAATAACAGGTGGGCATTCGTAAATTCCCAATATATTTATTTGGAAAAAATGTAAGAAATAAATTAAAAATAATTTTTAAATGAAATATTTGTTTTTGTTATTTTATACGCATCCAACAGCGAGGAACTCGCCAATTACAGGATGAATAAACTATTTATCATGCTTATAAACTAAGTCTTATGGGAGTGGAGTTACAACCATGGCACTACTCTAGGTCAGGATTGAACCCCGGACCTTGGGATTGAAAGGCAAGCATGTTAACCACCAAGCTACAGGTCCACTACGATTAATTGCAAGTGTCTTACCGTTTATGGCCTTTAACAAGTGCATTCCAGGCACTGGTACCAAGTGGGTCAATATGAATGCCAGTACCGGAGCGGGCTGGGCCCATAACAAACCACCGATACGGAGGCCTCTTTTCTTCTCCAACAAACTTGAATAAATCATCACGAAAATATTTGGGTACCTCATAGTCTTCCATTAGTTTTTTCTTCTTTGGATGCTGAAATTTAGGTAAATAAATAGAAATTACTCATTTAAATTGTAGATGTAGAAAATGACTTTATTTTCACCGATACTTGCTTGTATTAGCAGTATAGAATTGTAGTAAGGGATTTTTTGACAAGCATTTAAGGGGCATAGGTTGAAGACTTGGGGGCCTGGACTTCAATTCTGGACATGTAACATGGTACAGTACTTTATAATAGAAAGCTTTTGATTTTGTATCAACAGGATGCTGAGCTCTGGATATCAAAGGGTATATCTGTGGCTGCGACATGATTGATTTCACGCCCATTAACAGACACCAGGCGCCATAGAGAATATGTACATAGTACAGTATTGTTGGTATTTGTTACAGCCAGACATAAGGCAAAGGACTGTTACAAGTTCCTATCTTGGCAAGGCGAGCTCAGCGTCCTGTTGTTAGACTGCCTCACTTGAACCTAGACTTCACCAAAACCGTGTCAACGAATTGACTGTGGAAGCACGTCCTAATGTCTCAGTATGAATACAATGAATGAACTAGTTCCTAGGTCATAGGCCATGTTACAAAAAGGTCCCTATTATATTCAAACACTGAACTTACATCACCAAAGCCACTGTCAAATATATACAGTGGACTATCATCTCTTGTAATATGCATGTAGTCAACATAATATTTCATTTTCATCTTCACAGAGTAGCCATCATTGTCTTCACCACATTTAAAACGTTGGTTTCGATACTTCTTCACTAAACGCTGAAAATGTACAACAATTATCATATAAGTGATTTTCTATCTTATTTTATGTATTTAGACACATTGATTATCAATAGTAATAATAATAATAGTAATCACTGTCCTATCAGATAGGTGGTAATCCCCCAATACAGGGGCTATTTTGTGAACCAGTTTACCGGTGTACACCCCTACTCGTCTTGAATAATGAACGGGATTCTTTTAAAATGTACACAGACAAACTGTGTACACCGGACCTACGGTTTATAATCCTTATCTTAGAAGACTTATTCCACCACCATAACTAGGAGCAAGTCAGCCTCGAACCCATGCCGATATTGTTGGCTCTTAATTCATTTGGATCTTAATATAATACGAGTAAATTTTCTTTTTTGTTGATCGAAAAGTATGAAATACAAAGTGTGTATGTTTCGCAAAACAAGAACAAATTAAAAATTTGCGAAACATCGTAGTTAGATTGTGTTCGCCTATATTCTATTCAGTGGCCTATATCTATTGGTCACTGTACCTCGAGTGTCCATTTTTTCTCAGCCTGCCAGTCGTCCTGAGCATGCACTATCACGCATGGTTTCATCGTCTTCTCAAACTTCTCAATGAACTCATCCTCGGAGGTGCACCTGGCGTCAACACGTGTAGCATTGTCTTCAAATGATTCCAATCCGCAATCAAAATATTCGTAGTAGTTATGTCGCTCCCAGTCGTAACTATCTCTCAGTTCTAGTAGGATAAAAAAGATAGGTTTTTATACCTCCATGTTTTGACGTTTGTTAACAGTAGGAGGCTGTGCTACAAAAAATAAATATTTTAAAGCTAGGCCTACATTTCAGACAAAAGTAGCTGCCACTCGACGGCGAGATCTATGCAAATATGTCAACAAGTATTGTGTCACTCATATACTGTACTAGGTCTGTAGTCATTCCATGTCTTAATAACATAACATAGGCCTAGTTCTTCTTTAGAGTACAGAAGGTTCTTCCATAAAACAAAATATAAATGTATACATTTTTAATTTTATAAATTTAAATAGGCCTATTCTAACATTAAATGTCACGATTTAGAAATGTAGTAACCAATATTTTCAACAACTTAGACCTTCTAGCCTGCCTTCCTTAAAAAACGTTTTGTTCACCAATTACTGGTCATGAAGGATGTTTTCGAAGACTTGCCCTGTTCGCCCAAGAAAGCAACATGACTGTAGTTAGTACAGTGTGGCACAGAATGGGCTTCGTGAGAGGTTTCAATCGAGGCTAGGCCTAGAATCTTTTAAACAACATTTAGTTACAAAATAGGAAATAAATACCAGGTCTGGCTGCTCGTTTAGATTCCCATATTCTTCTTTTAACTCTACGATCCATTCTGAAGCAGTATGACAGCCAACATCGGGATAAATAAACACAATAATCTGCGATGATTCTAAATTTTTAATCTCAATGTACCATGTTTTTTTTCTGTTCTTGAGAAATGTGTGTATAGCCCCATCTATCGATGACGACATTTCGATCCCTTTCAGTTCATTCTGGTTCCCGAACGAACGTTACTTTTTCTACAAATTTACAGTAAACGTTATCCCTCGCGTCGTCGTTGGATTGTATTCGTCATGTAGACGTAAACGTAATCAGGTATTAAAATCCCAGATTGAGAGGACGCTAAGTATTTTTACTTAAGCAGGTGGCCTAAACATAAAGGCACTAATTGTTTAATAATTGCTAACTAGCTAAATAATGTTGGAATTCAGGTATTTGTAAAATAAGTTACTTATTTCACAACTCCATGTTCGTATGTTAGTTGTTACGTATCGTGAATACGCGTCCAAAGAACAGCTAATAAACAATTATTTCACTTTTCTTCTTGATGTCGTGTTTCCTACGGCGATGTGACAAGGTAAAACGTCAACGTGTCATTTGAATTTAAGTGAAGACGTTTCTACTTGTTATTATGACGTTGATTGGCAGTTTAAACTATTGTGGTTATACCGGTTAAGGGGCACATTTTTCTCATATGCTATAAGACAGGGCGGGTGTGTGTGTCACCCAATGTTTGATTATGTACCAGTACGTAAAGACAATTCCAGAATGATATTAAAATTGTTGGGTTGTTAATGATATTTAACAACCGGTAATAACATTCACTGTCGGCATATTCTCTTTATGATTATGATTAAAGTATTGTTTGTTTCTACTCTTATTCTTTTAGTCTGTATCAAATATCGCACAAAGGTCAATGAACCGGTACCCGTCTTTATAAATGTGCATGTAACATGCAGCACGTCCGAATGTATTTTATCACTGTAGGTAATTTCTAATACAATAGTTAGTTGTCGAATTTTCTCATTGGTTGGTTGACCTAATTTAGCAGCCGATCCCAACTTGTCGAAAAGTTTTGGGTTCAGTTATACCTTATTACATGTGCCCTGCAATCAGCATAACTTACAATATTCTAATCTGTCACTTGGAAGGCGTGAAAAAACACTCAAGAGAAACGTCAACACATCGCCGCTATCGACTGCCTAATCCGTCTTGACGGAGCTTTAAGTATCAATAGACAAGTCGTTGAATCCACTTTTATCACATCACGTCGAATGTCCTCAAGGGGAGGTGAATGTCTCTCAAAGCCGGATATGTAAACGTAAAAAAAAACATCTTTTTTCATCTGTATTTAGTAAACGTTGTGGTATCGTCTGCTTTTAACAAGCAGACTATAAAGTAATTCTTGGAAGTATCGACCAAAAAATCTCTGTCTAGATAGGCCTATACTTTTTTCCATCATAGTAGTGCGAACATGAATATCTGGTTGTAATTCATTGAAGTAAACAGGAGAAAAAAGGGAATTATAGGATTTCAATAACTTAAATGGATTTGTGATTATTAGCCTATCAAGAAAAATCGACGTGACCAAGACTGAGTGGAGGGTATTAAGAAGAGAACGACCCTTTATAGTCAAGCACATATTTTGGAGAAAAACACACAAGGCCTAGGCGAGGCTAAACCACCAGCAAATAAGATTAATCATCTCTAAATAGGCTAGATCTAAAAAGTAGACGTCGCAACTCGATCGAGAATAGGTCAGTTTTGACTTTCGGTAAGTTTCTATTTTTTACCAAGTTTATAATTGGGCAAAACAGAAAAGGAAGTAACATCTTTTAACTGAGGAAGATGTAGGCTATAATAGCATCTTTGTATGTAGGCCTGGTAGACAAAATGTTTATTTGGACAAGGAGTTTTGTTTGTTTACGTCTAGCCGGGAGTGTTTTCTCCCCTCTCGTTAAAATATGGTGTTTCGCAGGTCCATTGTCTTATTGTAAAAAGCCATAAATTCGTTGTGTAGGTCTTGCTCTTCCTTTTGATTATTAAATCGAATCCTAACTGTTCAGTGTTTATAATCGTGTTTTAGAACTGAGGACTACAGATAAAGACCATTAACGAGAAATAAAAAAAAAGGATGAATTGTTTTCTGCTATGATTATACCTATATCGTGCATCTCTGCAAAAATTAAGAATCAATTCTCAAGTCTGCAAGGTCCCATAGCTATACTTCCTATACTTTTTTATGACTTAGATATTTCGAACCGACTGTTTCATTTATAAAGTTATTTATCAAAAGTTGGATGAACCCACCTAAGGCAAAACAAGTTATTTATTTCTGATAAATTGGGACGATTCTCATCTCTTTCTTTCTTTCTTTCTTTCTTTCTTTCTTAGTTGCGACTTAACCGATACCGTAATTCATTGAATGCTAACTTCAATTCAATCTGCCAGGTCTCAACTATACCCTTTCTATCCCTTTTTTCTTATGACTATAGCTATCATTAACCGACTGTGTTATTTATAAAGTTATTTATGTGGCTGATAATCGGGACGATTCTCGTTGTTCCCTAGTTAGGACTTCCTGATTGTGAATGTTAACTTATTATCATCGTACTACAATTCGAGTCACTCTGAGGACAAGGCCGAAACCCGTAGCTAACCAAACCATTAATGAGTCGAGCGTTTGCTGCATGCTCATTGTTTTGGTATTATTTCGAAAACATGTTCCCAATCGTGAATGAGGCCACGGCCGACACAACATGATGGACATGTGTCTTGATGCTGATGATTAGAACAACATTATTCATGTGATGATTTAATTTCAGGATCGGAGTCGGTCACGATGACGTCACGCGTTATGATTAATATTACTATAAGTTAATATAACTGTATAAAGTGCATTCTGGTCTCTACTAAAATAAATATTAAGTAACTATAACTTAACACTTGTGAACCACTGTGTTTAATGTTTAAAGGCGAAGCTGGACGCATTTTAACCCTCAAACCACCATTATGCCTATTGCAAAATATTATTTTAGGTCTAAGGTCACGTGATAGCATCGTTATGTCGGAGAAACATAGCGTTGCGGCCCGATCACATTTTAGTATGAAGTTACATAAATAAAGTTAGCTTTAAATCGTCCAAATCGACCCATAACCATAGATGACAGAAATCGTATGGTTTAAATACCAGGTGTGTGTTTATTGAGTTAGGCATTTATCGTTTTATGTGACCTGGCTGTGTTTAGCGCGCGCAGTTAATACGCCGACAAAGTAGGCTTATTGATAATCATGTTCAAACTTCTAGCCCCCAAAGTATGTAGTAAATTTGTATCAACATTAAGTATTGTGTGTGGTATGTTCTGGGCAGGCACCTTCCAGCTGTTTGGTACTGTGAAGTAGTAACTTGGTAAGTCAGTAGGGAGCACGAAGTTTACAAAAGAACCACAGTTATCAATAATTGTACGCAGTGCTTGCATAACTAGTTCTTTATTTTTCAGAATTATGTTTAATTTATGACGTTTACGTTTTGAGACGTTTGGTGTTTTTTTCGACAATTGAACCAGCCTACTGTATTTTTCTTCTTTGCACGCAACATAAATAATAAACTAGGTCTATTTAGTATTTTAATCAGCTGTTTGTGTTGTGTTTTAGCATCCGTCCAAGAATGTCACTAACAACTGTTACGATATCGTCTGCGGCGATCGCCTTCTTCCTTCTCTCTACTTCCGTCGTCTGCAGTAATGCCGCAACATGTGAACTGATAAAACTACCAATGTGTAAGGATATGCCATGGAACAAAACTCGAATGCCAAACCATCTTCATCACAGCACACAGGAAAACGCCAAACTGGCTATTTCACAGTTCCAAGGTCTTGCCGCGACCAATTGTAGCTCACATCTTATCTTTTTTCTGTGCTCTATGTACGCCCCGATCTGCGCGTATGGTTTCCAAAATGACGCAGCTATCCCACCATGCAAGAGTTTGTGTTTGCGTGTTAAAAGGGGATGTGAACCAATCATGCTGCGCCATAAGGTAAAATGGCCGGACTATCTGGCATGCAACGACTTTCCTGAATACGATAGAGGCGTCTGCATATCTCCCGAGGCAATTGTGGAAGAAATGCCACGTGACCCATCATTGGATAGGCCTAAAGGTACGTCTAATTTGCAATGCCTACGTAGCAGGTGACTTCTTGATGACGTCATAGTTGCTATAATTCTATTTTTCATACGTGATGAATCATGGTAAAGTTTCCTTTTAGTTTACACTCTGGTTATTGCAATACAATGTCATGTTAATGTTTTTCAGAAGTTAATGTACAACCGCAGACTACCAACGTGAACCCACCACACGTTGCTGCTAACCCTAGACCACTAAAACGTAAGTTGAAATATTTTAATTATCGAATAGCATGAAGATCACGTTTTGGAAATATTTGAAGATATTTTTCTTATAAGAACACTTTGTAAACTGGAACAAATACACAAGACTGAAAACTTTTGTAATAAGCTACTATTAATGCTTATCGCAGGAGGCCCATTTCATATTTGAATGCGTTCTTTTATAATTCCCTAGCGTGGTATTCGTTAAGCCCCTGCTACTATATTATTAAATTATCGTTTTCAGGCATAGTGGTCTGAAGTGTTGTAGAAATCAAAAGATCTAGAGATTAGTTCCTTCCCATATCGTCTGTACATGTTTCGCAGCAGACGATTAAATTTACGCACAGGCATCACTTTAGACGTATCAGCCCGCGTATCAGCGGGAGGGTGTGAAAGCCCAATCATTGGGTGATTAGCAAAACATTAACGGACGAAATCAGACGGGTGTCAATCATCTTGAATGTTGTGATTGAATTATATTGTGACAGGTTGATTCTGTCAATCCATGGTCAATCTAACCGTCGTCGGTTCTGTGCTTGACACCGGGGCTTGACACTACTGCCTGAACATCGACGACGCAAATTAGATCCTATGTGTTTTAAATCGGGGGCGGGAGCTCTCCACGGGAAGAGTATGGTATACTGCAGAGAAAACATTTCTACATTCATTAATGGTGTTTTTAAGATTAATTGATAAATGAATTTAATTTCCAGCACAAGTCTGTGACAACTGCATTGGCCCGCCAAAAGCAAATATTCGAGTATTCCTAGAAAAACAATACGAATATGGTAAGTTTACAATCTAAGCCTAAAGCTTAGTTTCGACTTGCACGCACAATGAAACGACGATTAGGCCTATGTACAATGCAAGTAAGTTGACCAATCACAAGTGACAGTTGGGTGATCCAATGCGTCGTAATTGATGAAATCGTTGCAACGCGCTTACATCTCTTGCGCGCAATTACAACTGCGTTGCGTCCAAATCTTGCGGATATCTTTCTCCAAATATTTAATAATAATAATAATAATAGGTGTAGATCATTTTTACAGCAGGACGATTTACACATTTTAGAATATATTCACGTTATAGGCCTAAACCGTAAACTTGTTTGTTGTTTTATTTGTCACAGTATATGTACATTATTATGTTAATGTTTGATTTTGGTTGAAATATATGTTGAATTGAATTGACTTGAGTGCATCAATTGGAAAGGACTTGAACCGTCGTAAATGAAATTTACGTTGTACATTTCCAGGACATATCAATTCCAAAGAAATCGATGCGGTAACATTATGAATACCGTAGGCCTACTGATCTAAATACGAATCGACGCCGCGTCGTACGTGTAAAAATGTTGTTGTTGGACGCATGTAGGCCTAAATACAGAGGAATTGATAAACCTAAAAAAAATCGCTTGATCACTTTAAAATTGTCTGGCACATGAATAATAAACACTATTGGTATCGGCTAGATTAGTGGTCCTATAGTCACGGTGGCTCGTTTAAATTGTATTAAAATAATAACAATGATTGATAACTTCCCTTTGGTTTCAACGTCTGATACTATAATTTATTTTTATACCACATCGTCGATGACATTATATACTTTTGAATTTTGTCAAAACAAAATTTTTTAAAAGCATTCCTCCGTCTTACGACATTTAACGCACATGTTTACAAATAACCCCTAACCCTTTCACCAATAAGTTTTAAACAACCGTGGTGGTGTATTTGACAAAGGATACCGCACTGTAATACTGGTGATAAATGTCCAAATGAAAAGTGGCCTGTATGTGCGTACGAGCAAGTTTGTGGTTTTACTAACAACGCGTGCAATTTCACAGGCTATATGGGCCGAATTACCAAATTAATTATCCCTTTCCCCCTGGTTAAGGTCTACACTGAATCCCTCCCCCACCACCTACCTACCTTTGGGAATTATACCGAGTAGGAGACCGTAGCTTAATACAAACCTGGTGATGCCACATGTGAGAGTATGATACTGATTACCGTATTCATTCGAATAAACGTGTTGAATTTGTTCATGTTTGAGTATATATGTTACCAATACCCCTACCCCCGACAAATAATAAAGCCCCTCCCCCTCCCTGTATAAACGCCTCCATAAAACCCACTGACCCGGGCGCTTATTCAAATAAATAGGGTACATATCATGATTTTCATGATTCTGACAGTTAATGCCATGTTGATACAGTACATGGAATGTTTGCTTTAACATGGAAGTCCATGGTTTAGTACGGAAAAAGAAAGAAATTACAACATGGAGTATAAAAAGAACAAAATGCGAACCAAACTCCGTAACACAATGAATGTAGGCCTATACTATTGTTTAATTTATTAAAATTGCATACAGCAAACACCAGTCAAGGTGGTCGTAAATATGCATTTTATTACAACAAATTGACTGTCGCGTTTATTTCCTTCCTACGTGATTATATCAGAAACTTGTGCATGATTTATGATATTTTTTATTAAATTATTCAGTTAAATAATTCGAACAGGAAACATCAAACAGTGATTGTTTTGTTCTGATGTATAAAGTATGTTTTATAACGCTACGGTAAGTAATTTGACCAATCGACGCTCATCATAAGAAATGTCGCTTGTAACGCTACGGTAAATAATTTGACCAATCGACGCTCATCATAAGAAATGACGCTTGTGATTGGTCAACTCGTTTGGATTACGCGCATACTACATCCTGCGGTGCGTCCAAGTAGTAGTATAGGAAACAGCTTAAATGTTTGAGACACGAACTAGAACAACAAACACAAACAATCATAACAATATAGCGGAAGTTTAAAACTTGATATAAGTCATTGATTTTTGTATTTTATATTTAATATTTATTTATACTGGGTGACCTTTTCAGTAAAAAATCGGTCTCTCAGAGGGCCGGGCCCAGTTATGATCAGTGATTGAGTGACAGTGGCTATGTATGTACTAGTACACCGGGGTAAACCCCTATTCGTCTCGAAAGATGTATAGTAGTGGGTAGTGCCTTGAGCTAGATGTGTACGCTAGACATACGGTTTACAGTCCTTATCCGAGAAGACTCGTTCTACCACCAGCACCATTGAGCACCGTGAGACTTGAACCCTTGCCGATGTTATGGCTACGTAATTTTACGGTCCATTCCTGAGGTAAAATTGTTTTATCAATTATTCTTTTCAGCTATAAGGGCTAATGTAACTGGTTTGGAGTATCCTCCCGCACTCCAAAGTGGAAGAACCTGGACCATCGTAAACGTAATTGATGTTCTACATTTTCAAGACATATCAATTCCAAAGGATGAGGTAAAATTATCACATACCCATATTTCAAATACGATCAAACAAATGTTGATAGATGTCCACAGTTATGAGAATTAAACATTTGGAAAAGTTTTTCCAATTTAATACTAATTTTTAACTATACTAGGTTATATTATGGTCTCATGACGATTGTGTTTGCCCAGATGTGATTCCAGGAAAGGAATATCTGATAATGTGCGACCAACATCTGGCTGACGGACATTTGATGCTGAGGGACGACTGTATTGTTGAAGAATGGAACAGTGAATGGCCAAGTCTTGTAAAGGTATTATAAAAATAAAATACAATATTGCAGAACAGTTACCAAAAGATTATAGCGCAGCTTCCCAGACGATCGATTGCGCGTTCAAAGTTATTGTGCGTATGGTTGATATGTGTGATTTCGCGCGTGTAAACAAACAAGGTACCGGATGCGCGTGGTGGGAGATACCGGAAGTGTGTATTTCCGATGTACACGCCGTGCGCGTTTCCCTGGTTAGTAGTTAATCTTGGACTATTCTATTCTATAAAGGCGTACATTTTATGAATAGAGGTTTATATGTTTGTTTGTTATATTGGATCGAGGGAATCCTTAACCGAGACCTCTATTTAAATTAGATGGAAATAATATTTTGATTACATTTACCTATTATATTAGAAATGGTATAAGAGGTTAAAGAAAGCTCAGCGACAGGAATCGGGTAAGAAAACAAGAACCAAAAAAAGAAGGCAAAGAAAAAAAAGAGGTACTGCACAACCGCCAACTCAACGATCACGTTCCGGTAACAGAAGTAGGCCTAATAAAGCCAGAATATAATGCGTGTGTGTAAATGGTGTAACCAATACTACGTCATTGATAGAGATGACGTCATTATTTGGCATTGACAATGATTACGTCAATACTATAACTTTTAATGAAATGTTATGACTGACGATGTAGTTATCCAATACTACTATTATCGTTATTTATAATTAAAAAGAAAACTTCCAAGAAAAGGAAAGATAATGTTGTTCTTTACAACTAACCAATGAAACGTTGAGGGTTCGTGATACCACAATCAACCACGATGGAACGAATAATCAGCTGTTATATTTACAAATGATTTTTAATGAATCAAATATTGATATGTATGCCGTAAAATCGTGTGACTGTTTATTAATGTTGTTCTCAATATAATTGATTAACACAATGTCCATCTTTGTAAATTTGTTTTGCTTTATCTTGAATATAAGCAAATAAAAATGCCTGGAAATTGAATTTTTGCATATAAACTAACGTGGCGTGCAGCCACTCATATACATTATTGTAATCATGACGCCTACAATCACTCGGACCCAAAGTAAGCTTGGCCCATGAAAAAAAAAAATTCGCATGATACGCTGTAGTTTGAAGTTTATGTAGAATCAAGATTAGGCCCCTATAATGTGTAAAGTGTACAAAAACAGCCTAATTGTATTTTTTAATAAACTTATTATATTAATAGTTACTGTGTTTATTTTGAGTAACTCTGCTTTAGAATTATAATTATATTCATTTGATATGTTTTAAGTTTGTTGAATTACAACAGATTTTTTATTTTTTTTTGTGTTTAATTTTAAGTGCTTTCAAAGTTAATAATACCCAGCATTTTAAAATATTCATGTCGTAATTCTTTTTGTCATAATTGATGCAGTTAATACTGATTTTCTGAAAATTTAAATAAAACCACACACAACCAGACTGAGTAAGCTTTTATGAGTATAACCCTTTTTTAGAACATTACACAGCCGGGCTCATTTGGGACACACGAGTCCTATTAGCCTAAAAGGCAAACGAGGCGAAATATATATAAGGTAAGATTTCCCATATTATTAATCCGTTTCCTTTCTTTTAAATGTTTTTTTCTTTTTTTTTCTCATTATACTTTTATTTAGCCTTCAGGCTAACGTAATGTATACAAGAACGCACCGTCCAGAAGAACGTGTGCCGCCGATTTAAAGGCGTATGTTCAATAAAGATATTTATTTATTTTATAAAAGGAACACGTCTTTGTGATCCGTAATTGTATTATACACCGGGATTATACAAATGAAATGGGTTTTTAATCTTACAGATTTCACAAAAAGAAATGAATAGCATATCTGAACACTCCCACTGCCTACAATACTTTCCAAAAAGGTGTGACTTTACAAGAGGGCAGGGTCTGTCATAATGTTTATCAATTTAGTCATCAAAATAATTATATTTTTTGTAATAGCGCCCTCATAATCTTTTTGTAAACTGAGCATCCAGTCTTAGCCTACCAACACCCAGAAAAGTAGGGTTTTACGCGATCGCGAGAAGAGAACTGTTTATACGCAGACGACAATATAATCCTCCAACAAGTATTCAGTTTTGAGGACAATTTACGGATATTTTCTCCTTTAAAAACGTTGGAAACAAAGGATTTTACATCAAATAAGGTAATCATGTTGAGATTTTCCGTTGTCATAATTGATAAGTGATATACATAGTGTTGGTACTTGTCACTATTTCTAATCTACTATACTACACAGGTAGGTAGGACTGGTGGAGGAGGCAGACTACAATACAGGCTGTATAGGCTACCTGTCATTTGTTATGTCACAGAACAGAATGTTCAGAGCAGGCAATCTATGCTTAACGCCCTGGCGTTTTTAATTCACCTGTTGCTGCATCATTTATGTCATTGATATAGGCTATTTATTATACCTGTACAGTGTTTGAGTAGCCAAATCTGTAACATTTTCTGTTATGAATCTTTGGTTAGATACAAAGTGCAAAAATGTCTTAGTCTAAACCATTATAAATTACATATTATCGACTGGTTGACAACAGTGACAACAGCATCAGTCAGGAGGCTGAGCAGTACTGGTGATGGGTGGTGGAGGAAAGAAGGAAGGGAGTTTGTAAAGCGAGTATTAAAGCTACAGTACACTATGCAGGGAAAAATCTAAGGGTGGTGCTTAGCGCACACATGCACCCTCCCCCTTCTAAAATGAAATTTGTAACTACTAAAATTGTCTATTTTTTTAATGGACCTTTCATATTATATTTGTTAGCATGTCCCAGTCTAAAAAATCCCTGTCATTGTCTTAAAAAAAATTATAATTAGAGTACAAAGCATATACAGTAGTCAATTATAATCATAATCAAAAATTATTGATACAATAGTATTTATTGTCATTTATACAACAATGAGGTACAAATGAAATTTGGTTGGTTGATTTACATTTGAAATAAATACAATAACAAAGAAATTGAAGAGATCTAACAAACTTGCTATTAAATACATGAATAGAATTATAAACAAATGTTCATTTGTTTATTGCGCCAACTCCAAAAAGATGAATGATCAAAGGCTCAGTCATTGTATCCTGAAATTAAAATAAATGAGTTTTTAAATTAATCTTAAATGAGTCTAAAATTGGTGAAGCCACCTTGCCACGCTTTTGTTACCAATATTCCAAGTTATATATTTTTTTACCTGTCTTGATCAGTTTTTACTTGGCATGTTGTTATGGTAAAACTTTTATTACAATATTCAGTTGGTAAGTCTTAACATAAAAGTCCAATGCGATTATGGATTTAATTACATTAACAGACATTATTGTATATTAAACACTGTTATTGTAATTAAAATGTAGATGATATGGTTTTTCTGTTAGCATACGCCGTTGTTTATAGCCCTAACCCAACCTAACTGGAACTCGACTCATGTGCTGATTTCTTGAATGAACACTTATAAACAAGAGACATTAAAAAATAACTTGTGTCTTCAGTAACTGGCCATAGAAAACCCCATTGGTAATTTTAGTTTGAAATTTGGTTAGATAACATAGGTTACAGGAAATTGTTGATACTATCACCTCAATTAAAAATAAAAGGAAATACTAGAATCTTGAATTAGTAAGTCAGGGGATTTCCAAAACAGTATTGGTCAATACATAGTACATACTGTAGTACAGTATGTTAAAAATACAATGATATTTACAGTACTGTAGTCCCTCCCTCTTATCCCCAATAAAAGATAAAACAAAAAAACTAAAGAAGTCCAGTCTTTTTACAGAGTGCTCTAGTATGAATTTAATTTGCCAGTTGGTTTCATTGAAAGGCCTACTCATTTATTCTCATGTACTCTTCAGATAAGGCATAAAGTGCTATCAAAAGGGTCATCTTCCACAACATATCTTTACATATTTTTACCCATTGGTTGAGGCCAAAAATGGAAGTACCATGCAGTCAAATTGTTGTTTTTAAATACAAAACAATCAAACAATCATACAGTAAATCAATTCAATGAACATACAGTATATTCAGCATTGATTATTATTACTGTATTTCTTTAGAACCGTTTTATGCATGCTGGACGTATTTAAAAATGATAACTAATTAATATTCTAGAAAATTGTAATTAAAACATTGTAGCATAGTGCTTCTATTTATAAAGCTCTATCTTCCTATAATGTTGACGTTACATTATTGTCTAAACTATCTATAGGCTATTATAACCTTGTGTGTACTGTACAATATTGCAATTGAATAGAATATTGATGTTATATGGCGGCAGTGGATCAATAAGTTATAACAATAGATTGTATTGTAGTGAGTTTAATATATAAAATGACAGGGACACTTGTTTCGGATGGATAGATAGGTTTTGTACAATAGGTGGCCATGTACACCTGACAGTGATGTAGCCTCATAAAAAAAAGTGGTGTGGTTTTCGCAAGAAAGGAGAACAATCTCTGTTCAAGCCACTGGGTTGTCAAAGGTATCTGTCAAAAAGTAATCAGGTTGAAACCTTACCAACCGTAGTGTTGGTGGAGTACACCTGAGGTTTATTTTAACTGAATATCACAATCTTTTAAACATACTGTACGATGGCTTCTACTTCATTAATATTCATTCATCTATTATTTTCCAGAAAGACAATACAATTATACAAAACAGACAATGAATACATAATAAGATAAACTGACAATACAGGGATGTACTGTATATTACAGTATCCGCCAGGCAGCGCTGCCTATAAAAGTGATGACTTTGTGAGCACTGTACTCTCCTTTTGGTGCAGGGCAATTACAAATTACAAAAAAATTATGAAAAACAATATTAACATGTGGCTGTACAGTAGTGTCGATGAAACAACAATTTAGACGTTAATTTATCTTGTTTAACATGGTTGGAATAAAAAATGTTTCTCTCATTTTTCAGTCTGTTAAATTACTGTCTCTTCTTATCTACTGTCCCAAAACGAAAGGCTTGCTATAGTGTAAATGAGGGGTGCTTGTAGTAGGCCTATTTGTGTTTGAAGTCAAAACTATATAGGTTTATGTACATACAGTACTGTACTGGAGTCTCGTACCTAAATTGAGGCCTAATACATTGACTGGTTCTTTATTAAAAATATGTACAGTAGTTGAGTAAACTGTGTGGTTAGTCTTGGGAGTATCTTTGTTTAGGTACAAAGTACACTACTGATTATTTACCACCGCTGGTTAGAGTGTGCGATAAGCTTCAATATTAAGAAAAACCACTATAATAGAATGTAAAATTTGTAGATTAAGAAGGTAATAGGGCCTACAGTTAGTGTAACATATAATTACTGCAAAATATAAATAAAAACTTACTGTATAGAAAAGTCTTACTGTGTACCAATACTACTGTACATACGATATTATATACATTATTTAGTGTATTTTTTTATACTAATTTGTAGAATTGACTTGTTCTTTTTCAGATACAAAAGAAATCTGCAAGCAGGCCTTTCTGTTGAGGTCCATGTCAGGTAAAGTTATAGAATCCATTTTTTAAAACAAAAAATGTACTGTATTTATGATTCTTAAGCTTCATGAAATTTTTTAGCCCATCATTCTGTTTACAGTACGCCTACCATGTCTTGAAAAGAAATGATTATGGTGGTGAGTTGGGTTATTCCCATTTGGGAACAGGGTACATGAAATGTGTCATTGATACTGTATTTTGAATTGTAGCACTCTTCTCAGAGAGAAATGGCCAATGTTAGTTTATCCAGGTAAGGTAAGGTTTGTGATGTTCATAAAATTTGGTTAACATTGCAGTAGGCATTTTTGGATTGTTGTTCACATTTTTCCTCAAATTATAATTTCAATGTTAAACTATTAACTAATGGGAATTTTACATAGATTCATAGCCGTTGTACCGTGACACAAGTACACTTTGTTGAACATCGCTCATGCAATTGGTTGGTTTTTTGAAAATGATAATCTGCTATATTTGATCATAATCCAAGAAAAACAATAATTTATACAGTGTCAATGCTATACTCAAGTCAAGTATTTACAGTACTGTACATTACGTTGTTTTTTTACATTTTACTGTAGTATGTTAATATAACTTTTTTTTGTTCACACCGTAATCAAAAAATGAGCACGACAACATCTGAAATTTCCCACATTCAGTGTTTAAATTCAAGTATTTACAGTACCTCCTACAGTACATTACATTTTTTTACATTTGTTGTATGTTGTATAAATAACTCATTTGTTCACGCCATAACCAAAAAGATGACCGTGAAAACATCTGAAATTTCCCACACTAACTAAAGTGAGACAAATTTACCACAATCTCTGTTAACAATAGAAAACATTAGTTTAAACTTAACAAAAACAAAATTAATAGAAACTATAGTATTTATTCTAATAATAAACATAAGTGAAATAAATTATTTTCAACAAATCGACAACTATTCAAAAAATGAAAAAAACTACATTTTATCCTGTTCCTGTTACTGAGTTGTAACCATGTACTAAAAAGTACAGTACATTACATAAATCAAAGTAAGTTAATTTTGTTTCAATTTGCAACCAACCAAGGTCAGGTCAATCAATATGTCGTTACCCAGACCTAGGAATCATCAAACCTGTGTTGAGGTGGGGAGCGAGGACACACATCACAATATCTCTGTATGCGCACAATGAACTAACATGACATAGTTTCTTTGCTGGACTGAATTGAAAGCTCTCTAATACAAAATAGATTATTATCTTATTAACTGGATAGTATTTCTATTAATAATAACATTCTTCTCTACATTTTTATACATCCCCCGCATTCTGACTTCTATTCATGTTCTCCATCTTTTCTTTAGCTAGTGTTGAAATTGATTTTCTTGTGAATGGTAACAGTTTGCTGGTTTCTAAAGAGCCTTAAAGTTTAAATATTGACATTACGTTTTCAAGTGTTAGCCCGGAACTTTAAAACAGCTTCTTAGCAACGTTGGCTTGACCTATTAATAACATTGTCAACAGGACTATAATAGTAATATATAACCTATAGCAAGATCTAGTTGGGCTAGGAAGAATGCTAGCCCAGTAGGCTTTACATTTAAACGCATTCTAGCTATAAGACATTGAAGTCAAGCATACAAACCAGGATCCAAACCTTTTCATTCTTTGTGTGGTACCTGTTGTCACAATTACAATAGCATCTCTTTTAAAGGGCCGAAGTGTCCCCTTAAAAGGGTGTTCTCTGAATAACAGTTGTGTACCTCAGATGAGAGGACGTGTGCCAGAGTTCTATGTATACTGTGGGTATTACCATTATTTGATTAAACTTGGTTCCTATGGTGGAATACCTTGTTGATGTGATGGGATAATTAGATTTTACCAGTAATATGTATAATTGAATTGTTTGTAAATGATTTAGTTTTAAAGCATACAGTACAGTCAGTGGCATAAGGGCTATGAGCCCTCACTGGCTAAACCCATGGCCCCGGAGCTTATTGGAGCCCCTGAGCAGTTCTCAGATGAAAAAAGGCCAAACATGCACTTAGGCCTCTAAACCAGGGGCCTTGAGCCTCTGTGTTACGGTACTGAGAGTACAGTGTAGAAGAATTGAACCTAGGACCATGGGAATAAAGCCAAACTCAAACCATCAACATAATCTTACTAATCCTGATAATAATTTGCTCATTTTTAATAATTTTATTCTTGCAAAAGGCTTTTTGTTTTCATAGGATTATGGAAATAATAATATATGGGAGATGCACTTCACTGATTTTGTAAAAGAACTAAACTAAAGTTCCACAACTTTTATGACCCGAATAAATGAATGAGAATAAAAGAACTAGACTTTGTCACCTTTGGCTCAGGGCTCTAAATCCTATTGCAGTACAAAGACAAAAAAGGTACAAAATACAATGGCATTACAAACTACAAAAGCTTAGTATTGTATTGGTAAGCAAAAAGTTTAATTTAAAACCATTGTTTAAACAATCAGTTTTACTAATACTAGTTGGCTGGCTGCTAACTAGTAAGATTTAAGTTCAGTGTTTAAAGTTTGCAGGTATTATTGTATTGTTTAAAAAAGCACTGAAGCAGAACAAAGTTTATAGGGTCCCTCATGAAATTTCAATTTTATTTTGTGGATTTTCTGCATTGATGGATCCAAGATTTTGAAATAGGGGAACACAGGGCTACAAATCGTGAAATTAAGTAAACTTTTGCTGGTCAGCTGCAACCCCTCTATGATCTGCCTATTCCTTGTATTATAGTGTGGTATTATACTATAGGAAAAATATTCTGCACTGGTAAAATAATTCACTGACAAATTTGTAGCAAAGGAAGTTTAGAATTTGCATGTCAAACCGAAATCACTCCATCACAAATACAAGCTGTCATAAATCACTGTACAGAGTGTAATAAATCATTAGAATAAGTCAAATTTCAGTCAACAGTCAATAATTAGTAAAAAAAAACAACAGCTTTCAATATTACAAACAACTGCATTATGTTTTGTTATGTAATCATGAAAGTTTTAATCTCTGTCTACACTATCAAACTAGTTTGGCAAAAAAAAGTGTGATGTACCCATATATGGTAGTGATATGCTCAAATACAGTTTGTTTGTTTTATCTTTATGCTGGGTGACCTCTTCAGTCAAAGACTGATCTCCCAGAGGGCCCAGTTGGTGATCAGTGGCTGTGATGTACTAATACACCGGAGTAACCCCCTACTCGTCTCGAAAGATGTACTAGGTTCTTTAAAGTGCACACGAGCAAGTTGTGTACACTGGACCTACGGTTTATTATCCTTATCCGAGAAGACTCATAGTGATATGACATCATCATATCCATATATGGGCACATTACATTGGCAACATAAAGTTTCATAGTGTAGACAGAGCTTTAAATTTAGAACTGTGCATATCTCAACTTTTCGTAGATTGTCTAATCATAGCAACAACACCTTTCCTAAACCCCAAATTGATTCACATTCCAGTGAGCTACAGTACCATCAGCCTAAAGAGCTATTTTGATAGTCTTCTTTTGTTATGCAGATGCTATTGTACCCAACCCTGAATTATTCTAGGTTCCAATTCCAGCAAAAAGGTCCCTTACAAAAGGCTCAGTCTATGGTATTAGCTAGTAGATTTCTCTGTTAGACTCTGTGATTCTTTTTAAATCTTAGGATTTACTTAAATATACTTGTAACGGATCCACTTATAACTGGTTTTAATGGAATGTAGTATTTTATGTCTTATGGTAAGTAGTGTTAAGTATATTATAACTTATATAATTTAGTTCAAAACCTTTTTGTAGAGCCCCTCCTTTGAGACAACCTTATTAAAGGGGTAGATACCCCTATTCATTTGACACCTATATTTAAAGAACACTTTGTTGGGTATTGCATGTTTCCCATTAATAGTGGTTCTACTATTAACAGTTCTGAGAGTCAAACTGTTTAAATGAAACAGTTTATTGAATAAATTTTACATTTATTGAACGCTTATTGTTCTGTAAATACCAAGTGGATTGTTATGTTATGAAATACTAAAGTACAATCCTTGCAAAGCAATGCTGATTTGATTTTATTTTAAATATGGTTCGTGTGGGTCAAAGCAATAAGATATACACAATTGTGTTGACAATTTTATATACAGTAGATAATGGGTTCAAAGTTTTGAGGAAACAGATTGCAAGTTACCTTCAATTTTACCATTAATACCGTAAATGGTAAAACCCCATTAAATTTAAATACAGTGCATGTAATTTATTTGGCCTAATGTAAAATTTAATATCACATGCGTTTGTTTGGCTCAAAGCAATAAGATATCACAATTATGTTTATTAATTTTTGTATTGTATTTAGATAATGTCTAAAGTGTTAAGAAATCTAATTGCAAGTTATCTTTTATCTTTTTACCATTGAGTATCGTAATGGTAAAACCCCATTAAATTTCTTTTTTATTTGGCCTAAAATTTAATATCACATGAGTTTGTGTGGCTCAAAGCAATAAGATATCACAATTGTGTTTATTAATTTTTATATTATATATAGATAGTGGGTTCAAAGTTTTGAGGAAACCGAAGAATACCTTCGATCCTTTTATCATTAAGTACCGTATGGTAAAACCCCATTCAATTTAAATACAGTGAACTTGAAACTAAATTTTTTTTTTATTTGGCCTAATGTAAAATTTAATATCACATACTACTGAGAGGTACACAAAATCAATGCTGACTAATTAAAGGAAACTGATTGCAAGTTACCTTTTTGATCTTTTTACCATTAAGTACCGTATGGTAAAACCCCATTCAATTTAAATACAGTGAACGTGAAACTAAATTTTTTTTTTATTTGGCCTAATGTAAAATTTAATATCACATACTACTCAGAGGTACACAAAATCAATGCTGACATTTGAATTACAGTACATCTTATGTTTTAATTTGAATTAGATTAGATAGTTACTTGCATTATTTTCTAGCGTCAGCCTTTTGATTAGATTTCATTCTACAGTAGGTACATTGAATAGGCTGTTAATTGTGGTATGTGGTTGTTGTTGTTTTATTTAGCTATTCATACAGTGTACTAGTGCTAACTGTAGTGCTCAGTATGTTTGTTTTTTGTTTATGTATTGTACCATCTTGTTTTACAAGAGAAATTTGAAACAGTTGAATCATACAACACACTGTTCTTTCGAAGCATTTTATATACTAATAATTTGTTTTTTAACCCAGGTGTTTTAAAATACTGTACACTTTCTTTTTGATTTAGATACAGTGCCATAGCCACAATATTAAAGTGGTGCTGTTGTTGCAAAAAGAGGGAATAATCCCTAGTGCGGGCCAAAAATAAATTAAAGGTTTAATCTGAGCATAATTAACTATTTATGATGTACAATTATAAATTTTAAAAATTAATGGTATAAATTACGTTAAATTCAAGGAGCTTCTTTTATCGGCTAGTCGAGACAGTTCATGCAGTGGTTGTAGATTTTGTTGAATCTTGGTTAATGGTTCAAAGAATAATGCACTTCACAAAAGCTATGTACATAAAATAATATGGAACGATAACCTCACAAGACATTGTAATAGAATGTGGCATTTTGGTTTAATATCTCATCCTGTTCCGAGTTAAATCGCTATAGTTACTTATCCAAAATGATGATAATTAAACAAATTCAAACACAAATGATCAACAAACAAACAAAAGATTTAACGACAAATAAAATAAAAACATCTAATTACTCAACTCCCTGACGCAAAACTACAATTACAATCTTGTTGGTGCAGTACCCGCTGCTTACTTGGGCTCGAATCTAACCACTAGCCATCAGCGCAAGCTCGGTGGTCTAGAGGTATGAACGCCAGGCTAGTGATCTGGAGGTTGTGGGTTCGAGTCCCACCCGAGAACTACTTGCAAATTTTTTCGCAAGTATTCTCAAATGTACTTACAGTAGTATAAAGTACAAATTACGTCAGAGTAGGGCAAAACATCTAATTACTCAACTCTCTGACGCAAAACTACAATTAAAATAAACATCAAATCAAACAATCAAAAGATGTCGGCAAACAAATTGAGCCTTGAGTATGTAGTACTGTACAGTACAGTTGTAGGATGTGGTTTTTTTGGTTGAATAGCTCCCTGTGCTATTAAGTAAGTATACAATGGCAGTGACAAGAGCTTGTATTCAGTCATACATAAGAGTAATTGTATAACACAGTAATAGCTAAATGGTACAAAGATATTGAGTGGTACAGGCTCGACTTCTTCCCTTGAGTAGCTAGTCATACTTTCTACTATTTGAATTCTTTTCTGTTATAAAAGAAATTGAATAAAACAGTTGCTAAATTACGTTTACACCATGATTTTATATGATTTTCTGTATCTACTGTGTGTAGGGGATTAATTTTAAATTGTGACATGAGTTACATCGGATGTATCCCTAAAACCTCAGAGTTAATTGGGATTACTGTATGTATTAAAGTGACACAGAGGTATATTAAAAAGAGTCAAACTGATCACCAGTGGCGTAATGCAGTAGGCATACTGTTGGCCCTGGTTTACCACTCCTAAGGAGCCCTCTAACGCTGGGTAGTTGCTCTGAGGCCCCCTGGGTTTAGCCAGTGAGCGTTCAAAGTCGTTATGCCACTGCTGACTGCATGCAAGCACTTATGTCGGTTGTAACTCAGATACAATTTGGATCAGTAATGTTTCATGCACATGTAAGCACAGCTATTGTCCTCCGAGATTTAATTTTAGATAAACAATACAGTGAAAAGGCTGCTTCCTAGAATGCAAACATAAAATGCAAATATTTATCAGAATTCAGTTGAATATACCGGAACAAATAGTACAGATAATCTTTTTTAAGAAATTGTCTGTTAGCATCTTGCCATACAGTACAGTGTATTACTGTTAAATATTTTATAATTTCCCATTAAAAAATTCAATAATCCCAAAAAAAAAACAACCTTAGTAGGCATATCTTTTTTCACTTTTGAGGTAATTTATTCAATATACTATAATATATGGGCCATTGGCACTTGTACAAAAAAAATATCTATCTATGTCCTATGTAAGTAAATTCGTTACGCCATGGACAGAATGGTTTAGCAAGAAGGTGGCCAAATAGTTGACATGTAGCAAATTATAACATTTTTTTTCTTATTTTAGAATTTATTGTAAAGCAGTGGTAGATATTACATGAAGACTATCTGGGTGTTAAGAAAGCAGCAGAATGCCAATCGCAACAAGGCCATCGTACCATGAGCCTGACTACCATGGGGCACCAAACGGTGCCTTCTACAGGTGAGGATAAAGTATAGGTTGAGTACCAACAAATAAAGGGCCAGCCTGACATACAATGTTACAGTATGTTTTCTAATTTCTTTGGTCAGTAACATGAAGATATGCAATTATGTACTGTAGCTACATGGTTTAAAGTCATTTTTAGTGTAAAACCTTTTATGTAGATTAATGTGAAATCAAGACAGACTTTATTCAATTATATCTATTATTAGTGGCCGTGGCCCAAGTATTAAACAACATGATTACGGACAGCCCATAAATGGATATAGCAGAGATGGAAATGGTAGAGATGGACCAAGAATGAATGGTGCTGCACCAGAACCACGTAGAGTCAACAGTGCTCAACCATCAAGGATGAGTAGTATGAACCAAGGGAATATGGCAAGGAGGGCAAACAGTGAAATGGTGCAAAGGAACCCTGCAACGTCAAGAGGTCATGAGGCGGCTTCTGGACCCTCAAGAGCAAATGGAGTATTTGGTAAGAACAAAATAACACTCAAGCCTTGCCATATTTGGAATAATTTACAGTTACATAATAAGATCGTAATAGCCCATATTGTCTAAACCTAGTGCTGCTTATAAAACCTAGTCTATGGTGAGAAAAAATTACGATAACCTCTGTCTACATTATCAAACTAGTTTTACAAAAAAAGTGTAATGTGCCCAAATATGGTGGTGATATAACATCATCATGTCCATATATGGGCACATCACATTTTTTGTCACAAGTTTGGTAGTGTGGACATAGCTTTAAGCTTGGGAAATTTGTTATGAAATTAATTCATAGTGTAAAGTATACATGTGGAGACATTGACATGGGCTTCCTTAATTTTAACAGTTTTGTCGGAATGTACATCAAGGCATGTAGGTCGTAGGTCGTCATGATTCCAAAGATCTCTATTGTATTCCTTACTATTGTAGGCCCATCAGTACTAAATCAAGTAATTAATGGAAACGGCAAAGATAGCTATATTTTCTATTCGCATGCAATTCATTTATTTTAACTCGTAGGCGTAATTTGTGGTTAACTGGGTGCTTACCTTCCCAATCCCAATCTCCTGTCTTTTTGGGTTTGTTTGTCTGAATATTCATATCATGAGTCATACAAACAAATTAATAAGTTAAATGCAGAATCATTACAAGTTGAAAAAATATCTTTGACAGGCCTAACAAACTTTATATTATATAACAATTATAATTAATCAATAAAAGTATGATTATTTCAGTATGTGACTGATACTCCATAGGCTAGGATTATTTTTGTCATATTCATATTTTTGTTTCTTATTATTTATCATCATGTGACAAGAAACTTGGTTTCTTCGAATAAAGGATCCTCAATAATGGTTATTTTTTTAAAACGTTGTAATTATATCATATTCATATATACTAATGTCATTTTGCCATTATTGAAATTAATAATAAAAATCTCCTATGAAGAAAAATGTTTTCCATCCAAACATATATTTACAATACAGTACGTTGTACTGTAATCTTCATTCATAATTATGTCATGATAGAAAGCTCATATTACTGTATATTAATATTTTTAATGAATAATTTTTTTTTAATAGATTCATCTGTGGCTAATGGAAAATATGAAATATCATATCGTGTTGAGGTATGCAATAATAGATTACAATAAAATTCTCATTGTTTGTTTTTGCTTTGTAATATATTTCACCCAAAAATACGTTTTTACTCAACTATTTAATTCACAAAAAGATATAAATGTAAATCTTATCTTTGAATTTTTAATTTATTTGATTTATAATATTTTCTTTTCAAGCATTTATGCATTTTTACAATGGACCGTAAAGATGCTGTACTAACAGTTGAGGACGCTCTACGCAAACTGAAGCTGATGGACGCCAAAGGCAAGATTTGGACGCAAGACGTCACAATAAATGCAAATCCAAAAGAAGTTATGATCATTGATGAGCAGTCACAGGTAATAATCACAATCTCAGTAGAGAATGATCACAATATAGATTAAAATCTCATAAATGATCACAGTAGTAGACAATGATTACAATAAATGATCACAATATAGATTTATCTCATAAATGATCACAATAGTAGACAATGATTATAATCGTACTAAACAATGATCACAATAGTAGAAAATAATTACAATCTTATTAGAGATTGATCACAATATAGATTACAATCTCATAAATGATCACAGTATTAGAAAATGATTACAATCTTACTAAACAATGATCACAATATTAGAAAATAATCACAATCTCATTAGATCATTTTCACTTTGTAAGGCTAAATTGACAACTTAGACACATAACTTGAACCAAAAAAAAGAAAATAAATTAAAATTAAAAATTAAACATTAAAATACAGAATCACACTCTAGGAAAACAATGACCACCATCTAGTGTGAGGTCCGAGTCATTTTATGGTTGAGTGAAGGAATTTTCAATTTCTACTTTCCTCGGCACCTTTACTTTCTCTATAACATGACCTAACAATATGAATACAATCTACATTGTAATAAAGATATGAAAAGCATTTTACTACCAAATGGTCCTGAACCAATATACACAGCTTATCAGTAATATCATGTCTCCATGCTAAGTAGTTGCCTACAATGGCAATGGCATTCACCCTATCTCACAACGTAAGGCCAAGTAATATGATAACATTATCGCAATGCTGTAGACTGAAAGGCGATCACGTATCCCATTAAACTATGGAAATCATTACATAATATAATGCTTTATTTATGTCCTGTATCACGGACGACAAAACCTGATACTTCATCTCAGGTATCTTGGTAATATGAATTGTAATTAGTATTTAAATGTTAATGAGGTGTGTTGATTATCACCTGTATCTCTGACTGTATTCTATGTTCCGGTTCCGCAAGCTTTTAGACCTTAACCCAGGTACGATATTTTATCGAGGATGAAATGGGAGATGGTGAAATTTTTAACAATGAAAACCAGGAATTGATATCATTTTTGCTTATTTTACAACAAAAGCATTACGCGTTTCAAGAATTTTTGTACCCAAACACCTTATATATAGACATTACTATTTAATTTAAAGAAGCCTGTACATTTATCTGTTTAGCTATTATTTTTTTTATGGTTGCGGCTAACAATATTCATACAGTTTTCTACTGTATAACATATACTTTGTTTGCCTGATATTGTTCTCTTGACAGTGTGTCTAGTGTGCGCATGGACCAGGTCCATGGTTTGAGGTAGAGTAGGTTAAAATGTCAAACTATATAAAATGTCATGATAGATCTAGATTACATAAAATTTGTGTTGTTCGCATGAATGCCCATTGCAGCCTGATAAAGTGCTTTTCAACAAGCGTTTACAATGCTTCATTTGTCTTCTTCAAAAGACTGGAATGCGCAACAGAAAATTGCGATTTTTCTTCCGTTCATTTTTTTCAAAAGACCTTTATGAACACAAAATAAATATGCCAGGGATTGAAAGATTGCAGTAGTAGATATCCTTGATTTATTATAAAACTATACAATTTGAAGTATACTGCGACATATAATGAGCTTTGTGTAATCAAGCGTGGGAATTATATTTCAGAAATTTAGGAGTGTATCTAAAGTGTAACTAAGTAGAAAGTGTTGTTATGTGTTATTTATCTTAACAACAACATCTATTTATATATAATTTGATTTGATGATGTAACAACATGTATAATATAAATCCAAAGGCAAATTACTTAAAAAATTGACACTGATGTGAGTATCAATGGCTGGATCTCAATGGAGATACCAAAATAAAATAAGAAAAAAGCTAAATCAAAACGATAATGTAAAACAGCCAGAAAAATTTGCAGAGCTTTCGAGCAACACTGGCCCTTTATCAGTGCAAGTATATAATATAGATATACTAAATACATAAATGATTTTCATTACTGCCACATATAAATCTCTCCCCTAACCAATTTCTTTGCAGTTTAGAGAGATACATTTTGTTTTAATTTTCTCAGAGTTATTCACGTCCCTTCTCCCTGTCCTAAATACATTTTATACCTGTAGCAGTGAATAGTGCTGTTATGATTATAATAATCAATATTTTAAATCATTAAAATCTGTGATTTTTTCCGAGATCTAATGTCCACAACTTGATATTTCTACTGTATTTGATATTAGGAGGTTTTGGAAAAGTTTCCTTTGACGTTTGTAAATCTAGTATCAGCTGAGATGAATCGATGTAACTACAATAGCGTTCTGGTTATCCAGCTCAAATTCCCACAAAAGAAGTACCCTGAGATGTACATTTTCCAGTGTGAAGAAATACAGGTAACATTTTCATTTTTTTCTAATGGATTGCATACAGTCAAAAGAGCTAAAGCTCTGTCTGCACTGTCAAACCTGCCAAAAGTGTGATGTGCTCAAATATGGAGGTTATATAACATCATTATGTCCATATATAGGCACATCACATTTTTTTGATAGTGTAGACAGAGCTTAAATCTTTTAGGACTGTTAGGCATTTCTTGGAAGGAAAAATGGGAATTGAACCAATGCCACTAAGATTGAAATGTCATTAACCAACAAATTAAAACTACACTCTATACATTCTTTTTGTTTTTCTTTAGCATACTAATACATTTAAATAGAAAAATGGGCATTTGTCGTATAAATTTGACAAGTTTGTGATTTATTACTTATCGGCCAGCTAAGTAGAGTGAGCGCGTGAGTGAGTGGCCGAGCAGTTAAGACGGTGGAACCGGAATTACGTAGCCATAACATCGGCAGAGGTTCGAGGCTCACTCACTCCATGGTTCTGGTGGTAGAACGAGTCTTCTCGGATAAGGACTATAAACCGTAGGTCCAGTGTACACATCTAGCTCGTGTGCACTTTAAAGAACCTAGTACATCTTTCGAGACGAGTAGGGGGTTACCCCGGTGTATTAGTACATCATAGCCACTGATCACCAACTGGGCCCTCTGGGAGACCAGTCTTTGACTGAAGAGGTTACCCTGTATAAATATATATTTCAATAGACTTACTTCATGGCAGGCCAAATAAAAGTGATGTTATAAATGTGGTCGCAAATAAATATTTTATATTACTATATTTTTAACTTTGTGTGACAATGTTATGCTATACAAGTTGTGTTATAATGATGAGGTCGCAAATTGATATTTTATATCAACTATATTTTAACTCTGTGGTACCTAATAAATAAATTGCAAACAGTAATTAACTAGTTTTATGTATCAACAAATTGAATTATATTTTCAGGCGGACATTATTGCAAAAGAATTTCAGAAGTTAACAGACAAAGGAAACTCAAGAAACAAACGTTATTCAAGGTGGGTTTATCTAATAGTATATAACATACATTTTAATAGACCATTTTGACCAGTTTAACAGTGTCATTGTCTATTTACTTTCGTTAAACAGATATGTTTATAAAATAGAAGTGTTTGTAATGTTCCCCTTCTGTAATTGGTGGGGGGTGGGGTGGAGAGAAGACAATTTGGAGTAGTTAATTGTAATATTATGTGGAATAAATAAGCAATTGATCGTCTATTATGGTGACATTTTGAACTGTCTTTATTCTCTTGTACTAGCTAAAATTTGACCTTTGAATGTTGAAGTATCATGAGAATATATGATTTGGCATTACAGTTTATAGTCATATGTTTATATAGCTTTACTCTATTGTACCAAATAAATACACCGCTATTGATGTGTGAAATGGGCCTTGGGTTGTTAGACCTTTACACTATTAATAGGTAGTGCAGTGTGCTGTTATACCAAAGCAATCTAACAACAAGACGCTGAGCTTTCCATGCCATGATAGGAACTCGACGTTCGATTTTATGTCTGGCTGCGACAAATACCAACAGTACTGTACTATGTACATATTCTCCATGATGCACGTTGTCTGTTAATGGGTATGAAACTGATTGTGTCGCAGCCACAGATAAACCTTTGATCTCCGGAGCTCAGCATCCCCTTGAATTGAAGGAGGAAAAACAAAGTGGAGGACAAAATTAAAATTTATTGTATACCAAAGAAGAAGAAATGATAACAATGAATTACTTTATATCATTGATAACATTTTTAAAACTATAATCTGAAAAAAAACTATTTATAGTTTTATAGTGTTTTCTGAGTAAATTCCATAATCATATCTAGAAAAGGTCATAGCAAAAATTCCATTAAAGATAATTCTGATCTTTCCTTTCATGTTTACAACATAAAATACCAATGAATTATGGAATAATAACATTAGCAAGTAAAGAACATGAGGCTATTAAAATAAGAAAAAAAGTATTTACATAACAAGAATGCATGTATAATTTGCGTGTGATATATATACAAGGGGTTCTAAATATACATTTACCTCCTTGCTCAAACATAGTGGATTCATTTATGTCTATGAGTGCACATATCTTGGGAAATTATTTGTATAAACAACACCAATTTCAAATGCTCTATACAATAAACAAAACCTGTAATATGATACAGGTGTAGAAGAAATACTCTTTTTGTATAAAGTGCTTTGTTCCCCTGACTGTCTCCAAAGACTTTGCTGTAGACAAATACATCGTGTCATGTTTAAAAGTAAACTTACAATCAACTGAGGTGTAACATGTTGCATTTGTATATCATCCAGCAAAAATATATCGAATCATTAAATTAAGATTTTAAATTAAGCGAAAATGTAAAAATCAATAAATCATCAGAAAGAATGTAAAGCTCAGGTCTACACTATCAAACTAGTTTGACAAAAAATTGTAATGTGCCCAAATATGGTAGTGATATACCCAAATATGGTAGTGATATACCTAAATATTGTAGTGATGTGACATCATCATATCCATATATGGGCACATCACATTTTTTTTCACATAAAGTTTGATAGTGTACTGTAGACAGAGCTTTTAGACATAAAATAAGTGTTAAGTTGGAAAACAGGGACAGTATGTTTTTTTTATCTGATGTTTTACATAGGTAATAGCTAAGAATTACTACGCGGATTCGAACCTATGATCTCAGGATCAGTAATCCAACGCCCAACACACTACGCCACATGCCTTTTCTCCAATTCCTGTGGATTATATCCATATACTGTTGTCTAATCTTTCAAAAGATGCTACTGTAGATATATAGAATCAGCAAAATCATAATTTTTGTCAAAATTGAAATGTGCTAAAATGACGATATTCTGGTTTGTGGGTGGAGCAATGATATTTTTACATGTACTGTACTTTTGACTTGACAAAACACAATTGTTCTTGTAACTTAGTTAATTAGTTTTAGATGACATCTGTTAGTGTGTTGATGATTAACATGTGTGCTTTTTCCATAGCTTCCCTGTAATATCAACAAACCACAGTAACATTTTATCATCTTTTTATACCCTCAGGTCTGATATGGCTGGTGCAGATAATGAGCCACGGAGGGCTCTTTCACCATCAAGGCACGCACGCGAGTCTCGCTACAGTGCTAATATGGACATGGACATACCGCCACCACCTGATGAACCAGCACCTCTACCACCCAACGATAACGTCAGAAATCGAGTTGCAGCGTTTGCTGCTGCAGCTGAAAGACAAAAAGGTTGGTAAATATAATTGTAATTTTAAAAACTTTGTTATTTTAAGCTATTCAGCACCCGAGATATTTATTATTATTTATGCTATAGAAAGTCTGTCATAATTTTTCTATTGAACAAAAGTACTGTCTAAAAATAATACTTAACCAGAATTAATTTTTTTTTAATTTATGCTATAGAACGTCTTTAATCTATCATGTAATAATTTTTCTATTACCAAAGCACTGTCGCCCATTGGCTAAACCTTTGCCCTAATTACACCAATCATTTGGTTCATGCTTTTCTATTGTTCCTTTATTGGTCACCCCATTGACCCCTCGTTGGAATGTCTCTAGCATCTACCATTATTGTAGAGAACTTCAATAGATCCTATATAATCCCTTTCTTTTACTTCTTTACTCTGAAGCATAACTTAAGAGCTCAGATAGAAGGTCACCAGCAGTAATTAGGATCCACCGAAATGCGTTTGTTAATCACATAGTTTTATTTCAATAATAAAGTTTACGATTAATTTAGTGTTAGTGGTATATAGTGTCTCTTAGAAACGGTCTACTAATAGATCCAATATATATAGATTAGATCCCACATTGCCACCTCCTGTTTTTAGGACTAATAGTTGTAAATTAGAATTATGTATCATAGAATTTACTTATACATGAATCTACTCTATGATGGCTACTGCAACAATATATTGTTATGGATAATATTATTCTGTGCTATATTTTTACTATTGAAGAGGCAATAGAAGATATATAACATGGCTAGTATTAAGCCTAGAAAGGTACATGGTATTCCGTTTATGTATATGAGTAGCCAGTCAATGCTCATTATGGTCATGGAACGAGGTATAGTTTTTTTCTGTATATTGTATACTTACAAAAAATATTGTATTTTAAGGTTTTCATATGTTGTTTTCAGTGCCGTAACACATAGGCAAGGCCCCTGGTTTAGCACTCTTAAGGGCTGTCCAACGCTGGGTAGTTGCATTGGACGGATCATGCTCTGGGGCCACTTGAGCTCTGGGGCCCCTAAGTTTAGCCATTGAGAACTCATAGCCGTTACACCACTGGTTGTTTTCTATAGTACACTGTAGTATTAGGAAAATATATTATTTGAATATTCTAATTTTCAAAACTTTAATATTTGTAGGAGTATACAATTGCTATAAAAATACAAATACTGTATGAATAAAAAGTTGGCATGCCATTATGGACATTTTATTTATTTTTTAAGAAAGAGGATGCAGTAATTAAAATAGACAGTTTTTTGTCTCACATTGCTAACCATACTTATATTTTGTTTATAGTTTTATGTGTTATAACATGCATACTTACAAGAAAAATGCCTTAGTGTTAAAAGGCTAGATTTATTAGGCATTTGTTTATAGGTTACCATGGTAAATGGGTTATAGGTGATGTGTAGATTCACCTTTACACAACCATCTTATTGTATCGCTGAGCACATACAATACCAGCTTCAGGTAGGGTCTATGTTTCTGGGAACTCTATAGTAATAACTAGAATAATTAACTAGATATTCTGGTAATTCTAATAAATTAGACTCTGCTATATATTAATACTGTATTGTTAAGAAAGTCATTTGACTTTGCGGAGGTTAATTAGGAGTTTAAAAAAAATTAATATATGATATTTGATTCATCAACTTACTAGATGAGGACCACTATAAGCATAAGCTTAAAGGGTTCCTCTGCTCTGTCATTTTTGTTTTGTTATTTTATCCACACAAAAAAATAGAAATAAACAGACGTGGACATAGTCTACTGTAAGTCTAGGACAGATTGTTGTCATACATGTATACATAGTATATTATTTTTACATACTGTACCATAATGAATGTAGTAAATTCAATTTTTTTTTACTAATATTGACTCAAAATCATGTGTATACAGTTTAAATTACAAAAAATTATGATATAAAATAGCAATTAGCTTAACTAAGTAGCATAATAGCTTCCAAATTGAATATTTCTCAATAAATATTTACACCGTAAAATTCATTATATTTACCAAAGGAGAGACCGCACGTGCGCACATGTATATTTGTTTACAAAAGTACAATTATTATGGTTGTAAATAAACACATTTCATACTGTATATTAATTATTAATATTACGACGTTTTTTATTAGTATAGAAATAGATAATAGTTAACTTCTATTAAATAGTAATTCTATATTTTTTAGTCTCAGTTGAGTCAAAGTTTCTTTATACACTGGTTTACGCAAACACTCATCTGTTGTTCTCGTTGATGTCAATGTCAAATTCTTTTCAGACATCTGTCATTAAGGCGTAATAGTTATCAATTAGATACAGCATTCCATAGCTGAGAATTATTCTTTATTCAAACGAGTTTAGTTTTCTAACCAGTTAGTTTTTAACTTTGTAAATATTGATATTTTCTCTCTCTCAGTGAACGGTGCAGCATACCAGCCTAGACTGCAACAGCCAAAGCCTATCGTAATGTCAGGATCTGGAGGCAAAGAGAATGAATCGATTGAGATGATGGCGATACGGACTGAACGAGATGTGGTAAGATATCTTGTTATATATTTAAATTCAATTAAAATTCAATTCAATTTATTCTTGATTTTATAATACAAACAATAACACATAGGCCTACATCACACATAAAACTCAATCGCTTACATATTGAACAAAAAGACACTGTGAAAACTATTTTACCAAGCTACATTTGGCATAATTGCTAAAGTCTACATAGACTTAATGTGATGTGCCCATATATGGACATGATGATGTCATATCACTACCATATTTGGGAATATTACTGCCATATTTAGGCACATCACACTTTGTTGTCAAACTAGTTTGATAGTGTAGACAGAGCTTATTAAAGTATTGTCTTTTAGCATTTTCAGTAGTTAACCCAGTAATTTCAAACAGAAATTAACTGTACAAGATTGCAAGTCTGTAGCCACGATTTTTACAGTTCCACAAAACTCCCTTGCCTGCTGGTTACAGGCTTGGATTGCCTTTATTAACATTAACTTTCCATTTACCATTTAAAGTATTGCACAGATTTTCTGTTGAGCGCAAAGGTTGCACAATCATTATCTAATAAAATGCTTTTTTTTGTTGTTTTCAAGAAATTTTTAGAAATCTATTGAATCTTTTCCAAATATTGTCTGTTTTTATGATAACATTTTTAGACCTAGATTTCTTTAGCTTAGTATTTGTGTACAAAGTACCGGTTGTTTGTGTTCACAGACAGGTTTCTGTGAAAACACAAACAGCTGAATCACCATTTTGTTGGGCCTAGATGTGATATTGTTTGCTGATAAAATAAATACCTGGTTTGAACAGGCTCTCCTACTCTGACTTATCTCAGAGATTATTTGATTATTAAAACAATTTGCAGTTACTCAATAATTGATTCAAAGAGAATATATTATTTTTAAATAGTGGTAATAATGGAAAGATATTTGGTATTAGTAGTAATTACTGAAGCTTCTTTCCACTTACTGTATGCTATACTGTTGAGCTGAGCTGAAATGGTTTTGCAAACAGTTTAGTTAGTTTAGGAGGCTAGTGAGTATCTAGAATGTTCTGATCCCCAGTTAGCAGTGATGGTTTGGGTGCTAGCTTGGTGTTTTTGTCTTTTTGTTCTCTTCCTTTAGTTTTTCACTCTTTTTATTGTCGAGCCCATAGAGACATCATAACGCTATATAAATCTATCTATTGTTATCATTATTATTATTATCTGTGTTTTTAACAGAATTTTAACATTGGCCTACAGCATTTTTGTGTTTTTCTTTCTAGTTTTTTTTTTAGTCTTAATTATTGCAAGCAAAATGAATTTTGATATTAAGTAGACCAATAAAATGTCTTGAATCTTGAATTATAAACCTTTTTATAAAGAGTCAATTTTAATATAGGCATGCATAAACACATATCATAGCTGAACCATGGAGTTATTCCAGGGTGTGTTATATATTCTTGGTTAACCAGTTTATTTTTAGTTAGGCATGTATGGTGTTGATTGAAAAGGTTATTAGAAAGTAAATCCAATGTCAATAACAAGAATCCGTGTTTTAACTTATTTATTTCATAATGTCATTTTAACCAGTTTAAAGCTCTGTCTACACTATCAAACTTTATGTGACAAAAATGTAATATGGAAATGATGGTGTCATATCACTACCATATTTTTGGAAATATCACTACCATATTTTGGGACATTACACTTTTTTTGTCAAAAAGTGATTTATGACATGTTGACACCATACAGCTTACCTGGTTATGTCTTTTGTAAACTTGTTAAAGTTTCTCTTTAACCATTAACTGATATTTTTATATTGCTTTGTACTTTTACTCTATTTCTTGTTAATAATACAATGCAAAGGAAATATACAATTTGTTTAGAAGTTTTTTTAGAGCAGAAAAATAAATGTATTTTTACATTTTACTCTATGTATTTCCGCATCATGAACCAAATTCTAAATATACTTTTTACTTATTTTTAAATCATATATATGAAATTATATATCATTCTTCTAAATATATAATGATACTTAAAAAACTATATCTAGTATTGATTCGACCTGTTTTCTTTGTGCTTATATGATGTTTAAAATATTTACCTTTAGAAGCGAGAGGTCACATTTGACCAGAATACGTACTCATGTTTTGTTTTTTTTTTTCAAAATTTTAAAAAGATATGCAGTATAGAATAGAATGTAATATGATCATGTTTACAGTTTTTACAATTTATAATGATTTATAAATTTACATTGTGATTTTATTTAAATATTATAAACATTTTTCTAAAATGACCTTACCACTTTCAGAGCGGGATATTATCCTCGCATTATTATCGAATTGAGATTGGGGTACACTATATCCTAGAGGCAATTTGAAGTTCTTTGTTGATTGTAACAAATAGATTTAAATTTGATTAAATATTAGGTCAGTAAAGGATTTAAATTTTCAGAGCCTTGTATCAGAAAAAATGTAGAATTGCCAGTGGCTTTTAAGTAATAACCTTTTCAGTAAATTTGTTTAATAATAATTGTTAAACCAGCTTTCAAAGATTTTATGATTTGAAAACCATGTGGTGATTGTATTTTTTTGTCAAAAGTTATGTTATAAGTGATATTATATTACAAATCTTCAAATGTTTGCTACATTTATTAATCAGATTACATACTTTGTAATAATTGCTAAATTCAAATCAAGATGTAAACTTGATTTCAGAATTTAAAGATACATTGTCCCACAAAATGAAAAGATAAAATCAGACTTTTAATAGCCCATTTTGCAGTTTTAATGAATTTATTCAACTAGATGGTACGCTCGCTTCGCTCGCGTACCATCTAGGTCGTGCCCACAGATGGTTCATTAATTTCAGCGTAACAAAACTGGCGATTTCAAATGTACGTACCGCAGGACTATAATACATTGTCGTTTACAGAAACGAATAAATAGACACGATGATTTATGTAGTCAACTAAAATTAGCACCCTGGGAATTACTTCCGAAAGAGAAACTTGAGAAAATGAGACCAATTGTTTAAGTCAAATTTAAACAAACTTAATTTGTGTTTTGTATGTAACATTAGGGCTGAGGGATGGGGAAGGGGATGGGGAAGAGGATGGGTGCAAAGATGGGTGCAAAGAGGAACAATTTTTAAATATATTCTTTGTCCATTTAGTAACGAAATATTAATTGTTTTCATGTTTTACAAATAATATACAGTACCACTAAACACAGTAAAACATTGCGATGTAATACTTTGTTGAAACTATCACCGTCCTAGTCGATTGAAATAGTACAGTACATGTAACGATACATCACTACGGCGTGTATGTTTATATAATGTAAAACAATTTGTGAAAACCACCTCTATTCGGGGAAAATCATAAATTAGATTTAATCGTCAATAAATATTAAATTATCTAACTCAACTTAAATAGTAGGCCTAATGGTTTTCAATTGTTTCTTAGAGCCAATTCATACTTAAGTTGGTTCCTACCCTACCCACCAAAGTTGTTCTGCGTTTAGGGCATGTGATGCACTGTAGGCCTATCCTCTACTGGCTTAACAACGCTACTCATGCCAGTGAGGGAAGGGTGATGATGTGGGTGGTTTAACTGCAATAATAAAGATTTGTACATAATATACGGCGACTGAAAACGCTAGCTCATTATCCGTTTAAAAAAAAAATTATATCCAACCTCTACAGCACAGATTGAAAAAAAAATGGATCGAATTTCTGTTATGAGTATACAGTACTTGCCTTTACGACGCTTGAGGGAATAGACACTTGTGGAACAGAGATTGGAATATTCCATTCATCGCAAATCAATACATTTGTATAAACGTATATTAAATCTTTCAAAATATTATTTTTTAAAGAAAATCGGCCTGTCTTCAACATTATGATGCTGTACTCGAGCTGTTCAACCGGTTTTCAGCCATTAAAAACAATTATCGTAGGAGGAGATAGGAAAATGCGAAGCATCCTCGTACTATTGTCTGCGGGTATTTTTCAAGGCGGACATCCATTAGACAGTGTATACCACGATCGAAAAACACCCCTATTTGGGGCAAATCGTTGAACCTAAATTCGTTTTAATTGTCAATAACTAATTATCTAACTCAATTTAATTCGTAAACAGGGTTACATCAGGTGGTTAAAATCAGTACCTAGATTCTAACCAACTTTATATACCATCGAGTAAACATTCTAGAAATAACGCGCGATTTACCGAATTTTGTCCTTACGTAAATTTATATATAAATTCCATAGAAAAAAAAATGATTTCACTTTATAAAAAGACAAAATTAACAGTAAATTTAACCAAAAGGCCATTTTAATAAACTTCCAGTCAATTTGACTATTTTTTGCTTTGAATTACAGTTTTTTCAGTTAAATATTTTTTTTTCCGATCTAATTTTTGGTCAAAGTGAATAACTCTTATGTGACGTTTTAAATGATACTCAACAACAATTTAACAAATCAAATAAATCTTTAAAGAAAAGGAAAAGAATGATTGATCACTTTAAAAAAAAAAAGAAATTCTCAGGCCATGTACAGAGTCAGTGTTTACCAGTAGAAAGCTATAATAACACTTAATTTTATTAATTTCATAATTTATGATTCATTTTATTATGTCATAATGGACAGGGTTCATTGTTTCATGTTGTTTACATTCTTTGGTCGTCATTTCTGGTTTTCGTGTCTGTCTAGTGCATGACTACTTCTTGGCAACGATGTTTATTTAATAAAACATAACAACAAACAAGGAAACACAATAATTATATAAATATATGGTGACAAATGACACGGATCTATTGTATTAAGGTGTTATATAATATTGTAGGTTATGGTGTATATGAAAGTGATACAACTTTAACATAGTGTATGTTAAATTTCAATGTTGAATTAGTAACACTAATTAAGGACGTATATATTAATATCCTGTTGCCGTATTCACCATTAACACTTAAACTAAGGGAAAAACAGTACCCTTAAAATTAAAAAAAAATCTCCTATCTAAGTGAATACAATTTAAGGGAAATACTTAAACATTTATTGAGTTAAGTGAAATACTTAATATTTTAGGGAAATATCTCGCTTTAGCATGATTGGTGAATACGATCACTGTCATATAAGCGTAGACGGCGGAATATCTACTGTGAGACAATGAGCATAGAGATATTTAATACTAAAGTATTTATTACTATGCTTAATATTAACATTTTCTAGTAAGGTATTTAAAATAAAATAAGAAATATTTTAAAAATATTATTTTTTAAATTTTTGAATTAAAATGAGTGATAGTATGATTATTATAAATGTTTTTCTTTCAATTTCCAGCAAATTTTGAACCATTGCTTTGATGAAATAGAAGGTTTTATCGGGACCTTACAGAAAGCAGCAGATGCGTACACTGAACTGACACGCTTACGACGACAGCGCAAAAGCAAAAAACGTGAACACGGAGACGGGATTCTGATCTCTCGCTCAAGACCACCCCCAGAATCCGATTATGAGGACTGTTTCCAAAAATTCAAATATGCTTTCAACCTTTTGGTGAGTAAAGTTCTGGCTACACTGTTTGACAAAAAACTGTGATGTGCCAAATATGGCAGCGACATGACATCATTATGTCCATATATGGACACATCATATTGTTTTTGTCACAGAAAGTTTTATATTGTCGACAGAGGTTAAGACAAAATCAAACTGATGCATAATAAGCTGCCTACTATATTTTGTTCTTTCTTTACTGTATATGGAGCTGGGGTCCTGTTAGGCATTTGAAATCAGCACTGCTGACTCTTATGGCAGCCCCTGCATCTATTATCTACCTCAGACGTATTGGCCCATGCCTTTCCTCTGGTCAAAGTGGGCACTGGATGAGAGAAACCCTTGATCAATGTTAGGACCAATCAAGGTGCTTTAAACAGTCTGGCTTTATTTGTATCAAACCTGTTAGTGGCGGTAATTATCGCTGTTGGTTTCGATTGAATAAAAGAAAATAAAACTCGGCCCATTGGCAACATTTATGTGATATACTGTACTTTAATTTAAATTCATTCACAGATTCATCCACAGTATCATTATGAAAGATATTTATGCACCAAAGCAAGAAAAAACCTGCTATTTTCTTTTCATGTAAATACTGTAGAAAGAATTAAAATTCATTGTCTATTTGATTTTCATCTTGTATTACAGGCAAAACTGAAGGCTCACATCCACGATCCAAATGCCCCAGAGCTGGTTCACTTTCTGTTCATTCCATTGGAACTAGTGGTTCAGAGCTGCCAGGGACCTGAGTTTGCAGCATCGGTTGTTTCACCGCTTCTGACACCACAAGCTATCGAGCTTCTCCGCAACTGTTTGACTTCGAGGGAGAATGACCTCTGGATCACTCTAGGTCGTGCCTGGAATACACCAAAGTAAGTTGCAAGAGTTTATGAGTATTTGATTTAGTATGTGTATAAATGTACTGTACTCCTCTTGGAAGACTTTTCAATTTTGTCTTTTAACAATTTTTGTTATCTCGTTTCAGGTCAGCCTGGCCTAAAGATCACTATGTACCTGCATACACACCACAGTTCCGTAATGGTTGGGTTCCACCGCCATTGCCAGGCAATCAACCACAGGAGTTTGATCAGGTAATTATAATATTATAATAATAACAAATATTTTTTTTGTTTTAAAGTAATTTATATCAGCTGCTGCTTTTACGAATTATTTTTTTAAGAGCTTTTCCAACTTTTGTAAGTTCTAGATTGAAGTGTTTAAAATGGACCTGAAATGGACTTTCGATTTTCAAGAGATTCACACATGTTATTTAAATGTATCAAATTAACACAAACCCATACAAATAAAAACAAAATGTATAGTATTTTGAGTAAAAACGAAATTTTAAGATGACATGGTAAATTAGCGAAAATTACTCACGCCATTGCAATATTCTATTTCAACGGCCGTCGGAAGCCTCTATATTCACGACGTCACATATACACACGACGAGAGAGCGTGTATGCCACCCGATAGTCGTCAGCGATTGATCGACGGCCTGGAAAGATACCCGAAGCGTTGACACTAATACTAATTTATTCAATATCTAATGTTGTTGAAATATAGGTCCCTAAAATGTACTTCGTTTGTTCTAAAACCCGAATTTAGAAGGCCTACCTCTCAAACCTTTACTAGGCTAGGCCCCCAATCCAGCGTGCGGAGTCGATCCACCACTCACATCATGCGGCGAGGCTCCGTTTCATGTGCATCCAAGGACCAAAGCGATATCAACAACTTGCTGAGCTCATTGTCAAGCCAAAGTAAAATATGAATAAAATTCGTTTTCGAACTGCCTGATTCGTGACAAATTAATTATCATCTCATATTACTAATTGAATTCTGCTAAACTAAAAACTAAAGAAATTAACACATTTTAGCAGTATAAATTACGAAAACGATATACAAAATACACGAACGGAAAATATGGATACGCATCATTGCGCACGGAGCTGTATCCCGGACAACGTTGCCAGGCCAACTTCGGTATTGCCAGAAAAAAACCGTTGATTTTAAGATTTTAAATCGTCATTTACTCGATGAATAACCGTTTATACGGTAATAATTTTATCTAAAAAAATTCTAAATACGTTTCTGCAAATGCACAAGCATTTTTTAGAAAATACTCCATAGATTTCAAGAGTTATAGCTAAAAAACTGCAAATTGTCCATTGGAGGGATAGGAATATATTCGCAAAGTGACGTCACCCGCGAATTTTTTTGATTTTCAAATGGGGCTTTCCCCAAAAGGGCCAATTTATATTTTGTAACAATATACATTCTAGCAACACCTAATAGCCCCCAAAACATCATTCTAAAATGAAAAAAATCGAAAATCCATTTCAGGTCCATTTTAAGGTGTGGCCAACTTCCGACAGCATAATAATTAAAGATAAACTTGAGTTTAATGACAACATTTTTTGCAAACATGTTGCGTTTTTCGGTAACATTATTCACAACATCACCTTAAACACTTCAGCGTCAATCTAGGAACCTACGAAAGTTGGAAAAGCTCTCGGAAAAATCCGTAAAAGCAGCAGCTGATATAAATTTCTTTAAAAATTGCAAATAATTCGCCGTGTTTCCTAAATGTATAAAAAATATTTTGTTTTTATTTTAAGAGATTTCACTCTACAATCTACTACACCAGTAAAGTAAAAATAATAATTATATATGATAATAATTTGTTAGGTTAATAATCAAAGAAGAAGCTATGGACAATTGCCACCACAGCAGCCCAGTACCTCATCAGAATATCGTCAGTCCTCACTAGGGCCACCACCAGCCGGTACCCCCACACCGCCCCAAGCTGCAGTCAATTCTGAAATGTCGTCACCTCGTTCTCTGCAACCACGACTCGGCAAGGCCACATTTGATTTTGTCGCTCGTAACAACAAAGAGCTGACTATTATGGCGGGAGAGATACTTGAGGTGAGTTTTAAGTCCTTATCCGAAAAAAACAGTTCAATAGTCGAGGAGTGCCTTGAAACTGTGCCGATTGTATAGCTATGGTTTGCGTTGCGGCGTCCCTGCTTTAACCACTCAGCGACTTGACTATGTATATAATATATGATACATTAGAACCCCTCCTCGGAGACATTCCTATGTGCCGATTTAGTAGGGTCCATCTTTTTTCCTAGATTCTTGATGACCGCAGAAAATGGTGGGAAGTACGGAACTCATCTGGCCAGCAAGGTTTTGTGCCGTCTACAATCCTGGAGATAACAAACCAACCAAACACAAATGCCTCCAACTCAAACAATCGCACTCCAACACCACCACAACATTCCCCAAATGGATTTGGCGCACCAGGTAGCGGGCAGGTCCTCTATCATCACCATCACAATGGAGCACAAACAGTTCAACAAGACCAGGTAAGGCTAGGTTTCATTAGGGAGTTGGAGCAATGTTAAGTCGCGTGGTAGAGGTGTAATATATGTGTGCTAAATGATGACATTTTCCATTGATTAATTGCCATCAATATCACTGACAGAAAGCTTAGTTTAACCATAGAGGTATGGCTTACTTCAAACAGAGAATGTAGCTGTTAAGCTCTGTCTACACTATCAAACCTTATGTGACAAAAAAATGTGATGTCCATATATGGACATGATGATGTTATATCACTACCACATTTAAGCATATAACTACCATATATGGGCTCATAAGTTTTGATGCCTTTTTTGACCAAAAAAGAGAGGATAAATGAATAAATCAGCTATTATGCTTTTCTTTTTTCTGTACTATATCGTTACATGCAAGCAGCCTAAACACATTCGGAGGATGAATCCAGCTTTGGCTAAGATCATAGCAGACAAGGCTGCCAAGAGTCAAAATCAGGTTGACTATGATCGAATAGAGGAAGGCTCCCTCTATAGTCCATTAAATGATCACAAAAAACCTGATGTAAAAGCTACCAAGGCACTAGTGCATGGCAACAAGCGTGTATGTCCAAAAACCTTAGCACAATTCATAATTCCTAATTCTCATTTTTATTTTCATAATCATATGTTGTATTTATTGGATTTTATGGTTTTTGTTTGGTTTCCTATGGTCCAGGTTGTAAACCCCTTTAATAATTTTTTTGTAAATTGAATAGTCTGTGTACTTGATTAAAGGGCAATTTTAACTTTCTCAAAATAATATAAGATTTGTTCGCCCCCTTTTGTGAGGCATGTGGCGCAGGGTGTTGACGTTACAGATTGTGAGATTGTGAGTTTGAATCCAACTCTCGCCACATTGCTTGTATCCTTAGGCAAGATACTTTACAATACGTTTGCCTCTCTCCACCCAGGTGTACAAATGGGTACCTGCTATAGGCTAAAACACAACTGCGCTGATTACTGGCTGCAACATTATGGGAGTATGTTTCCAAGGGTTTCTTCCAAAACCATGACTGGAGTAATAATGTGAAGCGCTTTGTGCATTAAGCGCTATATAAGATCGATGTATTATTTTGTTAAAATCTCCTCCACTATACCCATCGCTCCATGATTGGTGCTTTCATGATTGTACAATGGTTCTTTTTATTTAATTGTAACAATGTATCATTGTCAAATGTAATATTTTATTTATTTATACTTTCCTTTGGGGAGGTCGTTTTTTTTTTTTTACCATTTATGATTCATCTAGCAATTTTTAGTTTTGTTTTCTAGTTTTGTGTCTATTTTTGGAATTGTTACTTATTAATATCATTTTGTGGTTATTTTGAGCGTTTTCCTTTTTTGGAAATCAAGTATTCTTATGTATCACATACTAATCCTTTCCTTGTATTCACACTATTATGCGTAATAAAATTATGAAGTGTTCTTCCCCATATTATTTTGATAATGGAATGTCACTCATACATAATACACTACATTGTATATTAAATGTTAACATTCATTTACCATTAAAGGCATATTTTTTACTAAAATGATCATGCAATTTTTTAAATTTATATAATTAACTGTTTGTTTTATTTTTGTCAGGTGGATGGGCCTAAGACACCTCCAGCTGCCCCAGCCCCACCTCCAACACTTGCTCCAGCCCCTGCTCCACCCCCAGCTCCTACACTCCCCCCTCCACCACCACCAGCAGTACCCCCCGTATTACAGACCAACAGTTGGCAAAGAAAAAGTAACCCCCAGCCAGCTCCAATGAAAAATGGTAGGTTTATTATCATATGTTTAAACATCGTTGCATGGAATGTGTATGTTTAATATTAATAATAAAAAAATACTATAATTATAATTTAACAAGTATGAATTACATGTTGTTGTGTTTATTTAGTTGTAATGATTACATATTGAGCTCTATGTTACAATTTTTGCAGATTACATATTTAATATTTGAATAATAGATATTTTTACCGCAATTTCTAGCAAATGTACTTTAGCGCTTTTGAGTCACTTCCCAAACTTTGGCGTATCACAAGATTTACAAATATATTCATTATTCCGTTATTGGCCTAATGATAAATAGCATTATATAAAAAAAGAAGTATCATTATTACTATGTAGGAACATATGTACCAGAAAATGATGATCATGATTACGATGATCATGATTACAATGATTATGATTACGATGCATATTTTTCGGCCCTTTCAAGATCTAGTAAGTATAAAAAAATACCGCAAAAGCCACTTGCACTCGTAATATTATAATCTGGTAATGGTAAATTAACAAGCATATATGACTTTATTAGAGAGTTGAATTTATATAAGTTTAAGTAAGTCTGAAAACATGAATGTATTCTACTTTAGACTTGTCCATTTTTTTTTAAAGCCCCTGCCCAAATCATACCCCTGTTATTCTGTATGTTGCGTTGAAATGCATGTAAAACTGTCTTTTAAATGAGGCATTAAGGCCAATTTACACAGACGAGTGGTAACGGTAAGCAGAAAATTGTGTAGCTTGTCCCATGTAGAATCTGTATCTATCCTCACTCCACGCTTTATGTAAATTGTCATAAAGAATAACATGATTCTATATTTTTATTACCGTTACCGCTCGTCTATATAATATATATTATGTCTCTATATATGTTTTTAATTTACAAACTAATGCTTTTTATGTTTATTGTCGAGTCTAACAAACATATTCTTTAACTGAGCATGTGCAGAGTGTTTGTTGGACCTGATAAGCTCCTTAGGTTTACCGCCGCGCCATGAAATTGAAAAATTAAATAGGCCTATCGGACTGTTCTGTTTTGAAGAGATCTGGCTCCTTAAACTCCTCACTCACTTAAACTCTGTTTACACTATCAAACTTTATGTGACAACAAAAATGTGATGTGCCCCTATATGGACATGATTATGTGATATCAGTACCATATTTGAGCATATCAGTACCATATTTGGGCACATCACACTTTTTGTCAAACTAGTTTGATATTGTAGACAGAGCTTTACGTGAGTAGTTTGAGGAGTTTGTATCAACCAATGAAATATGCCTATTTTTGTATTTCCACTTGCCTTGGAATATTCAACCTTTCTAAGATCATCTTAATGGAAGTATTTGTTTTTGATTTCCATTAATAATTCAATGATTGCAGGCGGTAAAAGTCCGGCAAAGATGGATCTAGCTACAGCTATACGCGCTAAAGAGCTAAGACGCATTGATATGGATGTCCAAAAAGGTATATATACACACACAGTGAGCCATACACGTGTGATTCTATATATGGACACTGCACATAATACATTTGCACATACTTAATCACACATAATAATACTGAGTGTTTCATGCTATAGTATATAGATATTTTTAAAGTTGAGCTCTGAAGTGGAAACTATGTTTTTAAAAATCATAGAATTACCAATGTTTTTAAAAATCATAGAATTACTACCAGTGCTAGACTTTAATGAATGAATCATTCATTCTCTTAAACACAATGTTACAAACATCTACTATATCACAGCAAACAGAATTGAAAAGAAGAGAGGTTCCAACCAAGAAAAATGAATTTATAAAGCATAGCCAAATCATAGAGGATTTTATAATTCTATAAATAAGTACAGCCACATTGGGGGTCTATGTTTTGAAATGTATAATATAACAATGGTACAACCAGTACCAGTGACATATATACAAACACGTTTTTTACCTTTATATGGTTAACCACAAGGTGCATAGTTGTGGTGGAATAATATGCACCTTTAGCAGGAAATGGGATATCGCTAAATATATTGGAAAATTTCTTCCATTATCCGAAAACTAAAAATAAAACCTTCATCTTTCTGTCTTATAGTTTGTAACATTGTAACGTCACATCTGTAGTATGTATAAACATTAGTGACACATTGTGTAAGCTTTCACTAAACCATATCAACTCTCCTAAAACTGGGTACTACAGTACTTTGGTACAGCTGCTTATAGTATTCAGGTAGCCTATAGTAATAGCATTAGGAGAGTTGGTTAGGTTTTTGTTTGTACCTGTACATATTCTAATTGTTCTGCAATTTATTATATAATTTCTTAATTTTATCACTAGATGTTTGATATTTCATTATTTAATCATCATCAGTATCTTCTTTAAAAAACAAACAAAGGGAATTATTGTGAGAATGTTGTCATTTCAAGTCATTTTTATTTGTTCAAAAATTGGTGTTTTTTTTTTCAATTCTACACTTGATTCTGTGCACATTTCAGTTTCAGTATTACACATTGCATATTACACTATAATTATTATATATATACATTTGTACTTTAAATAATAATAAAACATTTGATTGTGTGTGGAGATTACAATAAGCCATAATGGCTTTAAGTCTTAACCGCCAGAAAAAAACAAAACAAAAACAATATAACAGTAGTTTTTTATTAGATTCATTCAAATTAAGTAATATATTATTCAGGTGCTTTTTTAGAGATATTGTTTTTTTAATATATATTATAGATATAAATTAAAATTTAATGGAATAATAATAATCACCAACCAACAATGTAGTTATTGTTGTAACATAACCCCTTGTACCAACTGAAAATGAAACTTGAACACAATGCAACCGTACTGTTATTGTAATAATGTATAATACAGGCAATCCTGTTCACAAGACAAACATATACATAAGAGGCTCTGCATGAACAAAGTCTTATTGCAAGCAAGGAGTGGAGTTATAAATTGGCATTTATGTTTTATGGTTTTTGTTAATGATATCAATTAAAATTTAATGGAATAATAATAGAACAATCACCAACCAACAATGTATTATTGTTGTACCAACTGGAAATGCATTGAACTTTAACAGAATACAGCTGTACTGTTATTGCTAATACAGGAACTTACCCATTCTTTAGTCTCAACAATGGTTGGTAATTCCAACAAAACACTAATGTATTTATAAAATGACTGACATCTAGGTCTCCTATTAATATTGAAACTAAAAAAAGAATTTTAACCACATTTTAAACTAAATATAGATTTTAATATAGGTAATGGTATAATGATAGTAACCCACAGAATTGTTTTTGTTTTGTTTTTATATATTAGGCAAATTGTTAATTTGATAATAAGAGAATTCATTTACTATCTAAGATGGTAATTCCGTTCACAAGACAAACATAGATGCTATAAGTCTTTGGGAGTAGAGTTGTAATCTGTCATTAGAAAAAATAAAAATATTAAAAAAATATGACAGGACTGGAACCCTTGAATTGGTAGCCAAGCATCATAACCAAAAAGCCACAACTCAACTCCAATGTTTATTTATTTTTTTTTAAATTATTTTTTTCCAATTTCTAAATAGCCAAGAAACATGATGACCTCCACGATGAGTTAATGCGTCGGGTCAACCAAGGTCAAGGACGAAATTTCAACATTACACGAACGCCTTCAAATGCAACTGTCCCACTTACCTACAACTCAACCCCAACTGAAGTTACCAAATGGTTAAATTCAAAGCGGTTCTCAAAACTGTAAGTAGTACCGGCAACGCAGTGGTTAATGTACACTTCTACAGACCATTCAATTTATCTTGCTATGTGTGGGCTAGATTCTATAAAGGCAATCTAACAACAGGATTCTGAGCTTACCTTTTGCCAAGATAGGAACTCGTCCTTTGATCTTGGCATGTCTGGCTGTACAGTACTGTATTATGTACATATTCTCCGCGACGCGGCGTCCAATTGGCCAATCAAACAGTTTAGGAGGTGTGGGATTGATCGTGTCGCAGCCACAGATAAACCCTTTGATCTCCGGAGTGCAGCATCCTGTTAGATTGCCTTGCTTATACCAGTTCCAGGAGCACAGGTCGAATGCCCATGAATAATCATATTTTATATTTCATGATAATTTTTCTCAATAGGACGGTGGATAGCCTAGGCGTACTAACAGGTGCCCAGTTATTTAGCTTGACCAAGGAAGAGCTGAAGCAAGTATGCTTTGACGATGGTCCACGTGTCTATAGCCAAGTGATGGTGGCTAGGGCCCCCTTAGAGGTAAGCATCACCCTCTAGCCACGCTATCTGCTGTACTCTACCCCAACCATGTTGTGCTAGCCTGGCAACATGTGTTTGTAAATGTAGACTGACCATAGAGTAAAGAATTACTCCATGGACTGTCGATTGTAGCCGGTATGTTATTCTGAAAAAATATACTAATCCCTTGCTGAAAATTGACAATATAACTTATGTATATTTTATATTGACTACAAAAGAAGTCCTCAATGTATGTAAACTATTTCCTTATTGTTATTAAAAGGTTATAATCTTTTTACTTTGTATGTTATATAATTTCATTACATATGTGATAAATGTGCACAATATACACAACCCACCATTTCTCCAATTACCCTACAAACGCCTCCCAGTCCACTATAACAGTTTCATCCTCTGTTTTCAGATATTCATTATACTACACTATGCATACAATGTTCATTTCACAATAATTCTTTAAAACTGAAGAAGCTATTCCATCAAATGCATTATTATAAAGCCCTGTCTACACTATCAAATTTGATGTGACAAAAAAATGTGATGTGCCCATATATGGACATGATGATAACATATCAATACCATATTTGGCCACAGCACACTTTTTTTTGTCAAACTAGTTTGATAGTGTAGACAGAGCTTTAAAGCTTCATATTTTATATTTTGAATATTCGGAATTCTTCCTATACCTTTAACTCCCTTTACTAACCATACCTTCCCTTCTATCACTTCCAGCAAAAATCCACGACTACTGAACTTGCGATGATCATGGAACGACGAAAAGTAAGGTCCTCCTCAAACGGTAGCGGGAGCACGGATGATAACATTCCTCTCAATAATCCACCCCCGGATTTCAACCCCGCCCTCCCTAACATGTAGATAGTACTTAAGTATATTCATTCATTCGTGGCAAGGACAAGCAGAATCAGTATTTTTCACAAAACGAGCATGCATTTTATATTTTTCCTTAGTAACTGTATATTGACCATCTGAAATTTAGTATTTGCTACCAGTGACCACTTGATACTAGCATGTTTGACGTTGCTAAGATTAACCAGGCCATATTTGACCACGCCGCATTTGATCATATTTATATATAATGGTCGTCTTATGTATTCTCATATTATGTATTTTCAACCCCAACATTTATATAAATCATGGAAAAGGTGTATCATAAAACAAAATAGATAGAATTTCTTTAAAAGATCTTTATTAATTGATATGTGGTATATTTTTGTAGTATAAATGACTTTATTTTATAAATTAAAATAGAAATTATATATAAAAATGTTAGATGTGGAGGGAGAGTATTAGTGTACATACATCTATTATTAAGATAATTAATATAATTGTTATCATTTATTAGGTGGTAATGGATAATAGAAAGAAGGTATGTTAAATATTGTAACCTTGATATTTTGTAATTATTATGTTCATACAGCTACTACTATTACGCCTTTATATCTAATATATTGTTATTTAAAAATTATTCGCTTGATAAGTTAATTGGAAAATTTAATAAATATTAAAACTTTCATTTTCATAAAAAAAAAGTAAATATTTAAGTTTAATGTCATAATTTATTTAAGTTGGTGATGACATTTTAAATAGCAAATCTATGCAAGGGTGACTGCTAAGGAATAAATACATTTGCTTTCACGCTATTAATAGAAACATATGTAATAAAGCATTACATTTTTTCTCAACTAATTAAAATATTGTTTTATTATAAAAATATTTTCTTATTTGATTAACTGTATGCTACAGAAATTGTTTATTTAGAGCTGAAAAAATATTTTTTATGTACTGTACATTTAAACGCTTAATAACCATGAATAACCATGAATAAATAAATTGAAATTGAAATTAAGGGACAAAACAAGCATTTAATGTTAAATGCTTATTCATTGTTGACCAATCATGATGTATCAAACTTGATTATGACACAATTGATTGATTCATAAATTAATAAAGAAGTTAATTGAATTGCCTTGATACCAGCAGTGTCTTATCGTTATATAATTCTTATTAATAATTGTTATGATTCCTTATTTTCGTTTTGTAATTGGAGGATATACTGGTGCGATGTTTGTAAAAAGTTAGGCTGATTGTTACAGAAACGTTTGTTTAGGGACGTACTAAAATGCCTTTATATTTACGCTTGTTTTCAACTGCCTTCGCTATACACTGAAAACAATTTAGAATATTCTTATTTCTATATGCTATAAATGATTAACTGATTACTATTATGGGATAACAAAACCTTAAAGCTTGGTTCATACTAGGATGCAACGCAAAGGTGTAATTACAACGCAAGCGAATTAACCAATGACAAGCGGCAGTTTATAATATCCATTGCTTGTTATTGGTCAAATTACTTGCTTTGCTCTTACGTCCTTGTGTTGCGTCCTAGGGAACCAACCTTAGCCTGGTTTCTCGGTGTGTGTTTACGATTCATGTGTACTCCTGATTTTTATCAATTTAATATAGTTATTGCTATCAAGCTTCGACTCCCCTATATGAATTATTATTGCTAAAATGTAGGTCTAACGTACTGTAGAATGTTTAATTTCATTAATTATTTTTACCGATTCATTTTGAATGTTGACGAGTGACACAACATTATAGAGGCAAAAAAAAAGTTAGGGGATATGTTCCCCACCCCCAGTATCAGCATCAGCAACTATAGTAATCTATCCATATTAATTATAGTTAATTAAAGATTTACTTTGTATTAACAGAAATGTATATTCATTTGATTTGAATGAGTTTGTATGAGATACATTAAAATAATAAATAAAAACACTATCTTTGAATTATGTAATGTGAAGTAAAAAAAATGTTATCCAATTCTACAGGTAATTGTTTAAAGCTCGGTCTACACTATCAAACTTTATGTGACAACTAAATGTTATGTGCCATATATGGACACAATGACGTCATATCACTACCATTTGGGCATATCACTACCATTTGGACACATTATTTCAAACTAGTTTGATAGTGTAGACAGAGCTTTAGCTTATCTCTTTTGTGTTGAAGAATTGTATTTTGAGTTTTCCACTTTTTGCTTTGATTCAATTGTAACCCCACTTTCTTCCTTGATTCAATTGTTACCCCACTTTTATATTATAAGAATTCAATAGGACAGTACTGTACTTTGTCAATGATGGAAGAATAGGCAAAGAATCTAAACACTGAGCAACTAACAACTAGTTTCAGAGAAACTTGAATGTATATATTTATTTTTCAAATAATTGTATAATATTATAAGGATCAGCGCCTATATTTTGAATGACTGAAATCTTAATTCAAGTCGTTTTTTAGCAGGAATTTTTGTTTCCAGTTCTGTAGCAATATAGATAATTTTTAAGTTGAAATTCATTATGGTAAAAGAAAAAAATCCAGAAATATGCTAAGAACTTGATTGATTATATAATAACCTCAATTGAGGCCCCTCAGCTTGTATTATCATATTGCATAACAAAATTGCAACATTTGTAGAAAGTATACTTATCTATGTAATTCCTAAACCAGTTATTATGATTTCGTTTTTATATTTTTCTTTCAGTTGTGAAACATTACAAAATTCATTTATTAATAATATCAGTAATTAAATTCACTTGTTTGATGTTTTTATTGATTGACATTGGCCTACGTGGCAAATGAATTATTCATGTTCATTTTGTGACGTTTCACGAGGGGCCCCAACTTATATATGAAACGAAATGTATATCGCTGCAGGTAGGCATTATTTTTTCTCCTATGAGGTTCAGTCAGAAATCATGAATAATTCATGACCCTAATTATGACATTTAGGGGTCGTTATCGGAGGGTGGGGAATAAGTTTCACGCTTCATTGCCATTCAGCACCTGGATTTAGTTTGGGAAGGTGACGTCATCGGTTTTGGAATTTCCCAACAATATTCCCAAGCGATTACTACTTATTTATCGATCGAAACTACTGAATTGAAAGGGTGGTCGGGTTTTATTCAAAATTGGGAAATTCACATATTGCTTTCATGGTGAAAGCTATTGATTCTATGATGAATATTGATTTCATATCAAACTTTCCAAATTTTCCTTTGCAGTTTTTTTTGTTACGTTACGGATAAAAAAAAAATAAAAGGGAAAAAAGCCAAAACGTGATATATCTGTAATCAAGTTCCTTATCAAGTGATCGCCGATCCGCTTAAGTATGAACAATTCTTCCCGTAACGTGATTGAAAACACATAATATGTAAGCAGCGTGATCAATATAACCACAGCATGTCGTGCATCCGTCCGAGAACTTTACATACTTTTAGTGTGGTGTAGTGTAGGCCTACCTAATGGATCTAGAAATTATGTATAAAGATGATAGAAAACAAAAATATCATCTATATATTAATGAAAAATAATTGTTTTTGTAGAATATTCCAGGGAGATGTAAAACATCTCCCTGAATATGCCATAGTATTGTCACATCATAGTTATCCACTTTGACAAGTAATTGGATCTAAACAAAATTCATTACCTGAAAAACCAATTTGAAGCAAAAAATGGTCAAATTGGCTGCCAATGTATTTTCAATCATTTATAAGTTTTATTTTATAAGTAAAAACATATTTTTCCCGTTTGTTTTCTACAGAAGTGATTAACTTTATTAAAACTACAAAATAACCTATTCAAAAATGTCTGATTTAATTAATCTTATTAGGATTCTATATTTATTGTGTTCGAACAAAAGATCCGGCCCTCTCATGATGAGCAGGCTTATTGTATTAGATTTTGGCAATTTTAGTTACATTTCCCTTTTCCAATTAATGCCGGACTAACAATGTGTCAGCTGGTACGTAGACAGGTACGGATGCATTTCAGGATGCTTTTTTTTAATGTAGGCCTGGGCCTATAGGCCTACATTATTGGTAGATAATTTTCGTCATATCTTGTGAAGTCTAGATTGTCTAATTATCTTTTTAAAGTATGCTTGTAGTTTATTTCATTTCAATAATTGAAACAGAATGTTGCTTCTATTTAATCACTCTTCTGCTTGATTTCTGATTTTGCCAGAACAATAATAAATACTACCCGTATAGTAGACGTGTTTATCAGAGCGTATCAGTCTATCATTGTTACGTCACATTCTGGAAATTTCCAGTGTGAGTCATATTTCCTCAATGGTTATTTATAGCTACAACTTCCAATTACAATAGTAGGCTAATAATAATACTTCGGCGCGGTTATAATATAAGGTATAAGGGGATACGTTAATAAGAATCAAAAACTTACACGTGGACAGTCACACATTAAATTGTATAGGAGTGATATTGTAATAGTACAGAGACTAAAAGTATAATTTACAACATGCCGTCAACTAAGTTACACATACCTGTCAACAATCCACCAAGAATGCAAGATGATTCTTATTATCTCACATCAAAGGGTACAAAACACGGACAGTCAGATCTACAAGTGTTGAAGGATGGTGGGCACAGGACTGTAAGTATTATTATTATTAGGGCTAGTGCTGCCCGAAAGCTCTGCTACTTTTTCTGACTGTTTTACTTTATCATTTTGATTTAGCTTTTTGCTTATTTTATTTTGTATCTCCATTGGGATCCAGTACCCACAACATTGTCATTTTATCATTACTTATTTTATTTTGTATCTCCATTGAGATCCAGCCACTGATAGCCACAGCATTCTCATTATTTTCAATAATTTGCCATTGGATTTATATTATTTTTATTAGTTAAAATAATTTACGTGCTACATAATTAATTTATTCAACATCACTGCTGTAGTATCTTTCGAAATCTTATTCAAAATTAAAAACTGTTCAACATTCTAGCGTGAATGAAATTATCAATCGGCATCAATTTTTTTCAGAGCAAAGACAACAATTTAAAATTTACATTATAGGACATTATATTTGTTCAGCATGTAATTTTACAATGTTCAGCCCATCCCCCACCCCCACCTCTGTTTTTTGAAAGGTGAGTGAAGGTGGCATACATACGCAGCGTTCCCCCATCCCAACTGCATAATAATAAAATTGTAACAATTATTTTAAAACGATTGCTTTTTTTTCTCAGCAAACAGGTAACCTGCAGCAAAAATTGGCGCAAATGGTGATTATCATTGGTGATGTATCCAAAGAAATTAGAAATTATCAACATGAGGATAAAGGTATTTCATACTCACAAACGAGCGGAAACCAATCTGACAAGAAAAAGATAGAACATCTTGAAAAGAAAGTGTTTGAATTGGAAAAGGACAATAAGAAATTAACAGAACAGCTTGGAGATGTTATCACCATGAACACAAGGTGGCAAATGTATGATGGACAGAGAGAAGAATATGTCAAGGAATTGACCTTAAAGTTGGCATCTCTGCAGCAACAACTTAATGAACTTGGCGAGCCAAAGTGTAACGAAATTGTGGAAGACACCAACAAAGAAAAGATCCAAGCTCTTGAGTATCAGATCAAAACCAGCCGAGAGGATTTTGAGCTTGAGCGGAAGGATCGCGCCAGAGTACAAGGCCAGTTGCAAGAACTCAAAGAGAAAGTAGAAAAAGCTGAACTAGCCAACAAACAACAGAAAGATTTGATTTTCTTCTACCAGGAGCAATTAGGAGAGCTGCAGAGAGGTTTTGACCAGCCAATAAGAGGAGGTGGTTACATGCGTAATATCTACAAACCAAGGCTAAGGAACAACTATTATCAAGCTTATTATGACGATGTTGAAGCAGATAACATTAATGGTTTTGATGTGGTTGACTTACCAGATTCTCCTACCAACATTCAGAACGATAGCAAACTTACTTCAGAAGATCTTGAGGTTGATGGAACAGATTCTACAGAAGATGTTGCTGATGGTTGTGTACAGCTTCAGTGCCCAAAATGTTCAAAGCATTTTACATATTCTGAACATGATAAACTAGTAGAACACATGGATCAATGCTAATGATTTATGTACATTTAAAATTTGAGGGCTCTGAAAACAATGTGAAATCAGTTGTTATTATTAGTATTAAAATAATACTTTTAAAAGAATAATAAAAAAAAATATTAAATTATCAAAATCCAAAGAAAATGTTTGAACAGTACTATCAACAGGGTTTAAAATGTATTCTATTCCGGAAGTTCTATGAATTGTTTTATAATGTGTATTATTATGCAAAAATTGTTGTTATTTATTATATAAAATTACATTAATCGTAATTCATTAAAAATTAAAGTTAAATTTTGTGGTTAAAATGTTATTTAAACCAATAAGTTTAAAAATAAGAAAATAGTTGACATTCAACAGTAACTAAAAGTATTGTAAAATTATACAAGTTAATATTTAATTATGTAATTTGCGGTTTTTTATAAGGCAAAATGTATCTTTAATATTGAGAAAATTGTTCAAAACATTATTTGAATTAGTGTTTCTTTAATTAAACGGTCTATATTTTTGTTATATCATAAAAAGTGAAATCATGTTTAATTTTGTGCTGTTTTAAAGGGAAATCCGACTGGTTGTCTTAATATATTATACAAATTTGTACTGTTTAAGTTGTATACTTTTATATTTTACTATATTAATATATATATTTTACTATATTAATATTTATATTTTACTATATTAATATAGCATTCACTATCAGTATTATTAGGGCCTATATTTAGTTATAATTTATATTTTAAGATATTTATTTTAGTTTGAATGAAGTGTAAAATAACTGTAAAAATGTATTGTTTATTTATTTAAATGTACAGCTGGTTCTCTACGACTTTTTATACATTTGTAACTGTAGGCCTAAGTAATTTAATATTTTAGGTTTTACTTACTTAACTATTTATTAAAATAAACTGTAATACAACAAGATCAAACCACGGTCTATCTTATTTAACTGCTTTTGTTTTTTTATATTTTATTTATCTGTATTTTCAATTATGTATATAGTAAATGGTCCTCTCCGTTGTTTTATGTTTAATATTTGAGGACCCCAACGATCAGCTGCTTCGGTTGGATAGACTTCATTCTCATTCAGTTTAATCTTGATTGAACATCAATGCAATGCAACAAAATAGAACAAAACTTTTATTGTATATAGTTTACCAAGTTAATATTTATTCATTCATTCATCTTTTTATTTCGGAATACCGTACCATGATGACATACTATTAGCAAAAGAAAAATGTGTAATAAACACACCAGTTTTATATAATATCTTTGAGTCTTCGTGTCTTTGTAAATCACTTATAATGTCTTATCCGTGTATGAATAGCACGAGTGAATTTATCTCTTCTTTTCTTGTCTTCGATTTAAAAAAAATGAATATAAACTTCCTGATATCTTATTTGGTACCGGTGCTGATCATGTCTAACTATAGCAGTGAATTTAAATCTGTTGTCTCTTCTTTTCTTGTCTCAATTTTAAAAAATGAATATAAACTTCCTGATACTTTATTTGGTACCGATAACTGATCATGTCTAACTATTATATCGTGGTATTCAACTTTGTTTTCCGTCTTGATTGTTTGAATCCTCAAGACGCTGAACATGATGCGATTATTACGTCACCGTCTGCTTGTGGCCTATCGAATATGGACCTTCATGATTATAATTGAATAGTAATTTAATACTTTTGTTTGAGATTTAATTTAACCGGTGGTGCTTACCGACTGCTTATTAGGATTAACAGCCGATTCTCGGTACTGTATATATTTCCGAAGTATCATAGGAATATTATGGTAATATTTAATCAGATACGCGTTACTAGTAGTAACACGTCCCTTAACATAACCTTACTAATTACATACAGAGGCACCAAATGTGACCACAAATTACCAAATTCCTATGATACTTGATCGGAAATATGTGACAGTACTGGGAATCGGGTGAGATGGGCAAATTATTTTAGAAGTAAAATTGGTTTGGTGTAAAACGTGCGACTCTTGACTCATTTCTAAGAATGTATCGTGTGGGCTTACTGGAAAAATTACGACGTTTATGCCTTTATTTCTGGTTACTACCGGAAGAGACGCCCATCAGTATGATACTTCCATTGATTCAGAACTAATTTACACCCACAGAGCACCGGAGTTTACTCCCCCTTACCTTCTTTCACAAACACTAAATTCCAGATTATGTCACACGCCGACGCACACATTTCTAAGGCCATGTGAAAATTAGCCTCCTATTTATCTTTGACTTAGGCCTTACTTTTATTGTTATATTTGTGACGTAACATTTACATGTCTATCTTGTGAATTCCGTATACACCCTCGTATGTTTACCGGTCGTTGTCATGTTGAGTCTTATTAGATTTACGAACAGGCCTATATTTAAAATTAAAACGCAGCGAATGTAGTTTTTACCGTATTTGGTTTGTATACGAACAATGGCATATATTCTCCATATTTGGGCCTTGTGTTATAAAACATTCTTCTGCATTCCGTGATCAGTTAAAAGGTAGTTAACGCTAAGGCAAAAATATAACTAGTAAAACCCTTTTATTTGTTCATACTTCTATACTACTCTTAAAGAGAGTCGGCAAGACGTATGATGTTCTTTTGTACTGCAAGACGTCGACTTTGTTTGATGTCAATCAGTCGTAAAACATGAAAAAATAACTCTGTTTACTAATGTAGATAGTGGTCTAACCGGGAGTGACCGAAACTGAGCTGAACTCCACTAATTAGTTTTGTTTAACCAGGGAATTGAAGCGTTAGTAATTTAACCCTTCCCTGGTTTAACTGTGTTTTAGTTTCATTAAATATGGGACTGATGACTCTTGTAGTTACAGTAATCATATTACTTTAGCAGTACCTGACCAATTTCATCTTTGTACATTGTATATATGTTTTGTTGGTCGAATAAATAAATGAAATTAAATGAAATATGATGACTATTGAAGAGGTCTATGTCCTCAAATAACACATGAGTTATTTGTTTAATCACCAGACAACAAACAAACTGAATGATTGTTGAGCAAAACAAACACTATGTCATACATGATAAGCTGATAACATCAGAACAAACAGTAATTATATTGAATTTATTGTTTTAGTTTTTGTTTATTTATACCGATTAATAAAAGAAAACAATTGGTCATCACAGAACATAATGTCAGCGAAAAATTAAGACATGTCGGAGAGAAACTTTGTAACTTTTTAAATCCTTTTTTTTATCTTGTGAAATGTCTCTGTTATTATAGTATATATTCCTGTTATTTGTAATTTTTGTGTTGGAGAGACACACCTTACCGTTGACAGCGTTTTGTTTAATGCTTTTGTCTCTCCTCGGCTTCGTGTTTTGTACTTCATATTATATATATATATATTTCTATGTTGTCTATTCATAGTGTTAATGGTATTTCCCTACCCATTTTATAGGTTATTCCACAGTTTATTTATAGACTATTCAATTTGCATATTATTGTACGACAATTGTTTATGTGCAGGTCAGGGAAATACCTCACTGTACAATCGATTGTCCTATTCAGACTGATGCAGTATAATTGGTGAAATCTAACGTTTTTGCGTGAGTATTGTTTTATTTATTTGATTTTGAGCTGTTAATTTTGTCTAAGATTAACATGTATTCGATTGATCAGCATGAGGCCTTTATCAGAGATTGAAAGCACTCGGTGCATGCTCCAGGCTACTTTTATAACATTAAGTATAGTAGCCTATACCATTTAGCAATTAGAATTGAGGTCCATGGCTACATTTTAATCCTTTTTTATTCGTTTTATTTAACTAATTACCGTATGCAGTGCAAAATATTTGCTTATGGACGAGGTTGGGGTGGAAAAAGCCAATTTTTCACCTTTCAACCTTTCAACCTTTCCTGGATCAACCTATGATTTGCAATGATCTGTAGAGTGGAAACTTCACATCTCTTCCATAAATTTGCCACCATTACTTTCATCTAAATATGTGTTCTATATAATATTGTCCTCTTGCGAGCTTGCAAAGTAGGCTTACGTATGTGCTAAACATCATGATACAAATGACAAATGACTTTTTATTCCTTTTTGTTTGCTAAGGTTCAACATTTTGCTATTGAAATTGTTGATCTACTGAAAGAGTGAAATTTTCTGCTGAACATTTTACTGCTTCGAGTGTCTCGGGTTCAAAACAGTACACACAGTAGGTATATGGAAAATAATCTTTTACCTTTGCCAGTTATTGCATTTTACTAATAATGGCATCTGCAATGGGAGAGAATAATAGAATACACGAAAAACATCAAGTCAGAATCCTGAAGGAAAAGAATGAAAGATTGGCTTTAAAGTATAAGGAAGAAAAAGGAAGAAACATCAAATGGCAACAATATGACGACGAACGTGAAGAATTTGTTTTTACATTAACAGAAACCTGTCGGGAAGCGAAGTCTGAAGTTACAGTCTTAAAAAGTTTCTTACGTGATCAAACAAGAGACCTCAACGAAGCTAAAAATAGGATCCACGATCTAGAAAGCACGCAGGCTCAAGACAATGACGTCAGGTTAATTAACGCTGATCTTGAAATTGAGAAACAGAGAGAAGTTATTGACAAATTGGAACAGGATCTTTGTGATGCACAAGAAGAATTGTCCAACCTAAAGAAGAGCTGCTTCAAGTTGTCTAATACTAAAGATCGACTTGTAAAGAGAGTTAAAGAACTCTGTGACAACCTGAAAGTTGAAAAAAGAAAGACCAAGCTAAACAAAGACCAATACAACAGGCTTTTGAGAGAAAAAGACCAAGGAACCTCTTCCACAATGAAAGGCACTAAAAAGAGATCTTCGAAATATTCTCAATCAAAATATCCAAACAAGAATAATCGAGAATCCAATAACAATAACGAGGAATGTAGGCTTATGATTGAAAACATAGGTTTGTTGTATTTGCTAGAATACAATTAGTTATTCTGTCGAATGTTTGCTTGTAATATAGACATATGTTTATATACATTATAACACATTATTAAGAAATAGAAGTTAATGCATGACATTTACGTTTTAAGAATTTCGATGTACCGTATTTTCTGCACTTTTAAATCGACTTCTCTTACTACTGCGATATAGGATCAGACAGTCAGTACGACTCATGGAGTTCTGGTAAGAAGGCCATGGTAAGAACATGTTCGCACGTAGGCTCCAGCAGACTCATATGTTAAGCACAGAGAAATTATAAATAGTTATAATACTAATTAATTATTAACTAACTATTGTCGAACCTTGTTCATCAAGATCACTAGACCTACTGTATCTGCAAAGTTGAAGCAACGATCTCCACGGTTGATGGGATGTTAAATGACGACTTGTACGCCGCAAAATTAAAAATTGTATCAATGTTCTATATAGTACTAAATATAATATTTATTGTTAATAATTAATAAATACTTAGACAAGACTAGTCAACTTCAATGGCGAAACTCAGGTGACATCATCAGTCATATCGTATATAAATTACATACAAAATAAAGACAACACAACAAATACGATGTTCAATTCGTAATGACTCCACGGCTGCTTTTCTTTGTTGGTTTGTTGATGGTGCAGCTTCCGACTGAGATGTTTAACTGAAATGGGTAGTGTGCTTCTGAAATTAAAATAAATAATGCACATTTATACATTGTCTTTCTGACCCTAACGACCGCTCAATAATCAACCCCTTTTAACTTTTAACAGCACAGTGATTGGCATTTTGATTCTGACGCAACACAATGACGTACGTAGCGTCGCACGACGAAGCCCGACGAGTCGTCGCGTCGGTAGGAAATTAAACACGTTTAGTGTTCTCATGACGGCCTAAAAACTACGCCCGACGCTATCTTAAGACAGCACCGACGATTCAAGACGTTGTGTCGGGCCTCTTCATGCGACGCTGTCTGAGTTGGCATTTAGTAATTTGACTAACCACGCGCAACAGTTAGTCTTGCGTACGTCCTTTCATTTACGTACTAGAGTAGCAACCGGACCAAGCTAGTTAACCAATTGTCGCAATATACATTACAAGCGGCGGCTACATAACAGTAGGCCTACAACAAATCCTCTTCATACCTGGAGTTCCACGGAACCCAAATCTTCCGTTGGAGTTACTTGGAATGGACGGCGACGACCTACGAACTGTCGACATTTTGGAAAATGTCGCTATTTCTGTCGGTGAAGGGTTATTTACCGTTAACGTCGGATCACATCGATCGGTTAAATGGCCAAATAAATTCCATTTCTGACTTGGATCTTTACTCTAAAAATAAAATATATTTTTGAAAAAGAATTCTAGGGGCATTTCTAAATCTCTATAGACTCATAGTCATCGTAATTCGGGACATAGTATCCAGTATCGGTTTTAGAAGTAAATTTTGTCTGGTTTTGGTTCAGTTGACAAACTAATTATCACATGCATATCGTTATGTTCCGGAGTCATGGTGCGGAGTTTATTCGAAGATATTTTTGGCGTCATGTCTAGTCCCAACAGGCGTGTCAATGTCTTTGTAAAATCGCTTTAAATTAAAAAGGTTACAAGAAAGTTGAGGGAAGCTCATTTATATTAATTCATATTAGGCCTAACAATACTAAATACTAAAGTACGCTTACTTACCCCCCTTTTGTCATGGATTACTTGTTCGAAGCTCTCTACAATCCGTTCGCATCCGGATTTACTGCCGAGGGTAACACCTCGTACCCCTTGGCGGGCGTCAATGCAGACGAGATGTGCCTTTGGTATGGAACCGCCAGATGACACGAAATTCTTGGTTAGCGACAATCTTTCCTTCAACTTCTTGTATGTATACTTCTCTCTGCAAGTGTTTATAAATGAATATTAACAGTGACAATTATGTTAAAAATAGAAAAAAAAATTATAATCAATCAATCAATCAATCAATCGTTCCATTTTTAAAGTGGCAATCCAACGATCATTGCTCATAGCGCTGTCAAAAAGAAAAGTCAGAAAAAATTGCATTTGCTTATTCCTATTGGTGGAATCCTTACTAAACATAACAAATAATATAATAATAATAATAATAATAACAGGATTTTTATAGCGCACATACCACTCAAGAGTGCTCAAGGCGCATTCCAAAGAAATAAAACAAATCATACAAATGCCCGACAAATAAAATCCAATTTCTTTGGAGGGTCCCCATCCGTTCTCGTTCTGTCGCGGTCCCGGACCCCTACCTAGGTGACCAAACAAAGGAACAGGATACACATTTGCCTTGCCACAGACGACCGGGTGCTCAGAGACAACAACCAAGACAGAGGCACCCCAAAGATAATGCTGGTCAGGAAAAAGTATACTATACAATTCTAGAACTTTAAGAAACCTCATGATTTCCATATGCCTTAATGAATAAATGTGTTTTTAATAATTTTTTAAAAGTATCAACAGTTTTGCAAAATCTGATAGAGCTCGGTAGAGCATTCCATAGACGAGGAGCAGTAACGGTGAAAGCTCTGTCTCCCCATGAGTGGTGAGATTGATTGTTATCCATGCATAGTGAATATTGTTATTAATTGTTATTCGAATCCTTTCTTTATTCAACAAGACCGTACCCGGGTGGATGAGGGTAGGGGGTGGTAGGGGTCAAACAAACCCTCATCTTCAATCATCATCGTATTTCATTAGTCAGACTTTTTCCTTTAAAGTATTACTATTACTTCAAATCAATCTTTCAAATTGAAGTGAAAAATAAACCTGATTGTTTTAATATTTGCCGGCCCCCTTGCTTAATATTGTGACATTTTATAAACAAATACAGCTTGCGTGTATGTTATTTCTATTTATGACGAAATAGACCCTATTATGTCATATTGTTATGTAAATCAAGGAAGTGTAAAATCCCTATATAATAATACTGCTAATACGCCACTATCACGAACTTCGATCTACTTCACCTAATCATCCGCATGAGGGCGATATGACCGATATCATAAGCTTCAGTTCAAACTAAGAAAGTAATCCGAAGTTTAGAGATGTCTTATTTTACATCTCCCTGAAGTAATATACCTCAAATACTGTACATAACATGTAACCAGGGAAGAGTGAACTTCTCTGATGTTGCACATTGCACAATCGAATAATGATAATGCAATATTATAATAATTAATTACTACGAAGCGATAATTGTTTTTTTTTTTTGCGTCAGGAAATACAAATGATGTTATCAAAACAATAAAAAGTCGTTTGAGCATAAAGCACAAATATTAGGCCTACCTGTACTGAATTACATATTGCCTTGGATATTTGTAATGTTTAAAGAGGTACTGAATAGGCATAGGTGGAGGGAGTTCATTCCAGAAGCCCTCGTCACTTGTTCGACGGGAGGAAGCTCCTTCTCTGCTGGTTCTGCTCTTCTTCGAGGAGGAACCAGCACTATGAGACCGTGGCGAGTTCTTTGCATCGTTATAACTGGATGAGGTTGATCGATAAGTCGCAGATTTACAGGATGTGTCTTGAGCATTCTGGTGAGTAGGGTGCAAGTGGATTGTGGGACATGATGACCAACCACGTATGTCATGATCCTAGATGAATAAAATCGTCACGTCACTTAATTAGCGGCCAAGATGTATTTTTGAAATTTATTAATAATATAAATGATAAAAAAGAATTATAAATTCGTATATTTATAAAATAAAGATTGCGTCTGGATTTGAACCCAATACCGTGAGCAACGATGTTAACCAAACTATAGTACCATATTTACCTGTTGGTTATTGCTGTTTACTAGGCCTATAGGCCTACCATGTGGGCTAAGTTGAAAATAAATTTCATTTAAGCTGAAAGGAGCTAGATAGTCACCGGAACTACTTTCTCCGCCGGAATCGTTCTGTTTAGACTGTAATATATTCTGTGAACGTTTTAACGAATTTGAAAAATCGTCATTCTCCGTAAAATCTTCCTCGGGTGTTACGTCACAAGCAAATAGCTGCTGGCAAGATGTTGATTCGAATGAAGGCTTTTCTTTACATGGTTGATTTAAATTATTAATACGATGATACATGCTGTCTAACACTTTGGTGTCAACTTTATCCATTTTACATGTATAAAGTGATATTAGGTAGTACGGCTAAACCTGGGTGTGTGTTGCACATGCCTCCTAAAAAAAAGTACAGTATATATAACAAAATTAATACTAATCATTTGATCATTAATGTTTAATAAGGATTGAGAATAGGCTAAAGTCTAAAAATATGTTCTGTACTCATTTCATAGGCATAGCCTAGGCCTGGAATTGAAGAAAATGTATTTTTGCGAGAAAAAAAATGTAGGCCTATCGTAGGCCTAATGGTTTAGAAAATTCTTAAAAAATTAATTGTCCAAACTAACCTTCAAGTTCAATCAAACCCTTTCTTTCCAATAAAATATGTTCAGATATCTAGCCTTTTCTGGTGTTATGGTTTCGAAAACTAAAACATAAGATATAAAGAAATAATTATGTAACAAACAAAAATGTAATGTCAACAATTGGTAACAATTGACCAATGAGAAACGCCTGTTGCATTTATGCAAAAATGATGTTGTTGTTAGGTGGCGCTGTAGCAGTTATTCGCGAATGGTAACCTGAAGTGGAGACCAGAACGAGGTCGTTGGTTGTAGATCCGTAGCGAAAAAAATATTTCATCGCAGAAAGGCTTGGCTAGGCAGCTACTCAAAGGAGAAGGAAAATGTCAGACCGGGATAGCACGGAGGCTGATGAACAGGCCCAGAGAGGAAGTAAGTGTGGAAGGCTAGCACAATTAAATAATGCGCTTTCTGTTCGGTAAATTGTTGAGGCGATTTTTGACACCCGGGCTGATAATGACAGCTTGTTATTGAAAGATGGGCGTGTGGTGCGAGGACCCCTATCTTTTCAGCTGGTATCTGATACGCCACCGGATCGCTAGGTCAAACTAAAAATGGCCGCTTTACTAATGTCAAAATATAAGCTGTACATTTAATCATAGTAACAAGCGTATAGGCAATGACAGCGGGTTATTCTGCAATGAACGGTATTTAGAATAACACATAATTGAAATGCATTAGGTTGAATTCTCATTTGCGAATATTTAATAGGTTAAAATTCAGTTGAATTATGTAGTACCTACTCGATGTGGAAAACAGTTTCCTATAAACGATAGGCCTAGCCGGCTGTTGGGAGGCAGAGAGGTCAAGTTCGGAAGAGGAGGTGTGTCCTTAGCCGATTACATTCTACTCTACAAAACTATAGTTATTGCATCATTTTGTTTTTTCTTTATTTTTTTACTCATTATTATCATTTTATTCAATGTTGAATATAAATAAAAATAAAGATAATCTATGGATTTGTACCACGACTACCAGAATGATAAATGTGTTCACAATCTTTAATTTAATTAAGTTCAGTTCATCATAAATATTTAAGTATGCTGTGTGTGTATTGCGTATATTCCTATTCATTGTGAACTTAGTTTATCTAATTCCAAATCTAGGCACACAATTTTTAATATTAAAAGTTAGTTTTGATATTAATAACTTTTAATTAAATAAACAAAAATGATTTTGCCTGCAGCCTAGGCCTTCTATCCCTACTGTAGCTAGGTTAAACGTTGGATTTTTGTTGGAAAATAATATATTTGACTATTTAATGCCATGTCATTATTTATTAAACAACGAGAGAATTAATTTCATTATTTTAAATTACCAGATCAAATGTAAAATTTTCTGAAATATTTCCTGCAGTGTCTGTTATAACATTGACCTAATTTGCATACAGAATTTCATTTTTGTTCATCACTAATTATATTACACAACTTCCGTTCTTGGCAGTCTTGGCCTAGTAATTGTACTTTTGTACAGTCGGACGGTTTCTACAGTTCGCCAATGAACAGGACAATTAACTGATTGCACTAGAAAGAATGTTCTATGGATTTCTATTGATGTCATCATTCAATAGAAATTGCAAACGATGGGTTTTGAATACTTCATTAAAAAATGTGTTTTCCATGACAACAGCACAGCGCTGCAGTATTGTTTGCATAAATTAAAAAACACTCTGTGTTACTATCTTTTCAAAATAAAAGATGGTAATGAAATTAGATCCTCAAAGTGATTGGACCGTGAATTCAGTTCCTCAATGAATTACCCTAGTCCTCCATAATTATATAATGTATTACCCATAATGCATCATTTGAATAAGATAATACAGTATAGGTATAGTATTGTGGGTATTCAGGACAAATATTGATTAAACCATGGTAAATACGCTAAACTATTATTAAAGATAAAGGTTGAAAGTAATAGTATACTTAATTGAATATAAAAAAAAATTGTGGTGGTTGTGTCGGTAGGTTTGCCTAAAAAAATAATAATTTGTGAGCAGATATTATAACGACCTACTGTATGCTTTTGGACACAAATCAACAGTCATAGTTTGTGATTGCATTAGAACTGTTTGGTTCTCTTCTTTGTGGTCATCATTGGGGAGCGTAAAAACTCAACCATTGTGAAATGCATTGGCATTAGAAGTGAAAGTATTCCATGTAGACATACTATAAATAACCACATTTTGTGTACAGTATTGTTGAAATATATAATAAACTCCTCCTAGTAGGCTGCGGAATTCTCATTTTTGTAATTTTTATATCTGCAGTATATTATATTGTACAATACAATTACCGTACTGACGTGGGTATAAGCCCATACTCGGGTATAAGCCCACCCCGACTTTTGACTAATTTTCATGAAAAATGAGGCACTCGGGTATAAGCCCACCCATTAATTCGAGGATCTACAGTGTGTGTCTTAATACATTATTTTGTATTTGGTGACGTCCATACACCGAATACACCTACCTTTGATCATAACCAAGCTAGGCTAATATACGCTAGGCCATATGAGGCCTAGCGGTCCTGTTTTGTTTACACTCCATCGCGGTCGAAGATTGCTTCACACACGACGCTACAAGTCGCCAAAACGGAAAACCACTATTTAGTATCGGCTACCATAAACAAGCTTATTAAATTTCTTTGGTACATTTCTATTTAACGAACATTGTATACTTGCTTTTCTGCTTGATAAATTCTTGTTCAATTGATGTTTAAAATAAGATATTCTACGATAAATTACACGAACTATAAGCTTAATTTTCCGACACTCTACACCTCGTGTATTTAGTTTAGAGGCAACGTCGTACACGTGAGGGCGCTCGCTCGCATGGTGGAATACACAGTGTACATGTGCTGTTTTTGACGATCTGCATTTTTGGATCCTCGGGTATAAGCCCACCCCCCAAACTTGACGTGATTTCATGTTCAAGGGGGGTGGGCTTATACCCGCGTCAGTACGGTAAACTCAACATTTGTAACTATCTCCTAAACCGCATGACCAAAACTAGCGCCGTTTGAGGTGGGGTACCTTTTAATTAAGACTCATTTAGCCTTTCGGCTATATTAGGACAACGATGTTTTGTGAAAAATATATTTAGACCAATTTCACAATCAGATCACAGAAAGGTCAACTATCAATTCACTGATTAGATGAAACCTGTCTATTGGATGGGAAACCACTCCAATCATGGGGGATTGGTTCTTCCATGCTCTAATTAATGACCATCCTATGCTTAAAGAGACTTACTGAATTTGTGTATGCATATTTCTTTCTATTTAATCCAATCCAGTTTTTACTGTATATTATTATAATAAATATATAATTTTTATGAATGAAAATTGACAGCATTAACAATTAAGCTTCAAGTCTAAATACATTTGGTGTAGTTGAATAGTTGAAGCTGGACAGTGCACGGCAATTCATTCATTTATAATGAGATATTTACACTATTGATAAAGTGCAGTGAGGTATTACAATTACATGCAGTTAACAGTGCTGCATCTCATCTAATTCCATTGTATTGTACTGTTGATATGAAATTTGGTTATTCACGTTTGTTGTTAAGGAATTTTTTTTACCCTACTGTATATATATTCTCTGCCGTCGTCGCGCCAAGTCATCAAACATGTCGTATGTTTTCAGACAGATTCACAAAATCAGCAGCTATACAGATACCGTATGGTATTTAAAAGTATTTTTATACACATTACTTTTAATGACAATGTCATGTCAATTTCTCTCATTCCTTATAAAAAATAAAGACATGACATGTCATCATCTGTACACCTTTACATTGATTTAGTACTGTAAATATTTATAATATGTTATTATATGGTTTAAAAAATAAGTACAGAAAATATGTTACAAAGTACAGTAATCACATCAATTAATTGATTGTCTTTTTTCAGGATCAGACCTGGCTAGTAAGACGGTGGTTATACAGTCAAAGAGATACCACATTGATGTGAAAGAAAACAGAAGGGGAAAGTTTATCAAGATAACGGAGGTATTATTGATTGCTAGATAGTATTAATTAATAATTAATGATTAGCGATGGTTATATTCATTAAGGTGGTATGGAATATTAAACACAAAAGTCGATGTGTAACTTGATACTTAGACCCTGTGAGATGATACTACACCTGCCTTTTGTGTATGCAACACGTTGTCTGCTTAAAGTCGCAACTGAAGGATGAGGCAAGAAGAGTGAAATAGACTTTATTTTTATTATACACGACACAGACTGTTTCATTGAATTTGGCCTCATCTCACTATCTCAATGTTTCACCAAGGAATATAAATTGGTACTGAGGTTGTCTTTTGTTTATCCAGTTGTACTAAGCTCTTTCAATTAAAGTTTTTACAATTACCGTACTGACGCGGGTATAAGCCCATACTTGGGTATAAGCCCACCCCCGACTTTTGACTAACTTTCATGAAAAATGAGGCACTCTGGTATAAGCCCACCCATTAATTCGAAGATCTACAGTGTGTGTCGTAATACATTATTTTGTATTTGGCGACGTCCATACACCGAATACACCTACCTCTGATCATAACCAAGCTAGGCTAATATACGCTAGGCCATATGAGGCCTAGCGGTCCTGTTTTGTTTACACTCCATCGCGGTCGAAGATCGCTCTTCACACACGACGCTACAACAAGTCGCCAAAACGGAAAACCACTATTTGGTATCGGCTGCCATAAACAAGCTTATTAAATTTCTTTGGTACATTTCTATCTTTTTAACAAACATTGTATACTTGCTTTTCTGCTTGATAAATACTTGTTCAATTGATGTTTAAAATAAGATAATCTACGATAAATTACACGAATTAATTTTCCCACACTCTACACCTCGTGTATTTAGAGCCAACGTCGTACACGTGAGGGCGCTCGCTCGCATGGTGGAATCGGTGGGAATACACAGTGTACATGTGCTGTTTTTGACGATCTGCATTTTTGGATCCTCGGATATAAGCCCACCTCCAAAACTTGACGTGATTTCATGTTCAAGGGGCGTGGGCTTATACCCGCGTCAGTACGGTAGTTTTTTATTTGATTTTATTTTTATAAAACTTGTTTTTTATCTTTTCCTGAACATTCATATTTAGTCAAGAAATTCTTTACTGAACATAATACTGATAATACATATTACAACTGTAGACATATAGAAATTGATCATATTAATGATATTATATTATATAACTTATCTCACAGTTACACTTCTAAATGAAATTGATTGAATTAAGAATTTAACATATGAATGTTTTCACTTTCGCCAGGTGAGTCCCATCGGAAAGAATCGACTGAAGATGTCGATGTCTGCTGCCGCTGATTTCCGAAGTCATCTTGAGTCCTTCTGTGAATACTACGTCAAGTTGCCGCCAAGTGACCCCGACAACTTACCGGAAGATGGCATGCTTAAGAGCGAAATGGTTATGAAGGAGAATAGACGATACTACCTTGATCTCAAAGAAAACGACAGAGGCCGCTTTTTACGAGTATGCAATTTTCATTTTCCAATTTACAGTTACATATCTTTTTCTTGTTGGCAACAAAAATATGTTTTTTTTTTGTAAGGGCGTGTGCCGCGAGATCTAAATCTAAATCTCGCCGCATTGCTTGTATCCTTAGGCAAGACACAACTTTGCATGGATTACTAGATGCATTATTATGGGTAATAATATGACCAGGGTAATAATGTGCAGCGCATTGAGAGTTTGCTTATATGTGCTATATAAGAATGAACTAAATTATTATTATTATTATTCTATGGCAACTGTGAACTTTGTTTTTTTGCAGGTTTCTCAGACGACGATTCGTGGTCCTCGCAGTCATATAGCAATTCCTGCACAGGGTTTGGTGGAGTTCAAAAACACACTAACCAAACTACTGGACGAGTTCGGTATGGATCAAGAAACGGGTAGGTACCACAAATAATGTTAAATGTTAAATTTATTTAACACTGGATTGAACTTGATTCACTAAGTAAAGTACTAATTATAACGAATGATGAATTATCACTAAGTCTCATTTTAGGCTTAGGGAGTAGAGTTGAAAAAGTTGCGAGTCACAACCCTGGCACTATGTCATGTTAACCACTAAGCTACAACTCCACTCCACTGTACAAACCAATATTGGTATCAATTGTAATGCGTGACCTACCGTTTGTATTTTTGTAAAACATTTGGAAAAAGCCATATTTAGAGAGTGGAAATAAACGAGCATAAAACACAAAGGCAGTTATTAGAACATTATGAAAATTGGTACAACAAAAGCCTACATCTACAAATTGATAAGAATATAACTAGTATAACTGTAATGGCTTCATCTACAAACCACACACTATTAGTCTTGTACATCATTATAACATTTTTTTTCTCTGAATTTTAAATCTTAGTTCTAAGAACTTAATTAAAAAACAGTGATGTGTTAATTATTTATTCATGCTGTTAGTGTTAAATTATTAAACTGATAATGCTATAAAGCATGTAGTTCCAAACAATATGTCTTTGATGAGGGCAAGCAAGCAAGACATTTTAATGTTCCACTAGCTATGTGGCTGCCTTAACACAACATGTTACATAATTATTTTTATCAATATTTTATTATTGTTATAGTCAATAGCTTGTTTATTTTTAAAATTTTCTTTATTAGAGCTGTAATGTTTAATTATTATTAAATTAAAGATGTATTGTCCCTTGAAACACAAAAAATGAAGGTCAAAATATTCTAAATTTAAATTGGCAATAGCAAAGTAATATTAAAGTTATTCACTTTAAGTTGAAAATTTGAGCCAAAAAACAACCATTTTACGTAATTAACAGGTAATTTAATTTGATTAAATTTCATCTGGAAAATCGTCGCGAATAAAACTAAACAAAGATTTCAAACCACGAGTATGCATTATGCATGATGTTAATTAGGATTGTTTACAACCCGTCATTGTTGAGATGGTGTTTTCACACAGATTGCGAGGAAGTTTTATGATTATGCATACAGAGTAGCCAAACAAGCGCGTTGCATTATGAGATATGTTTTGATCGAAAACTTTGACTGGAATTCAAAGTTATTTTTTGAACAAAAAAAGTCTGTATTTCAGTTAAAAAAAAATTTTTCAACAAATTTTTTTTATGATACTTCAAAATGACCCACTTTTTTCGAAATATTTTTTTAATAATTTTTTTGGAATTAGTCAAAGGGACAATACATCTTTAATAAGCAAAGGTTTTTAGTAACTCCAAATATATAATTATAAAAATATTATTATGTTGCAATGTATTAACAGTAGAACCATTGTTGTTGGACAATATATGTCTTAAGGAGATGCCCCTTTAAGGAGACGCCCCTTTAAGGAGACGCCCCTTTAAGGAGACGCCCCTTTAAGGGGGCGCTCCTTTAAGGGGGCGCTCCTTTAATGGGACACCGCTTTAAGTGGACACCACTTTTTTAAGTATAATATTGATTGTGATTTTTCTTACAGAGTCTCAACATGACCTTCCAGAAAGTCAACATTTCAAAATTGAAAATAAAACGTTCTATTTTGACATGGGCAGCAACTATCGTGGAATCTACATGCGAGTTAGTGAAGTACAGGTAACGAATATAACATAATAACATTTTATCCTTCTGTATAATATAATGTTGAAGTAATAAGAATCAAATATAATTATGTTTGTTAGGTAATTTTTTTTCAATTCACTTGGCCAGTCATTTAGATTTTTACTTGTTTTGATGTTGTGTTGTGCTCGTTTATTTTAATGTTTTTATATGATGTATTGTGTGGTTCTCAATTTATGATGTTATTTTATGCTATCTTTTTAAATCATTTTTAATATTTTAAGTACCTTTTAATAATGTAAAAAATTGTCACAATTCAGTTTTTCTGTGAAGATGATTTTAATAAATATACCATTATGAATGAAAAAATTAATGAAAACACATATTTATAGATAGATAAAGATTTAAGATTTTTTATGTATATAATTTAACATTCAACAACAGAGTGGCATTGGCACAGTACTGTGAAAATGGCAGGGTAGGAACCCAGGCACCAACCTAAAGTGCCACTATTTTTTACAAAACAAGTCGACAATCAGAACTGAAAGATTTATCGTTCCAATAGCAAGAAATTGGAAATCCAAATTAGAGTTATAGATCCTTATTTACATTTATTAGTGGCTGCATCAGAGTTGTTTAAATTGTTGTTTTCCATTTGTTTTCTTTAGCCAAGAAACCAGTACCGTACCTCGATCACAATTCCAGAGCGTGGTTTGCAGCGATTTGCAGACATCTTCAGCGATTACGCGGACAAGATAAAGGACATGCACGATCAGGAGCAAGACCAGCAGTCCGGGGACCAGGGAGGTGATTGAATCCATCCAACATCGTGCCGTTAAAGAGTCTAGACACGCTTCTGCCCCACTCACCGGGGTAAATTATTCAGATTTGATCCAAGTTTCGGCCGTATAGTTTGTTCTGTTACATCAGAAATAAAATGGCTTTGTTAAAATTTTAAAAAAATAGATGGAAATCGTAAAGGTAGGATTGTTCAGGGGTTGGTTATGATTGGTTTAAGGATTCTTGTTAGGAGATAATGAGTGTTGTAGGTGCGTAGTTAGGATATGATATTAGTTTTATCGTTGTATTGATTTGTGAATGTATATATAAATTCCATGTTTGAACTTTCTGGCCCTTTCTCCCTGTTTTCGTTTTTAGCCCTAATAATAGACTTAAGAAACCCTAACTGCATGGTTGATTTAGATTTCCTTATCATAAAACAACTTCTCAAATTATTTGAAAAAAATTTCTTAGTATAAATTAAATTTGAAATATAACAAATGTTTTGTATCTATTTGATACGAACCTGTTTTCAAACTCCATAACCTTTAACCTTTAATTTGAATAACAATTTTTACTGCAATTGATAAAAAAAGCTTTAATACATTCAGTATACAGTTCAATATTAGTATTTCTCCTTCAAATCTAACAAAAACAAAAATGATTTACAGAAATATATGAACATTTTTTCAATCAATTTTTTAAAACCATTGCATGTCTGTCTAGAACTTCTACAATATAAATTGACAATATATTTTTAATTAACAATTGTTAGTTTAATAATTACTATAATTTATTATTTTGTTTATTAATGGGTTTTGGTGATTCTGTTTAATGTATAGTGTTCTGAAGTTACCACAAACATTGTTCAGTGTATTTGACTTTTAATATGAAGTACATTTGTCTGTGTTTTGTTAAATAGTTAAGTGATTGTAAACCATATCAGCTTTATTGAAATGGTAGCCTATTTTCCCCAGACATTCACATAGTGTTTGACCTATAGGATAGTCTCTGTCCCCCAGACTCCTAAAAAGGGTTTAACTTATCAGATAGTCTCTGGTTTTCAGACTCTCAGAAAGGTTTTAACCTATCATAGTCCTGTCCCTCAGACTCCCAGAAAGGTTTTAACTTATCAGATAGTCTCTGTCCCCCAGATTCTCAGAAATGTGTTAACTTATCATAGTCTCTGTTCCCCAGATTCTCAGAAAGGTTTTAAATTATCATAGTCTCTGTTCCCCAGATTCTCAGAAAGGTTTTAAATTATCATAGTCTCTGTTCGCCAGATTCTCAGAAAGATTTTAACCTATCATAGTCTCTGTTCCCCAGATTCTTTAGAAAGGTTTTAACTTATCATAGTCTCTGTTCCCCAGATTCTCGGAAAGATTTTAACCTATCATAGTCTCTGTTCCCCAGATTCTCGGAAAGATTTTAACCTATCATAGTCTCTGTTCCCCAGATTCTCGGAAAGATTTTAACCTATCATAGTCTCTGTTCCCCAGATTTTCAGAAAGGTTTTAAGAAAACTTAGGAAAGTTGAAGATTAAAAACAACTCTACTCTACAACACTCATTTCTCTAATTATATAAACATTTGTTAATTGTTATCTGAACATAATATTCATTAATGAGAATAGGATGGTGTATGTAGTTCTTGTTAGAACATGCTTTGTAGTCTACCTGGTTTTATGGTTACTCTTTGATGTTTACGATTTAGAAAGAAATTCTCCAAAGAAAGGGGATAATCTGATATTTGAAAACAAAATATTTGGAAAGATAGAAAATTAATGATTTTGTACAACCAAACCAACCAAAGTAGTTTGTTGTGGTAGAAAATGAGTTCTTTATCCAGATTTTAGCTTTTGTTTATTTCTCTTTGGTTTTGCAGTGCCATTCTGAAATTCTGGTCAATCACAAACATTCATTCGGCATCTTTATCTTCATAACATCATTGTTAGTGGGGATGTCATAATCAACATCATTGTTAGTGGTGATGTCATAATCAACATCATTGTTAGTGGGGATGTCATAATCAACATCATTGTTAGTGGTGATGTCATAATCAACATCATTGTTAGTGGGGATGTCATAATCAACATCATTGTTAGTGGGGATGTCATAATCAACATCATTGTTAGTGGGGATGTCATAATCAACATCATTGTTAGTGGGGATGTCATAATCAACATCATTGTTAGTGGGGATGTCATAATCAACATCATTGTTAGTGGGGATGTCATAATCAACATCATTGTTAGTGGGGATGTCATAATCAACATCATTTTTAGTGGTGATGTCATAATCAACATCATTGTTAGTGGTGATGTCATATCAACATCATTGTTAGTGGTGATGTCATAATCAACATCATTGTTAGTGGTGATGTCATAATCAACATCATTGGTATCAAAATCATTGGTGTCATCAACCTCATTGGCGTCATCAACATTATTGGCGTCATCGACATCATTGACGTCAACATCACATCACAGTGGTAATATTATCATCTCACAACCAAATCATTAATTTACACATCTTCAACGTTTTCATATTTCAATCTTAATGTTCAAATGAGTTGATAACATTTTTTCTCTAAATTGATCTTAAACTTTGAAATGGTTTGAAAGTTATTTCTAACAATGTTAGTTTAGTAGGTAATACATTTCCCTGTATAAGATATTGTGATTAGTTGGATGACAGTTGTATAGTATAGTATATGGAATCATAAGGTAGTCCAGTGTTTTAGAAAATTAAAAACTTTACTTCATTCTCTATATTTAAAAATGAACATTCATATAAACTAGAGGGTGGTTCACCACAATTTGTTAAGTTATGAAGTTGAATTTTTCCTTCTACACTAACAATCCGTTAAGACCGACATTTTAGAAATCGTGTTCTGTCACAGAAAAAAAAACATCATTATGTTGAATGAATACACTGTATTGTTTTGTTACATAATAGTTATTTGTTTAATTTGTTTTGCTTTGATCGCATAAAATTAGCCATTTGTGCTCTTAGGTTTTTTTACATTGTATATGTATTTATCAAAGGGGAATGAATGCTTTATAGTACACTATCTAATATTACTGGTTGTATAAGGAGTAATTAGGACTTTTTAGCTGTTAGCTAATTAATACAAATAATTAGAATTAGAACATTTCCATGGGTATTACGCAAAACCTTGGGGTATACGTCCCTTTATTTAGCCTAAAGATAATCCTAGATTTTTTCCTTTTTGATTTTTTTTTTGGGGATGTTTTTATCCCTTGGCGTGATACATCCCTATGATAAGACCACGTGGATGGGTACATCCTAGGGTGTTTCCCAGGAGGGTGTAGTCTCTGGGAGGGAGGGGAGTTTCCCACAGCGAGTTCTTTTGATTTTGTGCAATCTTGGCAGTGCAGAGGTGTGGGACTAAAAAAACTTTGTAGAATCACATAAAAATGTATATTAGAACTGTTGATATTAAAAATGCTACACACTTTAGGACCATTGATAATGGTTATATAAAAAAAAAGAGAGATAACTTTTTAATAAGTTTATATCATTAGTTTTTATATATAATATTGTAAAAAGAATCATAGAAATGTTATATTAATGATGACTGTATTTACATTTTAATATTTTCAGCAGAGAATATTCTTAGTTTCAGCTTGTTTTTAGCATTTTTAATTTTCAAATTTATCCATATACTGTATTTATTGACAATTTGTGTTTTAGGTGGCAATTTTTTGGTTTTGCGCTGTGGTCTTGAGAGAATTATATTGACTACCAAAACAAAAAATGTCGCCTTTATCGCTTCTTAAATTTAAGCATTACTTACTAATTATTATATTAAGCATGTACATTATGAACAGATTTTAGCTTGCATAGAAAAACAGCCCTTGAATTTGATTTGTATTTAAACAGCATTAAAAGAAATCAGAAATACATTAATCAACTCTGTTGATGTAAGTATTGATGATTACTTAAGCTTGGTTCACACTGGGACGCAACACAATGATGTAGTGCATGTAATTGAATTAACCAATCACAAGTGACCATACAGCTACATTCACACTTGTTCCATTTCACACACTGGAAGATGACATCATTTGTTAAAATTAAAATTCCTATAAAGTTCAACAGCGCTGTCTATAGTGCGAATAAGCTTGTAGGATGGAATATCGCGTTGCGATTGATCAATTATTTACAGTGGACTCACACCCTTGTGTTACGTGAAAGTAGGAACCAAGCTTTATATTGTACATCGTTAACACATCTTTTGTTTCTAATGAGAACTTGATAACTATTGTTAGCTAATTGTTATTCACAATGTTAGAAAATAATTATACTGATGATCATCTAATTTTTTTCCTGCATCTTTCATATAATCATTTGTTCAGAATCAAATCTTTTTCTAAATTCACAAAAGAAATGAACATTTTTAGATATTTATACATGTTTCCACGGCAACTTGTCATTTTATTCACTAACAATGTTATGAATTCATTTTAAAAGTAGGTATTTTTCGATTATTTAAAAATATTAAAATTGATAAAAAAAAATGTTTTGTTCACAAATGCTTTTAATGTTAAGTGTAAAGTTTAGCTTCAGCTTTTTATCGTAGAAAAATCATTTTATTGTTTAAAGAAAAAAATGTTATATTGATTCAAAAGCGTTTGTGCTTGCTTGGATTTTTAATCTTTATTTTTCGATTTAAAATATAACGTTCTTGTTTTCTATAGTTTTATGGCCTATTCAACCATATGCAAATATATCCATACTAAAATAATCGTTATTTATGGTGACTTAGTGTTACTATGGTAACAGATTGTTGGTATAGCAACTATCAATTTTCATACAATGTTGTGTAGCATGTACACTTTTAGAAACATCTACATAATACCATATATAGTAGTTCTAATATGAATTATAATTTGCATATTCATGAGTAACATTTGCATATTGTATTATGTGGTATACTTCAACAGCCATATTTTTGTACTGTAGTTATGTATCTGCATTTCAATACTTATTAAAAAAGTTGCTATTTGTCAACGATAATTGTGCAAATTATTAAATATTCTGATTTTATTTAAAGAATAGTTTTGTGATGATTTTTATTTGTTTAATAACTGGTTTTCCCCATTGCCAATGATTTTAGGGTGTTAAACAATTTTGGCGCGCCATAGACAATTGGAAAGACATCAAAGTACCAAAATGATACCATAAAGTAGTTGTACATTCCTTAAAATAGAGGGCGTAATCTCATATTATTGTTTTTTATGGAGAAGATTATTAAAATAGGTCAAACAGCAAAACTAACTATAAAGAGAAGGTCCTCTCATGGTATTGCTATATTAAACTGTTCTGTGATGAGAATCAAGTGAATAGTTTTTGTAAAGAAAGCATAACTACATGTGACTTTTTAGGACGTATTTTTTGGTTTATTTCTGAAGGTAGAAGAATATAGTTAACTGTTTTTTAAGGCACTCTCCCAGCGACACGCCGAGGCCAGACTTCCCGTTTTGGAAGTTCGATCACAAAACCGCACAACAGGGATGATTTCCGTCCTTTTCGCCTGATCGTTATCGTCTGACTCATCGTATCGTCGGTGCTAGGCCTACATCCGGTTCAGTCGTATTTTGTTTTAACCAAAGATTTGATTTTGTTAGTTAGTCTGTTAGAAGTACACAAACGATGTCAGAAGCAAACTTAGCCCTCCAATCATGCAAAATTATTGGTATGTTTACATGACTTTCTTTTCATTTTAAATTCTATTCTAAAATTGTAAATAGGCCTAGCTAGGCCCTAGAGGCCTAGAGTTCAGTATATTTTTGGGTTCAACGCATTACAATAAGTAAAAATCTCTCATACATCATTACGATATATAAAATCTTATAGAAATAAATTAATTTATTTGGATATTGATTGTTTGTTTTTAATAAATTATGCAATTTCTCTTGTAAAAACTGCTAAATTAGTGATTATTATTGTAATATTACCTTAATAATAATTGATAATATGATGATATAAATGGTAACATTTAATTTTCGTATCTAATTTAATATATTAAATTTTCGTATCTAATTTAATATATTAAATTTTATAATTTTAATTTATATCAAAATATACTGTAGGTAATAATAATATTACACTTTTTAATAATTACGTACTTTTCATAGATAAATCAATATCAGACAAGTTTTCAAATTTCATTTTTACAATAAATTATCCATCCGTTTACTTTATGTTGTTCTGGATAGAATTTGACATTGTTTTGTCCTTTTAAAATCAAATACATGCTACAGTATGAAGGTTTATCCTACACCATTGTTAATTCATTGTTTTTAATTGTTAACAATTTTTACCAAAAACTCCTACTAACAGTAATTATGCATAATTACGAAATATTTCTATTGTATTACAATTCACTTATTACACCCATTGTGTATCCCCGCTTCATTTTGGCCTTCACAACCTAAACCCTATTCAGTGGTATTTAAAACCGTCTCTTTAAAAACGTATTGTGTTTAATATTATTTTCTTTACACAGTTCACAGAGCGAGAAATTTGATTGTGAAAGGCAGGGATAACACCAATAGTTCATATGCACTAATTTGCTCAGGCAAGGAAAAATTCCAAACTGCAGTTGTTGACAAAACACTCTTTCCACAATGGAACGAGGAATGTATATTGTAAGTTAGAATTTTTATATTCATCAATTCCTATTTTTAAATTTTAACTACTGACAATAGTACTGTATATAAATGACAAGATATAAAATTAGACAAGTTTACAATTTTCAATCTAATAAAGTACAAAAAAAATCTGTAAAAAATTATATAAATGTGATATCTTGAAATAATTTCATTGGATCCTAATAATATTATATTTTCGATCTATTGGATCAACAAAAATCTCTTCTGTAAATGTGATGATTATAAAGTTTCTATATGTCAATTTTCTAATTTTTGTAAATTGTATCATATATCCAATGTGTAACTTTAATTTTCTTTTAATAACCTGCCTTCTGAATGAGAATGTTCATTTTCTTGTGGGACAAATGCATAAATCTATGTCTACACTATCAAACTTTATATAACAAAAAAAAATGTGATGTGCCCATATATTGACGATGTCATATCAACTACCATATTTGGACATTCACTACCCTATTTGAGCACATCACACTTTTTTTTGTCAAACTTTGAATACAAAGCACAATAGTATTTCCCCTTTCCTGGTGGTTTAAACTCTTTCATAAACAAATGCAGGAACTAAAACATTATATTATATAACACAATATTAAATGAAAATCCCTTTACAGTACCTTTCCAGGTAAGACTAATTTTAGCTCGAAATTCCTTTCAAATTATGTTCACTCAAGTTAACATCACTATCCAATATAATTCCCCTTAGGGTGGAATTGAGACACAGCATTCCTTTTCATGCAACGTATGTTGAATAGTGGTAACATCCTTGTTGCTTGTGTTTGCAAACATATGCTCCATAACTCCAAAATGTATTGTAGATGGAGAAGCATTCTTTAGATTTTTCTTTTTCTGTTAATAAGTTTATTAATATGGATGATATTTCCGAAATAAAAAGAAATTGAAATTGAAATTTATCTTCTAAAGATCATGCGATTCGTATATTAGCCCCTGAAACTTCCTTTCCTTGAAAATATTATTTAAATTTAATAATAAAAATATGATGTTGAAAGATGAAGATGAATGTTGTTAAATATATTGCATTGTTTAGGTCAGGGGTCAAATTACTGTAGAAAATAAGTAGTTGTAGCTACACTATTCAAACTAGTAAAGTATGACAAAAAAGTATGATGTGCCCAAATATGATAGTGGTATGCCCAAATATAGTTGTGTATGACATCATTATGTCCATATATGGGCACATCACATTTTATTGTGATTCCAGTGTCATGTGTTCAAATCCTGTCCTGGATTTGTTAATAACTTTGTTTATGTAGATCATCTCGATTTATTCTCATGAATACATATGGTAAAGAAATTGTATAAACAAGTTACAACATAACAATTATTGAATTGCTCACCTATTAGTTTTTCTGTGTTAATTTAAAGACATTTCATAAATTATTTTTCAGATATATTTACAAAGAAAACAGTTCAGTAGATATTATCATTTATAATCGAGGACTTGTTTTAGATGACCTTATAGGACAGGTCAATATTCCGCTGTCATCAGTCAAAGAAGATGGCAGACCAGTTCGTAGGTAAGTTATTTGTGCTTTAGCAACGTTAAACCATGCACGTTTGATCAAGATAAACGAAAAGTTTCACTGTACAGTATTTAAATTGAATAGAGAATAAAAGTATAAACACTGAATATTAAAACCAATTCTGAAAACTAGAATTCACTGTCCCATGAAACCTATTTTTATTGTGTTGAATGACTGAACAAACTATACCATACAGTTTAAAGATATATTGTCCCCCTGAACATTTTTTTTTATCTGTTTGTTGAATATTTCATTTATTTTCACTTAATATAGTTATTTAATTTGACCAAAAATTGGATCGGCAAAAAAATTATTTAAAGCAAAAAATATTCAAATTTTCTATCAGACAATGGGTTTTGGTTAAGTTTAACTGTTTATTTTGTCTTTTTATAAGTGAAATCATTATTTGTTTTTGTTTTTTTTCTATGGAATTGAATAACTTTATTAAAACTGCAAAATGGTCTATTAAAAGTCTTATTTATAAATCTTTATTTTTCAGGATTTTTGGGGACAATACATCTTTAAATTTAAATTAAATAATTGTTGTCAAACATTATTACAGTACTTATTTTATGATTTAGATAGTCTGACAATATGACAGTTAGATATGATAGCCAAACAAAATGTCATTTTGGAAAATGTTATCTGTTAATGTTATTATCATCTAAAATGTCATGTCATGTTATATTGATAATGATTAACATATTATCACTTTGTGATTCTGATTATGTAAACTTTACATCTAACTTGTATTGTTTACTAATGAGAGGATGACATAAAATGACAATATTTTTGTTTTGTTTGTATGCTATGTCTGTTTGGTTGTTATCAATATGGAATGATGATATAGGCATTCTTGGAAAATTATAGAAATCTCTACACCAGACGTCATAGAATATCACAACCTATTGTTCCACTGAACTACCACTGTTCCACTACTAAATTAGAGTTATTTGAATAGTATTTATTTGAAGAAACTCCCCCTCCCTTCGAATAAACACTCCCTTTGCCCCTCCCCACCACTACAAAATCAGTAGAATAAACTCCCGCTCAAATAAATGTACAGTAATACAGTAGTTTGTTTTTTAATTTACTGTTTCTATTATTATTTAGTTGGTATAAGTTAGAAGGAAAGTCAGCTAAAAGCAAAAAAGAAAGAGGAGATGTAGAAATCACTATCCAAGTGAAAAGTGGATTAAACCCATACGCCCCAATGCACAGCTGGAACATGGCTAAAATGAAGCAGACTCAGGGAGAAGTAAAAGACGATAAGAAAACAGTACAAAGTAAAATAACTACAGCAGGTAATACTGTAAACAAATACAGTCAGATCTTCTCCTTAATGTCCAATTAAAAAAACAACATATATTATATAGATAAAAGGAGTCTGGCAATGATTTTTTCCCTGTTCGAATGCATTAACATTTTCTATAACTAAATTTCCTAATTATTTCTAAAATATAGCGACTAAACCCCACTTTGGTTTTTCACACCTGTCATAGTTCGTTTTCACGATGCTCCATGCGTCAATGCCCCAAACGATATATGCACGTTGCCGCGTTAAAACCAAAAAATTAACGTTCTTTTTCAGGTGCCGGACTGTGAAAAACCCTTTAAAATAGAATTTCCTTACATGTCCAATAGGTTATTTTGAAATCAAAATTTCTAGAAATTTAAATGATTAATTAATTCATTGGTATTTCAGATCCAAAGAAAGAAAAGCAGTCATCAGCGGAGAATAGCAGTAAGCCTCAGCTGGAGATGAAACAAAGTGAACCAGTACCGAAGTCTATACCAAAATCTGATCCGGTAAGTCACAGCAGGGGGAGGCAGTACAACTAGAGTAACTTACAGAATTTATAATAATATTTTAAACCTGTCACAGCAGGGGGTGGGATGTGGGGATTTCTATATTTATTACATGTTCCAACATGGAATGTAATTAGGTATATGATTATTCTCACCGGAAGATTTGGTAGGATGAGTTTTGGCGATACATAGAATATTACTCAACTAATTGAGTAAAATAACTTTATTTTCTATATACCATATTTCCTTGGGTATAGTCCCACTTCTGGTCTCCTACTTTATGTATAATTTCACAAACTGGCATATCCCCTGGTATAGTCCCAGTATTGACTTTTGGTCTTGTAGTTGGCCTCTCTCTAACCAGTTCAGATAAGGTTTTACTTATATATAATATATATGCTTACCAATCATTTTTTAGTCCCACCCCCTAATGGTTTAATGATTTTAAATTTATATAATTTGCGCAATTACTTTGTGTGATACTGCTAGTAAAATGTGCATTTGAACTATCTTGTCCGAAAGCTCAATGAAATATACCATAGGACAGTGATGGTACCTTTCTTGGGCTGTTCAATCAATCTACCACAAACTATATCGCAAACAGCAGAGAAGAAGTTCCACACATCAATGAAAGGGTTTCCACACAACAGGGAGTTCCTCTGCCAGGAAAGGAGTTGTTTCCAGTTCTGTATTTACTATTTTAACAGATGGAATAAAAATCAATTTGAATAACTATTTTATTAGTCATATTCTCTGCAAAAATCATTTCCAGTTAGATGATGTCATACGTTTTGTTAGTAAAGCTATATTTCATATTAAGGAAATTAAACTGTGGTTTGTAATAATGGTATATCATTAAAAAAAATAGTCATGATTTTTTATTTATTTTTATTAAATATAGAAATTTGTTAAAAAAACATTATCTGTACCATCTGTAAACGACTTGAACAAGGCACAGATAAGGACGCCCCCAACTCAACGACGACGTCTGGCAAAGTACGCCCCTGCTCATCGCAGACTGTCCATGCCGTATGCAAATATTGACCCAAACACAACAAGTCCAGCCACTAAGTCCAGCTATCATGTTGATCCCAATCACAGTAAGAAAGGTCACGCAGACTCGTTAAAAACAGAGACGAGCGAACTAGAGGTTGAAGACGAGGATGTGGGTAGTATTGCTAACCGCAGAAGATCGTCATCAGAAAGTGCGTATTACAGAAGTTACCAAACATTACCACATCGAAAATTAGTTTCCGTTGATGAAAACACTGAGAAGAAACATGTACAAAGAGATGGTAAGTAATAAATGCCTTCTTTTTTATAGTATTTCTCATTTGAGGCTTAGGGAGTGGACTTGAAAGAGTTGTGAGTTACAACCCTGGCACTAGGTCAGGATTGAACCATGCGATTGGAAGAACGTTCACTGACAAATTATTATTATTAACTTATTTTCTTTGTCTTTTTAATTTAGCCAAATTCCGGCACTCGTTTCATAGCTCAGATCAACCAAGTGCACAACTATCAATTCCTGCCAAAAATAAACCAGAGCCAGTAACCGTGCCATCTGAGAAGACACCAGTAAAGACACCAGAAGTCCAATCAGAAATGTCATCTGAGAAATCCTTTCCAGATTCACCAATTAGGACACCGCCTGTCAAACCACCAAGAAACTCACCCACAAGAGCATTGCCTATAGAGACAACACTGGTCAAGCAGACCCAACCCAATAGGTCACCTGTAAGGTCAGCAAGATATGGAAGTGATACTACCGATTCGGACATAGCAAAGGGCAAGATGGAAGAAAAGAGAGCTGCCTCGACGTCACCGACAAACACATCTGTATTTGAGATGTCTAGGACACCTTCACCAAATGGTGCTCCGAAACCAGAAGTGCCCGAGATGACATCACCAGCTGAGCCTAAACCTGTGATAATAAATATTGACGGAAGCATCAATTCTGGTTATAGTGTTAAAGTTCCGACCCGTCCGTATCGCAAACCCAAAACAGTTTCATCTCCTATGGCAAGATTTGAAAACATGTCAAAAGAGGTAAGTGTATAATTTCTTAATAATAATAATAATATCCTGGATTTATATAATGCCTAATGTTGAGAAACCTCTAACCGCTGAACATTATTACCCCAGTCATTTTTTCCTGATCAAATACGTATGGAAACATACTCCCATAATGCAGCTAGTAATAAGCGCAGACTTGTGTCTTGATCTAACCGGGTTCCCATTTATACACCTGGGTGGAGAGAGGCAAGCGTAAGTAAAATATCTTGCCTAAGGATACAAGCAATGCGGCGAGAGTTGGATTCGAACCTCAATCTCATGATCAGTAGTCAAACATCCAACACACTGCGCCACATGCCCTTACACAAGTATTACTTCCAGAGGGCTTGTCCCTGATTGTAATATTTGTTTTCCACAAAAATACTGTAAAACCTCGAAAATCAGAGGCCCACCTCGAAAGCAAGCCCACTGGCTTAAATATACAGTTAGTACAATCATATCGAATTCTATATCAGTATAGAAATTCCAACACTATTACAGAACTATAATAAAGAATAGAGCCTTTTGTGATTGTAAGTACAGAGCACTGTCTGTTAAACAGCATAATATTGAATACTTTTATCTCCCAGAGACTCATGATAAATCATACTGAATTAAAACAAAAAATGTGGTTCCAATAATTTATAAAAATGCTAAATCACCTTTGATAAAAATACAGGATTAAATGAAAATATGGTTCACATTATAATTTAAAAAAATGCTAAATCACCTTTGATAAATCACACTGGATCATACACATTAAATTAATATAATGCTAAACCACATGTGGTGTGAACCATGATAAATGGTTGTTCACATTAAATTATGCCCATCTGAAATATAACCTGAAATTGTAGTTGTACATCAAATACCCACAGTTATTATATGACGATTTGATTAGATTAAATTTATTTAAGAAAATAAAGGTATATATTTACCTTTGTCTTATATATCTATCAATATAAACATTTACACTAGGACGATAACAGTCGACGATAAATAGATAATAGGGAGGTTTCGCAACCTTACGAATACGATAACGAAAACGGATACGTCACACATTTGTGAAACTTTTGAGCTGATCCCCATTTCATATTCGTAAAGCGTATTCGTGTTGACAAATATCACCAGTCATATTCGTAACTACAAAACGAGTATAGTTTTTGATCTATTTTGCACATTTTGCATTTGAATCAGGAATGATTCATGATTATAATATAATTATACTTTTATTGAAAGTAATTTACTAAAGTAATTTACTAAAATGCCAGGTAAATTTTGATAAATAGCAATTTTTAAAGGCTTCACTCGCTTTGATGTTATGCTAGGCCTAGGCAGCCAAGCACCAAGCAACACGTACCTGCGCTTCCCTCACATTTACCGCAGTCATTTTGGGAGGCGCCCTCAATATTTCGTTGCCATGCGAAACAGATTTTTACTGGCTTACGAAAAACGAATACGTGTGAGTGACGTATCCGTTTTCGTTATCGTATTCGTAAGATTGCGAAACCTCCCTAATAATGAATTTTTCTTGCATTACAAAATAATTTTAAAAATTGTTCATCTAGAATTATAAGATAACCATTTATGTTGCCCTTATCAACCTAGTGTAAATGGGCCTTAATAGATTCTGACTTTAAATCTTAGTTTGGGTGAATTTTTCTCATTCTCACAGGTTTCCTCATCTTTATTGATTCATAATTAATTAATACAGTATTCAGTATATTACTATGCAGTTTAGAATTTCTTTGAAGCTCCTTCTGCACTATCAAACTAGTTTGACAACAAAGTGTGATGCACCCAAATAGTGATATGACATCGTTTGGAGTGGAGTTGTGGCTTAATGGTTATGATGCTGCTTGGCTACCAATCCAAGGGTCCTGGGTTCATATGTCATATGTCAGGACAAATTACAACTCCACTCCCAAAGACTTGTAATAAGACTTTGTTTATGTAGAGCTTCTTGTGCATATGTTTGTCTTATGAATGGGATTGCCACCTTTATGGAAGGATAGTGAATGAATTCACTTATGGTTATCCTTAGCAATTTCCCTAAAGCGAGAATAAAAAAAAGTATCCATATTTGGACACATCACATTTTTTGTCACATAAAGATCAATAATGTAGACAGAGCTTAATAATACTGTACATTTATTTACATGTTATTTTGTTTATATTTTTTTCTTAGGACTTGGCTACAAAAGTTTTAGATCTTGAAGAGCAGTTACATCAACAGTCAAAATGTTTACGAGAAACACAAGACTACCTCAACACTCTCCTACTAAGAGTTATCGTACAGAATCCAAATTTACTCAACCGAGACCTCGATGATGACTACTAGAGGGCGCTAAACAGATACAATGGATGTTCATAAAAGTTTTTAGATGCAAAATAATACTAAACAGACCTTTATATTAGATGATGCTGTCTTACTATGATGGTGGAAAATGAAGCCATGGCATTGAATGGGAGAAAAGAGAATTCAATTTTGAAGATTTAATAATAGTCTAAAGCTCTGTCTACGCTATCAAACTTTGCCCATATATGGACATGATGATGTCATATCATTACTATATTTAGACATATCACTACCATATTTGGGCACATCACACTCTTTTTGTCAAACTAGTTTGATAGTGCAGACAGAGCTTAATACCTTTTCACATCTGCATAAATTGTTACAATTTGTAAACAGGTTTGATCTCCCGACTTACTACATGTTTTCACACACACAAACTTTGTGAAATCTCGGGAGAAAGCATAGTTTGCGTGCTATTTGATTACTATGATTGGTCAGTTTAACACCAGGGCAATACACACGTAAAAAGACAAAGCAAACGATTAAATTCAACTAAAAACTCATTAACTGGCAGCCAATTTGACTATTTTTTCCTTTAAATTAAAACAATTATTTTTTCAGGGGGACAATATGTCTTTATTTAACATTATAGCTAGATTATATACTTCCATGATAACTACTGTATATACCGGAAAAACATAATTGACATGGTAAAATTAATTGGCATAATTGGGTTTCTTGAGTAGATACAGTATGTTGGAGGAAAAATGTACAGTATTATACATTTAAGCATTTGATAATATACATCTTACACCATTGAAGCCTTCAAACAATAACATCATTGTCTCAGCATTTGTAGATTAAGTCTATTTTTACATAGTTGTAAGTAAAAATCACTATTTTATACAGTATTTAGAATTTAACTTTGTACTTATTATGAATACCAAAATATGTAACTTTACATTGTAAAATATTTATGTATTCAATTTTAACTGAATTATTAAAGATGTATTGTCCCTTGAAACACAAAAAATGAAGGTCAAAATATTCTAAATTTAAATTGGCCATATCAAAGTAATATTAAAGTTATTCACTTTAAGTCGAAAATTTGAGCCAAAAACAATAAGTTATGCGTAATTAACAGGTAAATTAAATAAATTACATTTCGTCTGGAAAATCGTCGCGAGCAAAAGTAAACAAAGATTTCAAACCACAAGTATGCATTATGCATGATGCTAATTAGGATTGTTTAACACCCGTCACGGTTGAGAAGGTGTTTTCACACAGATCGCTAGGAAATTTTATGATTATGCATACAGAGTAGCCAAACAAGCGTGTTGCATTATGAGATATGTTTTGATCGAAAACTTTGACTGGAAGTTATTTTTTGAACAAAAAAACGTCTGTATTTCAGTTAAATGATTTTTTTTCGACTAATTTTAGGTGAAAGTTAATAACTGTTATGATACTTCAAAATGACCCACTTTTTTTCGAAATATAAAATTTTTAATTTTATTGGAATTAGTCAAAGGGACAATACATCTTTAATATGCATGTATTCATAAATATTTTGTTTTTGACAGGATGTATAAAAGGGACACATCTTTAAAATAAAATACCCAATTTGGTTATTGCCAACACCAAAGTCTGCTGGTGGGTCAGTCTTGACATGAATCTTTTATTCATCAAACATTTCTCTTGCCATATTGTTTCCATTTTCATTTATTTATTTTTTAAAAAGTCTGTTACAGATTTACTTAATTCAGAATAAAAATTATTCATTATTATTTATTATATTATTATATAATGTTCACACACTATTTTAGGAGTTATATCTCATTTTGCTAAAGCTCTGCCTACACTATCAAACTAGTTTTACAAAAAAAATCATTATGTCATATTATATGTGGACATCACATTTTTTGTCACATAAAGTTTGATAGTTAGACAGAGTTTAACTGTTTATTTTTATGATCTGGAATCTCATTTGTACACAGTAATTTATTTTGAAGTACATATTTGCATATTGTATGCAAATTATATTTAATATCGCATGTATATGCAAATTAATTATTGGGTGCTTTTCCCTATATTTCACTCACTGTATATAATATTATTGTAAGGTAATTATATATTTTTTTACTATGACATCTTTTTAAAGGTGCATCGCGATTTATATGAATACGGACGGTCGGTTAAGCTTAGCTTCCCACTATGACACAACGCAAATACGTAGTGTGTTGACCAATAAAAAGCGACAGTTCGAATTAGTAGATCGCTTGTGATTGGTCAAATCCTTTACGGTGCGTTGATGTGTTGCGTCTCTAGTGGGAACAAAGCATTAGAGAAAAGGTAGGTCCACTCACTGCAAATATACACTGCGCATTTGTGTTTGTTGTTCGCCTTCCCAAAATATCGTCGAAAACTTTTCTTGTAAAAGTTATATGGTATTAATGTCTAATGACAAATATATGTTTGTATTTAGTTTAAATTTCGAATTTCTGAGTTATAAATACATTTTGCTGCAATGAAATTAGCCTCGAGTCGTATCCGAAAAAAGTGTACGCGGATCTCTATTCTATATCTCTTTTCGAATTATGTACCGTCACAGGTTGCTTGACGGAAACTTGCTGCCTTATATTGTATACACTGTAGTATTGATAGTAATGTCCAAAAAGCATAAAGGCCCATTTACACTAGGGCGATAACGATCGACGATAAAAAGATAAATATGCAATTTTCATACCTAAAACAAAAGAATTTTAGAAAGTTTTCATCCTAGAACTACAGGATTATCATCTATGTTGCCTTTTGATGAAAATAATATAACCACACGTCAAATCAAATGACGTCATGATTAGTAAGAGCAATAGTATCGTTACAATACAACGATTTTATTGTTTTTATTGATCATGACGTCATTTGATTGGATTTTCAAAAATAAAATTTTTATTCAATACAGCAGACATGATTATCCTATAGTTCTAGAAAGAAACCTGTTCTAATTTCTTTCATTTTATCCAACAAAAATCTATGTTTATCTATTTATCGTCGATCGTTATCGCCCTAGTGTAAATGGGCCTTTACACACCTTGATATTAACTATTAGCTTTTGTATATTGTCTATGTGGTCACTAGTAGTAAAAGTGAGTGAGATTTTCGTACTTACGTCATCACCCACGTGGGTGTACTCCCATTTTTGTTTTACTTATTCCCATTTACTTTTAAATGCAATTTTTTTGTTGCTGTACTTCAATAGGTCACAAATATTATTTAATATATATTTTATCTTGCCTAACAAATACGCATTTTACACAAGCGTACGCGGTCCGTGTCCGGATAAATGTTCTGTGTTCCGATGCTATTGATAATTAAAATGTGTTACATTTAAGAATAATTATCTTTTTATGGTTTATAATAATATGAATTTATGGTAAAATAAAATTGTTTAAAATCTGCTTTAATCTGATTAAATAAATTATGTAATAGCTTTATAAATATTTGTTGTTTCTTTGTTTGTTCTGTCGATCTAATTACTCCACCACTGGAAAGTCAGCACAACTGAAAGCTTGATTCTTAATCGTGGTTCCCACTAGAGACGTAACACAACGACGTAACGCAACGTATAGTAACGGATTTGACCAATCACAAACGATGAATTATTCGAACTGTCGTTTGTCATTGGTCAACTTGCTTGCGTTGCGTCCTAGTGGGAACCAAGCTTCATTTGGACCATAGTCAATATTGACTATGCTTGGACGCAACGCAAGGGACCTTAGCGCGCGTCACTGTCACGCGACGCGATAAATGTAAGGAGGCGGGGACCTGCATTAAAATTCGGAGAAAATCGGGAAAACTCTCAAATTTCGGGGAAATTGGGACCTCTGAACTGCGTCTACGACGTCATTGCGTTTTGTCCTCGTGGGAACCAAGCATGCGGAAATTTTTTCACTCAGCTCGATCCTACAAACAAAAATAAAGGTCCATCGTAACCAAAATAACACTATTTCCAATTTATTATTTCCAGAAATCACAATTTATCAAATTTAAGCTTAACTTTTTCTAAAATAGAAAGTTGTTTTTTTTTTTAGGCCTAGGGCCTAATTAGTTTTGTAATCCTTGTTGATCCTTGGGTCATTGTTGACCGCCTATCGATGGTCGTCTTACTCAAGAGATACGGGCATCACCGACAGCACTGAAAAAGAATAAAATCATGAAGAATTACTGGTTTAGTTTGTCTGTCTATTGGGAAAGAAAAACCGGTCCTTATTTATGGGGCGCCATACGCAGCAAATGTGTGGCTGTGTAAAATGATATGTACATTTTGCTACTTATGGTGCCCCATACTTACTGTTTGAAATTATTGGATTCTTGTTTGCCACAAAAGACTTCAGTGCGTTCCAGTCTTGCCGACGATAGTTACCATTTGGCGTCACCACTACGCTGGATAGCATTTCGTAGCAGGTATCCGTACTGTCTGACGCGAAAGGTTCGATGTTGTGTAGCAAGCGACGTCTGTTTGCGAATAGTTCACAATCTGTGTAGAAATATTTAATACTTTTGTTATTAGGCCTAACAAATTTATATTGTAAATTAAATTACGCCCTAGGCCTAGGCCTATTTATGGGCCTCTAGGCGCGATTTTAGGCCTGATGAAAATAGGCAGAGAAAGGTAAACATACTGTAACTTACCACTTGCATCCAAAAAGGTTGCCGCTACTTGTAGCGGATTACTGGTTGCGGGCACTGCGATACTCTGGCGAGAAAGAGCAAGTACTGCCAATGCAACGATAGCAAATGTGGTTATACAAGAAGCCATCCTATACGAATTGTTTTTATAGCCTACTAGCCTAGATAGAAGGCGATTTTAAAAAGACTGTTTTGATTTCAAGCCAAAGATGAAGAATGCAAAACAATTCTAAGAAGAATCATCATCTACGCCCCCCACGCTTAGTACGCGTGACGAAGCGCCGCGCGACAATAACGCGCGTGATACCTTACTACCCGGAAACGCGTTTAGAGTTTAAGCACACGATTAAGACTGTAATAAAACATATAAGCATTAATATAATAAGCGAGTGTCTAAATAAAAATAGTAAAATAAAAAGAATAATAAAATAGAATTCCTGAACTTTATAAGCTACTAAAACCAGGGAACGAGTAACATTACTTATTTTTATATAAAATTGTCCAGGACACGAACGGACGTTGTAATGTTGGGAGGCAAAAAAAAAAACCTGACTCCTGAGCGTATTGCAATGTTATCAAGATGTATTGTCCCTTGAAACACAAAAAAATGAAAGTCAAAATATTAGAAATTTAAATTGGCCATATCAAAGTAATATTAAAGTTATTCACTTTAAGTCAGAAATTTGTGCCAAAAACATCAATTTTACGTAATTAACAGGTAAATTAGTTTGATTACATTTTGTCTGGAAAATCGTCACAAGCGAAAGTAAACAAAGATTTCAAACCAAGAGTATGCATTATGCATGATCCTATAATTAGGATCGTTTACAACTCGTCACGGTTGAGAAGGTGTTTTCACACAGATCGCGAGGAAGTTTTATGATTTTGCATACATAGTAGCCAAACAAGCGCGTTGCATTATGAGATATGTTTTGATCGAAAACTTTGACTGGAAGTCACAGTTTTTTTTTAAACTAAAAAACGTCTGTATTTCAGTTAAATAATTTTTTTTTCGACTAATTTTTGGGGAAAGTTAGTACTATTATGATACTTCAAAATGACCCACTTTTTTTCGAAATCTTCTAATTTTTATTTTTTTTTTTGGAATTCGACAAAGGGACAATACATCTTTAAATTACAAGTAAGACCAAAGTATATTATATAAGACTTGCCCCTCATGAAGACATTTCAATTTTTGGGCGTCACTTACTTTTACGTCAGTATTGGTATAATTTTAGACTATGACTAAATTTATTACTTGCGCCCTCAACGAATACATTAGAATTTGCGGTCGTTAAAATTTGTTTACCGCTACCATGAAAGCAAAAACGACGAAAAACCTGTTGAACAGGATGATGTTTAAAATATAGGTTAATGGAAAATACACAACACTATTACGGTAAGCGTTATATACAAGTTTAATTAACATATAATTAGAAGATACGTTGATATGTAGGGTAGTGTAATACGTTTCTTTTGTGTCGAAAAACTTGGGGATGCTTACTATCCACTTAGTTAGACGACCGAGGCCTACTTAGTGGTAGGGCAGACGTTGAGTGCGTACGTACTTAATAACAGCAGACAAGAATAGAGCGCCTATGCCAAAAGGGCCTAGCTGTTTTATGAACATTGTTATGCAATTAATATCTATTGTAGTTGTATTAAAAAGAAAAATAGAGCCATATTTTTACTCTATAAAGTATAAATAGTCGGTCACTATCGTCCTTAATAATGGTATTAATAATATTTACATACATACAGTATAAATAGTTTAATAATAGGCAATATTATTAAATTGAATTATGTTAAAATTTAAATATACAACTGTTCAACATAATTACATTACATTTCAATTTATATAGCGCCTTTACAAGGATCAAAGAGCTTTACAATGACCGAGATCATCTCATCTAATCTAAATCATTCATATTATAAGAACAATTTATTAGATACGCTTTCCCGCTTTAGTCAGGAATTTAAATTAGATAGATTTTTTTTGTATTTTACAGACTAATATACTGTACAAGGAAATGGAAAATTAATACATTTTAAAATCTATAAAATATTCCGAATTTAAAATGTCTTAAATTAAATTTTTTTAATTGTCAAATCACATCTTTGTATTAATATACAGTATATTAATGAAAATATTGTCCTTTAAAACATAAAACTCACTAAATAAAATTATTTTTTTTACTTTTGGCAAAATTTATGTTTTCTCAAAGACAATAATCAAGTAAAAAAAAAAAGAATAATATTGGTTTAATTCAGTTTTTCTTAAATATGGTTTAATCAAGTAAATAAATAATAATAAACGGGTCTGATATTAATTTTGTTGAACCAATTGTTGCCATTAAAATATTAATTATTAAATTAAAAAAGAAATTTGTATCTTTAAAGTTTGTGTAGTGGATAAATACCTATATTAAAAAAGTCATGTTTGTTTGCAGTACAACAATAAAGTTAACTTTTTTTTAAACACATGGTTATTTTCTATACTGATTACTTTTTTTTCCCCGCTATAACATTTTGTTGTTGTTGAATATGCCATTTTAATGTCGCCAAATAGTTATCCCCTTTGAAAAAAAATGTAATCAAAAAACAATTTATTTACCAGAAAAAAACAGTCAAATTGGCTGCCAACCAATGGGTTTTTGATTGAATTTGACCATTTATTTTGTCATTTTTTTATTTTCATATTATTAAATTATAGTTTTTTTTACGGAACGGATTAATTTTTAATATTTAAAATACAAAATAACCTATTCAAAGTCTGATTTAATTAATCTTCATGTTTTTTTTTTTCAATACATCTTAATAATTCAAAATTAAAGAAAACTGTACCAAATATTTGTACATGTGGAACTACTATACTATAGCAAAGATTCCATACTAAAATCCTATCAACAGAATTTTCTCATCGATAAAAAATCTTTTCCGCATGAACGGATCACAATTTGATATAGGATTATTCATATTGCATTAATTGTTTACCTCACAATGTTGAGGCTGATGACACTATAAAACAAAATAGTATTTGATTTTTGCAACAGATGTTTAGGTGTGTCTAATTAAAAACGTCAATATTCAAATTACACAAATCCAATGTCAACTGAATTGATGACAGCGGTATCGTACATTTATTGTTTAAACAGATATACAGATAGCGGCCTACAGTACTCAGTGATGATGTAAAATAAATGTTTGTTTAGTTTGTATTGTAGTGTACAGTAACATAGATTTGATAAAATTATTTCCCAAAAATAAAATCTTTTATCCCCATACAATATACAGTACTGTACAGTTCACTCTTCCCTCGTATACTGCAGTACTGTACAGTTCACTCTTCCCTCATATACTGCAGTACTGTACAGTTCACTCTTCCCTCATATACTGCAGTACTGTACAGTTCACTCTTCCCTCATATACTGCAATACTGTACAGTTCACTCTTCCCTCATATACTGCAGTACTGTACAGTTCACTCTTCCCTCGTATACTGCAGTACTGTACAGTTCACTCTTCCCTCGCATACTGCAGTACTGTACAGTTCACTCTTCCCTCGTATACTGCAGTACTGTACAGTTCACTCTTCCCTCGTATACTGCAGTACTGTACAGTTCACTCTTCCCTCGTATACTGCAGTACTGTACAGTTCACTCTTCCCTCGTATACTGCAGTACTGTACAGTTCACTCTTCCCTCGTATACTGCAGTACTGTACAGTTCACTCTTCCCTCGTATACTGCAGTACTGTACAGTTCACTCTTCCCTCGTATACTGCAGTACTGTACAGTACATGCAATTATTTTTTATGAAATATTCTATTTACTGTAGAATTGGTCAAAATGAGTGTACAATACATGCCACACAATTATTTACTGTATATATAGTTGTACACATACAGTACAGTAAACATCAGTGATGTATCCAGGATTTTGAAATAGGTTTGGTGGGGGTGGGGGCAGGGAACAGGGCCTAAAATAAGTGCATAACTTGACTTACAGTGGACTGTAACATCTTATATGTTGCATTGTATTTTCTTTCAAAAACTTAGGCGGCCCCGATCTGCTGATAAACCTAGAATGAATAATTGTCCTTGTACAGTTGACACTATTGAATAATTAAATCCTTTAGATTATCAATCACAGACATTTGTAACATGAAACGTAAGAAGAATGTACGCTTTCATGCGTCCACTACAAGTCACCAAGGTATTCATTTCACCAGTGGTTTATTAACAGCTTAGTTTTTTCCTCTTTTTGGTATCTTGGGCTTTTAAATTTTGTTTTTATTTTGGTCGCAGTACAGTGTAGTTGTGCTGGTGGAGGTGTATGTATGCTGAAAAACCTTTTTATTTCACCCGCTTTTTTAAAAATTTTAATTTCAACATCACATCAATTTCCCAACCTGTTCAAAAATGTACATACAGTACTGTAAGAAATGTTATTGTCTTGTTTTTGCAACCCACCTACTTTAACCAATGAATCTATACACATTTTTGGATTGTTAAAGTTTTTTTTAAATACAGTATTGAAAACCTGTACAGTCTACTTTTTCATATTGAAATGTTTTTACACTATTATTATACATATTTATTTTTAAAATATACTGTGGTCTGTAGCAAACCTATAAATTTACAGTATCTGTCTTTAAAAATGAACATTAGTACAACAAATAGTAAAAATATCAAAATACTACCTACAGTGTATATAAAAATCTCATTCACAAGTCAAAAAATTGATTGTTTTATTATAGATGAGGACTTGGCCAGATTAGGCCAAGTGGCAACCATGCCCAGCGATGACTTGATGGAGACAGAGGTCGCTGTTCTGTCGGGAGGTCACGATCAACAAGGGCGACCAATCATATCATTTCCGGCCAAGAATCATGAGGTGCTAGAGAGACGTGTAAAAGCAAGTGGAGTTGATCATATTCTCACATATTTCATCAGCTTACACAGGTACAGTTAAAAGCTCTGTCTACACACAGTATTAAACTTTCTGTGTGTGACAAAAAAATGTAATGTGCCTATATCCTCTACCATATTTGAGAATGTCCCTACTGTACCATATTTGGGCACATCACACTTTTTTTTGTCCAACTACTGTAGTTTGATATTGTAGACGGAGCTTAAAGTATTGATTTCATTATGGTAACGGTAGTTTGGTTATGGTAGTTTGTGGTTGAAGTCTACTGTTTTAATTGAAAAAAGAAACTAATTTTATGATTTACTTATTTTTACAGTTCACAATGCCAAAAGAATGGATTTGCGTTTGTGATAGACATGAGAAGAGGGACTTACGAACTAATCTCTATTATGAAAAGTGCCCTCAATAGTTTACAGGTATAACATTTCATTTCCAACAATACTATAAATGTATTCTTGAGTACACTGTGAGAAAGTATTGTAGTTTTTTATAAACTGCCACTGATGTACTCTCACTAGTGTAACAGCAATGAGTGCTCAGGGCCCCAGAGCATAAGCAGCCCAATGCAATTACCCTGTGTCGGCTAGTGCTAAACCAAGGTCTTTTCCCATTGCGTTAAACCACTGTATACTCTTTATCATGTATGATTTTTTTTTCTATTAAATCAATCATAATTTTATTCTATTAAAAAATGATTTTTGTTTGATAGGCTGAATATGAAGGATCTGTTGGCATGATGTACGCCATCCAGCCTCACGCTAAGCAGCTAGCTAAAGATCTGCTGACAATCCTAGCATTACGACATAGCAAGAAAAAGAAGAATAAGCACTTGGTAACACCACTCTTTCAGGTAACCAAAGACATAACAAACAGATTTTGTTTCTAACGTTACTGACTTCACTTATACACAGATAATTTGATCCAGCAGATATTACAATGCTGCTAAGCTCTGTCTACACTATCAAACTTCATGTGACAAATAAAATGTGATGTGCCCATATATAGGCATGATTATGTCATATCACTACCATATTTGGGTATATCACTTCTATATTTGGGCACTTAACACTTTTTTTTTAAGTTTGATAGTGTAGACAGAGCTTTAGTCTAACCAAAGAATTCAAAGAAAGTTGTCATTCATTTTTGTTTTAGTGAAATGTATTTTTAATGTATAACTCCCTAAATTTTATAGAGTACTGTGGTGGAAGATGAAGTTGAACTGCACAACCATATTGATCGTAGTCAGTTGACAGAAGATCTAGGTGGATATTTACAGTACAGCCATATAGCCTGGCTAAGGTTCAGAAGTGTAAGTAGACCTAGGGACAAAGGGTATTTTGGGCTTAGTTAAATCTAAAGCACTGTCTACACTATGTCTCTACTCTAGGTCTTATTGTTACTTCAATTTTGTTTTTTTCAGACTGTGGAGCCTTTCTTTGAGAAGTTCCAATCTTTGCAACCGAGGCTTCCAATTGGGTTTGAGCGAATGGAGGAACTTAAGAAATACAACATTGGTACTCAAAGCACTCAGTTAACACAGACCAGGCAAGCTATGTTGGACGAGTATAGAGACATACGAGAGTAAGTACGCTAGTGATACTGTTTGTAGGTACAGTACTAGAGGTAGCACTCAAATCAATCACAGATTGTTCCCTTTTCTTGCCACAACCTTACCACTATATTTCTCGTGACTACAGCACTGATTCTGGAGTAATATTTGTTTATTCATTAATGTCTTGTAGGGATATTGGCATAGACCATGTATTAAATCACTGTGAAGATTTGATTCAACGGTTAGAGCATCCTGAAGATGACCGTTTATTCAATGTCATGGCTCACAAACCCATCTACGTCCAGTCAAAGAAGACAATTGAGGCTTGCTACAGAAACTTGCAAGAGGCATTGCGTCACATCGATAAACTTTGGAGGGAAGGAGAGAAAAGGATACTAGATGCGGAGGAGTTGACCCAATTTCAAATGGATGTAAAAGAGGTATTCTTTCATCTATTTCGTGCCTAGCTTACCTGGATAAACTGACATTGGCCTTTTCTCTATAAGAAGAGAGCAACAGCATTTTTTAAATGTATTGTTTTGTAAATATAATATAGATAAATACAGACAGGAAATACAAAGAACACAACTTACTGTTGACTGTAGAACATAAAACAGTGTACTGACAACAGACCACTCTTTTCAGGTTTCTGATTGGTTACAAGGACCAGGCCTACATGAACTGAAGAAGCACAGCGAGATTGCCAGCAGTGCGGGCAGGGCAGAACTACTCTGCAGCCATTTTGAAACCAGTTGTTTGTCAGTGGCTAAGGTAGATAATTATTGTAGTAGAAGAAAAAAGAAAGAGCATTTGATTTATTTATTCAATTTTCTTTTAATAAAAATAGAAAATCCCAATCTCAGTTATAATGCTACTCTTGGGAGGATTTAAAACATTACAATATTTCAATGAATTTCAGAGCCAGTTAGCTAGAGTCGATGGCTTGTTTCAGCAAGCTGATGTAATGCTGATCAATAATAACAGTAATATGGACACAATCAAAGAAACAGTTAAAATGCTGCAGAAACAAAACCAAGAATTTAAAGACCTTATAATGGAGAAGAAAACTATGTTGGAAAGAGTTCATCGATTCTACCATCTTCATAAACAGGTATATTTTTTTAATTTACAGACTATTATCATACCTGTAATTCCTTTAAAAGAATCGATTCAGGCAACTAAACCGTATTAGCTAGATGTTACATGTCAAAGCATATCCCTACGTGAGATTTAAAACAACCCATTGTTAAAATTAGAAATCTAAAAAAGAACATGAAGATTTAACAAAAGAAAATGTTACTTTATATTTCTAAGGTTTCTAAATGGTACTGGAAAACACTTCAGTTCTTGCCTCCTGACCTTCCAGATGTTTTTAATGAGCTTAAGTCAAAAGAGCGTAGGAACAGAAGCGAAATTGCTATCCATGAATGGCAGGAAGATGTAAAGAGATTCCTGAAGCAGTATCCAGCACCATTGCAGGATGATCTGAAAGAGCTGAAGGCAACCAGTGATGTCATCATGCATGGTAAACTGAGACGACAGGCTCGCTTACTTAGCCACAGGTTAGTTTGTCTGCAAATTAATCTGTAATTCAACACATCTGGTTAGCATATTTTTACTGTAATAACAAACAAAGATAGAATTTTGTATTGTAGTTATAATATCTTATTATTCTCCCATTTCAGGTGCTCTACCTTGAAAAAGATTCTTGATATCAAGCATGTTCCGTCATCCAAAGACATACTTGATGCTTTGCAATGGCAAGAGAATCATCTGAAAAGAGAAGAAGCAAAAGAATTCTCTAGCAAGAGTTCCAGTCATGTTTCACTTCATCCACATCTTAGCGATACACCAGATGGCAGCTTCAGAAGACATAATCGTAACAATAGTAACAGTCTCCACAACCCTGGTCTACAACAAGAGAAATTGTCTTATGGTAGCTTAGACAGAAGGAGAACAAAGAGTAAATCTGCTAATCAAACAACTACAGCTAATGGCGATACTAATGGATTGCCCAAATTTGAAGGGCAGAGTGTTCGTCCTAAGAAACCAAAGAGAACACCAGCATCAATTGCGCATTCAGACTTGTTGGCAAGCGGAGGTGTGTATCGTAAACCTCCAGTTAGTCAACGTCCTTATTACAGTAGCTCCACAGTTGATGTCAGAGATACAAGTCATGTTTTAGCTGATGAAGATTCACCTTTTCTGAGAGCCTTACGTCAGGCGCCTCGACCAACTAGTCTCTCTCTTCAGTACATCAATTCGCCAAAAGATTCACAAATGCAGCAAACACGAAAGCTTAAAGGTTCTACCGAGCAGAAGATTGTTGATGAGACATATGGCATTTATGGAGAATCTGATGACGATGATGATGTTATGGCCAATTTAGAAGGAGTCCTTCCTTCACGTTTGCCACGTAATGCATATGCTAAGTCTTGGGTTCACTCAATTAATTCTGGCCAATGGCCGTCTGGTTATGACGCATTAGGCTACGAGAGTGAACCAACACTATATAAATCGTTTGCAAAAAGTATGCCTGTGTTGAATCAACCTGAACTAATGGCCAATCCTGCCCCACTTAGAGCAGATATGTCAATCGACCGACCAGGAAAAACTGGTAGAGTGATTTTTGATCCTCAAGTTGATTACCTTGGACATCACCACATGGGTTTTGATAATGGGCCAGTCCGAAATTCTGCATATTATAGCCAAAATGCACTAATTTATCGATCCCCTCCTGAGTACACATCCAGTCACCACACTCCTTTTAAACAATCCGGTATAAACTCTGAATCACTGACTGCTGCCGAGATAAAACAAATTACACCGCCAAATCCACCGAGTGCCTCTGACTCTGGTATTGGTCGATTTAACAGCGATTCAAATCTCACGTACAGTGATGTTTTACAGAATATTTCAAAATTGTCAGAATTAAATGCCTCTGGGACAAAAACAGAGGACTTGAGTCCTGTTCACTACCAGTCTGGACAAAGTCCTTCAGGCATTCAAAACCATTTGACTGATGGCAGAGGTAGTGGTGGTAGCTCACCATTACGTGGCACACTTGGACTTACGATACCTATGATACCATTCTTGACAGACACTGGTGAGAGTAACTTTGAACCTGATAGATCGATAGCATTCTTAAATTCTAGTCTTCCAATTCGAGATCGTGAGAGCCCAACAAAGTTGACGCCTCAAGAAAATCGTACACTACGTCGTCAGAATAGTCTTCCATCTTCACTGATGAACGAGAAGACGGGACACTTATCAGACCTAGTTCCAAAAGATGGTAGGACTTTAACTGAAAATGAGTTGGCAGATTTCGAAGTTGAAAGAGAAAGAATATCATTGCAAGAGTTACTTTTACAGGACAAATTAATGGAAGAGCGGGAATCGCAGAGAGTTTTAATAGATAGTCTGGCAGAGAAATCTAAGGAGAAAGAGAAGCGTTTGGAAAGGAAACTACCAAACCTGCCAGCAGGAGATCCAGCAGATGTCACGATCTCACCAGATGTTTTGTTTCAGATAAATGATGGTTTAAAAAATCATCAAAATGGAAAGTTGCCCCAGAAGCACAAGTTGCACATGTCACCACCATTACAGGATTACAAAGTGAAAAATCATTACAAACTAAATGGCTTCAGTGACGATGAAGATAATGAAGACTTGTTAGCATTTCTCCAACAAGCTAAACAACAAAGGTGAGTAAAATAACATCATTAACATTATTAATAAATGGAATGACAGGAAAGTAGATAGATATAAAACAGTACCAGAAGGCTGTAGAAATGATGGGTGGTAAATGTGTTCAACCAAGGCAATCTAGCAACAGAATGCAAGCTCCTGAGATCAAAGGGTTTATCGGTTCCAAATCCCATAACAGAAATATGTACATAGTACACAGTACTATTGGTATTTGTCGCAGCCAGACATAAGATCAAAAGGACTGTTATGGGTTTCTAACTTGGCAATGTGTCCTGTTGTTAGATTGCCTTGTTTCAATTCTAATTAAAAAGATGCATAGGATCTTTTTCCTTGATACTACAGTATATAGTAGTTAAATAAATTACCCTAATCTTTCAGTTTGGCAGCTGAAGACATGTTGATACAGGAGCGTCTACGCTATGAAGCCGCTAAAATGGAACATGAAGAGATAATTCAGAAAGATCTCGAGGACAGACTAAATGACGTTGAATTAACATTGGATGTAAGTTTTTGTATTTCTTTCTATCTCTTAAATTTGTTTTCTTTATCTTTGTTCATCTTCTCGTAATGTTTCTGTTTCTTATATATGTATTCAAATTAAAGATTCAAGACCCAGATATATTTGTGCATTCAATATTGCACTGTGATTTTTCAAATGTAAGAAATGTCTAAAACTAAGAACATTTATCTTTGTAAATCTTAACGTCAAGTTGAATATCTTTCAAGTCAATGTTTTGTTGCATTTTACGGCAAGATCAACCTGTAATAGCTCTGTCTAGACTATCAAACTTGATGTGATAAAACGTTGTAAAAGTTGTGATGTTGCCATATATGGACATGATGATGTCATACCACTACCATATTTGGGCACAGTTTGATAGTGTAGATAGAGCTTTTGCTTGAAGTAACCTCACAATGCATTTTATGTTTTTTTTCAGGAGGAAGAAACAATACTCCAGCAAGAAGTACTTCTTGATCAGCTGTTGAAGGATGAAGAACTTACTGCTGGTGAGTACAAGACTCCAGCTACGCACATCGAACAAGAGCTGCACAACTTGGAAGACAAAGAAAGACTTCTACAGCACCAAATGTTGCGTCGCAACCGCAGCATACCTTTCTCTGATGAGGGCGTCATGCTAGATCAGGTGTCACTCGACAGCATGGAACAGGGTAGCATAGCAACGACGGAGAAAAGCAGCGTAGAGAGCGGGCTTGGCATGCGTTACAACCGACAATATAGCTATGTCAATCGGCCTAGAAAGGGCAGTGTTCCAAGCTCTGTCCGACATAGGTCTTACACACACCAAAATGGTCACTTATAACATCTTATACTCTGAACCTGTCAAAGGCTACATAACTAATCTTATGCTAATCAAAATTTAATATTAAATTTGAAATTATAAATAGGAGATGCTGCATTACCTATTAATTAATGAGCGACAATATTATAATTCCGTCCCCTTATAATAAAATATTGTACAGTATATAAACATATTTTAATTCAATTGCTGAAAGAAGGCATTAATTCCTGAGTTAAATTAAAATGATTGAAAAAAAAAAACTTTTACATAACACCAAAATACTTTTTTGTATTTAAGTGTTTTTAATGTTCGAATTAATATGAAAATCACCTTTGCATACTATAAAATTACTTTACTGTATATAAACAGTATTTAATTTTGGCATTATTAATTATGATACATCTAAAATGTAAATGTTTAAGCTTATTATACACAAATTACACAGATTTATATACAGGGTTTAGCAATAATAACTATTTATAAGATTTAAAGTTTTTATCAACATTTCTAAAAAGATTCAATTTATTTTAGATAGATTTTAGGTTTGGGTAATGGCTGAAGTTCATTTAGACATTATTTATAATTATTATTTATCCAAATTGTTTAATTAAAAACTTCTGTTTTTACTAGTTTTTTCCTATGGTGCTCTTATGCTGAAAAAAAATCAATAAAATTTGTCCATTTCTATTATACCTTGCGGAATATATTACATTCCAAATATTTAAAGTATTTCTTTAAAATTCATTGACCATTCCAAAAGAAAATTGTAAATATTTGTATTATATAATTTTAATAAGTAGTTGATACCTAATATGTCCAGTGGCTATTTAGTTTTGAAGTATATTTAAAAAAATATTGTATTTAAATTCATAATGTCTTACCAAAAAGATAAAGTCACATGGTGCAGTACTGTGATGTCATTATTTATACTACAGATGAACAACAATTGTTTCTTACTCTATCAAACTTTATGTGATAAACAATTGTGATGTGCCCATATATGGACATGATGATGTTATATCTCTACCATATTTGGGCATATCACTACCATATTTGGACATACCTTTTTTGTCAAACTAGTTTGATAGACAGAGCTTTACTTGCGTTTAAAAAGACTTTGAATCTTTAAAACCTTGAACCATCTACCAAATATTAAATTAAGTTTTAATTAATATGATATGGTATTTATTAAAATAGGAAAATGCTTCCTAGTATACTTTTATATGCAGTTATAGACCTGTAAAACTTAATTTTCATAATAACATTCCTCCAATATTCATTCCTAAAAGAGAGGAAGAGGCTGATAAATATTTAAATTTATACTTTAGTACAATGTTAAAAGTGACTTATTTATGTGCTATTTAAGTCTCTGATTTAAGTCTATGTGATGTGAATACTGTGTAAATTCTTTATAAGATGTAAATAATTCCAATAGTTTTAGGAGATAGTATTTTATCAATCAGGTTCTATAATATTTTATCCGTTTCCGCCCATGTATATAGTATCAATATTTTATTGGTTTAGAAAATACCGTTATGAATATAGAAAATGTTCCTCTTGCACTTGATACTTCGAATGTGCTGTGGGTGAGAGTGTACTTTAAATTTCAATATTTCAAAGTAACAATTATGTAAAAATTAATTTTTCTCAGATTGGAATAAATTAAACAGTATACCTTACTTTTATTGTGTTTTTTTTTGTATGTTTGTTGATTATTGATTTCAAAATATTTCTATTAAAACAACCAAGGCTATTGGTTATTTGATTTGAAATTTAACCCAAAATATTTTAAATATTTAAATCTATAGGCTATGCAAATAACAATGGGAATGGGTTTTTTCTTCTGTAGCTTTCCATACTTATTTCAATTTAGAGATTGTTAGAGGTTCCCAAAACGGACCATCAACAAGTCCTCCCCCAGAGCAGCATGCAATAAAACAACAAACAAAATGAGATCTGTAACTTTTGTTGATAAGGTGGAACTAGAATTTGAAGGAAATTTACTTTCAAATAATGTAATATTAGGGGATATAAATAATGATGGAGTGAGTATTATTAAAGCTTACTGGAAGTGCCAGTCTGTCTAGCCTAGGACTAGACCCATCTCATGAATATTTTCTTCTGCGCCCTCTAAGTGCGCTGTAACCTAGACAAATATAAACAAGTCGTTTCGTCCCTATATATATCTATATACAAGTAGTCCTTTTATAACTAATTTCCACATATTGTCATAGTATCATTTTTATACCATCATTTTGTTTGATATCTTTAGACCACAGGGTCTAAACTTTTATAATATGAATAGATTTTTTAAGGATAATTTTTTTTAAATTTAGAAATCTTTTTTTGTACATTTTCTGTGCGTTATGGCTTTAAATTGTTTTTTTAGGAGCACGAGTTAGTTGTTGGCAATGTAGAAGGTGATTTAAATATCTTTAAAGGAGATGCAGTTACTGCCTGGGCGCGTTGTAGTGGACTGGGAATGGTAAGCAAGTTTTATGCTAGTAGTCATAATATCAATTTCAAACCACAACCCCTCATCAAGGCTCAAGCAGTTGTGTAATGCCTGGTTCAGCACTCCTAAGGGGCCCTCCAATGCTGGATATTTGCATTGGGGCTGCTTATGCTCTTGGGCCCCTTAACTCTGCTCATGCCACTGCCCTCAAGAGGTTCCCACTTCTGTGTTTTGTGCTATTGGCCCATAGCTTCCGCTTTAGCTATTTACCCAATGTTTAATGAATAAATAAGCACATCTTAAAATGCACTAACTACTATTATGCGAGACAGTTCCTGTATGTTATTACAAGCCTCTGTGTTGGTGAACTGCTGCAGCCTAGGGTGCCCTCTGCATTTTGGTGTTGCCCCTTTATGGTACCCCATTGTGGTTTCTGATGTTTCAGCCTGCAGTTTGTGGGTGTACAGTACTTTTTACTTTTTTGTAATACTATACAGTGGAAACATATTATTCATTATATCTCAATATGTTCACAGATTACCTGTTTAGGAATTGGAGATCTTTTTAACAAGATGAAGGTAAACACTATTTTCTAATGAGCTTTAAATATTAACAAATCCATTCACCAATGTTTTATGAGTACTAACTGCATAAACTTTTTCTCAACTGTTTCTCAACTTTTTTCAGAATGTAGTTGTAACAATGAATGCTGAAGGATGGTGCAATATTTTTCAATTTAGTTCAGAAGACAAGGTTGGTAAAGTATGCATGGTAAATTCAGGGACATTTTATTTATTTATTTCATACGCATCCAACAGCGAGTACTGTAACTCGCCAATTACAGGATGGATAAACTATTTTATAATTTATCATGCTTATAAACTAAGTCTCATTTGAGGCTTAGGGAGTGGAGGTGAAAGAGTCATATGAGTTACAACTCATCTCACTAATATATTATCTATTTATTATTTCATACTTTTACTTTCCTAATTTAAGATTTGATTTAATATTTTTATTCTAGAAACCTGTCGATATGGTTCCATGTCACACACAGCACCTTGCTGCCAACACAAAGATGATCCTTATTGATGATGTTGGTATGTCATTTAATTAATAATCAAATTAAGTTTCAAATTTATAGAATATTTAAAAACAACACTGACAAGAGTTAAAGTAATACTGAATACTGAAATGCTTGTCCATCATCATCATAAAATAACAACAGAAATTCTTCTTGAAGATTGACAATTATTAGTACAATAATAAATAGATATACAATATAATATATTATGTACACACACATAATTGCACAAAAAATATGAGTTATGAAACACGGTGTAAAAAAGACTAGGTATTAAAATTGAAAAGGATTCAGGAGATTAAAATAGTTTAAAACAGCTTTAAAAGGATTAAAAACAGCAAAAAATGAGTATTATAGAGTAAAACTTCTTTCTCTAACTGATGATACTGAACAATTTTGTAATTTGAGGTAATTTCATAAAAGAATTATACATTAGATATAGATAAACTTTATTGTCACATAACAACACAGTACTGTAAAATAACAAATGTGAGACTCAGCTTCTTTTTACAATCAAATTAAAACATCCATAAACAAGGCCATATACATGGCTGCAGTCGCATGCTCAAATTTGAATTAGTGTTGACTGACCGACAAAAAAATAATATCAAAAGGTTAAAAATACTGAACATTCACAATTGTAATGAATAAACAGTTTCAAATTTATATTTTACTGGCAATTAATAAATATGTAAAAAATAATTGTAGTAGATTACATTAATTTTTTACATGCTTAATAGTTGCCAGTCATCGAAAATGTCATTGAATAAAATGTTATATATAATCTATATATAAATTTACGTAAGGGCAAAATTCGGTCAATCGCGCCTTACTTCTAGAATTTTTACTCGATGGTATATAAAGTTGGTTCGTACTTTCGGTACTGATTTTAACCACCTGATGTTACCCTGTTTACTAATTAAATTAAGTTAGATAATTAGTTATTGACGATTAAAACGAATTTAGGTTCAACGATTTGCCCCAAATAGGGGTGTTTTCCGATCGTGGTATACACTGTCTAATGGATGTCCATCTTGAAAAATACCCGCCACAAAAATGCGAGGAGGCTTCGCATTTTCCTATCTCCTCCTACGATAATTGTTTTTAATAGCTGAAAACCGGTTGAACAGTTCGAGTACAGCATCATAATGTTGAAGACAGGCCGATTTTCTTTAAAAAATACTATTTTGATACATTTAATATACGTTTTTACAAATGTATTGATTTGTGATGAATGGAACATTCCAAATTATTTGGTTTAACCATACAGGTATAGATTTAGATTTATGGGCCCCCTTGGAGAATAAGCATAAATAGTATTGCAATGCTGTACAATACTGTTAAGGTATTAACCACTTTTGATCGCAATTTGAATCGCAAATTTCTTACTGTGAGTGTTGGTACTGTTAGATGTAATATAAAAATATATACAAATAAACTTTATTACTGTGAGTGTGGGTAGGCCCTACTGTTAGATTATAAACATATAATATACAAATAAACATTCCAAATTATTTGGTTTAACCATAGAGGTATAGATTTAGATTTATGGGCCCCCTTGGAGAATAAACATAAATAGTATTGCAATGCTGTACAATACTGTTAAGGTATTAACCACTTTTGATCGCAATTTGAATCGCAAATTTCTTACTGTGAGTGTTGGTACTGTTAGATGTAATACTGTATAAAAATATATACAAATAAACTTTATTACTGTGAGTGTGGGTAGGCCCTACTGTTAGATTATAAACATATAATATACAAATAAATAAACGTTATTACTGACAGTTGCTTCTCAACGTTTGTATTAATTAATAATTTAAAAATATATAAACGTCGTAGTGGTGTATCGTTACATGTACTTTACTATTTCAATCGACTATGACAGTGAGAGTTTTAACAAAATACCGTATTAAATCGTAAATGTTTTACTGTATTTAGTGGTATATTATTTATAGGCCTATAAAACATTAAAAACAATATTTCGTTACTGAGTGGATAAGAATATATTTTAAAATGTTTCCTCTTTGTACCTATCTTCTTCCCCCATCCCTCAACCCTTAATGTTACATACAAAACACAAATTGGGTTTGTTTAAATGAGTCCAAATAAAAAAATTTGACTCATTTTGTTTCTCTCTCGGAAGTAATTCCCAGGGTGCTAATTTTGGTTGACTACATAAATCATTGTGTATATTTATTCGTTTCTGTAAACGACAATGTATTATAGTCCTGCGGTACGTACATTTGAAATCTCCATTTTTTTCTCGCTGGAAATACTGTGTATTCGAGAACCATCTGTGGGCACGACCTAGATGGTACGCGAGCGAAGCGAGCGTGCCATCTAGTTATATATAATTACTGTTGTGTAATAATAGTTATTTCTGTAACATTTCACAGATGGAGATGGTATGTATGAACTAGTAATAGGACACACAGACCGTGTTATTAGGGCTTACAAATGGATGGAATACAGTGATGATGTAAGCATATTTGTGGCTTGATGCTAGAGCATTTACAGAAGAACAACTCCTCTCTACCCTAACTTTTAAAATAAACAAGGGCAAATATATGATTTAACATTACGGCCATCCTCTATTTGGACTAACCTCTATTAACTGTGTAGCACCCCGAAGGTGTCCCCTTAATAGAGGTTCTACTGTGCTTTACTACTTCCACTCATGAGGCCAATTTACACACATAGCTTGTCCCACATGGAATCTGTATCTATCCTGAGTGGAAACTGCCGTCCGCTCAACATTGTGTGTAAATGGTCATAAGGAATAACATAGATTCTCTATTTTTATTACTGTTACCGCTCGTCTGTGTAAATTGACCTTAATTCATCATAATATACCATGCCTAAATAGAATTATTTTATGTTTATTTATGTTTCTTTATGGTTTTAAAAATGTTATGGTTATTAATTGTTATTTACTATTTTTCTAGAACCCAAGTGAACAGAGTAAAGGCATTCTTAAACTCCTACAGATGTGGGAACCACCTGGACAGGTGTGTAATTTTGTGAAATTCCTATCAATAAATATTCACCCATAAAAGACAAAAAAAATATTCATATTTCATTTCCATCATTCAAAAATATGTTAAACTTTATTTGCAATATTTGTAGATTGGTTCTATAGCCCTACATCACCAGAATGGCATACCTAAGCTAGTGGCCTCCCAGCCTGGGTTCTGTTACGTTGAACTGAAATGTACGTGGGCTGAGGAAGGCAACATACAGGCTTACAATGAGAACTCTGTCCTCATAGTAGCTCATAGCATCTCAAGCGTGAAGGCTAGAAACAGCATTATTACAACAGAAATCAGTGGCCATTTATCACAAGGTAAAGTGGTAAAGATTTTAAGATTTATTTTTATATGAATTAGAACAATGAATATGAATTGAATTATAATGAAATGATAGACTTTTATTCTCACAATTAATTTATATTTATTAATATTATAAAATTTAAGGCAATTTTGTTATTTATTCTATTATTCAACTTCTCACTAAGATGTATGTACATTTGTCAAGGATGGGACCAACAGGTGGTAAACACCTAAAATGGTCCATTCCCAATTGCACAGTGGCTGTGTTTGTGTGGACTAGTACACCGGGGTAACCCCCTACTTGTCTTGAAAGATGTACTAGTTTCTTTAAAGTACACATGAGCTATGTGTACATTGGACCTATATCTTGTAGTCCTTATCCGAGAAGACTCGTTCTACCACCTCAACCATGGCTACGTAATTAGGTTCCACTGTCTTAACCACTCGGCCACTCGGCATCACAGCTTCAAACATATACATATATATATATTTCTTTTTAAATAGGAACAAGTGTTGTTGACGAACCTCAGTGTGATAAATTTGTTCTCAGTTCTTTAGATGGTAAGATTCAGTTTGCTAAAATAATTTTTCTGCTGTCTTAAGCGTGGTTCCCACTAGCGACGCAATGCAACGCCTCGACGTATTGAAGTGCTGTACTGTATTGTTTAATTACAAGTGGGAACTGCATCGCAACAGTGCTTCAAACATCTCGGGCTTGATTTCACACAAGCGGAGGCAAACACAATTATTGGAAGGCTATTTTCTTATTGCGTAGGTGGCGTGTTGTGTCGCTAGTGGGAACCAAGCTTTATAAGTAAATTATGTAATATATAGACAATTTAATTCCTGTTTGTTAAGCTCTGTCTACACTATCAATCTTTATGTGACAAAAAAATGTGATGCGCCCATATATGGATATGATGATGTCATATCACTCCCATATTTAAGCATATCACTACCATAGTTTGGCACATCACACTTTTTTTGTCAAACTAGTTTGATAGTGTAGACAGAGCTTGAGTTCTTACTAACAATAACCCGAAAAAACTTTTTTTTCAAATTAAACTTGTTTTGATTTCCATGGTAACACTTGACATTTGTTGATAGGTAACTTAATGATGATTCAGGAGGATGAGATGGTGTGGTCCTATAAGCTTGACCATCAATTGTTCTCACTGACCGCTCTTGATATCACTGTAAGTTGATAACCAATAGACTTTGATTATACTGCATTGCGTATTGTTTAGGTAGCAAATTGGCAAAATCTCTATACTGTTTTAATCATATATTACAAAAGTGTTATTAAATTTGAAAATGAATTTTACTAAAATTATTTTAATTTTTCAGGGAGATGGAAAAGATGAAGTGTTATGCTGTGCGTGGAATGGAATGACGTACATCGCTGACCAGGAACAAAATATTGCCAAGTTTAGGTTTGATGGCAATGTAGCTGCATTTTGTGCTGGTAAGTGGAATTACTTATAGATTTACTATAATAGAACCCCTGTTAAGGCCAGGGACAGATTAACAGATATACTGCATCTTGTTTGTTAATCATAAAGGTTTCCCCGATGTTCTACTATATTAAAAATAATATTAATCCAAAGGCAAATTACTGAAAAAATGACAATGCTGTGGGCATTAGTGGCTAGATCTCAATGGAGATACAAAATGACAATGCTGTGGGCATTAGTGGCTAGATCTCAATGGAGATACAAAATGACAATGCTGTGGGTATTAGTGGCTAGATCTCAATGGAGATACAAAATGACAATGCTGTGGGCATTAGTGGCTAGATCTCAATGGAGATACAAAATGACAATGCTGTGGGTATTAGTGGCTAGATCTCAATGGAGATACAAAATGACAATGCTGTGGGTATTAGTGGCTAGATCTCAATGGAGATACAAAATGACAATGCTGTGGGTATTAGTGGCTAGATCTCAATGGAGATACAAAATGACAATGCTGTGGGTATTAGTGGCTAGATCTCAATGGAGATACAAAATGACAATGCTGTGGGCATTAGTGGCTAGATCTCAATGGAGATACAAAATAAAAGCGAAAAGCTAAATAAAAACTATGAAATCAAACAACCAGAAAAATTTGCAGAGCTTTCGGGCAACACTTCATCACTGCAAATAATTAGTAGTATTATTAAAAATGATAATTATTATTAAAAAATTGCAGATGTTTTCAACGTCTATTAACCAGAAGCCTTGTGTTTACAAGCACTAGAAATAGGTTGTTGCTTACCAATCCTAAGTTTCGGGTTCAAGTCCTGTTGGGACTCAATTCTTTTTTGCACTGTAGTTGCTACCTATTGAAACAGTGATAAAACTCAACTGTTGGTAATATTGAAAACAACATGCTATAACATGAATATTAATAAGATTAATTTCTTGTTTAGGACGTTACACAATTGCCGGTGCAACCAACCCATGTTTAGTGTATGCCACGTTTGATAACAAGATATACGTATACTACAACGTCAAACTGCCTCGTATTGATTCGGTCAATCTTCTAGATCTGCTGCCCTCTACCTCTGAATATCTGGACTTGCTTAAAGATCATGAAATAAATCGTAAGTTTAATAGTTACATGTATGTATCACTACGTTAATTCACTTGGTTGAAATTTATCTATGGAAAAAAAAAATCCCCACTTAGTATATAAAATAACATTAATCTTTGTTCATTTTTCTTTCATTTCATTTATTTGGCACCTCATCAATCCACTTAAAAATAAAAAAACTGCAAAATAAAATAAATATATAAACATCTTAAACATTAAAAAACATTAATGAAAAATGAATAGGGCAAGATTAAATTATGTAGATGCACGGGATAACATATAAAAGTGTTTAAAATAAAACAACTAAAATGTGCAGGTCAATCTGACCAGGCCAGGGAGGATAAAAAATAATTTATTTTTATACCTTCTTGATCCGATTCAATTGATATTTCTTTCAGAATCTGATAAAGAAACTCAAGCAAACTGCATACGTAAGGTATTGTATGGTTGTGATTCTATTTCTACAACATGAACCAACTCAAATCGATTCAGATTTAGTTGAAATTTTGAGTAAAACATGTTACGACATGATAATTTATGTGTCAAAGGTCACACTGTACAATACATGGTTGACTGATCTTGAGGGTGAAATTCATCTGGACTCATGGATTGAGTAATTCAGCACCCAACAAGTTACTGTTGATAGTACAGTCAACTCAAAACTTGTCTCTGAAATGAAAACCAGGTTTTAATCTATTTAATAAACTCATGCATGCTGGATAGTTTGCAGATATTTTAGACCCAAGGATGCATGTGCAGTCTCAGTTTTTTTAGTGTTGCAATAACTTCTTTGCTTTAATGGCCTGAAAAAAAGTTATTAAACCTATCTATAGCACTATCAGGCCTAATATGAATGAGGTGGACCAGGGTGAATCCCTGGGTCGACTTTGACAGAGAGACCAGTCATATTTTGCAATCTGTAATCCACCCCGCTTGAATATTATCAATCAATGGATTGCAACCAACTCCAATCCAATCAATGGATTGCAAAATTTAAATTTTTAATTAAAAGAATGACAATAACTATATACATCTTCATATTGCCATGACAATGTGTACATAATATATTTTATAATAAAAAGAAATGTTATTCGTACTGCAATTTTGGTAGATTATTTGTAAAGGATCCCGCAACGTCTCAACAAGATTGAAGTATTATACAGTATTTATATCACTTGTTTGAACATGCCATGTTCCTGTGAGGAATTGCTAACCAATCGGATTGAAGCATAGCATGAAAAATACAAAATAGGTGTAGCCTCTATTGGGGTAATTTATATTGCAGGGAGATATTTGATGGTTAATGATTTTAAATTTGTATAGCGCAAAATACAAATAGTCTATGCGCTGTTTAACACAAGTGTAAAAAGAAAGAAAGTTGATATAAAGTTTGCGGTACACCACGTATATTAGTTCTGAAAAGAACTGTTGAGTTTCTCGACGTTTTGAACAATATGCTTTGATCGTCTTCAAGAGTGAGAGAAAGAAGTGTTATTTGATTTTCCATAGAAATATCATAACATCTCTATAGATTTCTCTCATCACCGCCTAATTGTGTTTGTCATCACATCTTTGGCATTGATAGTTTTACCGCTGTACATACTACTGCAATAGGTTCTGCTTCTGCCATAAAAAAAATAAAATAAAATCTCCCGGTGGCGCTACGTCGTAAACCAAGCAATACTTTCTGCAATTCTGCTGTCAACACAGAATAGTACAACCAAGGAAGGATGTCATTTCACTCTTCTCTGGTACACAACCATAACTTTAACGATTGACGGCGTGAAGGAAATTTTTAGCTGATGTCCACACTTTAAAATCCTTCAATAAACAGCTGTTGTTATTTGCCATGTTGATAAAACCTTGGGTGATGATAATAATGTCTGGCCGATAAAACTGCCAAGGACACCAGTTACACAAGAAACAGAAATAAGAAACACAATGGAGAAATAAGTCATCCATGGCCACACATGAGAAAACAAAGTGACATTTCAGGGTAAAATCATTAGTCAAATGAACTGCTTTTTGTCAGTAAAGTTTTGGTTTCAGAAGGTTTCATTTGTTTTTCTCGCTCATACAAAATTAGTAGTAAATATTTATTTATTTATTCAGGTTTATATAGTAATAACATGCAGCCCAAAATCTGAAATTGTTGATTTACAAGAAAAATATATGGAATTAGAAAAGTTTAAAAAATGCAAAATTGATACAAAACATTAAAAAACACTAATACTTAGCGATCCCAGGAATTGGAACAGTGGGATTGCGCTTCTGAAATGCTCTCCCCTTTTGTCAGCTAACCAGAAAGACACTTGATATTAAAATATATGTTTTCGCTCCCCTGTTCTGTATATTCTGTATATAGTGTAAAAGGTTAATTAATCTATTCGTATCTGTAAAGCGTATTTATCATATATCGAAAGTTTATTGATATATCGGTAAAGTGTATTTATCATATATAGAAAGTTTATTGATGTATCGGTAAAGTGTTATCGGTGTTATCGGTATTTAATTGATTTTTACACCCTACACGGACACTGGAACCCGAAGTGATTAAATTCAGTATAATCTTGACATGTAGTCCTAATTCACTTAACAAACCAGCAAATATTTTCATAAGAACGACGGCCTTGTGGAATGCTTGTTTACGGTGTTATTTTCCTTCATCGACTCGAGTCATGGAGCTAAAGTATTAGTTAGATGTTAATATGCTTTATATTGGTGAAACTAAACGCAGGTTAGGTGATAGGTTTGTAGAACATTTAAGGTCTATTAAACTAAAGACTCCCGGATTACCTGTAGCCACCCATTTTTGTAATAATGAGCATTCCCTTTCGGATATTACAATTTCTGGTGTTAAAGTATGTAATGGTTCTGAGACATCTCGTAGAATTATAGAAGAAAGAATAATTGTAAAGCTTGGCACTCTTGCCCCTACCGGCATAAATGTACAATTTAGATCCTTTAAACATTAATTTTGCCAGAGACATTCACATATTAACAATTATTTACACTTGAAGCTTTTGTCTTTGTTTTAAATTTCCTGCTTTATAAGCAACCATTCCTGCTTTGTACACCATAGCTTTTGGAGGCGTGGCTTTATAACTGTGCCTTTTGTTTGTTAACATCTTTGATTGGCTGATTTGTTTTATTATGTAATTTTGTGACTTATATATGTTATCCTTTGTTACAATTCTTTTCACCTGATGATGGGCTATGCCCGAAACATGTCGTTAAAATAAATCTATATTGAGGCAGTTTTAACTTATTTGATCTTGATTTTTTTCTATATCCTGCCTATGCAGCTCTTTGATTTATAAAGTATTAGTTAGTTATGTAACTCAATGATCAGCTGATCGCGAAATGACCATCGCGATTTAATTGTTTGAGTGATAAGCGATAAACTTTTAATATTGAACAAACGCTTTTGTATCAGCGGCACACGTTTATAAGGCGTTCATTTATACAAGGCAAAATAATAATAGCGTGTTAATGATTTTCTGGTTGTAGCAATGTTGACTACTTATCAAGCAGAATATGCCGGGTTCGAATCCTCCCTGCGGCGGCATTTCCTCAAATGTGGCCTGAATAAATAGACCTTAAAGGCTTCAAATATGGATCACCATTACTTTACAAACCATCGGATATTCACGAACACAAAACTCGTTCTTTTTCTATTTCTAAATCCCCAACTAATTCCAGTCTTCATCAACATCATATTTTATATAGAGGCCCCAAATTATGGGATTCCCTCTTTAAAACCATTTCATCTAAATCTCAATTTCTAGTTTCAAGCATAATCTCAAAGCTACTCTGATCTCGGTTTATATGACGACTGATCTCTTTGCTTTATTCTTTGTTGATTGATTGCGTGAATTTTTTTATTTATTTTTTTGTTGTGGTACTTTCCATTTCCAATGTTACAAACCTCGATTGTTTACACAATCATTGATGACATCCTGCCATTTATCTTTACTTTCCTCCTTTCATTTTTACTTTGTACTGTAGACCTATTTTGTATTAATAGTAGCCATTCAAATGCCTAGCTTAAGTGATATTTTGTCCTATAAAGGCATCCTTCCATGTTATACTATTTCCTTTTAATCTTAATCAAAGTTTCGATAAACTTGTTTTATTTTGTATATTATGGAAAATAAATGATTATTTTGTATGTTATGGAAAATAAATGAAATGAATGGAAACACGGCCATACATGGCTAGTCGCGTGTGCAAAAATTTGAGTTAGTGTTTATACCGACCGACCGACCACATAGTGAGCTATGGAATCGCGTTTACATGAACATGAATGGATGAATGGAAGGTAAGCGAATAAGATAAGATAATAATAAGATTTATAAAGCGCACATATCCACAAAGTGCTCAAGGCGCTTGTGAAAACCAAGAAAACTACAAACCTTGAAACTAAAAACAAATTTTGCAAAAAAAAATCCGAAATAAAAGCAGTCAATCGAACCCACCCACACCAGTGCTTCCGTTTACCGGCAATTTAAGGTGCACATACATGCCAGTACATTACTCACAGGTTTACTCAGTAATGTTGGTATGGTATACCTGTGTGAAGGTATATCCAAGAAATGAAAACTTCCAGGCATTATGAACTTTTTGTGTGGGTGTTTAAAGTGTTTTAACCTCGATACCTTCAATACACCCTGGATTGTCCTAATTCGTCACTGATCAGCCGACAACACATCCGCTAGGCTAGATGACTTTAGCGTATTTTCACAGAAGGCCACCCGAAAGCATTTTTGTTTCGTCTTATTTTCTTACGTAATTTTCATGGAAAATGTCCAGTCTTATAACTTCTTACGTGTTTCAATAATAGAGGGTACGCACATTTAGCAATTAATATAATTAAAATTAATGAATTTCATGTATATAATCTTTATTTTTAATCGTGTCAGTCGAAAAATGTACTTATTTTTGTCTTTTTTAGGCTTAGTTTGTACGTGGAGGTATTACTTCATTGTTACATTTTTGCCCAGTCACTACCGTAACAACCTGTTGACGTATTGCTGCTTTTTTAACAACATTTTAACATTGTAATAGTATTTTAACAAAATGTTTTAGAATTATTGTTAGCAAGATAGAATATACGGTAACATTTTAGAATAGCTGAACAAAAAAATATGAAAAATAATAAATATTTTAGGATATTGAATTGAATGTAAATACGTCATTGTCAGGATATAATATATAACATGTTAGAATAGCTTTAAAATATAGATATTAAAAAAAGTAGAGAAACTAGGTTAATTACCTACAGTCATAATGTTTGACTTTAATTATGTTGTCCATATTCACCACATAGAAACCACAAATAAACCAGTTTCTATATAAATAACTTTACAAAAATAAAAAAATTGTTTAATGGGCTTACAAATTAAATAATATAATATAGATTGATAAGTTAAGATATAAAAAAATTGTTTTAACATTTTTGTTGAATATGCCATTTTAAAGTCACAATAGTTATTCACTTTTGTCAAAAAGTGGATCGAAATAAAAAATATTCTATTTACATGAAAAAACTGTAATTTAAATTTAAACAAAAAATAGTCAAATTGACTGGAAGCCAATGGGTTTTTTAATCTACCGTTAATTTGTCATTTTATAAGTGAAAACACTATTTTTTAAAGTTGTTTTTTTTTGTGCCGATTTTCAATAACTTAAGGCCTAGTTCTACAAGCCGCTACTTTTGGTAAATGTCCTATCTTATAACACTATATATAAGTCATAGACCTAATGTAATGTACATTTTTGTCGATGACGTAATCACTGGTTTTTATGAAACATTTGTAGCCTCGTTAAGCTCTGATTACACTATCAAACTTTATGTGACAAAAAATGGAATGTGCCATATATGGACATGATTATGTCATATCACTACCATATTTGGGCATATCACACTTTTATCAAACTAGTTTGATAGTGTAAGTACCTTGTTTGACCAAAGGCTGGACTGGCTAGTTTAATAAGAGGCCTTCGGATGTAATTAAGATTTAAACTAATCATTAGATTATTATAAGGCCCCTGTGTCACACGCCCACTAATCTCGTGATTGCAATGAACGCCGGTTTTTATACACCGTCAGTAATTAATATAATATAAAGTTATTGTAAATAAGATATAAACAGCATATTTTACACTGTCCCCACGTTGTAAACTTTGCATTCTTTTTGAATATAGGCCTAAAACGGGACATTTAAAAAAATGTAATGACTCTGGTGTGACCTAAACTTTAAATAGAAGATAAGTTTAGGTCACGTGACTGCAACTCCTTTGCATATATATTTAAACTACTGGGCAAAACATGTGCGAATATTTACCATACTGGATAATTCTTAACGAACTTTACTTAGCAAAATGTGTTCTTTTATGATTCTTAGGAAATGAGTATTTAACCATCGATGATGTTTCAGGAAAGGAAGGCTATCGTAGAAAGGTCTATAAGATTACAATAGGGCATAAAACATCACGGTGGGGAACCTAATGTTCCAAATATCAATTTCGTGAGATTTTAATGCTCAAGTTGAGTTCTTGTCAGTTTTGGAATCCTTAGGACTAGTAGAATTCATTGCAACTGAGGGCCAATTTTTCCCGACCCTATTTTGGCCGCCATCTTGGATTTCAAAATGGCCCCCATTTTTTAATCAAAACTGATAGTAGCTCCTATTTTAACCCACGTACGAACGTAATTTGTGTGACAAATCTTACAATATTATGATAAATCATTCCAATGATAACATTTATAATAATTGCATATGGCAGCCATAATTTGATGATTAAATAGATAAATGCGTACATTATATACATTTTTAATGGCGGCCATCTTGGAATCCAATATGGTTGCCATATGCTATTATAGTGTGTGTTAATAATAATAATTTATTATCAGTGGCACACTTCAACTTGTGAAGGTGCGTTCAAAGAAACAAACAAGAAAATACAACAATGGGAATATATATTCCTATATACTAAGAAAACAAAAAGACTAAACTTTATAACAAGTTACAACTTATAGACTATAGTACAAAAAACGGAATTACATGAGGTTCCCCACTATAATATAATGTTTGGTTATGTGTATATTTCCTCCGTCTAAACCCCCTTTTATGTGGTTGGCGTTATATCCAGGTACAGATAATCTATCACTAGGCCTATATCAGTAACCAGGTATTCTTTAATTCGTACAAATGGACACTAGAGACTTCAACTTGCATAAAATTACAACAATTAGCCTGTAGGCCACAGGTAACACTAATTATGTATTGTGTTTTGTATTGTTCCCGAGAAATATCACATTTATTGTATTTTTTTGGGACCATATTTAATGAGGGTGATCCATCAAGCAATTATTGATCATTAGGAACCCTCAGAGGTTCACAAGACAAACATAATATATACACAAGATGCTCTACATAAACAAAGTCTTCAACACCATTTTGGACTTTCACAATTTAATTGGAAGAGTTATTGAATGATTTTTATATTTTATATTTTTTATTGTATGTAATTTGGTTTAGTTATCTTACTGTATTTTTATCAATTCTGTTTACAGTCATCGAATAATTCTCTATAGCTGAATTAACCTAATCTATGCTTTCCTGTTTATTGATGTCCCTGATTTGGGATTCCTATTTTCCTTTTTTTTTTTTGCTGGTAGACACTGTGTATCAAGAGTGTGTATATCTTAACATAGATTCTAAGTACTGTATATTCCTTTGTTCATACACTAATTGATATGCTAATTTAGTGTCCAATGTTATGTATGTGGGTTGCATTTAATTGGTATTAGTATTACAGTTTATTTTTAACTTGGTTTTATCGAACTTCTGTTTTATCAGAATGTTATCTGTTTTAATCTAGTCTACCTTTTTTTTTATACTCATATATTTTTGTATTGCATGTTTAATTGTTTTAAGGATGCACCATTATTATGTGTGCCGCTGTTCAAAAAGCGTTTTCCGAATAAATTATTATTGTATAAACTCGTGATATCAAACCCGGATACAATAAAGCCTAGTTAATTTGTTTGTATTGCTAATCATTCTGTTCCCCCCGGTTGCGACGGTGGGATATTCTTGACCTCTCAAGAAATTAGCAGTTGTGTAACGCGTGGGTTGTGACCTGATGCATGGAACGTGCGTAATAAATTATTTGCACACGTTCTTTAATTTAATTACGCGTTATTTAATTTAATTACATATAAAATGATAGTAATAGGCCTACTTGTGAAGATGTACTGGTAGTAGATCCTATTTTAAAACAACGAACGAACGTAATTTGTGAGACAAATCTTGCAATATTATGATAAATCAGTCCAATGGTAACATTTATAATAATAGCATATGGCAGCCATAATTTGATGATTAAATAAATAAATGCATACATTATATACGTTTTTAATTATTTTAATATTGAATATTATAAACTATTCTGTAAACATGTTTGGATAATAATATATTGGTCAGTGTGTTTTTGTTGATGGTCAAGTCTTAGCGCATGCTGTGACGTAATCGGGAAGGAAAGCAGGGGCCTTATTTGTACCCTTTGTATGCATCCTACCATTTATAATAAAAAATGTTAATTTCAGAAGGAGAATATTGATTTGCGTTGTCGCATCTACATTAATGATTCATCAAAGATCATTATTCTACACTATCAAACTTTATGTGATGCGCCCATATTTGAACATATCGCTACCATTTTTGGCCGCATCACACATGTTTTGTGACTATAAGTTAGATAGACTGAGCAGATAAATTATACCTAGATTTAGACCGTTTAGATAGAGCGGGCGATAAAGAAAAGAGGGAACTTTGTTGAGCCAAACTTCCGATTTTACACCATGGAAGCCTTACCTTCTTTTGTATTTTTTTCCTGTAGGCCTATGAGATTTTTTTTGTCTTTCTGAGGTTACACTTGTTGACCCAAAAAGGATGTCAACTAATCCAGTTAACAAAATATTAGGCCTATATATAAAATAACCATGGAGTAAAGAATAACTGACTGAGAACAGATAGGCCTATGATTTTTTTTTTAATTTGCCATTTTTTAAAATACGCTATTTTAATGTCGCATAATAGTTATTCACTTTGACCCAAAATTGGATCAAAAAAACAATTTATTTACCTGAAAAACGGAATGAATAGTCAAATTGACTGGAAGTCAATGAGTTTTTGTTTAAATTTAACCGTTTATTTTGTCTTTTTACAAGTGAAAATGATTTTTTTTTCTACGGTGGTGATAAACTGATAAAACCTACGAAACAAAATCTTTTATTTTTGTTTTATTAATCTTCATTTTTCATGTTGGCCTACATCTTGAAATACTGTACAATTAAAAAGGAATAGTCGACCAATAAACCTTTGTTGATTTCTTGGGACATATTGTCTATATTTCGTTGTTTTGTTTTTTTGCCGTAACAAATTACCTTGAGGTGTTATTGAACTTTATATGCAATAAAACACCTTTGTTGTATAAAACAATAGATATCTACCCTGTTGTCATTATATTATGTTTAATAAATATAGTAATTGAACGAGGTTACGATTTTAATCAAAGCTTAAGATATATATTATAATAAAATTATATGAATAACGATTAAAATAGTTTATCGCTTTAATATGATTAGTTAAATCTGCAGTATAATCAGGGAGTTGACTCCCTGGTATAATGTTGTTTTTGTTTAAAAATTCAAAAACCCGTTATCGAATGAGCTAATGCAATTAAAGTTTAGATAAGGTCAAAAACTTAATACTAAACGTTTCAAGGTTGTGACGTAGTTGTTGGGAAGTGCATCTATTGGTTTCATCATGGAGAAATAATGTATCTGACCATTGTGTCATGCGCAGGTCCTTCGATAACTTCACCTCCCTCTTTTTCATTGTTGCTGGAAAGGTTTAAAAAGAGACACCGGCTCCGTAACATATCATTCTGGAGCTGGAAGCTCAAACAGCATTAAACATTTTTCTTCAACAAGGCAACTTAATTCGACCAAGTAAGTCTTTGTTTTCTGTTTTATATTGTTTAAAGTCATTATTGTAGGCCTAAGTTTTATTTAGGCCTTTGTCGTTCTCGATTTTTTATATTGATATAATTATTTGTATTACTCCATGAACCGATAGCTTTAAACAAATGACATTACTGTACTACTACTACTACTAGACAAATTATTTGTTTTAAAAAAATATTAAATTAGCATTCTTATAATTCACTATATATAATTATATATTAACTATTAATTATCGTTTAACAACCCATTTATTATAATTTCGTGGATTATTATTTTATTTTCATGGATTTAATTTGGATATGAAAAATTTCCAACTATGCATCAATTTGTTTTTAATCTGGTTTTTATTTAAAAATGTGTGTTCTTTAATATTTCGTTCTTTCTTTTATGGATCGAGACTTAATTGAAATCCCACATGGGCTTATTTGTAGTCTCCAGGCACAATCATAAGCTTTTGATTATTATTTATTTAAATCAGTAATTCAATACAATACAGTACGTTGCGTATGGTATAGTAGGCCTAGTAGGCACAGAAAGGGAAAATATTTATAACTACTTATACAAAGTTTAGATTCATTTTGAAAAAAAGTAGGCCTTAGTTAGTAGGTACAGAAAAGAAGTTATTCTTTGAAATACTTATTATAACTTGACTTATACAAAGTTTAGATTCTTTTTGAAAAATGTAGGCCTTAGTATTACTGTAGTAGGCACAGAAAGGACGTTTTTCGTTGAAATGCTTATAACTTTACTTATACGAAGTTTAGATTAATTTTGTAAAAAGTAGGCCTTAGTAGGCACAGAAAGGCAACATATTCGTTGAAATGCTTATTATAACTTGACTTATACGAAGTTTGGATTCATTTGTAAAAATAATGTTAACTTCATGCTTCGACGAAAGAATATTTTACAACAGTTATTATTAAATTTTTCAAAAAGCATGATGAAACATCTGTTAATACTGGTGTTAGTGTGCGCATCAATGATCGATGCCCAGGGACTGGGTGGTAGACGTTTCGGTGGTGGCCGTCCCGATGGTGCTGGCCGTCCCGATGGCGCTGGCCGTCCCGATGGCGCTGGCCGTCCCGATGGTGCTGGCCGTCCCGATGGCGCTGGAAGACAAGGTCCCAATGGTGAACGTCGTGGTATGTTAAACCAATTACTATATTAATAATAATTAGAATGCAATAAATATAATTAGTAAAAGTTAAGCCCAGTAAAAATGCTATATACAGTATACATCGATCTGAGATCTGAATTACATTACACCGCTGTGACAAGAGAGTATGTTTCGTATCATTTCTGTATTTTGTGCCATTGATTGAGATTTAACTTTCTCTATCACAGTACAGTTTGAAATATAATGCAACATTAGTATAAAGTATAGTATAAAAAAGACAAAAAATGTTAATGGTATTTGGACCAGTGCTTGGTGTCTTAGCTGAAATACTATATCTATTTATCTTTTTTTTATCCTTAATTCTTTTGATTAATATCTTTCCCTAAATATTAATAATTCTATTAGTTTATGTAAGTTTTTTCTTTTTCGTAGTTAATATTATATCTGGGGCGGGTTACTTAAAGTCTTTTGACTCTCCCCATGACTGTGGTATTTTTCATTGTATTTATATGCAATTTTATTTATTAACAAACTAGTTTATCATTATTTTATCATTGTATATTATATGCATGTTATATTGTGGAAATAAATTGGAATTGATATCTATTGATTTCATTGGGACATTATTTTCACATTTTAGAACTGAGTTGCGACAAGATACCAGAGGACAGCTCATGTCCACCATTCGAAAGAGACGTTTGTGGCACAGATGGAAACACATATTCAAATATCTGTGAATTGATGAAAGTGAAATGTTATGGAGATGACTCGACTGTAGAGGTTGACTATCCTTGTGCATGTGGCTCTGACGATTGTGCTAGGCCATCTCCAAGAGAAAGAAAACGACCCACTGTAAGACCTACTCCTAGTGGACAAAGGCAAAGACCGTCTCCAAGACCTGGCTTCAAACGAGGTAACTTAATAAGTAATTAAGCGCTACAATATTTGTCCTTATTTATGTCTTTTTTCAAACCTTTTCGACTTAATAGGCCTATCATTTTAAATAAAATTTGTTTCAATAAAATGATTTTAATAAATTATATTTCTTCTTTAAAAGTGCCTCATGGCTGGTAGTATTGTAGATCCCAATTTTACGTTGAAAAAAAAACGTTATAAAAACGTATTTGTTTGCTTTTAAAAACGTTTTAATAACGTAATAAAACGTTTTTTAAACGTATAAATAACGCAATATTGTTACAATTAGATAACGGCCGTCCCGATGGCGCTGGCCGTCCCGATGGCGCTGGCCGTCCCGATGGCGCTAGCCGTCCCGATGGCGCTGGCCGTCCCGATGGTGCTGGAGGACGTGCTGGGCCAACTCCTGGACGAAGACCACATGGACGCCCAGGTATGTTTAAAAAGGCCAAAATACTAGTGTCAATTTTGGGGTAAAAGTGCCTCATGGCTGGTGGTATTGTAGATCCCAATTTTACGTTGAAAAAAACGTTATAAAAACGTATTTGTTTGGTTTTAAAAACGTTTTAATTATACGTTTTAATAACGTAATAAAACGTTTTAAAAACTAGTTTATCATTACTGTATTTTATCATTGTATATTATATGTATGTTATATTGTGGAAATAAATTGGAATTTATATCTAAGGAACACGACGTTGATTTCATTGGGACATTATTTTCACATTTTAGAACTGGATTGCGACAGGATAAAAGAGGACAGCTCATGTCCAACATCCGAAAGAGAAGTTTGTGGCACAGATGGAAACACATATTCAAATCTCTGTGAATTACTGAAAGTGAGATGCTATGGAGATGACTCGACTGTAGAGGTTGACTATCCTTGTGCATGTGGCACTGAAGATTGTGCTAGGCCAACTCCTGGTGATGGACGCGGGCCATCACGTGGACGAAGACCACATGGACGCCCAGGTATGTTTAAAAATGCCAAAATACTAGTGTCAATTTCGGGGTAAAAGTGCCTCATGGCTGTTGGTATTGTAGATCCCAATTTTAAAGTTGAAAAAAAAGTTACAAAAACGTATTTGTTTGGTTTTAAAAACGTTTTAATTATACGTTTTAATAACGTAATAAAACGTTTTTTAAACGTATAAATAACGCAATATTGTTACGATTAGTATAACAAGAAATATTTCTTACAAAAAACGCTGCTCGACATTTTAAAATTAATCATTGTTCTTTCTTCAGATATATTTATGATTAATTATTAAAAAGATGTCCTTTATTTGCAAAAATACATACAAATCAAAGATAGTTCTTTAATTATGATTCACATGTCCATTTAAAAATGGTCAATTTTGAACTTTAAAGTGCTGTGTGTGTGTGACCTCATGAATACCCTCTAGAGACAACGTGACTTCACGGCGGTACAAGTGAGAACATTCTTCCCAGTCTGTTGATTCGCGTCAACCAATCAAAGGGCAAGAATCCAAAATCGTTCAGCCGTGAGCCCTCATATACTCTCTTTTCCCAGACGTTTTTTTTAATCCAGCAGCTGGGATCTATAAATTCTAGTCGAGTTTACAAAGTCGCAAAACTGTCGGCCTTAGATAATAACTGCTGCTTGCTTTAGCTTCTGAATGAGTAGTCCTCATGGGACGTAGCTGGCTAGAGCAGCAGCGTGAAAACATTTATTTGGTAATAAAACGTTTCAATATAAAGTTTCAAAAACGTTTTATTATCACATTTTATTATTATTTTATTATAAAAACGTCTTTGTTTGGTTTTATAACGTTTTAATATCTTGTTTAAAAACGTTAATTTGTATGTACCCATGACTGTGATATTTTTCATTGTATTTATATGCAATTTTATTTATTAACAAACTAGTTTATCATTATTTTTTCATTGTATGTTATATTGTGGAAATAAATTGGAATTGATATCTAAGGAACACGACGTTGATTTCATTGGGACATTATTTTGACATTTTAGAACTGGATTGCGACAGGATACCAGAGGACAAATCATGTCCAACATCCGAAAGAGAAGTTTGTGGCACAGATGGAAACACATATTCAAATCTCTGTGAATTACTGAAAGTGAGATGTTATGGAGATGACTCGACTGTAGAGGTTGACTATCCTTGTGCATGTGGCACTGAAGATTGTGCTAGGCCATCTCCTGGCGGTGGACGCGGGCCATCACGTGGTCCAAGACCACATGGACGCCCAGGTATGTTTAAAAATGCCAAAGTACTAGTGTCAATTTCGGGGGTAAAAGTGCCCCAATGTTACGTTGGAAAAAATGTTATAAAAACGTATTTGTTTGGTTTTAAAAACGTTTTGATAACGTAATATTGTTACGATTAGATAACGTTAAACAAACGTTGGTAATAAAACGTTTCAATATAAAGTTTCAAAAACGTGTATTTGTGAAGTTTTGAAAACGTTTAAAAACGTTTTATTGTCACGTTTTATTATTATTTTATTATAAAAACGTCTTTGTTTGGTTTTATAACGTTTTAATATCTTTTTTATCTTATGTGGAGTTGAAAACGTTTAGGATTTCTTAAAAGTTCATAAATATGACTTAAAATTGTATTTTCTTCTGTGTGTAAAACACATGGCTATGATGCCAAATTATTGCAACTTGTACCTAATTTTCATTTTAAATTGTTATGTTGAAATATAAAAATAAAAAGGTAAAAAATTAAAAAATAAATCCGTGTAAAAGAAATATACATCTTACTTATACTTTTCTACTTTAGAATTGTCTGTAATTAATGCTTAGAGGGTAAATTTAAGATTTGACATCCCCTTGGGAATGATATTTTGTTTGATGGAATATATTTCCTTAGCGCTAAAGCAAGCAATAATGTAATAAAGATATGTTTACATTGTAGATTTAGCAGGATTAGACATAGATGTAGTATGTAACAAGAGTGAAAGCTGTGAAGACAAATTCGATAACGCTGTATGTGGAACAGATGGTGTGACATACACAACATTTTGCGAATTATTGTCTGCCAAATGTGAAACTGAAGATGAAGAACTTGCAGTTGAACACCCCGGTGATTGTGGAGAAGAAATATTGTACCAAGGTATTATTTATTTATTATTTTGTCTTTATACTGAGTAGGCTCTTCAGTTAAAGACTGTTCTCCCGGAGGGCCCAGTTATGATCAGTGGCTGTGAGTGACGGTGGATATGTGTGTGTGTACTAGTAAACCAGTGTTACCTCCTACTCGTCTCGAAAGTCTTTAAAGTGCACATGAGCTAGATGTGTACACCGAATCAGTCTTGCACCGATGAAGGAATAGTGTTTTTCTGGCTGTTTACTTTATCGTTTTGATTTAGCTTTTCGCATTTTTTTGTATCCATTTAGATTCAGCCACTGATACCCACAGCATTGTCATTTTTTCAGTAATTTGCCTTTGGATTTATATATATACATTTTTTATTTTTCTATGCTTATTTTGAATGAATACCAAAATATAAGTATTATTTTTTGTTGTACAGATCGGGAAGTAAGGCGAGAGCTTTGTGAGATGCGGCATGACGAATGTGAAACTCGTACTGTAGCAGATGTAGTAATCTGTGGCAGTAACAATGTTACATACAGCCGATGTGATTTCAAAAGAGCAAAATGTGTAGATATATTCTTAACTATTGCAAAGAGGGGAGAATGTACTGAAGATCAAGGTATTCATTTTTATATTATTATTATTTTTTAAAATTGTATATGCGTTCTTTCTTTATAGTGGATAATAAATTGTTTTGGACTTTTGGAATTTGAACCTCTTCTATGGCTTCATGATAACTTCTTTTGATTCAAGCATCCTCTGCTATACCATATATTGTAACATATATAATATATAACTAGCATTGCATTTTTTTTTCCTTAGGTGATCCAGAACAGTATTGTGTAAAATGTCCATTTTCCGTTGGTGGCAACCGGGGAAACCCAAGACCAAATAAACCAGGAGCCGGTAGACGAGAAGGTGGTAGTCAAGGGCACGATAGACCAGGAAGAGGAATATCAGAAGGCGGTAGACGAGAAGGCGGTAGACAAGAAGGCAGAATACCAAAAGGTAAAAAGCCAAACCGCAGACTAAATTTAAAACCAGGATCTACAATCCCGGATCATCCAGTTTGTGGAACAGATGGAGTAACATACCCTTCAGCATGTGAACTGAAACGAGATACCTGTCTCCTTAGAAACTTTGAACTGGAAATTGAGACATTTGGACCTTGTGCAACTTTAGAAACTATTACTGAAGGTAAGCTTAAATAAATACATTCATGTTTATTTTAGTGCCTCGAGGTTAGGCATATAAGGAGCTTGTTTCACATTTGAGAAGTTCTTGTATTCATTGTTATGTTTTTTTTGATACAGTATATACAGGTCCAATGGAACCTTGAACCAGTGGATGTCACAGTGAACGATTTCTGAACTTTTACAGTTAATCTTTAATATGTATTACTCACTATGTACCCCAATATTTCCATGCACCTCAATAGTATTGTAATAATTGTACTCACTGGCAAGAAATAATACAGACGTACTACAAAATACACTCACAATACAGTAATGCAGAAAACAGTATTCCGATGTTGAAACGGTATTCCGATGGTGAAACGGTATTCCGATGGTGAAACGGTATTCCGATGGTGAAACGGTATTCCGTTAGTATTAAATGTTTTGTTATCTAATGAATAGATTGCAATGTAAACACATAATAAGGGTTTGATTAGTTGCCATTAATTGTGATTTTAGTTGAATTTGCTTGTTTCTAAAATTGTGAAAATGTATGTTTGTTTCTTTAATCTTTGTTATAGTGGTTTTTTTTGGAAAATAAAAATATACAAAAAGAAATGCTTTTGTTCTTGTCAATAATTTCAAGTTTTTAATAATGTCTGTCTCTCAATAATTAAATATCAACTTGCAAAAAGTATTGTAATATTCAACTTATTATTTGATTATTGATATTTGATTAGAGAGGATGGCCTTTTGTGATTTTCCAGTGTTCTCCTAATATAGAAATGAAGTCCTGAAAATTAAGAAAATACCGAATTATTGATAAACTGTACTATAATATAACTAATCTACTAAATACAAAGAAGTCAAATAATATTATACTTTGTCTATCCAATTTCTTCGATTGCTCTTGGTCTATGTTTTTAATGACAGGCCTAACCTACCACTAATTGGTGTTGGTTTTATGTACAGTTTTATACCGGTTGGAATCAATTTTGTCTGGCAAATCTTGGTGGCACCTGCTTCAGGAGAACACTGTTTTGATAAAAAAAAAACCAATTACACCAAAGACGTATTGGTACTTTGTCGTTTTCATCTGTATTTATTTGATAACTATACTTTTCAAGTCTTCCGTTCTATAAGATACTGTATAAATCTTCATATATAAGTTGAATGTCCAACTCTACATTTGACAATTTCTTTATTATTATACAATTCAGAAAAACGTCAAACGTTTTGCAAATTTTAAACTACAAGTTTATATCAGCTGTTGCTTTTACGGATTTTTTTGTTGAGATTTTCGTAAGTCATTGATGCACACCAAAGTGTTTATTATTATAATGCATCTCTGAATCTAAATTTAATAATCAAATTCCTCGGTTTAATTATTTTGATTAATGTTTCTTATTATCAACTTATTTTTCCTCATCGTCCATTTGGATTTATATCCCTAAAGTACTGTATCATAAAAGTGAGGTTGTTTGGTGTAGGCCTCCTCCCTTTGTCTTCCTTAATTACTTCGTGGTTTGTAGGCTAAAATCTTGACAAGTTCTTTATTCTAAAATAAAAAACATGAAAAATGAAGATTAATTAAATCAGATTTTGAATAAGTTATTTTCTAGTTTTAATAAAGTTAATCACTTCCGTAGGAAAAAACACTACTAAAATAACATAATGAATGGTTAAATTCAACCAAAAATCCATTGACTGCTGGCAGCCAATTTGACCTTTTTTTGCTTTAAATTACAGTTTTTTTCAGGTAAATAAATTTTGTTTAGATCTAATATTTTGGTCAACGTGAATAACTATTATGTGGCATTAAAATGGCATATTCAACAAATATTTGTTTTAAAATATTTTTCAGGGGGACAATACATCTTTAAGAAAAAAGCCTCAAATTTACATAAATCACAATGTTGGTGAATTTCCTATACGAAGTTTATAAAAATTGGCCTATATAGGCCTATATACAGTACTATGTAAATAAATGCATATACCAAGAGTCTAGAAAGTTATAATTGTCCTATGTACTATGTAAATTACCAGGAATCTAGGGAGTTACAATTAGCATTGTACTATGTAAATTACCAGGAATCTAGGGAGTTACAATTAGCATTGTACTATGTAAATTACCAGGAGTTAGGGAGTTAATTAGAAGAAGACGAATTTTCTATCTTACATTTATTATAAGAATGTATAATTACATCTCGCCCGATGACACAATGCTTTGGCCGCCGTATCATGGAGAAATAATTTCTCTATGTTCGTATGAAAGATGTGTAGTCTACCTACCCATGGATGAGGACCTATGGTCTACCTAATTGTTTGACCAAAGGCCCAACTGGCAAAGTTAAATACCGGTAGGCCTTCGGATGTAATTAGGATTTATAAATCAATTATTGAATTATTATAAGACCCCTGTATCACACGCCCACGAATCTCGTGATTGCAATGAACACCGATATATACACTCTTTAAAGTACTCTCAATTGTTTTTTTATTGCGACTTATAAACCCACACTCTAATAGTAACCCCACTAATAGTAACCCACCTTATAAGTCAATCTATAATAATAACCCGTTACTCTAATACGTATAGTAACCCATGGCGTTAATATTATTAGAGTCACAAAAACTATTGACAAAATGACATTTATGAAGACTGGTCGTTTCTGACAGCCGTATTTTGAAAATAAGGAGATAATGCATGTTGATTTCTTGAGTGAGATTGTGTGTTTTTAAGTTTATAAAACAAATTTGTTTAGGCCTATTCGTACTGTTTTATTATTTTGCTATGATTTGCTGACCGGAAAAGTTGGGCTGGGTTACTGTTTTCAGGTGCCTAATTTAAGATTTGTAATAGTAACCCACTACTCTAATAGTAACCCCCTTCTAATAGTAACCCCTTTCTAATAGTAACCCCTTTCTAATAGTAACCCCTTTCTAATAGTAACCCCTTTCTAATAGTAACCCATCCTAAAAAAACAATCAAAGGATAATAACCCAGGGTTACAATTAGAATATTTACGGTAGGCCTACATGTTTATAAACCACGCTGCAAATGATGTGAACCGTGTGAATCGAGGCTTAGGAAATGATTCGTGTATTCGATCATCGATTGTATTTTTCAGGAAAGGAGGAATAGCCTAATAACATCACGTGAATGCACTATTTTTTTTTCAATACGAATATCTAACAAATTTAAAAAAACTCTAAATGTCTTTTTATACAATCGGTCATGCGAATATGTGACTGGTTATGGTTAATCTTTAATTTTTTTAAACTTATATACTTAATTTTTTTAAACTTATATACTTATATACATGTTTATGAACTGCGATGCAAAATATGTGTGTGTGTGAATCGAGGCTTAGGAAATGATTCGTGTATTCGATCATCGATGGTATTTCAGGAAAGAAAGACTAGCCTAATAACATCACGTGAAAGCACTATTAGGCTATTATTACAAGTCACAAGCTTGGATAATAAATCATATCGGATGATCTTATCAAAACAATACTAGGCCCATTTTTTTTCACCAAAATGTCATTGTTAGTACTGTATATGTTTATTGTAAAACCTGTTGAAAAGAAACGAATTGTGTAAGGCCTGCATGCAATGAAACCACATTGTCATAAATGCAATATCACATCATTTGTTTAAAAGCTGGTCTAAACATCATGTTTACTGTTACTGATGTTTATTTCGTGTGTACTCGTGTTTGGTTCCCACTCGACTCGGACGCAACGACGTGTGGGCGCAACGAAATCAGTAGACCAATTATCAGGCGGATGATCAAGGTCATCAAATTGCTTGCGATGCGTTTGCGTCACCCGCGTTGCGTCCAAGAAGTAGGATCGTTAACTATCAGATGTTTTAATTAATTATGTTGGCCTACTTTTCTCATCTGTGTCTTATTTAGTGTTACTTGGCGGATAGAGATTACCCATGGTGGGATATGTGCATTGCTGCTAAATAGAGTAGACTAATATTAGAGTATCAGTCTGTCAATGATGGAAATGTGTGTACAGCGGACCTTTAGGCCTACTACGAACACTATACTTTGATACAGTAACATTTTTCTTGTTTTAAATATAAAAAAATGTACATGCATGACGTGTAGGCTCAACATCTGCAATCATGAAGAAGAACCCATTCGTTGAGCGATTGTATAATTAATACTAATACGCTTTAATACGAAGGTTACATTTAATGGGGTTACATTTACAACAACTGGAATGTTTGGTTATGTAATCCACCACCTATGATGTGGTTGGCGTCAGCGTATGATATTTTCCATAACAGGTGAAACACACTCTTAAACAATCTTAATTAGTACAATCCCCCAATTCTATTCTAGAATGATTTTTTATAAAATACTTTTTTGTTTATTTAATGGACTGAAGTATTAGTAGCCTAACTATAGACCAATCACAAGTACCCACTTTCCTTGCAAAGTGAGTTACAGACCCTTCAGAAGAAAAAGTTCAACAACAACAACTTTCGAGGGTTCACAGTATAATTGGAACAGTTTTCAAACTCGTGACAATCAAACCCGGATACAATAAAGCCAAGACGAAGCGTTAGTTTAAATGCCTTGTATCACTAATCACTCTGTTCCCGGGGGGTGCGATGTATACTCTTGACCTCTCAAGGACTTGTCAACAAAATCTAACCCGTTGTATTAACGCGTGGGATGTGACGTGATGCATGGAACGTGCGTAAATAAATGCACGTTCTTGTTTTAGATTCAATTCAATAAACATTTATTTACAAAATCTGAATACATAGGAAAACAAGAAACAGGATTGTACAGAATTATAAAAATATGTTTCAGAGAATGAAGGCAAAAGCCCTGAAAGATGTGATAAGTTTCTTAAAAACGCTTAACAAATCGCGAAATAATCTCAAGTTTAAATTGTTTGAAGGTTTGCATGGCGAAATCAATATGTTGATATAAAGTTTGCGGCACATCACGTGGTAGTGAAAGTAAAGCTTGGTTCCCACTAGAACGTAACGCAAGGACGTAAACGCAATGAAAGTGAATTGACCAATCACAAGCGATGGCTTATTCGCTTGTGATTGCTAACTGTCTATAACTTCGCTTGTTATTGGTTAAAACGCTTGCGTTGCGTTTACGTCCTTGCGTTACGTTCTAGTGGGAACCAAGCTTTACTGTTGTTGTAGGCCTTGATCAGGGAGTTGTAAAATATTATTTTACAACTCCTTGCTTTGATCGTCCTCAGTGAGTGAGTAGAGAAAACTTTAGCAACAGAACTCAAGTTTGTAAATGAAGAAGCAACTATATGTACATGTACATGTAATAGACTATGATGTACAAAGCAGTTTGTGGAAAATATTTGTTTGTTTAGTATAAGTCCCCTAACCAGTTTTTTTTATGGATAAATATCCAATACATTTCCTCCGATTTAGGAGTCGCATCATACGTTAAAGCTTTGTCTACACTATCCACGATTCTGTGGTAAATATTAGGCATTTATGTATAGAGAATAAGTAGAAAAAAAAGAAAAGAAAGATACATTAAATGAAATTGAAATACAAAATACAAAAAAGGTCTGTATAAAAAGTTGTTTAGATGATTAAAACATTACCTTAAGCCCTGTCTACACTATCAAACTAGTTATATACCCAAATATGGTAGTGATATGACATCATATGTCCATATATGGACATATCACATAAAGTTTGATAGTCATAACCAAGATTTATTTATTCAATTTTCTGCCATATACAATACACAAAGAAGACAAACAAATATAAAAGGCATGGAAAGACCAACCAGGTGCTAAACACCTATGCTAGTTGGTCAACCCAGAACAGAGCACAGAAATAAACAAACAAACACAATTACGTTCTACAATTTTATCATCTACAAGAAAGCATCCAACTACACACATTTTCAATATCAAAAATATTTAAAAAATAAATATATTGAGATAATTTAATAATTTGGTTTTAAAAGAATAGAACAGAAATATCACAGTTGCAAGAATTTCACCGGGTAAGTTGTTCCAAATTCTGGTAACATGTGGGATATATGATATATGAGTGTTGTTAAATGATTAATACACTTTTTCATGCAGATTTCAGTTAAATTAAAGATAACAATTCCTTATTTGGAGGAATAAGATAATTAAATTAGTTGAGTGGGCGATGATGATGTAATTACACTTTGTTGAGCCAAGTAATCGAATACTTCCGATATTATTTCAAATGAACCCTCACGTTCTTTTTGATACTTATAAGTGTTGATTATTTTCCTGTATATGAGTGAACTTTGTCGATCCATAGCCGAATATAACTTCCGATTTTATCCATAATGAACCCTCACTTTCTTTTTGATAGTTTTCATTATTTTCCTGTATGAGTTTTTAAAACAAGGTCAGTTAAAAATATTGTAAATGAAATCATATTGGATAACAATTAAAGAATGTATCGCTTATTTAATATATGATAGTTAAATCTAAGATATAAATATGTTTTTTGTTTTGTTTCAAAATTCAAATCTGTTACCAACTCGGTTCCTCGTCAAGTACAGCTAATGCAATTATAAATTTAGATAAGAAACTTAATACTGTACAAAACTTTCCAAGGCTATGACGTAGGCGTTGAACGTGCATTTATTGGTTACATGTCCCTGACCTATGCGTCACATGCGCAGGTCTTAAACTTCGATGACCTCACTTCCGTCTGTTTTCATTGTTGCTTGAAATGTTTAAAAAGAGACACCGGCTCCGTAACTTGTCATTCTGGAGCTGGAAGCTCAAATCTAACACATCTTGAACATTTTTCTTCAAAGCAAGTTTGGAACAAGTAAGTTTTTATTTTTGTTTTATATTGTTTAAACTTTATTTAAATTTTTAGTTTGTGTTCTCTACAGTTGGTTGTAACCATTTTTGTAATTGAGACTGATTGGCATAGGCATAGGCATAGGCATAGGCCTATTGGAACAAAGTATGGTTCGTACTTTATTTAAAGTTATAGTGCGTTACAAATTTTGAACAAAAGTTTTTGTTTTATATTGTTTATACCTTGTTTGTAACTATTAGAGTGACATATTTGGAACCAAATCTATTTTTTTAATATATATTTTTTTGGGAGTTACAGTTTATTGAAAGTCATGTTACTGTATGTGTAACGTTTTCGTAAGATGAGATTCAACGTCTAGATCTTTAGGCCTATTTAAATTGGATCATCTATTCTCGTAACATGTTTTTAGTAGAAACGACCTATTATAATAGTGTATCAACAACAAGTTTAAACGTATTGTTGAACCGATAGCGATTCTGATTAAACTTTCTTTACTAGGATTTATTACTAGATAAATAATTTTTTTTTTGGCGAAATATTAAACTTATATAGGCCTCTCAATAGAACTTATAGGCCTCTCAATAGAACTTATATAGGCCTCTCAATATAACTTATATAGGCCTCTCAATAGAACTTATATAGCCCTCTCAATAGAACTTATATAGGCCTCTCAATAGAACTTATATAGGCCTCTCAATAGAACTTATATAGGCCTCTCAATAGAACTTATATAGGCCTCTCAATAGAACTTATATAGGCCTCTCAATAGAACTTATATAGGCCTCTCAATAGAACTTATATAGGCCTCTCAATAGAACTTATATAGACCTCTCAATAGAACTTATATAGGCCTCTCAATAGAACTTATATAGGCCTCTCAATAGAACTTTAATTTTTATACTTGTAATTATTGTAGTATACTGTATATTATTGTGCATGCTAAATTGCGTGGACATTAACAATATCCACGGAACTCAGTCTACTGTTTATTTTCATGAATTATAAAAAATATGCAACATGTGCATTCCTTTTCTTATCATCTGGTTTTTCATTAAGTTTAGAATACATCACGGAGTTTTTAACTCCATGTTTTAACGTTGATTGATATATTTATTGTAATACTTTTTTATTTCCAGAAAACATGATGAAAATTGTAATGCTACTGGTCTTGGTGTGCGCATCAGTGCTCGATGCCCGGGGACCGGGACGTGGTGGTGGTGGTGGGCGTTTTACAGGTGGAAAAGGTCCCGGTGGTGCTGGCGGACGTTTTCAAGGCGGAAGAGGTCCAGGTGAACAAGGTACAGGTGGTGCCGGAAGACGTTTTCCAGATGGAAAAGGTCCCGGTGGTGCTGCCGGAAGTTTTCTAGGTGGGAAAGGTCCCGGTGGTGCTGGGGGACGACGTGTTAAGCTAATTTAGTTGTTGATATAGAAACCAGCATGATGATCTAATTTAAATGAGTAAAATGCAATAGTATAAAATGTAGTATCTTTAAAATTATTATCCAAAAAGGGCTACACAAATACCTATCTTTGACAATACATCCAATATATCTATCTGAAAGCACAATTTGCTGTTAAAAATGGATGTCATTCTCATGTGTGCAATGTTTATCGTATACAGTATACCCAAGATTTTGAGCTATTTTGTGAAATTCCATTTCTGTACGTTACAGTAGTTTGGAATACAGTGCAAACTTAGTAATAAATGTGGTTGATGAATAAATGATTGAACGTATGAATGAATGAAGTTGGTTGAAAATAAGTAAAGCGCCCTCAATTAATGTACGGTCTGTCGTGGCCTTCATAATGCAAAAACAAATAATAACGAATTTAGCCCTATTTGAAGATGATACATTATATGTTCATTGTTGAATGATTAATAATAATAACAATATTTCCATATACAATATTATAAGTCAACAAACAACCCTATTTACTGGACACATTTTCATATTTTAGAACTGAGTTGCGACAGGATACCAGAGGACGGATCATGTCCACCATTGGAAAGAGAAGTCTGTGGCACAGATGGAAACACATATTCAAATTACTGTGAATTACTGAAAGTGAAATGTTATGGAGATGACTCGACTGTAGAGTTTGACTATCCTTGTGCATGTGGCTCTGAAGATTGTGCTAGGCCAACTCCTGGTGGAGGGCAAACTCCTGGTGGAAGGCAAACTCCTGGTGGAAGGCGAACTCCTGGTGGAAGGCCAGACTTTAACGGAAAAAGACAACGTCCATCCGGTGCTGGAATACCTGACTTTGGCGGACAACGCCCATCTGTACAAGAGTTTAATGGCAAACCAGGTAAGTCATGGTTTGCCTAATAAATAATTAAGTCCTAATATACGTTTTGTCTTTTTTCGTCTGGCCTATATACGTTCAATTTAAGAAATGCTATATTATGTATTTGTTTCAAGAGAATGATTCTGTAATATATTCTTTTTTCTTATCTAGATGGACGTAAACCACCACATGGACACGGACCACATAGACGCGGACCACATGGACGCGGACCACATGAAAACCGACCACATGAACACCGACCACATGGACGTCGACCAGGTATGTTATAAAAATACATTATACTTGCCCGGTGCTAGGTAGGACTAGTCTATGTTTAGGTCTGGGGAAAGAATTTAGATATACTAATTTCCACAAATCTTTCTGTAAACTGTACTAATACCTTTGTACGAAATACAGTGTTATTTTTACAAATTTTTTTTCATTTAGATTTAGCAAGATTAAACATAAGTGTAGTGTGTAACATGAGTGAAAACTGTACACCAAAATTGAATAAGACTGTATGCGGAACAGATAATATAACATACTCAACAGTTTGCGAATTATTGGCTGTTAAATGCGAAACTGAAGATAGAGATCTTGCTGTTGAACACCCTGGTGATTGTGGAGAAGGTAAGTTTGACCTCATCTTATTTGTTGTTTAAGCTACTAACAATTTACCACAGTGATACACTTCACAAAATGTTGTTAAATTATAGTTTACAAATATTAATAATAATGTTAAATTTAATAGCGTAAAATGCAGGGCGTCTCTAAAGCGTGGTTCCCACTAGCGACGCAACACAAGGACGTAACGCAACGCAAGTGAATTGACCAATCACAAGCAATGGCTTATTCGCTTGTGATTGCTAACCGTCTATAACTTCGCTTGTCATTAGTTAAAACGCTTGCGTTGCGTTGACGTCCTTTCGTTACGTTCTAGTGGGAACCAAGCTTTAAGCGTGGTTCCCATTAGAACGCAACGCAGCGACGCATTGACGCAAAGTGATCTATTGCGTAATCACAAGTGGGAACCGACGACACAACGGTGTTGCAAAAGTCGCAGGTTTGATATCACGCAGGCGGGGGCTAACACAATTATTGGAAGAGCATTTTCTTATGTTGCGTAGGTTGCGTTACGTTGCATCGCTAGTGGGAACCAAGCTTAAGCGCTGAACAATCAACAGAAAATTGTATTATAAAAGCAAACGATTAGTAATGAATAATTAGGTGGGAGTTGAAGTGGTGACCAATTCATCTTTCCTGATTGAGTTTGGAATGGCGTTCCAGGAAAAGGCGCGCTGTCCATAATATTTACAACCAAAAACACATTTCGGAGCGAGCTGCGTACCCTTTTCATCAAAAGAATGGCCTTTTTTTCTCGCAGGCTTCAATCCAGATCCTGAAAAGAGGCAAGAGTTTTGTGAGATGCAGTTTGAGGAATGTGAAAATCGTACTGCTGATATAGACGATGTATTAATCTGTGGCAGCGACAACGTCACCTACAATCGATGCGAATTCAAAAGAGCAAGATGTTTAGATTTTTTCTTAACTATTGCAAAGAGAGGAGAATGTACAGAAGATCAAGGTATTTTTATATTGCTTTTCATCAAATTGGATTGTTTAGTCTGCTAAAACGACTTTCTTATTCTGGATAATATATATTTTTTTGGAAACTTTTTTTAAAATTGTTAAATAACCTCTGTTTTTGTTGCATTGTGGTGTGTATGGACCTGTAGTATGACAAACCCCAACATTTATATAAAAATAGATAATTTATTTATGTGAAATTATCTACCATGGAGACTAATCGTAGCTGACACTGTAGGCCTACCGTATTGTTTATAAACTGAATGGACATTATACAATTGGTATTTATACAGTAGCACACATTAATTACAAGATGGTATATCAATAGATGTTAAAAGCTTCCGGATCAAAGGTCATAATATTGTAGCTTGTTTTCTTTATTGCTGTGCATGTAATGTGTTTTATCTTGTCTAGCAAACTAACTAGCATTGTATTTTTTCTTAGGTGATCCAGAAAAGTATTGTGTAAAATGTCCATTTTCCTTTGATGGCGGTAGATCAGATAGCGGTAAACCAAAAGGCCACGGTAAACCAGAAGGACGCGGTGGACAAGAAAACCGTGGTAGACCAAATAGTGGTAAACCAAAAGGCCACGGTAAACCAGAAGGACGCGGTGGACAAGAAAACCGTGGTAGACCAAATAGCGGTAAACCAAAAGGCCACGGTAAACCAGAAGGACGCGGTGGACAAGAAAACCGTGGTAGACCAAATAGCGGTAAACCAGAAGGACTCGGTAGACCAGAAGGCGGTGAACAAGAAGACGGTAGACGACACCATGGTGGTTCACACCACGGTGGACGACACCACGGTGGACGACACCACGGTGGTTCACACCATGGTAGACCACACCAGGGTGGACGAAGGCCACACCACGGAACAGAACACCCGGTTTGCGGAACAGATGGTGTAACATACCCTTCGGCATGTGAACTGAAACGAGAAGCCTGTCTCCTTAGAGACTTCGAACTGGATATTGAGACATTTGGACCTTGTGCAACTTCAGAAACTATTACTGAAGGTAAGCTTAAATGGTGCCAATGTATATATGACTCTCTCAACGGTAATAATGACTGGTGTGTTCCAGTACGTTGGTGTAAATTTTCTTTCGATCATTGTTATACCGCAGTCTCCTAAATTCCCGTTTTGTACCTGTTGTTATAATAATCTTGGATTATATAGCATCTAATGTTGTGAAACCTGTAAACGTTGTACACTAATACGATAAAAGGGATTCCAACCATGCCCAACAAACCCCCTAACCAGGGATCGGTCTAATTGAACCCCGGTCAGCACCAGTTGTGTCTCGGTCATCCCAGACTCAGGCGCCTCCTGCCCTACTTAAACTAGATCTAAAACAATCTAGGTGGCATGGAAAAGGAGAAAAAAGGGGTTTAATATGTATTTTAGTGTTCCATAATACTTCCAGGGAAGAGTGGAATTTCCCTGATACTATACTTATTTTGTACATAGGCCTACGCTATCCTAATAACTGTATTAATTATGGTATTATTTCTAATATTTTCAGGTCCAATAGATCCTTGAAGATGGCACTGTGAAGTGGTTCAAAGTTTTAAAATGAAAAAGACTTTACTTTAAAATGATTAATTCGAACTTTTATGGATATTCTTTAATTTTAACCAAAATGATATATCAAGATTCGAGAAGAGAATACGCAGTACTACAAAATACAATCATTTTTTTAAAACGGTATTCCGATAGTTAAACTTTATTCCAATGGTGAAATGGTATTCCGATGTTGCAACGGTATTCCGATGGTGAACGGTATTCCGATGTTGCAACGGTATTCCGATGTTGCAACGGTATTCCGATGTTGCAACGGTATTCCGATGCTGCAACAGTATTCCCATAGCATGAGAAACCATAATTCACCATCATAGCGTGTGGATAATACAGATTTATAATAAAATACAAAATAATAATAAACAATAAACCTGAAAAGAAATATTGTTAAATATTTTGTTATCTAATAAATAAATTGCAATGTAAACAAATAATTTGATTGGGGCCAATCCCTTCAATTATTTGTAATTTCTGTTAAATTCTTTGTTTATGAATAGTGAAACATGTATGTTTGTTTTTTTAAATGTTTTCTAATGTATAGCTTTTTTGAAAATAAAATAAAATATAAAAAAATACACATATATATAAATGACAATGCTTAGTGCCATATGTACCAATGTGTTAACTTTTGCTTATTAGGACGCAACGCAAGGACGTAAACGCAAGTATTTTGACCAATCACAAGCGATGGATTATTTGAACTGTCGCTTTTCATTGGTCAATTCACCTTGCGCTGCGTTCTAATGCGAACCAAGCTTTAGAAGTGAGTGACGTTGACTTTAGCAGCCATTAAGAATAATACACCAAGTATCGATGTTTCAAGTTAAGCTAGTAATAATAATAATAACTTTATTGTTTCTCTTTTATAACAGAGACACAATTCTCAAGAGATGTGCAACAACAAAAAAATAAATATGGACTTATCTTACTACACAATCAAATACAACCATTATACATTATTACGTTAAAAAGTATATACACATTAGGTTATAAAAATACATTCAATACATTTGAGTGAAAAGTAAAAGATTGTGTTATGGAAGGATATTATAAATTTCGTTGCGTTCTTTCCATGCAGTTGTTAAAAATAATTTACAATATTTGTCAAAGATGTTACTTGCTAATACATAGTTAATATTGTTTATACATTGGATTTGATATTCTTCATGAATTTGTAGGTCGTCAAAAAAAAAGGTGATATTTAAGTTCAGGTGAGCTTGACGTGAATAAGTCCCATATTTTATGCAAATCATTGTTGTATAAAAAATAACATCTCCGGTGGGACTCGAACCCACAACCTTTGAATTGCATTGATTATTCAAACCATAGAAGTCCAACGCGCTATCCATTGCGCCACGGAGACATCTGTTGCAAAGATTGCTTGTATTGTGACATTTCGAATTACCACTTGTCATTGGTCAGCTCACTTACGTCCTTGCGATGCGTTCTAATGCGAACCAAGCTTTAGAAATGAGTGGCGTTGACTTTATTAGCCATTGAAAATAATATAGATCAAGTATCGATGTTTCAAGTTAAGCTAGTAAAAATATAAAAAAAATAACATCTCCGGTGGGACTCGAACCCACAACCTTTGAATTGCATCGACAACCATAGAAGTCCAACGCGCTATCCATTGCGCCACGGAGACATCTGTTGCAAAGATTGCTTGTATTGTATCATTTCGAATTGTCGCTTGTCATTGGTCAGCTCATTTACGTCCTTGCGATGCGTTCTAATGCGAACCAAGCTTTAGAAATGAGTGGCGTTGACTTTATTAGCCATTGAAAATAATATAGATCAAGTATCGATGTTTCAAGTTAAGCTAGTAAAAATATAAAAAAAATAACATCTCCGGTGGGACTCGAACCCACAACCTTTGAATTGCATCGACAACCATAGAAGTCCAACGCGCTATCCATTGCGCCACGGAGACATCTGTTGCAAACATTGCTTGTATTGTAAACATTTCGAACTGTCGCTTTGGTCAGCTAACTTACGTCCTTGCGATGCGTTCTAATGCGAACCAAGCTTTAGAAATGAGTGGCGTTGACTTTATTAGCCATTGAAAATAATATAGATCAAGTATCGATGTTTCAAGTTAAGCTAGTAAAAATATAAAAAAAATAACATCTCCGGTGGGACTCGAACCCACAACCTTTGAATTGCATCGACAACCATAGAAGTCCAACGCGCTATCCATTGCGCCACGGAGACATCTGTTGCAAAGATTGCTTGTATTGTAACATTTCCAATTGTCGCTTGTCAGGGGTCAGCTCACTTACGTCCTTGCGATGCGTTCTAATGCGAACCAAGCTTTAGAAGTGAGTGGCGTTGACTTTAATAGCCATTAAAAATAATATAGACCTAGTATCGATGTTTCAAGTTAAGCTAGTAAAAATTTTAAAAATAACATCTCCGGTGGGACTCGAACCCACAACCTTTGAATTGCATTGACAACCATAGAAGTCCAACGCGCTATCCATTGCGCCACGGAGACATCTATTGCAAACATCTAAAATCTGGATATACGTATAATACGTATGCTGAGATTCTGTCAATGATTGACTTGACAGATGTTGAAGGTGTATAATTATTTACCGAGTAAAAACACATAGGCCTATATATCTATAATAAGGTCTATTTTTTATATTCCCTTATTTAATAAAATGTATTTGTTAAATTATGTTTCTATTACTGTATTTAAGGATTTTTTAAAAAAGTTTTTTTTCTTTTCCACATTCTTGACATACCTTTTGTAAAGGAAAGCGTGTAGGTCTTATGACAAAAATGGAAGGTGCAATTCAGTTCCTTTTAACAGATGTTAGGCCATACATTATGATGCCAATTTACTGTATTAGGTAAGTTTACTTTGTTGTTTGGATGCAATAATGGTAGCTCCTATAGTATAGGCTTCAGTTAATTCTGTACAGTAAGGCATATTAGGCCGGTGTATGATGGGTGAGTGGATAGTTAAGCATAGGCCTACGTGTGTAGGCCTACACAGTATTCAATTCAATAAAATGTTTACGTGCCAACTTCAGATGTGCAAAACACATAAGACAATATAAATAAGTCAAAAATCAGGTTACATTTGATACGTTTTATTGAAAAACATCAATTGAAGTATAAAATATAATGATCGATTTATATTTACATGAGGCCTATATAAAGCTTATAAATGTTTTAAAGAGAGGTGGGGTTAATTATCTGTTGAAGGCGGAGACAATACTGATTATCAAATCGGTACAAACTTCACTGCCCTCCGGATAGTTGGAAATAATGCTATTGATTCTATGTGTGTGAATTAACATTCTAACAACCGTGTGAACCGACTCGATCTACACAACCTGTGTGTGAATCGACATTCTACACAACCTGTGTGTGAATCAACATTTCATACAACCTGTGTGTGAAACAACATTAAACTATGTGTGAATCAACATTCTACATAATCTATTTGTGAATCAACATTCTACACAACCGTGTGTGAATCAACATTTCATACAACCTGTGTGTGAAACAACATTAAACTATGTGTGAATCAACATTCTACATAATCTATTTGTGAATCAACATTCTACACAACCTGTGTGTGAATCAACATTTCATACAACCTGTGTGTGAAACAACATTAAACTATGTGTGAATCAACATTCTACATAATCTATTTGTGAATCAACATTCTACACAACCGTGTGAACCGACTCTACACAAAGTGTGTGAAACAAAATTAAACTGTGTGTGAATCATCATTCTACATAATCTATGTGTGAATCAACATTCTACACAACCTGTGTGTGAATTCAACATTCTATAGTCTACAGCCTGTGTGTGAATCAACAGTGTGCGTGAAAAAAAATATTCTACACAATCTGTGTGTGAATCACTGTCAGTTATTAAAAGTGTTGACGTCATAACACACATTCCTTCGCGTGCATCCAAATTGCTACCCGTCATCGTCCAAAATATTGTAATAGTTTCTTCCGTTGGACTATATCGGATATTATACCTGTAATTATGTTAACGTTTTATTGAAGTTCGATTACTGCATAATTCGTGCGTGGCATACCTCTACGTATACTTGCTTTATTATTTGTCTTGAGATCTAGCTGCGCATACGTTAATCCCTCGACATTGCGATGCTTTCGTTCCTTCTTCACTGGATTTGAACCATGAGATAATTGTTTTGATATATCTTTTGCTGGTGGTACTATCGTGCTAATATCATGATAGTCATTTTGTACCCTGTTATCAATCGTCGTAGTCGTAGGCGGCCTACCAGAAATAAAAAATAACCCCGCAGCGTTCTTGTTCACAAACACGTCGTCCTCAAAAGCTCTCGTTGACGGCACTTCATCTTCCGCGTCGTCGTCGTTATAAGTTCGTTTTAAACAAGACGACGGCATTATAAGATCGTTGATGTATCTATTATTATCGTAAGTTTTCTTTCCTTTAAAAAGCCATAAAACAATGATCACCAGAAGTACCAATGCAATACACGTAGTACTGATGCTAACAAATACAGCAGTCGGGTGCGTTTTATTGATGACGTCAGTTTTTCGGGAGTTGGTGAAAAAAGTTGACGGGAAAGCGGTCGTTGTTTCTGGTACTGGATCTATAGTTATAAATGCGTTGACTGATCGCGCTGTACTCTCATCGCTTAGTGTAAAATAACAAAAGTATACACCCGTGTCGTTGTTTGAGACTTGTTTGATTTTCAAGTCAAAACGTTTGTTATTTTTACTTACTATCACAGATATGAAACGCCGATTGTCTTCTTCCGATATCACTACGTCATTTGTGGATAATGCTTTGTGATTCTTGTACCAAACGATATTTTCGTCACGAAACTGTAAAGGGCGGGAAAACTCGCAACTCAGTGTTAGCGTAGAGCCTTCAATAGCGTGCCCAGACTTAGGTTGTTTCGTAATAATGCCTGAAGCCTGACACAACCCAATGAATATCAAAACAGTCCTAGATACATTTATCAGGGCTACAAAGCCATAATTCACACTTCCACCCAATACCATCTTGGAGCAGCTTACTAATGTGTTTAATTATCTTCTACACATAGTAAAAAAAAATATATTGTCACTCGTCATTGTATGTAAATTAAAGTATATGATAATTTTGGTTGGATAATACTCGGATGTAGTCCCATGGTAGCAATGATCTCAACAATCGTTTCCTCAGTGGTAATCTAACCAAATTTCCAGATTGCTTTAACAATCGTTTCCTGGAGACAATAATTGAATCTGAATAATACGTAATTAATCTGTTAGACTGCATACCATATTAAGTCTGTCAACTTGTAAAGGAATGAGACAAATAGATAACAAGGGTGGAGCCGAGTTTTTGAAATGACGTAATTCTCTCTTCAATCGGGTCATGTCAGCGCTTTTGATCATATTTGCCAGTTTGATTTTCCCACAACAGTATTAGATACCAATACAAATTGTTGATATTAATTCAGTTTATTGATAACTATTAATTTTATGATTTGATTAAAGTAATTCACATAGTTGGAATGCTAGATCACATTTTGTGTCTGACGATTGTCATATCTTTAGGCTTCTATTCGCTTCACCCAGGTCTATTTTCTATGTATTTACCATGCTAGATCCAAACTCATTTTTCCTGAAGATACCTTTTAAATAGAGATCAGCAGTGAAATATGCAGTGAAATATCATGCTTATCTAGCCTAGAGCATGACCCTTCTTTGTGGGAAAACCAACCCGGTAACCAATCCGGGCCTGAAGAGTTCAGTGGCATTTGTATTAATTGTCCATTTATATTAGGAAATATCACATATTAAAACTATTCAAATGTCATGAAAATACTAAAATTGTTTTTACACATTGAACTTAATGTATATATAGTACAATTAAATGTTGGTTACAGTACTAACACCGTGATTCTGTATAAGAAAATGACAACTTTAAATCGAAAATTCTGTTTTGAATGGTTAGTCGCTTAGCCCTTCTATAGTAACATCATGCATTAAAAGTTGTAAACAGAATCTATATAACAATTTACTATATTTCAGGAAATGTGTTTTAGTTTACGTTTGTCACCGGTTTTAGATGTGAACATGTTTTAACAAAAAATCTGTACACTTTGAGTAGAGCCTAGACAATAATTTTATTAAAAAATGAAATATTATTTTTAATTTTACTTAGCATTTTGGTAAGGATATAACCGAACAAGTTTGTTCATATAATCATATCTTATATATGGGAGTAAACTAGACCGGATAACATGTGTGAAATTAGAAATTAAGCTTTAAATGAAAGAAAGAAAGAAATGTGCAAATCTATACAATTACAATTTGTGTCAGCCGGCAACCAATTCTGCAACTGTCACTAGATCTTTTAACCGACTATATCGCAAGTCATCGAGACAAAGTAAATACAACAGTAGTTGCAGTATATTATACATTTCAATGAATGTTATCTCTTTATCAAGTAAATTATAGTAGAATAACTCCTCATTCGATTTTTGTTGTTAGCAGACAGTTGGTCTGAAGTACCCATGAGACTGAAACTTAATATGAAAAGTTTTTGAGGAGTATCAATTCGGTACTGTTTCTGCAATCTACGTGAACGTTTGACATTCTCGGTATTGATTTGTCGATTTTGTTTTTGCCACTCTAAATATCACATAATTTTTATGTCCAGATGATGCAAATTGTTTTAGGGCGTACATTATCTTAATAAATATTTTATTTGTATGCCTTCACCTGTCACCTATATTCACCTGTATTTAAGTTCCTTCTGAAAAAAATGATAAAACTGTGCTTGGTTTTGACGATTCGTCATGGAAAATCCACTGCATCACTGAAGAACATTCTTAGAAATATCTTAACCAGTTACTGATAATGTTGTGATACGTCTACATAGGTTTAATATCTTCAAGAACGGATGTTAATGTTCTTAGAAATGTCCTTTAACATTTACTGATGTTTATTTCATCTTTATCTCCTAATAGCTGTCCTTGTATTTTGGACGCTGTGATACGTCTACATATGTTTTATATCTTCAAGAACTGGTAATGTTCTTAGAAATGTCCTTTCAACATTTATTGATAATTTTTATTTTATCTTTATCTCCTAATAGCTGTCCTTGTATTTTGGACGTTGTGATACCTCTAGTTTGATATCTAGAACTGAACTATGGTAATGTTCTTAGAAATGTCCTTTCAATGTCGCTACTGAGTCGATGTCTTTTTGACATCTTCAAGAACTGAACTATGGTAATGTTGAGAAGGCAACTTTAAAGACGTCATTTCAACCGTGTGTGAACTGCTGCTGCTAGCATTGTCTTTGAGTAAACCAACACGATGCATTCGGTCAGTGTTGAGAGTCGTATACTCACTTCGTGCTCCCCCTTCTTTTATGTATTCTTGATACTCCGATCGCTTCTTACCTTTATGCTGACTGAAACCATTCCAACTCATAAATCTTCTTCGTTTTCCATCTTTATTATCCGCTTGAAAATGCAAATGTTGATGAATTAATTGAAAGGTTGCGATTTGTTTGCGTAAACACAAAGCAGTAATAATGATTGTAATAAAAATAATAAAAAAGAAAATTCCGTCTGCCATTAAATGCAAGATTAGCGCACTTTGTAGTTTTGTATCAAGATAATTCAGATCAATATTATCGTTATTATTTAAATTGTTTTTATTTGTTGTTGTTGTTGGTACACTTGGCCGATTTGGTGCAAGTAGCTGTGACACCATAGATGTGCCATCGCCATTGTGGTGGACGTTCGTCGTTAGTGTTGGAATTGCTCCAGATTTAACTATTCTGCGAACACCTATAGAAGCAGCAGGGGATGGCACAGTGCTACCCCTCGAAAATACAACACAGAAATAAATACCGGCGTCCGACAGTTTTACGTTGTATATTATCAATGTGAATCGACTTCCCGAACCAGAAATTATAACATGTGTCCTATTTTCAAGCGCTTTAGAAAAAACATCATTATTCCTTGTTAAAGCTCCACCAGCACCTGATTTATACCAAGCAACGTGTTCCTCTGTTTGACTAAGATTCAACCTCTGATTAAGTCCGCATGTCATAGAGGCAACGTCACCTTCATTTACCGTAACATTCCTCGGCGTTTCAAAGAAAGCTATCCGTTGCATACATCTAGAAATGTGCAAGTATGAAAATAGTGTAGCAATAAAAACATACAGTTCGCGCAAAATCATCTTGAAAAATATTATGAACCATATGATTGACGATAAACCGATCTATCTGACGTACATAGCCTACTCGACAAAACCATCAAAACAAAGCTGAAGTTTGACCAGTTATATCCCGGCGAATAATCTGTGTTTTTCAAATAGTGGTTCCCATATATTATTCTCAAACAACTCAGCTTGCTTGCTTGTATTATAAACAAAGTACGTATTGCTGTTGTCAAAATCCACGGCACTTTGACCTATAATATTATGAACATGAAAACCTGTCAGAACGGCGTATACTCCACGCTGGTTTTGATATGCCCTCCTTCTATAAAATCATATTCAAGGACAACATTTACCAGAATACATTTTGTTCCAGCTTGTCTCTCCTTAGGTCAACCTGCGTATGACCTCAATGTGTGCATAATCTTGCGACGCAATGACCAGACTCCCGAGGTCGTGCTACAATAACCTCCCCAGGGTTTTTACATTATATGAATAGACTTACAATTAAATTGTATGAATTTGCAAAACGTGTCTTCACACACACCAGGTGTGACCTCATCCGATCTTGTTTTCAGATATTGAATAAAGCAAAACGGAGTTTGAGAACGATCTTATTTATTATATCGGAGTGAATCATCCAGAACAAGGTTTGCAACATTTTGAGACAAACACAGGAAGCAATAGATATCTCTGCTAATCTATCTGTGCTGCAAACTCAGGAACTAACAAAGTTTTAGAAAATAAACTTTAATTACAGTACTAAACTATCCCGCGGGATAAATCGGTCGTCACTATTCCAGCGCCACCCTTAGTCTACTTACTGACCGCAAAATATTTCATAAAAATTACTAATACCGAGTCGACTTTGATTGGGATTATATTTTGTTTCACCCTACTATTAAAAGGTCAATTTTACTGTATAAAATGAGTAATTATGACAAATATAATCGACAGCTATTTCGATGATAGTGAGTATTGCTTCCGGTTGTCTGATTACGTTTAATTAACGCTTAGTTATCGAATTTGACAGGTCCGGTTAAGACAGGTAACACTCCTGGATTATAACAGACTATTGAGTTAAGCTAAGTTTAATTACGTAAACACCAATTTGTAGTACTTTTTTTTTTATAAAAGTAGAAATATTTTGGTGACTACAAGAATCGGTTTACCCGATTCTTGTATCTGAAATATTTAGTAGGAATGTCTTTCTCAATGACGTAATTTTTATAAAATATTATCAGTTAGGCCTACAGGACACCATTCTTGATTAAACAACACATTAAAAAAAATCAGTTAGGCCTCGTATTCATGCCGCCTCTCGTACTACTGAGTTTCGCTGTTTATAGGATTGGGTTTATTAGGAGAGAGTTTTTCTTTTTTGTTGATCTAATCGATCGAAAAGTACTAAAAATGGTACTTACAACAACATTTCGCAAGCATTCAGCTTTCTTTCTCAAGTAGACTGTTAATATTGGTTACAACAAAAAAGAAATTTCTCTCTTATAATATTAGGATCTAAATGAACCTTTTTCAGGATTAGTAAGATTAGTAATTTCTCCTTTTCTAGTTTCTGTTATATGTTTCCATTATTTTCCTGGAATAAATAGGTTAATGTTGTAATTTAAACTTTTGTTTTGTGCTACAATTTTTACAATGTACATAATGTTAGAATGTTATGATGACTTTATTGAAAGTTGTTTTCAAAAACTTTGGAAAACTTCAACAGATACGTTTCCATTTTCTTTAATAATTTAAAGAATATATAACTTATGGAATTACCCGCAAATTAAGAGAACTTTTTAATATTACATTTAAAGCCATTTATGAATCTGTGTTATGAACCCAAATATCTCACTTGGGAATTTGTTTCGATTGTGCCGGAAATGTTTCTTTAGAATCTCAACAAGCGGACACATGCGATTCATTTTGTCATTTTTGCTTACTAAATGTATCCGACATTTGTTCTAAATTGAGTCACAATAGACTCAACTGATAAACTTTGGTAAGAAACTTAGACAGTATAATCGAGTCTAAACTAAAAGGAATTTTATCAACGGTTGTAGGAATAAGTTATTTTCTTTGAAAAACCCCACACCGACGACCAATTCGCGGTTAGTCTCGCTTTTACCACGTGTTGTTATATGTAAAAAAAGTTACCGTATTTACAGCGGCAGAAGATTGAATATCGTACCGACCTACTGCTGGCAAGAAAGATAACCTATACAGGCCTGTTGATAATGATCCAATTCAATAAAAAACCTGTTGCGATAAGATATATCAAAAATATTATTTTAATCAATTAAATAAAAAATTCAAATTCCGGAATATAGGCATTAATAAAATTAGTTCCCTAAAGAAACAAAAATGATAATTTGTTTAGTTTGTTCATGCTTCAACTAGCAATACAGTAGGCCTACATCTGTTAACTTTCTGGAAATATGTAAGTTAAAACGACTCGTTTACAAATGCGTGACTTGCTGGTCTAGGCAATCTTACCCTTTTCGTTAATCACTCCTTTGTGTGGAATGGAAACTTCTAGATTCCAAATTACTATAATTATTAGCAAAACACAAATAGATTTTGTGAAACAATCTATGGTGCATGGAATAAATAATGGCGGATAATTATAGAATGGTATCAAAAATGCAACACGCGCATGTGTACTAGGTCCTGTTCGTTTGAACTCGAAAGCTTCCAAAACAGTACCGTGTATCTTACGTCATGCGCCGCGCCATTGAGTTTTGTTCAAATGCTTCAATCTGTTTATATATTTCATATCATATTATGAAAAAGGAAATGTATTATTATATTAAGGGAATATCAGGAAATAGGCTATATACGGTCGAAACAATTTGGTAATTGGAGGTTACTGCGCAGCATGGTCTGCACATGTTTCAGCAAGGTACGAAAGATTGATGCCGGGCACGCTTATCCAGATTATACTACCTGTCTCTAGACTTGCTCCAACTCTGTAAGCCTATTTATTGTCTCTTTTTTATGGTGGTAGTTCACGATGTTTCGTTTTTTCCAAGCTCAAGTAGTGTACGTATGAAACGCCATATGTGCCAACATATTTATCTTTTTACTAATATTAAAAGTCAAAACCCGTCTGGGACCCAGACTATCTATCTCCATAATGTGTACCCGCAGTTCTCTGTCACTTCTGGTATTTACTATTCTTCACGACGGTTCTTAAGTTAAGGGATTGAATGTTTTTGTATAAGGCATGTATATGTTTTAAAGACGTTTGATGGATACAATTTTTCCCGACTTCGGACTACGTTAGTGAGTATAAACTGCTTTTCATAGTTTTAACGAAATACCTCCAGTACGAATACGATGACAATGTAATAGGCCTACACAGCTGTAGTGAGTCTATAGTGTTAGCAGACAATGCATATGTCTACACGGCTGTAGTGAGTCTATAGTATTAGCAGCGAATAATAACTTCACAATACATGTGTTCGATGACTATTTTTTTTAAAGCTAGAATAATATACAAACCCACGAGTGTCCTATATAATGTGTTTTTCAAGGCATCAGAGTTACACTGAAAAAACATGATAGCGATAGTTTTAATCAGAAAATAAATTTTAATCTTAGATTTCCTGTTTCAATAGTTACTCATTACGATGTGGGTTTAAAATGAATCACCAATTTGTTAAAAATTTCACACATTCAGAAAATTAAAATACAATAATTGAATACGTAAACGAAAATACTATGTAATACTTTGTTTAAATGCGCATTATTCATTCAACCACAGAGGGCGCTATTTATGACAAACTTTTTAAAAAGTTTGTCATAAATAGCGCCCTCTGTAAAATATATTAAAATTATATCTTTCATGAGCTCAAATAAAGTGAGTCGCGCCCTTAATGTTTGGAAGATCGATGTTCTACTTGTAATATTGAATGTGGAGATATCAATTGAGTCAGAGAGTAATCACAGATGTCAAAGAAATTCAATGAGTTACTTAATTTACATTGGATAATAAAAGGCGTACACGTCGCGCGCGTTCAACCTCTCAACCGAGGTTCTTATACTCTCTTGTTGTCATCGCGTATAAATCAGTTCAATTAATATGCTCTGTCTACACTATAAAACTAGACAAATGAAGTGTGATGTGCCCAAATATGGTAGGGATATACCCAAATATGGTAGTAATATGACCTCATGTCCATATATGCGTACATCGCATTTATTTGATAGTGTAGACAGAGCTAATATTTCGACATTCGACTATTAGTAATTTACGTAATACAGTAGTATCCCTATGAACCACAGTTTTCCTAGGCCTACCGCAATGACTTACTATGCGTAAACGACGGCAGTGCGCCGTCAAGGAACATGTACCGTAGCCTTTTCATTCATCAGGAAATGAGTCCTCTGTAAGCATAATGGAGCTACCGATTTATATTACTATTATCTGTTATTATGATTTATGATAAACAAAACGGATGCTTTAATGGTCCTTGTAGTATATATCCCTATGTACAACAGAAAGTTTATATTGTGACGCATTGCTTTTATTACAGTTGTTTTCTGTTTAAGTCTGTCACCTGTGAATGAGGTAATTATCCGGGAATTCACTCTTCCTTGGTTTATAATGTGTTATAATGATAATAATGTATCAACGCCGAGAATTGTATACGGAGTGGAAAATATTGCAATATAAATATCAATCATTAGTCAACCTAGTGGAGATTATTAATTATTTAAAATATGGCTTTTCTTTTATAACTAAATTGTGTGCAGGTCCTTAAATACCGCAATGTCTTAAGTGGAGTACGCAGTGAGTATAGCAGGACAGATGTCTAGGAAAGCTTTTCCCATACTGTTTCTTTTTATTGTACCTGTTCGGACTATAGTCATACCAGTGTAAACTAGTGTTAAGTAACCTTTATTCCAAAAATAAGATAATAATAATTTATGAGTGTAAATGTATACAGTAATCTATTTCACGGTTCAATCTATCGCATCATAGTTAGGTGGAAACTCACCTTTCCCGTGCGCACTGTTGGTATAAATAGCAGTACTCAAGAAAACAATGAATTAATACAAACAATGCGGAAGTCTATACATTTCCGGTGTCGACAAAACTGCATGTTCACCGTTGGTGAACTTAAAAACAATTCGATTGTTTAGTTGAACGGCACACAAGCAAACGCTTTCTCAAAAACTTATTCAGCAACTCAGCCGAACTAACTAACTTTCGTATTGGCCAACATGAAAAATTCAAACATAAGTTTCATTCTATTGTGGATATGCATGATGATAAATCCAATATCTATGCTACAATGTGATGTGAGCCCTGTAAATGTAATCCGTCCCGGAGAAATGGCAACGTTCTTATGTTCTACCGAAAACAACAGTAGCTCAATTGTGTTTCGTAAATATGGAAAGAGAATGACCGGTACATCAGAAAGGCAAGATGGCAACCGTCGGATTTTCGAGGTGAGACAAGAGGTTACAGAAACCGATAATTTTGCCATTTTTAAATGTTCAGAGCGTTTTGACAATCAAGAAAAACTAGAATGTGAATTGAAAAGTCCGCTGGAGATACAAGCAAAAGCTGAGATTGATCCGCCGTACCGCATTCTATCCCGCGGGGAAGATGCTGTGTTTGTCTGTCTTGGAGAAACTGTTCCCCAGGTTACATACTACAACTGGTGGGTAGAAAAAGTGAAAGTTGATTTGTTGTTGCCGAAGGGACAGTTTATTAAAGAAGACGGCGGCCGTACGCTTCGTATACGTAATGTTACTGAAGAATTGCATCAATCCGAGATTAAATGTCGAGTTGGAAACGGTGTTGAGGATCAGAGGAGTAGAGCCAATGCCAAATCATTTTTATTTATAGAAGGTATGGCCATGCCAACAAATTTCACTATGCATCATGGACGTACCACCACCACAACTAATGCTGCACCCACTGCAACTGAAAACAATCTATTAGATATTAAGTTATATTTTATTATTGGCGCAGCTGGTACTCTGATATTTTCCATCATTTTTGTCTGTTTGCTGTGTGTTTGTAAAATGAAAAAAGACAATCGGCAACAAAGGAAACAATCAATCAGTAAAGACCCAGTAGCCACTACCAAATTTGACGATGTTGAACGCGCGCGTCCAAACTCGTACTCAGAACTTCCCAACAACACTGGTAAGACGATCGAACCAGTTACTCAATGGAAAGTCGTTACAATGGACACATTCCGCGAAGAAGAACCGGATTTCGGACCCAGACTGTATCCAGATCTCGACGAGGAGGAGCAGGACGATACAAACATTTACGAAAACATGGACTCGCTTGGGAATGCCAAAGGAGCCAGATACAGTGGATATGCAACCATGGCATCAGTGCAGCCATTATAAATATTTTAGAATAACTATAATATAAAAAAAAACACTTTATTACAACAGGGAAGCGTGAAAGTAATTAGGTAATTATAAATTTCAATCTTCTGATAACATCAACGAATACATATTTGTTGCGCATGCGTACAGCGTACTATTGTTTTTCTACTGGTTTAATAGTGGAAAAGTAGTCAGGCATCAGTTGAACATTTCAAATTAATCAGTGTTTAAAAAATCAGAATGTTTTACTGTAACCTAAATATAATAAAGACTCAATGCGTTTTGTCTATGTTTACATTAGTTTGCTACAGGTAGTAAAAGCTGCTTTAAATCATCTAACTACTGTATATTTGCGTGAAAGTTTTCGAAATTTCTCAATTAATTTAATCTTACATAAAATAATAACATTTCATTTTTAAGTTACCGTACCAAAATATTTTATTTAGTAGTAACTTATGTTTATGTATAGTAAAGTATTAAATTATATACTGTACAAATAATTATCTGAAATATGCTGTAGGTAGTAAAAGGCTGCTTTAAATGACATCTAGGATAACTAAGTAGGCCTGTTGTGTTTTCGAAATTTCTTAATTTATCTAATCTTACCTAAAACAAATGGTAAAGTTACCTTTGCTAAATATTTTTTCAACTAGTACCTTACGTTTATGTACAGTTTAATATTTAAATTATATAAAAACAATTATCTGAAATTTAAAAAAAAATGTATCTGTAAAATCTTAAATATCTAAATAATGTACGATCATGCGGTTGAATAAATAATGCAATTGTATAATGGTTCGAAATCCGGACATCATTTAGGAGTTGGGTTCCGGTACAGTTACACTTGTTGATATTACAATTATTTTCAGCATACAGGCCTAGATTCTTTATTGTACAGCCCTAATAAAACGTGTACATATTGCTGTGAATAAAAATAAATAAAAAATATGAAGAAAAATGTTGAAGTGGTATTGTGTTACCCGAACTGCTTTTGCCAAACACGTCTCCCCGTTGTTTTCCATTTTTAAAATTAAACTTTTCAATATTTTTCACGAATTATGCATGCGACGGTCTGATTTAGGACCTTATTTGCCTTCAGTAGTTAGCTTTAGGCCTACGACCTAGTTTCTCCTCCCTCTCCCACCCACCATCATCAAGACTGTACGGATTTCATACCACTACAGCATTTAGGCCGAATTGTTTCATACCAATATTATGACTTCTACCTTCATGCATTATTACCGTGTTGTTATTGATAGTAGGCGTCAATAACCTCCGGACTGAAATTACCGGATAGTTCAGATTATCAATCAATTATTGAAAGTACAATCTTATAGGATTAGTAAATTAATTCAATCAATCATATCACACAAACTTGCTTAAAAAAAAAAATTGATAGTAACGGCGATCAGGAAAAAAAACCACATTTGATGAAGTCCTAATGAACTTATTGTCTTTTGTCTCCTGGCATGCCTTTTGTTAGGCTTGCCCCAAGTCTGTATTATCTTTTTTTATATTTATTTGTTTTTATTTCGACCGCGATTTTTGTCTGAGTATCCAGAATCAAGTAGTATACGTATGAAACGCCATATGTGCCAAAATATTTATCTTTTTACTAATATTAAGACAAAACTCCGTCTGGAACCCAGACTAGCCTTTTGTTTATTCGTTGGATTGCCTACTTTCATCGACGATAAAAAACAAAAGTAAATGTGTTTAAGACCGCGTGCCATGGGTCACGTGGCGTATGGGTCACGTGGGCGGAATAATAGAGGAGTGGTAACGGATATTATTGCAGTAATAAGTGTTAATTAGGTGACGTAACTATAGCTTCAACCTAATTTGAAGAATTCGGAAAAGTACAGGGTGTGTTGTTGGAAACGGATTTGTGACGTATGAATTCTCAAGTCAAATTTTATTGCCAATCTAAAAATCGAAACTCTGTTTCAGAGAAGATTGGTTCGTAGAAAATAAAGCGAAAGATAAAAATAGAAAAAGGGTAGGGTTGAAGGTGTAGACTCATTACGTTGGTTAACAGCGTATACGCCTGTCTGAATATCTGAAGAAGGATTAGGTTAGGCTTGGCAAGAACGTGGAGAAATAAGTTATTTTTCCATGGTAAGAAGAAGTTTGATGATGATACGTTGGTTCCAAATACAGGAAATTACGTCTAATTATTTTTCCAATCACAATATCGAACTGTCGCTTGTAATTGATCAAATTTTTATTGATAGTTTTATTTTTGTTTTGTTTTACTAAAGCAAAGGAGCCATAATAACTCCATTGGTTTAGATGAGTCTACTTAATACAATCACAATGATAAACAATATCAAACAGTGTAGAACAAAAATAAAGTGTTTGGAAACTGGTGTTTAACTCTCGGATGTAAAATTATAAACAAAACTGCCATTAATATTTTGATTGACACAAACTGACTATGTAGAATATTTTAGACCAATTAAAAAAAAAATGAATGTATTATTATGACCTATTACTAATATTAGCCTACGTTATTGTTCACAACATTAATGTTAGTTTTCAAAGTTAATACTAGATGCAATTAATGTGTAAACTTAATTTTGGTTTTTATGTTGAAAACTGTGGGGAATAACCGTTGTGTCGTGCGACTGAATTGCACATAATTTAAAAAAATCCTTAATGAGTTCTATTTACATTTTACCTCCGCCAAGGAGGGATATGTAGTCGATCGCGTGTGTTTGTTTACCTTCGCCCAAGGAGTCGATCGCGTGTGTTTATCTGTATGTTTGTACTTGGCAAAATTTTGCCAAATAGGCCTATAGTATTTATTTTGTTTGTATGTTTGTATGTATGTATGTTTGTTTGTTTGTTAGCACGATAGCGCAGTTTTCAAGTTATCATTCTGAATTGTTTGGTGTATGATTATGTTACCATTTTTTAACTAACTATGTATCAGCTGACTATTAATAACAGCAATAACCAAAAACAAACGGAAATAGGTTTTTTAAAACTACTCGTATAAAAAAACCTGTAGGCCTAAATGAAATCAAACTAGCTTGAAATTACAAATCACAAACTATAACTCTTGGCTCTTGTATAAAAATGAAGGTTTTTGGACAAGTAGTTCTCGAGAAAATGCAATTTCAGTACACTTTTTTTTTTAAGACTGCTCGGCTTTTGAAAATTGTCTCCTATCTTTTAATACTAGCCTGACTAGTCTGACAATAACATCATGTTTGTTATTTGTAATGTTATTAATAAACCATTTTTTTTGTAATAGGCATGCTCTGAAAATATATACCTCCAAATTCGCATACACATGCTTGTAGTGAAATTAGCCTACACCACAGCATTAAGACACACACAAATATATATTTTTTCCCGGAGAAATCTTATGTAGGAGAATTTTACAGTAGGCGGAGATATGTACTCTCGCAGTGGCTTTCTTGTTTGGTATGAAACCAAATGATGGCGAACTTCCGCCGCCGATGAGCGCAAACGAAACCTATGAAAAAGGTTGATATTCTTTCGATTAAATTAGACCTAAATTGGAATCTTTTTGTTTCTGTTTCTACTAATTTTTTGTTTCAATTTTACGCAAAATAGTTATGAAACCAAATTTATATAAAGACTGGCGTAAGGCGTTGACGACGAGTTCAGACGAAAACCTACTGATGAAAAAGGACTGTGAAATCGTGTTTTTTTTTTGGTATGTAAAATCATCCTTTATTTCAAATTAAAAAACATAATGTTACAAACATCCCAGGTCACAGCTTGGAGGACTAAGCATAATAATGCAGGGAAAAACACAACAACAAATACAAAACACTTAAAGAGAAGAAGGTAAAAATAGTAGAAAACGCATCCAAAATGCATAAAATTGAGATTTTATAAAAAAAAATTACAGTTAAAAATTATTAGGCCTATTAGGGAACAATTTTTTCCCGTCGGTTTAAAGCGGAAATTTCATTGGTATACCAATGCCGTTTCGTTTAGTTTTATTTATTTATTTCGTTTCATAAACCAGTATGCCTAAGCGAAGTAAGTACATTTGCCAGATTGTAAACTTTTGTGAAAATCATCGAGGGTGTTTTTTGTTATGGTCTACACTATATTTTGATAACACAATTAATACACCTAACAAAATGAAAGTAAACCATGGCCAAAACAAGAACATCAAATGCGGTTTCATTCTTTTGCCTTTGAACAATGATCTTTGATAAAAATCTAAGTGTGTTTATTTAAAAATCAATTGGTTTCTATTGTCTGATTGTTTTCAAACAAAGGTATCGGTAATTATATTATAATTTTCTATGATTAATGTTTTGCGATGTTTATTATATCTGTAAAAATGTTTATTGGTTTTAGAGGTAATAGCTTTAACACGTGCGCATCTATTGTTGCGGTTTAAATATTGTACTGTATTATAAGAACTCTTGTGACTGAAAAGTGCAAATATAATTGGTGTAATTATTTAAATATTTAAATAATAACTCCCATTTTATGTTGATAGAGAGACAATCAAATAAACTGAGTCTACAGAAAAACAGACAATATAAAAAAAAGTTCTGTAGGCCTTAAGGTTTTTATGACAACATTAAAAAAAAATTAATTATAAGTGTAATCTGTTTGATCACACTTGACAACTGACCAGTTGACCACCCATGCTCTGATTCAGTTAGAATGTTAGAATGTAATTTAACTGATTGAATAGTATTCTTATCCCATAAGCAACGTCCTTATCGATAAAAATACGAATTATTTCGTTGTAACAAATAAGAATTGACTGGTTCTTCAGGAAGCCTATTTTCGGTAGGTCAGCATAGCCTACTAGAGACCATGGTCACAGGAGGAGGCGAGGGAGTGGGGTTGCTGATATGGGGTTGTATATCCTGTAGTGGGTATACCTTGGGTCAGAATCGTTACTTGATGCGCTCGATCGTCAATCTGTAGCCTACACGATGAATGATTAAGCTCTGTCTACACTATCAAACTTTCTGTGACAACAACATGTGATGTGCCCATATATGGTCATGGTGATGTCATATCACTACCATATTTGGGCATATCACTAACATTTTTGAGCACATCACACTTTTTTTTCTCAAACTATAGTTTGATAGTGTAGATAGAGCTTTGGGAAGAGTACTGTTTAACCACTGGATTTAAAATGCACTTCTTCTCCTGTTAATTTCCATTATAATTCTCTGCAAATAGTTCTTGACCATGGGTTGTAAAATTCAAAGACATGTTGTCTCTTATGTAATAGCTTGGCGGATGTATTATTGGTGTTTATAAGAAAGATCAAAGGATAAACCCACATAATATCAAGTCAATCGTAAAATTGTTCATCTTTTAAAAAAAGTACGGAAGCTGCGTGTTATGTTTGATGAAATGTAAACAATTTATAACAAAGGCAATTATATCTGAACACGCGCGTATAAAAATTGATAAAATAAAATGATATAAAGTAACAAAACAAACTCTACAGCTCACTATTTTGGTCGGTCGGTCGGTAAAAACTAATTCAAATTTGAGCACGCGACTGCAGCCATGTATGGCCTTATTTTTAGTAGTATATACCGACACACACTGTATTACTCTATAGGCCTACACATGCCTACCAACTTTTATTATATTCTTAGTTGTTTAAATCCTGTATTACTATTTTTAATGTTATTTTTTCAATATTTTGTACATAATTTAGTTGTATGTAAATAGGCCTATTGTTAAATCATTCTTTAACTTTTATTTTACTTACTCTGGACGTGCTACTGTTTCAAAAGTGTAGCTTCCAAATAAATTATATATATTATACACTGTAGGCCTACTTTATTGCATTTTCTTTGCAATTTAAAAATAAATAGAAAAGATTTATCCAGGAAGGAAAGTACTGTAGCAATGGTTGTCAGAATTACCTCAATAAGTGATGATTACGTCAGGTTTGTAAGATCTATTAACGGATGAATTAGTTTTATCAGGAAAGAGTGAAAATCATTATAATAAAATATTTCGGAATTTTCTATCTATAGTAACAATTATAGAATTAATTGTCTGAATTATACAATTTGCAGATGTAGAATCAATTGAAATCCAGTATTTATAACCGTGATATGACTACAATTTAGAAGGACGTTTAGGCCCTTCAAGGGAACTATGCACATTACGTAAATGAACAATCAATATGGTGTCCAGATTCCAGAATACACATTTTCTAAGTTTGCTATATTATAAGATTATAAGAATAATCAATTTTTAGAATGCACTTCCAACGACAATGGTCAGGGCACCAACTTTTAAAAAGTGATTGGATAACATTAGCACGATAAGACGTCCTAGAAACCACCTTTTTTTTAAAAGAATCTTTAGCCTATGTAGGAGGCCTTACATCAGAGAGACTTGTCGTCAATATACTAAAATTTAAACAACAATTTACGGACATAACTGCTAACTGCTTTCGTATCAAGGCATTTTCAAATTAAAGAAAATAAATAATCAAACGAAATATTGACCATCATGCGTTCATTCTGCCGGAACAATTAATTAATAACGGCGAATATATAATATCTATCGACAAGTTTCTCATGAATAATATGTTTGTATACTAATCACTCATGCGTAACAAAATCATCAGGTGACTTGTGAAACGGGGAGTTTTTCACAAAATTTTGACTCTCATTCTGTGTATGTGCTTCGTCTTCTTAAAGGTTCTCGTTTACATATTTTCATGAAAATTGTTAAAAAAAGTTACCGTTTATTAAACAGTAGACATTATGATGTAATTATAATACTGAAAACCAGTGCTAGGCTAGGCTAGGCCAGGCCAGGCCTAGGCCTAGGTCTACTCTACTAGCTAGGCCTAACTAGGCCCTATAGACCCCAACAACAAGTGTAGCATGCAGAGCCTTCTTCCCAGCAGCCCAGCCAGGTCCAGGAGACACGTCCTCTCTCTAGAGAAATGTAGGATAGGTTTAGGCCTAGCTAGACAGGGTATTCCCCAGGCTCAGAGATAGCAGTGCAAGGTTAGGTCTATATTATTAAGTTGGAGTTGGCCGGCCTAACCATTTAAAAAAAAAAATAAATATTATATTACTACTATTAGCTTGGCCTACTAGGGCCTTGACCTTAACATATACAGTATAGTAAATAGAAAAGGATCAATTCCTAATTGTCAATTGACCTGTGTGTTCTTTTTGCTTTTATAGCAATCGACTCGGAAGCTAATGCAGCAACGGCGTCAACATGTTTGCTGCGGGTTATTCAGTAAGCGATGACCAGATGCTGAATGATGTCGATGATACCGAGAACAGCCATATACCTGCGGACCTTCTACCGGTTTTCACACCCCCAAACCCATGGCCTACCTCACCAAACTTTGAAAATGATTTCATCATGATTTCTGAATTTTGTGAAATTGAAGGTCCCAATCCATTGGTGGGTAGTATAATAAATAAACGGCCATTATTAATAGGATTTCCCACACATGACATGTGCCCTCTATGACTAGTTAGTAGTAGTAGTATATGAACAGTACACTAGGATCATTAGTGTATGGAAAGAGGCATAAAGGGCCTTAAAAATTATTAGCCTTTTTGACATATTTTATCCCTTATGATCTCCTGCTCAAGGGTCCACATAAGCTCTGTGGTCACCCTGGGGCCTCCCCATAAGCTCTGGGCCCCCATAAGCTCTGGGCCCCCCATAAGCTCTGGGGCCCCAGGGTTTAGCTAGTGATTGCTCATAGCCGTCATACCACTGACCAGGATATGTGACATGTTTTTTATGGGAAAATAAATTGTTCACAATTCTAATCTTTATTTCTATATTACTGTAGATAACTATTCCATCTGATGGTGGGGGTGATTTTGACAAGGAGCAGTTTGCTGTCAACATCATGTCCGTTGATTACAACGCCACTAATTCATCTCGTGCAGCAAACGGCGTGTTCACCATTTACGATGACACGTGTCTCCTCCAGGAGGAACTGAGTGAGGGTGCTCATGCTTATGTAAGTGAATAGTTTTGCTTTTATATTGAATTTATAAAATTTTGAATAATATCTTATTTCTTGTGTTATGAAGGCATACAATAAATAAATAAAACTGTTTGTTTCTTTTTAGGTTCATCACTTTACTCTTTATGACATCTATGCCCGAGGCTTTGTCAGACCTTTTTGTTTAGCATATATCACATCAGAAAAAAAGTAAAAATTTCAATTATTTTTAAGGACTATCTCCTAATTTTATTAATAAATTAATTTTTTTATTAGTATGTTTACTCTGTAATTACAGCAAGGATAAACTATACAAGTCTCATTTTAGGCTAAGGGTAAATTTACACAGAAGAGCATTAACGGTAAAGCGTGGTTCCCACTAGCGACGCAACACAAGGACGTAACGCAATGCAAGTGAATTGACCAATCGCAAGCGATGGCTTATATGCTTGTGATTGCTAACTGTCTATAACTTCGCTTGTCATTGGTTAAAACGCTTGCGTTGCGTTTACGTCCTTGCGTTACGTTCTAGTGGGAACCAAGCTTAAAGTGGGGTTCCGGGTTTAAAATGAATAGTAAAAAATGTAAAATATATTTGTTTGTCTCTTGAAAGGTAAAAGTTTCAATTTATATAAGCGCCCAGTGAAGCAGAACGAAGGCTGTGAAATGAGGCCAGATTACACGTGCAGCTACGGCAAAATCACACTGTGGTTACAGAATAGGAAATTCGTGAAATGGTCAATCTTCCGACGACTCGTTATCATTAACCATATCAATTACTTTTGTAAAATTATACTTATCTGATGTAATTTTAGTCGGTCTTCCCATTTATAAAGTCAATTTTCTATGAAAATCCATCAAAACAGTGAAAAATTAGATAAGTTTGCACTTTACGTTTGCCGATTTTCGCACTGACTTAGGGAAAGCCTTCAAAATCAATGAAGCGTAACGTATACATTCCTGCTGAGCGAGGAGAGCGAGACGACGATACACGTGCTCTCTCTGCCCATGCCTGGCATCGTCACATGATAAGCAGATACAGTATACAATACCAAACTGGTCGGGTCGAGTATACCTCGTCTATAATCACAACAACGATGTACAGTATTTGATTGAAGGTCGACTCGACCTACCGGAATGGTATAGATAATATAGCTCGAATGAGAGAGAGTTGGAATATTTGTAAACGTAAGTATTGCTAATTTTAGTGTAGCTTATAGTAAAAGGCCTGGTAGTATCAATTCGCATAGGGTCTACTACACTAGCTAGCTCAATTTTTAACTGGGCCGGATCGGCTAGGTCTCCTTCCTACTACCGGTCTACTTGCTTGATGCAGTATCCGCTTTTTTGGAAAGTAAACTAGGCCTATTTTAGGCCTACTTATTAGACGATCGGGACACCATACGTGCGGACAGCGATCGGACCTTGTTTTGCCTCAATATTTACAGCCGATTTTTGTAGAACGTTGGTTAGGAGTTTGGTTGATAGGATGGGTTTGGAATCCACTGAGTTTTGTTATTTATGGGCCAATCATTTAGTAATAGGCTAGCTAGCTAGGCCCATGAATGATGGCCCCAATGTTTTAACGTAGCCATCGTGGCATGGAATCCCTAGTCAGAAATGGCTCTCACCCATGAATAAAATGATTTAGGCTAGGCCTAGCCTAGTACGTGAAGCCGATATACGGTCTGTACTATTCAAGGTATAAAAATAGTATAATTTATGACTTCGTAATCTGTACTAAATTTTGTATTTCATTAAATGTCAAATAAATATATGCTACTACTGTTATTATTACACTTTAGGCCTAGCTTAGAAAATCTACAAAAAAATGTATTTCACAACGATCGGGTGGTCGTCGTTTGACAGAGGAGAGAGAACACAACGTATGAGCTTGACGTCGCGAGTTTGGAATCCACTGATGACGTGATTTTGTGAATATCTCATGAATATTAATGAGCTTCCCTAAGCTGCTTAAAAACAGACTTTCCATGAATTTACCCTAAAATGTATATGAAATTTAATTTTTTTAATTTCTCGTTATTACTTCTTCATTCTGACATGTCTATGTTGTTATAATATTTTTTATTTAATAAATAAACGATATTTAAAAGCAATTTTAAACCCAGAATCCCCCTTTAAGGGAAAAATTATTTAATATAGAATCTACTGTATGTTATTTCATTATTACAAAACACAGATCTAATGGCTGGTTGATCAGAAACCTGCTCAGTATATTAACAGATTTTTTTGTGGGACAAGCATGCACATTTCCGCTTACCGGTATACTGCTCGTCTGTTTTTGGCCTTTAAGAAGTAGAGTAGTTTTACAGTCTTGACAACAATAATGTGTGTAAAGATAAAAATTTATACCAAAAAAATATATATTTGATGGATGAATAAAAGAAACTTATCAATATATACATCTCTTACGTCTAACTTGTGTGAATCGGAGTGAAAAGACTTGTCTAGTAAATGTGTCATGTATATTATGGGTTTATTTTACATCTAAATAAATAATCAACTATTTTTGTTTCTCTTTTTTTAGTAAACTTGTGGTACATTTTGATAAAATCATAAATAAGTTCAAGAAAGTTACTGAAGCTTTCAAATATGGAAACAGTCGCAACTTTTGTGAGGATTTGAAAAGAAAACTAAAAGATTTAGCTTTCACCAAAGGTAAGTATTAATAATAAATCACCAAGTGACTCAATCTTCTGCATATATTTGTCAAAGGGCCGGTTCAGAACTACAGAGTTATGCTTTCGTATCGTACAACTTCAAATGTCTGAACCACTTCAACGAATTTGACCTCTAACCAATCAAATTTACTCCTGCATACCAGATGTTCATCGGTGACACTTCAGTTTCAAACGAAAGCGTTAGTTAAGCAAATCTGGACACTTTGCTGTTACGACGCTAATTATAATATGACATTGCTTGGGAAACGAAAGCATAACTCCATAGATCTGAACATACCCTAAAGATGACAGTGAATGAATTTGTTTATGGTTATCATTGGTAATAATGCTAGAATATATAAAAAAAAAAATGAGTAAATAGACTTGAAAATGGCCAGAGGGTAAATAGCCAGAGGGTAAATAGCCAGTGGGTAAATAGCCAGTGGGTAAATAACCAGTGGGTAAATAGCCAGTGGGTAAATAGCCAGTGGGTAACAAGCAACAAGATCAGCTACATACGTAGATACCAGCAAAAATAAAATACTGTTTAGATAAAATAATAACCGGAAAAAATTCATAGGTAACCATAACCTTGCATTCTATGAATGTCTCAATGGGGGATATCATCAATGCTACACTATCAACTTTATGTGACAACAAAATATGATGTGCCCATATATGGACATGATGATGTCATACCACATCACAATTTTTTGTCACATAAAGTTGATAGTGTCAGAACTTTAACACAATTATTCAATTTATTTTGTCAATGAATCTAGTTTGATAGTGTAGACAGAGCTTAACACAATTATTTCAAATTTAAAGATTTATTTTTTTTATATAGAAAATCATGTTTCAAAACTACAATACATGGCTACAAGTGAGACTGTAGATAATATTAAAATAAGGACGAGTTATACAAGAGTTATGGAGGAATTGGAAAAGGCCATTGGTGAAACAACACAGATTTTAAATCAATTTAGTACATTGAAGGTGAGGAAATGATATAGTATATATAATTATTTGTACCCTAAATATTCAAAGTATTAAAACCCAAAGAAAATTTGCTGATTCAAAGTTATATTACTCATCTAAGAGTGTATGATTGGAACACTGCCAAATTATATTGTCATTGTAACCGATTTATATCAGGGATTGAGAATATTAAGTCCCATTTAAACGGACAAACGAGCTTGTCCCATGTAGAATATGTATCTATCCTAAGCGAGTTTCTGCTCAACTGCCCGTCCACGATTTGTTTGTGTAAATGGTCATAAGAAATAACATCGATTCTATATTTACTGCTTACCGTTACCACTAGTCTGTGTAAATTGGCCTTTAGTCTGCACACATAAAGTATTGCCCATATTTTAGAAGAATTTGCTAGAGTGGATGGAGGGACAGCTAAGCTAAATTTAAATTGCCTCCCCTCCTCTCTGTGTCCAAAATAAAGCTGTGTCCTCTGAAATTCATTTCTAATCAAATCTGACTAATTGAACCAATTATTATTAAAAGTGGAAAACCAAACTTGACAACTGTCATTGTAAATGTTGTAAGAATGCTGCCTTTCTATTGTGATTACATCATTCTAGATTTTACTTTTTAACAATTAATGATAAAGTGGAATTGATTTTTAAAATGTTACAATTTATCTGCATTTACGTACTAGAATTGTTCATTTTGACAATAAAGACTGTACATGTTACTTTATTGTACATTTGTTTACACTTTGCTCTGATTCCTCTCAAGGTTAACAAGCGATTAGAACGACGTTTCAAGAAAATGGATGCTTCAGAAAATCACCGACGGCAACGAGTTCATTCACAATCTGCTAGTTTACATGGTGATGGTTACCATAGTGAGGGTAGTGAAATGGAAAAAGGATTTTCCATTAGAAAGTGTATGTATATTTTAATGTGAATTGAAATCCTTAGTTTTGTATGAGTTGAAGTTGATCCCCTATTAAGAGGACATCTTTAAGACCTACTGTAACAGTATCACATTAAAAAGGAGTCTCCCCTGAATATGAACTGTGATAGTTTTTAAACAAATATTGCCTCTTGTTCACAGGATACTGTCCCAATAATAGGGATGTTCCCTTAAAATGGACCTGAAATGGATTTTCGATTTTTTTCATTTTAGAATGATGTTTTGGGGGCTATTAGGTGTTGCTAGAATGTATATTGTTACAAAATATAAATTGGCCTTTTGGGGAAAGCCCCATTTGAAAATCAAAAAAATTCGCGGGTGACGTCACTTTGCGAATATATTCCTATCCCTCCAATGGACAATTTGCAGTTTTTTGGCTATAACTCTTGAAATCTATGGTGTATTTTCTAAAAAATGCTTGTGCATTTGCAGAAACGTATTTAGAATTTTTTTAGATAAAATTATTACCGTATAAACGGTTATTCATCGAGTAAATGACGATTTAAAATCTTAAAATCAACGGTTTTTTTCTGGCAATACCGAAGTTGGCCTGGCAACGTTGTCCGGGATACAGCTCCGTGCGCAATGATGCGTATCCATATTTTCCGTTCGTGTATTTTGTATCGTTCGTAATTTATACTGCTAAAATGTGTTAGTTTCTTTAGTTTTTTAGTTTAGCAGAATTAAATTAGTAATATGAGATAATTTATTTGTCACGAATCAGGCAGTTCGAAAACGAATTTTATTCATATTTTACTTTGGCTTGACAATGAGCGCAGCAAGTTGTTGATATCGCTTTGGTCCTTGGATGGATGCACATGAAACGGAGCCTTGCCGCATGATGTGGGTGGTGGATCGACTCCGCGCGCTGGATTGGGGGCCTAGGCCTAGTAAAGGTTTGGGAGGTAGGCCTTCTAAATTTGGGTTTTAGAACAAACGAAGTACATTTTAGGGACCTATATTTCAACAACATTAGATATTGAATAAATTAGTATTAGTGTCAACGCTTCGCGTATCTTTCCAGGCCGTCGATCATTCACTGACTATCGGGCGGCATACACGCTCTCGATATCATCGTGTGTATATGTGACGTCGTGAATATAGAGGCTTCCGACGGCCGTTGAAATAGAATATTGCAATGGCGTGAGTAATTTTCGCTAATTTACCATGGTATCTTAAAATTTCGTTTTTACTCAAAATACTATACATTTTGTTTTTATTTGAATAACATGTGTGAATTTCTTGAAAATCGAAATTCCATTTCAGGTCCATTTTAATAGAGGGGTGTCCCCGGAATAGAAGAGGGGTGTTCTCTGAATAGAGGAGGGGTGTCCTCTGAATAGAGGAAGGGTGTCCCTTGAATATAGAAGGGTGTCCCCTGAATAGATGAAGGGTGATTGGGTGACCCCTGAATGAAAGAGGGATATCCTATGAATAGAGGAGGTGTGTCCCCTGAATATAAGAGGATGTCCTCTGAATAGAGGAAAGGTTCTACTGTATTTTCTAGGATGCCTGGAGGCATATCAAGTTGTGTTTTTCAAGGGTAGTTTTAAGGGTGGGGAACCCAGTCCCACTCAGTATCTTAGCATTTATAGACATCAAAGTAATGTCATTCCATACTCTTGTCCATTGTATAGTATGTTATTATAATGTTCCTACTGTAGTATAATGAAAAATATGTTTATGAACTATAGACTTATTGTGTTTTCAACCTTTTACACAAAATAAACAATTTCAAAATATTCATATTGAGTGAATATAAATAAAAATCTGTGTTGAGTTTAGAAAAAATATTTGAAAAGAAAACAAATTTGGTTTAAAAGTCATGCGGATGTCATATATGTACTTGATCTTTGAACAATTAGTAACTACGTAAGCGTTGACTTCCCCCAGAGGCGTATTACTTATTTTCAAAGTGCTTTTTGAAATGTTTTTGATGTTAACGGTTTCCTTCCCACATGTTGTTTGGTATGTTCTATCATCCATCATTCCCAATGCAAAATTCTGCCAGATAGCATTAGTATTAATGTTTATACTGTAGTTGTATGTACTTTAATAAGATTAAGGAACTAGGATTTTTGCTAAGAATTCTAATTGAGAATTCTCCTAAAATATGTCTTTTCCAACTAGATTTACAGCCTTCAAATTTAAACAACACAACTAGATTACAGACTTCAAATAATTTAAATAAATATTTTTTGACAATGTTGTCAAAATTGTCCTTTCAAGCTTGTTATCAAGATTTATATAAATGATATGTACTAGTAGAATGTCATACAAAAATGAGCGGGTAGTTGAACAGACTTTAATTAATGCTAATTCAACATCTGTAGAGTTTTCCAATTTTTATTTTCTATTAGCAAAAAAAGAAAGATGCTTGGCTTTTTACAATTTAGACTAAATATAGGTCAGTGTGTGATAAGTCTCACTAGAGATCGCATTAGTGGTTGTTGATTCTTTTTTAGCCATTGGACACCAGATAAATTTGCTTTCATAGGGCGAGGCATTTACTAGACAATTATCCCTTGGCAGCTCATAACGAAACTATACTGGGATTGGTGCAGGTGAAGCGTCACGTCGCGGTACATGACCAAATCTGGTACAGGCTCTTGGACAGCTCAATCAGGTGACATATGGCTGAATAAAGGCCCTCTCCCTTAAAACCCTTCTGAACAATAAACATTCCGGAGTGTTTATTCGAATAAATATGGTATATCCTTTGTATATCCTTTCATCTTTCACCTTGAAATTACTTATACCATCGCCCTCATAATCATTCATTATTTGTAAACTATAATTATCAAACATATTTTTGTTTTATGAAATAGGTCAATCTAATGAGATACTTGATGGTGGCCATGAAGCTAGTTATCAGCCCAAATTAATTAAAGTTGATGGTTATCGCAAGTTCGATGTTAATCTACGCTCTCTGCAAGAACTTTGCCTATGGGGTGCTAAAATTGCTATGTCAAAGCTTAAAAGGTTCTACAAGGTAAAATGAGTATAATAAGTATTTCATAATATCTTAGTTGGCATGAATAATTATAATATGTAGGCACAGACCTAATAATAGCCCAAAAATAATATTAAAATTATAATTGTATCTCCTACATTTACAATTTAAAATTTAATTCTATACAATTTTTGTGAGTGTAATTTATAAGGGATTTAATAATTACGTTAAACACAACACAACAAATTGGTTTTTATCAGTGGTACAGGTTTAGGTAAAAATTGCCTTTTTTACCCACTACATTTATAATTTTATTTATAGAATCTTATTTTTATATACAATTTGTATTATTAATTAGGAATTTATAACAAAGGTATATGCAACATATCAATTGTTTTTTATCTGTGGTACAATTTAGCTAAAACAATTGCTTTTTCCAGAAATTGAATTAATTAAATATATGTGGTGTTTTTCCTGAGACGCTGCTACTATTACTACATTGATCACATTTGGTTATTTTGCCTACTAAATATTATTATTAGTCAACATTAATTGTATGTTGCCCTCTATCAAGTGAAGCTTTGAAAAATGTTCATTATGATGGTAGCTTGCTTGAACAAAATATAGATTGTTCACATGCTGTCCAAAGCACTCTCAAGAAAGCAGAAATAATGATCCCTTGTAAATTCATGTGTAAAGACAATTAAAAGATCTACTAAGTCCGTGTGATTCATTATTGGCTTTAAACTTAAGATATACATATTTTTATAGAGAAGAATTTTTGTGTTTCACAATAATACTGTATTTATGAAAATGAATACATAATATATTAATTTGTTTGCATTATTATTAGCATTATGTTTGGTAGTATTAGAATGTATTGAACTAGAGATTGTGAAATTATTTGTACCATCGCACTCATAAACATTCATTTGTTTGTATACTGTAATAGCATTTCAGTCGAAGAAGTGAAGCATTGTCTATGGAAAAGATGGAGTCCAATATAGTTAAACCTGCATCGTCCCTCCTCACAATTGGCAGAACGGTTACTGTTAATTTTATACCAGAAAATTATGTGTAAGTAAAGTTTAACATTTCTATTAATCATATGCATGTTTTATTCTTATTTACTGACTACAATAAAAACCCAATTTAGGAAACACATGTTGGTCTGTACAAAGTATCCCCCTTAAAGGTCCATAAATAGGTGTTGGCCATATATAGTCATTTCATAGGAAAGTGGTCATTTAATAGGCATTTCTCCTTGACATTTGTGTTCCAAAGGAGAGGTTCTATTGTGGACATTCCTTGGTGGATCAAGAGCGTAGATTTACAGTAAAGAAAATGCCATCTTTTTGACATATTGTTTACAAATCTGTGTTCTTTCTAATAATGCAATACATTTGTTTCATTATCACCATAGGGACAATAAACAAATGATATATAGCTAAAAATGATAATTAAAAAAACTTGGAAAATAGAATTAAATTATTTTTGATGGAATTTATTATTACTTTTTCATTGTTAAATAAATATCTGCATCGGCATCGGCATCATGAAGATTATTTTATTTTTCAATTTTGCTTTAGGGACAGTAATGAATAGTAACAAACTGAATTAAGATCTTAGATGAATAAAATAGAGTTCTCTATGATAAAACGCAGACTGTTATTGTTTAAGTAAATTGCATTTGTGCTCTGTAGGGAACAGGGAATTCATTTAATTTGATTCGCAGATTCTTATCTAAAAGCAATAAATGATTATTAAAATTTATTATTGTAATAGGCTGCTTGCCCAAACTACTTTTTAGTTAGAATTAAAACTAAGTCAGTTCATCGAAGGGAAACTTTTGATTGCCCTGCATTAGTTAGATACATACCAGTTAATTGTGAGTGTTGCAATATGATTTAAACAATATGTTTACAGTAAATTCTCACGTTGGAAAGTTGTCACAATATTTGATGTACCAGACTGTTAAGTTGTTAAAGTGAGTGTACTGCTATAAAGAAACATAAGAAAGTGTTTTTTGGGGTTAAAATTATATAAATTATTTGTTTCATGGGAAAGTGTTCCAGTGTCCCCTGAATAGGGCTGTCCTAAAGGAGGGCAACTTGATAGAAAACAAGCATCCATCTCATTTCATTTCTTTTTTTGATGAAAAACGTCTGGGACTTCTAAAGAGACAATGAAGCTCTTATAGCTTGTGAGCCAGAAGCCTCAGCCATCATATAATCAATGTGAATCAAATGTAGGCCTCTTGACTAGGCCTACATTTTATTTGATTTAAATGACAGGAATGTTAATTTAGATGTTATATAAAACAAATAATGAATGTTTTATATTGGTGTAATGGTACAAATAGTGGCATTTGGTGAATGATGAAAGGGTTAATACCAACTCGGCTTTGCCTCATTGAAATATAACCTTTCATCATTCACCTCATGCCATTATTTGTACCATTAAAATCATAAACATTCATTATTTGTATACTATTTGATTGACACCTGGTCTAGAACTATACACTTTGCCCAGTCACACCTGTATGACTCTGACTACATATTTTCATTTATCATGCTCTAGCCATTTCCGATTCCTCACAAACACAATTATATTTTACTAATACCCAACACTACTTCACAGTATTATAAACCTGAGCCGGTTTAAAAGATGATAAATGTGAGATTATCTATGCTTAATAAACCCTTAAGAGAATCTAGTGTAATACTGATGTATCCGTAGAAATCGCAGAGTGACTGACATAAAGATGTTAATATGTGTAGGAAGGGTTGACAATAAATATTAGCATCATTTTCTAATAATTTTCATCACTCAATATATTAACTCTGACATTCATTTCCCTACATCCATTAAAGGTGTTTATATGGTAATTTATCTTTAAGGCCTATTTACACTAGGACGATAATGATCAACGAAAATAGATATGCATGCATATTTGTTTACATAAAACAAAAGAAATTAGAATCCGGTAGAAATACGAACCCCACCAACCCCCCACCCACTTTTTTTATGCACCACTAGTTTTATGCAACACTAGTGTAAATTCCTCTTAGCCATGATTTACTTTTTCTGTTCACAGGCAATGCTGTAAAGTACCATACCAACATCCTCACCAATCTAGTGTATGTAAAACATGTAACCTTGACGATAGAATATCTGTAAGTATTTAAAATTATTTGGTGTATATGATTTGTATATTAACATTCTTGTACAACAAATTTCAACTTCCCTATTGGGTCCCTTCCTGTCAAATTGGTCGCACTCCGAGCAGTGCTGATTCGTCGGTCGACAATGATAGGCCCTGGATACAGAATATTTCCCGATTATTACCAGAAATCAAGATACAGCACAATAAATATGGTGTCCTTTTATACCCATAAAAGGCCTGACTTATAAATATAATGCATTGATCATATTACATAATAAATAAATGGAAAATGTTTACTTTCAAAGAACATGCCCTTCTTATGATGATGTATCTTGTGACATATTGTATTAAACAGATCTTACAAATTGTGTTGCAAATAAAGAACTAAATAATACACTAAAAAGTGGATCTTTTTATATAATAAACATGCTATAAATCTAGTATATAAATCTTGGCATTAGACAAGATCACTTTTTAAACCATCGTAAATTCTTTAATCCGTTTTGATTCATTTGCGATGCAGCTAGGAAACATTAAAGTTATCTCCGTGATTAAATTTTATGAAGTAAAACGGAAAATATCTATAAACTTTCGTTTATTGACTTTGACAAAGACATTCAATTTTTTCAAAATTACATAACTACAGACACATTAATCTCTTGAACAATAGCATTTGAAATAATATCACAAGTTTTATTATACCTTTTTATAGTTATAAAAATGAATTTTGGATTTTTGTTGTGTAAGATATTGTTTAATTTTAATTATTTTACTATTTTTTTACTAATCTCTGTCTGCCCTATCAAACTAGTTTGACAAAAAAATGTGTACGTGCTCAAATATGGTAGTGATATGCCCAAATATGGTAGTGATATGCCCAAATATGGTACTGATATGACATCATGTCCATATATGGCCACATAACATTTTGTTGTCACATAAAGTTTGACAGTGTAAAACTAGAGCTTTACATAGTACTACCAGTTCAGTTTTAAACCGGATAGCATTTTTTATACAAACCCTAATTTACGAATTGTAATTATATTAATTTTTAGCTTATGACGTGTTCCAGTACTAATACGGGCGGACCATTGACAGATGACGAAGATGTTTATTCGTTTTTACCTTCTAGTTTTGAAGCAAAATTCATAACTGGCTCCGACTTTGCATCAACAGAGTAAGTCAATCTATTCATTTTGGTTTCAGACCTTTAATTTCTAATTATTGATGAAATAAAACCCATTCTTCTTTCAGTATTCTCTTTTGTTTCTGGATCTTAGTAGGGTAGCATTTGGCTCGTCCCTTCCCACCAGCCACATCCCCTTTTTAACAGCTAAAATGAAATTATGAACGGATTTTTGATATCTATCTATTTTTGACAGACTATTACTATTTATGTCTCTCCTTCCTTGTCATACTCAGTACACTATCAAACTAATTTGACAAAAAATACGGTAGTGATATAACATCATCATACATAATATATGGGCAAATCACATTATTTGTAACATAAAGTTTGATAGTGTAGACAGAGCTTCAGGCTTCCATTCGCAATAATGGCTAATTGAGAATAGAGAATAATTGGCTTCTTATAATATGCTAACAACATGAACACAATTTAAATTTTTGAGATTGTTTAACATCATCTGGAGGATCTATATTGTTTAAAGCCGCATACTATGGATGTTTTTACTTTAATTGAACACATTGTTGTTGGTGATAAGAAAGCATTTGCATGATTGGTAAAAATGACGAATGGGGAAGAATGCTCTGAATTTGTGTAATCATTAAAAGTAGGCCTAAGTTAATCAGTAGACATATCTCTGGCTTTTTTTCTATTTTGCCGATTAAATGAAATGGAAGTTGAGAGACAATCTATTTTAATGCGTTTGGTATCCAGTCTTCCAAGGATAGCAATTTGCTCTACTTTTAGGAGAACAATAACATACTAATCCACATACAGACAATCTCCAATAAATTTAAGAAAAAATGATATTGTACATTGATATCAACCTGTTTTCATATCTCTCTGGATTTTTAAGTTGATATTCAAAACTTCAAGTTTAAGCAAATCATAAATAAATTAAGTTTAGGAATTTTAAATCTTGAAAACGAAATAGGAAGATGGACAGGAATTGAAGGGGAAAAACGAATTTGTAAAATTTGAAAATGCAATGAGGTTGAAAATGAATATCATTTTGTTTTAGAATGCCCATACTACTAAGAAATTGGTCAGTCTTTTTTAAAACCTAATCATTTTAATCCACCAACAAATTAAAAGTTTAATTTCTTAAATGAACAACAAAAGAAAAAAGTAATCAATATCCTGAGGCCCAACAAAATGTCTTGACTCGTCGGTGCTGTGTGATTTGAATACCGACGAGACGAGTCATCTTAGATAGCGCTAGGCATAGATTGTAGGTAATCGGGAGAACTTTAAACATGGGGAAATTTTCTCCTGACGAGACGTTTTGTTGGGCCTCATCGTAAGACTCTGTCTGGTAAGTTGGCCTTAACTGAACCATTATATAGAACTTTCTACCATGCATTAAACTGAGACTGGATGGCACATGATGCTTTATAGAAATATACATTATATATTTATTCCATCACTCAAAAGACAAGTTTGGTTAGGAAGATGTTTTTTTTATTCAATCTGTTAAAACAGTTCATTCCAGATCTGTATACTTCAATTTTATTCAGATATATCATCTGACAACTTCTCTCATTTTTTTCCCAAATGTAATCTCTTTAAATGTTTCATTTCAGATCTTTATACTATGATGCTTCAGATATTCCATCAATCAGAGACAGTTCCAGTGATGCCTCTTCAGATTTCAATGAAGATTGGGTAGAGATTATGGAATTATCCTCTCAACGTATGTATAAACCATGACACTTACTTCACGACCTTTTCATCCATTTCCGTAATTAGAGTTTTAAAGTTAAAGATGTATTGTCTACCAAAAACATGATAACTGAAGATTAATAAAATCAGACTTTGAATAGGGCATTTTGTAGTTTTAATAACAAAGTTAATCACTTCCGTAGAAAAAACAATGTTTTCAGTTATAAAAAAATTACAAAATAAATGGTTGAATTCAGCCAAAAACTCATCATTGGCCAACCAAAAAAGTCAATTTGTCTAATTTTTGCTTTATATTACTGTTTTTTTCAGGTAAATACATTTTTTTGGTCCAATTATTGGCCAAAGTGAATATAACTATTATGTGACATATTTTTACAAAAAAATTTTTTTTCAGGAGGACAATACACCTTTAACCATTTTTAGTGGTACATTATACACAATATTTTTACCTACTGTATACAAGTTGATATATGTTTTTTGTCTTTTACAATTTGTAATGGCAAACAGTCAATTTTTTTTGCTTAAGTCAAGATATTTAAAGTGCTTAAGTGAAAAAACTGGAAACTTTATAATAAAACAAGGTCTTTATGTTTGAATTTAGACATCTACTTTTTGAGACAAAAATATGTAACTTAAGTTACTTTACTGACTTATAACACACAACAATTCTAAATAATTATTTGTATGAACAATAGAAATGTTTGTCTGCACCCGACCCCGACATCTCAATCTCATTTTGAAACTACTTTTGAAAAAACTGCGTTGTTTTATGATGTAAACACACAATATGACAAATATCTATTGCACTGTGCATTGTGCTTTAACTGTTCCACAAGTGAAGCATTATGTAAGGAAGTTAGTGTTGCAAACTATTAAACATTCTTTATTTTACATTGGACTAAGATTGAATTTCTTTTCAATAAAGTTTGATGGATTGCAATTTTTAACTAAATAAAGCATGAAATTTCATTAAAAAAAGTAAAAAAAAAAATAAATAAAAAAAAAAAATAAATAAAACTTGTATACTGTATTTGATTGATTATTTTCCAGAAGGCATGGCATTTCTTCATTAGATAAAACTGTTTTGTTAATAAAAACATGAAGATGTATCCGTTATTGTACATACATATCAATAACTATAGTTTGCTGTCCATTGTACCTGTCATTAGGTACGCTAATAAAAATTAAAGCAATGTATACATTTAAAATAAAGTATTAAATTACTTTGTAATTGTTATAAATATTTAGTTAAAATAATTTTGTTAAAATATAGACTAATTTTCTCACTTTTATCTATATAAATTCAATGAATAGAAATGTTTAGAGGTTTAAGTTTAAGATATATTGTTATCTATGTGTCTGGTGTACTTTTGATCCATAGACTATTAGAACTACACATTCAACAAGTCAATGTAGAACAAATTATTTTTAAAAGAAAAAAATTATATTTTTGAACATGTATTGTGGTCATTTTGAAGAGTCCCTGTCCAGCTTCACATTTATGCCATCTCCTACAGTAGTACTAGTTAACTGTTAATAGGTCTCTATGGTGAAATCATAATATAAGTAGAATAAAAGATGAGAAATCTGCCTTCGATTATGTAATCTTATGCTCCTTAATTCATGGACGGTTGTTTCATAATGTCAAGTAGTCTTTGATTGTTCACTTTGCAGTCAGTTTGGAAATGCAAGAAATGGAAGGGTGGTGGATTAAACACAATCATACCAATTAAAGCACCATTAGGAAACTTCATTAAACTTAATTACATCTTGTAAAATTGGAAAGTATAGTTTTTGATGCGTTTTGGTTATAAAGGTTTTGCATTTGTAAGAGGAATGGCGATGAAACAGTCACATTAAAGCGACTCTATATCAATGTTTGATTGATTAGTATTATCAAGGATTAGGCTGCTTTCTTGTAGCGTGGTGTTCTAACATCACAACCTAAATATTACTAGCGTGTTGGCTTGATATTATTAATCAAATCAAATGTATTTATTAGGGCTTTTTGTCAAAATAACTATATAATCTTCTTTCTTAACGTCTTTTAACACTTTAACGCTTTTTTCCATTTTCTTTGTTTCAATTTTTGTCTGTTTAGGGCAGGATGATTTGCTAATATTTTTTCTTTTTGTAAGGATGGTTTGTTATTTTGTAAATGTAATCTTAATTTGGTTTTTCCAGTATTTTTCAGTCGTTTTAGTTATTTAATTTCCTTCAGTTTTTGTTTAAATTGTGTTATTACCTATCTAATCTAACACTGGCCTAAATGATTTACATTCATATACACTTACCATTGTCGAAGTCCTCTTCTACAGTCAGTTATTAATAGAAACAATAATTCTGTCCTCTACAGGAACTGTGTGTGAGAGACAACGCCTATTTTTTTCTTGATAAATGCACAGAGATTGATTTTTAGTCTTCATATCTGAAGTCGAACCTCGAAAATCATTTTATGATCGAACGTTTTTTGAACATTGTAAATTTGTTTTCATGATTTATAGTAAATGCATACATTTATGCATACATTTAAATAAATCTAAAGTTCTTTAACCACATTAAGGGAGAATTTCAATATCTTCAAATGTCAATGTCATTTGGATGAGAACTATTTTTTATTGAAGATACTTTTTCTGTATTCCGTAAGTGCCTAACTTTTTTTTAATGTGTGCCCTTTTCACATCATTAATAACAAACTAGATAAATTAAGATAAAGGTTTAATATACTTCTCACACCCTCAACCTCCCACCCTTGCACACCCCTCCCCACTCCCTCAACTTCCCCCATTCACTCCCCACTTCACTCCCTCATCTCCTGAATAAACTTCACTCTTGAGTAAGAAAGGGATTTGATTCTTAGTATATCTCCTGATTATGAATTTTTCTACAACAATTTTTTTCATGGGTAGATGTTGAAAATTATACTCACTTGTACGATAAATCATTTTCTGTCAATTAAATGTTGTTTCCATAACCTAGTACAAATATTCACAACCAATGGGTTCCACAGAGAGCTATAAATAATATTTCCATAGTAATAATCTTTAAGCCTACAACTGGGAAGTGTACAGTAGTGTATTACAGATTGTTTTTACAAGATTTCATAACACCCTATACATGCTGCTAGTTGCAACAGAGAACCGCAACATCTAGTCAGTTATTCACGAAAACAAAACGTCAACGGCTAAAATTGCAATGTTTGCGCGATGGTAAAGAAGGGTGACGTATACTCTGTAACGCTATTCAACAGCTATTAAAACTCGTTAAGGGTTGATTAATAATCTAATATATAGGGATATCCCAGAATCTATAAAGTTAGTAAATCGCATTTTTAAATATGAATTACAGTGCAGATACAAAACTGATCAGGAAAGAAATAGGTGCTGCATACAGTAGGTACTGTAGAATCATATGTATAAAATAATGATATGTATTATTAGGATTGCCCTCTAAATTCTAAAAAATAGAATTGAAAAATGTATTGCAAATATGTTCTTATTTTAGAATGTGATACTCTTCTTCAGATAAAAAATATTCAATAATATTTAAAATGTGAAGACCTTTCCCAGGGTTGCCTTTGGGTGATCAGAAGAGGCCCTAATTACAGGTAAAGTTTACCTGTCCAAATCTGCCGCACTACTATGACATTTACTTATTTTAAAAAAGTGCTTGACTCTTTAGCTTCTATCAGTTTTAATATACATACTATTGATTTAAATTCATAAAACTCTGCAGTAGAGTGTTGTAAATAAATATTGATGAATTTTCTCACCTGTAGGTCTGACCTTTGCATATCGCTGTGTGCTTTATCATTTATTATCTATTTATTTGGACTTCTGCTAATTGTTTTAACAAGTTTTTAATATTTTTTGCTTGTGGTTAAATCATTATTACATGCTGTTTTTCGATATTTGAAGTGTGTGAATGATTCAGAAGTTTCACTAATAAACGTTTTCATTGGTCAGCTAAAGGCAATTTATATTTTGATACATAAGCTTCTTGATATCTAGTGACACACTGTGCAATTTAGATAATGTTTTTTTGTTATATAACAAATTTAAGTGCTGTACTATGTGTATAAGTACTTTCTATTTGATATTGGCTTCTTTTTAACATGACCTTTTCTTGGAGATTGGCCATTTTTTTAAGGTGATCTTCTCTTTAATTTTAGGATTAACTTCTCTATGAGGTTGGCTTCTTGATAAGGTGACCTTCTCTTGAAGATTGGCCATTTTTTTACGTCATCTTCTCTTTGAGTTTGGCTTCTTTTTGAGTTTATCTTCTTTGAGTTTGGCTTCTTTTTGAGTTGATCTTCTCTTGGAGTTTGGCTTATTTTTACATGATCTTTCTCTTTAGTTTGGCTTCTTTTTGAGTTGATCTTCTCTTTGAGTTTGGCTTTTTTTTTTAGTTGATCTTCTCTTTGAGTTTGGCTTCTTTTTAACAAGACTGTCCCTTTGAGATTGTTTCATTAATTCCTTTATTTATCATTTCCTTTATTTTGGAGAGTACATCCAAACATACAAAACAAAGATTACAAAAATACATCTTCATCTTCTTTAAAGCCTGGTTTCCATAAAATACATCTTCATCTTCTTTAAAGCCTGGTTTCCATAAAATCGCTACAGCGTTTCCATTAAAATCGCTACACGCGCAGATGTCGCCGACACAATCGGGAAGGCTCCCCGATTCATCGCAGTCAAATCGGGAAGGCTCCCCGATTCATCGCAGTCAAATCGGCAAAGTTCAACCATGTTCAACTTTGCTGATTTTGTCGGCGATGAATCGTATATGCGTACCATAGAATAATTAGCGCTCGCGTACTAGATCCCCAATAAATTCTAGCGTTTCCATAGAATCTTTTAACATCTTCCATAAGATTTTGCTTTGTTCCTACTTGTTGAATGACACTATGTCCTCAAGTATAATCTCTATATAAATCTTTTACAGGATCCAGTTCTCCAAATCACGATTCTGGAACCTGTACAGACAAACATTCCAACAGCAACACTAGTCTGGGTGACGGTATTAGTGGTCCACAACAGACCAATGGTTTCGTGCCTCAAACCATGGATGATTTCGTTCTTAAGACCCAATTGTACGATAGTTCAGACCGAGATTCACTTGATGTTGATTCAGACATGGTTCATTCTGACACAGAAAAGCCAAATCCTGAAAACAACTGTATTAACTCGCAAACGTCAAGTAAGTACTTCTCATTAATTTTTTACCTGAAGTTCAAATTTGTTAAATGACGTTCAAATTGATACGTTGTTTTGAATTAATTTACAAATGTCATTTAACCGAAATATCATTGACTTTTTTTTTTAATATGAAGGTAATTCGCGACATGACCTTCTTTATTCTTCTCACTAAAACAACCTTTTTGAAATTGAATGTATTTATTGTGAACATTATTTTGTCCTTGAATATTTCTGTTATTTCATAGCCAAGGAAGCTGTTTGCAATCAACATCATAATCATCTATATTTTCTCATTACATTTTGGAAAACATTCATTTGAAATAGAGCAAAAATGATTATGCGATAATATCGTCGTTTGAATTTGTAATTATGCCATTGATTTTAGATTGGAGCTTTCCTTCCGTCATAATGACGTTGATTGCATATTTCTATTTATAAGTATAATTGTTGTAGGAATTTATTTATTTGTGACATTTCCTAAATTGCAACTTGTTTTAGTACACATTTCCTTTAAAACAATAAATTATATAATGTCTCTTGTTTAGTTTTTCTATCTTATTTTTATGACATTGATATTATTTCAACCTCATTTTGTTCTAATTTTATTACTATAGATATTTATATTTAAAGACCTTGTATGTTTGGCCATAAAACTATTAAATCGTAAACATTTATTATATTAATATATATTAATGTATATTTTTACCTGATAAATTTGCGGTATTACGTCTAGTGACGTTAAACATTTTTTTTCTTTGAAACCGTAATTAGAAAGAACAGTATCATGATTTTTTATTTCCAACCAAATTTTCTTTCATAAAACCACAGATCACAAAGATGCAAGGGGACAGTGGGAAAGTCCCCTCTTCTCCCCTATCATTCATTTCAATACTTCAGCACTTATATACAGTAATTATATTTCTGTCAATTCAGTTCAACATTTATTTCGTCCAAAATCAACATTATATCAAAAGAACAAAGGTCATTAAGTGAAACTCATCAATAATAAATAGTAACATTCATTTAAAATGAACATAATGAAGAATAAAAAAGAAACACATTTGTGCAAATGATGGGTTATTGTTGATGGGTGCACTTCAGGGAAAGTACCATATATTTATGAATATAAAAATATCTTCTATTAAAGAAAAATAATAGCTATCGGTGTATTGTGCTAATGTCTGTCTAATTTGTGTTCGTAGCCCCTTGATTGCTTTAATGTACCTTCACATTGCTATATAATGTGATATTGATGTCATGTTCATATGAAAATATACACATTTTAAAATTACTCGATAAAGAGGTGTGCACATAGAAACTGGAAGAAGATGGGAAAGAATTATTGCGGCTTTGATCTAAGTTTCAAACTAATTCATTCACGCACATATTAAGACCAAGACATTTGAAATATGATAAATATGTTTACAATTTTGACTTCAAATTTTAAAGTACCACAGTTTGAAATTACTTCAAATAATGTCTTTTTGCTTGGAACAAAATCTTGATTTAATTTTTTAAGTTAGGAATTCTAAAAAGAAATTGCCAAGCCAATTCCTTAGTATATATATAACACAACATGTTGTATAGTTTTATTAAAGTTTTAATTCATTTGATAAAATGTAAAATCATGATGTAACAATTTTTTGTCGTTGTAGAGTTTCAAAAGACCATAAGTCATTCAACTGAAATTCAATAAACACAAAGAAAGAATACACCAGTAAAACACTTACATTATATGGTTAATTGCTGCCTAAAGTCGTATAATAACTCTTTATTTTTCCATCAGTGGAACATTTGTTCCCACGTTAGTTTGTGCGTCATTTGTACATTAGTGTACACTCTCATATCCTTGAAAATGTAAAGCAAACAAAAGGAAAGTCAAACATGCATATTAATGTATCACTCAGATCCAATTAAACTGTTTAACTCTTGTGCGTTGCTTGAGTATCCAAACATTTATCTGTCATTTCCTCTCATTCATGAAGACATGGAGACAAGTATCGCTTACATCAACATTGGTCTTGTTTCTGCTGCGAAAAAAAAATGTTTATTATAAATAAAGCGACTAAATTACACCATTTTTTGCCAGCAGAAACTGGAGAAATTTCAAATAATAACTAAAAACCCTAATTGATTCGGCGTTGAAATGCTATATAAAACTATTATCGCTGTGCAAGAAGATAATGGTTTTATGATTGACCACCATGACCTTAGGTCAACGACACTAGAATTTTGAACGTTTGTTTGACTGCCTGAGCACATTGTGGTTATTTGTGATGACCACCCACACCGATTTTTTTGAAGTACAAACTTTGAAGTAAAATTAGATGTTATGTAGTAGAAACAGATTTCTAATAATGAAAATACTTAATAAAGGGTGAGAGGAAAGATATACAGCACTAGGAGGATATTCTATGAGAAGTTGTTGTTTATTTCTTTAGGGAATTGTGGCCAAGGATGACTGTACTATAGTAATCACTGTCCTATCAGATAGGTGGTAACCCCTTGACACAATGGTTATTTTGTGAACAATTTCACTGGGGTATTCCCCTACTCATCTCGAATGATGAACTGGGTTTTTTAAAGTACACACTTGTAAACTGTGTACACTGCACCTATGGTTTATAGTCTATCCAAGAAAATTTCTTCCACCACCAGTACTAGTAGGAGCGAGTCGGCCTCAAACCCATGCCGATATTGGCTCTCTTGGTACGATAAACGGTGCCCATGTCTTGACTGCTTGGCTGTAAGAGTGTGTGCTAATAAGAAAAAGCCAGGATTGTCAAGAGTAAATTGGGGACAATACTATCAATTATGTCACATTGTCACCACCCAGGAACATGAATGGGTACTTCAGGTGATTGCTGAAGTTGTAGCTTTGTCTGCTAACATGTTTTTGTGTTGGTCGTCTTTAATGACAAGTAATATAACGCTTGGGGCTTACATAACTTGCATCATGTCAGTCACTAAGTTTGACTTTTAACATACGAACATTTATTGATGACATGTTGACTACTGCAATGTTGTGTGCATTCATATTATGCGAATGTCATTGAAATAAATATTAAGATATGATGGATGGTTTTATTTTTTGATGAAAGATTTTACAATATGCAAAAAATGTATTTAAATTTTGCAGAATCAGCCAAAGTGTTCTTGTGTTAACAAACAAACAAATGTTTACTCAAACGATACATACTGTACATTGCGATGGATACAAATATTTATAAGAATTTATTTTTAACTTTATATTAATTATTAATTATTATTCATGGCATACATCATTTACATCAGTAGCAGATATGATACTGTAGAAGTAACTACCAATCTAAAATTATATAAAACAATTTTCAAGCAGTCCCATTTTTCGTTCTGCCAGAATCCATTCAAAGCCTGTTATATATATTCCCTTTGAAAAATACAACCCAATCCCAACCAGCAAACTTCAATACTTTGATTTTGGATTCAGCTACTATTATACAGATATTGACTGCTTAGAGGTTAAATATAAGATACATAGGCTATGTAATATATTTAAATATTGCTGGGTAATATTGAGTACATAAAAAGAAAAAAAGGAAAGAACAAATTCAACTTTTCACATAGAACGTAAAAAAGATTTGACATAGAAACCACTGGAACATTACTTGAGTACAATCGGCGCCTTTGATTTCATAATTCCTCTGTTGCACACCTAACCAACCATCCATTATGATTTGATTTTATATTGAATATTGTATTATTCATTTTTTCATTGAACTTGGTATTGCATTACAATTTGATGTCAACACTTTCACGTATCACAACTTATAATCAAATTTGTTTATGATTTCATTTGATATTGAATTTTGTGTTTATTCATTTTTCTTTGAACCTAATATTGCATTACAATTTGATGGCAACCTTTTCTCATCACAAATTATCATTAAATCATATGTAATTCTATACTGTAATATAATCTCTTTCGTTAAAACAACATTCTTTTATCATAAAGCTCTGTCTGTAAACACAATTTTTATATCAAACTTTATGTGACAAAAAAATGTGATGTACCCATATACTGTATGGACACGATGACTACCATAATTGGGCACATCACACTTTTTTTGTCAAACTAGGTTGATAGTGTAGACAGAGCCTCAGATTGCCTACAAGGTATTTTTTAATGTTAGTTTTAAATGTGATTAATAATTTTGAATAATTACAATTCATAGAAATGCAATCCCACTGTACCATGCCAAGTGTGAAAAGAGTGTCATATCCAATCAAACTGGAACATATTGAAAGCTTTTGTGGTTTTATGGTACGGTTTCTGCATACCAATCAGAAGAGTTTAAGTTTGAGTTGGAGTGATATTTGCAAACATAAAATATGTTCTAAATTAATTTTTTATCTTGAAAATCATCAATATGGAACAGAAGAAAAGTGTATATCATCATAATTTGGTTTTCTTTACAGTATTAATACGATGTGAATCTGGTAACAGCCTAGATAAATTTAATGTTCCATCAGAGCCCATTCAAGTACCGGTTGGATGTTATGTTTCATGGCTCACCTCAAATTCATCAAGATTTCCAGGTAAATGACTATATCAAAAGTATAATTGTTATATTTCTTTCTGGTATTTACATTTAAATTAAAACATTTTATAATATGATATTGAAGGTAACACTACTGTATGTCAACTCTTACAATATCGGAATCTCTGAAAACTGGAAAAACCCTCCCAAAACCAGACTTTTTCCGAAGTCCAAAAGGTCCCAAATTCATTTTACCATTACAAACACATTCCGAATACCAGACTTTCTGGAAAACTAGACATATTTGGCCAGCCCAAAGGTGTCTTGGGAGAGAGAGGTATTGGGAGAGTTGACATGGTGTTACCGTCAATATCATATTATTTCAATAAATGGAATAGAAAAAAAAATAAGTACATAAAATTAGTACACAAAGAAAATGACTTTAAGTGTGATTGTGACCGAGTATAAATATATGTTTGAATATAATCCCACACCCACATTGTTAAACATTTTTTAGTCATGATGATACAGCAGACAATTTCATATTCTTCAGTATCTATGTTTTCACAGTTTTGTTACCAGACCCCTTGGTATGGGAGTCGCATTTATCATGTTACAAATCTGAAATTGTCTTCTTTGTAGTAACTTTAAAGCCATTGTTAAGGCCAATTTACACAGACGATTGGAAAAGCGTGTAGTTATCCCACATAAAATTTGCATCTATCCTGAGCGGGTTACCGCTGAACTGCCTGTCTGCTCGACCTTATATGTAAATGGTAATAAGAAATAACATTCTATATGTTTGTTTCAGCTTACCGTTTTTCCATTTGTCTGTGTAAATTGGCCTTTATACAGTTTTATTACAATCCCTATCTTGAAACTTGTGATTTAAAATGCGTTTTAGACATGATGTGTTGAAGTAAAATATAAACAAATGAATTTCAGACTTCTCTACACACACAATTCTTGCTAAAACATTGTCCTGTTTAATTTCAAGATTTTCTGTAATTTACTTACAAGTAATGCATTTAATTCTAGTTTGTATTTATATAACACCTATATAAATTCCTGTCATTTGATTGGACGAATGTGGGTCACATGGCGTGCAATAGTACGCACTATTCAACGATCATTAAATAGTACTTTTTGAAACATTTTTGTGTACGAAAAAAAAAACGTCTAGATGTTATATAAAACAAATAATGAATGTTTTGTATTCGTGTAATGGTACAAATAATGGCACTTGGTGAATGATGAAAGGTTATATCAACTCGGCTTTGCCTCGTTGATATAACCTTTCATCATTCACCTCGTGCCATTATTTGTACCATTGCACTCATAAACATTCATTATTTGTATAATATTCAACTGTATATATATGAGGTATAAAGATGGTTTTTACACAAATGTATATCATCAACGAACACCTTATTTATACAATAAACCAGGCATAAATAGATATGTACAGCCATACAAGATGTAAAACTAGTATACAGTACAAAACACTTTTTTCAAACAAATTGTGTATTTTCAATAGAGTTATATTTGTAAAAGTAGAACTCTTTTAAAAGTGTTATCAAATAGCATGTTGTGGATTTTTGTTACATTTTATACAAAATGTTGTTAAGGGTGGGAGGAAAGATCTTTAAACAGCACAAGGCGGATATGTTGCTAAAAAGATTCAGAGTGGTTGCCAAAAGTTAAGGGTGGGAAGAAAGAACTTTAAACAGCACATGGAGGATATGCTGCTAATAAAAACCAGAGTGGCTATCAAAAGTTAAGGGTGGAAGGAAAGATCTTTAAACAGCACAAGGAGGATATGCTGCTAAAAAGAGCCAGAGTGGCTACCAAACGTTAAGGGTGGGAGGAAAGATCTTTAAACAGCACATGGAGGATGCTGCTAAAAACGTCAGAGTGGCTACCAAAAGTGTATGAGATGACGAAGCTACAGCATGCTTAAAAAAACAGCATAAAATTACCTAGAAATATTTTAAAGGAAAATTTGATTTCATCTCAATTCAACCTTACTAATGATGCATCTCATTCATATAAGAATATTTTAAGAAGCGCCAAATAATTTGATTTGAATGTTAAATTAAGACATATCTTTGGAATTAAACATATTCATTTTATGGTTTTTAACTACAGTCGTTCTTAGAATATTGAGATTTGTAGTTGGCATGTTTAGTGTTAAATTACTTTAAATCATTTGACGTCTTTTAGTTTGATAGTAATGAGTAAATTAAACTGGTGTAATTTACTCCATACTCGATCTTCCATTATTTGATAGAATTTTATAGTTGTATTTCTGGGAATTTTTTTTACAAGGAGACATTAATTTTTAAGCATTTGATCTTCTGTGTAAGATTTTCTATCAGTTAATAGGATTTTACACAGACTGGCTCATAAAATATTCTAATAAACTATTATCATCAGGTTAAGAGTTAAATTATTTTGTAACTTAATCTTGACTCGGTATATATTAATAAAATAGATACTTTTAAAGATTAATCTTAAATGTATTTTCTTTGAATTGTTTTTATGAACAGAAGCTTATTTAGAATTATGATTGTTTCCGGGTAAGTGTGCAGTCATTTAATGTTCAGTTCAAATTAAGTCCAATAATGTAATACGAATTGTGACAGTACCGAGTATTAAGCTCTGTCTACACTATCAAAAAAAAAAAAGTGATATGCCCATATATGGACATGAAGATGTCATATTACTACCATATTTAAGCATGTCACTACCATATTATTACCATGGGCACATCACACTTTTGTTTGTGAAACTTTACATACTATAGAATTCTGCAGTGTGACGTCACAACAATAGATGGTGCTGCGAAGTATGCAGTATTATTATTAAATGACTATAACTTCAATAAGCCTATTCCAAACCATTAATGGACCTTGGAGTCACTCAGGCAGGTTGAACACATTTTTGGTTGGCTATCAACCACGCAGCGTCACCTACCGTCGTGACGTCAGCACTGCAGAACTCTTGTCTAATTTCACAAACATATTCCCCGGGTGTAGACTTTTGGTGTGGATAAAGCCAGTTCAGATGAGTTTTTACAAGAAATGCTTAACAATCATTTTTTTCCTGAACCAGGCTTTCTGTGGGTATAGTACTACCCAAAAGGCTGCATAATTTTAAATTCTAGATAATTGTTTTCCAATATATTTTTTATCAAAGTGAATAACTATTACGTGACATTAAAATGACATCAACAAAATCTGTTTTTAAATTTTAAGGTAACAATATATCCTTAAAGTGAATTTTCTTTTTTTAGGTTGTAAATTAAGAAAAATTCTGAATCAATATTCATTTTCAATACATCTAATTTATGCCTTATTCTCTGGGCGAACGGTAATCATCACAGGGCATCCAAAGCACCAAAAGTAAGAACATCACGTTTTATTAATTTTTATTGTTAACAATTGACTATTTCGTGTTTGAATGTTTTTTGTATACATTTTTATTACTTAATGTATTGATATTTTTCATATGTTAATGTTTTGACGTTTTTGTGTACTTTTTATACAGTTTTATGTAAATGCAATACTTTCAGCTTCTTATGCTTTTTGTATATATATGTTTTTATATTGTAATAAATAAATAAATAAATAAAAAAAAAACATTTACAAAAAATTGTGTAGTGCCTTGAATAAAACATGATATAATTATAAAATATATAATTTAATGAATATTTGATCGTATGCCATTTATTTAAAGAACAGCACTCAACCACGCTCCTAACAATTCACTGAAAATAATATAGATAGATAATAGTCAATTTTGCTTTTTCATTTCAGAGAAATTAAGCATTTGATAACAGCATTGTGTGTGTTTATACCAGGCCATTCCAGGTATGTTTAATTCCTTCTAAATTGTATCGAAAATGATGGAAATAAATTGAGTTATGACCAGAAAATTACTTCTTTCTTCTTAAGCCTATATCGTCCCACTGCTGAGCAAAGGCCTCTCCCAACTGGTGCCAGTTGTTCTTGGCCATGCTGTTGCACTGGTCTAATGAGCTCATTTCTCCATCTTGAATGAGGTCTAGCCCTCCTTCTTTTCCCATAAATGTTGGCCACTCCGTTGTCAATTATATCTATTGTACCATCGTGTATCCTTCCTAGATGCCGTGCCCACTAGATTAGCCGAACAAGATACCAAGATCTGAGTATAGGAATATTTGATATATACATAACACATATCAGATATGGATGTGCCCATGCTACATGTGGCCCTGGAGCTAAAAATAAAAGACTAAAATATGCACTTCTATTTGTACATTTTTCTCTCTTTACTGCATCATTCACTTTTGTTGGTTCTCTGATCCATTTGTTTACTTCTTTAATTAATTATTAATTAATTTTTATATATCAAGTATATTTTATGTCACACAAGGGGCAAAACGTTGGACCAACCAACTGTTGTTTTTATAACTATGTGAACAATATTTTCTGTTTATTTTAAAATGTTGTTAATATTCTTAACCAAAATATGTGACGTCAAAATAAGACGACAAGCTTAGTAAGGTAATAAAATGACAGATCTTTCAAGAAGTTAAAGGTTAGAAATAACATCACCTCTTTAATTGACTTTTGAATGTGGACTTATCTATGATATTCTTGAGAAAGTCAATGTTAAATATAGCATCACCTCTTTAGAATTCTAAATGTTAAATTATATAGAGTACCTTTGAGAAAGGTTAAAAACTATCATCTATACTGCTCTACATATGAATTATCCGTAATTATTTGGCCATCAAATTTCTGAAAAGGTAATTAAAATTCAATCGAAGTAACTTTAATAAAACACGTTGAACTGTTAAAACCGATATGATATTTAATAATCGTATGGCAATTGAATGTGCATATTAGTTCATTTTTTTCCCATTACATTACATACTGTAACTTACAAAGATAAATTTGACTTCAGAAACGGTTGGGTTGTTTGGGAAAGTTGTATTCCCGTCAAATATGGATTTTGAAAAACACATTTTAGTTCAATGAAAAAACGCCTATCTATATTTTAGAGTACTTGAAATTGTCCTAAGTTATTTGCAATTAATGCTTGGTTCCTACTAGAACGCAACATAAGGACATAAGCCACAACGCAAGCGAATTGACCAATCACAAGTGACAATTGGAATAACCCATCGCTTTTGACTGGTCAATTCAGTAATACGTTGCGACTTGTGCCCTAGCATGAACCAAGCTTGAGTATAGACATCGTAGTAAAACAAGAAATATTTCTTACAAAAAACGCTGCTCCGACTTTTTGATGCTTTTAAGTATTGTTCTTTCTTCTGAAATAATGATTTATTATCAATTATTTTTGTTTAACCATCAGTATAAGTACTAGTAAACATTTTGTGTAATTATAGTGTATCTTAGGATTGTAACCCAACATTGAATCCTGTCTGTTATTATGTGTAGGCCTACAATTTTTATATTGCAATAGAGTATAACATTTAAAACTTTTTTTCATAAAAATAAATTAGTGATAAAAATAGTTTACTGTAAAGCCAGCAGGCGATATTTATTATTATTTATGTGCTAAAGTTTATGAAGTATGAACTCGCCACTCTTTTTCTAATAAATTATTATGCTGGTTTATGGCAATTTTAACTTGTTCATGACCCGTTTAATTGACACTATGTACAGTAGGAATTTAGTATGACGCCAAGTTTTATGTTGTATATTGCATAAAATTTTAATTTATTTAACTTTAAATTACATTGGAAAATTCTAAATATTGCCCCTTGTGGTGAAACCAGTTAAAGATTTAACATTTGATATGTCATCAACCATAGACTTAGTTATGATTGAAGGGTGATGTCAAACTATTACAAAATTTGACTCCTTTATAAAGTTTTTCTGACAGATTATATTTTAGAAAGATTGTTATATGGCAAAGAAAAGGGCAATGTTTTAACATTTTAAAGTTTAAACAGTCCTATTATCAGCTGCATGACCCTTACATCATTATTCATTGTGCCACACTGTCTTAAAATCCATTTCACCGAGAAATTCAAATTTTTTAAAATAGCTATACATAAACACATTGAAAATCACCAATATAAAATATTTAGTAGGAGTTGCTTATTTGTTAGGTCCCCGATCTCATGTTGGTCAATCTCAGCTAAACGACGTTGGTATGTTAAAAGTCCAAGACCGTGTCGAATTTCTTAGAGTCTGTCATGTTTTTAAAATATATAATCATTGTTGTCCACCTTATTTATGCAATCGTTTTATTAGAATTTCAGACAGTCATAATTACAATACTAGGGGATGCAATTTTAATTTTAGAATCCCAACTATCAAGCCAATGGCACATGTGACCTTTTTTTACAATGCTATTAAAGAATGGAATAATTTACCAATTAACATTAAGGAATCACAAACTGTTTGTTGTTTTAAAAGTAAAGTTAAAAAGTATCTACAGGAACGTTCACTAGCTCTAGAAACTATTTAATTAGCGCTTCTTCTTTTTTCGATTGTCCTTTTTGCTGTTTTTTGTAATTTTTATTATGTTGCTTTGTTTGTCTTTTTTGCTGTTCTTTCAAAGGACCTCATTGGAAACAAGTCCGTAGAGGACTTTTATGAGTTATCCTTGGCATTCTTGTTTTATATTGGTATTTTTTATATTTGCCAATTTTAATTGTATGTCTGTGATATTTTATGTACTGATGCCGAAATAAATCAAATCAAATCAATTGTTTATTGTTTGTTTAATATGGGTGTCTCAACAGAGGCTTATTATTATATGTATACTGCATACAATTAATTATAAAATGGGAAAATACAACTTATTGAATATATCATATATTATGCTGGATAGAATTCATATTAAGACCTTAAGACGCATGACCCCTCCAATTGTGAACCAGTCCACTCCTCATCCAATCGGTGTAGAACACACTGTACAGCCTAAATAGAAGCCGGGGATGTCCAGGACTGACTGACGGCTTCGGCTGTCTGCCAAAGTCAGCCGTAGACATCAGGAGCCAGATCTCTGAAATCCGACGGTGGTCCAAATTGGAGGGGTACACTGCATCATGGAGTTGTAACTATTTTGCTTGATCTCACATTGTTTTTCTCTTTTTTTGTCTCAAAATGTCATTTTTTTGTAATTGTAATGCGTCCGTCTATGTTTTATATTTTATGCTTAGGGACTACAAAGACAAGCCACTTTGGCTTCTGTGTGTCTTGACCCATAAACAATGTAAACTGTCTGTTGGTGTGGAATAAATGTTGTTGTTATTATTATAGTAAAAAAAAAAAAAGAAGATAGAACTTACTGTACATTTATTGATAAAGAAAACATAAGTGATTAATTAAGTACAGTGTGTACCACCTGCATTATCTTATATGCCCTTTAGATATTAATTTCCCAAATTATTTCAATGACACTTTAATTAATGTCAATTCAAATGAGTAAATTGTCCCCGGAGAAATATAAAAAAACTAACCTGGATATGTACTATATGTGACAGGTCCAGCATACCTGTGATATCTTGTGTTGAACACAGGGAATACAATATAGAACAATTCCTGTCGCCTCTGAAAGGATATAGGTAATTATGTAAACTGTCTTTAACATTTTCATAGCCTTTGGTAACACTGTTTTAACAATGATTTTGTCCTAAATGTTATATATAAATATGGCTAGGAAACAAACGTTGATATGATTATTAGAGAATAATAATATGAGAATATAGCATGGATTGTCATCTGGTAAAATACCTATGCTGCAAAAAATATAAATACAGTAGAACCTCTGTTAAAGGGACATCTTCTGGACCAAACAAATTGTCCCCTGGATAAGAGTTGGCTGCAGTAGTGTTAAACTTATATTTTCGCTGTTGTTAAATGGGAATTAATACCACTGGTGTCTAAGCTTGTGTCTAGAATATATCACTAGAAGAAGAAAAATAAATATAAAGAAAAAATAAAATATATATAGTATATCAAATTTACATTTTAACATGGAGATAAAAAAAATAATTAGGTCATGTCGATTAATACGGCATATTTATGTTAAATAATTAGGTAGATCAAATTTGAACCATTAATATTTATTTCTTTCGTGTCAAGGGATCTTTTATATGTTGCAATTTACTGTAGGCCTAGTTAAATACAACTATATAATATTAATAGATTGCGATGGTATTTAAATAGACTTTTTATAGCCTGTAGCTATTATTTATACTACTGCTAAAATATGTATCAACCAGTTTATTTATTTTGTCGAAAGGTAATTACATTTTACTTAAGTATATAATAAACCCATAAAGAAGATAAATATATTTTCACAGAGACATTACAGTCGATACATGCATTGTATAAAGAAAAAATATGGTAGTGATTTGACATTATGGGCACATCAGTGTTTTAACATGTATAATTGCTCACTGACTAAACCCAGGGGTCCCGGAGCTTATGGGGTCCCTAAGCAGGGCCCAGAGGAAACAATAAGACTTTAAAATATGTCGAAAAGGCTGAAAACTCCTGATTCCTCCAGCATTGGAGGGCCACTTAGCATTCCTAAACCAGCAGCATCTGAGCACTTAATTTTTGATTGTTTCTTCTTCTTGCAGTCATTCGCAGATTATTCCATGGTACACAAAACCTGTAACGATAGCAGACGTAGGAAGAATAAAACTTGTCGGTTTAGCCAAAGAAGGTTCTCTACATCGTGTCATTCCAGGCGTCGTTAGGAACTATGTTTCCATATTTGATTTTGATAAGCAAGTGATGTATACACCACCATATAAGGTATAGTCTATGCAAATTGTTGCTTATGGATATTTATGTGTGTAAATTAAGTTTTATTGTTTAAAAGTTGTGGAAAAAAATGTTTAACTTGAAGTTAATTTGAAGTCTTTAACAATATAACAAGTGTAAACAAAGTTTTGTTTTTATTTCAGGGCAACTATCTTCAAACCTTAGTGGCTCAATGTAGGCTTCTTCGTAGTGATGTTAGTTTTTTAGCCTATATCCAGTCTGTGTTTCTGGAGATGTCTTCTAAGGCTTTTCTCTTTTATCATGCATACTGCCTAGCTGACCATAACTCTAAACAAAGGTAAGACATTGGATTGTTACAGGGGTATTCTTTTTTCGCCTAAAAAGTCTAAGTGAGAATAAAGCTCTGTGTACACTATCAAACTAATTTGACAAACAAAGTGTGATGTACCCAAATATGGTAGTGATGCCCAAATATGGTAGTGATATTTCATCATGTCCATATATGGGCACATCACATTGTTTTGTCACATACAGTTTGATAGTTTAGACAGATCTTTAAGCGTACCACTATCGACATACTGTAGATAAAGTATATGAAATTTGACTGCTGGTAACGTAGAGAATTGGCAAAACATACATCATCATATACTGGCCTATTTATCATTGATAGTCAATAGTTCAAAATCTGTGTGTACGAACCACTGGCTGTGGGAATTTTATTAGGTGGTTCAGTACAGTCCATGTATTTGGTGTGTTGTTAACGTTTTCCGTCTTCCGACATTACGCTTTCCACAATTTGTTTCCATTTTTTTCTGTTTATGGCAGGATGGTTTGTTATTGTGTTAGTGTCTACTTGTCCTTGTAAGTTTTTCTTTATTTGATTCATCCAGTTATTTCTTGGTCTTCCTACGGGTCGTTTTATTTTCCTGTTAGTTTCCTTCATTGTTTGTTTGATTGGGGTAGTATTATCCGGTAATCTAATTATGTGTCCCTACCATTTTAGTCTCCTTCTCCTTTTACTCCATTCTTCTTGTTTTGTTATCTCGTATATTTTCGTGTTATACACTCTATCTGTTAATTTAATATTTATCATCTTATTTGGTGTAAAGCCCATCAATGAGAGCTTATACAAGACACATTGATTATTATATAGAGATGTAAATTTATGCCATACATTCTCTATCAGTACAAAATAGTGGCTCTTGAAAACTTATTGTAGGATTATACGACTGTTTCCAGTTGTCGTTTGATATGTACAGGAGATTTATTCATGCTTTTATATCTTCCGGTTTGTTTTTTTTTGGCCAATTTTTGAAAGCCAAAATATGTCATCTCCTTTGTCTGCTTCATCTTCAACATCCTTTATACGCCATCCAAATCTTAGCTTGCCCATCTCCACTTGTGTTCCCTGATGTAGTTCAGTCACTTACGATTTTATATCCGGCTATATTACGCCGTATTGGCGACTATTTAAGAAGTTAGTAGGCTTATTGAGTTCAGTTCAATCAAGTTTATTATCTCCTATAGTATTTGATTTGTTTTCAATTTATTTCAAATTATATAAATATTCATATATTTAAAACGCATTTATTGTACTTCATGTTGAATGTTATCATATACTGTACTACATTGTACTTCTTTTAAAATCAATAATATACAAGTCATAACAACTTTTTAATCTGTTTATAGTTGCCTAGTAACAAAGTCTATTACTACTGAATAGGGTTTTTACACTCAGTGAAGTAGTAATTGAAATCTTACTAATATTTTTAAGCCGATTTTGTAAAAAAAAAGTGGATTGGTATTATTATTTCTGTCTTTATTCATTTCCATTTATAATAGATTGATTTTACAAATCAAAAATATTTTTTCTTATATAAAAATAATTACGTAACTAAATAATATCACTATAAAAAATAAGAGACATGTATACAGGACACAGCAAAATAGAGTTCCATCATTGGAGTCTGTCGGAAGAAGCTAGAAAGAAAAAAATTAAAATTCCAAATTTTTCCAAAAAGTGTATTTCAGAAAGAAATATAAGACTTCAAAAATTTCAATTTACAAAATGATAGCATTTTTAAAAAAAATGTAGTTATTTCAATTTTATTTAACTAGGAGGCCCATATGAACTCATAGTTGTTATTCCCTTATGGGCCATGCACAATAAAATACAAATACAACTGCAACGATCTTTTATCAATATTATGTACAAAAAACTGTTAATGTTTAAATGATTGTAGGGTCATATACGAATAAATGTCATTGTCCACAATTAGCCATACACCTTTACATGCAAGTCTAAATTTTTTATATACACCATCATCTACAACATTTTAAATACCGTAATTACGATAATGAATACTGTATGTTGATAAAATAATTGATCATACTAACTATATTATGTATTTATAAGTCAATCTCATTGTGTGGGTGATATGATTGTTATTATAACAACATATCTTTTTAAGAAATAAAATGTTAAAAAAACAATGGTGTAACTAATGAGAAGTAATAATAATTTTTGTAAATATTACAATAATATTCACTCATGGAAAGTTGTTTACAATTAATCATTAAAGTCTGGTGAGAATGTCAATACAGTTCATTACGTAATGTAAATAAATATATTATGAAGAATGCTGTTACGTAATAAGTCGGCGCAAAACAAACGCCGATACCCAACAAAGAAATTCCTCTTTTGTAGAGGTTGATCCTAATTTCAAAACATATATTTGAGCTTGTTCTTTTTATGGGAAAGTGTTCCTTAATAGAGTATAGGGATATCCCAAACTACTGTAGTAGTAACTGTTTTGATTTAGTAAGAGTATCCATTTTGGCCATTGTCAAATAGAAGATTGGTAGTAACTATTTTTCACTTGTTGAAAATCAGTTGAGGCATTGTCAAACTTGCGCTTACAAACTCCCTAACTAGTACCGTATATGTCCGTTCATATGGTCAAGGGGCATGGTTATGGAATTGTGTGAAGATTAGGCTGGTATGGGATTATATTAGGATTAACATTGAATTCTTGTGTGGGATTGGGTGTGGGATTATACTCGAGCATGGGATTATAATCGAACATGAGATTATACTCAAGCATAGGACTATACTAGAGAATGGGATTAAACTCGAGCATGGATTTACTCGAGCATGGGATTATACTACAGCATGGGATTATACTCAAGCATGGATTTACTCGAACATGGGTTTATACTAGAGCATGGGATTAGACTCGAGCATGGGATTAGATTCGAGCATGGGATTATACTCGAGCATGGGATTATACTACAGCATGGGATTATACTCAAGCATGGATTTACTCGAACATGGGTTTATACTAGAGCATGGGATTAGACTCGAGCATGGGATTAGATTCGAGCATGGGATTAGACTCGAGCATGGGATTATACTCAAGCATGGGATTATACTTCAGCCTGGGATTATACTCAGGCATGGGATTTACTCGAACATGGGATTATACTAGAGCATGTAATTAGACTCGAGCATGGGATTAGACTCGAGCATGGGATTATAATCCAGTACGGTATACTCGGGTCTTATACGGCAGTAATGAACAAAAAAATGAACTTTTTTCCAACTAATGTTTTAATACCATTGAGAAATCAGCACTAGCTTTCCAAGATAATACAGTGTGCCTGACATTGTTCATAACAAACTATTCCCATTTTGTCTATAACATTCTACAGAAGGCTTTAGTCATTAAATTTCGCATCTTTATAATTTCCCTTGTGTTTTCAACCACCAATGAACATACACATGAATGCGTTTTTTAAACATTAAAAACCATAAACGCGTTCGTCTGACAATTGATACGGTCGTTTCTTGCATATTTTTTTCCTGTCACCCTTTTTTAGTGTCGGTACTATCATAGAACACAATGATTATTAGGATTCATCTGTATTTATCACGCATTTCAAGGGAAAATAACAATGTAAGGATGACGGAAGGTGAAGGCTGCGGATTGTATTTGGCATGTGACTATATATAAGAGATAGATGAGCACAGCAGTTAAAGTGGGGGGTTGAAATAGATAACAACATTATAAATTCATTTTGTATGTGTCCTAAATGATCATGTCCTAGTATTTTCTTATGAGATAGCTAATTGGTGACAGAAGGAAGATGGTCAATATATCTTACCACAAGGAATACCCAATGTCAAATCAAACCTAAGTATACCCACATACAGTAGATACAGTGTGTTTCTGTTGAACCTAACTAAAAGTTGCAGTAGTTTATGATTTGGCCAAATAAGGGCATGTTGACCATTTGAAAAAAAGTCAACATACTGAACTATTATAATAGCATTATAATGTATGCTACTGGATAAAAAAGTTTAATTTCCCCTGAGCCATTGTCATTGCCATAAATTGTTACCGTTATCGAGTGTGAAATTGGTGTTATCTGTAAATATGTTCTGGTAGAATATAATGAAAACAAATTGTGTGTTTCACTTCACGTGCCTTGTATCCAACCTTTTCTCATCTATAAAAAATGGAAATTAACAAGATGTTTTAATCGCAATCATTTTAATCATCATGAAAGGAGTGAAATAATACTGTAGTTGCAGAAAGCAATTACTTTATATTTTAAGAGGTTTTCTAAGGTTTATGGACAGTCGTGTCGAATAGTTGAGTGGTTAAGGAGCGCTGCAAACCATAGTAGTCATAAAATAAAAAAACAGGTTCAAGACTTTCCTCGACCACAGTTCTGGTGGTAGAACGAATCTTCTCAAATATGGACTTACAGTTTAATTCAGTATACATATCTGACCCAGTGCATCTTTAATACACATCAACATTTTACTTTACTTTATTGCCAAAAAACAAAATAAACATACTGTATCATTGACAAAAGGTGATAAGATTTAGGTAAAAGAAACTAATCACAGCTTAACACCATTTTTAATTACTAAAACTAAATAGCACAGTTAAGTAATATTATGAAAAAGTGTGATTTTAGGAGCTGTTGAAATTTAATTATTGAGATTTGATGCCTCACAAATATGCTGTGAAAGCATAATCCAAATACGGGGCATCTTTCAAAAGTGGTTACTCGGTGTACTGGTCCATCTTATCCCTATCTATGAACTAATGTTCGCATCATGAAAGGAGTAACCACAGAGTAACCACTTTTGAAAGATGCCCCGTATTTGGATTATGCTTTCCCAGCATAACGTTCACATCAATCAACAACAACAACAAGCAAACACCACCTAAGTGGACGTCTACAATTTTTTCCAATTCTGTTCCTTTTTCCTGCAATTATTTTATTTCAAGACTATTGTGGGGTAGAAAGTTCATTTCAAGGTTCCTGAATCATCAAGCATTCTTTGTAACCATCTTGTATTTTTTGAGTTTTGAACTATATTTTATTTCATTTCATAGTAACATTTATTTCCTTCATAATATACAAAATAAATAATATAATACAAAATTCATGACGAGAAGAAAGAGAGTTAAAACAATACAATTTTTTTTTTCTCATCTTTAAAATGAATAAAGCAATATTATGAAGGAGGCACAATTTCTAAAAAGCAAAAGCTTGTGTTGAAAGTGCCTGAACAAAAACAAAAAGTAACTAAAATCAAATTAGTAAATGATAATTAATGGTATATAGGAATAAAAGTAATTACCATAACGGAATATGAAAACAATAAAAAACTGATACCTAGAATATAACTAGTTATTTATTTTACTTTTGTATTAGATATTGTTTAGTGTTAAAGACGAAGCTATGTTTGTTTGCAGAAGTTGTAATTTTGTTAGGAAGTGAGTTCCATATCTTGGGTCCAGTAAATCTAATATTATGTTGAAAAGAAGTCTTTTTGTGTTTAGGAATATGAAGGTTATTGAGGATTCTTGTGGAATAGCCGTGAAATTCATAATTGGGAGAAAACATATCGCGTAGATGAGATGGAAGAAGACCATTTTGGCTTTTGTAAATAAATAAACATTGTTGGAAAATATTAATATCTGTTAATTCTAATAATTTGAGAGAACGAAATAAAGGATCTGTACTAGTTCTAGGTGAAACATTCAAAATTATTCGTATGATTTTCTTTTGTAGTATTTGAAGTTTATTTAAATTAGATGGGAATGTGTTACACCAAACGATATTGCAATATAAAAGATATGGCAAAACAAGGGAGCAGTAGAGTGTTCGGAGAATATGATGTGGACTTGATAACATTCCTGCTAGATTTCTTAAGGATGGAGCTAATATTATTGTTCAGCCAACATTATCTCTAAAGGTTTTTCCTAATGATATGAAATTTGCTAAGGTCACACCATTATTTAAAAAGAACAATAGGCAGGAAGTTAGTAATTATAGACCTATTAGCATCTTATCATTAATATCTAAGATAATCGAAAAAGCTGTTTTTGTACAATTACATAACTATCTCAAAGAAAACAATGTAATTAATGATTTTCAATCAGGTTTTAGAGGAAATTATTCTACTGATACTGCTTTAATTAATTTAACCGATCATATAAGATCTGAAATATCTAAAGGTATACTTTACAGGTTTGGTGGTCCTTGACATACAAAAGGCTTTTGATACAGTCAACCATCAGATATTATTGCAAAAACTGGTTCATATGGGCATTGATAAAGATTCTTTATTATGGTTTGAATCATATTTGAAAGATCGTAAACAAATTACATCAGTAAATGGCGTTCAGTCCCAACCACTACTACTACTATAACTACTATATCTAGCGGAGTTCCGCAAGGTAACATTTTATTTAGGACCTCTTTTGTTCATATGCTACATGAATGACATCCCAATTAATGTAAATTGCAATATTATGTTATATGCTGATGATACAATATTGTTGTCTTCTGGTAATGATATTAGACAAATAGCTAATGATTTAAGCGCAAACCTGGAATCATGTAACAACTGGCTTATAAACAACAAACTATCATTACATCCTGATAAAACTGAATCAATATTGTTTGGTACTAAAAGAAAACCTAAGAATGTTCATGATTTTGCTGTTATGTTTAAAAATAAGTTGATATGTAAGAAGAATATGATCTCATATCTTGGTTGTTTGCTTGATGAAGACCTGTCTGGAGAATCTATGGTTCAAAAAGTTCTTAGTAAGACTAATTCAAGACATTCTGCATGATTGTCTAAATTTCTTTTCTCGTAAAATTCTATGTTCGGCACTGATTACTTGACACTTTGACTATGCATTTTGCTCCTGGTTTTCAGGTGTTTCTAAAAAACTTCAAACCAGTCAAAATAAAGATGCTAGGCTTATATTAAATAAAAATAATCGTGCACATATTGGTAAAGACGAACTGAACCAAATTGGTCGATTATGTCTAGAGGATAGAATTTGCCAACTCAAACTTAATCATGTTCATAAGACTTTTTATGGAAAATCAGTACCTTATTTAACTGAAAAGTTTAAAAGAGTTTCATCTAACCACCATTATATGACTAGAAGTAGTGTCAATGGATTTTCAGTTCCTAAATCTGATAGTCAAATATCTAAAACGTTTTATTTATACAGGCATAAAGGCATGGAATAACCTACCTCATTCCATTCAGGAAATAGAAAACAAATTTAATTTTAAGAAAAATGTTAAATCACATTTCTGTTCTACCAAATAACTATATAAGTCAATCATAGTCTTTAATTTAACTTTTATATTATTATTTTTGTTATATTTACGTGTTTAATGCAATACTTTGTAATGTTTATATTTTTTATTTTAGATTGTAAAGGATCCCAATGGAAATAAGCTGATAAGCTTTTTGGGCTATCCTGGAAAATCTTTTATAAATGTATTATATGTAATGTCCGTAATTTATGTTAACGCTTTGTATGTATTTTTTATGATGATTTTCCAAATAAATTCAAATCAAATCAATGATATGAATGAGATTGGTTGCACCGGCACTAGAGACAAAGATAAAAAGTATGTTGTAACATCTGGTCCACTGCTCTTTGAAATAGTTATCATAAAAGAGACAATAAATACAAATTTATTATCTATTATATGACATGGTTGGATTTTTCTTTGATTCTTTTATAAAAGATGTGTACACTGTAAACACATTTCTGATGTTATATTGGGATACATCTAACATTACACATTAGTTTGTGTAAATAGGTCCAGCAGGTACTTTAGATCTAGGTCACACCCTAAAAAGGTTGCAGAATAAGGCTTTATCCCACATCACATTAATCATTTTTGTACACTATTTTCACGTCCAAGTAACAAGGGACGGTAATAACTTATGTTATGCACTTGTGCTTACATTATAAGTATTGGTATTCTTGGAGGTACATTATTTTTAATATTGTAATTTAAAACTTATATTCCAAAATGTAATGGAAAAGTTCCTCTATCGTAATCAAACGCAAGTCTGTATGTCTTTGTTCAAATCGCCGTTTTGATATTTGTCTGGGATTTTTTTATACATATGAAATGCCATATGTGCCAAAATATATATCTTTTTGCTAATAATAAATTTTCCCATGGTCTAGAACCTATACTACCGCATTGCATACATGGTTAAAGAGTGATGTGTTACGGCTCACATTCTTTGCTAGAACAATTTCTATCCGCTTTATTTGTTACAAACTGTTTTTTAGTATGCAAGTTAAACATTTATAAAGCATAATTCAGAAATAAGATTTTTCCAAGTACTTCACTCAGTTTCTGAGTGCTTTCTTTTTTTGTTGAGTATTTAGTTAGTTGATTTTGAACTTCTTCGCTTTATTTGTTAAAATATTTTTTTAGTATGCAATCTAAATGTATCATAAAAAAAACTAAAGTGAAGATTATGTTGGTGATTCTTGTTTTTGAAACTTCCTATCTTTAGCTTAATTGTATAAAGCATTATTCAGAAATGAGATTTTCTTTTAGTAATCATCTTTTATGGTGGCACATTTATCTCTCGTTAGTACAATAATATTGACTTTTTTTTTGGCAGCAATGAACATTTTATGAATTCAGCAGAGGAGAAGAGTACAATTAACTCATTTCTGGCTAAATTAGGAATTACGGATGCAGATTCCCACATCATTATGGTGAGAAAAACATGTTTTAATATATTATAATTATTATTTTTATGTTATTTTTCTAAACAATATCTATGTCAAAATCATTAATAGCAAGATTAACATATGTAGTTTTGTAGTTCTTTCATACAATATTCATGCCAAGTATGAACGCATTACTTACAGTACTGTATTTACATAACTTTCAAGGAATTATATAAATATACTGAAATATAGTTGTCACCATGGTCTAGCTAGTGTTCTATCAGGAACCAGACATTTTTTGTTTGGTAATATTTTTTAAAAATCTTTTCAAAGATAGAGAAGTTTTATCGGTCAAGATGCTAAATTGTAGCAGTTTTGAGAGTTTCTCATTTTCATCAAAAATCTAGGTTAATATCGCAGTAGCTAGAATATCGCCTTTGGCATAGCAGCCTCCAGTATGACATTTAATGAATCCTTTGATTCATTTTAATGAACACAGCGTAAATATATATTATACCTAAAAATGAAAATATTGTTTTAAAAATCAGTTCCAGTTTTCACAATTTAACTGTCGCACTTTTTCATCCGGTCATTGGTTAGTTTACCAAAAACCAGGTCAAACCTACACTTTGAGTGCATTTTAGGATTGTCTAGTCAACCTCAGTAACCTTGATTCATTTTAATGAACACAGCGTAAATATATAATATACCTAGAAATGAAAATATTGTTTTAAAAATCAGTTCCAGTTTTCACAAATTAACTGTCGCACTTTTTCATCCGGTCGTTGGTTAGTTTTACCAAAAACCAGGTCAAACCTACACTTTGAATGCATTTTAGGATTGTCTAGTCTACCTCATTGACCATGATTCATTTTAATGAACACAGCGTAAATATATAATATACCTAGAAATGAAAATATTGTTTTAAAAATCTGTTCCAATAGTCGCATTTTTTTATCCAGTCATTGGTTAGCTTTACCAAAAAGCAGGTCAAACCTATCAGTTGTAAACTGAACTATTGAGTGCACTGTAGGATGGCCTAGTCTGCGAATGTGACTCTAACCAATACTGTTTGTATAGGATATTCAAGCTTGATTAAACTATGGTAGCTTTCACTCAGTTAAACTAACTGTGTTGAAGAAAAAAAAATTGACCATGAGAATGTTACAAAAGCGCTGGAATTTTTTACTGGTCCAATCGATCACCTGCTGAATTTTATTGTAAATTTGTACTGAAGGTGAAAATAAAATATTTGTCTTTTTAAAGAAAATTGTCTGTCAGTAAAATAGGTGTCTGGTTTAATTATTCAGTTTAGAAAATAGTAATTGTAAATCATTTTGATTAATGTTAATTTGATTGTTTCCTCAAGTGATTGTTACCATTACCTTGTTAAAAGCACCTGCTAATCCGCTGAACGTCACAAAATTTTAACTGGTTATTATAAGAAGAGCCATTATTCTGATTAAATTTACAAAATTTTTAATTTTTGTTATATTTCCAAACTCAGGCTTACAAGATGTTTTTATAATCTGTTTTATTATTCTACTGCAGTTAAACTACATATACGGCAGTAACTACATATGTTACTGTAGTGACTACATATGTTTACTGCAGTAACTACATGTTACTGCAGTAACTGCAGTAACTACATGTTACTGCAGTAACTACATATGTTACTGCAGTAACTACATATGTTTACTGCAGTAACTACACATGTTACTGTAGTGACTACATATGTTTACTGCAGTAACTACATGTTACTGCAGTAACTACATATGTTACTGCAGTAACTACATATGTTACTGCAGTAACTACATGTTATTGCAATAATGTATAATTTTGTTATAGTTTTATTGTAGAAATCACTGCAACAAACAATTTGTATGATTACCTAAAAAATGCTTACTAATTATTTGCATATTTACAGAGTTAAAAGAATGTAGTTATCTCCAGTATGAATATAATATTGTCCCTTTTTATTATTGTATATATTTTTTTTAATTATGAAAACCACCAACTTCAATTTATCTTCAAAATTGTTTAAAAACTGAGTTGTCAAGCGCATTTTAAGATGAGTGATGCTGTGGCCGTTTGACTTTTAACTTGGTTTAATGTTCTAAACACTCTACAACATGATAGATTTGGCTAAATTGTTCTGACATGATGTATTAGTACACACTTTCATTGTTAGTTGTATGACTGTTGCAATATACAATTTGTTTAAATCAAGCAAAATTAGAAAAATAAAAGCGAAAAAATGAATCTACTGACCTTACCCTATGAAAAATGATTCTAATGTATCTTAAAATGTAAAATATAATTTTTCGAGAAATGATTACCTTTGAACTCAACTTTTACACAAAAAAGGTTAAACTTGCTGAAACAATGTTTATAATCTACATACAGGGTCAATGAAACTGTCTGCGTGAGTGTAGATTAATTCACATAAAATTTATAAATATACATACAAATTTACTCTTTTCAATATTAAAACAACCCTTCAAATTTTACTACATTTTTATTGTTTTTGCACAAACATAAACTTCGCAGTAAAGACAAAAATGTATGCCTTTATAGTATGAAAATGTATGGAAGGATTTTAGAGAAGTTATGAAAACATCTATTGGACAGACATCTTCAACAAATGCAGTACATAGTTTTTCTACTTAAGTAAAATGATTTTTTTTTTAAATTTGAAAATATGCCTTATTATGAAAATGTATATGTAAGAATTTCAGAGAAGTTCGGAAAAAAACTATTAGACAGACCTCTTCAACAAATAATTATTTTTATACAGTCCTTAAGAAATACTTATGGAAAGTTTTTCTTAAGTAAAATTTGTTTATACTTAAGTAAAATGTTTTTCTACTTAAGTAAATTGTTTTTTCTACTGCAGTTTCTGTAACTGTTTTATTTATTTTTTTTCTTTAGTACTGGACTGAATTGATAAAACAACAGCAGTTGAATTCCAACTCACGGTTTGCCAGTTTTCCATTGAAATCAATTCGTTTGGACTATCGAATCTGTTCTAAATTCTCATCCAATCCTTCATGATGGAGCCACACTCCATATTTTAAACTTAAACTTCATAAAACATACTCAATAAAATCTAAACACGCCTTATGTTTTACTAAAAGATGCAATTAAAAGAACATTTTTACCAAATAAGTTATAGGCCTAGGTGTTGGTAAAATTAATTATGCATTTTATTATTAGTCTTCTAAATGCAAACTTTTTTTAAAGTTTTAATTATTTTGTAATATCAGTTGTTGCCTTATGGTTGTATTTATTTATGAAATACAAACTAAATATGAAAAATATTATCATAATTAATATGCAAAAATTATGATGAATTCAAAATGTTGATTAAAAAGGTAATGTAGAATGTGTAGACATACATAACAGAGTTAGCTGTATTTAATTATATTGCGTTCATTCTTTTAATAGAATAGTCTGTTTTACTATAAATTAGAATATCATATCATGATACCACCAAAGTAGAATATCCTAGCCTGTGAGAACAATGTCTCAGTTCAAACACAATACTTGGTACTTGGTGGTTATCCTCTTTAATACTCCTCTGGGAAGTCTAACAATGGTAGTCTCCACTAAAAATTTTAAAAAGTGGAACGTACATTGTGAAATAATCCCGTTTTAAACAGTTTAGTGGAACGAATGTTGTGAAATAATCACAGTTTGTCACTCTGCCTCTATCACTGTTAACAAATCAAATATCAGTTTATTTATTATTATGATAGGATGTCTAGATATTAAGCAGATGATTCCGAGTCCAGTATATTACTGAGTTGATCTTAGGTTCTATGTTGCCATGTCAATTTATGCTTTTATGATTAAACAATGTAAATGTTAAACCCCCTGGAGTCACCCTTTAATGTGGAACATCCAGGAAAGTCAATTAGTGCAATGAACTTGTATACTGCCACCTACCGTTGGGCCATGCAAAGGAAATTCCAAGAGGGAATTGCAAAATGGACTAAACACCTATATTAATGTTATTTTAAAATATGTGCGATACTAAATCTATTATGACGCACACAACATTGAGAGTTTGTTTCTGTACGAATTCTTCATGTACTGCGTAATACATATTGACAGCGAATGTTGTTTTGAGATTATTTAGAAGTGATAACTGATACATCATTTCATATGTAATCATGAATTTTGCATTTTAACAGTACAGTGAACGATCGAATAAGCCGGTTTAATAAGCGCGGAACTATTAATTTTATTCTTTTTTGACAAGCGTACCGCGGTCGAAAAAGAATGTGATGAATGTACCTTGTTGTAGGTAATTACCAGACGCGTGTGAATGACCAATTTAATCCGCATTTTAACGTTTCAGTAACTATGCTTGTTTTGTTTTTATTTTGACATATCGAACGGGTGAAAGGTCATTAAACGTTATTGAACAACAATTGATATAACTGTTATGTTCTTTGATAATGTTAGATGTTATTTTTGTTTAATATGTGAAAATAGATTAGAATGAATTAATCAAGGTTTTAAACTGTATAATATGATTTTCGCAATAGGGCCTTATGTAAGTAAAATGTTTATATTATTAGAAATGGAATTAAAGTCTTCGTTTACAATTTTGACTCACTTTATTGTCTTCTTTCTACCTGATTGCTGAAAGTTCTTTTTTCATTTAATATTTCTAACATATTATATTCTACATTATATTATATTCTACATTATATTATATTCTATATTATGTTCTACATTATATTATATTCTACATTATATTATATTCTACATTATATTATGTTCTACATTATATTATATTCTATATTATATTATATTCTACATTATATTATATTCTACATTATATTATATTCTATATTATATTATATTCTACATTATATTATATTCTACATTATATTATATTCTACATTATATTATATTCTATATTATATTATATTCTATATTATATTCTACATTATATTCTACATTATATTATATTCTATATTATATTCTACATTATATTATATTCTATATTATATTCTATATTATATTCTACATTATATTATATTCTATATTATATTCTATATTATATTCTACATTATATTCTACATTATATTATATTCTATATTATATTATATTCTATATTATATTATATTCTACATTATATTATATTCTATATTATATTATATTCTATATTATATTACACCTTATATTATATTCTATATTATATTCTACATTATATTCTACATTATATTATATTCTATATTATATTACACCTTATATTTCTACATTATATTTATAGTCCACCAGAGTTAGCGGTACTGTATCAAAATTCCTGATACAGCATCAAAAATTTCATAACACATTTCATATACGCATATACCCTAACCTAAAGCTCGGTTCCCACTAGGACGTAACGCAAGGACGTAAACGCAACGCAAGCAAGTTGACCAATAACACGCGCCTGTTCGAATAATCCATCGCTTGATATTGGTCAATTTGTTACGTCCTGGCGTTGCGTTCTAGTGGGAACTAAGCATTAGCTAACTTTCCATGATACGGGCACTACATGTGATACACATGGAACACTCTATTATCAAATTTGCCTATGATTATACAGTATTGTAATATGTGGAGATACAGTGGAGACTAAGGTTTTTTTTTTCTAAAAACAAATCACAGTGTGTTCTGAGGTGGTCTACTCGGTTTTAATTTCAACTAAAGTATTTTTCAATTTAATTGTATTATTATAACAAAGCCATTAGTTCCCTCATTAAGATTTACTTAAATTGCAAACTATATACAGTATTCTAAAAGAAATAATTAGCTCTTTATTAAAATATGGAAAGAAAACTGATTTGCTAATTGGCAATTTGAACGTCATAAACGTTTCACCATAACTTGTAATTTATTGTTTCGGTTGGTAAATGATAATTTGGGTGAAGATTTAGACAGTATCGTGGGAATTTAGAATCGTACTATCACGGTATATTATTACATTGAACATTGAGTACAGGCATTTTAGTCTCTTAGCTAACCCAATAGAAAAACATGAACACAATCAAAATTGGTATAGTAGAGCAAAGTGGTAAACTAAATCCTAATTATCACTGTTCGCAAGTACACAGTAGCACAAAGTGGTAAACTAAATTATATTCATTATCACTGTGCGCATGTACAACCAAAATTGGTATAGTAGCGCAAAGTGGTAAACTAAATCCTATTCATTATCACTGTGCGCATGTACAACCAAAATTGGTATAGTAGCGCAAAGTGGTAAAGTAAATCCTATTTATTATCACTGTGCGCAATTACAACCAAAATTGGTATAGTAGCGCAAAGTGCTAAACTAAATCCTATTTATTATCACTGTAGGCAATTACAACCAAAATGGGTATAGTAGCGCAAAGTGGTAAACTAAATCCTATTTATTATCACTGTACTCAAATACAATCAAAATTGGTATAGGAGCGCAAAGTGGTAAACTAAATCCTATTTATTTTCACTGTACTCAAATACAAGCAAAATTGGTATAGTAGCGCAAAGTGGTAAACTAAATCCTATTTGTTATCACTGTACTCAAATACAATCAAAATTGGTATAGTAGCGCACAGTGGTAAACTAAATCCTATTTATTATCACTGTACTCAAATACAATCAAAATTGGTATAGTAGCGCAAAGTGGTAAACTAAATCCTATTTATTTTCACTGTACTCAAATACAATCAAAATTGGTATAGTAGCGCACAGTGGTAAACTAAATCCTATTTATTATCACTGTACTCAAATACAATCAAAATTGGTATAGTAGCGCACAGTGGTAAACTAAATCCTATTTATTATCACTGTACTCAAATACAATCAAAATTGGTATAGTAGCGCAAAGTGGTAAACTAAATCCTATTTATTATCACTGTACTCAAATACAATCAAAATTGGTATAGTAGCGCACAGTGGTAAACTAAATCCTATTTATTATCACTGTGCGCAAGTACAACCAAAATTGGTATAGTAGCGCAAAGTGGTAAACTAAATCCTATTTATTTTCACTGTACTCAAATACAATCAAAATTGGTATAGTAGCGCAAAGTGGTAAACTAAATCCTATTTATTATCACTGTGCGCAAGTACAACCAAAGCGCACATTGGTAAATGTCTCGTTGATTTTATTTGTATCCTATCCAATTATCAAATATAAAACGTCTTTTAAAATCATCGCGTTGTTTAAAGCGGGGTCTACAACATGTTGTATATATCATTATGCATTTATGACACGAAAGCAAAAGAATCTGCAGATTTTAAAACTATATAATGCAATGCTTTCATTAAAATTAACCTTTAATCAAAAGTGCATTGGCATAATAAGTGAGTTCATAGCCCAATTGTTAATTACTAGCCTATACTATATATTATTTTAGTTCCACGTTCGAACAGACAATTACCCCCGAAGATACCTCAACGCAAATATTATAATGCAAACAGCGGGGCTAACAGGTTTGAGCACATTATTTTAACAACCCGCCGCCGTGGTAATATTAATCCACGACAATTATAATCAAATCGTCTATCCCAACGGAATACCTATCTTGAATATTAGGTTGAGTAATCAGTCTATAGAACCTGATGATAGACATAATGATTTTGTAGGCAACGAAGTTCTTATACGATTATTGATCATCGCGCCCACCTGAAGGCCATAATTTTCTTCTAGTATTTCAGATTAATGACGTGTTTCGAAACCTCTGATATACCGCTATAAACTCTTTCTTACTGTACGCCCCGACAACTATTTATTACATTCCTTGTCATTTTTATGGCGTTCGTGTATTTTTTAACAACTACAAATCATATATTTTCAAATTCACAATATCTCGGACTTCAGTCGCGGATTAATATTGTTCTACTTTTTTACACAAGTTCGTCAAGGCAAGACATATTTTTTTTGTTCTAACGTTGTTGGAAGTAGAGGTAGTATTTCAATGGATTAAATTATGCTTAGTTCGAAAATTAAATACAAATTTGTCATGTTTACTTAACCACCGTTTTCAGTTTTATGTCAGCCTATTTTGGTATTTCTCTGTCTACGTCTGTTTACAATTAATGCATTATTTCGTTATTCTATCAACTCTTACAGATTTTCTAATTCTAAAGCCAAGACTTATTCTTCATCATAAAGCCAGAGTTATTCTTCTTCCTAAAGCCAGACTTATTCTTCTTCCTAAAGCCAGACTTATTCTTCTTCCTAAAGCCAGACTTATTCTTCTTCCTAAAGTTAGACTGTTTCTTCTTTCCTACATCACAGACTCATTCCTGTTATTTTCCTACTCATATACTTTTTCCTCTTCGTAATCCAAGACTCATTCCGATTCCTAGGCCTACCATACTTATCCTTTTCCTAAAACCATATTCTTGTAACTAAACCCACTCTTATACCTCCTCCTAATTCCAGACTTGTAGCACCTTTCTAAACTCACACGTGTTACTCTTCCTAAACCTAGACTTACTCCTTTTATATCCGACTTATTTATCTTCCTTAATTCATACGTGTTACTCTTCCTAAACCCAGACTTATTCCTCATAAACTTCGACTTCTTCATCTTCCTCAACTCATACGTGTTACTCTTGTTAAACTCTTACTTATTCCTTTTTAACTCCTACTTATTCATCTTACTCAACTCATACGTATTACTCTTCTTAAGCCCAGACTTATTCCTCACCAACTCAGAATTATATTCATCTTCCTCAACTCATACGTATTACTCTTCTTAAACCCAGACTTATTCCTCACCAACTCAGACTTATTCATATTTCTTAACTCATACGTAGTACTCTTCCTATACTCAGACTTATTCCCTTTTAACTCAGACTTATTCATCTTTTTCAATTCATACGTATTACCAGGCCCGTAGCCAGAATGCATCAGAGGGGGGTTTTCTTGACACCAAGTATTTTGCGAGCGCAGCGAGCAACTGTAGGCTGGGGGCCAGGGGGCCGCCAAGGTCCCCCGGTCGGGGTCCAGGGGGCGAAGGCCCCTGGAAGCTTTGGCTCTCAGAGCAATTTCGGTTGTTTTAATAAGCTTACAGAGACATTTTTTACCTACTAAAATCTGAGTTATGCAGAGAAATTATATAGTACAGTATTATGGAAGTTAGTAGTACTGATCATGAAATACAGCTTTATTGTTGCAAAAAAGTATATTATATTAGGCCCTTAAATAATTTCTTATCCTATAAACATAAAAAACAAATAGTACCGTATATTTCGGTGTACAAGTCGCACCTGTGTATAAGACGCTCCCATAACGGAGACTGAAATATTAGTATTTTTTATGTAGTCGATGCATAAAAATTTAAACATTTTACAATCAAAACAATGGTATTTTAATAATAAAACAACGATATTTGAGACATATTTATTAGAATCAAATGATATAATTTTGTTTGATTGCCTTTATTACATCGTAATCAGTCTCTACTTCAACTGAACGTTCAATGAAAAGGGAAATCCCCATATTGTTTCAGTTACGATGCACTGTGTGGGTAGGGCTAGCCTATGTCTATTTAAGTAACTTTAATTTCATATTATTTAAATATATACCTTCTTATTGTGTGTATTACCATTATAAAATCAATCCAAATGATGTTCAGTTTTTTGGGCTGATAATGAACCAGGAATATCATGTTGGGTAGGCCTATATGAAAATCTTTCCTATTTCCATGCATGCATTACAGCAATACGAGGAGAGGAGAGCACTAACCATGTGCTCCTTGCCTGGTGGCCAGCACTGTTGGCCATATACACTATGAGATTAGGGGAAGCTACTTAACACAATAACAACACACTCTTTTAGATATCGCTTGACATACGAACTATTATTGCCTACATGATTATAACATTATGTGATTGTTGACATAGAGATGTAATAAAAATAAACCACCGTGATCAAGGAAAATAGTTATTGTGTAATTAAAATGTGACACCACTGTAATTAATGGACTCTTCCATAAATGTGTTGCGCTGTGATGCTGCATGCTGCTAGAATACACACCCGCGCGAGTTCAGAGAGTATTACTAGGCCTGGGTAGAATATCTAATGCGTACTGTAATATTAATTAATACAGTCGAGGATGACAATTTACCTTAACTAAAAATTCAATAAACTTGTTACCACACTGTGGTTAGACAGGAGTGAGTAACTAGCTAGGCCTACATTGCAGAGTAGTACACTATTTTTAATTAATTTAAGTATTAGTAGGTAATTAAATTAATTAGAGGTCAAATTTGCGTGTCAAAAGTGCGTTTTATACACCGAAATATACGGTAGGCCTACGTACACGTACCAATTTAACTCAGCACCATTTTTATTCAAGTTTACACAGTGAAATTCTTTGGTTTAATGAAAAATATTTCCAGGAAAAAAAAATAAAAATCCCCAAAAAGATTGAACTGAACTGAACGTGATCTTGTGCGTTCCGAAAAGCCCGGCCGAAGCACGCGATTGGTCAGTCCATTTTTCTGTCATATTTATAACCATCATCTCTCAACAATCTCTCGATCTCACGCTCAGCAGTGACTTTGACATCGGACAATCTGTATATCCAATCGATTTAAACATAGTCAATAGAAGTAAAATGACCAAAAAATCTGCTATAATTGATAATTAATTGCACGATTTTGGAAGTGGGGCCTTTGTTTTTCAAGGGGGGTTCGCTGGGAAAAGGGGGGGTTCGCCCGAACCCCAAAAAAACCCCTGGCTACGGGCCTGATTACTCTTTTTAAACCTAGGCTTATTCCTTTTTATCCCCGACTTATTCATCTTCCCCAGCTCATACGTATTGCTCTTCTTAAACCCAGCCTTATTCCCTTTTTACTCCGACTTATTCATCTTCCTCAACTCATACATATTACTCTTCTTAAACCCAGACCTTTTTCTTTTTACCTCCGACTTATTCGTCTTCCTCAACTCTTACGTAGTACTCTTCTTCAGATCCGATTAAGATTTAACCCAGACTTATTCCTCATAAACTCAGACTTATTCATCTTCCTCAACTCAACGTGTTACTCTTCCTAAACTCCGACTTATTCCTCATAAACCCAGACTTATTCATTTTAAACTCCGACTTATTCATCTTCCTCAACTCATACGTATTACTCTTCTTAAGCTCAAAATTATTCCTTTTTAACTCCGACTTATTCATCTTCCTCAACTCATACGTATTTCTCTTCTTCAGATCAGATTCAGATTTAAGCCAGACTTATTCCTCATAAACTTAGACTTATTCATCTTCCTAAAGCCAGACATTGTATTGATCTTCCAAACCCAGACATATTTCTATCCATACTGTCATTATTTATTTTAAACAGATAAACGTTCTAATTGATTAGGTCTATTATACTTTGTATTGCTTGACGACTGCCATCGGCTCTCTCTATTTACTTTTTATTGAAGTGATCATAACGTAATTTCACCGTTAGGAATATTTGAATATTTATTAATGTTGATTCCTGTAGGCAAGCTTTTCTTAACAATAACATATTTATTTATCATAATACAGTATGTAGTAAAGAAAGTTACACAAAATAATTGTATTGTTTATATAATTTGAATTTTTATTTGGACAATTATACTATAATGTATAGGTCGTTAGCATTCTGTATAATCGCTGTCGCTACTAAAATTAATATTAAAGCAACGGAAATCTATTGTAAGTCATATTGAGTCGTCTCGTCTCGAGAAAATTGAACAGGTTTAAAGTCCTAAAAAATACGCCCCCGTTTCGTCTCGTCGGGATTCAACTAAAGCTCTGTCTACATTATCAAACTAGTTTTACAAAAATAGGATGTGCCCAAATATTGCAGTGATACGCCCAAAATGGTAGTGATATGGCATCATCATGTCCATACATGTGAACATCAACTTGTTGTCACATAAAGTTTGATAGTGTAGGCAGGGCTTTAGACAGCACTAATAGCCTCGTCGTACGATAGTGTCCTTTATTGTCGGTCGCTTTGAAACTCTCACCGCGTTGAAACTCGCACCGAAATCAACTTGAAGAAGACAAAGGTTGAATGACATTTTCCAAACTTGCGTAATGGTTATCGCTTGTCAAACACGATTATAATATGGCAGTGATACAAACTACAAATACTACTTTTAAATCCATTTTCTCTTTACTAGGCTTTTGAAGAATTATTATTGGTAGCCGTTATTTAAATAAACATAACAGATCTGATCTCGAGTAAAATTCCCGATTGAAATATTCAGGTTGATGGAAAGGGCACTTTGAGTTGAAATCTTAATAGCTACACTGTTGACTCGTTTTACGACGTTTATGTGTTGAAATGTATACCGTATTTTGCGAAACCTCTGTATTCGGCGAAACGTGACGTCACGCATATTCGGCGTTCGTCGTGTTTTTCGAAAAGTAGATATATTATATCGTATTGTGCGAATCGAATGCCGTATTCTGCGAAACGTGTACCGTAGTCGACGTAACGTATACCGTATTTATTGTAACATACCGTATTTGCGGACGTGTATATTCGACGTAACGCGTACCGTATTTGTTGTAGCATGTACCGTATTTGCGGACGTGTTCCGTATTGTGCAAAACCTTTACCGTATCTCGTGAATCGTCACCCGTATTTGGCGAAGTTTTTGGTGTTCAGCGTAGGAGGTGTAACACCTTCGGCGATACGTATGCGCAGTACTTTCTGTGCATATGATCTGTGAAAACGTTTACCTTATTCTGCGAAATGTGTTCCGTTTTTGTGCAAAACGAATATTGTTTACCATTTTGCATTATAAAGCCATAAATACAATTACTAATTTTTGTGTGAGAGACAACATCTCCGTGACACTATTATAGTAAAGAATATTTAACTGTTCACCTCCCGAAATAAAACAATTATATATATACACATTGTCGAATAATTTGTTCGTGACATTTCAGCAAACCCGTTTACTGACCAATGTTCAACCGCGTCGTCGCTTTTTATAAATTCGCAGTAAAACACACAACGATCTTTTACATTTACAGTAATTAGAAATTTGATATTCATTTCTCATTTGTCAAATATAATTTTGATAAATTGTCATTTATTTAATGAAAGATACCCCAGTTTAAATAAATCAATTGATTTATTTATTCTTAATTGGAATAAAAGTAGCTTGGTGTCAATAAGTGTTTTATAGAGTTCTAGAACTGCTGAAATCGTTTAAAAATCATTCCGATTTCAAGATAGAGACGATAAATATGTTAAAAAACATTGTTTTTCATTAACTTTACAAAAAAACAAAAAAGCATTGCACTATTCAATTCCATGTCTACAAAAAACGTCACACGGCGCGCAAACGGCGTAAAACTTCACCCAGCACACAAAAGACGAATAATGTCACCCAGCACACGAAGACGAATAATGTCACCCAGCACACAAAAGGCGAATAATGTCACCCAGCACACGAAAGACAAAAAGTGTCACCCAGTACACGAAAGACAAAAAGTGTCACCCAGCACACAAAAGACGAAAAATGTCACCCAGCACACGAAAGACGAAAAATGTCACCCAACACACGGAAGAAGAAACAATGTCACCCAGCACACGAAAGACGAAAAATGTCACACAAAAGAAAAAGAGTCACCAGAACACGAAAGACGAAAGTGTCACACTGTAAACGTAAGACAAAAAGTGTCACCCAGCACACGAAAGACGAAAAATGTCACACAAAAGAAAAAAAGTCACCCAGCACACGAAAGACGAAAAATGTCACCCAACACACGGAAGACGAAACAATGTCACCCAGCACACGAAAGACGAACAATTTCACACAAAAGACAAAATAGGTCACCCAGCACACGAAAGACGAAAAATGTCTCCAAGCACAAGAAAGATGAAAAATGTCACCCAAAGCAGGAAGCCTAAAATGGCTGGAGATCAAAATAGTTTGACCATTTTCTATAGTCACTATGATGTCTATGAATTTGACTTTAATAGTAACTAGTATAAAATTATTATTGTATATTATTATTATGATTTTCATTAAAACCACTTGTGTAATTGAAAATTGTTATATGTGAACTGTAAGTAATAAATTATTTAAAATATGACAGCCAATATATTTGCTGTTGTCGAGTTGATATTGATAACACGAAGCAATTCAGATCAATAATTTTAAATTACCAGGTAAATTATTTTTTTTATGATATTAATTGTTATTGAAGTATAGTTAGTAGAGCGTATAGTAATTGATTGCACGGACCATTGCAATGAAATCCTAATCTGAACGGCCGCCGGTTATCTAGAACATTAATTGTTAATCGCGTTAATGGTGATGTTAAATCTTTGATTTGTTAACGTTGTGCCGTGAAATCCTATCACGTGAACGGCCGCCGTTTTCCTAGAACATATTTGTAATTTTTAGTGACATAGTTAGATCAAGACAGTTCTTCAACAGGACACTGAGCTTGCCTTGCCAATATAGCAACTCGTAACAGTCCTTTTATCTTATGTCTGGCTGCGTGGGCCTACTGTATAGTACAAAATATATTTTCTGCGGCGCGCGGTGTCTGTTTATGGGCGTGGAACTGATTGTGTCGCAGTCACGACAGATAAACCCTTTTATCTCTGGAGCCTTGGTCGTATGTACATTATTCGCGTTAATGTAAGTATTTGATGTATAAACGCCGCTGCGCGCTCTGTAGATAAATGAGTTTGTACCACAACGTAGTCAATACAACCCTAAATCCCGAATATTGATCTCTACATTGATATTGACTTCCACATTTCCCTCAAGACAAAATATTATGATAAATGGATGTTAGTTGATTTATGGTACTATATTACTATTTTCTAATACACTATTCATATATGTATGCAATAATATACCGTATGTTGTATTGTTTATGAATAAATCATATCATATATGACGTCATCATCGTTTATCAGGAGTTTGCTTTTAAATTATATTATTGGTTAACAGACATGTTTTTGAAGGATTTAAAAAGATATTTCTCATGTGCACTAGTGCAATAGGTCTGCAAAACAATTGTGAGCTAAGTAGTAGTAAGTAGTTTGACAAAAAAGGTGTAATGTGCCCAAATTTGGTAGTAATATGCCCAAATATGGTAGTGATATGATGACACCATATATGAGGGCACATTACTTGTTTTTTTTGTTACATAAAGTTTGATTGTGTGACAGAGCTTTAAGTCCTATCTTGGTTTCTGGAGTCTCAATTTTGTCTGGTTTAACGAGTTTTCTCATCTGCAGGAACCAGAAGAATGTGTCGACAATCTGTTATATTTCCTCAGTTATATTGCCATATTTCTTCTCTTTTACACAATTTTTACATAAAAATTCAAAAAGATTGAAGATGACATTGCATTTGTTTACTTAATGATTAATGTGCAGCACCGTTAGTCTTCGTCGCATTCGCACCTTTCTTTATACAAATACAACCATTGGCAGCTGTAGTCCAACCATCCTTGGCCTCCTACACTCACTTATATCCTCAGAAAAGAACGTGGAAATAATACTGTAAGTCTTCTACGGGGCGCCGTCCGACACATTATTCTATTCTACAGTACAATGTAAAAAGCATAGATTAAAGTTTTGTCGTTTGCAAACCAGGGCTTTCTTTTTATAATAATTATAGTTTGCCTTACTTCATAGTTTGTTTTTCTATATAATTGCCAATTTACACAGACAAGCGGTAACGATAATAAAATATAGAATCTATGTTATTCCTTATGACCATTTAAACAAATGCGGAGCGGATGACCGATTTTCGCTAAGAATAGATACAGATTCTAGTGGGACTAGCTATGCAGTTTTCCGCTTACCGTTACCGCTCGTCTGTGTAAATTGGCCTTAAAACGGCAGATCTTTGACTTATTTTATAAAAAATTATTGTTAGTATAGAACAGAGTATATAATGTGTTGGACAGCGCCCCGTAGTTTTAGATTCAGTAATCGTACCGTAATGTTACGATTGATATATCACACTCGGAACCAACAGTGACGTCAGATAATAATAACATTTAATACATACTCAATTTATCAACATTATTTATTGAATAATGTTAACAGTTCACTGTGCTTTCTTTTAAAATGTGTTTACAATTACTTAATGTGTTTTTCTCTAATTTTAATTGCATAACAAATACATTTTTAATACACTTTCTATTATGAGTTTGAATGAACATCCTCAAATCCTTTGAGTTCCTTCATACGTTTTGCTGTCTGCTTTAAACTTGTATTTGTCTTCAGTGAAGAGAATGTGTTTTGATCTTTTGTATGTATTTATTATTATGTATGGAAGATATTTATGATAAATATTGATTTGGTTGAATTTGAGATTGTCCTGCATGAGGTGGAGCAGTGATTCAAATGCGATCAAGACAATCAAATGAAGATTTGATATGGCAAGACGAAGGAGTGAAATGGATACTTTGGAAAGTGTAAACGCAATTGCAGGCCTACTCTGATTTATAAAAAAGGGAGACAATGTTATACGGAGCTGTGGAGGCTGTTTGGACGTCAATTGCCCGTAGGGTCTTTCGGGTTGCGACGACCATACCCATACATTCTAGGGCCGGCGCTAGTTCCGTTTCGCACCTGTTTTTATTTCGACTTCCTTTTGACTCCAAATTGTTAAGCAACTTATTGTGAATACCACACCTTAAAATTGGGCCTCATAAGTACTTTTATAAAGAAGAATCACATAAAAAGTAACAAATAAACCCTCAAATTGATGATTTTACAGACATGTTTCTCGCATACCGTTCGCGAATTTAGCATACGCGAAGTTCAATATTTTCGTTTCTATGGAGCGCCAAAAGAGCAACAACAATAGATGGTTAAAACCTCAGTGGAATGCGTCTTCTTTTAATGCATTTATTATTGAAATACACGTTTAATTTTAATATATTTTGTCAATAAAAATGCTGTAACATTTTACTACTAATAATTTGCTGTTTTCAAATAGCAACCAACCCTAGGCCCACGAGTAAAGACTAGGCTAGTACATGTAATATGATGATGAATTTGTCGATTTTCATTCCTAAAAGTTCCTGCAAAAACCATGTACAGTATCAACAGTAATATTTTTGTTGCATTGACATTGACAAAATATGATAAAATTGAACGTAATTTTCACCAATAAATGCATTAAATATACGCAATTTACTGAGTTTTTAGCCCTCTATTATGATTGCTCTTTTGGTGCTCCATAGAAACAACAACATTGAACATGGAGTACATGCGAAATTCACGAACCGATGTGCGAGAAACACGTCTGTAAATTCATCAATTTAAAAGATTTATTTTTTACTTTTTGTGTGATCTCTTTCGTAAAAGTATTTTTGAGGCCTAATTCTAAGGTGTGGTACTCACGATAAAGTTACTTAACCAATTTTGAAACGAAACGGAACTAGTGCCCTAGGGCCTATACTCACGGTTTCGTTGGTCATCGTCTGACCTATACTATTCTACCAAAAATCCCTGTCGGGAATTCAAGATACGAGATTTCGACGACTGACGACCAGCATAGTTCAGGTCAATCGATGTGTCGTCGATCGTCGCTTGGCCTAGAAACCATTAAACCTGTGTAGAGGTAGTGTGGTGTGCGGTCCACGAGGTACTAAGATGACGTATATAATCTGGCAGTATACAGTATAATAGCGTCATTGGCGAAACGCAGAGGCATGAGGCCCCTGATTTAGGAACCATAAGTTGCCCTCCAACGCTGGAGACCTCGGGCGTTTTTAGACATTTTCTACATTATTTTGATGTCCTCTGGGAACTGCTCATGGTCCCACATAAGCTTAGAGGCCCGTGGGTTTAGCCAGTGAGCGCCCATAGTCATTACGCCACTGAATATCGTGTTCCTGTGAAGACCAGAACGGCTGACCAAACAATATTCAACATTACTAATATTTTTAATTTTACTATTCACGACTTATATAGCCACTTAGGAATGTAAAACAAATCTGCAAAAGGTATAATATCAATAATAACTGCTGTCAACAGTAAGATGATTAATTACAATATTTAGCTTTTATAAAAATTACTGCTGTCGGTTTCGCAGTGTCAAGTCGTATTCGTAAATTACCATTGCTAAGGATGCCTACGGTCGATTGTCAATTTCCCTTCTCCGTCGCTTACTTTCCGGCAAGAAAATGCTTTATTCAAAAAGCAAGCAATTAAATATTTGATCATTTTCAAAATAATTGTGCTATTTCCGCTATTGTTTAATTTTAAAGAGGACTCCTGGTATTTTTAGTTTTATATACGTGTTTTTTTAAAGTGTTTAAATGACCTTTCGAATTAAAGTCAATTCAATTGTTTGCGAAAGTCAATAGGCTAAGCAATAATTACACCTGATAGCGTCATTATGCAAATTGACAATGGATGCAGGTTATTTGACATTCGAATGTATCTTTGTTAACCTTCTTCAATATATTATACAGTACTTTGAAATTCATTTACATCAATTATCTTCTGCGTACGTCAATCAAGTTGCACGTATACAGCTAGAATCAGTTACCTTTAACCCTTTCCCAACATGCATTGCGTTAGCGTCACCTGCACACCAACTGAAATGCGCATGCGTGATACACTGTATAACAACTGGTACGATTTATAAACCAGCTCTCTGCGGGGTTTAAGGTTAATACCTTCGTTTTTCTATTTTATTATAGATAATAACTTGTTAAACTTAACCATTATGTCAATTCGTTCTGCTACACGGAACACATAGGCAATAATCAAAGAGTCAACACAAAGTTTATCTGAAAATCCAGCAAAACAATGTTTATTTTTTTCCCATGGTGAAAACAATTCTGCAGCAGCTGCGATCAATATATTATTTTACACCGTAGTAAAAACGCAACTATACATTTGCTCCGTCAACAAAGCTTAGCCGTCGAACCCGTTTTATTTTTAGCTAGATTAAAATAAATGAACTTACAAAGCAGTCAATGAAGGGTTTTGGTGATATTGTGAACATTATTAACCGACTCTCAGTACTATATCTAGGTTATACTTTGGTAAAAAACCATAACACAGTGTCACATATATCATATGTGCTGCCTATGGTACTATTATTTTGGACAGTTTTGTATGATTCTCAGAGACAAAAGTTTTATTACTTAATGTGACTTTACATTTTTCTTAATATATTATTTTAGACCGTAGTAAAATGCAACTACATTTGCTCCGTCAAAAAAGCTAGTATAGCCATCAAATCCGTTTTATTTTTATTTCAATGCGTTTCATATAAACGCAATTGTAGTTTTGAATGTTGCCGTTTTTCACTTATTTGGTGCCTGTTATCTTTTCTTACTTTTCTAATTTGCCTCATTCCTCATTCTGTTTTGTAAAATCCACCCACCTCTTCTAGTTTTGACTAGATGATGAAAGATACGGTACCATTATGGAAGAAGGAGTTCCTCTTTGACATTGTACATGCATTGTACAGGCTCTGATGAAATTATTATTATCGCCAGTTCTGATTGGTGTGCCCCCGCAAGGCAACTGTTTTATGGTGTTTTGAAAATTGATTTCTGCTTAATTGTTTAATTATATTTAATAGCACGTTCTTTAACATCAAATTCAGTGAAAGGTGACACCTTAATACGTTATTATTGTAAAGGAATTAGTTGACCGCGTAAAGTATATCTCTAATTATGAACAGTACAACCCTTCGAGGAAAAAGAATATTATATATAACAACACGTGATGCAGCGCAAATGCTCAGTGGTATTAATGCAATTTAATTTGAAGACAATCGATATTGTTATTATAAGAAATAAAAATCGATTAAGATTAAAATTAAACTGTGTGTATATAGATTAGGGAAATTCAAATCAAATTGAAGTGTAGGTTTATTTTCTAATCATTTGCAGACATTTCACTAAGAATAATATTTGTAAAGAGCAACATAAGATTTTTTTTTCTCCTTAAGCTCTGTCTGCACTATCAAGCTTTGTGTGACAAAAAAGTGTGCCCAAATATGGTAGTAATATCCCCAAATATGGTATTGGTATGACGTCATAATGTCCATACGAGACATCACATTTTTTTGCAGTAAAGATCAACAAAAGATTTTTTTTCTTCTTAGGCTCTGTCTACACTATCGAACTTATGTGACCAAAAATTGTGATGTGTCCAATATGGTAGACGCAGTTCTCTCCCATGAGAGATTTTACTCAGTAGCCCTATATAGGCCTACGGGCCACCAGCCCCAAAATACAATAAACATTATAGGATACCATGAACATTAAACTAATGGTACATTGACGTGATTTATATGCACTAAATAAATATGGAAAGTGATTTTATTGTGTTTTTTTCTGTGGATTAGGTAGAACATGTTTGCGATATGGTGTAGAAGGTATCGATCTCTTTCTTTGGTGTATAAACGGCCGGCCTATTAGTAGTAATATCCCCAAATATGGCAGTGATATGACGTCATCATGTCCGTTTATGGGCACATGACATTTATTTTGAGACATAAAATTTGATAGTGTAGACAGAACTTAGATTTTAAATACCCTTTTTCAGACGATACGCATAATTGGTGTTGATATAGGCCAATAAAGGCCCTACGATAAATATATTAGCATGCATTTTTTTTCCTTAAAAAAATTAGAAAGAAACTATATGATAATCATTTATGCTGCCTTTGATTAAAATAATATTTTAAAAATTCCAATTAAATGACGTCATGATAAATAAAAACAATAAAATCGTTGTATTTTCATGATATTATTGCTCCTGCTAATCATGAGGTCATTTGATTAGATGTGTGAAAGTATCATTTTCATCAAAGGAAGCATAGATGGCTCTTTATAGTTCTAGAATCAAACGTTTATATATTTCATAGTTTTATGTATGAAAAATGCATATTTGTCTATTGTCGATCGTTATCGTCCTAGTGTGAATGGGCCTTAATGGTAGTATTTAGTTCCACAAGTAAACAAACGGAAGGAATAATTTTGTTTCTAAATTGTGATAATAGTGTACAAACACATTATTTTTTGTGTACAAGCGCGTCACTATTGTGTCTCCACGAGTTCTATTTCCATTCGTAATCATTAATATTGATTTTTATATACGAAATAATATTGCGAATCTTAAACTTGAGAAATAAACAACGAATCTCTCAACACTAGAAAGTGAATAAATGACGTAGAGTGAGACAGGTGTTAAACATTACTATGTTATAGTTTTTAATTTTGTCAGTTTTCAATACTGGGAATTAGTGATTAATGGCCATAAGGCAAACACACACGCGAAGTGTTCATTTCACTTAAGCTGATGGATAATAATAAGCGGATCATCTAACTCGTCACGGTGCCGAGTTCACATCTATTCCACAACGTACGTTGTAAAAGTGATCATTCTCGCATAATTAGTAACATCAAGGATCATATTATGTTAAACAAATGGCCTAAAAAGTAGGCGTACGACTGATTGTACTTGTGCACAATATACTCTTTACCTCCCTATTTAAAATGCACTTGTTAGTACGGTCTCTAGATGCGTAAAAACCCCGTAAAATTGACATGTACAGATTCGATAAGTGACCATTCTGAGATCATGTTATAAATTAATGAAAACATAGTGATAACAAACACTAATAATTATCGGTAAAGCGTTGTTCCAATCTTAGACGCAACGGAAGGTACGTAAGCGCACCGTAAGAATTGTGACGTATAATACGCGATGAATCATTCGAGTTGTCGATTGCGATTGGCCAACTCATGTGCGTTCGGCCTACGTCGTTAAATGGGACCTAAGCATAATATTACTAAGCAAATTCAATTTAGCCTGAGTGTGGGTGCTGGACTAGACTTGCCCCAAGTCTGTATTTATTGTATTTTTTATTTATTTTATTTCGGTTTGTGTCTGAAAATACAGTTTACAAGCTCAAGTAGTATACGTATGAAACGCCATATGTGCCGAAATATCAATATGTTTACTAATATTAAGTCAAAACTTCGTCTGAAACCCGGACTAGTGCTGGGCATGAACCCACATAGAGTAATGCTATGCTATTTATACGAATAGAAGGCAAATCACGTCAGCCACTGAGGAGTGCGCCGCTTCAACGCGGTCACTTATATAATTATACATTGCTGGTGTAGCCTATGTTCGAACCGCATACAAACTTAAGCCTTCCATGTGTGACTATTCTCAAATAAGGTTCTGCAAAGTATAGGAAGATGCAAATAGTTTGGTGAATTACCCGAGTGTGGCGCTGAAATATCATTGTGAAACGGAAACGCTGAGAATCGTACTTAGTACATTTACAAGATCAAGCGTGTAAACAAAATCGTTTAATGAAAACACATTACTTAATGTGAACGTATTTGTAATCCCTGATACCTGTAATACTCTCATGAGTGAATCACATCAGAACGAATTGGGATAAACATATTTGCTATACATTAAACAAAACTGCAATTACAGTGTGACGTCACTAGTTCCAATGTAATGTTCTCCGTCACGACATACATTGTATACGGTAGGCATATATATTATGGTGTAATGGTTCACTTGGTTTCCTTAACACGAAGACGAAACCTCCGGTAACAGGACCCCTCAGTGGGCCTTCTTTTCAAATAACAACACGGCCAGACACAGCAGCAACGGATAATAATAGAAAAGCACAAACAACGCAAAATTATGCTACGTAACTCTTATAAATCCACAGTTAATTAACAATTCAATTAGTATCCGAGATTAAGTAGATTAATGGTCAACCGTTGATAGTTTTCTATTTTAAAACATTGAACATTTTTTACGTCAATTATCTCTCATCACATGATATTAGGTAGGGGTCCGGGACCGCGACAGAACGACAACGGATGGGGACCCTCCAAAGAAATTGCATTTTATTTTTCAGGAATTTGTATGATTTATTTCTTTTTTATTTTTAAATGCGCCTTGAGCACTCTGGAGTGGTATGTGCGCTATAAAAATCTTATTATTATTATTATTATTATTATTATTATTAATATTAGAAACTGACGAAATATAGTATAACAACTATTCCTGTGCTAGATTATATAAAACTTACCCCTATTATACACAGTGTGCTACAATTAGATGGTATTGCGAACATAAGCAAGTACTGCGAATGAACCGTGGTCCCCGCAGGGATCCTGTTTACTCGTAAACTAATATTTTATATCATATTGATTCGTGAAATATAGTCTATTCAAAGCAAGAGTACAAGCAATTGCTATAAATAACGGTGCAATATGAAAAAATACCAATTAGGCATGATTTATTGTACGAGGATGCCTCCGATTGAACCAAACTCTGTATCCGCAGCATTCACATGTTTTTCTATTTTAACGTGTGTAGATCATGAGCGCGTTATTTCCGTTACCTGGATTTGATATGGACTCAATATAAAATGTAATGATTTAATTTCAATTGATAGCTAGTAATCCGTCACATGTTTTGAAAGATATTGGTGAACGTGAAATTTAATATAACTAGAGGGTGAGCTCGCTTTGCTCGCTCCCCCTCTAGGAAGTGTAGACGATGGTTCTCGGAATGATACAAATGTTCTCCTTGTACGTTTTCTGTCGGTTACCATTATAGAAAATGCTTGACATTCGCAAAACTAAACTTCTCTGTTTCACAGTGTTTTAGATGATTAATAACATTTTAAAGTATAGTGTTTATTGTTTGGTAAGACATTACGGCTTGCAACATGGGCAGACATCTCGGTCTTAACGGGACACAGATAGCCTACAGTTATTCCTGCCAGCTTACTCAATCAACTATCGGGATTTCACTCGATTTTAAACAAAATGTCTTATCATCAAATCTCCCTATGTAATTTTATAATATTTCCCACAATATATTCCGATTCTGATTTGCAGTATAATTTTTATTTTTTAACTACACACGCGCGGTCCGTTCCTAAAGTGGAGTGGAGCTGTGGCTTGGTGGTTATGATGCTTGGCTACCAATCTAAGGGTCCTGGGTTCAAGTCCTGTCATATGTCAGGGTTTTTTTCTCATGACAATTTACAACTCCACTCCCAAAGACTTAATATTAAGTCTTTGTTTATGTAGAGCATCTTGTGTATATGTTTGTCTTATATGTTCTAGTGCAGTATATGGAGAGCCATCTCGATAGTGCTTTGCACTCATGGCAATCCTCAGGGTGCTGCACCGCTGTATTGTCATGTATTGTTGTGCCTGAAAATTGAATTAAAAAAAAAATAAATAAATAAAAAAATAAACAAAAAACTGAAATGGCTATGCAACTAGTCCTACTATCGGTTTTTTTCTTCCTTCTTCCAAAGGGACACTGTATTGATTGATGGTAAGTGCCTGTTTCCAGTCACCTTTAGGGTCAAATTATTTTTTTAACTGCTCCCTTGTGTATAAAAGAGAGAAAATAGTTGAAACCAGGTTGTTGAAAGGTGAACCCGGAAATTACTTTGACCCGCGAAGAATTGAAATTGAGTTAAAATCTACTGTTGAAATCATAAATTTTGTTAAAAAACTCTTTATAATATCTTCCTAAGACAGAAATATGGAACAATAGTGTCGACTAATGTTATCAAATCTACGTTTTGCGGTACATCTGAGATAGATAAGGTAGGTATCCAAGGCGGAGATTTGTACCGAAGTTTTTGCATTGTGCTCGCCTATGTCAGAATTAACCATAATTTATATATAGATAAGGTGTTAATCGTTTAACCCTACACGAAATAAAATTGTTTAGGTCCATTAGTGTTTCCTTACATAACCATCGTATATCATCTTAGGTTCTAGACCGAAATTAGTACAGTAAAAAGATATTTTGGCACATATGGCGTTTCATACGTATTATACACGTATTTTCAGACAAAAAATCGAAACGTCGACTACTGGTGGACTAACATGAAAAAGACAGATTTGGGCCAAGTCTAATCATCGTGATTAAAATTCAATGTTATCTTCAGGTGTCTTATCCACATTGATTATTGTAGAGTCTGCTACATTATCGCATTCATACATTAATGTCATATGGATTCATGTTTTTTGTGTGTATATGCACTAATGTATTCAATCAATATGCTATCTATTGATGCCCTGTGCCATGTTAATCCATTCTGTTTTCACTCAAGTGAATAATGATCCATGTAATTTAAAATGTGCCAAAAGCATGGAATTTACTTTCTGAGGTGTTAATATTGGAAAACAACAACACATGTTTGTCGGTTTGTTTGATCTAAAAAATATCCTTAATTTATTTGGTTCGTTCCTCCACACATTCAGAAATGAAGGTGATACGGAATGCGCGTGTACGTCATCACGACGCTCGCACGCGCTACACGTTGGTTTACGAAATAATAATAAGTTTGATTTTGTTACTTCAAAAACCAGTCTGCTTCAAACTATTTTAGTTCATAAGCCTGTAGTTATAACGTAATTTTGTATTTTAATCGCACATCCACAGTGGCAACGTTACAAGGGTGAAAACCCCCGTTTTATTTTATGAATTCAAACCCATGGCCGTCTCGTGACGTCATTGTTTGAATTTCGTTCAGATTAACTTTAATATTATTCATTAATTCTGACTGATTAATTCTGATTGATTAATTATACATATTTTACTGGAAAATGTCTTTAAAAAAAAATAATATAACTATTATAAGCCTTTGAATAAAAAAAATTATTGCGCGTACTCATTGTTGTATTTTAAGCTGGGTTCCCACTAGCGATGCAACGCAAGGACGTAACGCAACGTAAGTGATTTGACCAATCACAAATGATGGATTATTCGAACAGTCCCTTGTCATTGGTCAACTCTCCGTTGCGCGTACGTCCTTGCGTTGCGTCTCTAGTGTGAACCATGCTTTATAAACGATCTGCGTACTGGGTAGATATTACAGTACAGAGAGTCTAGTAAAGAATAAACATATGTGAACCCATAATAGCTAGCGTAAGGCTTTACCTTTAAGCTTTTAGCGAAAGCATGACTTTCTTCATACGAGTGGGCATTTACACGTTGAATAATTAGATTCATTTTATATGTATACTCTTCATGATACGATTAATGTTGATATTTGCGTCAAACCATGACGTAATATAGGCCTACGCTAACTATTGTTGCGACGTACTGTTTAATGATCAGATGTGTACCGCGTACTAATGCTATTATACGAATGTACATTGTCATTTATCAATGTTTTAAATTAAAAAAAAAATTATTCTGTTTTTCTATTAATGAGTAACATATCGGGAGGAAATCATTTTCATCACACATCATAGTGTTAAAGTGGTAACGCACCATACCGTATAGGTTGTAACGCATGTAACGCACCATACCGTATGGGTTGTAACGCATGTAACGCACCATACCGTATAGGTTGTAACGCATGTAACGCACCATACCGTATAGGTGGTAACGCATGTAACGCACCATACCGTATAGGTTGTAACGCATGTAACGCACCATACAGTATAGGTTGTAACGCATGTAACGCACCATACCGTATAGGTTGTAACGCACCATACCGTATAGGTTGTAACGCATGTAACGCACCATACCGTATAGGTTGTAACGCATATAACGCACCGTACAATGATGGTATAGTGGTAACGCAACATATGATAATGTTAACGCATAATAAGATAGTGTTAACGCACTTTAGCGTAGTGTTAACGCACTATAGGGTAGTGTTAACGCACTATAAGGTAATGTTAACGCATTATAGGGTAGTGTTACGCACTTGGATAGTTTTTGCGGGTTTTTTTGTTTACTGTTTTCAGCTCTGTGGGTACGGTCGACATTGAGTGTTTTTATTCAGTTCATTGGCCATAGCTAATAGGCCTATATCAAAGTATGGCATGGGTCGCTAACATTACCTATATAAAAAGTACATTGTCAACGTATTTCTATGGTGTTTTATAGGCTTATAATATAGTACATGTCACTAAAACATCCAATTAACTTTGTTGCATAGAAATAAATTATGTTTTAAATTAAGATAGGAATTGAAGTTGCTTCAAATATTAATTGAGATGTGTTTGTATACTAAGCGTTAAATAATTTGAAATTGTCTATTAATTTCTATTAACATACCAGTTATCAATCGCTAGCAATATTTGCGTGGGCAGTATATACTATGCATCAAATCAAAACTTAAATTATGATTAGCAAAATGATTGATAGATTATTATTATTATAAAACGGCCAAAATTTGATATAATTTTAGCTTGATTGTATTTGGCCCTTTATGTCACCGACGGATATAAAACTGTTATTTCTTAAATTTCCAAAGTTCGAGCCGCCTTGGTTGTGTGTTCATGGTAATACGTCATTATTAGGTGGAGGCAGGTGTGACCATTCATTTTGTTTGTCGTCGTATGTGTCTTTTATATACTGTCGTACGTTTATCTCTTCTTTAAAATACTTACCTCTTTCAAAATGGAATAGCCCTTAACTACATATAGCTGGAAAAGTGAAAGCCCGTCAAATCTGCAATTGGAAACAAGGTGTGTGGATACTATTACATAACTGCTGAAATTGAACATAGCTTAGAGAACTTACATTCTGCTTAATTGGGTTTTACGTACGTAGCTGATTTGAAGTAAGTAAAATTATTTTTTTTTGTATAAGTTAAATCACTTCCATTGACTCGTAGCGTTAGGCGAGCCATTGTGGTAAGTATTGGTTGGAAGCAGCGGATACAATACATGGTTCCATTCACCGGTAACGCTTAGATGAAAGACAAACGTAAACGCCGTAAAAATGGCACAGCCTGTAACGATCCTTCGGATTACGTCTTTGATTACGTTCAGGATTGAGAGGTCGTCGTATAACTTGCGTATTGTTATACGTTCTATTTCCGCTATATCAAGGCACTCGTAAAGGAAAATTGTAGACTGTATTCGCATTGGACTATTTTATTTTATAAGTTATTGTGCTTTGTTCACACTAAAGCTTGATTTCCACTAGAGACGCAACGCAAGTAAGTTGACCCATCACAAGCGACATTCGAATAATCCATCGCTTGTGATTGGTCAAATGCGGTACGCAATTGCGTAGCGTCTCAAACTAAGCTTGAAAGACGTAAAAACAACGACATGCGCGTGATAAATAAGCTGAAAATAGGCCCTGTCTAATGCTCGGTTCCAACCAGAGACGCAACACAACGACGTAACGCAACGTTTATCATTGGTCAACGCTTACGTCTTTGCGTTGCGTCCTAATGGGAACGCAGCTTTACTGATTCGAAGTTAAGCTGTTGCAATGTGCAGTATGACATGTATAATTTAAAATAAGTAGTTGAACGAGGAAATATGTAACGAGGAAACAAAGTAACTAAGGTATAATTACTTTGTTTGGAGAAGGAAATATTTTGTAGCACCTGTTGTGGAAATACAATTGCACAGTATAGATGTTCAATAATGAAGGCTTTAATGAAGAAATACATTGGAAAAATGGTTTGGTTAAAAAATAGAATTTGTAGAAGAACACTTAGTCAATATAACATCTGCCATTTACGTAACTCTGGTAAAAAAAAGGTTATTTGTTTGTTATTCAGATACTCCTCGATTGTGTTGTACTTGCATAGAGAGTCATGGCCAAACATATACAGTATATCGTTCGTTAAAATAATATAGAATTTTTTAGTGACAGTATATGAGAATATTAACCTATTGTTTTGTATAATATCTATTGTGGCGTTAACTGCCCCTTTTTTCGAAAACAAATCCCTGTACTATACTATGAACAGCAAACACATGTTTTCCCATTGTAACCTCAATATAATTTTATGGAAATGTATGGACTTATTATTCAAAATCGATTTAAAACAGCAATAAAGTTGTTTTTTTTTTGTAATTATGAATAAAAATAAATTGTACTATTGCATTTCATCGGCGTATAAGGTTAAAATAATATCGACCTTTAGTTTTCGTACGCGGTGACTAAACGCAGCTTCGCATAGCTTTTTACGCAATACCCGATGTGCACAAGCCTCTATCAGTGCCGTAATTTAAGTAGTATTGTAACCTCTCTTTTCCTCAGAACCTGAATAGGGGCGGGATGGTTTCTGACTGTCCCCCACCCCCGAAGGTGTCCGCTCCCTCTATACTGCACAAAGAACATGATAAAAGATCTAAATAAGCAAGCGTTAAGGCCAATTTACACAGACTATCCGAGCGGTAACGGTAGTAAAAATACAATCTATTTTATTCTTTTATGACCATTTACACACAACGCGGAGAGGATGGGCGGTTTCCGCTCAGGATAGATACAGATTCTACGTGTGACAACAACCTACGCGATTTGCCGCTTAAGCGTGGTTCCCACTAGCGACGCAACACAAGGACGTAACGCAACGCAAGTGAATTGACCAATCACAAGCGATGGCTTATTCGTTTGTGATTGATAACTGTCTATAACTTCGCTGGTCATAGGTTAAAACGCATGCGTTGCGTTTACGTCTTTGCGTTACGTTCTAGTGGGAACCAAGCTTTACCGTTACCGCCCGTCTGTGTAAATTTTCCTTTATCCGTTGACAGCAGAGATACTAATTATATGTGGATGGTATTTAAGCATTGACACAAATCTATAAAATGAGGCAAATTAAAATCTTAAAGTTAAAATTGATGTTTCTAACATTAAGTTGTTTTCAATTAAATTGAGTTATTATTAATCAAATCTCATTTGAACATATTAAGCGATACTTACAGATTATTAAAACGTCTTCATTTATTGCGGCTATTAGCTGGTTTATTGTCTGGCTTATTCGATCATTTACAGTAGTGCGTAAAACAAAGAAATACAAAGAACACACAAACAATGACTATAAAACAATTAAATAAGTTGAATTTATACATTTACTTGAAAATAAAGAAATTTAATAAATTACAGTTTGATTACGTTTGTGGGGGCGGGGGGGGGGGGGGGGGGATAATGATTGAGTTTTCCAGTCCAGAACTCTTGCCACACGGTATGTTAACTGAGAAGTGTGAAAACGCCCTCTAAAACATTATATTATTTTCTACTCTATTTTTACATACAGTAGCATTTGCAACAGTGAACAGATAATTAGTGAAAATTAAATGCACTTTACTACAAATGTGTAACATATTGGGTTTTTTTTTAAAGAAAAACCTAGAATTATGATTGTTTGGCCTACAGACCAATTCATTCCCATGGGCGTTTAGTTTGGGCCTAGTTAGGTGTCTAGACCGAATTTAGTAAAAATATAATTATTTTGGCACGTACATGAGCTCATTATTCAGACAAAAATCGAAACGACGACTGGTGAAATAACATAAAAAAGACAATAAATACACCCTTGAGCAATTCGAAACTTATATTTAAAAAATGTCATAATCTTAATTCGAAAATAATATTATTTTTCGTTATCAAATTATTGGTTTGGGATGCTGGTACAATCTTTAAAATTGCCTTTCTTTACTTTACTTTAATAAAGGCCTACCTTCACTGCGAAATATATTATTAGATATTATTAAAATTTATCAAAGCAATAATATCAACAAATGGGATATTTTGAAAGTTGCCATGCGATTTAAAATATTAAAAATTATTTTCATAAGTTTTCTAAACAAATTTTTAGGAACGGAATGTCGGTGTTTTAGGATTATTTCGATCGTTTTAAAAAATGTATTATAAAATCAATTGGCACAATATGTGTTTAGACATAATTGTGTTATATTATATGTTTTCATATAACGCGTGCATAGTGTGTTAGTGATAATAGAGTCTGGTAGTTTATTTATGTATGACCACGATGTTTCGGGTGAGTAATCCACAAACTAAAGCCATGAAAGCATTGGTAGTCTGTTTCCTATAAAACTCATTTTATTTGTTAATTGTATATCAGTTTAAAGCATCGGTGACGGGATGTTGACGGGATGCTGACGGGATAAAATAAATGATGCAAATGAACGCATGAGTTGACAGTTTGCTTCGAGCGTTCCCCTTCATTTGGTTTTGATGATTCGTTATTTCCCATAATAATCATATTGTCATTGCGCCAACAGCAATTGTAAGTTTCTACTTGGATCTTCATGGAACTATGCTATGTTGACGTCACAAAACTTCCCCGGGGTGGGTACGAAAACAATAACAAATTGGAATGTTAACGTCGCTCGGTTGAAAAGAAAAATCTTACATATTAAATAGCAAGACTTCATTAGGGTTGAATCTTTACATTAAAGGCGATGTGTTTATGTAATTTTATTGGTTTATAGTTTAAAAATTAACATAATTCCACGCTTGGATGAACACAAACATTCTAGTAAGTTATCCTCCAGAATCTCACTTTCGGATTTCATTCATTTTATTGTGTGTTTACACGTCTGTATTATTAACGTACTGTGTGATAAAGTGAATTGTAAAATAATTATTATCAAAAAGAATTTTGTAAAACAAATTTCATTTCATTTTATTGAAGTTTTCACAGTTTTCAAGGTGTAAAAATGCTAGATTATTGGAACAATAACCTTTTAGATGTATTCCTTTCACAATACTTTAGAGAATGATATAAAAGATATTAAGTAGGGCTTGACTTTTGATGTAGACGACCGTGGTGCAATACTTAATTCATACGAAAGGCATTATTACACGAGAAAGAAATGGAACTGGCGAGGTCTCCGACCGATAAACGCGTGTGAGTGTTTAGTGACCACGCGGTGATAAATGTTAGGTTTACATCCACCTATTTGCACTTAAATCCATTAATATTTAGTGTTATTCTGCCTTTAATGTGTTATTAGCTCTATAAGGTAATTTTACTGATTTAAAGTTTATCGCATTAAGGTAATAACATTAAAAGGTTTAGTCCCGAATGGTGTTTATTTTACCAAACCCTGTTCTTAAAATGACGTAACGGGAATTCCCTTGTTGTGCATCAAGCATACATTTTCAAAGGACTGTTGAGCGTATGAAGCAATTTAAAGATTCTAGATTATATTCCTGTGTATTGTACAGGTTGTTCTAAATTAAGCAATTTAACTTTATTCGTAAACCTTATGACATTAATATTGTATGGAATGAACAACATTGTCGAAAAATATCAACTGCTGTACTCATAAATATATGATGATTTGTCGTATTAAGTATTTATGAGTATTTTACAACTAGTGAACACATTTTAGCGTCTTGTATGTTTCATGTATTGGACCATATACAGAATTGCTGTAATGGATATAATTTGTTAAACGACTTAGAACTTTGCGCGATGTAGTGCAAAAAGAACTTAAGTAAAAACAAATAGATAATCCAACAAATCAAAAGCAAATACATGGGTGGAATAATAATAATTTGGATAAAAACTCTTACAAAAGAGTGCATTTTATTTGGTAATGCTGTAAATAATCTTATCATTTTGGTAACATTTTGTATTTACATATCCAGATGTGCCAAAAACCATCTAATCTAGGACTGGTAATCTTTATAAGGCGAAACATAAAAGCAGAAGAGTATTTAGAGTCGATAAATGACAAAATAGAATTGTTTAACGCGGAATGGAAACTTTTAATTTTATAGAACTTTTTTCTTTTGTAAATTAGGAAAAATTAAAAATACCATATGCATTATACTTTTTTTTTTCTTTCTCATGTCACCACTGCGTCGGTTTTGTTTTCACTTTATTGTATACGCCTTATACTGAAATTTTAAAAAAAGATAACAATCACATACTGTAATGATTTTCCTCCTACAATATTATATTATTATTATTATTACATTTCTATATTAGGTTTAAATCATGTGGTCACTGTAGTACATTATGAGAGCTGTTAAATGTTGAAAACATGATTGTAAATAATACATATCTTAATTTACCACTATTACTATAAATATACCTTTAAAACAAAGTCGCATTTACGCATTGATGTATCATTTCATGTGAGAAATATGAGTTTAGTTGTAAATATTATCATGTACTATGTTTAATGCACCTGTATAATGTCGTAATGAATAGTTTAATAATAACTAAAATTAAGACAATTACGCAGGCGTATATAATTTGTCATGTTTATAAGTTTATATAAATGGCTGTTTTCTCGTTGAACAACATACTGTACTGAAAGAACACCCGATTCTGTAGCTGTCACTAGATAAAGTGTAACAGGCTATTGCAAGTCAACTAACATCTCTGGCTGTAGTGAGAACGCGAATTGCAGTCCTCATTAGCGTTTGTCAATCGTCTTGGTAAGTATAGTCTGATTTGGATTACCACGGTCACTGTACTTGTGAACAAATAAATGGGTCGGAGTTTCATGAAGAGTATATTAAGAAAGGGTCGAGGTGGCACTCATAGTTTGTCGTAGACTCGAGAAGAAATATCTGGCGCGGTGTAGAATAGACCGAAAAATAGTCCAAACAACGGCCATAAGAAATCTGGTTGTAGTCGTTTGCAGAGACTCAGTCTATATAGTATGAGGAGTCTGGTTGTATAATATATAATCATAAAGGGGTTCAATTGTCTCTAAGTTGACTAGAAGGATTCGGTCTTCAGCAGTATGGAAGCCTACAAGATAAACAGAAAATTAACATGACGTTCATGAGTCGTAAACTTGTACTTTTTTGCAGAGACAAGTAACACAGATAACGGTGTCAGTTATGAAATTGAAAAATTAAATTAATATGATCATTATATAACTTATTTAGTTTGCACTATCATGCTACTGCTGTGCGTACTAGTTTATCTAATATTATTTCTTCTTAACGATGTCACATCGGGTTCAATATGTAAGAAAAGAAGTTCTACGATTCAATTAGGTGTGTAAATCGGTCATTATCTGACTATTATAATGGAGTTACGTGTGACGGAAGAGAAGAGAATTGTTTTCTAAGAAGAAGAACACATTCAACTTCCACCCCGCTCCAATTATTTTATTTTTACAAAATGTTTATTCAGAGTACTGTTAATGGTAATAATATACATTATTTTTTTCGAGAAAACGTCACATTTTCAATAAGCTAGTCAATTTTCTGCAAGAGTTTTAAATGAAATTGTTTTCTGGACGAATTTTTATTTTCCAATAATTTTATCACAAAAACATTCTTTACGCGCGTTTTCCGCGATAAACCGTCATGCGAAACAAATTTAAGAGCTCAACAAAATTAGTAAGAGGGCAAACAAATTAATTTTTTAGAAATTAAATCAAATTATCGGGGGATTTAAGGCTGACATCAAAATTTATACTTTGATATGTATTTGGATTAGAAGGAATTATAACGAAATTCCATGTTGACAAGTTGATATTGTTTTAGTATTCATATTTTTAAAATAAATTTACGACCAAGGCATTCTACTAATGGCAATCAATCGATAATTCACATTTCTGAAAAAAAAAACAACATAATGTCCGGTACCAAGGCTTTGACACCTCACGATGGATAGAAGTGATACTTCACGAACGTTATTTTCGTTTAGATTTTAAGATTTGAGTGAACTACATTCTCAGAAAATCATCGCGAGATCATTCTCTGCCATGATTTTGGTCAACTTTTGCAGTGTTATGACGTCATACGTCCACTCGTTCTCATGTCGGAGAGCGAACGGCAAAATGTTACTGTTCTAAAAATTTGGAAGTCGACGTGCCAGTCGCCTTGCCCATGCGCATATCATATGACGTCATAGGGTATCAGTCGACGTGAAAATCTAAAAGTCTCTATTACTACCCCTTCCTGCTGTAAGCAAGCACGAGGGTCTAGGTGTACATTCTCTTTTTGTTGTCGTTGAGGAATGAGTTACCGTAGTCTAGTAAATTATACAGTATACTCAAATCGAGGTTCTTTACAACAAGATGATGAAATGTATTTAGATTAATGTTATAAATTCCATTTTCTAAATTTAATTTGCTAATGTTATTAATATTTTTGATATTGTGTCGGTTTATATCAAATAAAAAATTATAATTAGTAGAGAAAGAATTCCACATCAGTGACACATTGGACACCATCTACTTAAGAAAACGATCCACGCCATTACACTGATCGATTTTGTCAAGAAGATTACGCGGGCTGTTTACAACAAGTATAGGCCAACGAAATGGCATAATGCAATTCATTCATATTGATGTTCGCATTGGCCTGGGCCAGTTTAGTAGAAGTATTAGTGCTTGTAATTATGGAAAATTAATTTCGTAAACCGGCATAGTTTATTCGTATCTACCTATTAATTGTATTTGTGTTACCATTAATAATAAATCATATTTTTGGTCCTTAATTTCAATACCCTCACATTTTATTAAGAAAATGTACACAATTTATTGAAATAACACATCGCGTGGTAAAGTATCTTTTGATTTCAGATATTGATTTGATACTAATTAAATGTTATAATATATAATATTGCTTTGTTGCGACCTATTGTACGGCTAATATTTTTTATTTTTATTATAGAGGTCGACACACGGAATATACAGTATGTATCAACTTAACTTGACAGCTATAATCTTCATTATTAAACAAATAGTCGTTAAGTAATGCAACATGCTATGTTATATCCTCACAACATGGGCGATGGAATTAATTTTGAATATGACTAATTCCTTCATGAATAATACAACTAAAGCTCTGTCTACACATCAAACTGGTTGGTGATGTGCCCAAATATGGTAATGATATGACGTCATCGGATCCATATATGGGCACGTCACACTTTTTTTGTCACGTAAAGTTTGATAGATATAAGTAGAGAGTTGTCGTCAGCGTAACGTAACGATTCAAGCATTTAAAGTAAAAAGCAAGCAGCAAAAGAAGTTAAGAACAGATCTCATGTAAATCCCTCGGAGCACTTTATAAATTGACGAGTCTACAGTGAAAAATTGTTTAAAATGTTGATTATTATTTGATGCAATGTTGCAACCTTTTGTTGATCTGTTGAGAATGATTGTAGATTATATACAAAATATTACCAAATCCTTCACTTTTAAAAGATTCAACGAATACACAGAGGAAAACTGTGCAGTTGTAAACTTCTGTCCGATAGTGAAAAATGATCTAAACATAGGCCTACATTACGACGTTCGGTTTCTATGACTCTGTTAAATACATATTTGCTAATGTATTAAGCAGAACGGTAGTAAATTTCTATTGACAACATTTTTCTTTTTAAAGCACAGTAGAAACAAATGTAGTTTGCAGTATTAGCCTAAAGCTCTGTCTACACTATCAAACTAGTGTGATGTGCCCAAATATGGCAGTGATATGCCCAAATATGGTAGTGATATGACATCATCATGTTCATATATGGGCACATCAAATGTTTTTGTCACATAAAGTTTGATAGTGTAGACAGAGCTTAAGAGTCTTAGAGTTGTATCATAAGCGGCCGATGAAATTTTGTTGAAGAAATTCTTTTTCGACGAAAAAAACACCCTTGTTCACAATGTGGGTTGTTAGTTAATGTTAACAATCATTTTGGAAGTTTTTTTTTTCAAGTTTTGTGAAATCAAACATCTGGTTATTCCATGGAAGAGTTCAATTTAAATTAAATTAATTTAACTCTTTCCTGGTTATTCCCAAAGTTTTTATTACTTTGAGACGTTGATCTTTAATTATTTAAATTTATAATCTAAAGCTCTGTCCACAATATCAAACTTTATATGACAAAAATAGTGTGATGTGCCAATATATGGCCATGGATACGATGATGTCATATCACTACCATATTTGGACACATCACACTTTTTTGTCAAAGTAGGGTGAGAGTGTAGACAGAGCTTAACCTGTATTCTTACTTCAATTCAGACTTTTAGATGGCGTGTACGAACAAGTTTCATTTCTCCATGGTGATTTGGCATTTGATGTTTCTGGTTTTCTTCTCTGCATTTCACCCAAGTTTAACATGTCGAGGTAAAGCAACACATACAGTTCTTAAATTGTATTTAATTTCATTTATATATGTGACCAACAAAGAAATACAGAGATGAATTTGTCAGATGACAATAAGATTACTATAACTACAAGGGTCAGCAGTCCCATGATCTTAACTAACATGAGTGTACAAAACAATAAACAATATATTTAGACGTGTATATACACACAAAAAACTATTAGTATATACAAAATGAATTAAATTAAATACGCAAAATAAAAAAAAAAAGAATTAAGGATAATTATAAGAAGGTAAGAGTCAATAGATGATAGAATAAAGGTTAGCCACCGCAAGAAGTGACTTCAAATGGGATTATTTGAAGAAGAAATATACAATATAGTTAGAGAGGGGCAATTGTTTTAGAAAGTGTTTTTTTTAATACTTTCATTTTCTGAATAACCGCTTGTTGTTGTGTTTTTTTTGTAGTAAATACCCATACATGCCCTGACAACATTCAAGAGGTGACGTCAAAGAATCCGCATGGTGACTGTCAGGGTTTTCGATTTCCATGCGTAAATTCTAGCCAATGTGTTCCTGGAAACTTCATTTGCAACGGAAATAGAGATTGTGATAATGGGTCGGATGAGCTCCCAGAGGAGTGTGGTAAGTAACAAAGAGGTTGATCTAGGCTTTTCAATCCCAGAGTGTGGTTACAATCGGAGTTTTCTCTTTCGTGGATTAAAACCTTAACATTATAAAAGCAATACACTGAGATTACTAATAAATATTATAGTTATACCACTATTTAATGATAGCCGTATGATTAGAAATGGAAACTGCTCTAAATAACTAGTTTAAATTTATACAGCCCTGTCAACGACGCGCACGTTCACTTGGTTGAGTGTTGACATGCTACCGTTTCTATAGTTTTTTGCCATAAAGTAGGCTAAATTATAATTTGAGATTTGAGAGTATTTACAATTAATAGCCTACAATAAAGTTTGTTATATAAACGCATAAAATACGCTGCATAAAATATAATCAGGCTGAGTTCCTATTTAATGTGAAATAGGACGGTTCGACTTCCGAATTACAGTACTAGAATATTGTTTACTTAACATCAATTCATATCAGGTATACTTACTACATATGATCCAAGACATCAATGAATAATATAGTTTAAACGTGTATAAACAGGCAAGAGTGAGATTACTCTAGCTGGTTAGATAAGCGTGTTGCAGTGCAACATAACCTACATGTTTTAAACGGTATGAGTAAAGTAGCAACATCAGAGTACGTACCTGAAAGAAAATATCATTTCAAACAGTTGTTTTCGAAAACCAATCCTTGCAAGCATTTTTAATGTATCTTTTCAATTAGAAATTACCACGGTACGTTATCTAATGTAGGCCTATGTGTATCCAATTATGTGATACTGTGTGTCATCACATGTGACATTGTACATATGGGAAGAAATACATCCCATGTGTGAATATACAGTACATATAATTAAACTACGATACGACATACGATATACTATTTTTTTTAATTTGAATGTCGATAAAGTAATAACAACAGAAAGTTTCTTTTCATGAATTCCTTCAACTATTCTCCTTAAAGCAAAAATTTGTTCAGTATTGTAGAAATCACGAAATCTACATAAACAAAAAAACAGAAACGATTGATAATAAATCATTGTTCTTAATAGATGTATTGTCCCCCAAAAACATGAAAACTGAAGATTAATTCAATCAGACTTTGAATATGTTATTTTGTATTTTTTAATAAAATTAATCACTTCCATAGAAAATAAATGAAAACAATAATGTTTTCACCTATAAATAGAAAAAATAAATGGTTAAATTCTACCAAAAACCCACTGGATGGCTTAAATTTTGATAAGAATTATTTTTTCATGGGAAGGGGGGGTGCTATACATCTTCAATTTATTAAATAGAACATCAATAAAAGCATAATTTGATAAACAATAGACAATTCTTTAAATTGTTCCGTCAAATAACTGAGCCGCGTTTTTTGTAAGAAATATTTCTTGTTTTATTAAGGCCCAAGACTTGGCGTATGAGAAATGCAAGGACAATAGAAGAAGACATATGCAGGACCTAGTGTCCCTTTAACAGAAATGTATTCTGGATATAGTGTATACTGTAGCGTGTATGTGTCCCTTTAATAGAGGTGTCTTAAAGGATCAGTTCCACTATAATAGTTGTTTGTTATTTTTAATCATGTCACTTATTATAGTTATTTAGGCCTAAATGTAATAATTGTTAAATGTTACAGCCGGGTTTATAATAAGTTCATTCGCAACAGACGTAATGATGTAATTTTAACGCGCTACTGTCAATAATGACGTCATAACAAACGCAACAAAATATACATTGATTTCTATATTATGGTGATTTGTGACAGATTGAATTATGTGTAACATTTTAAAGGATTATGCACTTATCGGACTTAAAATACACGCGTGGTTAGGCCTTTGTCTCGACCCTTGGACCGTAGTGACGGCACGCCAGATTACCAACATATACCCATCATTAGAATATCAAATGTCTTTAAAAAACCTTCAATAGGCTGGATAATTTACGTTTTAAAATCTTATATTATAAATAAGCGTAAAGGATCTTATGTAATATGAATTTTTAAAAATGTTAGCTTCATCTAGGCATAAGTAGAAATCAAGGTCAAGATTGGTTCCCACTAGAAGGACGCAACGCAAGGACGTAAACGCAACGCAAGCGTGTTCACCAATGACGAGCGACAGTTAGAAAATCCATCGCTTGTGATTGGTCAACTCACTTACGTTGTGTCTACGTCCTTGCGGTGCGTCCTAGTTAGAACCAAGCTTAAGGGACATCGGAGTATAGAGAGCTGAGGCATAGGTTCGAGGCCAGTTTGTGCCTTATTGTTTGCCATCTTAGGCAAGATATTTTACTCTCGTTGCCTTATCCAAGGAATAGTGAAATTAATTTTTCTTCCTATTTAACTCGTCCCTGATAAGACATAAAGCCATTGGTACCATGTCTGTGCACGGTAAAGAATTAATGTGTAAATTATCGAAATTATAAGGGGATCGTCTTATGACCATGATATGGTCCCTCTGGGAGAACAGTCGTGTGCTGAAGAGGTCATTCAATAAAGTACATCTTTTATAAAATGTCACGTAGAGATATAAACATACAGTTTTGCAATTTAAATTATGGAATTATGAAATATGAGTATTAACATTAGTTGTGCTGTTATATGGGGACACTGTACTCTACCAACTCAATTATTAAGAGACGATTTATTTTGTAAGCGAAAACCTGTAATTGTAAAAAAAAAACAACAGCATTAACTCTTGGGCGTCTGTACAGAATTATATTATTCTTCGAATGTTAGTACAATAATAAAAATCGCCGATGGACGAAACTCTTTACAGCTTCATACAACTTCGGCTCCATATTATAAATTACATAGACGTCGTGGCAGATTTATTGTAGGTTGTAAATACAAATTCGCATTACAAACAATATATATATGTCCTTAAAGATGCACATTAACACATATATTTGTCATTTTTTATTCATCTAGCCACAAACAATCCCTTGTATACGAATGTTTGGAACCATATTTACGGGACAGAAAGGAGAGGCGGCGATGGCGATTCTTCAGACGAAGATTACAACCCAGATAATTTTTGCGGTAATGACGTTTTATGTTTTGTTTGTTTTTTAAAGGTAGTTTATAATCCGGTTATTATACTATAGTAATTGAATGTTATTATCGCAAGTAATACGGCTTGAGTTAATTGTACTGGTTGAATCACCGATAGTATGGCATTAGAAATAAAGCACGTTTATTTAGGATGTCTGCTTTGTAGTTCCATTGAATTGAAATGACCTATTTCAGCACAAGTTAGAAAGCTGTATGTCTCTGTATTTCTAACTTTGAATTTATTTTAGTCTAACGCTTAAAGTTTAATTTGTATATCTGGGAAAAATAGAAATAAATAAAAATTACTCGTGTGTGCCGTCTAACTGTTATTCATGGTTGCTTAAGCGTTACCTTTGCGCTAGAAAATAGTCACCCTGACAAACAATAGGGCGGTATATTAAGGCAGAAAGTATTATTCCCTGAAATATAAATTGTAGAAATGAAAATTCAACTTTATATCAGAGAATAAAGTGACATATATGTTTACAAGTAAATGAAAAGTTGTTCTAAAGTAGAAATCTATTTATGTCCATTTAAAAGTAATAAATAGTTAAAACTTTACTTGAAATAGTTCTTTAAAACAAATATACATTTCTTTGAAATTATATCTTTCAAATATATGAAACATTATTCCAACAGTACCGCATAAAAATGATATACACGTTACCATAAACTTCGAAGTATTACTTCTAAATGGATATGGATAATATATTTCTACTCTGCACTCAGCTTTAAGGCGTTAGTAATAATGATGACGGGGCTAGCGACAAGCGATGATAATCCTCGGCGTAAGACCCAAGTTGTCTACACGTGGGAGTATACTGAGCCCTCCTACGCGTACGCGTCCCACTCGCGACGCAACGCAAGGACGTAACACAACATAAGTGATTTGACCAATCACAACCGATGGATTATTCAAACAGTGGCTGGTCAACTCGCTTGCATAATCGCATATGGGAACTGACAACGCAATAATGATGCAAACATCGCAGGGTTGATTTCACGCAGGCGGTGGCAAACACAATTATTGGAAGGGCATTTTCTTACGTTGCGTAGGTTGCGTTATGTTGCGTCGCTAGTGAGAACCAAGCTTTAAGCTTGGTTCTCACTAGAACGTAACGCAAGGACGTAAACGCAACGCAAGCGTTTTAACCAATGACAAGCGAAGTTATAGACAGTTAGCAATCACAAGCGAATAAGCCATCGCTTGTGATTGGTCAATTCACTTGCGTTGCGTTACGTCATTGTGTTGCGTCGCTAGCTAGTGGGAACCACGCTTAAAATGTACTGACGCTATTTTTAATTGTATCTATACAGAAAATGGAACATATCCGTCTGGTTGTCTATGCTTTTTACGATGCCAATCACGTCACGGTAGCACGGCAGACGATGGCGATTGTGAATCAGAGGTGTACTGCAACAACATGCTAGGCTTCACAACTATCCCAAGAGATCTTCCTCTTAACACTGTCCTCTTGTAAGAAACAGTTTCCTTTTTTCTACGTAAATTCAAAGTGTCGAATATTCTTTTTTCATCTTTCGCAATAGCGAAAAATGAAAAATTAATTGAGGTCAGTAAAGATTATTAAACTCAAAGCAAAAGAACTTTGTAAAGCTGTAACAAAATCTACAATGTGTGATCATGTAGCACATTGGTATTTTCAAGAGGTTAATAGTGTTATAAGCTAATACGGTTGACTTATGTCTTTTGTCATCGACTTCAAACTTATAAACTTTGAATAAGTCCGACGATTTATACAGTAACATACAATACGATAATACCATAACGATATTATAAAGTTGCGGCGATATGATATTGAGAGATTGGTTGATTATATCGAGTTTTAAATTATCAGAAAAATCACCGCAATCATTTCTGTTGTACACAACATATTTGAGGCACATTTTCCTATACTAGTATTTGAATTGGCTACCTCTACCCCTTTTACATCGCCTACAGTAGCAACATTCCTGAGTGTAAACACACCAGGGCATTCAAATCGGCGTGTTTGGTTTGTTCCATCCGGTGTGTTTAAAGTCCAGAGTTTTTCTAGGTAGAGGTATAAAAGCGGTATATGTTCCATCTATACAGTTAGTTTGGAAAAGAGAATGCCAACTTAAACATTATAATTCCACTCACAGAAAGAACATACATTTTGATGAACACACGTTCGTTCGTAAATCGGAGATTTAGTTAACACATCACAGTTCACTTAGTTCAATTGTATAATTGTCGTGTAAGTATGCCGCTTGACAGTGAAACATATCTTTCAAGATTACACAAATTCTTTCAATGATTTGTTTATCAAGATTAACACACGAACTGATGCGCTTATTAAGGATTGACAAATAATGATGTATGTAAATATTTCTTTAAGGGATTTATCGGACAACGATATAACACACGTGACACGCGAAGACTTGGATCATTTACCTAATCTTCGAGTATTGTAAGTATTATTAATTTCAATCTCAATGTTCGACTGTGACGTTGAAGAACGTATGTAATTGTTATATATATTCCAAAGTTAACTTATACGGTATACCATCAGGGCATATTTTAAATAGACGTAATCATTGTAATTGGAAGGTTGACAATTATTGTAATGTTTTGCATTTATTTATTGTGAGATATTTGTAGGAGGGAGACTAAAAAGCAAAGGACTGAAATCGAGTTGATACAGTGCCCCGTGCACATCTACCTAGTTTACCAACTAATAAAACAAGTTTGAACTAATAATCAAACTTAGTTGAGTGTCAATATAATAAATTCATTGGATACTATTGGTATTACTGTCTTTGATATTTGTTACGTTTAATTACTTAACTTAAACTAGTATCTCCTCCTTCTTCTACTTTCATAGCAGTAACCAAATAGGTGCATTTAAACTAATATTATACTGATTTGCATATTATTAATATGTCATAAATCTATCTTCTTTTATGGCTGTGACAGATACTTCCCCCGTAATCGTAAATTACGTTTTGAACCTGACGCATTGCAATACCGTTCACTTCTTGAATTGTAAGTATAGACTTCTAAATTTCTACAAATACTTTTAATGTGACATCAATCAATCTGAGAGAATGCCATACTTTGGAAAGGTAACCCTTCCCAGTTAAAATTAACTTGGGATGAGTCTTCGCCTTCTTTGAATTGGACCTAGTCAGGCATTTTGAGGTCAAATTGGTTGTGGATAACTCCTCTATCCGACCCGACCACGAGGCTTCAGTAGCATATCGTGAGTTTTGTTGGATTGAGGTTTTGATATGCTAAGCTTTGAGGCAATATTAAACCTATAACCGTTTATAAACAAATCATTTGTTGACCCAACTTAAAATTAGGACTTTTAAAAAACAGATATTTGTTGAATATCCGATTTATACCCAACACCTGTCTGTGTATAATATCAAAATTATCCACAATGTACGATACTAACGGAATACTGTACTATAGAGGGCGGATTACGGCTTTATCGTACTCAATAGGGGGCAGGTTACTTCCGGTCTGGCTGGGTCTGGTTATGCTGTGACAATGTGGTGGTAAAGATGCATGTAACACACATGTATATTATATTACGAATACAAAGAAAGTTTTAATATTCCCTCTTCCCCTAATATACAAAAACAAGAACAAGAACAGTACGCACAATACTCTTTTAAAAACTCTTTTTTAAAAACTGCTGAATATAATAATACTACAGTAGATTCGTGTGCCAGGTATGCAAGTAATGAGTTATTTATTACGGACCTGCAATTACTACGACCGTACTAACTATCGTTCTTTTTATTAGAAATACATTATGAGTGCTTTAAAGTCCACTATTAACATTCCTTTGATAGTTAATTTGCAATACTAAGTCCTCATAAATGTTTTCAAATGTGTTTCACTAACGCATAAATGTTGATAGTTTATTTAATATCACAAGACACTTGATTTAATACAGTTAACACAATAGATACAATTGTATTATTAAATCAAGTTTATCGTAACACACGGTAAAAAAAAATAAACGCCTACGTTTACGAGTCTTTTATTTTAAAATTATTAATAAAACTAGACCCATTAGAGTATTTTTTAAACATCTTGAACTTTGTTAATTCTTCTTCAAACCAGATCAAATTTCCATTTTCAAAATTCTATAAAACTAATTTTTATTGATTTTTAATTTCCATTTTTTTTTGCTGGAAAATTTGTCCCAGCATTCTATGTTAAAAAATGGTTCCTTCTATCATTATTGACACAAAACTTAAAACATGTTTTAGTAGTGCATTCTCTTATTTACTAGGCCTACATGTTTTAAATATAGTTCCTTACTTTGTTTTCTCAATTTTCAGGAACCTAATTGGTTGTCAAATGGGAGAAATACCAGATGGTCTTTTTAAAGGGATGTCGAATCTTAGCTACCTGTAAGTACCTATACTGATTGTCTTTTTTCAAATGATATTTTCTATATACAGTTTACTAAAGCTTTGTCTACACTGTCAGACAAGTTTGACAAAAAAAGTGTGATGTGCCCAAATATGGTAGTGATATACCCAAATATGGTAGTGATATGACATCATCATGTCCATATAATGGCCACACCATATTTTTTTGTCACATAAAGTTTGATATTGTAGATAGAGATAAGAACAGAATTGTGAACATAATTTTTTTTTTTCATTTTCATTTTAATGTTAACAAAAACAGAAGTCCATCGACAGTATTATTATTACAGTATTTTGTTGAAATAAACAACGAACATTAAAATACATTAAACAATTAAACTTTTGATCACAACACAATAAAAGAAGAAAATGTTTACCTCTTTTTTATTTTGTTTTTATCTTTTTATCTTTTTAATTGATACATACCAATACAGTAGATAATAGTTAATTATTTTGTCCTAAACTTGTTTTTATCTTATGTGGGTTCATCCCACTTTTATTTCCATACATTACAGTAAATTTCTCTTAACATTGTTACATAGTGCATATTTTAACTTTTCATAAACTTTTTGTTTCAACTTTCTGATGAATAATGTGCTTGTTTTTTCAAGTTCTTTTAAGCTTATGTTTTTTAACAAATTGGTAATCTTCAATTGACGTTTATGTGTTTAAGGGATCATGTCTGCTACAATTTGAACTAATTGCTTTAAAGCTTACTACATGATGTGACAAGTTGATTCCCTCTATTCATCAATAATATTGTATGATATAAAAAAATTAATGTATGGTTTTTTTTTCTTCTGCTTGTTTGTTCTTCTTGTGTTCTTGTTTTCCACTTGGACGCAACGATTAATCGTGTCGTGATTGGTCCAAGCTGTCGCTTGTGGTTACACTTAAGCTCTGTCTACACTATCAAACTAGTTTGACAAAAAAAAGTGGGATGTTCCTAAATATGGTAGTAATATGCCCAAATATGGAAGTGATATGACATCATCATGTCCATATATGGGCACATCACATTTGTTTGTACGTTAACAAACCAAGCTTTCCATTTTGAATTTTAAAATACTAAAATATAAACATGATCTTCAATCTTGTTTTACGTTTGTTGAAACTCGTGTATCGGTGTTTTAGCATGAGTATACCAATTTTACTCAGCTAGCCTACACATTAAGTCAACGTTTTTAATGCATTAACTTTATCCCGATACAGAAAATAAATATTGTGCTGGTTTCATACTTGATACCGTTCACAATCTGTGTGTGCTTAACTTAAGTAAAACATTCGAATCACATATATGCGGCAACTTAAAGAATTACAAAGCGATTCAATATGTCATCTGGCGTTCCATTACGCAGCGTGATATACGCCCAACGTATTTCTGTAAATGATATTTCTATGGCGCTTTCAATATCAGTATTGAATTGTTATGCATAGAGTAAATAATTGAACAAGTGTCGCATTTGTGGTACGCTTTTGCGCGGCACACATTTGACTCCGGCACATATTTGGCAACGGTATATACGTGGCTACACTCACATATTTGTCTGCGGTACACATTTGATTGTGGTACTTAATTTACGTGATCTAGAGTACAAAACCAGGCGTTATTGTTCAGTATTTGAGCAATTAAGATTCTCTGAATGTTACATTTAGTTTTGTTCCAGAAACTTATATTCATAATTTCATATTTATTGTAAACACGATATAAATACCCGGCACGAAAAATTACATTAATGCGAGGCCCTTTTTGTGGCGCATAAGTATTCGGTAATTTTTCAGTAATGACAATCATAAAATATTATATTATGCGGTCATGTGACATTTTATGTCCTCTTTATTGCTATGCGTCGTTTGTTTATAGTTGCAATAATTGCCGATAATACAATTCAACACCGTAATGATTAATTACATCATGTCGTCGGCTTTTGAAAATATCGAGCTTTGTTTTGGACTTTCTGAGACGAAGGACCAATGTTAAATTGACCAAATACAGTCCGATAATAAATGGAATGACGATACAGGCTTATACGCAATGCACATTGGATTATTCCTTTTTTTCTTCAGAACAGAGACGTGTTTTATATACAAAATGAATTTGAAAGTCTTTTTATTTGATAATTTGTATTCGATAGAACAAACAAATAGGTATTAAAGTTCCAAACGAATCTAGAACGTTAACATGGACAGTGCTAAGCTCCTTAAATTAAAACATATATTGGTTATTTAAGCATAGGCCTAACTTCATTAATAAAACCATTTTTTTTAAAAAATTCTGGAATTTTTATATGCTACAACTGTTCTAATTATTTGTAAATTATAAACAGCAATAAAATAATTACCTCAATATTTTATTAACGCTCATCTTCAGAAATGAGGTTAAAGTTCATTTACGCGATACTTCGAAAAAAAAACATACCAACTCTCGTATCGTTAGATTAACTTTCAATGCAAGAAGATTGATGTAAAAGTATCAATGGTTTTAGACGTTTTAAAAAATGGCTTTTATGATCGAACTTTATATAATATATTAATTTTAAGGTTGATATTTACTAAATATTTGGCAACATATAACTTTAATAATATTTAAACGTCTCAATTACTGAAACTCGAGAATTGAAATATATAGTGTTATAGCTTGATTATTTCGGATCAAGGTTTGCCTATGTACCGTATTTTATACAAGTTTAATAAAAACTGTAATAGCATCGTATGACCTACTTTGTAAAACAACTATAAAGCCAGTTATTAAAATTCACAAATCATTCTATAAGTTTTTAAACTTTTCTTGCAAAATTAACCTGTACAATCAGTCGTTCAGAAGAACATATAAGAACATATAACTGTATATATAATAATTCCTGAGTGCTTTGTCAAAATTATATAATAATTTAATTAGTTCTAGTGTAACAAGGCGGCGTAAAAGGGGTACGATAACAATTACCAGTATCATTAGTAACGTTTTTCTTATAATGCTGTAATGTTAATTTGTTTTTAGTTTTCAACAAAACAGTAATTTATAATTAAACCATTCATGTAATATGATACATTACAATATTTAGCTCAACATCCGTTTAGAAAATCTAGATAACATATAGTCACAGATGTATCATCATTATCCAACGTATGAGCGATCATTTTAACCTATAAAAGTTCGCTTTTGTATCCGGCGTAATATATTTTATTGCTTTTTTTTATTCTTCTTCTTTAAATAAATCAAGCGAATAATGATAATAAATAACATTAATTTAAAGCTTTTCTTTTTGAACAGGCACTTGCAATATAACGAACTGAAGACAATAAACAGAGACACGTTCATGGGTCTTGATAATTTGTATGAGCTGTAAGTACATACTTTGTACTTTGTCTTTCACTGACTTGCCATCTTTATAATCTTTACTTACAACTCATAATTACCATCATCAAGATATTTGGCGACACTAGTATGATGTAATAAATATTAGATATCATGAATTTGGTAGGTTAATGTGTTTCTGAGTTCTTTAGAAGTTAGTGGTGCTTGTTTCTTAATGTTATAATTATGTTAATCAATATAAATCATGCTGCGTGTTCGCAGATTGTACATTCAGTATGTGCATTCAGTATCGACTTTAATTTACGTGAAATGGTATAAGTTTAATTAACCAATTATCATTAAGCTTGTGAAGGAATTGATTATTCATAATGGCCTATTCGATACTGGGGATCGGAAGCCTCTTTGATACTGGGGTATCCTAGCCGATAAGACTGCTCTGGCAACCGTCCGTTTAAATTGTGAGCCATAATAATACAGTTGTGAATATCAGCATAATTTGCGCATTTTATCATACTTGAAACAATTTCAAGCAGTGATATTAGGCTTGTAAAACTTTTTTTTCAACATTTATTTTTATCTAATTTTTATCTAATTTTTTTTTTTTTTTTTTTTTTTAGTAACCTGAACTATAATGAAATATCTGAGTTTGATCCTACGGCATTCAATCATACACCGTATTTACAAAAATTGTAAGTAATTATACTTTGGTTTGCGTGCGAAACCATTCTTTGCCTGTAAGCTCGTCATGAATTCGATTTTACAGACGACTTGAACAAAATGACGTCATGCCTAATTTGCATGAAGTCCTAGTACCTTGTTGCAAATTGAAAACTTCCAAAATAGTTGATTGGTAAAGTTCTTTATGATGGATGACTATTGTATTAGCATGACGTATTATGACGTTTCTAACGACAGTTTAAGATGATATTTGACATTACAAATAAACCATACATTCCCGATCGTCTGACAACGAACATTACCATCTAAATGTCTGATACATTAATGTCACAAAGTGAACATTAGCATTTTTATGTACATTAAATTTCTAAAATTTCACTGTGACGCGTAAGGTACATGTTATAACCCTTTTCAGATAAAAACAATAGTACATTACTAGCATTGTAAGGAAAGTGCTTATTTACTTTTTACCGCTTTTCAACACATGGTGCTGTGTCAGTGGCATGGCATGGTGTTGAAAATGGTTCTAATTTCAGAAGATAACCCTAATAAATTATGCATATACATAAATGTAAGTTAAAACACTATTTGACTGTAATATTTTTTTCACTTTAGAAATGTCCAGTATAACAGGTTGAAAGTACTATTGCCGCCGTTGCTGAAACCACTAACTGACTTACAGGTTTTGTAAGTAAATTTGAAAATTTAATTAAAACATTTAGGCCTCAATCTAAGGTAACACATTCAATCGAATTCACACAGACCAAAACCTGCATATTTAGTTTATGAGCCAGGCATTGTTTGTCGCAAATGAGATATCTAGGCCTACTCATTTTAAGGAGCTACTGAATATGCAAAGACACTACATTACACCATCAACACCATGTGGTTTGTCGCATCTACTGTAGGCCTACTGATTTTATAGGGTGATTCAAAGTATACACTACATTACACAATCATCAACATTATATTTGAATGGTAGAAATATGAATATCATAATTATTCAAATGGTGATCATATTTATGATATTTTCATTGATTTAGATGACGTCGGTATATTTGTATATATATATATATATATATTCATCAATAATATGTTGATATTACGATAGAAATATGCATATAGCAAGATAGTAATAACTATGATTATAATCTCAATGCCATTCATTCGTTTATTATTCACTGTTATTTATTTATTTAGTCAAAATCATTGTCAACATATCTACACAAAACAACAAGAAAAATACACATGAAATGGAGTTTAAAACTTTTTTCAATCACGGAACGGAAGACGGTGCCGTGTTGTGAATTAATTGAAAATCATGGTATTAAAAAGGAACAATCGTGTATTATGTAGCTTTACATCTAGGATGATCTTACTTCTCCGATACAGATTTAGCAATTATAGCGTCAGAGATTTTATTTCTCAAATTTACTGAATTAATTTATGATCCGCGGAGTAATGCAAGTTGTTAAAGATATTAATACTAAAGCAAAGAAGTTGATTTCTTATTAGACACGTACATTCGCTGTATTATGAACCAAAAGTTAACCTGTGTGTTAGTGCTCTTACTCGAAATCACGATTGGTTCGGTTTCGCATGGAATGATTTGCGGAATGAAATTTGTTAAAATCTAATAAGCTTATTTGAATAGGTCTTGAGGGGTAGTTTATAATAGTATAATTATGTCACGAGTTGATGCGGTTATAAACCTGGAAGAATTAAAGTATTACTCTGATTACATATTGAAACGATCTCTTAATCTCAATTAGATGTTTACATCTGACTTTCTGTAACCTTTATATTAAAGAATATAGATCTGAATCGACCGTATAAAATAAGAAAATAAATCCCCACGGTGTTTTAAGGGAAAGAAAAAATAGCTAGTAGCGGAGGTGAAGTTATATAAGAAATTACTTTTATATATATATATATAAATATATGATCTGAATCGACACGTTACCCGTATAAAATAAGAAAATAAGAGCCTATGGTACTTTAAGGGAAATACAAAATTGGCTATAAGTAGCAGTTGTGAAGTTATACATAAGAAATTGGTTTTATCGCTGCCAATGTCAATTATGCCTTAACTTAATAGGAAAACATTATGACATAACAGACAGATAATTTACACCATCGGGTCTCTACAACAGTAATGTTAGCATCCAAAACAATTAGGTAACGTCTCTTTTTTCATTATGTGTATTTTGATTTCTCGTTTAAGGTGTTTCCATGGCAATACCGTTTCCTTCCAATAGAAATTTATCCCATCCAATGAAAATTCATGTTTTATCCGATGAAAAGACATGTTTCATCCGATGAAATTACGTGTTTCATTCAATGCAAACTCTGTTTCTCCAATGAAAAGACATGTTTCATCTAATGAAAATACATTATATACAATGAAAGCACATCCAATGATAAGAAAGTTTTCGTGAAACATTCCAAATTATCAGCAGCAGTGAACAACCGGTTAGCTTGCCTTTGGGTTTCACCACTATTTGTTTTCAACGATATAATGTCGCTGTTAATTGTTTTTCTTGTCTCAAACTATGTTTATAATAATACGATTTGTTGAGTTATCTATCAGCATTAAATTAAGTTTACGAAAACAAGCAAGTTGACCCATTTTTATGCTCAAATTTCCCATAAATCAATCCTGTTTAAAAGGTCGTAATGTCTGTTCTAATGTTAAGACATCATCATTCATTTTCAATACGCCCTCAATTCATAGTCGTCTGCAGTATTTCCCCGGGGTCTCTAATTAAAGTGATATAATTGCAATATCTGAAATGTCTCGAACAAATCATGTTTTCACGTAATGTAGGCTGAATTGAATGACAAAACCCTCTAAAATTAAATGCAAGATATGAAATAAACGAGGCTTATTTCTTGATGATATCGTTTCGTACATCGCAGACAGAGTCCTTAGGTCTATGTTTGCTATCTTAAATATGGAGAGTAAAAACGTACTATACTAGTTCTTCACAGAAGAAAAGGAACATACTGTTGTGATTAACCTTTTATTTTATTGGTGTCATAGGTTATTTAAGTACTAAAAGTAAAAGCATATAGAGTATATTCCTACTATAATGAATAGTTCTCAAGACATTATGCCCTAAAGGGATTTAAACCACGTGATACACACGTATGTCGTACGCATTTTGTCGACGAGTTTATGCCAGACGTTTCCCTTTGAACCCGTGATTTAATCATTATTTTAAACCTGAAAATCGGCGTCTTTTTTTCTTCACCCGACTTTCCCGTAACACTTCACACATGACTATTTAAAAATGTTTTAAAAAAACTTTACCACCGAATGTATTGTTATAGGGTTACACTTATTAGATCATAAAAAAGAGCATGTTTCGTGGTTTTCATTTTTTATTTGCTCAGTTTTTATTAATTTTTTTTTAAAGTGAAATGCAAATTTGACATATAACTGTATCTTCAAGTTACAACCCATACAACTCAATTGACACACAATATAGCAAAATAGTATACAGTTTTTCTATTACCAACATTGAACTTTCACCGAGTTTAGTTATTTTAGGTTGTGTATAAGTCAGATTTTCCAGGTGTTACGCGTCAGTAAGTGTCCCCGTGATCAATTTGCGCAACGTGTCCAGGTGTCGTAGTGCTTTTAGTCACTGTTTATTTGCTAGATGTGTCAGCTGGACATGCAATAACAGAGTGAATGCTTCCGCTTTCGTTGCTACACCTTACACCTGGAGGATGTTCTGTTGTCGGTCTGACCAAAGCAATCTAACAACAGGACACTGAACTCGACTTGCCAAGATAGGAACTCTTAACAGTCCCTTGATCTTATGTCTGGCTGCGACAAATACTAAACAGTATGGTCCACATAAGCTTGGTTCCCACTAGAACGTAACGCAAGGACGTAAACGCATCGCTTGTGATTGGTCGTTGCGTTACGTCCTTGCGTTGCGTCGGTAGTGGGAACCACGCTTAAGTTAAGGCGCGTGGAACTGATCGCAGCCACACAGATAAACCCTTTGATCTCCGGAGTTCATCATCTTGTTGAGAGATTGCCTTGGTCTGGAACCTACGTACGCATGTTTCTGTGTTGAAGAAGAATAGAGTGAGAGATTTATGTCCTCGCATGCGTACAATAAATCAACATTAAAATAGTTATAATACCGTACATAATTATAAATATCTGTTTTTTCTTCAAGATAAATTTGAAATGTATGTAATTTTCATTTCAGAGGGATGAGTTTTAATGAGATTTCGGATATCAAAACTGGATTTTTTGATAGTCAAACACATCTCGAGGATTTGTAAGTTAACCTTTAAACAGTTTATTCCATATTATAGGCCAATTTGTATTTATCAACACCATCCGCTTTAAAGTTACTGTTATTATATAATACAGGTATCTCTAAATGTTTATGAACATTTTCTTCTTCATAACTTAGATTTACTTAAATTCACAACTGCCATTGGTTCGCATTTAATTGCACACATTAGTCCCATACATCCATTAATAAAAACAAAATTAAATACGAACAAGACAACGTAATATTGTTAATAAAACAATTTCCACAAATATAATTATTGTTCATGAAATCGATCAGAAAGATAGAACATCTGCAGTTTGAATAAACTTCGAGGAATGTATTGAGTAAATGTTTAACAAAATGCTAAATGAGCAATGATGATAAATCTATGTAATTGTTTGACAATGCTTTCTACTTATTTCATCAATATGCTTAAACCTTGTTTTCAATTCCCATTGGGTTTGGTTTACTTTAAGACTTTTGGTTAATGTATCTTTTGTATTGTTTTGAAATGCATTATTTTAGTATTTACCATAATTCATTTTTTATCACATACTATTTTTCTAATAGGCTTTTAATGGGGAACAAACTTACTGTAATTAAAGTCGGCATGTTTCAAAATCTGTACGGATTAAGGTCTATGTGAGTATCGGTTAAATTAGTCTGTATTATAGGAAAACATTCTGTGACGTGTCAACGTCAAACTTATATAGGCAAATTGATGAGTATCAAAGATAATTTCTTGATAAAGAGTCATAAATGCCACCGTATTATAGAATAAGATATATTTGAATATTAGGCCATTTGCTAAGAAACAAACTGGCAAATTCCTATTTCAAAATCCTGGATCCGCCAGATCTTGTGGTTTGATTTAATTTTGATAATATTTTATGCAATTAAAGATTTAATGACAAAAATATCTCCATAATCTGAAACATTATGTACGGAAGCCCTTTCAGTCCACTGGTGAATATATTTGAACAATCGGCCTTTTACTAAGAAACAAAATGGCAACTTCCTATTTCAAAATCCTGGATCCGCCAGATCTTGTGATTTGATTTAGTGTCGCTAACATTTTATGCAATTAAAGATTTAATGACAAAAACATCTCTACAATCTGAAACATTATGTACGGAAGCCCATTCAGGCCACTGGTAAATTTTAAGAGGCTTCCGTAACTCTGGGTTGTTTTATTCACTCCTGCGTGGCGATTTCTCGGTCTACAAGTCTGTAGATATTTCGAGGCTTTTCGATGTTTCAAGCTCAAGTAGTATACGTATGAAACGCCATATGTGCCAAAATATTTATATTTTTACTAATATTAAATCAAAACTCGATCTGGACTAGACGATTGCGTGTATGTGAATAAAATTATAGTAATATTATTTCAGTACTGGAAAATACAATACACATGTATAATAAATTAAATTGTTAAGATTTATAGAACTGTCATAAACATATTCTCTATGGTCTTGTGTTAATATATTTTCTATCTTTTTCTAATAATGTTTTAGGACACTGAGGGAAAATAAAATTCATGAGATTGAAGCTCATTCGTTCGATCACGTAGAGAGTTTGCGGTCATTGTAAGTATATTACATTTCTCTGCATTATGTGTTTTTTCTTTATGTAAAATGACATTAGTGTTCATCTGTTGTGCAAATATAATAAAAGTAGACATTTTAATTTATATATACTGAAGTTTGCACAGTGAATATACACTAATAATTTGCTTTTTAGCAAAAAAACTTTGCCAGCAGAAAACAGGCCCCATGTGTTTCCAATGTAGCATCTCGATATTTCAGTTGTTATGCTCCAGCCGTAAAAACTGCTCCAGTCGTCTTCTAGAGCATAAAAACTGCTCCAGTCGTCTTCTAGAGCATAAAAACTGCTCCAGTCGTCTTTTAGAGCTTAAAAACTGCTTCAGTCGTCTTCTAGAGCATAAAAACTGCTCCAGTCGTCTTCTAGAGCATAACAACTGCTCCAGCCGTCTTCTAGAACATAACAACTGCTCCAGCCGTCTTCTAGAGCATAAAAACTGCTCCAGCCGTCTTCTAGAGCATAAAAACTGCTCCAGTCGTCTTTTAGAGCTTAAAAACTGCTCCAGCCGTCTTCTAGAGCATAAAAACTGCTCCAGCCGTCTTCTGGAGCATAAAAACTGCTCCAGTCGTCTTCTAGAGCATAAAAACTGCTCCAGCCGTCTTCTAGAGCATAAAAACTGCTCCAGTCGTCTTCTAGGGCATAAAAACTGCTCCAGTCGTCCTCTGGAGCATAACAACTGAAACATCGAGATACTCAACACATGTATGCCAAAACCTGACTTCAAAACTAAATAGATTGAGTTTAATGATTTTTAGGCCTATTCATAATAAGAAAAGAACAATAATAATAATACGTAATTATGTTTAGTCTTACCGTTACTTGAATAAGGTGTACGGTGCTAAACAATGATTTCTAAATCTCATCGTTTCGAAATATAAAGTCAATGTGACAAATCAAACTTAAGAAAGATTTAATTTTCTTTCAGATTTTTGGCGAAGAATCCATTTGAATCTTTGCCGGATCATGTTTTCTGTGCTATGACAAACAATCTTGATACCGTGTAAGTAGCGATATTGAAATAATTTGACACCTGGATTTAACTTAGTCAAAATACGTCTTTAGATTCATAGATCTGAGAAATCTGAGCGTTCACACGTTTGATATGAGCTAAATAGATTTAAACTAATAAAATAATAATCGTAGAAATTCCTTGTAGACGACCTGAGGCTTTGTTTAACTAATGTTAAATTCAACACTGCAATTACAAACACGCTATAATTCATTACATTATAATACGTTAATAAAAAGAAACTTAATGCAAGTAAATATATTCAATCTATCCAGTATTAAAAAATGTTTCTTGTAGAATTTAAGAAATGGCTTATTAACCAACCAACCACTTACTCATAAAATTGTGAAGCTCAAAGATCCTGTTTATACTCTGCTGTTTTTTAGAAATGGTCGTATTCTGTAAAAATGTAATTTACCATAAAAACTTGGTAATTATGATCGTCATTGCAGTTTGACGGGGCCTAACTTTTATTTGTCATTTGAACTAAACCTGAAGATACGGGGCACCTTTCGAGACATTGCTAAATATGTTATAGTATAGTAGGTTTACGTAATTTAGTGTCCCGAACATTTTCATGATAAAATAGATTACCCCTTTTTACTATTTTTTACACTAGTATTTTAATATTTCAGAGAGTTTGATTCTTTTTCATTTTGTGGTTTTGCACCACACGCCCGTCATTGCTACCCAAAGACAGACGGTCTCTCGTCCGTAGAACACATGCTTAAAAATGTGATCCTTCGCATCAGTGTTTGGATCGTGGGCAGTGTTGCGCTGTTTGGTAACATATTCGTTCTGACGACACGACTTTTCGTCAACGAGACAAAACGCGTTCACGCGTTTCTCATCATGAATCTTGCAATGGCGGATCTACTGATGGGCGTGTACCTGTACATAGTTGCCATTCATGGCGCATTATTCAGCGATGAATATATTTTACACGATCTTGTTTGGCGCTCGAGTGAGATTTGTACTATTGCTGGATGTTTAAGCATTTTGTCAAGTTTAATGTCCGTGTTCACACTTAGCGTCATCACACTTGATCGTTACGTCAGCATTGTACACCCGTTTAGTTACGAAAGGAAAAGTTTGCTACGGGCGGCAATTTTGATGGCGGCGCTGTGGTTGTTTTCGATCAGTTTAGTGGTGTTACCAGTGATCCTGAAGGCATCGTTCGGTGGATTGTTCTACGGAAGTAACGGCGTTTGCCTGCCGTTACAGATTCGTCATCCGTGGGCATCTGGTTGGGTGTTTACTACAACACTCTTTGTCGGTATAAACACCGTATTCTTCATGTTTGTTGTGTACGCGTATATTGCGATGTTTATTATGATACGACGGGCTGATGACGTCAGGTCGACTAAGAAAAGTCAGGACAGTGCGATTCTTGTCAGGTTTACTTTATTGGTGTTTACGGACATGCTTTGCTGGCTCCCCATATGCGTCATCAAAATCTTAGCAATAGCTGGTAAGTGTAAAACATTTTTTTACAGTATTAGGAAGGAATATCGATCTCCGCAGAGGTCTGGTTAATGTTTCTAACTAATCACCGCTTTTTTTTTGTAGGGCATCCTGTGTCAGGCGACGTCTACTCCTGGTTGGCTGTTTTCGTTTTACCCATTAACGCAGCATTAAACCCCATGTTATACACAATAACAAGTAAACTCTTCAGACAACAGCTTAGAATTATACTCCACAAGTGTCGACGTTATACTGGCTACAGAAGAGGTCGACGTGACGATGACTCCGACTCGTTCAAACGCTCGGGAACCAGACTATCACTTATACCCATTCGATCAAAAGCTTCACTTAAGTCAAAGTCAAGTATCGATAAATCAAAACAAAATACATGAGTAGTTACAAAACTGCATATTTTATATTGGAAAGCAGTGTTTTGATTGGTTCCTAATATGATTCAATGTAAGGGCAACGCAAACAATCACGGCCGGCACGATATCCTCCCGAACGGTTGTTTGTGATTGGTCAACTTACTTACGTTGCGCGTACGCCCTTGAGTTTCTTCCAATTGGGAACCAAGCTTTAGGATAGATATTGTAATATATGTAAATAAGATAATTAGATAATTATAATAGATTAAGTGTAAAGTGTATCATTATTTTATATTGAAGTTTTATTTTATGTATCGGTATATGTTTCATCTATATAAAGTGGAATACTACGTATCACTATTATTAATATATTTAATTATAAATAGTATCAAATTAGTTTGCTGATAAGATATGAATATTTATTTTCGAAATGTTACAATGGACAACGGACTACTGTACATAAGTTTTGATTCGTGAAATTATCATTAAAAAAAACTAAATTACGCATTGGTAAACACTGTTTTAGTTTAAATAGGTTAAATATCATCCGAATTTGAAATCACGGAAAGAAACAAGTTACGGTTGTTGATATTTTGTACAAATTAGTTATAGCATGGAGGAAAAAATACATTTATTTTTTCCTCCATAGTTATAGTAAACTCAACAATATAGGTGGCGCTATTACATTTATATTTACGCACGACACTGACAGATTGGTAATTTGACTGACGACTGACAAAACAGTTCTTACGATTGACTTGATTCGTAAAAGTGTAAGGATGGTAAAGTATGAGAGTCAATGCAGCTGTAAAACAATATATCCTTTCTATCTTGACTTGACAAAGAATGTCTGTATGTATAGTGAAATATTTAGAACGGGAAGCTTTCATTAGTGGGACTGACTTAGGCCTAGGCCTACTGATATTCGACAAGGAACGGGACGAGACGAGACGATAACCAATCAATTCGTAACGAAAGGTATTAGCTTGGTTCCCACTACGACGCAACCCAAGGACGTAAGTGCAACGCAAGCGAATTGACCAATGACAAACGACAATATCGGATAATACATCGCTGTGATTGGTAAAATTAGGCCTACTTACGTTGCGCTTACGTTCTTGCGTTGTTTCCTAGTGAGAACCGAGCTTTAACCAGGATTATATGATCATTTGAAAATGTTGGTCAATATGATTTAGTCGTAGATACAATCCCCAGCCTATATATACGCCTGTATATACGTTTATTTTTTTACCAAACACATTTACAAAATGTATGATTTGATAAAAAGATTTTTGTTTTTATTACACACCAGACATTTAAATATATATTATCAACACTTTGATTTCTAACATGGGCATTATTTTAAACAAAACACTATTTTCTAGGTCTACGGTATAATTTTATTCCGTAATGTCCGTTTACATTGTATATTACTTATTTTGACATTGAACGACTTTCAATATGTGTAATAAATTCCATCAATTACATTTTGTTACTCTGTTTTCCTTTCGACCGTATATGATTAAGTTACCACACTTGCTGTTGATGCATATGTTGATAGCTTGTGAAAGGTCCATGTGTTTCAACTGATATGGTAATTAAATATGTTCCACGATTATGCAAATGAGAGTACGCGAACAATTTAGTTACTCCTCGCATACACAGTTGTTATTCATAAAGGGGCAAGTCATTTATATAGCATAATGATTTGAATAATTTAGAAAAGTAGTTAAAATGGCGTTTTTATTTCCAAATTCTAATCACATCATAATCTATTATAACAATAAAAAATAATTGATTAAAACATATTCAAGCCGATTATGTGAGAACAGACGCTTCTGTTCTATTACTGTACTCATCAACGTTTCCCATTCGTTCTCTGAATGCTGATTAGGAAGTACATTGCAATGAAATTTAACGATATTTTCGTATATACAGGGCAATATGGCCTATACCAAAAAATAATTTCGATTTCGGTTTGTTTTTTTATCACTTCCAACGTCTTGGCTACTATATCGGTTGTTTTTACCAATGGTGATATGGATCACCATTGCAAGTATGTTGAAAGTTACAACGCAACGGCGGCGGTCAGTGCAGACTCCGGTGCAGACTACGATGGCATTTGTGAGGACTCGGACTGCTGGGAGGAAGGCCTTAGAAATCTACCAGCAGACGACAAGAGCAGTCTTTTAATCAACGAAACGCAGTGTACAATGTATATTGTCGAAAGTAATGTAACGGATTTGGTGAAATGTAAACATGGATGGACTTACGACAGATCTCAATATGATTCAACTATTGTTTCAGCGGTATGTATGTTATGTAGAACTCAACGTTGTTTTTTGTTTGTTTTTTTGCGCCGTATAGGAAACACAATTTGAAGATTTGGTATATTTTTTTAATTTATTTTTTCTTTATTTCGTATTTAAATGTACATATACAGCATCACAGATACAAAGCTCTTTAACTAATACATAATTATATAATAAAACAATACCTCAATAATACAAAAGCCCTTCCCGTGAAATCTACAAAGATGTAATTATGATAAGCCATAGAACGTATGAATTGTAATTGTTCTACCTCTAATTTTCAGAATTTAATTAACCTATATTTTAATTGTATGCGTAACTTAATAATATGAACAAAAATATACCACTTTTTCGTTCGTTCGTTCGTTTTTATTTCACAATGCATCAAACTTAATAGTTTTACAAAATAATTAAAAAGTATTAAATAAAAAATGCAAAGCCTGGAAAAGACCAAATAAGCTCAATATAGAGCTTTAAGCCTGGTTTCACCAGAACAAAATACATTAATAGACCAAATAAGCTCAATATACAGCTTTAAGCCTGGTTTCACCAGTACAAAATACATTAATAGACCAAATAAGCTCAATATAGAGCTTTAAGCCTGGTTTCACCAGTACAAAATACACTAATAATTACAATCAAATACAATAAACAACTAGATTTAATTCGTCACTATGACGAATTATAGGTTATATGCATTGATTTAAATAAAGATAATTTATTGATTTAAGATATTTTGATTGATTGATTTTCTCAGAATCTTTAGTTATTTATAATATATTATTATTATAGGATCTTGCTAACGCAAATACAATAGCCGGTATCATAATCCGATCAAAGATCCTTCTGCGTATATAATGTCATAAACCACATTTGTGTTTTTAAATAAATTTCATTATAAATCATCTGTATAATATATACACTAAGAAATACAATTGAACAAACAATACGGATAATAAAAAAAAATCTTATTTCGTTTCGTTTCCGAAGGTGAGACTCGAACTCGGTACCTTGAATGCTATAGACACGAGCAAAGACCACCGTGTATTTACTATGCAGTAACCATTTTGGTGCAGATAGATTATTACATACCGCAATGAATTATAATGTTTTACTATGATGACATCCTTAAAGATTTTTAAAAATAATGCACTGTCAAACTATATACTTTTAACTTTAATATATGAACTTCTTAAGGAAGAAAGTTAATGTTAAGTTTGTTATTTCGGCCTAAGAAAATATTATAATTTGTTTGATTGTCGAAATTAATTTTTGTAAATTTAATATGCCATTAATGATGACTTAATCAACTTTTGTTCTCTTAATTTCATAATAAATCATACATATGATACATACACTTCAAGAAAATGAAATAAAAAATCGGTGTTCCCGAGCATTCTAACGATATATATTATTATTAATTTAAAAATTTAGCATATTTACACGTGCGTAGCCTGTCACTTTTGACGTGCTCGTATAACGCTGTTTCGCGTTGAAAAGTTAATACAATATGATGATATTGTTAAAGAAAGGTTATAAAACAGTAATCGGACAAAAACAGTGCGCAATAACGTTTGACGCGCAGTGCGCGTGCAAAAATCTGCGCACTTATGGCAATTTTTTAAACGCTTAAAATTGCCTGAAACGTACTCTAATTTCATCGAAAATAAATTCTGACAATTTTGAACATTTTAAGCGCGCGTACGCATGCGTTATATGCGCTACGCACGTAATTGTATTGCCATATGATGAAATATGACCTGAAATTTATGAGTACCAAATTTTGTTTAAAAGTGATTCATGCTCTTGTGAAGATATGATTACAAACGTGATTTTGTTAAATCGCGCGTAGACCGCGTAATGTTTGATTGCACACCGTGAAAACATAACCACATCGATTCCTGGCCATAAGGAATATACTCTGAAAAATTGACTTAGTTAGATGAAACTGATATCAAGATAATTGACGGACAAATAGTGCCAAGGAAAGAATAAATAAATAAAATAAATAAATAAAGAAATAAATAAAGATTCTGACAGAATCAAGAGGTTATATGCATGAATGCATATAACCTAATAATTAAATATTAATTAAAGTAGTAGAAATAATATTATATATATATATATATATATATTTTTTTTTAAATACACAATTACGCTACAGGACAACACAAACACAACAAGAGGACAAACGTTTTTTTTAAATTTAAATATATTATTTTTGTATTGAGATGATCGAACTCGTAAAAATGCAGATTAATCTATTACTATAGTTATTTTTAAATGTTATGAAAGTCTTTATTTTATACAATTTCTTTCTGTTTCTACAGTTTGACTTAGTCTGTGAAGACAGTTACAAGGTTTCTCTGTCAATTTCTTTGATTAATGCCGGCAGTTTCTTTGGTTCAATTCTCTGCGGATTTGTATGTGACTAGTAAGTGAACATGTCCCATTTTGACTGGGAGAGGTACCGGTCTGTACCACGGTACCGGTACTGTACTTACGGTACCGGTACTGTACTTACGGTACCATCTCAGAAAACTTAGAAGACGATTAGATCTGCTAGAAAATGTTACAACATTGTTAAGATAATGACGTGATACCGGTACTGTACTACGGTATCGGTACTGTACCATGGTACCGGTACTGTACTTACGGTACCATCTCAGAAAACTTAGAAGATGATTAGATCTGCTAGAAAATGTTACAACATTGTTTAGATAATGATGCGATACCGGTCTGTACTACAGTACCGTTACTGTACGGCAGTACCGGATTACCGGTACCGAAACAAGTTAATGATGCGATTGACGATTACAAATTTCTTTTAACATTTTCTAGTTTTGGAAGAAAGAAGACGATAGTTGTATCATATTGCTTGAAATTTATTATTGGCATTCTGACTGGAATAGCTCCAAACTATTGGACATTCGCTATCCTTCGTTTCATAAGTGGATGTATATTTACCTACATACCTGTCTTTGTATACGGTTAGTGACTTCCTTTTTACAAATGTCAAAGAAACTTTTTATATTCTCAATAGCGAGCTTCTGAGTTAAACTATGACGTAGTTATTCATGTTTCCTAGTGCACATGCGGAGACACAGTTCTCTATTATCATTGTTAGTGACAAAAGCTGGAAACTGTTCAGTTGAATTACTTTACTTTCTGCCCGTTAGGGGTTGTTGGGGCACCGTAGATAATTTTTACTCTCCTCCACGTTACACTGTCCTACTCTGCCATCCTCATTGTCGTATTGTGAGTCAGTTTGGTCAATTCTATTGAATTTGAATTTTTTTTTCTTCAGTAACTGAAATTGTTGGTCCTTCCAAGCGAGCAATGGTGGCCACGTTAGTCACTGTGTACTGGTGCTTCGGTTACATGCTGCTTGCTGTCATGGCCTATTTTGTCAGGTCCTGGAATATTCTTACTCTTGTTATCAACTTAGTATTTGTACCATTTCTAAGTATATTCTTGTGAGTATGTATACTTAAACTAATTATCTCTTTTCTATTTGGCTACTATTACGTTCTTTTTTGTCCTTGATTGTTATATATTACCCTGTCATACATCGTGTTTATACTTTATTCTATATTCATTCATTTCATATACAAATAACAAACAGCAAGATATGAAAATCAAACCTATATATAATCACCATACTAACCTGTATTAAGATAATAATAATAATAACTTGTTTCCAAAGGGGTCCAAGAGATACATGGAAGACAAATATTATCAAAATTATCAAAATATTATTATTATCAAATAGTATCAAAATTAAAATTACAAAAGTAGTAGTAGTTCTTAAAAGTACATAACGAAATACAAACACTGTATACATAAATTATATGTATTATATTATGTATAATTATTATGATTGAAAGAATTAAACTTGCTATAATTCCACCTTTTTAGTTTTATTCCAGAGTCTCCTCGTTGGTTGATTCTTAAGGATAGAAAAGAAGAAGCGAAGCGCGTTCTTCAACAAATTGCAAAAGTAAATAAGAAAAAGAAGATACCAGACGAGACACTTGAACTTTTAGAAGATAATGAAGTATGACAGTTAAGCGTGGTTCCCACTAGCGACGCAACGCAAGGACGTAACGCAACGCAAGTGAATTGACCAATCACAAGCGATGGCTTATTCGCTTGTGATTGCTAACTGTCTATAACTTCGCTTGCCATTGGTTAAAACGCTTGCGTTGCGTTTAAGTCCTTGCGTTACGTTCTAGTGGGAACCAAGCTTTACGTTGTTTGTATTTTAAAAATATATAGGCCTAATTAACATTTTTATTGTGATAAAATACATTTTTTTAAATTTGATTATTATGTCGTCCGTGTGGCCACAAAGATAGCAAAGGAAATGTAACTGATATTTTTTAATAAATACTTCTATTAACTGTGCGTAGAACAACTTCATAGCTAAAGATCGCAAACACAATTGTATTCGAGGTCTTCTTTTTTCCTTTTAAATTTTCCCTTAGAACAGCGAAGAGAAAATGCAAAGGAAGACAAACCCACTTGTCCTTATTCGCTATCCGCTCATGAGACGGAAGACTTTGAACATAGCCTTCAGCTGGTATAGTACATTTGTTATTCGTTTTGTTAGCTTTTTACAAGATTTGTTTTATAAAGGACAACGGAATATCGTCATTTCTATACGCTACTCCTGAAACAGTTCGAATTTTAAATAAAGTTGTAATAGTGCATTCACAATGAGGAATTTATTTAGATTTATATAAATAAAATTAATAGACAAGATAATGTTTGATTAATTTACAGAAAGTATGAGAGGTACTGTTCCTATATAAGGTACATCACAAGATCACAAATCAAACAAATAAATTAGGGTAGTGTTAGATCCTCAACTCGACGACAACTTATTCCAAATTTTCTGATTTAATGATTCACAACTAATTGTCTGTTCTTACACAGGTTTACGATCAATCTGGTTTACTATGGAATAACGTATGGCATCGAATCTTTTAAAGTCAACGTTTATATTGGAATATTCCTCAGTGGTGTTAGCGAGATTTTTGCTTATCTTTTTACGTGGTTTGTTCTTCAGAAGTTTGGTAGGCGTTACACATTAGCAGGAACGTTAGTCCTAGGTGGAATTGCATGTTTTATCAACATATGGATTCGTAAGTTACTTTGATATGTTAAGCCTATTTTTCCATTAGGCGAATGTGTTCGCGCGAATCGAAAGCATTAGCTTATACGCAAGCGTAGAGAGGGAAACATGAATATATGCTGAAGTTTTCGATTCGCGTGAACAAATTCGCCTAGTATAGTGGAAAATCGGCTTTACGCACTTTGTAATAATCTACACACTCTATAATAAGTCGCCTATTGTAATGGAAGTTGTGTTGCTTTGTAATATAAGTTTTCGCAAGTCGCAATGTTCTTTAATTTAAGATTTTACATTTTTACATTTTAGCCGTGAGTTTTGTTGGACTAAGGACGGCCGTAGCCATGTTCGGAAAATTCTTTATTGCTTCTGCATTTGCAATTGTATACGTTTTTTCAGCTGAACTTTTTCCAACAGATGTTAGGTGAGTAACTTACACAAACGACATAATGACAGATATCTGGACCAAAATGAAAAAAAAAACACATGTTATTATAAATCTTGATGTGACTTAACCTTTGTGTACATTGTTACTGAATCGTATGTACCACCAATAACACGTTTTAAATCTCTGTACAAGAATAGATTTTACCTTTCGGGCGTTAATTATATTGCCTTGATTTTGATAATAATTTGTTTATAATTTGAGATAACGGATAATGGATTTGATGATAATAATCTGATAATTTTTGGGCTCCAATCGAATTTCAATCTGGTCATCTCTCTCCTCATAACACGTTATTCCATATATCAAAACTTTATCCCCACCTTGACTTTACTAGGACTATTGGTGTAGGAATCTGTTCCTTTTGTTCCTGTGCATCCGGTATGCTTGCGCCTCAAGTCCTATTCTTTGGAAAACTTTGGACACACCTTCCGTTGGTTACCTTTAGCGTAATGTCAGTTTCTGCTGGACTTTTTGCGCTTCTTCTACCTGAAACAATAAATGTACCTTTGCCGCAGACAATAGAAGAAGCCGAGATGATGACCAGGTAAGTTGCTGTTTCGTCTTTTATAATCCGTATCTGGCTGGCATTTTCATGCTAAATACGAGCAAATTAGGTACGTTAGACTACTAATGATTTATACTATCTGAGATACAATACAATTGTTATTGCTATTGTTTCAGATAATATCAATTTTCTTTCACAGAAACATTATTGCTAGGCAACAAACACAAGATGGTGTTCATCACTTACAACCACTAAAGATGTGAACAGATGAGCTGCCATTATTTTAATAGACCAATTTTGCTACCTACCACAAGGAACAAATAGAATAATTTGGGCATATTACAAAAACATAAATTCTCTTTTTCCATTAATAGAACTTTCATTATTTTGTTATATATAGGCCCTACACTTGTTTGTAATACGAATTTTGTTACTACTGAATTCTACTAAATTGTTTACCTACATAATTATGCCAAGATAAAATAAAAACAGCCGAAAACTGTTTTATATTTTTATTTCTTTAAAAAATGTCAATTTATAGTATATATGCTTCCCTTGGTACATTCGCCCGTGAAAACACGGGTGGTATCGCCATCAAGAAAAGCGTTGTTGACAACAGCCAATGGCAACAGCCAGTGTAATGTGCTTTGACTGCCTCTCATTATAAATTATAAGACTACCCGGAAATATGAATATGTTAAACCATGACCTTCGTGGTTGAACATACTGCAACATCATTAATCTTTATCACTGATATCACATCTTGTGATCAAATTGAAATCATTCATTGCAGCGTACAGTCTAAGTTTTATAACAACTCTACCAAACGTGGTATAATATTGTCGGTTTTCGACATGATTTTCGACGATGTGTTCAAGTATATTGGGAAGTATGACAAGTACCAAGCTGTGCTCACGCATATCATTTGTTTAGTAACTATAGCGCATACAATGTCCAATATAGGTACCGTGTTCCTAAATGGCTCAATGGATCACTATTGTAAGCCTTCAGACGATGTGATAACTAATTGCACTGTCTATGAATGCGGTATAGAAATCCAGGTACTGCCGCAAGACGATGATAGTACGGCATTTATCGACGAATCAAAATGTAGAATGTACACGTCAACGGAAGGTAATGACACACATGTTGTAAAATGTGAACATGGATGGAACTATGACCAATCTCAGTATAAGTCTACAATTGTTTCGGAGGTACAGTATTATATGTTTATCTTTATCGGACATTGTACAAATTCCAAGCCAGCCTTGTGCAAACCATAGCAATCTAACAACAGGACTTCGTCTTGCAAAAATAGGAACACGTAACCTTTATTTGATCGTGTGTGCCTGGCCAGCAGCAGTATTGCGTACATATTCTCCGCGGCACGCGGTGTATGTATGCTACGGGGTGTGGAACTGATCGTGTTGTAGATAAACAACACCCTTTGTTCTCCGAAGCTCGGCATCCTGCTGTTAGATTGGAGAAACCAGCAACACAGTATAACCAGGGAGTTGTTAATAATAACAACTAATAACAACTCCCTGGTATAACCCTGTTCAGAGATGTCAAGTCTCGGAGAATTCAATTCAAATCTTCCTAATATGGGCATGCAATGCGATGACTAACGTATTTGCCGTCAAATACCACTGAATATATTATAATATCCATATAATTGCTTTATTAAATAATATTCAATGACTTGTACAATTGAGATATGTATTCATTCTTTATAATGTTCACTAGGTCTATAGGATATTATTGACATTTAATTTTTATATTTACGCTTATACTGTAGTTTGATTTGGTATGTGAAGACCGCTACAAGGTGTCAATAGCAGCATCCTCGTATTTGTTCGGATATTTCTTCGGGTCGATTGTCTTCGGAACAATAAGTGACTAGTAAATACAGATATTTTTTTTTTCGATTAAAATTTGTTTTCAGAAAACATGTATAGAAGCTTGGTTGCCATATGACGTAACGCAAAGACTAAAGCGCAACGCAAACGAGAGTTAAACTTGGTTCCCACTAGGACGCAACGCAAAGATGTAAGCGCGACCCAAACGAGTTGACCAATGACAAGCGGCAGTCGAATAAATCCATCGCTTGTGATTGATCAAATCCCTTTACGTCGTTGTGTTGCGTCTCCAGTGGTAACCAATCATTATGATGATCCGTCGTTTGTGATTGGTCTAATTACTTACATTAATTCTTTCATTTTAAACGAATGACATGTTTCTAGTTTTACCGGTACATCAAGATAAGCATATTAATCTAGCTATAATATTTGTATTTCTGTATCTTCAGTTTCGGTAGAAAACGTGGAATGATCATAGCCCTTACTATGAAAGTTGTTACTGGAACTATTTTGTCAATATCACCATCGTATTGGTTTTATTTCGTGTTCCGTGTTCTAAACGGTGCTACAACCATCGGATCATACATTGCTACATTTGTTTATGGTAAACTTTTATTTTAGACAATCCAACATTATTAGGTTAGTCGTATTTGACATCATTTCAGCGATTCCTTTTAGGCTCCCCTGTTATACTTATATGTTTGTTTTTTTGCTATATAGAAAGATTGAAAATAAAATAAATAAATAAATAAATATAGAGCAATAAACATTTATGGTAAAAGAATACATTCAATCGTAAAGATGTTATTTTAAATTTCAATTTTGCTGGTGCGGGTTATGTTGGCCTCATTGAAATTCAAACATCAATCCCATCATGGCAAGAGATCGCCTAACGAAGTGCATATCTCCCAGCCTATTCAGCTGTAAATGAGTACCTGGTTGAAAATACTAGGAAGGAAAAGGCGGCGTGGAAGGAAACACATAATGTCGAGGCTTAGTAATAGTACAATGTACTCCTAACAACTCATTCCCCTAACAACTCATTCCCCTAACAACTCATTCCCCTAACAACTCATTCCCCTAACAACTCATTCTCCTAACAACTCATTCCCCTAACAACTCATTCTCCTAACAACTCATTCCCCTAACAACTCATTCCCCTAACAACTCATTCTCCTAACAACTCATTCCCCTAACAACTCATTCCCCTAACAACTCATTCCCCTAACAACTCATTCCCCTAACAACTCATTCCCCTAACAACTCATTCCCCTAACAACTCATTCCCCTAACAACTCATTCCCCTAACAACTCATTCCCCTAACAACTCATTCCCCTAACAACTCATTCCCCTAACAACTCATTCCCCTAACAACTCATTCTCCTAACAACTCATTCCCCTAACAACTCATTCTCCTAACAACTCATTCTCCTAACAACTCATTCCCCTAACAACTCATTCCCCTAACAACTCATTCTCCTAACAACTCATTCTCCTAACAACTCATTCCCCTAACAACTCATTCTCCTAACAACTCATTCTCCTAACAACTCATTCCCCTAACAACTCATTCCCCTAACAACTCATTCTCCTAACAACTCATTCCCCTAACAACTCATTCCCCTAACAACTCATTCCCCTACGTTCAAAATGAACAAGGGACTCGCCTTTACCGTTAATGCACCGTAGCCTGATGAAAAAGCTTTGATAGGCCTAGAAAACCAGAATAACTACTGCTTGTAAAACTCATGTTATTTCTTTATATTTTCAGTGAACGAGATAGTGGCTCCGTCGAAACGCGCCAAGGTTTCAACAATATGTTACCTCTACTGGTGTATCGGCTTCTTGTTTCTAGCATTGTTTGGCTTCTTTCTAAGATCTTGGAGGACACTCTATCTCACCATCAGCTTGTGTCCAATACCAGTCATAGCAGTGTACTTGTAAGTATTCGAGTTTTCTCAAAATACTATACTTAAAAAAAAAAAATTAGAAGCAAGTCAATGTACAATGAACAAAAACAAAACAAAGGCTTGTGAATCAAAGTAACTTCTTGTAGGAATACTAACAGCGGTTCTTAATACATCAGTCCACAATAAAATTAAAATTCATATACTTTTATGGTTTAATAATAAACATAATAAAACTTGTTAGAAATTAATCCACTCGTTTGATTCATCAATTGACATTCCTTAACTGAATTTTAAAGTCGTAAAATATCCTTTTCAATCTATCCACAGCGTGTGTTATTTTAAACCCAGATGTACTCTTTACGATAAGATTTGTTTATACAATGTACAGTATGAGTTAAGTATCTCAGATATGTTCTTTTGTATTAGTTTTATTCCAGAGTCACCGCGTTGGCTTGTGCTGCAGAATAGACAAGAAGAAGCCAAATTAATTCTTCAAAAGATTGCCAAGAAGAACAAAAAGGAGTTCCCAGAAGGCTTTATTGAAAAGATCCAAATACAACAGGTAGGAGGTATTGAAATGAATTTGTTCGGGGTGAAGATTTCTGAAGTAAAATCATCAATAAGTAGTTCAAGTTTATCAAAATAATAATAATACCAATTTAGACTTGGTCTGAGGTCTGAAGACAGTTTCGGCGAGCTAATCAGACATCCAATATTGAATCTTGATCTGCACTTAAATTTCAAAGTTATTTAGATATTATAGACGAACCATGCCACAAGATGATACTACAGTTAGACTAGAAGCTTCCTCGCGGGGAACGTGTATGCAAATTATGCGATAGAGAAGATATTGGAGATATCTTTCATTTTGTTGTAATATGCCGTTTATACACACCGATGAAAGAGATTGATGCAACCTTCCACGCCATATCTCAAACTCTCATGTTCTACCTAAAGTTAATATTTATATCCACAGAAAAAAACACAATAGTACCACTTTCCAAGTGTATTGTATGTGCATATAATAATAATATAACCTATCCAATGTTCATGGTAACTTAAGCTGGGTTCCCACTAGGACGCAAGGCAGGAACGTAGACGCAATGCAAGCGAGTTGACCAATCACACGCGACTGTTCGAATAATTAATTGCTTGAGATTGGTCAAACCACTTTGCATTGCGTTACGTCCTTGCTTTGCGTACCAATGGGAACCAAGCTTGAAGGCCAACTGTGACTGCGTCGGACGAGGGAATTAAACATGTTTAAAGTTCTCGCGACGACCTAAAAACTACGCCCGACGCTATCTCAAGACATTTCGTCCCGCTTCGTCGTACGACGCTGTCTGAGTTGGCCTTTACACTTATTGTATTTTGAGGCTGGTGGCCTCTAAATACTGAATAAAATCTCGCATTGGACTGAAACCTTAAGATGCAAGTTTGCATTGGGTTATATTATTTTGATGAACTTTGATCCATTTACTACACTGAAACCGATGAAGTGTTATTATTTTAACGGACGATAGGCCTTTCTTACAGGATCTGCATCGACGCGAGTGGTCAAGGAAGACTGCGATCATTAACATCTTTCGTTACCCAAACATGAGAAAGAAATCATTGATTCTAATCTACTGTTGGTAATGTAACTTTTTTTTACAATAGAAAATGAATTGCGTAAATTAAAATAAGTTATTTCTCCATGGGTAAGGTACATTGACTCGATACAGTTTATTTGCATATCAAGAAAAAAAAAAGATACATGTCAACAAAAACCAATTTTGATTGATTTATATAGAGTTTCTACCATTTGCTGGTGTTTTTAGTTGATAACAAAGTACTTAATAAAGTAATAAAAAACGGTACTAAACCGAAATGTGTCGATTATAAATTGTGACATCTTGTTATAAAATTGGAACTGTTTAAATAATGTGCTTGCGGTATTTCAGTATGGTGTATATAAACAGTGCTTACACAACAAACCTGATATTCAAATTATGTGCGTGTTGTGGGCATTTTCCATGTCATATACATTAAAATGTAATACACAGCGCACCTAATGTGAATATTAGGTGTGTTATATGTTTCTATGTAAGCCTACGGGGATTTCTAAAATGTAATTTTTGTGTTTTTTTTTTGTTGTTTATAAAATAAAATAGGTGTACAGTGTGTCTTGCTTACTACGGCTTCCTCTACGGTGTTGAGAGTCTTGACATTAGTGTGTATTTAGGAGTCGCTCTGAGTGGGATAATTGAAGGTCTGGCTGTTTGTTGTGCTTTGTTTTCTATTCAAAAGTTTGGAAGACGTTTGACGCTAGGTGGCTTACTTAATGCAGCGGGCATTATGTGCTTTATCAATATCTGGATACGTAAGTAACCCGGATTTCCACTTGGGCACAACACAAGGCCGTAACGCACCGCAAGTAATTTGACCAATCATAATGCGATAGATCATCCGAACTGTCGCTTGTGATTGGTCAACTCAGTCGCGTTGTGTCGTCCAAGTGGGAACCAATCATTAATCGTACAGTATTTCACTACTCGCCCTTTTATTTCTTTGAATTGTGTTTAATACAAAAATCATTAGGTCTATTACCATATATAAGTACAGTAGAACCTCCATTTTACGTACGGTACGGGACCGAAAGGCGTACGTAAAACAAAGGATTCGTAAAATCAAGGTTGACCTTAAATTGACCCCAAATACGTAGAGATCGTAGCTAGCCGTGTTTGCCTACAGTATGCAGAGGTGGTCACTAGCTAGGCCTTGCCTAGACACTATTCAGGCCAAGCTAGCAGGCCTAGCAAGATGTGAGGCCTAACTAGAAAAGTACAGTATATACAGGCTGTGCGATGTTTAAATAAAGTGTAAAATATAATTGTTTTCTATCAATATTAAAAACAGTCTGCTTTAGGGGGAATGCACGTCCGTAGCTTGTCCCACACACAGCAGAATTCCTCACACAGCCATGATTGTGGCTTTGTGTGCTTTGTTGTTGTTAAATTGCGCCCTCAATGTAAGAAAATGATGACGTCATCGGTTATTTTAAGCGTACGTAAAATCGAGGGAACGTAAAATCAGGGTACGTAAAACACAGGTTCTACTGTATTTATGTATTCTAAATTCTGTCCACGTTTTTCTAGCGTCGGATATGGAAGGAATCCGAACTGCAGTATCCCTGGGAGGGCAATGCTTTGTGACTGCTACATTTTACTTGGTATACATATATACTAGCGAAATATTCTCAACAGACGTCCGGTAAGAATGATTCCTTTAACCTTTGACATCATCATCATTATCATCATCGTCATCACCATCACCCTGTCATTAAACGTATTGATTGTGATTTTGTAGCCCAAATGAATCACAACACTTTGCTGATACGTATGACCTTTATTGTATAATTGTAGAAGTTTTGGTGTTGGACTTTGTTCATTGATGGCACGAGTGGCAGGTATGCTTGCTCCTCAAATTCTTTATCTTAAAGTTGTGTGGAATCCCTTGCCGCTTGTGACGTTTAGCGTGACGTCAGTGTCTGCCGGATTGTTAGCATTTCTATTACCAGAGACTTTGAATTTTCCACTTTGTCAGACAGTTGAAGAAGCTGAGCTTGTGACAAGGTAAGCTAAGTTTAAGGTATTTTTTTTGACACTAACTTTATTCAATTGTTGGTTCTATTATTGTTCGCAATCAGTTACCAATACTTATCTTGAATTTGCCCATGAACAGCATCGTGGAATGGATACTTCTTTAAAAAAGTATCATTTTGTTTTCAATTATAGAACAACGAACAGAAGGAAGAATAGAATTGAGGTGTCAAAATCAAATGAGAACCAGAAAATCGACGAAACGACTACTATGTGACACGTAGGCGCTAAATGGAAATGGTGTTTTTGGTGCTATTATGTTTAAATTTTGTCGATAAAATAATTCTACTCGGGACACAACTTATAACTATTTATGATTGGTGATCATATTAATCACAATAATTATTGATGGCAGAATATTTTATGGTAAAATATTAAATATTATTATCATAACAAGATATATAAAATATTAAATATTATTATCGTAACAAGATAAAACAACAGATGCTTTTCCTTTAAAAAGAAATGCATATTAAAATAAAAAAAACCTGATGCCTCTGATAAATACCACCCTTTTAGGGTGCATATTAGCTTTAAGATGTGTGCTATGTTGGTGATTATGTAATTGAAGGTTGAAGAGGGGAGAATTAGTCAAAATTAGAGGGTCAGAAATAGTGGTCGCAATTATGAAGTATGGAAAGGTATTGGGAAAGAAAGAGCTCTGGAAACGGTTGGTCTTAGCCACATGAAATTTAATTGTAAACGGTTCCTTGTACATCTCATCTGGTCGTTTATAGCTTTAGGTCAATATTTTAATGGAAAATTTTTTGTAGCGTCACAATTAATCGGAGGTTGATTTCATTTAACATAACGACAACTTATTCTTTACTATAATCGTTCGTCATGCGTAGCACAGATCTTAAAATATGTGGTTTATGTGAAAATAAAAAACATTGTTATAGATAAAGATAATATCTAGTGTAATTATAGTTCATTATAGTAGTATCAGTTAACACAAAAAATAGGTGAAATCTACTAAACAAACAGAGGCATTTTGATTATTCCTTTGTACTTGATGAGTAAATTAAACACTATCCCCTAAAGACACTCCTTACCTTTATTTAAATTTCAATTTATTTTCACAAGAAAGCATGTAGGCCATAGCGTTTTAATAAATGTAGGCCTCTTTTGAATTAGCCTATATTATACATTTGAATACTATTTCAATTAAGTATATACATTTGATTCACAGTGATATCTTTTATTGTTGTTTTGAAGTATAACATACATAATCTCTTTCCATCTTAAAATTGCGTTAAACTTAAATTTATGACGGATGGTTGTTCCAGCAAACCTTTGCCAACTTCACGTGATAAATATTTAAAGTGAAAATTATCATTTATACGTGTATATCATATCTATTGATACTAATTGACACAGTCGTTCGAATCTCTCAGTTCAAGGCAATTTTTTAAAGCATTGCTTTGTTAAAGTAAAAGTTGCAACTAAAACAGTAAGTATGAAATTCGATGATGTGTTTAAGTACATTGGAGAATATGGTCTTTACCATAAGATACTTACAAACATAGTTTTATGCGTTGTTATATCGAATACGTTATCAAATATTGGGACTGTCTTCCTAAATGGCAAGATGGATCATTACTGTAAAGTTCCAAACATCTTAGAAAATACAAGTTGCAGTGGAACAGAGTATGAATGCGGTTTAGACAACCTGATGTTACCACCAGATGATGAGAGTACAGCCTTCATTAACGAAACCAAGTGCAGAATGTACACGAATCTGGCCGGAAGTAACGAAACGCAAATTACAAAATGTAAATATGGATGGACATATGACCAATCTCAATACGAATCAACTATTGTATCAGAGGTAAATAGTTGTTAATGATATAACACCAACACAGTTGTTTTATTGTATTATGGTATTTACCATGACTTTACGCAATATAGGCCTAATAATAATTATTAATTGATTTTAAACTAGGAACTACTTGATCTTTATATGTTTTACTATTATTACCTCCGCCAAGGAGGTTATGTTTTCACCCCTGTATGTTTGTGTGTGTGTTGGTGTGTGTGTGTGTGTGTGTGTGTGTGTGTGTCTGTGAACAGCCTGGAGGCCACAGTTTTTATCCGATTCTCACCAAATTTGGCAACAATGATCTATGCCCCAAAAGCTCGGACGAGTTCGAATTTGAGGGGAAAAGGTCATAGGTCAAGGTCACAACTAACAAAAAACTATTTTACTGCCTAGAGACCACAGTTTTTATCCGATTCTCACCAAACTTAGCCACAATGATCAATGACACATCATATAATTGTGGTGAAATTTTGAAGGGTCAGGGTCAAAGATCAAGGTCCACAAAAAACAAAAACAAAAAGAAATAAAAAAATAATAAAAAAAAAAAAACCTCAGTGGAACTTGAACCAGCAATCTCAACTGTGAGAGGCTGGATACATAACCATTACACCACACTGTCATCCACAACTTTGTAGGGTGCAGTTAACATATTTACACTTAGAACTAATAAAAAAAATGTAAAAAAAAATATTCAGGAGGCATTTTATGTAGGGGAATTTTACAGTAGGCGGAGGTTTGTACTCTTGGAGTACCCTCTAGTTCGTCTATAAATTGTTTTCTTTTCAGTTCGATCTGGTTTGTGAAGATAGCTACAAGGTATCATTAGCAGCTTCATCTTTCCTCTTTGGTTATTTTTTTGGATCGATCATTTTTGGAGCAATATGTGACTAGTAAGTAATCAGATTGTATAGTATGCAGTATACTTAAGCTTAGTTCCCACTAGCGACGCAACGTAACGCAACCTACGCAACGAAAGAAAATGCCCTTCTAATAATTGTGTTTTCCCCCCGCCTGCGTGAAATCAAACCTGCGATGTTTGCAGCACTGTTGCGTCGTCGGTAGCTTCCCACTTGCGATTTCGCAATACAGCACTTTGGGTCGATACGGTGTTGCGTTTTAGTGGGAACCACGCTTTAGTATGGGTCTTGCGTGGCAAGGAATGTTCCTTCACGATCCTCTATCAATGGTAGGCCCTATTGTTGTATTGTTTCATTATATATATTACCTTTTCTTTTGTATTGTTGACCATTAATAGAAAATAATAAATGTATGTATGTATAATAGTCATTCCCTAAAGCTGGGTTCCCACTAGCGACGCAACGCAAGGACGTAACGCAACGCAAGTGAATTGACCAATCACAAGCGATGGCTTATTCGCTTGTGAATGCTAACTTCGCTTGTCATTGGTTAAAACGCTTGCGTTGCGTTTACGTCCTTGCGTTACGTTCTAGTGGGAACCAAGCTTTAAGCGAATGAACGCAACGCAGCGACGTATCGACGCAAAGTGTTGTATTGCGTAATCACAAGTGGGAACCGACGGTGCAACAGTGCTGCAAACATCACAGGTTTGATTACACGCAGGTGGGGGCAAACACAATTATTGGAAGGGCATTTCCTTACGTTGCGTAGGTTGCGTTACGTTGCGTCGCTTGTGGGAAACAAGCTTTACTCTAGTTAACATACCGTAGTATGAAGAAAATCATTGTATGATTTTCTTGACTTTTACATTGCAGCCAGACTAATATGAGGAAATGGCCACCTTAAACAAATGTTTAAATTTTATCAATAGATCATCAAAAAATACGTTTCGCTTGTTCTATCCATCGTATATTACCCACTCTATCGAGATATTCAATTTTTTTCTGCCATCGTTTCTCTGACACACCCATTGCTATCCGTTATGTTTCCCTACTACGACTTACGGTGACGCATTTTTTCTTTCGTTGCAACTTCTTTTTCGAATGAATTCCTTTCTTTTTAAGAATCAATTAAAAACCTATTTGTTTAGCAAACTCACGGTACAATGAACCTTTTTTTTGTTCGTTGTTTTTCTTTTTCTTTGTTTGTTTTTGCAATACAAATGTATGTAATCTAATGGTTGACTATTTATTGTATTACATTATAGCTTTGGCAGAAAGCGAGGAATTATCTTGGCAATTCTTCTTCGAATTCTAACTGGTGTTGCAATGTCTTTAGCACCATCTTACTGGTTTTACTTCGTGTGTCGTGTTGCAAATGGTTGTCTCAATATAGGCTTGTTTATCTCTGTATTTGTTTACGGTAAATACGTGCTGTTTTAATTATTTCGTTGGCATCCGGTAACTTACGTGTACTTTATTTGCTCCCTATATAGTTTGCTCTAGTAACTTTTTCCTATCGTGTTTTCCGATCTTTCCCTACTGAGCATTCAGTGCAATTAGTTTACTGTAGTTTAGCATCTCCTTTTTCAGCTTTTTTATATTTAGGCCTACCAAGCAGAACTATAATATTGTTCACGAGTTTGTTTGTTTTTCCTAACTTTCAGTGAATGAGTTCGTAGCGCCATCAAAACGCGCATTTATATCAGCAATGGCCAACGTGTACTTCTGCGTCGGATTTCTGATACTGGCATTCCTGGCATATTTCATTAGAGCGTGGAGAACCTTGTACCTCGTCGTCAGTATTTGCCCTGGACTACTACTATTGGTGTACTTGTAAGTAGGGTTTACTCCTTTTAAAGTACGACTAAGCTTGTTTTTAAATATCAATCCTAGCAACTCTTCCCTGATCCTATTCAACACAGTAAACTTCAGTTCGCACACTTGCCATTTGAACCAGACACATGCATGAATGACAATCACACTATTTTGCTGAGGTTGGCGAACTAAGCGAATCAAATAACAGTCTTTGTAATTATTTCATCCTGCAGTGTCATGCAGACACTACGTAGGCTAACTTCTCCAAATAGTGTAAGTTAATCATTTTGCATGCTTAGAATGAAAAAAGTAATCCAAGCCTATGCATTTGATTATACTATGAATATTATAGTATCGTATGCATAGGCCTTTTTATGCAGTTTCCAAACATAAAATATTAAATTAAAACTTGTTTTATACAGCTTCATTCCAGAGTCACCTCGATGGCTGCTCTTGCAAAACAGACAGGAAGAAGCTAAGAATATTCTCCAGAAGATTGCTAAATTCAGCAACAAAGAGTTACCTGATGACTTTATTGAACACATTGAATTAAAAACGGTAACACTTAAATGTATTTTCACTTGCCAGCTAAATTGTTGTTTTTGTATAAAATTTCTACTACAATATTGATAATAATAATAATATAATAATATTTATTGGTTACTCTCCTTTAAAACGGAGGAACACTCTCGTAACAAGAGGTTCGACCCATACAAAATGTTTAAATTCATACAGTTATTACAATATATATATATATATATATATATATATATATATATATATATATATATATATATATATATATATATATATATACAGGTACAAAATATTATATTAAAAAAAATATTATATTATAAAAAGATTTTAAGTCTATCAGCAGCCCAACTTATTGTTTTTGTGCTGATCAGGGAAGTTCACTGTTTTCTGCTAATATTATACAGTACCTTTTATACTTAAATTGTTTTAAACTGCATTTTCTTACTCCGTGTTATGATTCATTGATTATGTTTTGATATTGTATGTTATCACCAGGAACCAACTAAACAACGACCATCAACCTTTGCGTCTACTCTCAACATCTTCCGCTACTCAAACATGAGAAGGAAAACACTCATTCTCATTTACTGTTGGTAAGACAGCACACACTTATTATTTTGGTGATTACCTCACTTGTACTAAGCAGCTTAATAAACAGTAATGGTTTTATATACAATCCACGTGTACCTATTCTCCTACCGATGCAAAACATCCCGCTTCTTACAAACAAGGAACAGAAGACTTAAGCCGCACGATTCTTTATATTGGGCAAAGATAATTTATGGTCAATTTTCTGTATTTCAAATTTAAACTTTTAGCCTAAAACTGTTAGTATTTCTTTGTATTGTATTTAGGTTTACTGCATGCCTTGTCTACTACGGTTTGACGTACGGCGTCGAAGGTCTTGATGTCAATGTATACGTTGGAATCTGTGTCATGGGCGTATTAGAGTTTTTTGCCACATTCACTACTGCCTTTAGTATTCAAAGGTTTGGAAGACGCAGCATGTTAGTCGCATGTTTGATAATCACCGGTACTATGTCATTCATTAACATTTGGATACGTAAGTAGAACTAGTTGTGTTTGAAACGCATGATTCGATACTTTTCTATAGATTTTGTAAAATGTTTTTTTAAAGAATGAAAATACAGAAAGTTTATAAAACATGCAAACTTAAGTATATAAATATAAACTTTTGTTACCACAATAACGTTGTTTATTTTATCCATTAGCTTCTAGTTATGCAGGCATACGGACAGCTATTTCACTGACAGGACGATTTTTTGTGACTGGGACATTTATCATAGCATATGTAATTACAGCCGAGATTTTCTCAACAGATGTTAGGTAAGTTTAATTTTACATATTACACCTACTGCTCTCATTTTTTTGTACTTTAAAGCGTTTTTTATATTAATGTTTATTACATTTATCTAGAACCATTGGACTGGGAATCTGTTCATTCATGGCACGTTTCGCTGGAGTTCTTGCTCCGCAAATTCTTTTTCTTGAAAAACTTTGGAAACCGTTGCCGTTGGTTGCGTTTAGTTTCACGTCAATGTCCGCAGGATTACTGGTTCTACTTTTACCAGAAACGTTGAATTACCCGCTACCTCAGACCATAGAAGAAGCAGAACTTGTTACAAGGTAAGGCTCAAATGTAAATGGAAAGCTTTGCATGTAGTGAGCACATTTTTGTTTTGTTTCTGATATTATTATCGGATACGATACTACGCGGTGTTAGAAACAAATGCTAATAATACAAGTTGCCAATTTATTAATTGATAGAGACACCAATCGTAATTGGAGAACAGGAGATGATTTCAAGATGAAATCAGACAAACCTGGATCTGATAAAGGCTTGGAGAAGAAAGAAAGGCCGGATCGGAAAGAGGAAACATTGAATTCAACTGTCTAAAAATGTTTGGTGGTTGAGAGAATATAGGATATATATATGGTTTTACAAACAAAATAGTTTGTTTACGATAACTTGAAACAACAAGCATTTTTAATAAGTTGAGTGACTAGTCTAATATTATTATCAAACTTCTGTTTTAGAAATGATTACTTATATATAGTTGTACACTATTCATTATTAAGAATAGTAATTATTAATAACAACGGTAAAAGCGATTTTATATAACATATGTAGGCTTATAACTATTTAATATTTTTTCTTATTTTGGCTTTTTGGAAAACTTAGTAATAATATAGGATTATATCCAATGTAAATTGTACAATGCAATTATAGCATGATGTTATACAATATAGATTATCTGTATTATTTGTAACGAGAAAGAGAAAACCTTACCCTCTGACCATTATATTATATTAGTTTTAGCGAATTTATTAATTGTTACTGCAAAATACAGTAGTTGGATCATGTAAATATGAGAAACCCGCCAAGTAATAAATGTCACAATTTCAATTGGTAGATTTAGTTACATCAGATCATTTTAAACCAATAAATCACAGATACATTTATTTCATCTTGTATTTCTTGATACGTGCTGAAGTTGTTAGGAACAATCAATATGAAATTCGACAATGTGTTTAAGTACACTGGAGAATATGATCGTTATCATAAAATACTCGTAAATGTAGTTTTATGCGTTCTGATCTCCGGTGTTTTTGCAAATATTGGGACGGTCTTCTACAATGGCAAGATGGATCACTACTGCAAAGTTCCAAACATCTTAGAAAATACCAGTTGTAGTGGAACAGAGTATGAATGCGGTTTAGACAACCTGATGTTACCACCAGATGATGAGACCACATCTTTCATTAACGAAACCAAGTGCAGAATGTACACGAATCTGGCGGGAAGTAATGAAACTGAAATTACAAAATGCAAATATGGATGGACATATGACCAATCTCAATACAAATCAACTATTGTATCAGAGGTAAGTATTTCGATGGTGTATTTTGTTTGCCAAAAACTATACATATTTATGTATGTATAAACTATAATCTAATACAGTGTAAGAGGCCTACATAGTAGGCCTCGTATGTTAAGCTCTGTCCACACTATCAAATGTTATGTGACAACAAAAATATGATGGGGCTTGGATCGCATTTAAAACAAATGAAGATATAGAAGAAGTGGAACAAAAATGTATAATAAAACATATTTTACATTAGCAAACTTTAGTTTGCAAACTCATTGTTTGCAAAAAAGGAGTTTGTACAAGTGAAATAAAAAAAATTAAAACTTTAAAAAACTTTTGCGAACCATTGAAGTTTTCTAGTATAGGCTAAATGTAACTTAATGTTGATGCGCCAAAAACTGTGTGGGTTGTCCTTTAATGCAAATCTTATCAATGTAAATGAGACCACATTTGAGTTTAGAAATATAAACAGGGCATAAATATCATTTTAAGATTTGTTACTCTCTGCAGTTCGATCTTGTCTGTGACGATGGCTACAAAGTATCGTTGGCCGCTTCGTCGTTCCTATTTGGCTTTTTCTTTGGATCTATCATATTTGGAACAGTATGCGATTAGTAAGTATATCATTTTTTCTATTTAAAATCATTGAATCAAGATCGCGAATGAATTAAAAACAGGATAGATAGCTTCGATACCTTGGGTTTTGCTGATGTTTGAATGTTTATTTCTATTATACAGCTTTGGTAGAAAACGTGGGATTCTTTTGGCGTTTTTTTTAAGGACTTTGGCCGGAATTACATTGTCTTTCGCCAAAACTTACTGGTTTTACTTCGTGATTCGTGTCATCCACGGCTGTGTTAATATAGGCGTATACATATCGCTATTCGTTTATGGTAAGTTTGCATGACGACTAAAACTCTTTCTGGAAGACATAATAATAGAGTAAACTCTGTATAACTATTTAAGTTAAGTCCAATGTAAATGTATATATTTAAGTTTGCTTCATATATAGTATTTATTGTATATGTTTTCTGTTTAATACCTGCAACTTTCGTCGCTGTTGGTCTTGATGAAATAAAAAAAACAACAATAGTTTAAATATAACGTTTCTACTGATATCACTTAATTTATGACGTATAGCTCTTGGTCTAAATCTTCCAAGACTAGAAATTATTGAGGATAAAGGTAAATTGGAATGTTAATATCTTAGTCTCATGTATGACATTTGTGTAATATGTCTTCCTATCAGTGAATGAGTTTGTTGCTCCGTCAAAACGTGGACTTATGTCGTTAATGATTCAAGTTTACGTCAGCCTAGGATTCGTGACGCTTGCTTTCGTGGCATACCTCATTAGATCGTGGAGTAATCTATTACTCATCGGCAGTGCATGTCCTATACCATTTGTAATCGTGTACCTGTAAGTAGACAATTCAAGTTTTGTTTACATATGGTGAAGTTTTTTAACGTTATTGAGAAGTTCTCTGACGCCAGGGAGAAGTTTTCTGACGATATGGAGACATTTTGTACCTTACTTGAAAGTTTTCTGACGCTAGGTAGAAGTTTTCTGACGCTATGTAGACTTTTTCTAACGCTTTCGACGTTATTGAGAAGTTTTCTGACGCTAAGGGGACGTTTTATGACACTAAAGAGAAGTTTATCGTTTTTTAAGTTAAGGAAGAAGTTGTTGGACATTACGGAGAAATTTTCTGAAGATAGTTTTCTGACTTTGGGATAATTATTTGGACGTTAGAGGTTTTAGTTAATACTTTTCATATTTTACATGTTTTAAATAGTTTTATTCCCGAGTCGCCCCGTTGGCTACTTTTAAAGAAACGACCTGACGAAGCTAAGGCTATTCTACAGAAGATCGCAAAATTCAACAATAAAGAGTTACCCGATAACGTTATTGACCACATTGAACTACCAACAGTAAGTTTCATCCGACTATAATAGTTTTAATTTAACTAAGGCAATCTTACAACATGATGCTGAGCTCTGGAGATCAACGGGTTTATCCATCTGTGACTGCGACATTGTTGGTATTGTCGCAGCCAGATATGATCAAAGGACTATTACAAGTTCCTATCTTGTAAAAGCAAGCTCAGTGTCCTGTTAGTAGATGCCTTGGTTTAACGTTTAACAGTAAAATCACGTGGGGCACAGCTTGTAATGTAAATATTGGCTTTTGTATTATTTAATTTCTTATACAGTAGGCCTACAGTAATATTTTTTTTTATTCGTCAGGATTCAACTACACAACCATCAACCTTTGCGTCTGTTCTCAACATCTTCCGCTACCCAAACATGAGAAAGAAAACACTCATTCTAATCTACTGTTGGTAATGGAAATACATGATTATTATGCAAATAAAAACCCCGTAGATTAAAATGAGTGTGAGGTGTTAACGATGCTCCGTGTGGATTAACTCGATTCAATTAACGGCTATAATATGATCTCGTCAGTCCCTATTTATGCCTTAAGCCCTGTCTATTTTTGCATTGAACTGTCTCGTTTTGTATATCACATGTCAATAATGCCAGTATTTCATATTAAAACCAGGTTCACTGCACGTCAAGAAGACAATTGCCTTGATACTAAAATATTTCTCTTTACAACCAGGTTCACTGCATGTCTTGTCTACTACGGGTTGACGTACGGTGTCGAAGGTCTTGACGTCAATGTGTACGTTGGAATCTGTGTCATCGGTGTGTTAGAGTTTATTTCAACGTTAGCAAGTATCATCAGCATCCAAAAGTTTGGCAGACGTAGCATATTGACGATTTGTTTGATATTTACCGGTACTATGTCATTTATTAATATTTGGATACGTAAGTACAATATTTTATTTGGAAAGAAATGATTGACAAGAAATTGTGATAGTTTTTGGCAATTAATAATATAATAATAAACATTAATTGTAATGCGCACTTCTCTGCCAAAGTTGCTCAAGTCTCATTGCAAGATTATGATTTAAGAGAAAACGTAATTCAGATAAATGCGTAATACATTTTCAAATTAAAAGATACAGGACCTAAAGTTTCTTTTCTGATAAATTACAGTAGTACAGTATGATATAAACTTAGTCTCACTGTGACTCGAGCAAACTCGAGCGAGTTTGTCAATAAAATGTTGCTAACGTAGACTAGTTGACAAATAAAAGTCTAGATTTGCAGACTTACTTTTGCTAAAACTTTTGTTTCCAAACTCCGCAAAAATGTGGTAAACTTTGCTCTTCTAGACTAGGCTTTACACTATTAACATGAAGTGTTTGCCTAAACGTTATTTAAAGAAAATAAAGTATTATTTATAACCATGCTTCACTGGCAATACATGCTTCTTCACTATATAACATTAGTCATGCAATAATGCTGCTTTTATTTTTAGCTTCCAGTTTTCCAAACATACGAACCGCCATTTCAATGACAGGACGGTTTTTTGTGAATGGGACATTTATGATAGTATATTTAATTACGGCCGAGATTTTTTCAACAGATGTTAGGTAAGTTCTTTTTGAAATATTCATGCTGTTATATTGAGCGTCCTTTCCGTGGTTGCTCTTATACAGGCCAATATGGCCAAATACCGTATGTCCACTGCTTTAGGAGAGACAGACCGAATTCTGCCAATAAAAGAAAGCTACTTTTTCTTTTATTTTAACTAGAACAACTGGACTGGGAATTTGTTCGTTCATGTCACGTTTCGCTGGTGTGCTAGCGCCACAGATTCTTTTTCTTGAAAAACTTTGGAAGCCTTTGCCGTTGGTGGCGTTTAGTTTCACGTCAATGTCTGCAGGATTACTGGTTCTACTTTTACCAGAAACTTTGAATTACCCGCTGCCTCAGACAATAGAAGAAGCAGAACTTGTTACAAGGTAAGGCTCAAATGTAAATGGAAAGCTTTGCATGAAGTGAGCACATACTTTTTGTTTTGTTTCTGATATTAGAGACATACGCTAATAATAAAAGTTGTCACTTTATTAATTGGTAGAGACACCAATCGTAATTGGAGAACAGGAGATGATTTCAAGTTGAAATCAGACAAACTTGGATCTGAAAAAGACACGAGGAAGAAGGAAATGTTGGATGAGAAAGAAGAAATATTGAATTCAACTGTATAAACTTGAAAATGAATATTTGGTGGTTGAGAGAATACATATATATAATAATGGTTACAACAAAATTTAAAACTTGAAAGAACAAGCATTTTTAATATTATTATTTAAGTGCCTAGTCTAATAATATTATCAAACTTATAGTCTGTATTAGAAAATATTATTTATCTATATTTCTGCACTATTCATTAGTACGGATAGTAATTGTTAATAACACGATAGGCCTAAACGGTAAAAGCGATTTTTATAAATAGGCTTTTACAACTGTTTAATATTTTTGGCTTTGGTTGGCTTTTGGAAAAACTTAGTAATAATATAGGATTAGATCCAATGTCAATTGCAGCAATAATATTATATTGTAAAACTGCAATTATAGCATTGAACATGATGTTATACAATATAGATTATCTGTATTATTTGTAACGTTGTGTGCAGGGAATAACGTAAAAACCTTACCCTCTTACGATTATATTTTATTAGTTTTAGTTTGAGAATTTATTTATTGCTATTGCAAAATACTGTAGTCTGATCAAGAGACCCGCCAAGTAATAAATGTCACAATTTCAATTGGTAGATTTAGTATCAGATCATTTTAAACCAATAAATCACAGATACGTTTATTTCAACTTGCATTTCTTGATACGGGCTGAAGTTGTTAGGAACAATCAATATGAAATTCGACAATGTGTTTAAGTACACTGGAGAATATGATCGTTATCACAAAATACTCGTAAATGTAGTTTTATGCGTTCTAGTCTCGAATGTTTTTGCAAACATTGGGACGGTCTTCTACAATGGCAAGATGGATCACTACTGCAAAGTTCCAAACATCTTAGAAAATACCAGTTGTAGTGGCACAGAATATGAATGCGGTTTAGACAACCTGATGTTCCCACCAGATGATGAGACCACATCTTTCATTAACGAAACCAAGTGCAGAATGTACACGAATATGGCCGGAAGTAACGAAACGCAAATTACAAAATGTAAATATGGATGGACATATGACCATTCTCAATACGAATCAACTATTGTATCAGAGGTAAGTATTTCGATGATGTATTGTGTTCGAAACAAAGATGACACATAGTTTGTTAAAGTATAAGGTACGTTCCAATGCAGTGTAATATTAGGCCTTCTTTTTGTAGGCCTATAATGTGTGTTCGTGGAACTAAATGTTTAAAAAGGCATGATTTTCATAATAAAACCTATTCTACATTAGCAAACTTTAGTTTTCAAACTCATCGTTTGCAATTCCAATTAATGGAAACTTGATAAAATTTGCCTAAATTGCGAGTTTTCTCATGTTTGCGAACTACTGTAAAGTTTTCTAGTGCCGACTTATATGTAGCTTAATGTTGATACGCCAAAATTGATAACTGTGTGGATTGTCCTTTATTATCAATGTAAATGAGACCACATTTGAGTTTAGAAATATGAAAAGGGCATAAGTATCATTTTAAGATGTTTTGCTCTCTCCAGTTCGATCTTGTATGCGATGATAGCTATAAGGTATCGTTAGCCGCTTCGTCGTTTCTATTTGGATTTTTCTTTGGATCTATCATATTTGGAACAGTATGCGATTAGTAAGTAATCATTTTTTTCTATTTAAAATCCTTGAATCAAAATCGAACTAATTAATAAAGTTCATAGCTTGCAGGCTTCGATACCTTGGGTTTTCCTGATAGTTTGAATGTTATATTTCTTTACAGCTTTGGTAGAAAACGTGGGATTCTTTTGGCGTTTCTTTTAAGGACTTTGGCTGGAATTACATTGTCTTTCGCCAAATCTTACTGGTTTTACTTCGTGATTCGTGTTATTCATGGTTGTGTTAGTATAGGCATGTACATATCGCTATTCGTTTATGGTAAGTATAATATCAAAAACTGTTTTATTTTAACTGTAAGAATGACAATGTCTTTCTGGAAGACATGTTAAGTACAAAACAGAAAGGCGGAGACCCTCACCATTTACTGTATTCCTTTTGTTATCACATGGTATACTGTTGACCTAACTTAACTGTAACAATGACATTTCCAAAGTGTACTAAATGGCTATATACAAAGCATTTACTGGTGTCACTCAATTTCGGTTGACCAAAGACGTCTGGCTCTTGGTCTAAATCTTCAAGACCATCAACTATTGAGGATAGAGGTTTAATATCTTAGTCTTTCTCATCTCATGCATATTATGACATTTGTGTAATCTGTTTTCCTATCAGTGAATGAGTTCGTTGCTCCGTCAAAACGTGGACTTATGTCGTTAATGGTTCAAGTTTACCTCAGCCTAGGATTCGTGACGCTTGCTTTCATGGCATACCTCATTAGATCGTGGAGTAATCTAATACTCATTGCCAGTGCATGTCCTATACCATTTTTAATCGTGTACCTGTAAGTAGTCAACCCGCAATAAATAACTTTTTTAATTTTCGGACGTTATGGTGAAGTTTTTTTACGTTATTAAGAAGTTCTTTGACGTTATTCAGAAGTTTTCTGACGTCAGAGAGAAATTTTCTAATGCTTAGGGAGACGTTTTTTGACGTTATTGTAAAGTTTTCTAACGCTTAGGGAGATGTTTTTTGACGTTTTTAAGAAGTTTTCTGACACAACGAAGAAGTTTTCTGACGCTAACATAAGTTTTCCGACGTTCAGGAGACTTTTTTTAACGTTAGAAGTTTTTAACACAAGTTTTGGTTAATACTTCTCATACTTTAAACATATTTTATATAGTTTTATGCCAGAGTCACCCCGTTGGCTGCTTTTAAAGAAACGACCTGACGAAGCTAAGGCTATTCTACAAAAGATCGCAAAATTCAACAATAAAGAGTTACCCGATAACGTTATTGACCACATTGAACTACCAACAGTAAGTTTTATTCAACTATAGCATATTTTGTTATAGCCTGTTTTTTAACAGGATGTTGAGCTCCGACGATCAAAGGGTTTATATGTGGTGGCTGCGACACAATCACTTCCACGCCCCTTAACAGACACCACGTCTCTTCGTATTTGTCCCAGCCAGACATCCGATCATATGATTCTTACGAGTTCCTATCTTGGCAAGGCGAGCTCAGTGTCCTGTTTGTTAGAAGCCTTGGTTTAACGTTTAACAGTAAAATCACATCGAGCATGTAAATATTGGCTTTTGTATTAAATAATTTCTTATACAGTACAGTAATATTTTTTGTTTTATTCGTCAGGATTCAACTAAACAACCATCAACCTTTGCATCTGTTCTCAATATCTTTCGCTACTCAAACATGAGAAAGAAAACACTAATTCTCATCTACTGTTGGTAATGGAAAACATATGATAATTATTAAAATAAAATATATGTATATAAAAACGAATAAACGGTGTCAACGATGATCAGTGTGGATTAACTCGATTCAATTAACTGTTATAATTATGATCGTGTCAGTCCGTAGTAATCAATTTATACTGCTTTATTATAGCCCTGTTTATCTTGTATTGAACTGTCTTGTTTTGTATGTCAAATGTCAATAATTTCAGTAGTTAAATTATAGTGGTATATAAAAATTAAATTTAATTATTGTTTTTGTTGCTACGATTCATCATCATCATCCATTAATAATTTAATAATCTAAATAGCAATCATATCGATATTTTTAATGATAGACTTGGTTATTTTAAGAGGACGATTATGTGTTCACTTCTTGAACAGCCTGCATAACCTGTTTGATTAATTGAAATTGTTTATGGCATGCCGATCTATGTTATATATATATATTTATATAACACCTATATAAATTCCTGTCATTTGATTGGACGAATGTGGGTCACATGGCGTGCAATAGTACGCACTATTCAACGATCGTTAAATAGTACTTTTTGAAACATTTTTGTGTACGAAAAAAAAACGTCTAGATGTTATATAAAACAAGTAATGAATGTTTTGTATTCGTGTAATGGTACAAATAATGGCACTTGGTGAATGATGAAAGGTTATATCAACTCGGCTTTGCCTCGTTGATATAACCTTTCATCATTCACCTCGTGCCATTATTTGTACCATTGCACTCATAAACATTCATTATTTGTATAATATATCACCGGGCGGTTTCGAATTAATGTTCATTGCCTAATGTGTTTATATATATATATATATATATATATTATCTGTATTTTATTGTTAACCGTTTTTGATGTTGTATTGTTTTATGTTTCAAACATGTTAGTGGCGGTATTTATCGCTGTTGGTTTTGACTGAATAAAATAAAAATAAAATAAAAATAAATATTACTTTTTAGGCTATTAATGGTGTTCATTTCTTATATAGTTCATCGGGTATACCATTTCATTTCATCTTAAAACCAGGTTCATTGCCAAGAAGACAATTGCCCTGATACTAAAATATTACCTTTATTTCTCGTATCTCTTTACAACCAGGTTCACGGCATGTCTTGTGTACTACGGTTTGACGTACGGCGTCGAAGGTCTTGACGTCAATGTGTACGTTGGAATCTGTGTCATGGGCGTGTTAGAGTTTCTTTCCACGTTAGCAAGTATCATCAGCATCGAAAAGTTTGGCAGACGAAGCGTATTGGCGATTTGTTTGATATTTACCGGCACTATGTCATTTATTAATATTTGGATACGTAAGTACAATATTTTATTTGGAAGGAAATGATTGACAAAAAATTGTGATAATTTGGAAATTAATAATATAATAATAAATATTAATTGTAATGCGCACTTCTCTGCCAAAGTTGCTCAAGGTTGCAGAGTTATGATTTAAAAGAAAGCTTTAAAAAGAAATTGAGATATTAAATGCGTAATACATTTTCAAATTAGAAAATACAGGACCTAAAGTTTCTTTTCTGATACAGAAAAACCACCACACTTTCAAATTCGAGCGAGTTTGTCAATATATGGTTTCATGCAACATATGTTGACTAGTTGTAATATTCTTGTTGCTTGTGTTTGCAAACATATTATGCTCCATAACTCAAAAATGTATTGTAGGTGGAGAAGCATCCTATATATATTTAAGATTATAGTTTGCGAATTTTCTTTTTTCTTTTTCTGTTTGTACGTTTGTTGATATGGATAAAATTTCCGAAAAAAAAAAATGAATTTAATTGAATAAAAGTTTGCTAACGTAGACCAGTTGAAAAACTTTGGAAAATAACATGAATAATCTGTTTTGTGTAAATGTTAGCGTTTATATAACCATACTTCACATGCAACAAAGGCTGACATTGTTATTACTCTATACTTTGGTCATGCAATTAAAGCTGTTTTTATTTTTAGCTTCCAGTTTTTCAGACATACGAACCGCTATTTCACTGACAGGACGGTTTTTTGTGAATGGGGCATTCATGATAGTTTATATAGTTACGGCTGAGATTTTTTCAACAGATGTAAGGTAAGTTCTTGTTTATGGTTCAATAGAGCGTCCCCTGGTTGCTCTTATACAGGTCAATGTGGCCATTGCTATCAAACACCGTATGTCCACTGCTTTAGGACAGACTGAATTCTGCCAATGAAAAAAGGCCACTTTTTCCCCTATTTTTATTATTATAATTTAACTAGAACAACTGGACTGGGAATCTGTTCGTTCATGTCACGTTTCGCTGGTGTGCTAGCGCCACAGATTCTTTTTCTTGAACAACTTTGGAAACCGTTGCCGTTGGTTGCGTTTAGTTTCACGTCAATGTCCGCAGGATTACTGGTTCTACTTTTACCAGAGACTTTGAATTACCCGCTGCCTCAGACAATAGAAGAAGCAGAACTTGTTACAAGGTAAGGCTCAAATAGTGAGAAAATAAGAGCCATATTTTTATGTTTCTTATATTACGATCCAAATTTCCACTGAATGTGATTGCACAGCACTTGAAATAGAAACAGACAGTAATACTAAGGTTGTCAATGTATTAATTGATAGATACACCAACCGCAATTGGAGAACAGGAGATGATTTGAAGTTAAAATTAGACAAATTTGGATCTTATGAAGATACAAGAAAGGAGAAAAGGCCGGATCGGAAAGAGGAAATATTGAATTCAACTTTATAAAGTTGAAGGTGCTTGGTGGAGAGAACAAATTACAAACAAAATAGCATTTTTATTTCATATTATAACTTGAAACAAGCATTTTGAAATGATTGATTGATTGTCTTGTCTAATAGTAAATTTGGGAAGTGTTTATAAAACTTTAGTATTATATATACGTTATTATTTTCTATAGTTCTAAACTATTCATTCATGCGATAATTAATAATATTCTTTAAATATACTGTGGTGATTAAAAAAATAAAATATAGGCATAAGTCTGTTTCATTGTTCAACTCGTATTAAGGGTAAGTGCTGAAGTACGAACAATAAAAAATATGAAACATTCGACATGTGTATGCTTTATTATCTTGCAAATATTGGAACGGTCTGTCAGTTGCATTGCATTTTTTCCGTCCATATAGAAGCCGGGAGCGCTGTTGTTTGTCCATTCGGGGGGGTTTTCATTGAACTTTTATTGAGTGCGCCATTCATTGTGCCATTCATTGTGTTGTCCATAATTGATTTGGGTTTTAGTATAATATAATTTATTATATAACACCTATATAAATTCCTGTCATTTGATTGGACGAATGTGGGTCACATGGCGTGCAATAGTACGCACTATTCAACGATCGTTAAATAGTACTTTTTGAAACATTTTTGTTTGTTATTTAGATGTTATATAAAACAAATAATGAATGTTTTGTATTCGTGTAATGGTACAAATAATGGCACTTGGTGAATGATGAAAGGTTATATCAACTCGGCTTTGCCTCGTTGATATAACCTTTCATCATTCACCTCGTGCCATTATTTGTACCATTGCACTCATAAACATTCATTATTTGTATACTATTTTACTAAACTTATAGACATACAATTGATTTTAAACTATTTTAATGATCATAATACTGTTTTAATCTGTTTATAATTTTATATCAGGCTTATCTGTAAAGTTCGATCTGGTTTGTGATAGCTGTACTATTTGATAGCGGCTTTATCATTCCTGTTAAGTTGTTTTCTCTATAAGTTTTGGAACAATATGACTAGTAATTAACAGGTTGTCAGATTACCCCACCACCCCTATCCCCCTATCATTAAAATAGTTTAAAATCAATTGTATGTCTATAAGTTTAGTAAAATAGTATACAAATAATGAATGTTTTGTATTCGTGTAATGGTACAAATAATGGCACTTGGTGAATGATGAAAGGTTATATCAACTCGGCTTTGCCTCGTTGATATAACCTTTCATCATTCACCTCGTGCCATTATTTGTACCATTGCACTCATAAACATTCATTATTTGTATACTATTTTACTAAACTTATAGACATACAATTGATTTTAAACTATTTTAATGATCATAATACTGTTTTAATCTGTTTATAATTTTATATCAGGCTTATCTGTAAAGTTCGATCTGGTTTGTGATAGCTGTACTATTTGATAGCGGCTTTATCATTCCTGTTAAGTTGTTTTCTCTATAAGTTTTGGAACAATATGACTAGTAATTAACAGGTTGTCAGATTACCCCACCACCCCTATCCCCCTACACCCAAACTTGGACAAATGAAATATCGGGAGGTTTTATATGAACCAATTGCTGAGTAAAGACGTGGGCTCGTTGGCCCAGCCTTAGCTGTAATTGCGGTGAGTAATATTGTATATATTGTAATATTGAAATAATAAACAAATAATTAACTAACTAAAATTCTTCTAAATTTAATACGTTATTAAATAATTTAAATCCATCTGTTCATACATTCATATTAATTCGAATAACAAACTGTATTGGTCAGTTCTTAGTATATTTATTTATACTCGAGTAGGCCCTAGAAAGTATATTGTGAGCAGCTATGTTTGAAACACATAGTAGTTACTAGTAGTTTGTAATACTGTAGCATTTGGATACGTTCTAGATTGTGTAAGGTGTAAGAATAGGCAAACAAGGGTGTTGTGTTGTTTTTCGTTAGTTTCCAGTTGTGCATGCATACGAACCACCATTTTAATGACTGGTCGTTTTGTTGTGAGGAGCATAGTAGTAGGTAAGTTGGTACATTCACTCAATTTATTCACATTCTTGAGCGTGTGGAATTCCATCACGACGGCATTATCTTAAAAGCATTCCAGGTGGCTCAATTTGAAGCGTGACCCTGGCGATGCAAGGCAGTTACAGATACAAAGTTATGCTGAGCTAGCAAGTTTATCTAAGCCTTATAGAATGCATTTAGGCCTAGGTTCTGGTGCAGTTAGTGAGTTGTTTTACGTTGGTAAGATATTGCTATTATTAGATGTTATAATGTGTTTGTTGGTTATGCTGGTTAAGCAGCTCATAGAAAATATGTTTGTAGGTCTAATCAGTTAATACATGTATAAAGATAATTGCATTAAACAATGTAGGCCTAACTACTAACTTGGCCAGAGCAGCTAAGATTTATTAAGATGTATTAGCCTAAAGCTTGGTTCCCACTAAGACGCAACGCATTGACGTAAGCCGCAACGCAAGCTAATCGACCAATCAAATCGAGTCAATGTTTGTAATAATGTTAGTAAAATATGTATGTATTAATATAACAAGATATTCATAAATAAATACGGTAATATCACGAACTGATAAAAGTAACATAAAATCATTTTGAACCAACAAGTTACATACATTTATTTCAACTCATGTTTTTAGATACCGTAAGGACTGAAGTTGTTAGTTACAAACAATAGAAATGAAATTCGACCATGTGTTTAAGTACACTGGAGAATATGATCGTTATCACAAAATACTCGTAAATGTAGTTTTATGCGTTATCATCTCGAATGTGTTTGGAAATATTGGAACGGTCTTCTACAATGGCAAGATGGATCATTACTGTAAAGTTCGAAACAGCTTAGAAAATACCAGTTGTAGTGGAACAGAATATGAATGCGGTTTAGACAACCTGATGTTCCCATCAGATGATGTGAGCACAGCCTTTATTAACGAAACCAAGTGCAGAATGTACACGAATCTCGCCGGAAGTAACGAAACGCAAATTACAAAATGCAAATATGGATGGACATATGACCAATCTCAATACGAATCAACTATAGTATCAGAGGTAAATATTTAGATGGAGTGTTTGAAATGAAAATAAATGTCCGTATCCTACAAATCTATTTGCCGTCTGGTCAATAGAATGATTAACGAAAGTATTTATTTCCAACGACGATGACTCGTTAAATGCATGCATGCCTTATCGGCAACAATGCTTCAAAAAGCTTATCGCTGTCGAAGTTCCACTTATTTAAACATGTTAAAATAGGCCTATATTATACTTTTATATAATAATACAGACAAAACACTAATAATAGGAATCAACATGAACATTTCCCGTACAAAACAATTGTTTTTAAAAAGTGCCTTAATAATCCAATCATGTTCTATTTAAAATACTTGATATAAAAGCCCATAGTCCATACATGTTTTCTTCTTAGGCCTACACTGAAAACTCCATACTACATCTTTTAATATGTAGTCACAGCTTTAAACAGCTCTGACTACACTATCAAACTTTATGTGACAAAACAATGTTGATGTGCCCATGGACATGATAATGTCCTATCACTAACATAGCATATCACTTCCATATTTAGGCACATCACATTTTTTGTTTGATAGTGTAGATAGAGCGTAAGATTTGCTTTTCTCTGCAGTTCGATCTCGTCTGTGACGATAGTTACAAAGTATCGCTAGCCGCATCATCGTACCTATTTGGCTTTTTCTTTGGATCTATCATATTTGGAGCAGTATGCGATTAGTAAGTATATCATAGATTATAATATATTACTTAAAAATATATTAATCACATCTATATGAGTACTATAATCATCATTTTTATCAGTTACATGCGTCATCACTTGCCCCAAGTCTGTATTTATTGTCTTTTTTATGTTAGTCCACCAGTCGACGTTTAGAAAATACAAGCTCAAGTAGTGTACGTATGAAACGCCATATGTGCCAAAATATTTATCTTTTTACTAATTATTAAGTCAAAACTCCGTCTGGAACCCAGACTACATCACTCAACAATGTTATGCTATTTTCTCGGCAGTCATGGACAGAATAAATAAACATACGATTTTATCGCCACCCATTTGCTGATTTCGTCACAGACAGTTTCTCTGATGATTTTAATATTACTCCTATATAGCTTTGGAAGAAAACGTGGAGTCATTTTGGCGCTTCTTTTGAGGATACTGGCCGGCATTGTAGCGTCGTTTACCAAAACTTACTGGGGTTTTTTCGTTGTCCGTATTATACATGGTTGTGTTAGTATTGGCATGTACCTATCTCTGTTCGTTTATGGTGAGTTCAATAAGTTATTATTTTAAGACCACCAAAGTACAATGTGTATCACAGTACAATACAATCAGTGTCGATCCGCTAAAATACCGTCACTACCATACAGATGGGCACATCAATTTTTTTTGTCAAATAAAGTTTCATAGTGTAGACAGAGCTTTAAACTTGGGGACAGAGTTAGGATAGGCTTGTATTTATTGGGCTATTAGTCTCACCTTATTTTGTCTTTCTATCAGTTAATGAGTTCGTTGGCCCATCAAAGCGTGGGTTTATGACGTTAATGGTTCAAGTCTACCACAGCCTAGGATTTGTGATACTTGCTTTCATGGCGTATTTCATTAGATCGTGGAGAAATTTACTTCTCATCGGTAGTGTATGCCCTGTGCCAATATTAATCGTGTACTTGTAAGTAACATCTGTGTATTGTTTATGGTAACGGAGAGCTTGAGTTTAAAAAAGTGAAACTGACTGAATATAATTATTACTTACCAATTCTAATTCAATCTACAAAAATGGAAGAGAGCTTTTCTACAGAGGTGGATTAAGCAAAAACAGTTGTTTTGACAAAATACAGATTAAGAATGTTGTATAATATACTGACGTAATGGTTTATAACATTTAAAACTCTGTTTAGGATAAGTATTGGCTACATACCTCTTTGTTATACAGCTTCATTCCAGAGTCGCCTCGATGGTTACTGTTGAAAAACAAACAGAAAGAAGCTAAGGCTATTCTTCAGAAGATCGCAAAATTCAACAACAAAGACTTACCAGATAACGTTATTGACCACCTTGAACAACAAGAGGTAAGTTTAATCTAAAGGCCAACAACTCAGACAGCGTCGTACGAAGAGGCCCGACGAAATGTCTTGACTTACGAGTCGTCTTGAGATAGCGTCGGGTCCATAACTATTTTCACCCTTATTCCGTCTCTCTCATTTCTTTATACGATACCATTACTTTAGTCATATCATTAACAGACAATTTGTTTTTCTCGCCAGGATTCAACTAAACTACCGTCAACCTTTGCGTCTGTTCTCAACATCTTCCGCTACTCAAACATGAGAAGGAAAACACTCATTCTTATCTACTGTTGGTAAATGGATAATTTATATTATTTTAATTTATCTGTATACCGGTGTACCGATTGTATTGTATTCGTCTGTCTCGTACGTAGAATTAATAGACATAGTTCAGTATTAGTAAAATATTTCCTTCATTTCTCGTACATTTTTGCAACCAGGTTCACGGCATGTCTTGTCTACTACGGGTTGACGTACGGTGTCGAAGGCCTCGATGTCAATGTATACGTTGGAATCTGTGTCATGGGCGTGTTAGAGTTTGTTGCCACATTCGCTAGTATAATCGGCAGTCAAAGGTTTGGCAGACGTAGCATATTGGCGATTTGTTTGTTATTTACCGGTACTATGTCATTTATTAATATTTGGATACGTAAGTACAATATTTGAATTGAGAATGATTGCAATTATTTGTTTAAGATAAGTCAAGATAAATAAACATTTATTTGTTTAATATTTCTGTTAGAAAGAAAAGGGGGGGTGGGATAGGGGAGGTGGAATAGTAGAACTATCATATGACGTTTACCCGATTTGAAGGAGGAAGTTAAGTTTAGGAGAATTATTACTGTACTTATTCTGCTGAAAAAATAATGTACGCCCACTAAGTAACAAGCTTATTTCATAACAATTCTAGATAGATTGACGGTTCATTTTGACTTTGACTGTTTATATTCGACTGTCAGTTTGATCATGAACAAAATAGGCCTAAGTTGATTGACCATGGTTTGATGTATGTATTTATATCTCTTCCTCATCTTCAACCAAGTGTTTTTGAAGATTGAAATACATTGTCTTTGTTTTAGCTTCCAGTTTTCCAGACATACGAACCGCCATTTCAATGACAGGACGGTTTTTCGTGACTGGGACATTTATGGTAGCGTATGTAATTACAGCCGAGATTTTCTCAACGGATGTTAGGTAAGTTGTGTATATAAAGAATAACATTATTCATGATTGCTACCACTAGTAGTATAATATAGTATTGTGAACATGTCCTCTCCTTTGTTGCTCTTCATTACACCAGGCCAATGTTAGACCATTAGGCCTACCAGCTGCTTCGGGGCGGAATTCTTCCCAGGCCCATACAATAGAAAGCTACCGTTCAAATTTAAATATTTATTACTACTGTATATTGTAATAACTAGAACCATTGGACTGGGAATCTGTTCGTTCATGTCACGTTTCGCTGGTGTGCTAGCGCCACAGATTCTTTTTCTTGAAAAACTTTGGAAACCGTTGCCGTTGGTGGCGTTTAGCTTCACGTCAATGTCTGCAGGATTACTGGTTCTACTTTTACCAGAGACTTTGAATTACCCGCTGCCTCAGACAATAGAAGAAGCAGAACTTGTTACAAGGTACTTTACCGTATTATTTATCACATTTGAGTGTGTCTATGCTAGTTTTAATTTTACTCATTGTTTGTCAGAAGAAAGTTAATTCTAAACATGACACGTGACATTCTTATTTATAACTCTCCATGATTTAAGTAAGCCACATTAAGTCGGTTTGATAGTCCAGACATTGCTCAATTTGCATCCAAAACAAGTCATCATTAGTTAGGCATATAGTTAGAAAAATATTACTTGGCAAAAAACGATGTGCATTGTATTTAATGTGTTTATTGGCAGAGAAACCAACCGTTATTGGGGAGCAAGAGATGGTTTGAAAATGAAGGACAAGTATGTGATATCTGATAAAGCCGTAAGAGGTGAAAGAGAAGAGAAGAAAAATGGACCAACAGAGATATTTGATTCATCTATGTAGAGTTAAAGTAAAGAAATGTCTACAGTGTAGATGCATGACTTTAAAATGTCAAGATATTCAACTATCAATCAACTATTTATAATTTTCTGTATCATATCAAATGATAAAAGAATAAGGTCGTACCAATCAACTATGTTTAATACACGTCTCTCTACATCTACACCGTTTGTTTTAAAATGCTATTAAATTTTATTTAAACTTTAAACATATATTGGAGAGATATGAACCGCAGTGCGTTTTCAAGCCTAATACGACGGGAACCAGAGAATTGGAAAGTAGTAAAATATAATGAGGGCGCAATACAATTGATCGACGACTGGTAAGTAGGCTAGCGTGTACGACCCGTGTGTGTGTGTGTGTTGCTGCTGTATTGGAGCGCGGCAGTTTTCAGGTTGAGTTGGTTGGAAAGCAGGGCCTACTAGCTAGGCCAGGCCTCCTACACATATTTATGAATTCCATAATACTCGCTAGGCATGTAGGCTAGGCCTTCCGGGTGCTGTTCAACTCGTAACGGACTAGGCTCCAACCCAAACCTACATATGTCTAGCAGCCTACTACCTACTATACTAGCCTAGCCTACTATCTAGAGGCCTGGCCCTAGCCTAGCTAGCTAGCCTAGCTAGGCCTGGCCCAGGTAGGCCTAGGCTAGGCCTCCCTAGCCTAGGCCTAGCTAGTTAGGCTACACACGTCACGTACACATATACAGACAGTAGTGCAAGCCTAGCCTACATATAGTACAAAAACAAAGGCCTAACTAGCCCTACTAGAGGTCTAGTAAGTTAGGCTAGCCCTAGCCTAGTAGGCCTAGCCCTAGTAGTAAGTAGGACTCTTAACTAGTTAGGTAGGGCCTACGGTAGGCTAGCTGATTTTTTACTATTTAGATACAAACAGACAGGTATTCAGCCTATTTAACAGGCCTAGTATGATGATCAATTAATATAATATAAACCTGTACGTTGGAAACAAAATTTAGAAAAATAAGCACTAGGCCTACAGTAGGCTAGGCCTAGATTACATTAGACCTATATTGTATCAATTTTAAGGATTTCATATTTGTTATAAAATAATTAATATTTCATTTTTAGTTTAAACTCAACCTGATGAATATTTGCCATGAGTAAAGTAAGTGAAAGGGCATCAGAGGAAAGTTTTCAAGATCTACCAAATGTTTCTTTAAAATCTAGCAGAAACTTGCTCACCAAAGAGTTGTCAGATTTAATGATGGGAATGTCTATGACTAGGCCTACTGAAATAAAGCCATACAGAAATCAGGATCCAGTAAAGGTACAAGATCATGGTAGCTATAAAACTGAAATTCAGCCATCATACAGAACAAAGGATCCAGTAAAGGTACAAGAAAATGGTAGCTATAATAAAACTGAAATACAGCCATCATATAGAACAAAGGATCCAATAGAGGTTCAAGCACGCTATGGTCATAAAACTGAAATGCAGCCCTATAAAACAAAAGATCCATTAGAGGTACAAGCACACTATGGTCACAAAACTGCAATGCAGCCCTATAAAACAAAAGATCCATTGCAGGTACCAGCACGCTATGATCATAAAACTGAAACTCAGTCCTATGTAAGAAATGATCCCATAGTAGACACTCAATATCGTCGGCCAGCCTCTTACGATAAACCGTCTGAAAATGAAAATCAGTACCAGGTAACTGCTGGTAAGCGTACACAAACTCTGACCAAATCTACTGATGGCTCAATTGGTTCTTCGAGTATGCACACTGCCATTAGTTCATCAACTGTCCTTTACTCTGAAACTAACAAGTCATCAATTATTAGTAATCCAGGGTTGTACAATCAAGCACAAACCTATAAGCCTCTTTCAAGAAATTCATCAAATTCTGTAAAGAATTCGCTACATCAGCAATACTCTGAAAATAATTCAGAAGACTCTAGCAGTGCTGCAGAAGCGTCAATTCAAAGGATTCATAATTCACAAGATTTTGCTGTTTGGAAAAGGTCATCAAATAATGTTGATTTACCAGAACGCTCACCACGTATTTGTCGCAAGACATTAGCAGATCACTTCCAAAACCAACCATCTATTGTCAGCTCATGTGATTCATCCACTCAATCCGTGACATTTAATGATGGCCATCTGCCAGTAAAGATGCACAGAAACAGCGAGGCCTCTGGCTATGATGGGTTAAACCTGAATGGAAATATTGGATATGGTACTGAAAGAGATGAGATTCCTGTCAAGGTTAGTTACTCATCTTTCCAAGTTACGAGTCGTAGCAAATATTTAGTCAGGGCTTAGAATAACATAATATACTATATTTTTTCATTCATTTTTGTGGTTGTAGGTAGAAATGTAAAACTTATATCAGATTTTGTAAGTAACCCACAGTGTGTAATAATATTACAATTTTTGGAAATAAAGTTGAATATATACCTAAAACCATAATTTCTAGCCTCATCTTGTTTGCATTTAATTCATTTCAAAGGACTATAGATATCAAACGGAGCAGTCAACTACAAGGGAAGATATGTACTCATCACATTACACCTACTACGAGGAGGATGACCCCTACAGCTGTTTGGAATCGTCTATGAGAAGCATCAACTATGGCCAATCAGAGACTGCTGCTGGAGAAGAACTTTATGATCTTTCGGTCATTGTTGACCAGCTTGGTAAGAGTCAAGAACATGCAGCAGAATCATACCAATACCCTTTTTACATCTGCAAAATGTAACAGGTTTGAATACAGTGAATACAATTTTGTGAAAAATCTCCCGAGATTTCACAGATGTCCCTATGAAATCTCGAGAGAAAGACTCTGATGAGCTTTAGAAGGTATCATTTTATCATTGCCTTTATACACATTTTTTTTTATAAGATGTGATGTTATTTATGATTTCAGAAGCATCTGTGAGACACCAAGTTGATCAACAAATCCAAACGTTTCAAAATAACTTGCATAAAGTCATTTCAGAGCAGCTTTACCAGTTCAGAGAATTACTGACGGTACAGACTTCTAGAGATGTCACACAGACTGTCCCATCAAAGGTAGGGACAAGAAATATTTCATTCACCTAAATTTATACAGATACTGTATAAGATAATAAGAAAGGTTACGGATAAAAAGAAAATCTTTTTTGAGATAAATTGTTTATATTGATCATCCTCCTGTTTTTACCATAGTCTATGAAATAATTTTTAAATAATGTGTGTGGTATATTAGATTCATCAGGGGCAATTCCTGGTGAGAGCTCTAGTCAAAAATAGATACCAGAAAATTAATTTTAACCAATAGAAGGGAGTGTGCTCCCCTATCCCCTAAATCTTCTCCTGGCTTTAGAATTAAATTATGATGTATAGTTTTTATTAACTTGATTTTTTATTATAGACATCAAGAGAAATGCCTTCAACAAGCAGTGCTGCATTTTATGATGATAATAATAGTACAGGTATTGTTAGCAAATAACCAATTTCTTTTCTATAAAATGTTGTATACAATAGAGTGTGAGAAACTGTAGAAAAAAGATGATTTCATTCATTTTTTCAACAAAAGTGTCTGAGACTTTAAAAAAGCCAATGAAGCTTGTAAGTCCCAATAATGTATAATACACAGGTTGACATGTATTCACAAGGACACAACATGGCTGGTTCTGCATCTTTGGTAGATGATCCATAAAAAAATAATATCCTTGGATTGTTAATTCTTGTTTTTGGTAATGAAATAGATCTTCAGCGATTCCAAAATCACTTTTGTAAAACATTTTTTTTATGAATTTATTTTTTAGATTTTCAACAAATTGCAACTTACCAGAAATCCAAAGAACAGTAAGTATTTTCAGTACTTGTTTTAATTTTTTACTGAAATTTAATTTCATGTGTGAAAAGCACCTTAATAGCTTTTAAGCTATAAAGCTGTTTGAGGCTGTGAAATTATCCATTTTACAGTTCTGAAAAATTGGCATTAAATGCATTTTGTTTCATTGAAACATGCAGGTCTGAAATTTGGCTTTAAATAATGCAAAAGTGTAAACAAATTTAATGGTTTTTTTAGTTATTACAATACCACTTGCATTTAACACAAGAAACTAATAAAAACGTGGTTTGGCATGGTGCTTGATCACTAGAAATTTCGCAATAATATGATACCGTACTTATGATAATGTATTGAAACAAAAATTATCTTAGCTGTAAATAAGATGAGGATTAGGCAGTTTCTTGGTAAGTGTAAAAGTATTTTTTCTTTTTAGTATTAAAGCAAGATATTTTTTTTGCTTTCTTGCATCTTTTCTCCACAAAGTGAACTGAAATTACTTTTAAACTATAAAAATGGCTTTTTCCTTAAATTTTATTCATCATTGTTTTTCATGTTTTTTTGAGGACAATACATCTTTAAAAGTTGTTTTGTCCGACAATAACGTGATATTGTCTACCATCATCTTGGCCAACAATGTGATTCAACAGGATTCCGTGACAATCAAAAGTAAAAGTGCAATTGGATGACAGCCAAGTACAACTAATTTGTCCGTTAAACGTTCATGTAAATGACATTTTAGCTGGCTAATTAATTTGCACATATCACAGACTTGACGGAAGCCTCCGTTCCCCTTCTCACTATTTCCTACACATATGTTAACCATTATTGTCCAATTGCTACTTCCACTATACATATCAATTGCGTACACATGGGACAACGAAAGCATTTTCTCTTTCCTATTCAACCATACAATACAGGTTGTAGTAATAAAATAACATGCAAGTTTAGACACACTATAAATCTTGAATGTTGAAAGGCAAATATGTAGGCAAGGCGCCTAGTGGGCGTAAATGGTGTGCAACCCTTGTGGGGAGTATAGTATCTCTGTAGAGCCAACAATATTTTCACATTTTCTAGAATTAGAATATATATATGTATATATTTTATTGATTTTCATATCATGACAAATTGTAATAGAATCGAAATGAACTTTTTATATTCATGGAATTGCAAATCTGAATATGTCACTTGGATTAAAGAATGCTATTGGATGAATTCGTTAATTTGAATATATTGTAGGCATTTTAAACATATTTTCCTAACTACAAATGTCTCTTTCCTATAACAGAGGATTTAAAACTATGTGCTGCCCTCTATAGAGCTACAGTAGCTACTAAAACTGACTAAAAACTAATTCGACAACCATAGCACAATATGAGGAGGATGTACTTGGTCTTTTGTAAATCGACGTCTCCCTAAATGTATGACATAGTAACTAGTGTAGTTGTAGTGTAGCAGTGGCCTAGAGTGTCAAAAAAAAAAGTTGGGGAAGATTCACCATGATTGTCTAGGAGAAGAGTACAGTATAATATTTCCTGATAGAAATAAAACAATATGCTGTGGCCAATCAATTTTTAACTTTAAAAGCAAACAATACTATATAATATTTCCTGAAAAAAAAAACAATATGCTACTGACTGTGGCCAATCAATTTTTAACTTTAATGGCCAAGCCACAAGCCCCCACCACCTTGATGTTGAATGGTATATGAATATATATATATATATATATATATATAGTGAAGCACCCATTAATTGCTTTTTTCATGTGTTGCATTGATATAAAATTGTCTTTCTCTACTACAGTACTACAGGGTACTTAGTGTTTTTTTAATATTAAGTTCTTTTAATATGTGATATGAACAGCAACAGGAAACCATTTCCTCAAAAATTAGCAGCAAAATGTTATTAATGCTTTCCTTGATGCTTCATGAATCTAGAGGAAATTAATATATGCCTAAAGCGCTTATACTCCATTGTTGGTGGTCAGTAACAGCAACAGTTATTGATACACCATTGGAATACATGAGAAGTAAATGAGATTTTTATACTGTGATCATGATTAATTCTGTGTAATAAAACTTCTAATAAAACGGACATTAATAATGAATTTGAGTTGCATACAATGGCTTTTTTTCATAATCCCTAGTTTTTTGTTGGAAATACCATATAAATAGGTTGGTTTTTTCCATATTCGGTGACTTTAGTAAATGACTATTAAGAAAAACATAAAATTCTGGATTAAAATACAATAAAGAATTAAATTTAAAACCATTTTTTAAATGTTTAGTTATTACATTGTAGTGGTTCTATAGCTTGAGTGCCAGCTCATAATTTCTATAGTCCTGAGTTCAATTCTCGTCTTGTAAGACAGAAAAAATTAAAAATATTTTTAAGGTCTTTGACATAAAACGTAAGGATTATTAGTGTAGTATTTGTAATAGGTTTTTATCATTCTTTTTTAACCAGACGCTCTTTGTCGGGGTGTGAAGTTGGTTTTGGTGGGTGGATATTTGCTTTGAGAGGTGTTTGCCTTAATGATAATAGTAACACTTTTTGAACCATGCATGGTAATACTAAAAAGTTATCAAACCTCACTGCTCCTACTAAAAAGTTGTCAAACCTCACTGCTCCTACTAAAAAGTTATCAAACCTCACTGCTCCTACTAAGAAGTTATCAAACCTCACTGCTCCTACTAAGAAGTTATCAAACCTCACTGCTCCTACTAAGAAATTATCAAACATCACTGCTCCTACTAAGAAGTTATCAAACCTCACTGCTCCTACTAAGAAGTTTAACATTCAGCATTTAATTATCATCTGGTAATCAAGGGTGTGACATTTTAATTTGTCAGTATCCGTGACTTTAGCCATTACATGTCCTAAAGGACATTAACTGTATTGCATTTATTTGTCACGTATTCATGATAATGACACTGCCACAGTACTAATGTACAAAATCAAGCATTTCTTTAGGAAGTAGATAATTATTAAAATGAAATTCACACATTTTTATTGAAAAAAAATTAATATAATATAAACAACAATGCAGATGGAGGTTTGACCAAACTAAAGCCAACAGTGACTCATACTGTGCATGGTTCTCTCATGTCCTACAGAATGGTTGTAATTCAACTAAGGGGTTTATTCACCCATTTATGAACATATACAGAAATATAGACACTGTGCATAAAAACAACTTACATGCGCAGATTTACGAAACCTAAACAATTTGTTTTCTTTCTGGGGAAATTTGGTCAAGACAACAACAATGAATAAATGAAATATAAATGTCAATTTAATAAATTCAAGTGAAAATTAAAGCAAAAAATAAATTTGTAATTGTGAGTTTTGAATCTTACGCAACTCTGAAAAGAAGCCCATCTTGTTAAAAGAAAAACAATTTTAAAAGAAGCTCACCTCTCAAAGATGTATTGTCCACCAAAATATAGAAAATAAAGATTATGAATTATTATAAATGTCAATTTAATTAATTCATTAGAAAATAAAAGTTCAAGTAAAATATAAATTTTTTTATTTAGTCAACCAAAACATATGGAAACATAGATATGAATAAAAAAAAACTTTGAATGAAAAAAAATATATATTCCCTAATAAAAAGACAAAATAGACAGTTCCATTTACCTGGAAACCAATTGTCTGCCGTTTGTCTTCATTTTACATTAAAATTACCTATTAACAAATAGGGGGAATCAAATTTCAATCATTAAGATATTGACAACTTAATTATGGATGAAATATAATGTACCCTACATAAAATACCTTGATGCAAATTTAGAAATTAAAAAAAAACCATTCGATGAGAAAAACATGAATGCCATGGAATTACCATATCCGGTTGTCTTGAATGGTACAATAGGGCTGAGGTATTGCCACCCACACACATTCCCCCTTAATAGTCCGACAGTACTCTGCAAAATATCACTTTACAGGACCTTGCGTGCACTATCATACAGTGGCTTAGAATTCACTATAATGCCTCTTCCGTAAATATACTTTAATCAGGTAGATTACTCCACCCCAAAGTTAAAACAAACAGATTTAGAAACACATATATTCCATCAGCTATCGGGTTGTTCAATAGAGATTTTAAACGTTAGTCCGCTTATTACTCATGTTTCTGTTACATTTCTCTGTTTATTATTTATTTTAGTCTTGTAATTTATGTTATATTCATACTAACTCGAGTGTACCTAAGGAACCATATCTCATAACTGTATATTTTTGCCGTTGTGACAATAAAGTGTTATCGTATCGTATCTTCCATGCAAGTTTCCCCAATTTTCCTAGCTAAATCAAATCTCCTACGAAATTCCAGGATACAATTTAAGATTAGGTAGTATCAGTTTTAAGATACCGTATTTATTTGAATAAATGCCCCGGCGTCGCTTTATTGTTTAGGAGGGCTTTTAGAGGGCGTAGCATGTATAATCAAATAAATTCTCCCTAAATATGAAAAAATACAGCATAATTAATATCACGAAAAGATAAAATACAGTAAAAATTCAAATACTTGGTCAATTGTAGATCATAGAAGTCAATGAATTCTACAAATAGAAATGTTATAATACAATACTGTGTGTATATACATGTGGTGGGGCTTTATTTGAGAGAAAAAATAGAGACCCTGGGACATTTATTTGATGGAGAAGTGGTATTCCAAACGATGCTATAGGGGAGTTTATTCGAGAGACACGTTTATTCGAATACTAACAGTACAAACCAACAACACTTTGCTTTATTATAGGATTTAAGATAACTAGATTTGTAGAAATCTTAGTTTTTTTTAAAATATAATGTAATATATTGAATATATGAAACTGTAATGTAATATGATTCATAACAAGACACCATAATTAGTATCTAATAATTCCATATAGTTATTATCTAAAGGCCTCAGTTTCTGTTTGAAACGCTAATACTTTCAGCTTGCCTGAGCATCGGCACACGTTACCGGTGCCATAGACGTGTCAATTCATGTAAGCTCACCTAGCAAACGTCTCTGCTAACCGTGATAAGCCTTTACTTTTTCCTGCAACTCATACTTGGACTGTAAGCAATAGCCCCCTTGAGATCTTCAACAAGACTGCGTAGCGCCAATAATGGTTAATACCTCGGGCTTCAGGTAAACTTGTACTGTACACATTTTATCTATTCATCAAAATTCAAACTTCAGAATTCCACAGACTTTAGAATTCCACAGACTTTAGTTGTTATCTTTAACAAAATTATTATTTATTATTCCCTAAACCTCTGTCTACACTATCAAACAAACAAAAAGTGTGATGTGCCTAAATATGGTAGTGATATGCCCAAATATGGTAGTGATATACCCAAGTATGGTAGTGATATGACATTATCATATCCATATGGACACATATATCACACTTTTTTTGTCGCATAAAGTTTGATAGTGTATAGACGGAGTTTTACAATGTGACTTTATATTTCACTATTTGAAATATAAAATGACTTTAAATATTAAAATAAAGGTACAGAACAATTGAAAATTTGACGTTTAATCTTTTTCAAACAAAAAAAATATTTTGCCTCTCTTTATTTTGAGTTAACTGTATTTTATGTACTTATATTTTTTTCATTTTTCACTGGATCTTTTTGTATTTTGCATTATTATTGCATATTATTTACTGTATCACAACATTTAACAGATATTTTTAACCATTTAATGTTATTAATTTCAATGGACTCCAACCGTTTAATATATACAGTATACCCTTTTATATAGATTAATTTATTTGAATAGACCAAAAACAAAACAAACAAAAATTTCCCTGAGATATATTTTCAAATATAAATTAAACAATTCCTTCTTGTGAAAAAAAAAAAAAAAAATATCAATTGTTTATAATTGCAGATATTTAATTTTTTTAATTTGAATTTTAAAATTATTATGTTTGACAATAAATGTAAAACAATTAGGAAACATAAAAAGGCTGAACTAGAAAAAATAAGTTGTCTGTCAAATATTGTACAATTTTTTTAAAATTTAAGGTGCTTTATTTTATATCACAATACATGTGTTTCAAATTTTTTAGTAGGCGTACTATAGGCTAACTGACATTGACTTTGAAACTAATTTGTGATAATTGCTATTAAATGCATTTACAGCATTTATGTTTGTTAAATGCCTTAGGATGTTGTTTGACAGATAAACAGTTTATTGCTGCTAAATGAGCCATATTGGTAATTATAATTAATTGATCACTCTATTAATTAATTACCTTTTAATTTGTAAATTAAGTAATTGATGATGTAATGGTTGGAAAATTTAAGTTGTACTTATTTAATTACCTGTAATCGGATTTTTAAGTTCCTTCAGATTTTTTTTTATTTTGCATACATGAAAGCTTGGAGGTCTCAACTTGAAAAAGTGAAATATCGCAAAACAATAGAGGGTGCTATAAAACGGAAAAGATGCATCATACTATAGAGGGTGATATTAAAACAATATTTTAGACGGGCATCTATAGTAAACAATGGATATTCCAGCCGATTTCAGTGGCAAAGATAAAAAAAAACTCCTTTTTCTCTGACAAATAATAATACATATCAGGCATGTTTTTTCCACATGTTAAAGAATCATATCCCACTGGGATTTTAAACCTATTTTTAAAGTTTACTTTGAGTTGAGCCAACGGGATAACTAGAAAAGACTGAAAACAGGGACTTGTTTTTACCAATTTAACTTAATTATTTGTACAGTTTAGAAATTGTATAAATTTTCAATAAAATGCATATTTCGATTAAATAAGATTAATGTAGCAAAAGTTATATCAATAAATATATGAGTCAACCGTAATCACATTTTAATTATGTGTTACCATGACAACTATTACACTGAAACCCTTTTCATTGTTTTCAGTGGAATAAACAGAGGGGAAAAATGATTGATAAAATTGAAATTGTGAACAATCCGTCAAGGTAGAGCGATTAAATAAGCGTTAGAGAGACCGCCTGTAATCTGAAATCCAGTTTAATACTGTCAGACCTTGGTGATAATCTAGCCACCATTTCGACAATTGTTACTTTCAATTGAGGTTTAATTACACTGAATATTATTGTGCAATATGTTAAAACTTTAAACCATTTAGAGAAAAAAAATATGTAATAATAAGATGAAAGTATACTTTTAGAACAGTAAAGTGTTGGATTGTGGCAGAACAAAACTCATTTAGGCCTATAAATTTTTTATATATCTATAGGGAGGAATCAACCATTAGTGGATCAGGGCCTACGTGGTTAAATGTTGAATTGTGCAATGTGCTAAAAATTTAGAGAAAAAAAATATGTTAGTAATGAGATGAAATTATACTTGTAGAACAGTGAAGTGTTGGTCAGGATTGTGGCAAAAAAAACCCCTAATTTATTTAAACTTTTTTATATACTGTATCTATCTATAGGAAGAATCAACCATTAGTTGATGAGGGCCTACGTGGTTAAATGTTCAATTGAATTAAATTATTTCTCATTTTTCAAAGATGGCATAATTTTTCAATAGTTCAAATATATTCATTTTTGCACTGTTTATGTAGCAATGATTTTGTAGAGTATCCAATATAAAATATGTTATTAATTAGCAAATTTATTTGGGCATTTTCTATTTTAAGTGTTATATAACAGAGTTGCTTGAACGTTGAAGTACATACTTTACAAACAAATGTGTGTTAATTGACGTTTATCATTCAAATAGAATTAGAAATGATACTTTAACAAATTTCATTTTTAGCACAAAAGTTCATAATTGAATACACAAATAATCATTTAAAGTAAAAAAATGTAAATTTATACTTTCTTTCAAACTCAAAAACAATACGTTTGAATAAAAACTGTTTGTCGCTATATGAATATTTTCCATCCAACAAAGGCATGATAACATGAGTGTGTAATAATGAACCAGGATTAGAGAATATGAGTATGATAACCGTCAAGAAATAAATAGCAATAACTTAACGCGTAGCATGGCCTTAACATTCATAAGTATTTTAACCTTGATGCATGATAGCTTATATCTCAAACCGTTCCTGATCTTTCAGTAATTCCACGTTTTTTTAATAGCGTTTTTCCTAAGACTCATCAAGGCATACCGAAATCGGAACTTTTTTCGAACAAAACATTCTTCATACGGTATTCCACAATCTATCATTTAGATTGGCTGACAGTAATTTTATCTAATATCCCTAAATCCTGTATTTTATGATCTTTTTGGATTATGGTAGAAATTTGATGAATATCTGCTGGGAATGCCTCTTAAACCTTAGTTTTGTTGTCATCGAATTCAGCTAAATAACAAATAGTGAACTAGTTATCTACATTTCTCTACTTCAATTTATCCGTTACTGCGTCCTTCAACATTTTACTATAAATACTGAACACCAAATAACAATATTAAATAATAATAAAAAGAAATAAATGTATACTTTCTTATATATGCTTAAAATTCAAATAATTATCAGGGCCTGTACTATACAATATTGGGTTCATAGAATATTGGGTTTTACTATAATTAGATTGAATTTATTATACCACTTTAATTTTTATACCAACTCATTCGGTCTTCGTTTAGCAAAATATATAGTTAATGATGAAACCTTCTTAGGGGAATCGTGTCACCAAATTTAATTTTGTCTTTGCTTATTAAGTTTTCCTATGCCAAATTTACTTTATTATTAAAAAAAAAACTTTATAAATTGATTGAAGAGTAAAATTGGAATTATGTTGTATAGTAAATGACCTTGTAAAATAATAATTACAAAAAGACCTTGGCCCTGACAGCAATGCCTAGTTTCCTGTCTTACCACAGCACGCGCTACACGGGTGCAACGCGATGATAATGAATTAGACAAACTACGAACAAATGCGAGTGTTAATATTTAGTTTTAAGGCTTCTAGATTAATCAACGATTGTAAATGTTTGTAGACAATTTAAATGAATTTATTTAGAAAAAGAGTGGATAATGAATTAGACAAACTACGAACAAATATGAGTGTTAATATTTAGTTTTAAGGCTTCTAGATTAATCAACGATTGTAAATATTTGTAGACAATTTAAATGAATTTATTTAGAAAAAGAGTAACACGTCCCTATAAATTTCAATCAGTTTTTTTATCTGATCTTTCATTTATTTAACAATAATTTTACTAACAGTGTATAGAAAGGCAATACTAAAGTAATAACTAATATACACAAATAATGAATTTGGAATGGAGAGAATATTGAGTTGAAAGATTGAGAGACTGTTGGTGGAGCTGTGGAAAGAAAACTTATGGAAATATTCTTCACATTCAATGAATACAAAACAGTAGTTTTATTCAATTAATCCACTTCTATCTTGTCGAGGGCTAGGCCATTAAAAAAAGGCAGCGGAGTATAGCCATGTAATACTAGGCAGTGTGCAGTACAGGTTGGTCTCCGAATGCGCAACAGCCTTGGTACTTTTTGATATTTCATTTAACTTTTTTTTTTTTTAAACACCTTGTATACTGTAGTCAGTCAATTGTTTGTATTTTTCAGACTGTTAACAACACACTATAATGTTCAAAAATAGCAAGAGAAGAATTTTCCTAATTTTACAGGTAGGTAAGATAATTGGATTACTGATAGATCTCATCCTAATCAAAATTAAGCTCTGTTTACACTATCAAACTAGTTTGACAAATAAGGTGTGCTGTGCCCAAATTTGGTAGTGATATGACACCATTGTGTCCATATATGGGCACATCGCATTTTATCACATAAAGTTATCACGAAAAATGTAATGGTACATTAGACAACCCATAAACAGTGACACCTTTGGAACACAACAATTAAGTCCCCTGTATAGTGGATGACCATGTTATAACATTATGTGCTTAATTTTATGGGAAGGTATCCCCATAATAAGATCCTCCAATGAATAGAAAAAGAAGGGGTTTAATTCTATTATATTAACCTTTTGAAAGACTTAAATGTCAATACTTCAACTTCAACTTTATTTTCCAAATAAAATTTTGTTTTACAATGATAATATTAAATTTTAAAACATAAGGAAGGACCTAGAAAATAGTGTAAACATTAATCAAGTCCAGCTCAGAATGGTGTTGATATGGAATCCTGCCCGGAATTTTATTTTTTGTGAGCTCAATACAGGCCTTGTCTTTCAACACACTCCTAAACTGCCCTTGAGGAGTGCGATTTACAACACGCCTTTGGTTAACTTCTACACATATAAATACAAACAGCACACCTACAGCACCTCTGAATGTATTGAGGAGTGCAATTTGTAGCACACCTATGATTTTCAAAAGACAAGGCCTGTCAATAAAAGTTCTTTCACATCTATCGCGGGTTCAGGCAGGGAGATGTCATAGTTGTTTTACATCTCCCTGGTTCAGGTAAAGGAAACAGATCTCCATTCATTCAGTACCTCCGCTAACCAGGTTATATTTTTATGATATTTTTACGCATTTTATAAAACATAGAAGTGCACTACATTATTATGCCATGCGACGCCCCTCACTTCTCATTTCACACTTTCTTAGGTAAAAATAATTATACTTCTGAATGTCCATAAAATGTAACTTGTGACCACCCACGTTAATGAATTAGTCAATGTATGTGATTCCCAGTTGAATCAATTAGAAAGTTAAGATTTATTACGACTTTTGTAAAATGGTACTTGGGAGTTATTATACATTGTACTGTACATTACATAATGCAGATCTTTACTAAAGCTATGTCTACACTATTAAACTAGTTTAACAAAAAAAGTGTGATGTGCCCAAATATTATAGTAGTGATATCATCATCATGTCCATATATACAGTAGGCACATCACATTTTTTTGTCACATAAAGTTTGATAGTGTAGACAGAGCTTTACATAATGTGTTTGATTTGATTTGAATTTATTAGGAAAATCATCATAAAAAATACATACAAAGTGATAACATAAATTATTGACATAATACAAATAATACATTTATAAAAGATTTTCCAGGATAGCCCAAAAAGCTTATTAAATATTAGCTTATTTCATTTGGATCCTTTTAATCTAATCTAATCTAATCCTTTTAATCTAATATAAAAAATATAAACATTACATTATTGCATTAAACATGTAAATATAACAAAAACAATAATAATATATAAAACAAGTTAAATTAAAGACTACTATGTTGCTTTGACATTTGTAATTACAATTAATGTTGAACATCATCCAATGTAAGCTGTCTGCAGGTTTACATTATGTAACTCTTTGTTCTCTAAATGATTATTTTTGTGAGGAAACCGTGGAACTACATTTCAAAAATTATTTTTTGTGTAGGCGTATCGACATTGATTTAATGAGTGAATTGGTATGATTTTGGTGGTAATAATGCCACCTTTTGTTTTTATTATGGATCAGTAGATTATACAGAGTGATATGGTCATTCTGCATATGCTCAGAAAGCACATGTGCAGATTTAATTTAGTCTAGTGATTTGTCGTGAAAATAAAAGTTTGCTTATTATTTTGCCGGGGGTTGGACTCTAGGTCATCAGCTCGTACACGTTTGCTAGCAAAATATGCCTTCTCTTTCTAGCTATTGATGTAAAGTTCTGGTAGGTCTTCATAATGTTAGTCTTATGTGCCTTTCTACTGATCTCTAGTAGGACTATCTTGTGTGATAGACTTAATGATTGTTCACCAGTGTATCATTAAATCATCCCTTTTAATAAACAAAAGTTATAATAATAATAGTATCCTGTATTTATAAACCTCTAAGCGCTGTACAAAATATTACCGCGGTCATTTTTGGATCAAACACGTATGGAAACATGCTCCCATAATGCAGCTAGTAATAAGCGCAAAGTTGTGTCTTGATCTTTACCAGGTACCCATTTATACACCTGGTTGGAGAGAGGCAAACGTAAGTAAGGTATCTTTTCTAAGGATACAAACAATGCGACTGATGTTGGATTCGAACCCACAATATCACGATCAGTAGTCCATTATCAGTGTCATTACCATGAACATAAGCTTCACCACAACCTCATCATCACCAGCAACCAGCACGTGCATCACAGAATCATTATGAGCCGCCATACAGCATCATAGGATTATCTTGCATCTCAAGTAGGCCGTATAAATGGGTAACCGTACGTTATTATCATTATATGCACACTGAAGCAAGTCATCCTAAGTGAACGTGACAATACCCCATCTTAAGGATTACACATAACTACTTTTGTTATCTGTTGCACAAATGCATGGTATTACATGGACATTGAAATAACAATAACAGTATTTCAAACGTGCATTGTTTTCACATATTGAAGGTTTGTCAAGTGTTGTCTCTGTCTCGTTTCTTACATTAATTTCTCTATTCTTTTCATTTAATTTCAATTGACATTTGCATAATAATAATAAATGATAATATTGATCAATAAGCATGATAGAGGATCATGCCGTTTATAGTAAAATTAAATGCATAATTTAATATGATTTAATTTGTTTTTGAATTAATTAATTTTAATAAATGTATATATAATTAAAAATAGTATTATAAATAGTATATTAGTATTTTTTCCAATAAAAAAAAATTTATATAATTAATATTGATAATTAATAATTGAATTTATAGTGAATTAACAATTGTGAAAACTACGTTCGTATCAGTATCAGCAATTTTTTCATATTTTTTTTTAATCCTTTGTTCTCATTCAGAACTATATAAAAACTATTCTACCACAGTTACTGCAGTAATGTTATTTTGTTATAATAATTCGTCAACAGTTACTGCAGTAATTATATTTTGTTATAATAATTCGTCAACCTTATATGGCGCTTACAGAATGCACAATGACTCTAAGCGCTTCACATTATTTACCCAGTCATATTTCGGATCTAACACATCCTGGAAACATACTCCCATAATGTTGCAGCCAATAATCAGCTCAGTTGTGTTTTGGTACCCATTTGTACACCTGGGTGGAGAGAGGCAAACGCAAGTAAAGTATCTTTGCTTAGGATACAAGCAATGCGTGCCAACCTTTGGATTCGAACCCACGATCTCAATGTTGAGAAAGCGATTTTGAGAGTACATAGGCCTTCACATGGTTTATTGCTGTGACTGCCTCATAAACATTAAAACAAACTAAATGAATATGTTTTAATGCAGTAAATACTGCAGTAACTGCAGTAGAACATGATTCGTTAATGACTTTTGCAAAACAAGTGTTTAGATTTTAATTACTCAGCTCGTAATGAGTAGCGATCAGTCAAAATGATTTCTTAATCTTTACATTTAAAAAATCATTAATGCGCAAGGATTTGTAACTGACGATCAAGGTCATTTATTGCGGATATCATTTCTAATCAATATTTTATATTTTTGTAATTTATCATAAATGATGTTTAACAAAGATATCTCATTTTGCCTTAATTAGCTTTCTAATACCCTGTTCACACAGTAAACTGTAGCATACCACCTTAGTGTGGCTGTAAATTTTAACAAAATTATTAACTTTCTAATACCCTGTTCACACAGTAAACTGTAACATACAGCGTTGGTTGTAAATTTTAACATTAATTATTAACTTTCTAATACCCTATTCACACAAGAAATGTAACATACAGCCTTTTAAAACAGTTGTAAATTCTACCTAATAATTAACTTTCTAATAGTCCCTGTTCACACAAGAAATGTAACATACAGCCTTTTAAAACAGTTGTAAATTCTACCCAATAACTACTTTTTAATAGTCCCTGTTCACACAAGAAATGTAACATGCCTTAGCATGGTTGTTATTTTACCATTACTTACTTTATTTTCCTGTTCACACAGGTTGTAAATAGTTGTAAATTCTACTCATTAATTAGCTTTATTATAACTTGTTCAGACAAGAAATGTTTCATTCTTTTTTGGTAAATTAAAAAGTTCTGAATATTTAGCAATTATGGACAAAATCATTTTCATTTTTATCAATTTGTGATTTGGATATGATTCGAACCAAAAATTTGATTAATATTAGAAAACAGACCTTAAATTTGATGACAGCGTTTTACCAGTATATATAAAGATTTTTTAATTTTTGAAATTAAAAAAAAACAAATTGTAATGCCTTATCCAAATGCCTTCCCTTCCTCTACTTTCTTTAATGTCTATCGTAACAGTTGTAAAACAGTCGTTTCATGTTTTCATTTTATAATGTAGTTTTATCATCAGATAATAATGGTTGCATAGCAATGGACATTATCGTCTTATGTTACTCTCTCCTTCCTCATTCTATGGATTTGCTATCGTTCCCATAATGGAAATGGATTCATTTGGATTAGCTTGATGCAAACTGCGGACAAAAGCTCTACGTTGTTGAAATTTTCTAAAAGGAATCGCTGTCTAACAAAAAACTGGCACCTTTGAATTAATGTCGCAATGAGGGAAAGTATTTAAAATCAAATTTAATGTTCGAAAAATAATGGAGAATCCATTATCCTTTTTTTGGACTTGGTACATACATCCGGTTTTGAATTATTAGTGTAGTATGTATGAAATGTGAGATGAAATCGTTTCATTTACATTAATAATGAAATTACAGTATAGGTAGAAAAATTTCAATTAGTATACTATAACTTAAATAAATCTTCACTTGTAGGCTGGCCGTAATTTAAATATCTTGCTAAATCAAAATCATTATCAGATTTGTTAATAAATCCTTGTAAGATTTTGGAATCAATTTTAATAACTCGCAGGAGCAATGACCGATTTTCCACTTAAATTAGTAGAATCAAAATACAGAATCTATGAGTTTAATAAAATGCGATCTTTCTGACTGTTCAATACGAACCCATAATAGTTTATGTGTTGGTGTGTTAGATTGATATATTTCTCGCTTGAGACTGTGGAAAAGTTGAGATGGAGCGGGGGTTTGTTGTGGAAGTGGTGGAGACAGCATTATAACAGGACACTGAGCTCGCCTTGCCAAGATAGGAACTCGTAACAGTCCTTTGATCTTATGTCTGGCTGCGACAAATACCAACAGTACTGTACTATGTACATATTCTCCGGGGCATTCTTAGTAATTTAAAAAAAAATTCCTAACATGAACACCAGTTTTAAAAAGTCTAAAAATTACTGATTAAATTTCTCTTTCTAAATTTTGCAATAGTATTTTGTTATCTTTTCAGTAAAACCATAAATAAAATATTTTACATTTAAAATTGAGATAAACCAATTCCCATAAGGCTTTAAGATAGCTCATAATTTGTCTGTATATTGACCATAAATTAGTGTATTGGGACCAAAAGTATGTACGGTAGATATTACTTTTCTCAGCATTTCATCCTCCAAGGCTGAATATTCCATCAAATTTGATTTGATTTAAAAGTACATTTTCATTTATGAAACAAATAATTTATAAATGAGATTTCAGTGAAATTGATCATGCAATGCAAGAACACCAAGTTCTAGTTGGCAATTCATTTTCAAAAGATTTTGGCACATGTGGCATTTCATAGTATACTTAATCTGGAAATCGTCATCACTAATACTAGTAATAGAAATACTAACAACATAAAAAACTGTCGCTTGCGGCAAACAAGTCTAATGAGAATGAATTTTTATTTTAAAAATTCATTTTTTATATTTATTTTGAGCTCATTTATTAAAATCAGTAACAATGTCAGTTGTCAGCGAGCAAACTATTTTTAGATTATTTCCATTGTTATTGAATGTGATTCAGTCTCAGTTTGTTTATATTTACAGCAAAAATACATAATCAAATTATTTTTAACAGATGTAGTTTAATTAGCATGTTGTAAACAAGAAAGGTAACTATAGGCCTAGTAAGAAAACCATATAAAACAATGCAGGCCTAAATAATGAAGTGTATGATGATCACAATTGTACAGAATGAATACATAGCACAATGTTCATTTAATCACCGTATAGTCTCTATTGCAATAAAAAAATTCACAATAAAAACATGGAAACCCTACAAACAGTCAGACCAGGGAGTTGGTCAGACATATAAATCCAAAGGCAAATTACTGGAAAATGACAATGCTGTGGGTATCTAAATCTCAAAAGAAATACAAAAAAAAAAGCGAAAATCTAAATAAAAACGATAAAGTAAAACAGCCAAAAAAAAGGGAATATTATCTTTTATTTTTTTTAATATGTTGCTTTTATTATTTATAAATTATTTTATTTTTGGCTTTGATTTATTGTATCAAAATGGTAGATCATCCTGCATCTCAATCTACTACCTAAATATGATAGTGATATGCCCGAATATGGTAAGGAAATGCTTAAATATGGTAGTGATATGACATCATCATGGCCATTTTTGCACATCACATTTTCTGGTCACATAAAGTTTGATAGTATAGATAGAACTTTATACATAATTGTGTGTATATGAACGATATAATGTTACGCTTTACAGTATTTGAGGGGGAATTTGATCCAAACTATGTTCAATTGAGAACAGGGAAGTGTTTTTATTCGAAGGGGGTATTTATTAAAAACTGGGCATTTATGCAAATATATACAGTAAGTAGAATTTATGCCTAAAGTTATGTCTTTTAAAGGTCAATTAATCAATTAAGTCGTAAGTGTCCGAAGAAAGGAAACAAACTCATTTTGATAATTAAAATCTGACCAGGAAGAAGGTTTTAATTGGGATATACAGTCCAATTTTTATGCTTCTTGAGCAATCTTAAATATGCCGTACCTTGCTTTACTGATGTAACCCACAAATCAAGTTAATTCGGCAGTGAGCATCGAAAGCTCATCAATTGCTAATTAATTTGCTGAAAATGTAGGTCAAGATTTTACTGTGGAATTTACAGGATTTACAGTAACAATTTAGATGTCGTTGCGAATCCCACAGTAAAACCACTCACCTGATTAGATTGGGGAAATGAGAGTTTAAAGCTGTCGTACTGTAAATAAGTTATAGATTCATGCCATTAAAGGTGCACTGCACAACATCTTCTTGGTTAGAATTGTATTATATTTTCAATAGAGATGGTGTTGCATGTCATGAAGAAGCTACCACCTCAAACCTAACCCCAACCCCCTCCACCTATGTCTGGATATGGACATTAAGACATTAATTATAAAGAGTACTACAATGACAACATATTCTGACAGAGGATAGACTTTGGCATAAGATTGGGAGAAAATTAGGAGGTGGGATTAAACCTGGATTTTATTAACAATGGTTTTGTGTACAATCTAAATTTGGGGGTGGGTTTATACTCGAATTGCTAACAATGATATTGACTCCAAATTTAATCTAATTTTGGGGGTGGGGTTATACTCGAATAGAGAGAAATGGGGAACCGACGTCTAAAATCCGAGTGGGTATAAAATCATAACAAACCGTTGAGGGCGACACATTTCCTATGTTTATACACGTGAATCATGGCGTTGTCTAACCAATGTTGTTGCTGTAAACGCTCATAATTCTTGTTGTATTTGTGTATTTACACAATAAAACAATGAAATATGTATAAAAATCATCCATCATTCACAATCATAATCCTAAAAATATCTCATATCTGTAGGTCTACATTAGACTAGGCCTATAGTATTATAGTAGAATGGTGTTATCAAGTATTCCAGTATTACTGGCGGTAGCCCCCCTGCAGGAAGCATCACTAGCCACATAACAAAATGGCAGTTGTCAAACTGAAACTAATGCTAGGCCTACATCTACTAGAGATGCTCTATTTAGTCTTACTACCTAGCTAGGAGACGCCTAGCAGCACCCTAGCTAAAGTAGTAGTAGTAAGTACAGTATGCAATAACGAATTTCCAATATTATTATTATTATAATAACCGATAATCCGTGCTAGGCTCGAGGTACTACAGCATACAGGCCAACTATCTAGGGCCTAGAGCTGGGTACAGTATATAACAAAAACGCGTCTTAATTCAATCCAAATTAAAATAAAATATGTTAAGATTTGCCCATATAACATTAAAATTGTTAAGGGTGTTGCAAAAAAAAAAGATACTGCTATTATGTGTGTTTTAAACGTTCTTTTCTACCTTCCTTTTTAACTCAACCCATCGGAATTTCCCATACAAAAACATGTGGCGAAATGGTTTGTTTACAATCTATACCCACTCGGTGAAATTTGAGTGACGTCATCGCGGTTCGCCATTTCTCTCTATTGCTAATAATGATATTGACTCTAAATTTAATCTAATTTTGGGGGTGGGGTTATACTCGAATTGCTAACAATGATTTTGTGTCCAAATTTAATCTAAATGTTGGGGCGGATTTATACTCATGATACTGTACTGTACTCAGTCAGAATTTTCATGTTTTGCCATTCAATTTGAGTGATATTGCATTAGAGCAGAGGCTGAACATTTTAGAATATACAGTAACAGTATACAGTAGTCGCTGTGTTTTCTGATGTTGTTCTTCTATTCAAATTTGATAATTAAATTACTGCAATATTTTTCCCATCTATGGAGGAGAGGCAGTTTATCTTTAAGAGCTAGCATTTGGTTGTGATTGTGCATAAGATGCTTAGATTGGCTTAGAGTACCATTTTTAGTTTTCAACATTCGTTTGATGATCAATCAATTAATCAACGTCAGAACAAGATTACTCATTGAACTATATCATCTGTTGAAAGTCTATAAAAGTATAATTTGAATGCCCGTATGACCGTAAATCTTTCAATTTCTAATACAATTTACAAACTATCAACCGTTCAGAGGACTAGCGTCTGTTCTAAAATAATATTATGATCATCAATTTTAGTTTTTCAAAATATATAACCTACATATCAAAAAATAAAAAATTTTTAAAATTAATTATCATTTTTTCTAGGTTTAAAAAAAAATTAGTTTTGCCTCGGGTCATTTGGGTTTCGCCTTTATTTCTAATATGATGCAAAATTACACATATTTGAAATTAAGAGTGTGTTGCCAGTTATAAAATTTAACTTTAGGATATATGGTGAAAAATTATAAAAAGAAAGGTGAGTTTTGTTGAAATATATATATAGTTATTTAGTAGTGTATTACTAATTGAAGTAGATTTATAATTCATTCATTCATTCAATCTTTTATTTTTGGAATCTCTGTTCCATAGAAAAAAAAATTACTTATCAATTTTTTTTTAAAGAAACTCTACCAATTACTACTCATATCTGGATATTATAAATAACTTTATGTTTATTAAACAATTTAAGTCTAAAATAAAATATTATTGTCACAACAAAAACACACTCATTGATCATAATTTTGTATGATATTGATATTGTCTTTTTACAGGCCTGTACTGTATAACTAGGTAATAGCATGGAGGTACCACCTCATGGTACCACCTCATGGTAATAGTTACCACCTCACCATGATTATGTTGTTATGCTTTGAGACGTAATAAATAATTCATTCCCAATAATGTTACAACCAAGAATTCTTAGTAACCTAATTTTAGTACCTCCTGGTCCAATAAATCTGATGATTTTGGAAATATTTATAGTGATTTATTCGATAATTGACACTGTTCTGTCATCGGTAATTATCGTATGTGATAAAGAAACACATTAATGGTTGTCAATCAGATTAGGACAACTTACTGTACTCTAAATTGGAATGGATAGATTGAAAAATGGATTCTAATTATTGAAATATGAGAGCCTTGACAACTAAGCTTACTGTAGACTGTAAAATACTTTCTTTTGTCAGCTATTTAAAAAATATTACTGTAGCATTGTGGTAGCTATTTTAAAGTATTATTTAACTGTAGCATTGTGGTAGATACAGTTTACTAATGTTTAACATCTTGATGGGACACCTTCTTCAGAATCTTTTCAAAAGCGGTGTCCTCTCATTAGTTGTGTCCCCTCTCCAATAGCGGTATCCCCTTAATATAGCGACCCCTCATTAGCAGTGTCTCCTCATTAGCGATATCCCTGACTACTGTGTTCCCTCATTGTGGTGTCCTCTCAAAAGCGGTCTCCCCTCAAAAGCGGTCTCCCCTCAAAAGCGGTGTCCCCTCAATAGCAATGTCCCCTCAATAGTGGTGTCCCCTCAATAGCGGTGTACCCTCAATAGCGGTGTACCCTCAATAGCGGTGTACCCTCAATAGCGGTGTCCTCTCAATAGCGGTGTCCACTCAATAACGGTGTCCACTCAATAGTGGTGTCCTCTCAATAGCGGTGTCCACTCAATAACGGTGTCCACTCAATAACGGTGTCCACTCAATAACGGTGTCCACTCAATAGTGGTGTCCCCTCAATAGTGGTGTCCTCTCAGTAGTGATCTCCCCACAATAGTGGTGTCCCCTCAATAATGGTATCCCGCAATAGCAGTATCCCCTCAATACTGGAGATTGCTATTGAGACTAGCAATCTCCTCTCAGTAGGGGTTTATTAGTTCATTTCATGAGCATGTCCTAATTAGAGGTACCACCTAAACAGTTCAGATGAGAAGGGCCTCTACTGTATTTCAAAATGCCTATAGAGAGAGTGCCATTCGATTCGTTATGCTGTTTTTACTGCCATAAAATTTAACTAGCTATTTCAAATTTTGACCAAATTTACTAAAAACATGATTGAAATATCAGTTATTATAAAATAATTCCCTCAGTTTTTTATAATTTGTGAAAAATGTGTAAATTACTGTATTTCATGATCATTTTAAACTTAAAGTTGTATTTATTATTGTATATTATAATTTGACATCTAGTAAACACATTGCTTATGTCATGAAAAGGAAATACATAACATTCAAATTTCCCCTGATTATTCCATCAACCTTTCGAGAAGTCCGGATACAGTCAATTTACAATTCTATTTCTAAAATCCGCTTTGCGGTTATGCGACAGAACGTTCCCACTATGTTAAATACTAGTGAGGTTCTTCACGTTTGTCTGGGAGGTAATTCAATAATTTGTAACATACTTTATATGAAGAGCTTCAATCAACACATACGGACGCAAACGAGTTGTTTTCATGCTAGAATGTGTTACATAACAATGAACATGTGTGTTGGATTTATGACCGGATCGTAGAATGAAGACAATGTTTAAGAATGCGATAAAACCGATATTTTTTTACAATTTCATTTATGCCAAATAAAAAAAATTGTTTAGTTTCACGCCAGGGATTTTAAATTTTATTAGCCACTGTGACGTACCAAATGAAAATAGATTTTTTAACAGTATTCAGGGAACACCTCTATTAACTTGTACACGTATTACCAGTTTGTGGTCCATGGGTTTTTGTATATAGTTTTATATGTATTGTTTTATTATGTATATGTATTATGTATGTTAGTTAAGAGCTTTGTATCTGTATTAAACGCTGTATTTGTACATTTGATTACGAAATAAAGAATAAATGAATGCATTAAGAGAACACTTTGTTGTGTCCCAAAGGTGTCCCCTTAATAGGGGGTTTACTGTATTATATTATATAAAAAAATGAATATGAAAACACAACTAATATAACTAATATAAATGCTTTAAATTAAGGGGTTCTATTGTAATATTAATAATTACTATTATATGAAAAAATATAAAAAATATAATATAATAACGGCCTTAAATGTAACAGTTCTATTGTAATATTAATAATTACTATTAATAATTATATGAAAAAATATAAAAAATATAATTTAATAAAGGCCTTAAATGTAAGAGTTCTACTGTACTATTACATGAAAAAATATAATGTAACTAATAAATGCCTTAATTTTACTTCATAAAAACATAATACCTGACAATTTGTTTCTTCACTTAATGAATAAACAAATTAATTGAATTGTAATAGTACTTTTATTATGAAATTGTGTTTCCTTTTATTAAAAAAACATTAAGTTGTTTATAAAGCTACTGGGCGAAATCTAGAATGACCTTGATCATGAGATTAATAATATTGCTGGCGCCATCAGGACTAAACCCTAAGCAAATAGTGAGTAACATTATCTCTTTGATGTTGCCAATTATGTCCAAGATCAATTTGATTGGGTTCTTTTAATGATACTAAAAGTCATTATAATTATGCGTGACCTTGCAGCAGATATTCCAACTTTATTTTTGGTTATTCCCTGTTTATCAGCAAGTGATGTCGCTAAATTTTGTATTCTGAATCTATTTTTAATTTATAATCTAGACTAAATTTAAAGTATATAATTGTTGACCTCATTTCCCTAAAAGATTCAATGTTTAGTAACAGACTTTTCTTCATTATACCATTCATATAGTTATACTATACTCCCCCAAGGGGGACGTATAACCCCAGACGACCTTATTTAAAAAAAAAGTTTTCCTTAATCTTTTATAGGGGAAACCCATATCACTCAGACAGAGATAATAATTTTTAATTAATTTTTTTACTTATTTATTTTGAAGATCTAAGAACATTTAAGGATAAAAACACACAAAAGTACAACATCAACTTATTTCCACTGTCGTTCCCCTTCCCCTTTCCTTCAACATTCCTTCCCCTCTAATAACATACACTAAAATTTAATACAAAGAACAATTATAATTTTCTCCACTTCTCCTTATCATGTGTCTCCCCCCCCCCCTCCCCACTCTCTGTCTTCCCCACTCCCTGTATCTTTACCCACCAATCCCTTCAACCCACTAGTCCATTTACCCCTGCTTACATCGGAGTGCATTTATGCTCAGTATGGTACATCTATTTATAGAAGATAACGATTTTGCAAAACATTAACACGTCATCATAAACCCATGGATAAAATTATAATTAGTACTAGCAACATACTCAGTCAAAACTGTCTTTGCAGGCGTCTGTCTCGTGTATTTTGAAGCTAGTGCCTGTAGCATAGGACCTGAACTGATTCAGAGTTTAATTAAACTTTCGATGAACCTGTGTACATACAATGCTGTGACAATTTGATTAGTTTTTACTATTCATGTGTCAAAGTTTTGAAATAGACACACTGCAACCATGCAAGTACTGTAATGAACTGATTGATTAATATCAATGGTTATTCATTTGTTGGTTTATTATAAAACTTTTATTTCGCAAATAAAATGCATAGCAAAAACATATAAAAGGTTATTATTAATATTATAAAAAATCTAATGCAAAATGTCAGACCAGCTGACATACAATTTTGAATTCAAAAGCAATTTATCAAACACAGTTTTACAAATCAAATTACGAGACATACTGTACTACAGTAATATCACATAAAACTATAAAGAGACTTATATACAGAAAGTTGTAACTGTTTACAGTAGATCCCCCCTCCCCCCTATAAGGGGACACTTTGTTGTCAAATGAACGAGAGGGGAATATGTTTTACCACTATGATAACTCCCCTATTCAATAGAAACCTCTATTAAGGGGACATTTTGTTGGATCATGAAGGTGTCTGATTGTTTTACTGTAATTGTTTGATTGATTTCTCAGATTTTATTTATTGATTTTTAGGTTTCATTTTTTTTAAACCTCTGCAATTAAATGGAAACCTCGGAACTTCTCCCACACTAAAAGTTTACTTCCGCAGATCCTCCCTTCCGTGTAGCTCCTTAGAAGACGTTTTGCATGGCGCCATTCCCAAGATTAAATGATTTCGATTCCATTGCTAAAGTTTTCATTTTAAAATTGGCAAATTAACGGAAAGGTAGCAGACATCAGGTAGTGTATGCTTAACTAAAAGTTTCCTCAACTCTTTGTAACATCACTTTCATTATCAATATTAACATGTTAATTTTATTTTCCAATTATTTTAATGTTTTACAAGAAAGACTCTATTCAGACAAGCATTGGACCAAGCAATGGAAATAAGTTTGCCGTCTCGGTACTTTATTGTGTTTTTATCCTATCATTTTATGTTAGAATTAAGAAATAAAAAAAATAAATTGTTTTTTGGGGTATTGATTGTGACTCAGTACCCATTCGCACTGCATGCACTATTGTTTCTTTTTAAGTATGGTCTTTCAGACTTTACCTTTGGAATCTTTTACATCCTTATGTTGAACAATCTTTAAATGTGCACTTATTTAAAAGTAATTTGAATTGGCAAGTTAAAATTTATACAAGGCATAGAAGGAATTTAAAACACCGCCCTGTAATATACTTAAAATTAATTTTTTTAAAGATGAAGAAATGTGTGAGAATTTAAAAAAGCTGCCCCAACTGAGATTCAAACCAAGAACCTTGGTTCAAATTTTGTTGGATAGCGAGTAATGTTCCCAAATATGGTAGTGATATGCTTAAATATGGTAGTGATATCATCATCATGTTCTTATATGGGCACATCTCATTTTTTTGTCACATAAAGTTTGATAGTGTGGGTAGAGTTTAACACCTGGGCATGAACAACACTAGTTGCAACAGAGATATCAGATTGATACTCCCTTGTCCAGTTGTACAATGCAAAAACTGTCAATATGACATTTGCACTATGGTATTTAAAAGGTCAAGTGATCAACATGTTGTTAATTGTGTCAATTGGGAGAAAAAAGGTGAATCTGTTAAAGTCGGGGGCGCAGCCAGCAAAGAATTAAAGGGGGGGGTCAACCAAATATGTGAGTATTTTGCGAGCGAAGCGAGCAACCATGGACTGGGGGCCAGGGGGCCGCCAAGGGCCCCCGGTTGGGGTCCAGGGGGCGAAGCCCCCTGGAAGCTTTGGCGGTCTAGCGCAATCTAGATCATTTGAATCGGTTTACGCACACACAAATATGACAATGTTAACACTAATAAACTGAAACAAAGAAAACAAAAAACAACTCTCATTTTCATTACAGAACATTTTTATATTCCAGGCTGCCACAGACAAACACCTTTTTCTTGCTTGTTTGTTGATTTGTGTAGAGAGGCTGTAAATTCAGAGGAGGAATTATTTGAACATGGAGTGATATTATTAAATGAGAACCGTAAGGTTAGAGTTCATACACTGTGCAAGTCCAAGAAGCTATCTTGGCTCCGTGTGTATGTGAGACGCTTATCATACCCAGTACATACAATATTTTGTTTAAAAATATAACTATTTTGTTCGAATGTATAGTATAGGTGATAGCTTATACATAATTGTAATAACTAACTTCTAAATTATTATCATACATTTTACGTTAGTTACTATAACGGCGCTCTAGACATCGTGTGATGCATCATAAGTTTGGAACATTCTTCTTGGCTTGGAGACAGAATTCGCGAATGACATTCTCTGTATTAATGTTCATGTTAAAGTGTATGTTCATGAGGCACAATCCCGAAAGCTACTCATAAGACATGTGATTTCGCAAACAGGTTTTCGTTCTCCACAAAGTCGAAAAACTCCGCTCAGCTTCAGCAGACGTTACGGGCATAGGCCTACGCGATTAGAAGAAGTGCACGCACATTCGGGAACACATCTGGATCCGCTAATTTTACACAGTCGCTTCCATCACTGAAGCTCGGAATGAAGATGTTCGTGTCTTGGCAGATCATCGTACCAAATTCAAGTTCCTTGAAGACTTCTTCAACATTACACTTCACGATAGACTCGGGTGCTACGCCAAATATTTTAAAACATGGCCTGTTATCGGTAGAAAAACGGGTTTTTAACTCGGTTTGTAAATGATCAAGAAGTTGATTTGGTAATACTGCTCGGTAGTAATCTTCCACAGTATCTCCAGGATGATTTGATCTGTATTGTTGTCTCATGTTTTTATTTATTTTTTCTAAAAAAAAGGGGGGGTCAGGACCCCCGTGACCCCCCCACTGGCTGCGCCCCTGAAAGTACATTGTCAACCCAGACACCCCTCCCCTAAAAAAATATCAAATTCTTGTTTATTTCAGTTTCTTTTTATGTTGTTTTTCGGAAGTGTGTAAATAATACTTATAGGAAGCTGTCATCCGGCTCAATGAATCTTTCATTTTTGTTTTTAATCAATATCATTTCGATAAGATATTTTATATTATTCATATATAGAAAATACAGTATTTATATTTGTTTATCAGCTTGTTTAGAGTTGTGGCAGATATTTATATTTGTTTGTTTGTTTGTTTGTTTGTTTTATCTTTATACTGGGTGACCTCTTCAGTAAAAGACTGATCTCCCAGAGGGCCCAGTTGGTGATCAGTGGCTGTGATGTACTACTACACCGGGGTAACCCCCTACTCGTCTCGAAAGATGTACTAGGTTCTTTAAAGTGCACACGAGCAAGTTGTGTACACTGGACCTACGGTTTATAGTCCTTATCCGAGAAGACTCGTTCTACCACCAGAACCACTCTTTAGAGTTCTGTATAAATACATTTTTTTTTTTTTTTTTTTTGCTTCTCTTGGATGAATTAGAAGATTCATTTTATTTTGCCCTTATTATTTATTTGAAAGCATAATTTTGTTTGTACCAGTGTCCCGATACTTATCCCTCAACACCATAACACCTATCACTAACTCTATAGTTGTTCATTCTCCCTATTCTAATGTATTATGTATGTATGTTGCTTCAGATTGTATACTCACTGAGTACATCATTTTAATATAGGTATTAATTTTAAATTTTATAGAAAGTGAGAAACTCTGAACCAGATGCTTAAGCAGATTCTGCGAATCTCGACCCCAACCAAGATTTGAACCCACTCTCTTCTACTTGATAGGCATGAATATTCAATTTTTCTATAAATAATGATTTTTATTGAAAAAGTTGTTATAAGACTCATATAAAAAAATTATTTCAATGAGTGAGGTTGATTTAGAAAACTTTCTTAACGTGACTTAAATTTCCCAGAAGATTTGCCAATTAATTGAATTTCTTTATTCTTTCCTCTGGGTTGTAAATATGATGGGGTGGGTAAAGGGACAAACAATTAGAAAATAGGTTATCATTAGCCATAAATAGTAAATTCATTTTAATAATAATAATAATGTGTATGTTATTTTTACATTATAAAAAACTGCCATGTATTTGACTTAACCCTTGTCTACACTATCAAACGTTATTTGTCAAAAATGTGATGTACCCATATATGGACATGATGTCATATCACTACCATATTTGGGCATATCACTACCATTTTTGGGCACATCACACATTTTTTGTCAAAGTATTTTGATAGTGTAGATAGAGCTTAAACCCTTTTTCTATTTGTTGTTTTTGTATATTGTACAGTATTGATTTTATGCTTGTCAAATCATTATATAAATTTAATACTCCAATTTAAAGGTTAGGCATACAGTATGCCTGGGTGAAGTACCAACATTTACTTATCCAAAGTTAAAAAATGTGCATAGAAATAAACTCAATATTCGATGTGCCTTGGTGCAGTTCTTGACAATAGGGACATTTTCGTTTTGCGATGGCCTTCTGTAGGTACAATATACAATTTCTGTCAGAGCAGACCCAAATTGGGCGATTCTAGCTCCATGACCATTTTGGGTCCTTGCTTGTAAACATCTTTTACATTATTGCACTACTCTGCTGTAGAATTTTTATTTTTTTTATGTTTTAGGCAAATTGCCAAGGATAACCATAAGCGAATTCCTTCTTAAAGGTGGCAATCCTGTTCACAAAACAAACATACACTCTACATAATCTTATTACAAGTCTTTGGTAGTGGAGTTATAAATTGTCATTCGAAAAAATCCCGACACTGACAGGACTCGAACCCCGGACCCTTGAATTGGTAACCATTGTACAGTCTATTCCTATATTTACATACAGTATCAGCAATTGCTTTGGTTTAATAATAGGTTAACAGGACATTGCACTGCCCCAGTGGACCGTGATCTTAATACTCAATAAATCAATATACCTTTTGACAGACTGGATGGATTTATTACCTCGAGATCAATTTTATATAATTTTCTTGATAATAATACTGTACTTAATAATTTGTGCTGTATGTGGTTCAATATATTTAGTATCTGGGAAATTGATACAATAAAATGACACATTCAAAAACAAATTTAAAATAAAATAACAAATATTTTTCAGGGGGACAATATATCTTTAAAACTGTTACGTCAAGTAAAGCACTATATTGGTGTTATGATACCTCAGACACAAGATTTGCTACAGTATTACATTAGTAATTACAGTTATTATACCTTTTACAATTGAAAGACCCCTCCATTCATATCCACGCTATCCTTAGTTACTACTAAAACTCTGTTTACACTATCAAACTTTGTAACAACATTTGATGTGCCCATATATGGACATGATGATGTTATATTACTACCATATTTGAGCATATCACTACCATATTTGAGTACATCACAATTTTTTTGTCAAACTAGTTTGATAGTGTAGACAGAGCTTAACACTTTTCTTATATTATGCTGTTCTTGTACCAATTTAAAAGTATGTTGCATGTTTGTTATTATATTAAAATGTTATTAAAATTATTTTATCTTTTAGAAGAGAAAATACTGCAGTTCAGTGTTGACAACAGTTGAACAGAGAAATACAAAGTTTGTACTATTATGAGAAAAATAATTAAGATTTATACTCGGACACCTTGAACAATCATTGCAATACAGAAAATATTTCTTGGAAAGGTATTAGCGGAAATAAGAAAACAAGCAAAAGGGGTGAATGTCATGATAAACATGCCCCGTTGTAAATGCTCTTTAGGTAGTTTCATGGTCATTGTCAATAAAGTAATTAATTAAACATTAGTTAATGTAAAAGAAGTGGAAAATGTGAGTCGTAACCATTGACATGCTATACGATCCATCTTTTATTGGCAGTGATCATGTTAGAAGCTTTGAAGGAGCTCTTTTGACCAGTTCACCTTTAATGTGTCTGTACTTTTTAGAGAAGATTTTTATTTAATAGCCGGTAAGGAAATCGGAAATTCATTGAATGAATAATCTGTAATAAAAGTCAGTTCAATGAAAACTTATAGAGTAATTTAGTATAGACAGATACTCATTTATTCGTTCTTGACATTAAAAATTGCACATTTGACCTTTGAATGCCTCACCAGACCAGACTAAATAGGATATTTTTTGTCACATAAAGTTCGATAGTGTGGACAGAGCTTTTAGTATTTTTTTTTATGAATAAGAATTATCATAAATTATATCGTTCTTGTAAGTAATAATATAGTAATATTTTGATAAAATATCTTTAAAATGTACTTGTTAATTTATCCCAATTAATTTCAGATCATGCACTTTTGATAAGAACCGGTAAAACGTTGTCAATTTTGAAATGTTCTTATTTTAACGTTGGTTTCAACCCCAAAATTGTCTCATTTCAGAAGATGACATAATTTGACTATAACCATCAATCATCATCCAATCCCTGTCATACTACGAGGTTAATGCTACTACTGCAAAGTAGCAAAACTCATTTGTCCAAAAACTTCTTAATAACGAAAACGTCAGAAATCGCCTTCATCCCCGGCTATCCGAATGCTATTACCGATCCATAAATCTTTGCATTTTTACAAGTATACCACTTTACTTGAACATTTTTGTCAGAAGAAGAGACGGGAAATGGAAATGTATAAGATGTTTTTTTATGTCGTTAGTAGAACGCTTAAGAGGCGACCCAAATTTATATATTCAATTTGATGTTTGTTATCTTTTTAATTGTATCATCAATGTAACATGTAGATATACGGAAATTGATCGATCATACTATATGACTCGGTTCTCAAAAACTATGTACCCAAAAGTCTTTTAGATTGCGTGATGGATTGAAATGACAGTCCCACCTGAGACAAGAATATCAGGTCACACCCGCAACATGTTTTTTGTTCTTAATAAAATTCTATTTCTACCACGTTTTGTGTGTGTTTTTTTGTTTTTTTTTAGTTTTTTGCCTTTCATACATATCATGTAGGCCTATGGGATGCAATAATTTTTTTCACAATTTAGCTGGGCCTACATTGTGTTTAATATAGGCTACGGATGCATTCCCGTTTAAAATTGAGCTTAAATCACGGCTTGGACAACCTGAATTAACGAATTTCTTTTCCATGTTGGTCCGTGTCTTCACTCGCGTCACTTATTACCAGGCAAGCCATAATAAACCGTACATTGCGCTTATTCAGCCACGTCAATTGAACCATGCACGTCAGCGGCCTGTCTATAAAATTAAGTTAATTCACATTTACCTGTACAAATGGTTCATATTATAGAGGTTTACTTACTGGCAACTTAGCAACCGTAGCGAATCCGGATACATTGAAGATATTAGAAAATTAAATCACTCGATATGCTTGTCCGGATTCATTACCGTACTTTATTGTATATCTGTAAAGTTTGAACATTCACCATGTGCGTTCGTACACTGATAATGATGGTACTGTTATAGTAACCGTGCGTTCAAAAATTTGATGGCAGTGCTATGGCTTTTATACGCGTGCGTTCAAACACTGACACCAATGGTACCGCTTATGTACGCGCGCGTTCAAACACTGATAACAATGGTACCGCTTTTAGGACGCGTGCGTTCAATCTGTTAATTATAGTGAACCTTTGACGCGCGCGTTCAAACACTGATAATGGTACGGCTTTTGTACGCGCGCGTCAACTGCGTGCCTCCTCGTGTTTTCATGGACGATTGACTATTGATTGTAGAGTTTGAAACATAATTTATATTAGGCCTATACGATTAAAAGTCAATCTTCGTTTTTTAATACAATTGTTTGGTTGAATTTTACTTCTTTCTAAGTTAGGCCCGTACACCATATTTGAAACAGATTACACTGCAAAACAAGTGCTGAACATTGGAAGACATAACCATCTTGGAAAATATCCTAGGGGACCCTTCCAAGTGTAGCATGTAATTGATTTAATGGCAAACAAGCAGAACAAATTTACAAGTGATTTCTGTCTTGTCGGCGACGAAAGATTGGTATTTTATCGTTGTTCATGTTTGACATGCTCGAAAATGCCTTTTCATGTTATACTTATAAAGCATGATATAGGCCTCCTCTATTTGTCAGCTCAACACATAGTTGTGCTTGGTTTATTAAGTTATTTCTCCACATTTCATAATTTTACTCATCCGAGAAAAATAGCATATTTCACAACGGGAAAATTGCCTTTTAAGTCTGTTTGAAGATGAGAAACGAATGAACCACAAATAAAGAGTATGCCCCGTGTTTATTTTCGATTTTGTAATAAAAATTTTAATATGTAACTACCGTACTTCAGCTTAATCGCGTATCAGTAAAAAATACTACTGTGTAATAAAACTGACCAACTAAAATCAATACAGTTACAAGGATTATATTTAATAAAGAGTCATCACACAGAATAGTCATAAATCGATTTATGTCGATTTATTTGTTACTAACGTATCCCAATTAATATAATGAATATCGAATGACACCGTTTTTAAGATATAGTTCAAGGAATTGGGAATAGATATAGCGAATCATACTTATAGGCCCATACGCATAATACCCCTTTCATTTCAATTGCTGTCTATGTATTATGTAGCGTGTGTTTTTTTTTTTTTTATAAATACGCGTCTTCCGTACCTTTGACAGACCTCCCAACATGGCTGGAGTCTTCCAATATTATTATATCCCGATATTTGTATGTTTTAATACTCTAGGTAGATGTAAGAGTAAGATGTTTACAGTAATCAATTTATGCATTGTTTAATAATGTGAAATAATGGGTTGGCAGCGGATTTTATATCATATATGCCAATATCCTTAGAATTTTATCAGCGCCCTCTATAGTTCAATGTAATTTTCTAAATATTATACAGCCCTCTATAGTTTGGACATAATTTCATAAAACCACCGGTATTTAATTTTGTTGTTCATGTTCTAAGCTAAGCAAATCTGTCCAAAAAGTTTGAAACCATACTTCTCTTTGTGAATGTGACAAGCGTCCTTTTCGGCAATTGGGAAATTGTGGTTGCACGTCAATTCTGATCTCAATGGCGCCACTATCAGATTTATTATTAAATTCTTTAATATGTCCAATTATCAAATACGACCGGATGTAACATTTTATAATAAGATCCAATTGATTTTGAGAGGACGCACTGGATCATAAAGGAAATTTTCCACCATGATTTAGAATATAATCGCAGTGTTTTCTCTTCTCGTAGCTATAGCCCATTAGTTTATCTTCTCTGTATATTATTTACTACGTTTCTCCCTCTTTCTGTATCTTCTCTATTCATCGTGTGTTGCGGGTGATGCACACCAGTTTCACCTGCCAAAAGATTGCTCACCAACTTTACTAGGCCTGCCATGTGATAGGAGGAGTAGAGGGATTTCTGGATTTCACTAATAAGTCGTATTATTCGTCACGTACGCGCACGCGCACGCGCAAACACCTCGCAGTGGCAAATATCGAGGAGTTTGATGAGCAAGATGATGATCATCGGCTCAAAGGCAGCCTAGTCGAATACGCCTATACAATTGAATGGAAAGCATAACGTCTCTAAATCCTTTAGTGTATAAAGATGTGAACAGTGCATTATAGTGTGAATAGATGATTATTTGTGGTGGGTTACTAAATGTAGGTTGGAGCAGTGGACGGAAGTTTGACCGGTTTTACTATGCAGGTGTATTATTTTAAACTAAACCCTAGATCGATACTAAGTGTGGTTCCGCCGTCGTATTTAATATTCAGCTGAGTTTCATAGCGTATCGTCAAATTAAATGTAAGGTCAACGTTTATCAGATATGCGGCTTTAATTTTAATCATTTTTCTTCAAACCAATCGGGTCATGTATAGAGTATGATTTTCCCAACAGCCAAACTTATTGTATTTCATGTTCAGCTTCGTGTAAGAATATATCTGCTGTGAAGGGACGGTTAACACATTCATTAGTATATAAACTCAAAATTCTCCTTCATAAAGTAGGAATTAAAGATATTATCTCCCAAAAACATTTAAAAAAATTAAGATAATTAAATCAGACTTTGAAGAAAAGTAGAAAAAAAAGGAACAAAAAATAATGTTTTCACCTATAAAATAATATAATAAATGGTTAAATTCAACTAAAAATCCATTGGCTGGCAGCCAATTTGACCCTTTTTTGCTTTAATTACAGTTTTCCGGTAAATATAATTTCTTTTTTCAATCCAATTTTTGGTCAAAGTGGATAACTATTATGTGACATTAAAATGGCATATTTAACAACAAAATTTGTTTCAATTATTATTCAGGGGGTCAATTCACTTGCGTTGCGTTACGCCCTTGTGTTGCGTCGCTAGTGGGAACCACGCTTTAGAGGCACAACGCAATGACGTAAACGCAACGTAAGTGATTTGACCAATGGCAGGCGATAGAGTGTAGAACTGTCGCTTGTTATTGGTCAACTCGCTTGCGTTGCGTCAACATCCTTGCGTTGCGCGTCCCTAGTGGGAAACCAAGCATTATTACCTCATCGTTTAAGGTCCACGTCGTCGAGACATCTGTTTTTATTCTCTGTAAATAATCACCATAAATTAATTAATAAAAATAAGAATCTATTATCTAAATAAGTTGACTAATGATTAACAATGTATGATAAAATGAATTACATATGGCTATGTATACGGAACATCTATGATAAAGTCGTGAGAAGTTACATGTGGCTATCGCTACGTTTGTGATCTTATTTTAACAGACGTTTAATGAAGACAATTTAGTAGTTTTTAATTGAACGTATTTAATTAGTTGTAAATGTATCCTTTTGAAACAACATTTTGTTATAATTATTTGGCCTCCTAAATCTGTTTTATTGTTTGTTCATCATCATTAAATAGCCGGTTCCTGCATCACACGAGGCGTTTTTGTACGAGCAAAAGTAGAGAGATATGCCATGAAAAGATGATGTAGGCCCGGATGTCTAGGCCTAGTTCCAAACCATATTTTAAATACTTAATACGGCATCATAATACTTAAAGATGTATTGTCCCCCTGAAAAAATAATTCCTAACAAAATTTTTGTTTAATATGCCATTTTAATGTAACATAATAGCTATCCACTTTGACCAAAAATTGGATCGAAAAAATGTATTTACCTGAAAAAAACTGTAATTTAAAGCAAAAAAATTGTCCAATTGGCTGCCAGCCAATGTGTTTTTAGTTGAATTTAACCATTTATTTTGTCATTTTATAAGTGAAAACATTATTTTTTTACATTTTTATTCTAAAGAAGTGATTCACTTTATTTAAACTACAAAATAACATATATTCAAAGTCTGATTTCATTAATCTTAATTTTTCATGTTTTAGGGTGACAATACATCGTTAAAAGGCCTACACGGTATTTTATCTGTATCAGGCTGTCAAGCCATGAGGAATTAGTAAATTCCTAATGGCTGACAACCTTATGCCTACCACATTAAATAACGTTGCGAAGCGACCACATCCTTAATGGAATCTCACACCCACACTACATAACCTATTATATTCAAAAGAAGGTTACGGAGGACTTCCCAGTGGAAAAACATACTGTTTTATAAAGATATTCTCTTTGAATTAAAGATAGCGCTATTTACCTTGTGCGTATAATAGTATGATTGTTCGATCGATCGACTAATTGCTCTTTTTTTCAAGACATATAAATCATTGACGCATTCAATATTGATTGATCGATCGATTTATCATTCTATTGATTGATCGATTTATCACAATTATTGATGGATCGTCTGTGCGCGTATAACGAAGACATTCAACATTGATAGACGTGGCCTAAATGAACTACGGACCAGTTAGAATCCAACAAAAACAGTTAGAATCTAATGAAACCAGTTAGAATTCAACAAAACCAGTTAGAATCTAATAAAACCAGTTAGAATCCAACAAAACCAGTTAGAATCCAATAAAACCAGTTAGAATCCAATAAAACCAGTTAGAATCCAACAAGACCAGTTAGAATCCAACAAAAACAGTTAGAATCCAACAAAACCAGTGAGAATCCAATAAAACCAGCTAGAATCCAACAAGACCAGTTAGAATCCAACAAAACCAGTTAGAATCAAATAAAACCGTGTCGAGGAATCGATTGAAGGAAGCATGTCCATAATATAGTGTCCCCGTATGCTGATGCGCACAATGTGCCCGAATTAACACTTCGCGTCTGCCCATTTGCAAATCGAACCGACCCCTATTAATAATGATGGTTATTTTCTACTTTCAATGACACCGACCTGTACAGCTTTAAATTCGATATCTGTTCTGTTTAAATCGCGCATTAAATTAACATATTATCATTAGTTAAGTATGAGTATTTGGAGCGTAACTGGGCGGCATTTATGATTTATGTATAAATACTATATTAGAGCCTAAACTCTCTAAATTCTATTCTCGATTTGTCCTCTTAATAATGTACATGAAGCTTTTTGCGCCCCGCCATGATCGACGAACTATAAAAATGAACCCAGGCAGTATTATTACCTACACTACTGTAATAATATCTGTATGATAAAGACATGATGTAGAATTAATCCGTATCGACTGACGTAGACAAAAGTAGGTCAAACTGATGATCAACGACGTATATCTCCAATTGAACTATGGGAAGGCTGACGACATGTGTGAACGTAGGCTTACAATCAATAATATTATTATCTAAACATCATCTATATGGCTCACCGTATACATTTCATTTCAAAATCAGGGTACCTTTCATACATGTCTCTACTGGCGCCAATTATTGTATTCAATGTGCGTCAACATTCCCCAGTGCCGTAAAGGGGTTCTTGAAATAAATAGGGCTATAAAATGTGATGTCATTGTAACTGAGGTGGTTTTTAATTTATTGATGAACTCTTGGTGACCTTTCCCCCCATTCACACTGTTAGAAAACAATAACCGGATCTTCTTTAAATCTTCACTAATAATGTGACCAGTTGTATAATTAAATGTGACCTGGCCACAACTCACGTGACAGGGCTAAGGAAGCTTCGTATGTGATTGTGGCCGGGTTGTGGTTAATATAAGTACGGTACATGGTACTAGTCATGGTTTTAATATATATATAACATGAGTGATATATTGGTATGATCGGTACCGTACCATGGAGGTATCTTGAACACAATGGTTATCGCAACGCAATCTAACAACAGGACACTGAGCTCGACTTGCCAAGATAGGAACTCGTAATAGTCCTTTGATCCTATGTCTGCCTGCGACAAATACCAAACAGTACAGTACTGTACATATTCTCCGTGGCGCGTGGTGTCTATTAAGGGGCGTGGATCTGATCGTGTAGCAGCCACAGATAAACTCTTTGATCTCCGGATCGTAACATGATAGGGCCTACCAATCATAATAAATGGTGATCATCCGTATGGTTAACATGATGGTATGAGTGATGATACCATACAATAATATGAATGATGATTGTATATTTTGTATATTTCGTACATAGATTTGTATCGGCGCGAGGCAATGTGCTGTGTAATCCCTTATCACTGTAAACATTACACTACCTTGGTGTTTCCAATGAATTCCCTTCCTCCTCGCACCCTCGACACCGAAGACGAGTTCGACTGTTCCCCTTGTGTCAGCCGACACACCGACCAAGCAATATTTAAGCACTGTCTAATTAAAATATAACAATGCAATCGATAGAAAACAGTTAGGTATCATGGATGTGACACAAATAAAATAGTGACACTCTGAAATACACACGATATACACAGTTATACATCGATTTCATACCGGCGTAACATTTACTGAGGTACTGTATGCTATTGTACAAAAGACATTCATTCATTCATTTTCGTATCATTGAAATAGAATTTCCCTTGCGTAGGTCGTGACGTCACTGCTGTATTTGATGTTACTCGGCTCTCTATTGAGGAATTAGAGTTTGTTTTCATGCCTTAACACACCCGCCCAACGAAGCGAACATAAGAAATTGAGCTAGACATCCAATCCTATTTCGAATGCTATCATGTTCTTATGGCCACAATTATAATATATATGTAAACTTTATTCAATCAATCGTACATTTTTTGGTATTATAATGGTAACCATAATAACGTGTATTTACAGTGATTTTTACAAATAAATATTAATTATAAAATATATACAGTTATTATTATACAGTGATTATTTACAGTACGGTAATGATAATATTAAAAATTAAGTGAATTATATTAACTATTATTGAAAACTGAAGTTGAATAATAAAATACTGAATAAATACAAATCTGATGTCCTATGTAACAATTAAAAATGAAAGAAAATTTTAAAAAAACGTCACAATAAAACAATAACAAAAAGTAAATATATGTAAATCACAATTCCTTTTTTAAATAAATGTTAGGCCTAAATAATATTTAGTTAACAACACTGTACGCACGGACTCTTTGAGTTCATGATTGTTTATTCCACTCATGTATTTATTTATATAAACAAATATAACTCATAATAATCAAATTAATAATGATTTTTAAAGAAATTAAATCTGTAAACAATATTAGAAATATGTTGGCCTTTAATGAGACTTTTTATTAAAAGATAAACTAACTAATCAATCAATTCAATTATATGTAAATTTTTTATTTATTTATTTTGAGTGACAGTATTTAATGAAATGTCATGATTGTTTAATTTAATAGAAGATCATGGTATAGAGAAATGACGACTTAATGTACCGGCCGCTATTATAGTCTTAATCGAGATTTTTCCACTGCGAACTAACTCGATAATCTCCGGAACTAAACAGCAGAATTCTGACAATTGAGTTTAGACCTACTTTCGGTTTGTTGACACCAACGTGTCCCCAATGGAAACAAGGATTTCCTTAGAATTCATGTTTATTTTTTTGTTATTTCTATATTTGTCCCTTTGGTATTTATTCGATTATTCAGGCGTCTACAGACGAAGGTGAACACACAGTGTGGACAACAGTTCGACGAGACGTTGACGCGCTCTTTTTGTATGCGCGTCCTCAATTATACCATTGTGTCCGTGTAAACGGGTGTAAAATTGAGTTAAACTCGCGCCCACACTTCCAACTACAATGTCTATTAACTTTTTTTTCCTCGATTGGATTGGATATGATAAAGAATGCAATGATTTAATTCTTTGTTCGATATCGTAAGAAAATATCGATTGGAAATTAATCAGGTGGAGGGTAAATGAATGCCGTGTAGTTCCAAATATGTGTTCTTTTTACGCTTTTTTCATCAGTGGTTTATCAAGTGAATATACCTATTGTTGATAGTCGTATTATAAAAACACGTTCTAGTTGATACTGATGCGTTCATTGATCCTGGAATCAGGTCGAATGAATGAAATTTAACAACAATGGTTGGCGGATGAAAGCCAAAATCGATTTTTGTTCATATTGATTTTTACCTACCAATAAAATATCCAATCTAAATATGTACAGTATCATGGTTCCATGATACTAAATCACATGTGTTTTTTTACAAATGTACCATAGACCCTCTAACCCTTAATCAACCAATCCATGTCATACAGGACCTAAAGCCTTGTCTCCACTATCAAACTTTATGTGACAAAAAATGTGATGTGTCCATAGACATGATGATGTCATATCACTACCGTATTTGGGCATATCACTACCATATTTGGGCACATCACACTTTTTTGTCAAACTAGTTTGATAGTGTAGACAGAGCTTAAGACTTTCCCCAAATCTGTGTTATTATCCTTTTTTTATAAAATGCCTTATGTGCCAAAATACTAATATTAAGTCAAAACTTGACCGTATGTGATAGCCCACACATGAGATGCTGTATTCAGAACTTTGCTTATGACTGTAAACACAGGTGATATGCAGAATAAACAATTCTTTTGGAAAGGGTAGGCCTATGGGTTAGTCCTAGGCTTATTAATGGGAACTTATAATGATTCACATTACTATATGATCGGAGATCCTATATATATTTGATGAAAACCTGATTGGTCATGTTTACAAAAAAAAGTAGCCGAGGTCCGTCTGTACACATACAGACATACCGATTTTTACCCAATATATTTGTCTATGCACTGTCACTGTTGGAGTATCAATACCAAGTCACAACAAAGTTCCAACTGGCCACTGATAAACACACATTGTGTAGGGCCTACCTTTTGTTACCCAACAGTCTTTTTGTCATGACAAACATTACTAATCGTTAAAATATTTTCGTTTGTTTTCATTTTTCTTTAATCTGGGTTATTGAATCCATTCTGTTTTGTTTCTATGTTGTTTCTTCTGGCATTGTTGACAAAAAGGTATCGTAAATAGTATGAACCGATATGTGTGCCTTGTAACTGTCAATTTCATTGTGAGTGGGTTTTTAATAAATATCGGTCATTGAACCCTAGGTACACTATTGTACTTTTTTACAGAATGTGCTCCTGTCTGAATGTGTGGTTTTATAATGTCAGTGTATTTGCGGCTTTTTGTTACATATAGTGACTTCCAGATGAATTCTTAACTATTTAGGAATTTGTACTTTTTCCTTAGTATTGTCTGTTTTCTTATTTGAGCATATTTAGGCACAATGTCTGTTTACATGTTATAAATCAAATTATACGTCATGATTAATAATGACGTATTGATGTCGTTACGTCACAAGCAGTGTTAGATCCATGAATTAAAAACCGTTGTAGAAAGTGTTGCCGATGACGTAATGATCTTTACAATGTTAATTAAACAATTCGTCTACTGCGTGTATTCGACAACACCCAATTCAATCTAAAGTTTGTTTATCCTGAATTCTTCAATATATAAATATTTACCGTTTACATTATATTTTGTGATGAAATCTAGAAAGGCTGCACTATTTACAAATCAAGTTAGCCTTGAGACGTGGAGTCATTTTCTGATAAACAATTCACTCATAACAGTACGGTGTAACTTTAATCAATTCTATAAAAAGTTACAAGCTTTCATTCTTGACTTTCAGTCGATTCAATTTATGATGAGAGTTGATTGTACCTTCGGTAAATGTACTCTGTATTGGGTCAAAGGTTACTGCTATAGTGTCTTGCCAAACTTCATCAAGTTCTGCATTGCATAGTTTGTCATTCTTGTTCAACCACTTCCTTTCGAATGGCCAGAGGGCAATTATAGTGTTTACTTTCCGTTGAACTTGGCGATGATTGTTACAGTTTGAGTCAATTAAAGCCCCCTTCCCTACGTTTTTTAGATCTAATTTAAGATCACAAACTATATTTAATGTAAATATAATACTATATGGTCCTATTGCGATAACTTTTTTCGTCTTTAAACGGTTAAAAATGTGAAAAATAAGTCGATTCTAATAATTATAGCGGCCCGCTATAAATCCCAAAATGCATTGCGCGCGGATTTATATTTTTGTTTTTCACCTGTAATTCGCCCACTTTTCGATCGATCGTGAGGCCAAAACAAATGGAAGACTCCTAACTTTTCAGCGAAAATACTGGGTTTTCCCCAATTTGTATCAACGGAGTCTGGCAAAAATAGAAAGACAATTAATGCAGCAACTATACAACGTCAGGCTAGGTATATAGCTAGCGTACGATGTTCGTACGTTACCGATGTTTACCAGCTAGGCCTACGAAACTAAGCCTAGCTAGGCTAGGCCTAAGACCGTCCACGAGAGGTCGATCGCCGCGAGCTACTAGGTAGTGCATTGTTTCTCACTTTTTATCATAATTTACCATAAAACGTACATTTAAGACAAGGAATGACATGGTTTAATGTTTTTAAAGTGATATATATGTATTATTTTCCAAAAAACGTCCAAAATTGCAGGGAAGGGGTCTTTAAGCCAATGGTTATGCGGCAATAGCGTACCATACCTCTCGAAACCCCCTCGTCCCCACTGTCTGTGTATTCGTTTGTACGCCGCAGATCAAAGTCGTGACTGACAGCAGGAGTAACAGTATACTGTACTAGAAAAGCCAATGTATTTTTTGTTAGATACCATGCCCCATATTTATTTTTTTTTGTTTCGGTTGTTTTTGGGTTGTTTTTTCTCTTATTTAATGTCCCCAAAATGTATCCATTTTACATATTAATATTTTCATATTTTACAGAGGCGAAACAAACAAAAGTGTTAACCTTAATATAATTGTGGCCAACTGAAAAATAATAATACTAAATCACAATAAGGCTACATTCTTCGTAATTAAAATGACGACAATGAAAATAGGTTGAAAATAAAGTCAAACGGAACAATTAACCGATATTAATTAGACTATTTCCTTAACGAAACAGAGAATGATGTCCACACGAAGTACTAATACAGGAAAGCGGATATATATTTATATTCGTTTGTAGTTAGAAAGGTCTTATATAGAAGGAACTGTAACAGCGTGTTGTAATACGCTTTTCTGCTCTTATTAAACGGGAACTGACGAATTCAACACAGTCACAACCGGTGGATTTTCTCGTAGCTAGGTCAACGCGCCCTTTTAACTTGAGATATTTCACTTCAACTTCCAACGATTCAATCGGCGGAATAGAATATTTAATTATTGTGGCCGGAAGAAATCATTTCTCGCATTGTAGAGACCGTCGACGTATTAAACTATAATTAGGTTTCATGAACCGACATATAATTTATTATCGAGATATGCAACTGTAATATTATTTCGTAATTTGCCCCGGTATCTTCATCATTACCATCATCATTATCAATACCCATTGTCGACAAATCCTTAAGTATTTATTAATTTAAATTATTTTAATAATTTGCTTTAAATAGCATTCATATTGATATTATCATTTATTGTCCAACATACCAGCCTAGTTTATATCATAATTTATAAAATAGTGTAAATACTGTACTCTCATCTTATGTAGAAGAACTCGCTGTTTGGTATTTTTAAAGTTGAAATTATTATAAGTAGGACTAGTAACTCTTTCCCGTTTCCAAATTATAATAAAATACTGAGCCTTCCAATGTGTTCTTACAGCAACTAAATTAAGTCAATCTTTAATTGTGTACCTATTGTCTCTCGGGCTCTGGTTATTGGTAGTAGACGATGTAGGCTACGCGTTTGCTTCCTTTTTTTCCGGTATCTCGAGTTTGTTAATTTTTCTGCGATTTCGTCCTGTATGTTCCAATAGTCATACCCCTACAGGACATGATAATGATTTCGTCGATTTTAAGGTTCTTGGGCCCTTGAACGTGAACTAAAAAATGAAATAATGAGTTGCCCAATCGACTCAGACGCACGATCGACACCACACACTGTTGCTAATAGGTGGCTGTGTGACGTCAGAATTGTATGCAAATTTTTCCAAACGATGAAATCAGAGAAGACCCGCCGCGGTGTGTCATTACTCGAGTATTTTGTATAGAAAATGGATGGGCAGTGTTAGGCGTGATCAAAACAACGTCACTGGAAACTTACATTTCTCCCGCTTTGGAAACGAATTGATTTGGAAGTTCTGGACTGAGGGATAGTATTTGTCATTCTTTAGGATTGTGTAAAATATCTATGGATATCATGGAAGAGATCGACCCCAATTTCGAGCCTCAATCTCGTCCACGTTCCAGCACTTGGCCTCTGCGTAGGCCCGACTTTCTTGATAACAAGCCCCAAGCCTCCCCAGCGATTGCTGAAGAAGAACCTCAACATAACGGTGAACAACCCCTTTCCCAGCAATGTCATGAACCACCGCCAGCTGAGCTTACTGCTCTAACTCCAGAGCCTATAGGCCTAGTACCTGAAGTTATAGAACCTCTTTTAGGAGACAACAAGCATGATTCTTCTACCCCAAACAAAAAAAATACTTCACGAAGAAATGCATGGGGAAATTTATCGTATGCAGATTTGATCACGAAAGCTGTTCAAAGTTCTCCTGAACAGAGACTAACATTGTCTCAAATTTACGAATGGATGGTTAAAAATGTAGCATATTTTAAGGATAAAGGGGACAGTAACAGTTCTGCTGGTTGGAAGGTTAGTATTTTACTGTGTATTATTATTATTTAATAATTTATTAATTAGGCCCCGATATAAATAGATGATTTTCATTTGTATTGTATAATTATTGTGATTTGTTATGTCATTTTTGTTTCTGAAAAAAATCTAGGCCTAGCCTAGTAGATTATTCTATGCCTAAAAGCAGATTAGTGAACTGCTGTACTGTAAGCTTACAGACAGAGCGCTACACTGTACTTTCGCACCTCAATCTCTCAAGCTAAACTCAATTTATAAAACACAGACTGCATGGCGATAATGGCAAGTGTCCGTGAAGTCGGTAGTGATTTCAAGTTTGGTCCGGAAGTACAGATGCACCATTATTGTTATTTAGTTGATGATTTTATGATATCGTCACGTTTTTTATTTGATTTTTTGGTCACGATAAAATCATTACATTTTTGTAGGGAGCAGTGTCGAGATGCTTTCAAACGAACATACTGCACTATAAACCAAAAATGTGAACAAATAAAATATGAACTGAACCATTCAAACACAACCAATTCCATCTGTCAGTCAGTGTAATAACGTTTAAAACACCAATGCTTTTCAAATTGTGGAGAGATTTTAATATTTAACCTGTACAGTACAATGAAGAAATTTAACCTTCCATTATATTCATAAAAGAGCAGGCATGAAAAATTTATTACGGTTGGTCAGCCATCTATTCATCATGCAGTACTTTGCTGGGGATCCTGTTATATCCCTGATGTCATTGTTGCTACCCTACTATATTGATTGCGTTTTTTTGTGTCTAATTATATGAAAATTCCTTATTTAACACATCAGTAGACATGTACTGTACTGTAATTTTCAAATTGAACCTACTGTACTGTACATTGATATAGTGGACAAATATGCTTTACTGTGCTTAGCAATTAAATTAATATTATAGTCTATTTTGTTAGCCTTCATAATCAAATTGTGTTACAACAATACTTATTATTAAATGTGTTCAGTTTGTTTTGATTGTTTCAAGTCTACAGTACTGTATGTTACAGTAATTATTAAATTCTATGTATGTAAAGCTCTGTCTAAACTAGTTTGACAAAATAGTATGATGTGCCCAAATATGGTAGTAATATGCCCAAATATGGTAGTGATATGCCCAAATATGGTAGAGATATGCCCAAATATGGTAGAGATATGTCCATATTTGGGTACATCACAGAGCTACAGTACAGGTTTATTAGAGTAAAATGACATTGACTGTATAATGTTATACAGTTAGTACAAAAGAATTTGTAGGTCGTTTACTGAAAACTTGTATAGAATATCACTGGTTAATTGTTTAGTACAATTAGTTCCTGTGTTAGCAAGGTCATTGACTTCTGAACCATTATTACAGATTACGATGGCCCCAAAAATTGCATTTAATTGTCCCAGCGAAATTACAGTCTGAACACCATCCTTATTCATATTCTATAAGATAGAGCAGCAAGTGTTTTGCAAATTAAAGAATCATCAAATTCCTAGGCAAAATTATCATTGTTTTAATTGACATTCTTTCATTACAATGTGTATCATGTTTATAAAGTAAACAATTTAAGCTGCATTGCATGCTTGTTATAAATGAATGTAATTTTCAGTAAAATATCATGGTCGTAAAGTGTATACTAACAATTCTATCGACGTGTAGTTAATTTAGTTTGTGGCTACTGTAATGCTAACTGTACATTTAGAAATATATTTTACTATGTTTTGTAATTTTTTTTATTTTGTTATAAACCATAAATATAATCTTATTATTTTGCTACGTTTCAGCTACTGCTGTAGCATCGATGTTAATTTTTATGGTTACCAAAATAAAAAAATACAAATACTGTACATACTGTACTGTAAATCATTTAAAACCAGATGAATTTTTTGGAGTATATTTTATTAGTTTAGTTTATTACACAATTCATTTAATGAACATACAGTAATGTATTTTATTTATTTATTTTTTTTTTTATTTAAACTTTATTTATAGAGGGTAACCCTTCCAGCTGAACCAGCTGAGGTCAGCTGATATCCAGGGCCCTCTTAAAAATGACAAAATATATAAAACTATACTTTTAAATGAATTGAAGTACACAACTTTAGGGGTTTTTGTTTTACTTAAATACCATATTATTATTATCATTTAAATGTGTAGCTTTGAACTACTACTGTAGCCCGCTTGTGGTCATAGAGGAACATACAGTACTTGCTGAGGGTTGGGGAGATTGTTTGTTTGTTTGCTGATACTCGGTGCTACTATTAATTACTACTAACTGTAAATGTACCATTATAGCCATGCTGTTTTTACGCTTAATTAAAGTGCGTATGAAATAATTTTCCATTGATACATGTTTTATTCTTCCTTTACAGAATTCTATACGACACAACTTGTCACTGCATAGCAGATTTGTGAGAGTTCAAAACGAGGGAACAGGCAAATCATCATGGTGGATGATAAACCCAGATGCTAAGCCTGGAAAGGCACGTCGCAGGTCATCCAGTATGGAAACAAAAAATTCCAATTGGGAAAAGAAACGTGGTCGTGCTAAGAAGAAAGTAGAAGCCGAGCGTGCGGCTAAGTGGCCAAACAGTCCAAATTCTACAGACGTGGATTTCCCGTTGGATTCACCATTTGATAATTTCAGATCAAGGGCAAGTTCAAATGCTAGTAGTTGTGGTCGGTTATCACCGATAATGGCGAATCTCGATCATGATGGGCCGCCGCTGTCGCCAGCAACTTCGCTAGGCCCGCCACCACCTTCATACGAATCCTCAATTGGCTCGGAGCTTTCACAAGTCAATGAACTAACAGAATCAATAGCAGAAAGCATGAATCTTAGTACCTCTAGTTCACTAAATTCAGACCAATTGAACAGCTCTGTTGAACAGATGCATTTACGACAAAGTAATGGACTTTACCACAATCAGAATGGGGGTAACAATTACATATTTTCACCTCCAGGCTCGGGCTATAATAGTAGTCAGCCATCACCAGCCCATAGCGGTACAAGCCAGAGCCCATTTAGCCACTATTCATGTACCTCACAATCGTCTGCTCTGAGTCCGCAGCACATGTCTCAGCAACGTACACCGTCCATGACAAATTTATCTGAGCAATTTCCGATGATGCATCAATCTAGGATTAATTATACAAATGTAGCTCTCACTCAGTCTGAATCGATGATAACTCAGACGAGCCCGATCATGTCTTCGGAGGACGGGCTCATTTCGCACGGCATGCTGCAAGAGCAAATGCCTCCAGCCGTGTTGATTAATCAAAGAAACCAGATGATGCCAACCTGTCGCAACCAGAGCTTGAATCTACCGACAAGAAATTTAACCATGTCACAGGCTGCAGGTCCCAGTCAGTTATCGGCTTTACTCACGATGCCTGGTCCGTATAACAGATACCAAACTTCTAATCTTCAACAGCAGATACATCCAGTTAATGGAATTAACGGAATGCCAATGCCTGCACTGCAGCCGCATTTCAACAACGAAGCGTTGCAGAATGACCGATTTCCTCAAGATCTTGATTTGGACATGTTTCAGGATGAACTACATTGCGATATGGATAGCATTATACGCTCTGAGCTTGACATGGGTGAAGGATTTGACTTTAATTTTGATCAGCCAGCACAGATCACCCCTACTGGTATCCAGCAGTCGTTGCCTAATATGATGCAAACGAATGCCAATGGAAACGTTAACCGCAACTGGGTTCATTAAGGTTTGTTATTTTTTTTTAATTTACAGTATGTCATAGAAAAACTTATCATTAAAGTACATGTACCAAACTGTAAAGGATTTATGTAGTTTCTCCCCCCCCCCTTCCCAACCCCCTCCCAAAAAAAAAACCGAAAAAAAAAACCCAAAGAAAATTCTTGCCATGGTGATTGTTCATACCTTATCAGTACTTTGTTGAAAATGAATTAAAAAAGATTGGAAGGAATTTTGTAAAATTATATAAATTTATACTGTATATGTACAGTATAAATGACATTGACATTACATAATATGAATTGATGCATCTCTTACCTACAGTACTGTATGGTAACATTCTATGTTTGTAAAGTATTGACTGACACCATGTAATTAAATTGTTTATGATTTCCATTTTTAAAATAAGCGAATTTTTTTTGAAAAAGTGAAATTGGTTGGTAAAAATTCAGCCAATTAATAAGTTAACAACCATAGCAATGTAGACAGTAGTTATCAGCAAATAAAAGGGTCAAGTAGTTTACCGGTATGCATACTGTACATGAAGTTAGAGAGGGTGAAGTTCAATTGATCCATTGGTTGTTCTACAAGTGTGTGTGTAACCAGATTAGCCATTCACGAATTCACGAAAATATGGTCTTCAAACTAAAACTGTAATTCCCAGATTTAAACAGTTATAGTGTGTGAATTGAAATATAAAGTTCAGTCAAATTCTATTGAAAGTATTTTTAGATCTGTTTACTTATTTAATGTTTTAGATCTGAACTTTAGATGTAAAATTACACAATAGCTTTTTTGTTTTGCATGGCTACAGCAACACCATTTCTTTTACTTTTATGTCCATTTGAGTTTATGTTTATAATGTCGCAACGCTTCCTGGTTGTCTCCGGCATATCCTGAATCAAACTTGGTCATCGACGTACCTACACTTAAACTAGATTGGGCTTTTACATACATTTATAAATACTTTACAAATTGGAGTAGGTACAGCTGTATTACGGTTTGAATGAACCTTTGTTGGTGATGTTTTATAAGTATATAATAGAAAATTTATTTTTAAAAAGGCTTGTGGTTATGAAAATCGTATATTTAGTATAGTAGTATTTAGTATAGTAGTATTTGTGCCGACGCCTAAAAGCGCATCGTATAAATATCAAAATTCAGAGGTTTAATCATTCAATGCGTTTCATGCTGCTCTTGTCAATTTTTCGTAATGTATCTAAAAGTTTTCCAGTATCATATTCATAGGCACTATTCTGTGATACAGCATCACATGTGTAAATAAGCCTGTGTCATACATATTAACCTAACCCATGATACAGGCATCACTTAGTCAACCACAGGAGATCTGTAATATAGAATTTGCCATGATACTGTCATGTTAAGATACAATAAAGAACTGAATCTGATGTGCTTTTTTAGAAATCAAAGTTCTGGTTATTTCAAAATATCTTGAAAAACTTGACTTGTGTATTCAAATTATTCATAAACTCCCAATTTTATTCAGCAACCTACTGTAACTGTATATAGGGGAAAAACAGTAATCACCAAGTTGATTTAAATACTGTATAACGATTGTTGTTTATTTTTTAGGGTACTCCATTGCACAGTTTAATACATTTTAAAAGCTGTACAGTATTCATTCATTACAACAAATACACTAAAGATCAATAAGATTTTAAGCATTGACATGTGTGTGTGTTAAAATCATCATTGAAAGCGGGGAAATGGTGAATCTGTTAGGGGGAGGGTAAACCTCATAATATTTTTAGCGATTTTTTATTTGTTTTGTAAGGTTCTCCATTGCACAATTTAATACATTTTACTGTAAAAGCTATTATTCATTCAGTACAATCATTATAACAAATACACTTATAGATAATTAACCAATTTAAACAAGTAATAGGATTTTAAGCATTGACACGTATGTGTTAAAATCATCATTGAAAGAGGGGAAATGGTGAATCTGTTAGGGGGAGGGTTAAACCTCACAAGGACGTCGGCCTCAATTTCCGCTCCTATGATTCAAATCAACCTACTCTGTGAAGTAAAGGAAGCTTGCCACTATGCAAAGTCATGCGTACCTATCTATAGAATTACCACATAATTGCATTGTGTTAACAAAAATTCAAACTCCATTAAAACTGTTCAAGTTGAACTAAAAAACAAACTAAAAAGGTACTGTATTAAGTGGAATTTTGTTCTATTAAATAGTACAGTAGTAGTAGTAACCAACAATATTTTTGGTTGGTATTCCACACGAATGATTTGGATCTAGTTAGATTGTACCGTTTTAACAACATATGTTTTTATTTGTTGGCTCTTATAATCACAATGAGTACTTTACGCTATTCTTGTTTAGTGGCAGAGAACATAATACTTATTATAGGATAAGCCCCCATGCTAAACATAAATTATCCACGCATTATAATGCAATTCAGAGTCTACTTATAACATTAATGCTTAACTTTTGTATTGGGATATTTTTTTATTTTTTCGCATTGATCAAAGAGATTTGATGGTATAGTACATTTCTTATTCTACTATACTACAGTACTGGATTATCAGTATTATTCAGTACAGAACAACATTTAGAAAATGATTTTAAGTAATTTCTTTTTAGAGATGAGAGTTTACTGTGTACATGATTATAAATTATGTGCTAAATTCTCAAATTATTTTGTTTTTGTTAAAGAATGAAGACAGTGTTGTTCCTGTTAGATATTATAATTATCAATTACCTATTGATACTGTATTAACTGTCAGTATTTGAAGATACAGTAATAAAAATCAAATCTGTATATAAATAGTTATTTAGATTTTTATTCCAATTCTCGGTGGAAAAATGGAATAATTTCCCTATGTTATTGTTAGTATACCATATTATTTTTACTGCATACTGTACTGTGTACTTAATTACAATGTACAGTATGACTATCATTTTTTTATTATCTATTGCTGTATGATGAATTACTGTACATATAGCACTCTTCATAATCATATTTTGTCCTTTCCATACGACAAAATACTGGTACTGTACATACTGGTAGTTACTGTCATAGAAATGAATATGTTTTTTTATTAAGTTATTTTATTTAAAATGTTTTCCAATAGTTTATAGTCTAGCAAACAGAACCCTTTCATTAAAATGCAATAGTTTGCGTTTTAAGGCGGATTATTTGTAACAGGAAACGGATTATGAGATAGTATGCAAGAGATGGCCAACTAGATCAATTTAGTAACGACGTTACCGTACAAGGTTATATCTGATAGTTTGCCAGCTATCTACGCTTTCAAGCCCATCAATATAATACAATTCATCAGTTCTATGTTGCTACAGTCGTTAGAAATCGTTGGAAAGTGAAATTCTGACACGAATATTGCTGAATTTGACCCGTGAGATTTGAGTGTTGTTTCAGATTTCTTGTTAATGGTTGTGTGATTCTACGTTGAGCCTAGGTCCATGAGAACCAAATCCTCGCGATTGCTCGTTGTTGCCAACTCTCATGAAATTTGAGACGTTTCTCTAAAAACATTTGATTTTTGTTTAATTTAAAGAAGATTGTTTGGATTTTGTACAGATCAAAGCTTAGCTTGAAATTTGCTATGAATATAACAGCCAATATAATCGTGTCAAATACAATGCAGTACAATTTTGTAACAAATATTCTAAAGAAATTACTAACACCATTTAAAAGTTTTGCAATTATTTTGTTAGAATATTGTGTTAAATATTCCAACATTTAACTGCATTGTTATGTCAACATTATTTGTAAAAAAAATAATTCATTATCAAAATATGAATCAATCAAACATTCATCTGAAAATGCAATAAAGGCGAAAATGTTTTAACAATTGTTAAAAACACAAATTTGTTCAGTAGACTAAAATTTATAGTATATTACTATTTATAGCCTTAAAATTGAAAAGAAAGAGAGAAAGAAAAAAATATAACAGTACACAATTTTAAAGTTTTTAACAATATGTTTTTGTTTAAAATTATTTTTTTCTGGTTTTTCGAAGAAGCTGTTAAAAATATGTTTTTTTTGTTTGTTTTTTCACTGCTACTATAAACATCACTCAGAACATGAACTGTCACTTTAAGGTCAGTCCTGTACACTTGGTTTTACTAAAATTTCACTTCCTAATTGAATTAATTTTAAAACTTCACTATTCAAGATGTCTCACTTAAATCTAAGCAATAATGTATGCACAGTTTCTGCAATTACTGATAAAGCTATCAAAAAAGATAAATTAAAAATAGTCTGTTAAAAAATTGATTGAATAATACTACAGTAGAACCAGAATTAAGGACAGTTTCAGGATTCAAGAAAGTGGCTCCTAATTGTAATAAATGGTTCTGTATACACTGTGCTTCCTAGTAGTAGTATAACATTTTATTTATATCAGTTAGTATTACATAAGAGTATTCCAGCATTCAGTATTTTTGGCTAAAATTAAATTATTTATATATTTGAGCTTTACTATTATTGCTCTACAGTGTCTAACTGAAAACTGTGTTTTTACTTTAGTTAGAAAATTTACAGACGAAAAAATATTTTCACCAGTGTAATGCCAGCAAAAAGCTATACAAAACTACCTTACTGCTACACATTTATCAAATAAAAAATACAATACAAAACTATGTTTCGAGACTCAGAATTTATATCGATTAGCGATATTTCTAACAAATTTTTAAAACGCAGACTTTTCAAAATATGAAGGTACCGTAGTCATAAATGCCATACAAACTGTTAGAGAGTATGAATGGGTACATTCTCAACAGTATGCAATCTTTAACCTTGTCTTTTGTTTGTCAATCTGTATTGCATGCCACTACACTTTTCCTTCACACTGTACCTGAAGCTCCATTAAAAGAATGCTATTGTTATTTGAAGCTGTGTGAATGGTCAATGATTTTTTCCAGCGCAATTTGCATATGAACAGCTCTTGATGTTAACTTTCACAGTACAATCATAGAGGCGAAGGCTAGATCATTCTATTCAGAGGTATTAATACCTATCATGATATTGAGGGTAGGGACTATAGGACAATTTACAGTTATTCAAAAAGCCTATACCCATTATGTAGTTTTAGTATGATTACTGTACCTTATGTAAAGCACTATACCAGTCCTATTACACTTACAGTAGTTTTTCTTTTTACTTACTTTACTTAATTACTAGGCCTACAGTACTAACTATAGCAGATAAAAAATGCTGAATAGCATAGATACTTAACGTGACCGTACTCTTATTAAGAAATTAAAACTGATTATCAAATGCACTACATACAATGCCTTGTATCTTACTATTTTGTACAGATAATATTACTGTAGCTGGTCCAGGCTGCGATATTTCTTTTCGTAAATAATTTGTGGACCCCTCATGAAACGTCACATAATGAATGTTCATTAATAGTCATATCCATATTGGTGTGAAGAATTTAGCAAACGCTAGTCGTATAGTATTGAACTTATGTACGAAAAAAAAATCATGGCCAGGAATACAACAACTTTTTTTAACAATGGCAAGATGTATGTACAGGCACAAGAATGTGTGCAGAATGAAATTGTGTAATTTCAAATGCTAAGAATTCATAATTTTTAACTATTTCACAAATAATTAAAGTCTGATGAAAAAGCCTGATCTTATTTTCTTATTTAATTAAATTGGATTTTCAGCTTATCGACTTTAATAGTCAAAGTGGAATGAATTTAACTTGCGTTATGGTCCATTGCATACTTTATTTATTGTCAGGCGGCAAATATTTTTATATAAATTATATATTAGTGCTAAAGATTTTCACAAAAATAGTACAGGCTTTTGTACAGTATGTGCTAGTACAGTATTATACCGGTAATATGGTAGCTACAACTAAAGCCTTGATCGCACTGGACTTAATTCAATGGTCAAATCAACCGAGTCGCCAGCTAAAGTTACCAAGAAAAGTCCAATCCGAACACTGGCTATGATTCCCACAGGTTTAAAACGAAGTCCAATAGTTACTTACCGACCACTGCCTGTAAAATTAAAAGCTACCATGGTCTAAAGTAAAACCAACCAGTGCACGGAGCTAAAACGTCCAATTTGAATGTGCTACTCATGTTAACACATGGTTAAATTTACAATTTTTCAAGTCTAGTGCGAACAAGGCTTAAAACAAAAAGCCCTGTTTCCAAGACAATTTGTACAGTTCTTTATTGGTTATATCAGTTGATTGAAAGACGACCACAAAATTCACCGTAATTATTAATACATTTTTAATAAATAGTACAGTAACATTACGACAGATACACCACCTGGAAATTAATTTAAATTTAATTGTATTTATAATTGTATAAATTTAGTAAAAATAGAAGTCATTCATAGTACTGCTGCTAGCGGCTTAACTATTTGATATAGCCATCTACACTCAGTAGATTTAAATAATCAATAATACCATGTGCTATACATGCAAGTTTAAATTTTTTAATTCTCTGAGTTGCAATTAAATTTAAATATTAAATTCAATTAATCATGTAGGTCTGTACAGTGTTCATTGTCCAATTGTTGAAGTGTCTTCGTTATTTTTCAGTTTATGTAATTTGTGTATTTGTCTTATTATTACAATATGAGGAAGAATGTTTTTGTATTTATCATGAAAATAATGTTTTATTACACATTTTTATGCACGCCTAATGAAGTTAATATTATTTTATGTAGGTGTTTAGCTACATATTAACGGCGGTGTATACTGTATCATGTGATATTGGTTACTGGTACTTTCCTAGTCACAGTACACCCAAAGCAACAAAATAGTACAATGACTAGTTAAAGAAAAATATATTTAGTTTTATATTAAAATAGGCAATATGTTAGAATTCTTGATTATGCTAAATTACTGTATACCAAAGAACTTATAACACAAGAATCTCCTGTTCTTCAATTTGCATTCAAACACAGTATCGGAAGTACAGGGTTAAAAGGTCAAACTGGGCGACGCCATTTCACAGCATGGAGCAGCGCCCTCTCCAAACTAGGAAGTCAATTACTCTACCCCCCTAGAGTATTAGCAGATCCCCTCTATGATTTTGACTTTCTAATTTGATGCGGGCACCCTACTCCTCAGTCAATTACTCTATCCCCCCTAGAGCATTAGTAGATCCCCTCTATGATTTTGACTTTCTAATTTGATGCGGGCGCCCTACTCCATGGCTCACAATGGCGCCACCCATAGCTCTATTCTATCCCACAATGCCTTTCGAAATTGTTACGCGCTTCCGACGAACAGGAGATTCTTGTGTTATAAGTTCTTTGCTGTATACTCATTCTGTCCAAGAAAATAATCTTTGCTATCCAATATTTTTGCCTTTTGTAAGAACATCAAGAGACTTTTTCAATAAATGCATTTCTTCGTGTGAAATCACAAGAGAGCGAATTAAAATCAACAATCATTTATATGGTAGTATTTCAATGGGACATGCTAGTGCTACTGGCTCCAGGAACGGGCACTCTAAAATACTATACATTAGGCCTACCATTGTATGTAAAAAACAAAAAACAGGTGCACTATACTAAATTTGTTGAGGTAATATTTGGTTTAGCCCCAAAACTTTCAAAAGCCTTTAAGTTAGAAAAGTCGAATCTGAATGCTAGCTACATTCTCAAGGTAAATTTAACCAAGACCAACAGTTAATTTTACTGACCACTGCCTGTCTGGTAGCTACAATGGTGTCGATAAAACTAACCATGCTGGCTAAAAAGTTCAATCCGAATGTGCGTCTCGGGTAAACACATGACCTTCACCATGCGATTCAATCATAGAAACAAGATTTTTTCAGTTATTTTTTATAAATTTATCATTTGCTTTTCATTTTCCATAGTTTCAATCATAGTTTTTAACATCACAGTTACATTTTGGCAAAACTAAAGGATTAAAACTATTACTAATTACTAGATAGCCTTTAGAAAAGTTATAGGTTAATATTTTCATTTTACAAGTCCATTGCGAACAAGTCTACTCTAAAGACCTTACTATAGTACACAGAAATTGTATTGCTGTGGAAACATACTAAGAGGTGTTATATTTAAATATAGAAATTAATAATATGAATTGCTGGTAATTAAAGATTCATTATTGATTATCAATGTATCTATAATTATCAGTCAAACCACCTGTGCCAACTGGACTGATGAGATTCAATCCTTGTCCAACATTGTTTAATTTCACACATTTCATTTATAATATTTTTCCCACACACATCTCAAGTAGGTGCTTATAATACTGTAAATAGGATAAAGCTGACATTCTCGGGTGCATTTCGTGCTTGTAGTGTCCACTAAATTGTGTACTGTTGCCTTGCTAATCAGCATATGAATCGCTTTTATCATGTACTTTGTATTCAGCACTCACTCTATCCTAAAAGGCCTGTTAAGTCATGTACATACAATACAATGCATGATTTAAAAAATAAAACTTTCCCTGACAAACTGCGGGAGATTTAAATGCCATACATTAAGAATTAGACTGTCAATTCCATGAAGATGGACCACCCAATATGAGAGTATAAATCGGCCAATCAGATGCCAGTTTTAAAGTTACATAATAGTTTAGGTTATTATTTGAATAATACAGTCGGCCATTTTGAGGTGTCCCATTGAGATGTTCTTTAATATCTCTATGCTACTCACATCACATCACCTAATTGACTGTCTAGTAAAACAGTTTTTCACATTGTGTTTTCATTCCTATACCATGTTTCATTCTCGTTAGCTACTAGATACAAGAATTCATATCAATTTAACAGTATTATTATATCTATATCTCAAAGTTAAAGTGAGTCATGCATTTATTCAGAATCCTATGTAAGATTTTTTCAGTTATTTTTTTTATAGATTTCACGCATTATTTGCTTTTCATTTTCCATTAATACTAATACTGTAGTTAAAAACATGGGTACAGTAGTTAATTTCTCTGGCAGAAAATAAGCCCACACAAGGAGTGCTAGAATGTTGATCATATCAAGATGTTGGACTGTATTACAATATATTTGTTGTTATAAGTAAAAAGGGTTTCCTTTTTAACTAAAATAAATTTGGGGGTTATAAAATTTATTTTGGTTGTTCGAAAAAAAGAAATTTCTTTTTGAAATATCACAACATCTACCAGATGGTATTGTCCAAGCCTTTGCTAAATGAAAATAATGAGCTGGGTTCCCTTGCCACTAATCCAGCTTACCTGGTCTAACCAACCTCTGATAATTTGTCATTGTTTCGTACATTAAGAACGGATGTAAGCGCAATTTGCAATGAAAGTCTCATTACAGCCTTCTTAGATAGAAGAAGTTCATTTCATATCCTTGCTTTTTTTAATTTCGTCTTTCCTGTCCATATGGAATAGCGTTTTAATCAACTGTAATTGAGGGAGACCCAACTGACCAACAACCATACTATATATCAGGGTTCAATAACCTCTTTATAAATGTAGGCATTGCTTACCTGGATTGGTTTCCTTATGCTGGTTAACTACAGTATTAATTGCACAGCTCTGCTACTATTGATAATTTATTAAGATTTTTAAAACATGTAATTTTTTTAATGAAATCCCAGAAATAATCTTGGAAAATAAAAATCCTTGAGATAATCTTTGAAAATAACAATATAGATGACAAAATTAATGGAAAAGATTGGAGAGCGGAAAATTTAAGGAAAAGAGAGACACCTTGCAAGTACAGTAGAATGGTATACTTTTGTAATTCTGAGTGCCTAGCAACTCATTTTTACAGATGAAATAGAATAGATAGAAATATTATACTATATAGTCCCATAATGTTTTCCAATCTATCTTGAATTCCTCAGAAACTCCCAGATGACAGACATTTGTAACCTGTGTAAAGAATAAATTAGTAATGAAATAATTAATGTTCAATATGTTCCATTTTAATGATCCAATTAACTGCTTTTTGGCACATAGCCAGTTGGAAGTTGAATGGCTGGACACAATGTAGGTGACTATATAGTTGTTGTACTAGCTAGAGATTATTGTCATGTACATCCAGTGCTTACTTTTTTAAACATTTACAAGAAACATTTAACGATAAAGTGTTTTAAATGCTTATTAAAGTGAAAGTTTAATCATAGTCTAAGTCCTGAAGACCAACAACTGTACAATTTTAAAATATGCCTCATTTTAAATAAGTATAGTAACTAAAGCCATTTGCTTAATTGATTTTAACCTGTCCTCAATCAAGTAAAAAGGTCACCATTGAAATTGATATTAAAAGATAGAGATGCTTAAGTATTACAGAATTACACTAAGATATAATGACGAGTTGAATCGTTGAAAATCATAATTCATGAGGCATCTGGACTTTCTGTCAATTCTATTTTTCGAGATGATTATTTATGGGTATGCAACAGAATCAGAATTGCAGTTATTGTACTGGTGTTTAAGTAAAGATGTTGATGAACTAAATCCATAACACAAGAAGATAGCATTTATATACCCATTACTTGTTGAACAGCGTACAATCATCTGGATAACACAGTGAAGATAATTCATTTAATCAATATATCGGCGTGCATCTGCCATATTAAAATGTAAGATGGCAGATTTTATAGAAAGTAAAATCAGTCGGAATCGGCTTTATTGGAATATTTATGTCACATTAAGTTTGATCAACTGGTCGGGTGTTTTATAAATGTCTCTTTAAATTGAATACATAAATGTATCCTTTGTTAACAATTTCTCAAGTGATAATATTGTAGGCTACTGTGATGACATCATCATGTCTATGGGCACATCACATTTTTTTGTTGTAAAAGGTTGATAGTGTAGACAGAGCTTAACATTGAAGTTTCGGTTGTACATTTTTCTACATTTTTAGAAATGATATATAATTGTGTATGATATACTTCACATCAATCACGGAGAGATATACTATTAAAACAATGATAACCCTTAAAGTTACTCCTCACATACAGTTTATACCATCTATCAGTATGCAACTAAAATTAGTAATAATTTTTATTATGGACAGTTATTCAATCTCTGCGTTATCTGTGTGATATTAAAAACAATGAATATACAATACAGTAGTTAGCGTTAAAGAATTATTGTGACATTGTCTTATCTGCATCGAAACAATGAGTCTATTATAGTGAAGATATTTCCCTTGTTGTGAATTATACTCGAGAAAACTCCCATGTTCTTTATCTACAATATATTACAATTCAAATACTAAATTGTAAATTAAACAGATTTTATCTTTATTTAATACTGTAAGTATATTGGTATGTTGCTTGTAAATTGACTAGATGTGAAAATTGATTGAATTGAAGTGGAGCTGTAGCTTGGTGGTTAACGTGCTTGCCTTCCAATTCTAAGGTCCAGGGTTCAATCCTGACCTAGTGCCAGGGTTCAATCCTGACCTAGTGCCAGGGTTGTAACTCACAACTCTTTTAACTCCACTCTCTAAGCCTCAAATGAGTTTACAAGTATGATACATTATAAAATAGTTTATCCGTCCTGTAATTGGCGAGTTACTCGCTGTTGGATGCGTATGAAATTTAAAAAAAATAAATAGTAATGTATGTACATTGGCTCCAACTCTCCTCCACTTAAAAACCAATTTGTGTCATCATGGAGTAAGAAAATGACAATAACATAACATTTAATGTGCTCAAGATGCTGCCAAGAAATTGGTGGCATTTATTTTATATTCAACCATCTTTAAAAAGGGTAACCTTCCAGTTTAGCCCAGGGGGTTCACTGATATTTAGGGGCCCTCTTGTTTGGGGTGTGGTTGGCTCAAAACAGAAATCTGTACAAATTCAAATTTGTATGTGTTTTTACGTATATTTTACAAATCATTGAATAAACAATGCTGTCCTGTTCAAAAGATAGTAGTTAACTATTACTAATCAGTACAGTAGGCCTACTAAAAACTATTCATTTTTACTGATTTTTTCCATTCCTTATCTGTGACTCACAATTGCCTGACTATACATTGCTTTTATACACACAATGCTTCACTCCAAAGATTGCCACTTATTATACTGGGTCATTACCTTGACCTCTGTTGAGGTCAATTACTTGACTCAGCTGACACAAGGAAATACATTGAAGTTCACTGCTCTAAATTCTATTTATCAATACTGATTATTTACACCAATAGAAATATTTACACTTCAATAGAACTATATTCTTTTTACACTATTGCAATTTGCTATGCTTTTGATGCTGTTGATATTTGGGTAGATATGAGAATATAAAAGAGAGTATGAATTTACCTGTGGTAAAAAAAAGAGAATGAATATACCTGGTAAAAAAAAGAGAATGAATTACCTGGTAAAAAAATGTATTTTTTATTTAATATACTGGTTTATTGGGAAAGTTTTCAGAAAGTCTGGTGTTTTGGGAAAGTCAACCATACTACCACTCAATATTAAAATCAGATAGGAGATAGATGGAAGAAGAAACTGTGTTTGCAAATGTGTGAAAAGGGTATAAATTTAAAAAGTCTTTTAATCATAAAAATCAATTTTCATCAAATCCAACACCAAATCAGAGCAGCTATTGACAGTCAATTATACCTTGTTCACACTTCATATCCAAACTAGGGAGTTTTGACACTTGAGGCTGTCAATTGAACAGTTGTACGATTCACTAATTGATAAAAGAAACAATATGTAGTGTTAAAACATTGAGATTCAAACACCTGAAAACATGCTAGGACCGTGGACGTCATAAACTTACTACTAGAGAGAGTATTGTTGTATAAATGTGCACTGCTACTAATAATACTATGATATGTAGATACAACAATGTTGATGATGATGTCATGCACAGTACATTGATACAATGTACAATTGAATATCGTATTATCAGATTTTAGTTCATTCATTCATTCATAGTTGTACACACTAGAAGCAATAGCTTGTCTCATGAGGGCCCCTACATTAGTTACCGTATATCCTGTGGTATAATCCCAGATCACGAAATTTGGCCGACTTTGAAGGGTGGAACTATACCGGAGCGACCCCTCGTTCATGAAAAAAATGATTGGTAAGCATTTCTTGTTAAAACTGAACTTTGAACGGGCAAGAGAAAGGCTTGCTTTACATTCAGACCGAAAGTCAATACTGGGACTATACCTGGGCGATATGCCTGCTTGTGAAATCAGACATAAAGTAGGAGGTGGGATTATACCCAATGTGGGCTTATACCCGAGGATATTGAATTCCACTGGATGGTACAGTAGTTGGTGATAATTATTAAAATTAAATTGTATTTTATTTGTCTTTCGTATTGGATTTAATTCCAATACAGTAGAAATGTTTAAAGGATGGCTGTGCTTAAATGTGCATCAGTTGTTTTATCTATACTTTAATAGGGATGGCTGTGCTTAAATGTGCATCAGTTATTTTATCTATACTTTAATAATATGTACTCTGTATAACATCCTGCTTTCAGAGTATAACTTGCACCCTAGATTCCTTGAATTCTTACTGTAACATGCTTTCCAAATATGACAGGTTGCCAAAAGTGCAACTTTTTTATAGAATAAAGTTGTCTACCGCTTTAAGCATTTCATAATATTTCATTTTGTTATATAAAAGAATGTTAATTTTGATATGATTTATGTGTAAAAAATGATGATCCCTTTGATTAGCTCATTTCTAATTATAAACTACAGTGCTCTGGTGTTCACATTTTCTTTGAACTTTTACAAAATTCTATACATACTGTAGTAGTCAAAAATGACTCCAGGGAATATTACAATTTTGCACATGTTTTGCATGCATTTACTTATTTAAAAAATGTTTTAGCAAACCTAAATGAATAAAGAAACAAGTTTGGTTTAAAACCGGTACCAGCATACTGAACATATTGTATTCAAATTTTTCTCAGTGTACTGTACTACTACAGTTAAAAGGGAAAAAAAATGTATTTAATCTTCAGTTGAAGGCTAACAATTGCTTGTACTTGTAAATCTTTAATGCGGATGATTTGCACTCTGAAATGTTGGAAGCAGGTTTCGTTGCGGAATTGCTATAGAATGAGCATGAAATGTTAATCCATTAAATGGATAAGCTAGTAACATCTGCTAGTGTTTTCTAGTCGTAGCAACATTCATGGATTTCGCTCGCAACGAGCGTAAAAATCGCTATTACTATTAGCTTCATTTCTCTGCAAATGAAATTTATCATTATGTAAGGTTAATCGGAAGTTACATTTCAAATTTATTCGGTAGAGTTGTGGTATAAAACTAGTCAGTGTTTCCAAGTTTTGTACTGTATGTTGTAGACACTATGCAGAAAACCAAATTTGGGGAAATAATTCTGCAGCTACTGTATACAGGCCTATACAGACCTGGCAAAATAAAAAGGCAAAATTGTTTCACCTAGGGTTACATACAGTACCGTATCTCATATCTCGCAATGTTTCATGTTTTGGATGAGCGTCAAACGTGCATTGGTAGCAGCTGCCAGCTCGATCCACACATAAAAAATAACTAATTTATAAATTCCCATTTAGTTGCGGAAAATTAATGCTAGATTCATATCCTAGGAAATAAATGTAGTATAATTAATGATTCTACTCTTAATACAGTATATTTGTCTGTGTGTCTCTGCCGGAATACAATGGGAGAATATCGGATGTTAACATCTAAATTGATTGTAAGCTCTGATCATAGAGAAAAGAGTGTGTAGGCATAGCTTTAAGATAATAATAGTCAACTCTCCCGATACAGGACACCTTTGGGCTGACCAAATAAGTCTGGTTTTCCGAAAAGTCTTGTATTCGGAATGTGTTTTTAATGATAAAAATGACTTCAATAAAGGTCTGGTATGAATGCGCTGCTTGTACAGCATTTATTGTCAAACATCGCTATATTGGGAGAGTTTCTGGTTTTCAGAGAGTTGACTGCAGTATACTGTAGGTATTAATTATAATTAAATTCAAATATATAGTAAAGTAATACCATGTAATATCATAGGAATATTTTTGCTCTTTACTTAATATTGTTTGAATAACTTTATATTAACTAATCTAATCAAATGTTCACCGACTATGTGGTTAATTTCAAACAAACAATTAAAATTGAATGTTTGGTAATTTAAAATTAGTACGATCTTAACTAAACATAATATTGCCTTGGCTATCATCACCTCGGCTATCATCACCTACCAGTGACTATTAACTGGATCATTCTAACTAAAGCAATATTAATCTACATTTAATTAAGGGTTGTGTATGTAACTGTACTACTGGATCTACTATTTTCTGAAATTACTGTACATCTTTACACACATATTTATCGCGGTATGGAAAAACTAAAAAGTGCACTTAACACTATAGAAAGATTTAGCCTTGTCTTAATTAATATCAGTTGCATGTGTGTTGTGTTACTTTTAGTTTGGGTTGAGGTAGGGTGTAAAATAAGTTGCCTATGTACTGTAAATACATTCTACAGTATTTCTCAAAAAAAGATTTAGTTTTGTCTTGTTAAATTACAGTCGACTCTCCCAATTCCGGACACCTTTGAGCTAGCCAAATACTGTATGTCTGGTTTTCTGGAAAGTTGGGTATTCAGAATGTGTTTTTAATTGTAAAAACAAATTTGGGACTTTTTAGGCCTCAAGAAAAGTCTGGTATTGGGAAACTTTCTGGTTTTCAGAGAGTCCAGTATTGTATAATATTTATCTTGAGTCGAGCCTTAGATATTCCTCAAAACATGAAAAATAAAGATTAATAAACAAATCAAAATTGTAATGAGCAATCAGGAAGGCAATATATTTTGTTATAAATTTGTAATTTTTTCACAAAAAAACAAAGAAACTCATTGTTTTCACAGTTTTTAGTGTTGTTCCCAACTAAAAAAGCACTAACAATAAATTGTGTCCCGAAACCATTCATGCGTAAAATGATGAATATTTTACTTTATTCAACAAGCTCTTTTCAGGGCCATGTTTTTTTCAAATTTTGTACCGCTCTTTTGCACTCTGTACGCAACAGTAAAGGCCTTTTAGAAAAGGCTAACTAATTGTCATTGTTTGTATGGTGAATTTTAACATGGCTGTTGGTTGGCAATAAACAACACTGTGTGTTAAAAATAGTAATTTATTAAAAGGGTGTAGACAGATTAAGTACATCTACCTCAAGTTATAATTCAAGTTTATTATGTAATTCTGAGAAATCTGATACTCTTGCTTTTCGTCCTTGAACACCAAAGGGCGTTTTTAGGGTAGGACTCTCATTTCCTTTCTACTGGGACACAAAGTCAAAGCACTGTCTTTTTCTTTGATTCATGGCTTGTTGAATTGAGCCATGAGAAAAACTTTGACCTTGTGACCTACATCCTAACATTGAATGGATCCATTATTCAATAAAATAATGTGATTACTGTAATTAAGGTGGAAACCAACTGTTGGTATTCACATTATGTTAGACCACTAGTTAGTTATTATAGTACAAGATACAAGATAACTTTATTGTCAAATAATTCAACGAAAGATTTAAAATTGGTTTTTCTCATGGCAACCTAATATCAAAATAGAATAAAATCTGTAAAATTTTAGAACACAAAGTACATTGCAGTACAAGAGTAAGAATAGGGAATAGTAATTATCCCCTGAAATTAGAATACACAAATTGCTGTGTTTGTGCTTAAATAAAAAATAAAATATTAAGATATTTTCTTACTGTAACTTGATATCATTAAAATCATAATTTCCTCATCGACATAATTTATTGTTCTATATTTTTAGAATTCATACTTTATATTATATATTTTTGTTTTAGTTCTAGTAAGAATAATTTCCTTTGAGAAATTTAAGACCATTGTTTCCATACAGTAGAGTATACTGTAGTTAATTCAAACTTTTGTTTCTTGGTGCAGCATATGTCGAAACTTCTCACAATACAGAATACACACAGCAACAATAATAACATGAAATGACTCTCATATTATCAAGTTCACTATTTAATATGAGCCAGGTGTTGCTGGGCCTAGCACCAAAGCGACAGACATGTCACTGAGCCAGCCAACAAGGTGGCTCAGTGTTTCCTGTAGTGCTTAAGGAGAGCTGCTTTCCTAGAATGGAGAAACCCAATTTGTTCTTATCTAACCCGAACAAAGTGAATTACATGCTGTTTCAGTCGTTCACGCCCACTTAAAATGGCAGCCATTAAAGGTTGGCCAGGAAGCTAGGGACTCCCTAAGGCAATCTCGTTATTCACAATGAATAGTTATCAGATTTCGTTACAATTATTAAAATCTTAGGATGATCTCATTAAAAAAGTATCTAGTATATAATTTTGTAATACTGTAGTAGGGTATTACTTAAATTATAAAATATAATATGCCTTTACATTAACTGAAATACTGTAGAGGTATACATTGTTTAACATTATTGTTTTATTTATCACTTAAAAAAAATATCTGGTATTATATAGTATAATTTTTTAGTAGGGTATTACTTCAATTATAATATTCCTTTACATAACTAAAATGCTGTAGAGGTATATTGTTTATAATGATGGTTTTATATCTCACTTCATAAGTTGATTTTGATCATATTTACTAGTGTATAGTACTCTCAATTTCACATCCATTCCGTCAATCGGTTTTTCCCCGGTTACTTTGGTTTGTAATATATTCAGCATGTTTCTCTACTTTCTTTTGTTACATATGCATGTCAAAATGCAACTTTCCAATTCATAAATAATGTAATGAAAAGTTGCAGTGCAGAAATTGACGTGTAAATGACTAAAGCTCTGTCTACACTATCAAACTTTATTTTTTGTTAAACTAGTTTGATAGTGTAGACAGAGCTTTAATAGTATGCTGTATAGTTATTTATTATCAAGAATGTTAATACAGTACCTGCAAAATTAACAATTGTCAATTATTTTTGGGTGTTTATTTTGTTGATTGTTATTACGATGAATGAAGTCTTAAATAGCAAAATGTAAAGTTAATTAATTAATTTTTGTTATTATTCTTGTAGGTTTGTTCTGTGATTCAATCGGTATACCTAAGGATTGACATAGAGCTGTAGCAACAATAAGATGTGCTGTACTCCTTGTGGGAAAAAATTGTTGTGAGAAACAAAATGGAGGTGTTAACCGTTGCGTAAAATAAAAGAGAAAGACGATTGACTTTGTTTTGGGCAACTTTCCTTAACTGATCATCAGGACATATGAGATACTTCCGTAACTTGCTTCCATTGAAAAAAAGTACACTATTTTGTACACAAAAATAATATATCATCTTGAGATATGAATTAACCAAAATTATAATAATGGTATAATAACAGTAGTATGTGTGTTAGCAATGAGTAAAAGGATTTAAACAAAAAGCATCAATAACTGTTACATACACAAAATAAATGATCTGGCGGTGGAATAGTTATCGGTACATTAAGAATGTACCTATAATATATATATATATTTTCTTAAGACTTAAAAATATGTGTGTTACATTTACAAAATTATTAGTTTAAAAAAATATTTTTTTAAACAAACATTATTATTTTCTTCCTTTTATCCTAGTACTTTGTAAATAGAATTTATAGTATTGTTTCACCACGGTGATTATTATTTTTTATTAGTCAACAAAAATATGATGAATATTTATGAGTTGAATAGGTAGAATATTTGAATGGGTTAAAAGATCACCTGTTACTAGGCTAAGCCAAGTTGAATAGTATTGTCAGGCTTTGAACAAATATTTATTTCCATTCAATGAATACAAAACATCACTTTTTGTTTATAACACACCTACTGTTCTAGAGAAATCTTTGCAACTGTGCAATAGTACCACTTTCAATCATTGAAATGGGAGAAAATAATGCATGGCACTCAACCAATCAAATGGTTTACAAAACCATCCAATCAAATTGCAAGGATAAACTTAGGTGTGTTATAATGATTATTAATGTGTTATCTATTTTGTTTAACATTGTAAATAGTATAATATATGAACATAGAAAATTAAGGTTTCAACATATTGTATATTTATACAATAATTGAAATAAATGAAGATTTAAATAGTCTTCTTGTATCCAACTACAATGTCAATGTAATTGAGAAAATATTGGTAACAAATGGCTTGATTTCTTGTTATTGAATCCATGATCAATGAGTTATATTGCTTTTGTGATTTTGGTTGATACCAATTGACCAAGAAAATGTAGTATTGTATGATATTAAATAAAAAAAACATACATACCCTACTATTATGCTTGTAAAAAATATTACATGCTATATAACTATTGACTTATACCATGAGGTATAGAAACCAAGCAACCATCATGGAAATAGGTCATAGGTCATAGGGAAGATCGTTTGTTTGAAAGAGAGTGGACAAAACTTTGGATTTAAAGTACGTCCAACGGCATCTGTGAAATATATATAATATATCTTAAATAGTTTTTCTAAACAAAATTGCAGTTTATTTTGCATAAATAAGAGTTTATATGAAGAATCCAGTAAGAAGAATGAATGTTTGTGTATTTTTAAAACAAAACAGTATATAATTAATAAGCATTAGAAATTGATTTATTGGAAATAGCATCTCAATTTTGCTGGGAAAATATATATTTAGGGAAAATGTCGCTGCATATGTAACAACATCTATAATTGAATTGCTGGCCACAGATATTGTAGTATAATAAGTACATTTTGTTATGCTTTCAGTTAATTCCCCGATCTGTTAGTATACATTAAATATGTATTATATTTACGTTTATAAACTACTTTACTAGTAGTTGATGATGATACTCTGTTTAAACTCTTTTTGTTTCAAGAAGTCCTTGTTTTAAAGTTCTTTATTTTTTTGAAAAATATATATATATATATAAATTTGGATGTAAATTTTCTTATGTTTTTGTATGTTAACAGATAGATTTAGCAAATTAAAATCAGGTTTTTGGAGTTATTATTACTTCCAGTTCTCATTTACTGTATGTGTGATGCTGGCACAGGCATATAAGAAATGAGACACGACTGTGAAAATCACTGAAATATTAAATAATGTAGATACTCTAATAGAAGACATTTGGATAAAATCTGTTAAATATTTGCATTTGTTAAAAATCAATTACTATCACGTAATTTTATTTCTGCAATTCTATCGTAGCATGTTGTTTTTTATTAGAAATCTTTAAGAAGGAGGGGTCGTTTAAAAGAATTATTGTAGAATTTTGTTGATAAAGAATTTGTTACTACTCCCGATAATCTATCAAATCTTTATTTAGAAACCTGTATTTTATATTATGTAAAATATGAACAATGAATTCCCATAAAATGGATGGATGGATGATTATATCACTACTATATTTGAGTATATCACTACCATGTGGAAACGTCACACTTTTTTGTCAAACTAGTTTGATAGTGTAGACAGAGCTTAAGATATTGAGTTTAACCTGTATCTTAATGTACTATGTTGTGTTAGATGAATATCCAGAATTGGACACAAATTTGTATTGCATTTTATAGTCATTATGATAGCCCCATGGGCTTGTGTTTGAATACAATGTAGAAAAAGATTTGGCATTGAACCATGTATCTAGTTTGTAACGATAATTATCCTCATCATTGACAAATTTGAAACCAAATGCTTTCTTTTTTATTAGAAAAGACCTCTATGGACATTAGCTATTGAGGTGTAATGTTCTGTGAGGAATGACTATCATGCATAAGTTAGGCTGACTTATTACATCTGTCCCGCCCACCATATACTCGTACAAAGATTGGTGTTGGGAACCTCCCTCTTTGAATGCATAACATATTATTGCGTTTAGTGAGTTCTTTGCAGTTCTAAGAACGAGTTGAAATTATATTATAGGTAGTATATACTTACAAACAATAGAGCATAACAAAACTAAATTCGGAAACTGGTATCAGTCACAGAAGCTATCACAACTTGAATTGGCATAAGTGTAGTCTTTGTTGTTACCTAGTAAAAGAAAAAGTCTTGACATTTTTTTTTTATCGTACTATACTACAAGGAAAAACTAGTGGAAGCTGCAAAGTATGGAGTGCCAAGTATGCAAAGTATGGAGTGCCAAATAATTTTCTTCTTTTCTTGTAAATGGCGAATGTTTTTAAATGAGTTTTTGATTAGTAAAGATTGTTCAGATAAAACAACATAATATTTAATATGACAGATGTTCTAATTACTATAGTCATTAAAGAAATATTTTTTACAATATAATTATTAATCATCAATAAAACTAACTTATTAATTGAATTGGTTATTGATAAAATTAACTTATTTAATATTAATCCAATCGTTTTTAATGAACAGTTTTTATTTTATACCTGTTGTATTATAGTTATTGCATTGCAGTGTTGATATAGCCTTCGCATGTTGTCTTTATTTCCCCTATTTTTTCTCTCCGGTTTAAGTCTGTATAAGCAGATTTACTAAGATTGAAAGTTTAGAGTTTATTGTTATGTAAATAATTAGTTACTAGAGAATATTATTGTATTATTTTAATGATTTTTTCGATTAGTCAAATCAACATCCTCAGTGTCTTAAATTTTCGTGATTAATATCATACCCTCTGTCAATGGTATACTGTATATAAGCTTTTTAGATTAAAAGAAAAATGAAGATGAAACAATATTGAAAATACATTTGTTGTGCTTTATTTATTTTTTTGTTGTTCTTTTTCATAGATTTAGAAATATCAAAAGTACCTTAAGAAGCTGTCAAAATGCATGTCTGTTGCTATAGCAATTCAGTCGGAATAATGCTGTATATGACGTCATTGATGTATTCTTATACTGTACACATTTTCTCAATAGTCAAGTTATCTTGACGATGGATGATGATTAAACGAATAAACGGATGACGTATGTAGCGTTTTCTTGATTGCCCAGTGACGCGTGATATACGACAGATTGGTTGCTTAGCAGCAGCGCACGGGAATATTCTAGTGTAATTACATATAATAATGTGAGAAAGAGATTCGTGTATTAAAGCTTAATTACGTCCTAAATTACACACATGGCGCTTGATGAAGGCGAATTGCCGGGTGCCTTTTAATCAGTGTACGCGTGTAATGGGTCTGTTAAGGTCAGCAGAAAAGCTGATCGTTCGCTGTGCCTTATTTTTAATGCATATAATATTATTTTAATGCTCTCTAAATGCGATGTTTATAAAGTAAAATTGACAATTTGTCATGTAATTTATCAAAAGCACCAAGAGAGAAACACAAACCTGGGGTGCGTACAAAAAGCGTACCATTATTACTGGCCTTTTTTAACGCGCGCGTACAAAATATGTACCATATTATCATCGTTTTAACGCGCGCGTACAAAATATGTACCATATTATCATCGTTTCAACGCGCGCGTCCCTTTTGTGGTTTCATTGTCAATGAATGCCTTGTGACACTATCAATATCAAGGTTAAGTGTTTTTTTATTACCCGGAAAATAACCGCACCCTGTAAAATGGTCGTGAAAGATAATCACGTACAGACCAACAGCAAAAAAATATGTATGTTATAGGCCTAGTATACAAGGGCCGTAGCCAGGATCCGACAAGGGACGGTTCGGACCCCAAGTATTTTAGCTACAGGACCCACATGGTGGGTAGAACATGTATCAACCGTAGCCTATAGTTTTCTTTCTTTAACTGATTTGATCTTCAAAGGGGATTCACGTCACCAAACATACCGTGAACTTAAAACAAAAGAATGTTTTGTCGAGTTTTTCATGAGAAACCTGTGACTTTCTGCTGTTCTGATGATTAGTAAACATTCCCTAAGTAATTCATAAAACTCAGAAGCTTCCTGTGATAAAAACTATCAATTAGGTTATGATTGAAAGTGAAAATTGAAATGTAAGAGGTTGAATTCCGCGTCGTATCCGCGATGCTGTATAGTCACGTTTTGGTCACATCTGTCATGTATACCCACGACGCATATACACTCGCGTCGTACGTATTGCGGAAGAATAATACGCGTCGTGTGATCAAAGCGACCGAATTATTCCCGTTTCCTCCGCGATCCACGACGACGTTTCCTTAAGTTGGAGGAATTTACAAGTGGCTAACGACCGCTCTTACGTTAAAAAAAATGTTACACATTCCGTATTTACCCACCCTCTGCATTTCGTTGATGAAAATATCGACCGTCACAATGATGCAGGTATCGTGTTTGAAGGATTTCAATTGTTTTTAAATTAGATCACGAAAGTCGATCCAGATATCAGTATACTTTGAGACGTAGGATTATGTTAGTTGGAAATTTAGACCGTACCGTATGGAAACGAAAAACTAGAGTCACAACAAGGAGGGGGTATGCTGTAGACCCCTATATCAGTATAAAGAACCCCCCCCCCCCCCCGACTTTTCATCGGGCCTCTTGCGACTACTAGAATGTTTATCCTAACCTAACTGCAGCGATTTCTAAATTTAAGCTTATGAATGTGTCATATATGATGTGAATGTGTTCTCTGTTGACATTTTCAATGTTTTTTTACGTGTTTGACGAATACAAAAAATCGAAATTCTTTTTTGTTAAGCATACGCTTTATGACAGCAAACCAATACGGATTAGGCGCCGAAGTTTCTTCGATTTGACCATCTTGTAACCACCATTCAACGATCAATTCACTGCTGGCTAACAAAATGCAAAATGACGTAACCCACAGTATCATAAAGATTAATACGGACTCACATAACCCGAAGCGTTGCGTCGTCTCTGTGTCTACTGCGGTACTCAAACTCTGCTATTAATTTTGTATTTCTTGAGGACATAATATACACACACAAAAAACGGTCTTTCAGTAAAATTATAAACTATCAGTGTCGACCAAATGGATAATATTTCTTTGAATCTTATCTAGGCCTATCTAATAAATAATAATGCCATTTATATGCTATTTCTTGATGACCTAGACGTTATCGTTTTCAATTTCATTTTTTTGCAATTCAACTAGAACTTGTTTCAATCAAATTGTTGAAAGCACACAAAAGCTACGATATCATATTAAAATATCATTTTTCCATAGTTACTTTTTACATAAACTCACGGTAATACATATATACCTCTATTAGTAGAGCCGATTAGGGTCTTTCACACCTGTTCCGGCACGGTTACGGTACGGCGACTCGAACCCCAATGTTTGTTTTCACGACGCTTCACGCGGCTATACACCATTCGATATGCGCGTAGCCGCGTATTAAACTGATTGGACGATTGGATTTGCCGTCGCCGGACCGGAACCGTGTCGGAGCAGATGTGAAAGGCCCTTTACATGGTACATTTTTTGTCAGTATCATCAGAGAACATTTCACTTTTCCCTGGTATCATAAACTTCTACAGTGCAGATCTCGTGTGTGTTCACATGTGGTGCCTGTACCATTTATGGAAGGTTAGGTAACGTTGCGTAGGTTGGTCTATATTAGATAAAGACTTTAGTTTAAGCTCTGTCTACACTATCAAACTATTCACAACAATGTGTGATGTGCCCAACTATGGTAGTGGTATGACGTCATCATGTCCATATATGGGCACATCACATTTGTTGTTACATAAGGTTTGATTGTGTTGAAAGAGTTAAGCCAACTATTATTAAATAGTATAGATCTATATTGCCGCTATATTGCCAGATACAAGATACAAGTCTAATTTATTGTCAACATTTTACAATTTTTGAGATATATTTCCTTTTTGCTGATCAGATTGTGTTTAGAATTAAGCCTGTCGTTTTGTCACATAAAGTGTGATAGTGTAGACAAAGCTTTACATTATGTTTCGCATAATTTTTTCTATGATATTGCACACATTTAAATACTGTAGGCCTGTATAACCGAGAATCGGCTAGTTAGTATATTCCACCACGGGTCCATGGCAAATGCATATAATACAATATCATTTCATTATACCGATAGATACTCTTCTTGTTGTGTAGGTCAAACGTATATTTCAAACGCCTAGAAATATTTGAACTCTGATAATTCATTGTTTTCTCAGGAAGAATATGACATAAACACTATACACGCTAGTTGTATGAACTGAATAATTTAATACGGATAAAACTAAATTAAATGGCGAATGGCGCAATGTACGTCAAATAATGCTCTTTGTAAGTACGCCATACGTACGGGAATCGTAAATCGTTTTATCACTGACATACCGTGTCAACGGTAGATGAATTAAATATTGACACATAATGATCAGAAACACACCGGTCAATGAATTACACATCTGCAATAGAACATTCGTGAAATAAAAAAACTCAGAAAATATAAGTTGAAGAATTAAAATTGTGTATGCGTCCAGGACCATGGAGGTATAACATCATACCTCCATGGCCAGGACCTAATATCGTAATAAAAAATGTAGTCTAGGTTCTACACCGAAATTAGTAATAAAAAGTTAGGTGTTTTTGCACATATGGCCTTTCATGCGTATAATACATGAGTTCATATATTTAGACAGGCAATCGAAACACCGACTGGTGTGGTGGACTCGCATAAAAAAAGACAATAAATAGACCTACAGACTACTTATGGCAAGTCTATAAAAGATGGTACGTTAGTACTGTAGGCTAAACACAACATTGTTCCATAGGCAAAATACTGTATACTGCTCTGAATGGCAGTTTGATTAGTTTTCTACTATTGGTTATTGATAATTATAATGAAAAAGTTACATAGATTGATAAATAGATACATCGGCACTGTTTTAGTTTTTTTTTTTAGTACAGGCCTTTCTCTCTCAGAGACTAACGGAGTAAAGAGAGCAACAACGAAGTACCGTGGAAGGCACGGTACTAAGGCCGGCTAGGTACTCATCTTTATGGGACCCTAATTAATTCAGTTTCTTGCTATAAAATAAGTAAGAAACAATTTACAAATCGACTACGTGACACGAGAAAACGAGAAATAGACACCTAACACAGTTGACGAGCGCGTGTACAAAAATGTCACTATCAAGTAATGTCAGCGTGGCACTTATTTTGTTTAAAGACATTATTTACGTTTGCACGCCTAAAGTAGGCCTAATGATTTCTTTCTGTGTAACGAGAGTACTGTGGACTCATTTTTTGACGCAAAGTTAAAATGTTCTCTTTATTGAGACGTACACGACATAGTTGCCATGACAACCGCAAAACCAAAACAATTGACTCGTATTGAATTGGTAATCAAATATTAAAGAATAATTATTGATGACATCATTGATTGAAGATTGAGAAATTGCGATTGATGTTATGTGCTGGGTATTGGTGAAATGATGAAGAAAATGATAATCTTGATTATGATTGCGCAAGAATAATGATGAACATAGTGTTGGCTATCTCAAAAAGATAATATTAATAAATAATAATATGGATAATGATAATTATATTATTGTTGAATGAATGTAGTGATAAAATGATTATATTAATTTCAGAGTTTTACTATAAAAAAGAATATAAATAATACGATAACAAATAATAAAAACAATCTTCTAGTTTGTTGGTGATAATATTAAATTATAATAATAATATGGATAGTTAATTGGATGTTTTACCCTACTTTGATGTCTGAAAAAAATAATTCGTATAGGTCTACTAATGATATGATGTGATGATGCCGATGACAATTATAAATGATGAATATTGTTGGTATTTTAAAATTAATTAAATTTTTTTTATAATGTCTACCGACAATAAATAATCATTACATACGTTGCTAAGGTTTCTCTCAGCGCAAAACAACAGACACGGAGTGATTTTCCGGGATTCAATAGATTTTGTATAATAGTCGCATTTGAAGCGTACTCTAATGCTATTGAGTATGACGTTCGTGGATGACGTAATGATGACATCACGCATGAAGCATTCTTCGATTGTTACCTTCTCATTAGACGAAAGGCGATTGATATATAATTAAGAATCCGGGTGACGAAATTGAAGATACAGAAATAAAAATAATGAATGATTGGATTTAATTTGTCGACGTAATAGAGATGCGAACGTCGACTCTCTATATTCTAACATTTTAATGCATAATCATGACATGTAAAATATGTTGAAATCGAAATACAATAGTCATGACGCTTCAAACAGATTAATTAAATCTGTCACGTGATGATAACAAAGTTGACATTTATTTCTGAAATATTTGTCTTAAATCACTAATATATAAATTCATCATCTTCATCATAATTACTAACATCTTCTTATCATTAGTATTAGTAATATTATAAAATAACCTGATTCATCCCATTTATTATCGTTGCATCACCCATCCCATCGTGCCTCATGCTTAATCCTCTCATCATCATCATCATTATCATCGTTGTCGTCGTCGTCGTCGTCATCATCATCAGCAGCAGCAGCAGCATCATCACTCATCATCATCATTGGCTATCCTCATCTTCATCATCATCATCAGCAGCATAATCACTCATCATCATCATTGGATATCTTCATCATCATCTTCCTCATCATAATCATCATTGAATATCCTCATCTTCATCATCATCATCATTATTGTCGTCGTCATCATCATCATCATTGAATATCCTCATCTTCATCATCATCATAATCGTCGTCGTCATCATCATCATCGTCATTGAATATCATCATCTTCATCATCTTCATCATCATCACCATCGTCGTCATCGTCGTCATCATCATCGTCGTCATCATCATCATCATCATCATCATCATCATCATCATCATCATCATCATCATCATCATCATCATCATCATCATCGAATATCCTCATATTCTTCCAACAACAAAACAGATCTGTTGTCCCCCCGTTTCTATATATATAGGCCTATTATTTTATTCTGTAACGCGTTGTGCGTTTTTATCGCCCACAATAAAATCCATTGTCTTGTTACTTATATAGTTAGGAATTACAACTCCTTGCTTATACAATAACAGTTTACAAACACAAAGCTATGAGATGACTAATTATACAGCGGGAATGAACAATGAAATATAAGTATTACAGCAAAATAACCCGTATGTTGTATTATATTTCACAGATTTTTTTAACCGCGCGCCGTTTTCATAATTCAAGAAATTAATCTGGAAAATTGGTATTATTATATCATCGTATTATATTATATTGTTTTCACAGATTTCGGTAGGCGGCGGCGTTCAGACATACAATACATTTTGTATGCGCGCGTGGTGCTTCACCGTGTGTTCAACTTTGCTAAACTTGACGATACTACTATAATTATTATGTCCAGCATGCATCAATAGATGTATCACGTGACTAATTACTCTTAGGTATACTGCATGCATGAAGCATTTGAATTTCATCGACTAGACTGAACGTCTGAGCATAGCTTAACAAGAGATTCTTCTCATTTTAATGAAATGCATTCATTAATAATTCGATTTCGGTATAATGTCCGTCTTTGTCAAAAACTATCATTTCAGATCAACTATAATATATCCGACCATATTTGCAAAAACGCAGTTAATGAAACTTTGTTATTGTGTCTCTGCATCAGAGTACAGTACTTCATTATTACATGAGATGCTCGTATATTTTCACATTACTGTATTTTTATTTTCATCTCAATGGATGAACTTAAGCTTTAACTGGATTTAAAATATCACATCGAATTATCAGCTATATAATTTATTACTGGTGTATAAACATGTCATCTTTTGTAGGTTAATAAACCTCTTTCGTAACACCACAAGGAAAATGATCAGATACATTTTCACGTACAATTCGTACATTACAAGTTCAGAGATTTTTAATCGAATATTTTTTGGGATTCACATAAAACAAACCTACGAGGGGGTGCTTCATTTTTGCTTTCGGAGGAGCAGCTTTGCAAGAAATGAAATTCACTGGCGGTAACCAGAACAAAAGACGCCATCTATTGGCCAACAAGACATGAAAACAAATCAAGATGGCGTCTACCAGCGACAACAAAACAAAAATGAATAAACTGCAAATTTGTTTGTGTATTGTTGGATTTCTGGTAAAGTTGTTCATTATTTTGTTAAATAATTCCGTCGTAAACACATACAGATCAATTCGTAAACAATTGGTTTATCCCATATACCTCTAAAACTAGATAGGGCCGACCCAAAAATTAAAGCCGGTCGGCTAGTTAGGCTACTACTACTAAAGTATACTAGGCCCTAGCCTAGACTAGCCTAGGCCTAGTAGCCTAACTAGGCCTAGGCTAGGCCTACCTTTTTTATTTATACTAGGGCCGGCCTGCCTAGGCCTAAGCTAGTAGCCTAGTTAGATTAGATAGAGGAGGTGTGTAGGTAGTAGCCTAGCTAGCTAGGGCCGGCCTACTACTAGTACTACTACTAGTACTAGCTAGCTAGCTAAGGCTAGCAGGCCCTAACACTGAAGTAGTATACTACTGTATAGGCTAGATAGGCCTAGCCTAGACCTACTAACCAGCTAGCTAGTACTACTAGCCTAGTAGTAGAAGGAAGGAGGCTAGCTGACCCTCTCTAATAAAAGACTAGAGGTAGGCCTACCTACCTAGGCTAGGCCTAGTAAGTAGAGGGGCCTAGGCCTACTCTTTTTGGAGAGGCCTAGTCAGTGTAGCCTAGAGTTAGTAGTAGTAATACTAGGCCTACTACTTGTACTAGCTAGGCCATACATAGCCTTAGCCTAGTCTGATACTATAGAGTTAGTAGTATAAGTAGGCCTCTAATCTAGTAGTGGTTTGTTTATACACGTCATAGACGTACTGTAGGCTAGGCGTACTAGTCTAGAGGCCTAATAAATTAAGGTAGGTAGGCCTGCCTAGCTAGTTAGGTAGAGTCTAGTTTAGGCAGGTTTAGTATTGACTAAGCTAGCTATCTACTACTACTAGTACTAGGCCTACCTAAAGTTAGTAACAAGAATCATGTATGTATGTATACATTTTCATCATATTATCTTGTATTGTAGGATTTTCTAGGAGTTGCTATGTTGATTCCTCATCTGACAAAGTATATGTCAAGCATTGGAGCATCTCCAGGAGTTGTTGGTGCAGTTAGTAAGTAAAAAAAATTTTAAAATAATATTTTTATAAAATAAATGATTTTTTATTTGCATACTGTATTTTATTTAATAGATATAATTGTTATACTGTATTAAACAAATATTTTCTTATTTCATCTTAGTGTCTGTCTATGGTTTTTTGCAGTTCTTTTCAGGACCAATGGTTGTAAGTGGTTTTCATTAATATTTTAAGCAAGGGATTACAGTGTTTCTAAGACAACTATCATGTCCACGCCTATTTATTTATAATATAAGGCTGGTAAGCTTCTCGTGTCGTGGACATTTTACCATGTTCCCTTACCTTGTACTGTTCAGTGGTGTAACACTAACACAGGTGACAAAGGTCTATGATTTAGCATTCCTGAAGTGCCCTCCAACGCTGGCTAGTTGTATTGGGGCTGCTCATGTAGGGGGCCCTGGGTTTAGCCAGTAAGCACTCATTCGTTACGCCACTGGTACTGTCGTAAGGGTGTGTGGCGCAGTGTGTTAGACGTTGGACTACTGATCGTGAGATCGCGGTTCAAATCCAACTCTGCCGCATTGCTTGTATACTTAGACAACATACTTTACTTACGTTTGCCTCTTTCCACCCAGGTGTATAAATGGGTACCCGGTTAGATCAAGACACAATTTTGCACTGATTACTAGCTGCATTATGAGAGTATGTTTCCATACGTGTTTGATGCAAAAAATGACCGGAGTAATAATGTTCAGGGCTTAGAGTTTTCACAACATTAGGCACTATATAAATTCAGGATATTATTTTTTATTAATTACAGTTGTTTTTCTTTAACAGGGTAGGTTTAGTGATATATTTGGTCATCATCGTGTATTGTTCTGGTGTATTTTAATTACTGGTGTTTCCTATGGATTAATGGGTATTACAAACAGTGTGACATTGATAGTGTTAACAAGAATACCACTAGGTTAGTACAACAAAAGTCTCTCATACCAACAAGATAGGAAACATTTTTGTATTTATTTTTTTTTTAATTTTTACTTATTTAAAACATATTTATACAGGATAAAAACATATCAGGTACTGTATAGATGTATCACCTGGTCATGTTTATAGAAAATAAAAGGTTAAAACATGCATACAGAATTCTTTAAAGCATGTAAAAACAGTAACATAACAAATTAAGTCCAAAATATATGTACATTTATGATAAAAGGAGTGAAAATACAGAATACAAACAGAATATAACAAAATCAGATAGTGACTAAAACAGAGGCAATAAAATATTTTAAAAATTAAATTTCTAAAATGATTCCCAAATTATCAATAAAACTGTTTGCAAAATGTTACAATAGTGAGGATATTTTACAATTTCATTTAAAATTTAAATAATTGGATGATTCTTTATCTCATAATAAAGTCTTTTAGATAAAATTGTTCTCAGTTTATCGAACTAATATAGGGCCTATGTTAAATTCTATGCATTCATGACTAACTTTTAATCTTTATATTACTTTCAGGCATATTTAAACAAACACAGTCTTTAGCAAAATCACAGTTAGCTGACATCACGCCAGCACATCAGCGTGCTGAGATGTTTGGGCGTTACAATGCAATCAGCACGGCAGGATTCATTATAGGGCCTGTACTCGGTGGTTACATTGCTGAAGATTCAACTCGTTTTGGTAGAGTGTGTTTTCTGACATTCCTCACGTTTATGGTAAATTTAGGTGAGTTTCAGAAAGTATTTCAAACTTTTATTACCATACCTACTGTAAGGGCATGTGGTGCAGTGTGTTTGACTACTGATTCAAATCCAATGTTCGTTGCATTGCTTGTATCCTTAGGCAAGACACTTTACTTATGTTTGCCTCTCTCCACCCAAGTGTACAAATAAGTACCTGTTAATGTCAAGACACAACTTTGGGCTGATTACTAGCTGCATTATGGGAGTATGTTTCCATACGTGTTTGACCCAAAAATGACTGGGGTAATAATATGTACAGTGCTTAGAGGTTTAACAACATAAGGCGCTTTATAAATCCATGATCTTATTATGATATTATATTACCAATCAGTTTCCTGAAAACTATATAATTACCAAATGCAATTAAATTATACTCTTTTATTTTACCATAGCTCTTGTCTTCTTCTTTGTGTCATCATCACCAAAGGAACATGTTAAAAGAACAGCGTCTATTGAAAAGTTTACTACCGATGATTACAGCATCAACATTAAGGGCTTCTTTTCCGCATTTAAGAAAATCGCAAAAACACAGCCCGATTTATTTGCGATACGCTTCCTGCTCGGTCTCTGTATGATGATGTTCCGGAGTAATTTCACGTTGTTACTCGAGCAACGATTCGAAACGACGCCAAAGATAAACGGTTGGATTATTTCTTACGGTAGCTTGATCAGTACGCTGTCTGGGATGATGGTTGGGCACGTGGTTCGGTATTACAATAACCTTTCTCGTTTATTTAAACATTCCTCAATTGGTATGACTATAACTCTTATTCTTATGACCTTGTCACCATCATTATTATATTTTATGATGTTTTCAACCTGTCTATCCGTTTTTAATTCAGTATCTAGAGTTTGCGCGGTGGATATCGGAATACAACGCGGCGGTGTGTCTGACACAGGATCTCTTCTGGGCCTTACAACTTCTGTGATGTCCATATCGCGCACTGTGGCACCGCTAGTGAGCGGTGTCGCAATGGAATACAGTGTATATTGTCCAAGCATCATTGCTATTTTTCTAGGCTCTTGTGGTATAGCCTTACAGATAGTATATCCTTTAAATCGTAACTTGAATGTAGATGATGAACAAGAGTATACAAATGAAAAGAAAAAGGATAAATGATTTAGAATTTGTCCTATTATTTATCGTTCTACTATACCAATGAAACCAAGTTTTTTTCTTGTTAAACTTTGTATTCTACAACACAAACTCTTTATATTGGTATGAAAAATAGGGTCGAAAAATGGTGTTTTTGTTTGTGTTTAATAAGAAAATCTTCATTGTCATGACTACAATCATAAGGTACTGTAAACATGACATTGTTTTCCCTATGCTCACAAAATATAACTGGCTGACAATACAAGACGTACAATGCTTGGTTAGCATATTGTAATTACAGATAAAAAAATTAAACCACATAAATCACATGTTATGCATACATGTTGTTAAGCCTCCACTGATGATTGTGAGGGTGTTTGTTGTATGAGAGAATGTATCTGGTGGGTGAAAATCTGTGATAATACCATATATGGGTCTGTGGTCTAGTGGTATGATACTCGCCCTGTAAGCGAGAGGTCGCAGGTTCGAATCCCGCCATAGACATTTTTCATACAACTAAAATTCATAACTTTCGCTGATGAGCTATGCTCGACGCGATTATAAGATCATGTTCCGAATATGAGCACTTTTTCTATAATTTGACAGTATGATTTATATACATATGAAATACATACATAAACATGGTATATAATCCAGTTGTGTTTATACTTCATTTCAACTAATTCATGTTAAATTCAGTTTAGTTATAGGACACTGATTTTTCATTTATCATTTATTCTAGTAAGAAGGTGCAATATCTATAACTAGTTTTATATTTGTATAAAAATATTCCAATATAGAAAAGCTTATCGAATTTGAAATTACATTTTCTTAATTATTTTTTATCATATTGGTAAATTAGTTAGTCATTTTGCAACAGTTTAAATTACTGCGATATGCTAGTCTTTGGACGCTACTGCACTTCGCACCTAAAACTGGGCATAAGACTTCCACGGTCACTCGCCATCACCGCTGCGCAACGGGTGAATGTTTTAAAATTGCGAAAGTGCATTAGCGTTGGTACTTATGCAGTGAAAGACATTTTTTTTACTTAAAAAGAATAAAGGTAGATGAACATAGTTTGACAGAGATTACTTAAAATAATAGTAACTGTATTATATTAATTGTTGTATTGAAACTTACTCAGGAATACTTGTATTTATTTAGCAGTAATGTACGTCTGAAAGTCTACCCATATCAAGAGGCTATTGCTGTAAAAATAAATCTAAGATAGGGCCTACTATGTTTTTAATCATGTTGACATTCTGACATAAATAAGTGCTTTATCAAGACATTCCAGTTTTATATTTTGCATATATTTTATTAGATTTGATAATTCAAATTTGTAAGTTAGACTTAAATTATAATGTTAGTGTAGTACATTTATGAATAAGAATTATTTTCTTAAAATTTAAAGAATATATATGAAAATAAAATAATAAAATACAAAGAAATATTGTACATTTTTTTAGAACTGTACTATAATTATTATATTACTAAGGTATTTCAGAAATACTGATATTACTTTACTGTATAAAGTTGATTTAGTTACGGTGGCCAGTAAGTTCCCATCAGAATTAGAAAGAAGTAATACTTTCCCAGTATAATCAAGGATTAAAAATATCAGTTTTCTCAAGACAATTATATCCATTTTTCTGGTTGAAATATCAATTTTGTTCACGACAATATATACAAACAAAATTTAAATAGTATTTAATTTTTCAGTTCGAGTAAGGTCAGTCAAGGCCACCGTAAAATAATTTATAGATAGAGCGCCCCCAGGAGTTAATGGAACGCTGATAGAATCTGAGATCGAAATCGAGGCTGCTTGATTGAGAAACACAGCCATTTTGAATTGTCGGTGGGTCTGTTGACATCGAAGATAAATAGAAGGACTGAGAAGAATCCTGTAAATCAAGCCCTTAGACGATATAAAATACTAGTTTGTGTGAATCAGTGTTTAGATAATATATCTAAGGTGGAGCTAAAGGATAAATTATTTGGATAAACCTCGGTTGTAGTGGTAGAGGGAACGTTTAACTGTCCGTTCTTTTCGGTGTTATTTCAAAACAATGGCTTGCGCTACTTTGAAACGGACACTAGATTTTGATCCACTACACAGCCCTTCTGCTTCCCCAAAGCGAAGGAGATGTATGCCAGTTTTAAAACCATCTACCCCACCACAACAACAGTGCAAGAAACCGTCACCGTTTGAAAATGTATCATCGAAATTCTTGAATAGAGGTAGGGTGTTTCTCATAAATTTATTGAATTGAAGGTGACCTTTCTGCCCTTTTGGTTCTGGTCTATTTTGGTTGCTGTTGCTGTGTTAAATATTTATATTAATAATTGACCCATCAGTCACACGACCTAGGCCTAGCCTATATCCCAATATAGGCCTACTAAACCTTTATTCATAGTCCTCTGGTTTATGGAATTGTTCTTTTCAAGAATTCTGTATGTATGCCTCTGCTTTGGAACCATTTTATTGATCAGCTGTTTCAAATGCAAATAAAGGCAGAGGTCAAATTAGGTCAGATGATTTGTATATAAAGGTGTTGCTCAACAAAAGAAGTGTTTGAATTGCCAAGCCCAAAGTGAGATCAGTTGTGAATGAATGATAAGTAATATTACGTTTTTTTATGGTGTAAAATTTCTGAGAAAAAAATATTGGGGATGTTTGGGCAAATAAAAAAAAATATCGAAAATGGTACTTTAAAAGCCATAAATGGGGTCTACCTATAGTTACTAGGGGTGAAATAGTTATAACCGAGATGTTAAATCTTGGTATACAGTATTGTAATTTTATCATTAAATTACTCCATCCAATTGAAAACATTTAAACTGAAAATCTTTGGATTTTGATGTCATTTCCTGGGATGATAATCCAATACCAGTTGCTATATCCTGTTTTTTTTTGTTCACAAAAAAAATTGTAAAACCATCATATTAAGCACAGTATCCTTTATTGCTTAAAAAGAAATAATTTGTTAACAATGGCTTGAGTTTTTTTATTTCTGCATAGCCCAGTGTTTAATAATAGAAATATTATTATTAAATATGTTTGCATGGTAAACTAAAAAAAAACAAAAAACACAGTACACTGTACAGTTTAAAAATTAAAAAAGAACTGCATTTTTTTAGATACTGTATACAATAATACTGTGTACCAGTAATTTTAACTTTCTGATATTTATTTACTGGTGGTAATCTGATTACCAGAATATATAAATCCTGTTTAAAATTAAAAGTAATTTGAAAAAAAATTAATTAAATAAAAAATATGTATATAGAAATTGTAAAAAAAAAATTACCCTTTATATTTTAGAACAATTAGCAAATAGTATAACTATTGAATGGAGAAAAATACAAAGAAAAAAGAAGCTTGCGGCAGAAGATAGTTTTTCCAATTGTAATGTATCTGAAACAATGGCCTCATCATCACAAGAACTTGTGCAATCAAACTATCCCGACTCTCCGTCGTCGTCGGCTGGCCCGTCAACAAGTATGAATACCGGTAACGCCGATGCTGCCGCCGGCCGAAAAGAACAGCCACTATTTACGCTAAAACAAGTGCTTATAATATGTGAACGTATTTTGAAAGAGCGTGACTGCCAGATGAAAGAAGAATATGAGAAAATTCTCAATGAAAAAATATCTGGTAAGTCAACCTAAAGCAAACCTTAACATTATTATGAAGCTTTGTCTACACTAATCAAAATTTATGTGACAAAACAATGTGATGTGCCCATATATGGACATGATGATGTCATACAGTACCATATTTGGGTATATCACTACCATATTTGGGTATATCACTACCATATTTAGGCACATCACACTAGTTCGATAGTGTAGATGGGGTTAGAGTACTGTACAGTACAGTAGTTGTTTATTTTGTCTCAAAAATTTATAGTAATCTAAATCGTTTTATTCAAATATATTTTAAATATGTTTTCATTTTTAGAACAATACGATGCATTTGTTCGATTTACTTACGACCAAATTCATAGACAATTTGGCCAATCGACAGCATCATGTAAGTATACATTGGAAGAAAATATAATATTATCCATAATATTACTGAATTCAAAATAATGGGCTGGTATGATGTTAATATGATTTTTTTTTATTTTGTACTATTATAATTTGTGATATTGTTGAATTTTGCAGATGTATCTTAAATAAAGGCATCAACCTCAGTTTTATTCAAGTAAAGTCAAAGTAACAAAAATTGACTCAGCAACGATGTTTGGAAGTACATTAGTTTTGATCCACGAAATATTTAAGCTTATATCACAAGCAAGGTTAGGCTTTCTCAATGCAATGACAGTATCATCATTTGAAGGGTCTTAACATACACATTTTATTTACAACAAGCTACGCACCGAATAGAGTATGCAAGTTTAAAACTCACACTGGATCAAAAGAAAGCCGTCATGCAATTTGTGTAAACACTACACCTCTGTACAAAGTCACGGGTACTGTACGTGTAAATCATAAATATTAATAATTAAATGCTGGTGCTAATTAACATATTTAAATGAGGTGAAAGAAGCTATATTTTGGCAAGATATTTATGGCGCACCTTCCAATCATTGTAATGTTACTGTTTATTTCCAGAAAACATACCGAAAAAACAAATTTATATTCCATGTGAAAAAAGAAATCCCATATAGCTAATTGATTATACCTCAATAATAACGATTACATGCAGATATATTATTACTAACACATATACTGTTAAATAAACAGTAATTACTGTATGTATACTATATGACAAGTTTGAGATACTGTAAATGGTAATCTATATACCATAGTGTTACATTGTGAACCCTGTCGAAAATGGAATATTACAGTAATCTACATAATATGATACAGTATCTAAGTGAATTGCAGTATATTTTGACATACAGTATCTAAGTAAGGGCACCATTATTTGGTTTTAAAGTTGGTCAACATTAAATGATGTGGCTAGTGGATACTGTGAGCTGGAATCTATAAATGTATACTGTAATTAACGCCTTCATATTATAAATTGAGCTTACTGCCAGAAACTTACCAAAGTAGGAAAGTCAACTAATTTAAAATGTAATATATTTACCATATTTGGTGTAAGAATACACATCACTTGTAATTATTTGATAATCATTTTGGTCAGTTTTTTTGTTTCAATGATAAAGATATAATTAAGAAAAAAAAATGTTTTCAGGAAAAAATTGTAGTTTTTACTTTTTTTTATATCTTTTAAATCAAGCAATTTTGCTTTCATGTTTTTAGAGATGGTTTGTTGGGAAGGGGTAAAATTGGAATATAAAGCTCTGTCTACACTTTCAAACTTTATGTGCCCATATATGTCATATCACTACCATATTTGGCATAATACTACCATATAATTTGATAGTGAAGACAGAGCTTAAACAAAAAGTGTTCAAACTAAATTGCTCCTTTTTATGATCGCCAAAACAATTTGAGATGAAACATTTGTTTTGCGCTTCTTTACATTTTGTAATATCCGAATGAAAAATAAATTGTACGATGATTCAATGAAACTTAATAATTTAGGGTTTTTTAAAAATAAATTAAACAAAATCATAATTTCACTTTAACATAGAGTAGCTTTGCTTTGCATTACAAGGTAAAAAGAAAAATCAAAATAATTTCATCACAAGAACCACTTTAGTTATCTCCTAATATATTGAATGGGTAGGATTTTTGTGAATGAAGAAGATGGTGTATATATGTATTATTTGTTAATATTTTAACAATACATCTGATAGTTTCTTAAGGTGAAAACAAACTTGTTTGCCATCATCTGCAACAAAAAAAATGTTTTTCTGTGATTTTGTTGTACTTTAAAGTGGCATACGTACTTTTATGTACTCATTTTAAGAAAATTTATTTCTCAAACTTTGTGGGCGTTCTTCCAGCCTTCCAAATTCACAATTTTAATATGAACGGCAAGCATACCCTTTTAGGCCTAATTAGGTTAAGTTTTAAATGAAGGAATTTAAGCAAATGATAATCTACACTAACACATGGTATACTATAGTATTTGTTGTAGTAGTTTGAAAAGATCACCAAATACCAGATTTTTCGTTTTATACTAATGCTAAAATTTGGTTTCAATTAGGGAAGCAACGCAAGGATTTAAGCTCTGTCTACACTATCAAACTAGTTTAAAAAAAAATGTGATGTGCCCAAATATGGTAGTAATATGACATGTCCATGGGCACATCGCATTTGTTTTTTAACATTAAGTTTGATAGTGTAGACAGAGCTTTAGGTGCAATTTTAACCTGTTGACCTGCAACAAGCGCAAGTTTGAATAATTCATCACTTGTGATTGGTCCAACCACTTGCGTTGTGTCCTAGTGGGAACAAAGCTTAATACTCGTATACTGCAATAATTCAACAACAACCTGCTCTTATTGCATTTCTGAGCATGCGCAGACTGTCTTGGTGGGACATTTTAAACATTCAGTTTTCCTGTGTACCTAATACGCTTTTTTTTTTGTATATTGTTTACACCTGTTGTTTCATTTTAGTGTTTGGAGATTATTCAATAAAGATGTTGTTTACATAATAATGTATCATTGCCTAATTATTTTCTCATGAAATAAAAGCGCATTGTTGTGACTACACAAACCTCTACTAGCACAGTGCAGGTCTCAAAATGTCATATTTTTATAAATTGACTACAAAAAAATGCATTGCAATTCCAGACTGTTTTTCTTTTGTTGGTGGCTAAATATATGTGAACTTGACTATCATAATATTATTAAATTATTATTTATTATTTTTAATTATAATAATTTGCTTAATCAAATAATATAGTCTGCGCATGTTACCTCAATAGAATAGATAATGTTAAATAATCCCATTAAAACAAAAATAATTGACATGAATGGTTACTATACGTCTATAAGATGATGATAACGCAATATATGCCCATAGTAATATTATTGCATACTATTAAATAATTAGTATTTTAAAAAGTGTGTATCTTGGCCATTTTTAGAAAAAAATCCCTGTAAAAATAATTGACAAAAATGTTTACTATTATCAGGTATTGCTAAACCCCGCAAACCTCCAAAAAAACATAGCAAAGCCCACCGAACCAACATAAAAGTGTAGTGTAGTGTAGTGTACAACCCACTGGGTATATCCATGTAAAAAAATATTACATTTTGACTGTTAACTACTTATTTTTGGGGCAAAACATCAATTGACATGCGCAGAACCCATTATTCGTCTCTGCGCATGTTTATTATGCAATAGTAACCATTTATGTCAAAAAATAAGAGGGCAAATTTTCGACCTTTTTATTTTTCGATAAAACTGGTTACTATAGCACAATTGACATTTGCAGAACCCAGTATTCGCCTCTGCGCATATTTATTATGCTATAGTAACCATTTATGTCAAAACTGGTTACTATAGCACAATTGACATGCGCAGAACCCATTATTCGTCTCTGCGCATGTTTATTATGCAATAGTAACCATTTATGTCAAAAAATAAGAGGGTTGAAAATCGGCAATTTTTCGAAAATTTCCTAAATATAGTAAAGGGATTTTTTCCAAAAAAATGGCAAATTTTCTACCTTTTTATTTTTCGATAAAACTGGTTACTATAGCACAATTGACATGCGCAGAACCCACTATTCGACTCTGCGCATGTTTATTATGCTATAGTAACCATTTATGTCAAAACTGGTTAATATAGCGCAATTGACATGCGCAGAACCCATTATTCGCCTCTGCGCATGTTTATTATGCTATAGTAACCATTTATGTCAAAACTGGTTACTATAGCACAATTGACATTCGCAGAGCCCATTATTCGTCTCTGCGCATGTTTATTATGCAATAGTAACCATTTATGTCAAAAAATAAGAGGGTTGAAAATCGCCCATTTGTCGAAAATTTCCCTGTACTATAGTACAGGGATTTTTTTTTTTAAAATTGCAAATTTTCGACCTTTTTATTTTTCGATAAAACTGGTTACTATAGCACAATTGACATGCGCAGAACCCATTATTCGTCTCTGCGCATGTTTATTATACAATAGTAACCATTTATGCCAAAATATAAAAGGGTCTTAAATCGGCCATTTTTCGAAAATTTCCCTGTACTATAGTACAGGGATTTTTTCAAAAAAATTGCAAATTTTCGACCTTTTTATTTTTCGATAAAACTGGTTACTATACCACAATTGACATGCGCAGAACCCATTATTCGCCTCTGCGCATGTTTATTATGCTATAGTAACCATTTATGTCAAAACTGGTTAATATCGCGCAATTGGCATGCGCAGAACTTATTATTCGCCTCTGCGCATGTTTATTATGCAATAGTAACCATTTATGCCAACAAATAAAAGGGTCGAAAATCGGCCATTTTTTGAACATTTTCCTGTACTATAGTACAGGGATTTTTTCCAAAAAATTGCAAATTTTCGACCTTTTTATTTTTCGATAAAACTGGTTACTATACCACAATTGACATGCGCAGAACCCATTATTCGCCTCTGCGCATGTTTATTATGCTATAGTAACCATTTATGTCAAAACTGGTTAATATCGCGCAATTGGCATGCGCAGAACTTATTATTCGCCTCTGCGCATGTTTATTATGCAATAGTAACCATTTATGCCAAAAAATAAAAGGGTCGAAAATCGGCCATTTTTTGAACATTTTCCTGTACTATAGTACAGGGATTTTTTCCAAAAAATTGCAAATTTTCGACCTTTTTATTTTTCGATAAAACTGGTTACTATACCACAATTGACATGCGCAGAACCCATTATTCGCCTCTGCGCATGTTTATTGTGCTATAGTAACCATTTATGTCAAAAGTAACCACTTTTGACATACATGGTTACTATAGCATAATAAAACTGGTTACTATAGCACAATTGACATGCGCAGAACCCATTATTCGTCTCTGCGCATGTTTATTATGCAATAGTAACCATTTGTCAAAATATAAAAGGGTCGAAAATCGGCCATTTTTCGAAAATTTCCCTGTACTATAGTAAAGGGATTTTTTCCAAAAAAATGGCAAATTTTCTACCTTTTTATTTTTCGATAAAACTGGTTACTATAGCACAATTGACATGCGCAGAACCCATTATTCGCCTCTGCGCATGTTTATTATGCTATAGTAACCATTTATGTCAAAACTGGTTACTATAGCACAATTGACATTCGCAGAGCCCATTATTCGTCTCTGCGCATGTTTATTATGCAATAGTAACCATTTATGTCAAAAAATAAGAGGGTTGAAAATCGGCCATTTTTCTAAAATTTCCTAAATATAGTAAAGGGATTTTTTCCAAAAAAATGGCAAATTTTCTACCTTTTTATTTTTCGATAAAACTGGTTACTATAGCACAATTGACATGCGCAGAACCCACTATTCGACTCTGCGCATGTTTATTATGCTATAGTAACCATTTATGTCAAAACTGGTTAATATAGCGCAATTGACATGCGCAGAACCCATTATTCGCCTCTGCGCATGTTTATTATGCTATAGTAACCATTTATGTCAAAACTGGTTACTATAGCACAATTGACATTCGCAGAGCCCATTATTCGTCTCTGCGCATGTTTATTATGCAATAGTAACCATTTATGTCAAAAAATAAGAGGGTTGAAAATCGCCCATTTGTCGAAAATTTCCCTGTACTATAGTACAGGGATTTTTTAAAAAAAAATCGCAATTTTTCGACCTTTTTATTTTTCGATAAAACTGGTTACTATAGCACAATTGACATGCGCAGAACCCATTATTCGCTTCTGCGCATGTTTATTGTGTTATGGTCACCATTTATGTCAAAAAATAAAATAGTCGAAAATCGGCTATTTTTCGAAAATTTCCCTGTACTATAGTACAAGGATTTTTTTTTTAAAATGGCCAATTTTCGATCTTTTTATTTTTCGATAAAACTGGTTACTATAGCACAATTAACATGCGCAGAACCCATGAGTCGCCTCTGCGCATGTTTATTATGCTATAGTACATTTATGTCAAAACTGGTTACTATAGCACAATTGACATGCGCAGAACCCATTATTCGTCTCTGCGCATGTTTATTATACAATAGTAACCATTTATGCCAAAATATAAAAGGGTCTTAAATCGGCCATTTTTCGAAAATTTCCCTGTACTATATATAGTACAGGGATTTTTTTAAAAAAAATTGCAAATTTTCGACCTTTAAATTTTTCAATAAAACTGGTTACTATAGCACAATTGACATGCGCAGAACCCATTATTCGTCTCTGCGCATGTTTATTATGCTATAGTAACCATTTATGTCAAAACTGGTTACTATAGCACAATTGACATGCGCAGAACCCATTATTCGTCTCTGCGCATGTTTATTATGCAATAGTAACCATTTATGTCAAAACTGGTTACTATAACACAATTGACATAAATGGTTACTATAGCATAATAAACATTATTATGCAATAGTAACCATTTATGTCAAAATATAAAAGGATCGGAAATCAGCCATTTTTCGAACTATAGTAACTATTTATGTCAAAACTGGTTACTATAGCACAATTAACATGCGCAAAACGCACTATTCGACTCTGCGCATGTTTGTTGTGCTATAGTAACCATTTTTTTTCCACATTATTGATTGTCTCCATCCCCGAAACCTCGACTAAGAAATACCGGAATGGTGTCCGGCGGGGTATAGTTTATTCCCATTAGTTAAGGTCTAATGTAAAGCACCTAGAGGGGTCAGTGATCCATTAGGCGCTATATAAATACTGTTTATTATTTTATTATTTATGGTTACTATAATTTGGCAATTTTTTTTCTTGAAATGTTCACAATTGTTTAAATTATCCTTATATGGATTTTAAACAATTGAGTATGTGCTAATATTGTCATGTTTCATGTAAATTCTTTTACTATAGTCAACAAAATATAAAAAACTCCAAATTGGAAAATGTACTTTGTTAAACATGTTTTTTAAAGTTAACCAACTTGGCTGAAGGTTTTATTGACGAGCACCATTTTAAAGATAATATTGTTAATTTTCAATAGGAAAAAAAGTAATACAAGCAAATACAAGATAAAATCACTCTTACTTAAGATTTAACCTTTAACGATGAACTGCATAATACTGATAGGAAACAAAACAATTACAATATACTATAGATGACTGACCCCTACTGTTTTCATCTGCTAATACATTATTAAAGATGTATTTTGTCCCCAGAATTTCCTTCAGAATTGTTTGCATATCAAAAACATTTGTTTATATTCCAAACACATCACTAACTTTCTATTTATTAATTAATTCTACTTACACACGATATTATTATATAAATTTCTATTTCTATATAATCTATAAATTCATAATTTATTATGTTAACTACATTATTTATAAAAACATTAAACAAAAATACAAACTAGTTTATTTTAAAATTGATTGAACTATTCAGAAATGTCTATACTTGTGTCAAGCTTGGTTATTTCATCACAATTAAGGAACAATGCTTAAATTGTACAGTTTGACTATTTTCTTTTCTCTAAGACAAATTTAAGGGACATTGTACATTTTGAGAATTTATCAGAGGACTGTAAGGTATGAATAAATATTTGAATAAAAAACTAAACCGGCCTAGCACGTTTATAATTCTACTAACTCTATAGTTAATATATAAACTATACAATTCCACTAAATTGTTCTGAAAACAAATTAATACATTAATTAATTCTGTAATACAAATTTCTTATAAAATGTTAACTTTCCAAAATGATGAGTAATTGAATACAAGTTCCAATGTACAATACCAAATTCAAGGCATATATATCTTTACATTTTAAAAGCCGGTTCATTATTACATTATTATTAATATATAAAGTTAAAATTTAAATTACTACCATTTATTGTTTTAATTGTTAAATATTTTATCTTTGAACATTTTTTATGTACAGTGTCCATACTGTTTTTTAAGAGGAAGTTCTATAAAAAATATGCATGATAAATTTCTATTCAAACCAGCAACATTTTTCAGCCATACAGGGCTTAAGTATGGTACCCTAGATTTGACTTAAATATAATATAAATTATTGTGTCATATTCTTAGAGAAGTGAAGTGCATTGATTAGAACATATACCCTTATAAGGCAGTGCTCCAGGTATGGTACGCCAATTAAGTAGAAAAGAATAAAGCAGGAATATGTTATTGAATAACTTATTGATACCAGGGATTGCGACGGACCCAGCGGAGTTTGTGACCCGCATCTGTGCGGATTTTAATGGAAGCTGCTTCGGCTGCACGTACCGTCTCTTTCACAGACTGCATCAGGTTTTGAGCGTTCCCTACCAGCATCTCTGTCGCTTCTTGATCTTCTTCGGAGTCTTTAAATAACAAAATAAATTATCAAACTTAGAATAATAAAATAAACACATTGAAACCTAGGCTAGTGGTAGGATTGTCTATAATTATAGATATAAATCACAATAAACTTCTAGTTTAAAGCATTGTCTATACTATCAAACTAGTTTGTGATGTGGCCAAATATGGTAGTGATATGACATCATCATGCCCATATATGGGCACACAGTGCAGTTGATTGATAGTGTAGACAGAGCTTAAGAAGTGGGATACAACTAGATTACCTTGACACCCTAACATAGTAGCTTTTACGGTTGATAAAATCTTTAGTTGTGTTGCCATCGTTGGAATACGTTCGCAAACTTGGAAAAGATTCTACAAACAAAAAGTAAGACAAAACATAATGATGTGATATACTGGTTCTAAGTTCAAAGTCATTTGATTGGGCGATTGTGGGTCACATGGCATGCAATAGTACGGCCGTTCAATATTAAAAGGTTATATTTCATCATTCACCCCATTATTTGTACCATTACACTCATAAAGATTCATTATTTGTATACTAACAGTTTTCATTCTCTTGTCTGGACATCTGTTTGTGATTTCTTTGGCAAGTCTGGTGACTTCTTCTGATGCCTTTGCAATGGCTTTGGCACAATCAATCAGTTCTTTCTTTGAACCTCCTTCTCCTCTGTAATACAAAAACAAGAATTTATTAGGCGACTCCTTTTTTGTGGCACCTCTATTAAGGGAACACTTTCTCATAAAACAAACTACAGTAGAGGTAATATAATATGTAACCACTACGGGACACCTCTATTAAGGGAAGCTTTGTTTGGTCCCGAAGGTGTTCCCTTAATGGAGGTTCTACTGTATTTAATATTCCTATATTGATAACAATAACTGATAAATACCAAATAGTATGACAAGTGGCATAACGGCTATGAGCGCTCACTGGCTAACCCTAACGGAGCTTATGATGGCTCCTGAGCAGTGTCCAGTGGAAAAAAGAGGCAATAAAATATGCCAAAAAGGGCTAAAACACCTGAGGCCTCCAGCGTTGGAGGGCAACTCCTCCTCTTCCTAAACCAGGAACCTCAGGACTCTGCGTTACACCATTCAGCGTTACACCATTCAGCATGACAGACAGAGAGACATACCTAACATGTTTGCTCATTTCAGCCATGAGTAACGCCATCTTCTTTGCTGCAGCAATCAAGTCATTTCCTTTACTTGACCACTTCATGGCTTCTTGATGCAGGTCATAAGCAGCAGTCTGGACAAAAAAATGAAAGAAGAAATACAATGAAAGAAGAAAGACAATGAAAGAAGGAAGATAATGAAAGAAAGACAATGAAAGAAGAAAGACAATAAAACAAAGACAATAAAGAAGAAGATTAAAGAAAGAAGACATTGAAAGAAGAAAGACAATGAAAAAAGAAAGACAATAAAACAAAGACAATGAAAGAAGACAATGAAAGAAGACGATTAAAGAAAGAAGACATTGAAAGAAGAAAGACAATAAAAGAAGAAATATAGACAATGTAAGAAGAAAGATAGACAATGAAAGAAATGAATGTGAAAGAAGACAAAAAAAGAAAGACAATGAACTAATGAAAGATAAATATTCTTACCATGATGGGCTGATCTGGTCCTGGCTTAGGAAAGTGAACCTCTTCCTCCTCCTCTGGTGGTGGTGGCCTTGGTGGTGGTCCTGGGGATGGTGGGCGTGGTGGAGCTGATTGTGTATCTAACAATATAAAATTAAATGATCCATTAATTTATTATAATCTGTTTGTTCAGTCTTACTAAAATACTACATGCAAATGTGTCAATAAAAGAAAAAAAGAAAGAAAAATGAAAATAAACCTTTCAAATTCATCTGACTAAACTCTTCAACAGGAGGTTGCTGGGATACCAAGACTGCATCACGAACATTCACAACTCCATCAACAATCTTAAAAATTAAAGACAGTCCAATCAAAAGTCTGCTTTTATGCATAAATTACCAAATCAACCAATCAGGTCTTTGCACCACTTGTTCTCAGTACAAACTCCAATAAATTTAAGATATAATAATAGTGCAGAAATTTGTGTATTGCGAGAATTTTATAATTAATTTTTCACATGAGCAGCACACATCTACATCTAAGAAAATCAAGGATTAAAATTATAAAACAAATTACTTTCTTCAATTAAAGTCAAATAAATCAAACTATTACATTAGAAGCAGGATTATTTTTTCATGCAAATTCTCATCTATAAATTTGCATAAATATAAGGTGTGTTATACAGGTTTTTATTCTTTTCAAAATGTATACAATGAACGTTAATGTGAAAATTACTAATCTACATGTAAATATTAATGATAAATGAAACAATTAATTTAGTATGAGGATGATGCTTTACTCTCATTGCCTCATCAGATAGAACATTAAACCATTAGTACATATGATAAAGAATGCTATTAAAATTATTAAGTTAAAAGGTGTAGGTTGTCACTCCCTGTATGCTGATTGTGGTTGGAACTGCAATATCTATACTGTACAGTACAAAAAATACTAAAATCATTTTATTTAAAATTAGTTTTCTTTTTAATTAATTAATTAAAACACAGCAAAAAATATACATGATTGTAAATTATTAAAGTGATTAGATTATGAATAATAATAAAAATAAATAATAAGTAAATTACTCAAATGCTATTAAAGGTATGAAATTACAATATATTAAATATGCTATCCGTCTGTAAAAGAATGAAATGTATTTAGTTGTTCTTGACTATTATCATGCTGAATGGTACAAAATGCTTGTGATCTGAAAAGGAGATAATGCAAATATTAGAAACACACTGGGGTTAGTGAGGGGGAATCATTCCGTCTACAATGAAGGCATCCATCAAGTAAAGCTCTGGCTAAACTATCAAACTTGTGACAAAAAAATGTGATGTGCCCATATATGGATATAATGATGTAATATCACTGCCATATTTGGATAAATATCACTACCATATTTGGGCACATCTCACACTTTTGTTGTCAAACTAGTTTGATAGTGTTGACTGAGTTTAAGATAGAAAAACCACCTCAGTCTTCTGGGGTTGTCTCATAATGGAGGATGGGGGTGGCGGTCGAGGTGGTGCTATAAATTCTGGTGGTGGTGGTGCGGTAAAGTTCGGTGGCGGTAGTTGAGTTGAGTAGGCTGGTGGCGGTGGTGATATGTAAGCTTGAGGAGGCGGTGGTGGTGGCGGTGGTAGTGTCAGTATAGGTGCGCTCTTAGCATGGTAACCGCCATCTATTGATGCTCTAACATGTTGTGCCCCTTCATGAATCTATAAGCAAAAGTTGTTAGAATAAAAACGAGTACTGTATCTTCTAAGTTACTGATATCAATAGAAAATTGTTTCTTAATAACAATTTGAATTTAGAATTCATTTTATTAAACTTAATTACATTTTCTAAAGTTAATTTCATTTTAACATGTTTTTATTCTTTATAAAACACTGCAAATAGTAAATATTACGTAAATCATTTAAAGAATGACACCTTAACTGCTAAAAATTATCTCTCCGGCGCCCTCAATACAAACTGATTTTTCTGACGATGCAATCAGACTCGTCTTACTGGTTTCTATTTTTTTTCTATAATTCTTTTCATTGGATAAAAAATCTTGAAAAGTTAAGGACTATTACAAGTTTTATACCCATGGAATCACATAAACAAAACAATTATTATATATTGTATATTATTGTATATTATATTATATATTGTATATTAAATGCAAATCCTTGGAATTTAATAGCTCAGAAGTTTGGAAGTTTCATGCACAATATACTAATATGATTTGCAAAAAAAAAAAAAAAATAGTGATACAGTAGACCTAACTATCAAATATTATGTACAAACTACAGTAAATGCTGTAAAAAATAATAATTACAGCAGTGTGTCTATAAAATCATTTCACTCGCATACATTAATTTGTAACACCACTAGCGCATGCTTTTTACACGGCATAACACTAGATATTGGAGGACAAAATATTGAAAAATATAAATAGAATCAGATAAAACAAAAAAGAAAATAAATGTTTAAAAAGAGGGATATTTATTAATTTTTAGATAAACTGGTTTAATAGATCACAGCAATCATGCTTACGCCAAAATTATTTAAAAATCACTCACATCCAGTGTGTAACATAAGAGAAAAAATAATAATAAATAGGCCATAACAAAATAATTTGTTTGCTGTTTACAGTTTTCTTGATTTTATGATGAAATGGTGCAATACTATTTCCAAATAGTATTATTTAACATTTAAAAAAACATTTCTAAATTGCTTTTATCAATATTTATTGGTAATTCATTGATATTGGAAGTTTATGTTGAGCTCTTTTGAAACTTTTCTCCATTTATATTTTAAGCCAGGATTAGCAAACAAACTATTTTCTTTTGGCCTAGGTCGTGTCCAAATGTGAGTAAACGACAGCAAAACGTAGTAGAGATAGCAGAAAGAAAAGAATAGAAAGAACCTTGTCTGAAGAGTCTGGCCTGTCTAGTTCACGCATTGCTTGCTCTAGCTATAGGAAGCATGGAGGAAAAATGGAAGATATGAATAACTACAACACCCCTTTAACAACAATGGTACAGGCCGAGAGTACAGTAAATGACCAAATAAGCACATCAGTAATAAATGTCACTGTAAGAACCTTAAGGGTTATACTGTACCTAAAATCAAATGTAATAACATTTTTAGCGTTGCAGTGCTCGTTAGGTCATTTACTCAGTGTACACATGCAAGGAGAACTAAGAGCCTAATAGACAATAGGTATGGTTTGCCTGGTTTTCAACTACGCAACTAATTAAACTTCTGTTCACACCACCAAGCTAAAAACAAACTAGATAAATGTCTCCTTTTTTACATCTTATTCACACGGCTTGTATGACAACAGCATTTTCACAAATATTCAAAATACCTCGAAGAAACTGCATCAATTACTTTCTTTTTCTAATTCTATATAGTAAAAGTAATAGGCAAAATTGTCTATGTTAAACTATAACATATTGTACAGTGATAAACCAAAAATAAATAAAGCGCTTAAAAATAAAATCGCAAATATACTGTAGCAACTATTGTAAAAAAAAAAACCCAAATTTTATTCTTACAAAGTAAAATAAATTCTTAAAAAACTATAAACTAATGTTAGCTATATTTTAAAGATTTGAATTTAGCAAATGGTTAATATTTCTTTAACTACTTTTTTTTGCTGATTCCTATAAAGCTTTGCTGGGTATTTTTTTTAATACGATATAGCTATGCTTACGACGAGCTAAACAATGTAAGGAAGATATACATGGCACCCACCCACAGAAATACCTCCATATCTAAGCTGTTTGGTTTTGAACTCCGACCAATTGATGTAACAAGATCTAAAACTGTAATAATTGATGGGCCAATTAATGGATGCCTCTTAAATTCAAGTGATTACTGAGCATGTGTGATGGATAATAAGCCTACGTTATCAATTATAACGTCTCGTCGTAAGCATAACCAATTTGCCTACTGTTACCTAACTACAATGCTGATTTTGCTGTTTTTATTAGAAATACATTTTCTGAAATGAATGAAAACAGCAGAAAGAAATTAGCTATGAAAACCTGTATCAGTGATTCGTCCAATTCGTCGTCTTGGAGTGCGGGTGGTGGGGGGAGAGGAGGATTGTTATCCTCTCCAGTGAGCGGCTTACGAACTTTCAGAACCGACCTGTATAGCTATGTAGAAAGATAGTATAAAAAAGATAAAGAAAAAGCCACACATATGATAAAGAAAAAGCCACACATATGATAAGAACAAACATGAAGAAAGAACATGGTGTACATAAAAGAGCAGTGAGAAACATTTTCCTATTTTTTAGAAAAGTTCATATGAAGAAATACATAGTTTGTTTGTTTGATTCAAAATTGATATAATACATGACTCCCACCAATAAAATGTTACATTAGACTCAGTATGTTAGTAGTAAAGAAATATTTCTTGAAAAAACAACGAAATAGTTTCTTTGATTTTCTACGATTTTTGATGGAGGGGAGAATTTAAGTTGTATTTAATTAATGTAAATTACACCATCAGAAACCATTTCAAAATTCAGTAGAACAAAATGGCACCTATGAAGTAGTGTAAGAGGATGATAACAAGATGGTTAATTTATTTTGAATGTTTTTGTTTGTACCTTTTGGTTGGCATTCATCCAGTCATCTTGGGCTTGTTTGTTGTTAGGTTGCGTAGCAACACCTCTGGCGAAGCCCACACTTGCTGGGATAGCTGAAGAATAAAAAAAAAAAACATGAACTTTATCAGTCAAGCAACTCGCCAATTACAGGATTGATCAACTATACAGTGCTTACTAATTCTCATTTGAGATTTAAGCTCTGTCTACACTATCAAACTAGTTTTACAAAAATGTAATGTGCCCAAATATGGCAGTGATTTGCTCAAGTATGGTAGTGATATGACATTATCATGTCCATATATAGGCACATCACATAAAGTTTGATAGTGTAGACAGAGCTTTAAGGAGACGCATAGAAACAGTTATGAGTTACAGCACTGGCACTATGTCTAGATTGAACCTTGGGATCGGAAGGCAAGCATGTTAACCACCAAGCTACAGCATTTTAGACTATTTTATTTTGATTGAAGGTTGCGTACAAATTTTTCTTGTATGGCATATCAAAAGTGTACTTACAGCTTTCGAGTTCTTCTGCAGCTTTGCTAACTGCCTCAACAAACGTAGGATCTTCCGAATTGTCTGCCTCTTGTTGCGCTACCATGACAACACGTTGAGCGCATCTGGCGATCTTTGAGGTACTCTTGATGAATGGTATAGGCTGCTCTTGACTGACAGCGAATTCTGCTTCAACCGTCTCTTTACGAATGACTTCCTCTACAGGGTAAAAAAAAACATTTTTCACCATTTTTAAAGGCGACCAATGGCTTAACATTTCATCTGAAGGACAAGGTGTATTGTTCAATGACAGCACTGGCAATGACTTAGGACCTTCACACTCAAGCTAGCAGCAGATTATTGTTATAGTATATATGACCAGGGCAATCTACCAACAGGATTCTGAGCTACAGAGATCAAGGGTTTATCTATGGCTGCGACATAATCAGTTACATGTCTCTTAACATACACCGCACGCTGCGGAGAATATGTACATAGTACAGTACTGTAGGTATTTGTCGCAGCCAGACATAAGATCAAAGGACTGTTAGAGTTCCTATCTTGGCAGGGTGAGCACAGTGTCCTGTTGTTAGTAGATTGCCTTGATATAACTAACCACATGCTTTAATGAATTCCACAGAGTCTGTTGCATCATCAACGAGTCGTGTCAGGTTGTTTGTGTTGTTGGTCCATTCCTTCTTCAACAGATCAAAATGTTCCACGGCAGCCTATTGTGTTAAAAAATACATGAGATTGTCAACCGCAAGTAATATTTTTTTATTTCATACAAATCCAACAGCGAGTAACTCGCCAATTACAGGATGAATACACTATTTAATAATTTATCGTGCTTATAAACTAAGTCTCATTTGAGGCTTAGGGAGTCGAGTTGAAAAAGTTGTGAGTTATTAACCTGGCACTAGTTCAGGATTGAACCCCGTACATTGGGATTGGAAGGTAAGCACATTAACCACCAAGGTACAGCTCCACTATTAAAAACTAGTGCAATGAAAAACACCTATCCAGGTCCCATTCTTAAACATGTGTTTTTATATGAGTGGTAAATAAGTACATCTGTGTAAACTCCCAATTTAGTTATTACTTCAACACAATTTAATGTTATCTGTTGGGAGAAAATAATCTGAAATCTTTCTAGCTGTTAGCTAATACTTACAGTACTATTAGGGTGGTATAAAACAAGACGTCCAGCTGAAATTACTTGAGGTGTTAAGGCATCCATCTGTTTGGGAAAAAGCATTTATAATTACAAAAACTATTTTTTTTTTTTTTTTTTTGTAGCAAAAACAGTCAACGATTGTTTAGTTTCTTGAAAACATCTGATAAAAAATAAATGCAAATATATAAACTTGAATTGAACATATTTTTGTGAGAGTTTACCTGATTGGCGGCTGAGTTGATTTCTTCTACAAGTCGTTTATCATTTGACCCTCCAGCTTGACCAATCAGGCGAGCCGTGTCAGCAAGTTTGTTGCTA